>NC_058080.1:120471049-121759078 GCF_014858855.1 Bufo gargarizans
ATCCCTACTCATCACTATTTGTTATGTACAAACAGTGATCATGTATGTATATATTAGGTAATATTACTATTATTATTTTTGCATCATTTCATGATGCAAACTTGTATCCACTCTGACTATGCATTTACACTTGTTCTTGTTTATGCACTTTTTGCTCCATGTATTTATTATGCAATAATATCAGTATTTTTGGCACCATTTATGGACTCAAGGGAGGTGTATACAATTCAGGTTATATTTTTGCGGAGATAATCAGGTTATATAATACGATGTATGTTGTTGTATAATATGATGTATGTTGTTGTCCTTCTCCTCTTCTGCGGTGCGCGCGTGCGGTGCCTAGCGCCGCCCCAGGCGCCTCTCGCCTGTGCGTCCTTACGCCGCTATCGTCCAATCATGTGACCTTGTCACGTGATGCATGCGTGTAGGTGGGACGCCGGCCGGGAGGCAGCTGGGCGCGGTTTGACTGGAGCCCCGCGCGCCATTACACATACACGGCTGAGGACAAGTATGTATCATCAACGTCCGATTGGTTGAGAGAGCCTGTAAATACATGATTCACAGTAATGGTGTTACCCCCAGACGAAGGCATGCCGAAACGCACGTTGGGGTAGCGTCATCCTGGGTGATATAGCACACGGTCTTTTTTGGTGAGTCTCTGTTCTTTCTTTTTCCTATCCGGCATTTTACTCAGGATATTTATACCTGGTCTCTACTGTGGTTTGTTTTCTATTTCATTCATGTTGCACTTGCAATACAAACCCCGCTGTAGTAGTTTTTTTTGCCGTATAGGTTTATTTTTGACTGTTGACTCACCCCGCATTCAGGTAACTTTTTTGGTCATTGGCTGGTCATTGTACCATATACTCTCTATTCCATTGATCATTATTTTCTACAACTAATACGTGTGCTATCCCAGGGTGGCGCTCTTTTTCTGCTCCCATTCACTTTTTTAATGGCATACTATTTATTCCTTTCTTTACATATATATTTTAAATAATGTAATAATAAAATATATTTTTATCATTGGTACTATGAGTTCCGTTCTCTTGTTTTTTCCCTTGTTTCACTCGGGAGCTAGTACCGAGTCACAACTACGGGTGTCCTTTGGGGCTACATTGGGTGGACACTGTTTTCCATTTTCCATTTGGACACCTATGGTCTTTTTTGTTTTTCTTATCGAATCCTGGTCTGGAGTTTCTATAACCTACAATTTCAGTTTCTTTGCGATTTTAATGCGATATGCATGCGTTTTTTTGTGTGTGCATGCGTTTTGTCTATACTTGCAAAATGGTGATTCATATTTTACCTATAGGTTAAAAAGTCCATAATTATAACTTGTTGATAATAAAATTGTATTAGATTCGAACATTTGGATATATCGATTCTTTAATGTGTTCCATGTTTCCAGGTTCGATCTTTTTATCTCCTATTCAAACATCTATCGAATCTTGGTCTTGATTTTCTATATCTCGCGATTTTGATTCCTTTGCGTTTTTAATGCAATATGCATGCAGTTTTTTTTTTGTGTTGTCTCTAATTTTTCTGGGAGCCCTGCAATCTCTCTTGATGTGACCTGGTTTGCCGCAATTGTAACATTTAAAATCACGTTTGGGTTTGGGATCAGTGCCCTGCCCCATGTATTTAACCGGAGCAGGGTTTTTCTTCATGTCTAGTTCTAACCCTTTGGCTGCAGCAATTAATTGGGTTAAAGGGGTCACACGCCATTCAGGTTTACAAGCTTTCAGCTTAGCCTGGAGGTTGGGTCGAAGCCCCTCCATGAATGCACATGTCAACAGTTTTTCTCCCATGTTTCCAGCTTGATCCCAACCCATGTCGGTCTAGATTCTCCTTAGTCCTGCAGCAAAGATCTCTACAGTCTCCTGAGGACCCTGTACTACGTCTTTAAGACTTCAGGAACTTTCTTCCTCCCTTGTACATACGTGCCCATTCTGTAAAAACCCTGACAAATTCAGTCCCAGACTGTAAAGTCTTGACCCAGTCTCTAGTCATAATATCCATGGGGACATTTCTGTGTTCGTTCATATAGTCATTCACCATTTGATGTTGTGACTCGTCCATTTTGAGCAACATCAGATCCTTCAAGTCAGTCCACGTAGTCCCATAAGTCACCTGTATCTATTGAAGAGTCCTAGAAGTAGGCATAGGTCTATTCAGGGGGATGGGCAGTCAGGTCAAAAGTCTGAGTTGGTCTTTCAGACTCCAGGGGTGGTACTCAGTCAGACAGGCATGAAGAAATTTAGGTTTCTGATTCCGGCTGATAACTCCAATGACCTGTCCGGGTGGTCCTGAGGTTGTATCAGGTCCTCCTCCCGTCGCCCCCTGTTGTCCTGTTGTGGGTCTGGGTAGGAGTTTTGTCTTAGTCATAACAGGGTAGAGTCCTACAGGTCTGTGGGGTCGGAGGGCACCACAGGCTTGGCATGCATTGGCCCAGTCTGGATTCTGATTGTCACAGACATTACAAGTCCATCCCTCCGGTCCATTCCCTCTAGGGGCAGTTGGATATGGAGGAGGTAATTTGTCAGCGTCATTGTCTTTTGATTTCTGAATATACAACAGTCTACCGCTGACTACTTCTCCTCGCCACCCCTCAGTTTTAACTTCCCCTGCCACTTTAACCTAGGTATTAAATACTTCTTCACATCCATGATCCTTTATCCAACCACAATGCGTCCTTCTGAATCTTTCTCAAGTATCCACATTAAAATTTCCATCCTTCATTCCTACCTTCTTCAACACCCTTTCAATATTTTTCAAACCTTCTTTTCCTTCCCTCTCTTCAACTAAAGTCTTAGCTGTTTTGTAACCCTCTGGTATACTGAAATTGTTCCCCATTTTGTATGTCAGTCTTTTTCCACAGAAAGTTAAACAGTTATTCAGACGTCTATTTTCCCTCAGTTTTCTCAGAATTTCCCCACTATATTTACCTAGTGTATTCTGTTACTGAGTTTCTTAACCAATCAAAACCTCACAAACCGGACATTGGAGTCCAAGGACTTTGATTACCCTTCCTGTAATTCTCCAAGATTTTCCACATACAATAAAGAAAAAATAAGGCATATGCCAAAACTCCCAAAACTAAACCAAAGACTTCCCAATTGAAAATGTCCATCTCTTAGGTTTCAAAATCCAACAATCATAGTCATTTTCAGGTTCTTACAAAAAATTGTCTTAACTACAAAAGGACTTATACGTACATTCAATCACCAGATCCTCAACCCGGAAAAACCACTGAGGGAGACACAGGTATAGTGTAAGATAAAGTCTCTTACCTTTTAGCGCTATTTCTTATATCTGCAAATCCCAGACCGGAACTTCCAATTTGTCGGAGACCAGATGAAGTGTCCTTTAATAAACAGATTACATTCTAGCTCACCATACGATCCTACTGGGCGGAACAGACCGGACAAGTCCTTGGTGCAAACACAGAAAAAAAGTTCAAGCATCCAGGGTTGTAGATGTTGCCGTTATCTTTATTTGTCTTCGGTTAAAATATAGCTATACAGACATCAACTCCCTCCACCGCCCGGTTAACATGTTCAAACTTAGCAGTTCTTACTCATAAGTAATGAGTAAGAACTGCTAAGTTCAAAACATGTTAACCGGGCGGTGGAGGGAGTTGATGTCTGTATAGCTGCATTTTAACTGAAGACAAATAAAGATAACGGCAACATATACAACCCTGGATGCTGGAACTACATTTCTGTGTTTGAAGTATCCTTTAGTTAAGCCCCATGTTGGGCGCCAAGATTTTGTTAGGGAAATATCCCTTTACCTATGATTGTTGGATTTGAGGTGCTCGGGAAACTGACACAAGCATTGGATATAGTTGTATCTGATTTCTCTTTTAATTCAAAGACAAGCTCGCAATAATATACAGTTGCAAGAAAAAGTATGTGAACCCTTTGGAATGATTTGGATTTCTGCACAAATTGGTCATAAAATGTGATCTGATCTTCATCTAAGTCACAACAATAGACTGTCACGGATGGTGTAACAGAAAACAAGAAGTTACAAATAAGGACCCGACTGGCTTGATCCGAAACTAAAGAACAAAAGGGTGACCCCTATTTAAGCCCTGAAACTCTCCCTGTCTTCTCAGCCCATGCAAAGATCTCTACGATAGAAAATTGCATGCCCTCGTGCCTCGACTGTATGACACCTGAACACCCTATAATAGTGAGGGGACACGACCACCGGCTCCCTACACTTAATACGGAGGGAGTCAGGGTCACCTAAGATCAAGCAAACAGGAAAACACAAATAAATGAACTGCCTTATCTGTAGAAGCATAAGTTGTAGCATCCAGCATGTACACACTCCAGGAAGTTGTATAAACCGCAAAGTGATGCAGTATAGGAGGGGATTTAAAGGGATGCAATCAGTGTAACTACAAGACAGCTGAGAGAGGGAAACGAGATGACAAAACGAAAGCAAAACAAAAGAACCTCAAGCAGGAGATTCTGAAGAACGTCTGTCAGAGCTTCTCAGATGTCTGGCTGTGACATAGACAATCACAGTCTGCTAAAACTAATAACACACAAAGAATTAAATGTTACCATGTTTTTATTGAACACACCATGTAAGCATTCACAGTGCAGGTGGAAAAACTATGTGAACCCTTGGATTTAATAACTGGTTGAACCTCCTTTGGCAGCAATAACTTCAACCAAACGTTTCCTGTAGTTGCAGATCAGACGTGCACAACGGTCAGGAGTAATTCTTGACCATTCCTCTTTACAGAACTGTTTCAGTTCAGCAATATTCTTGGGATGTCTGGTGTAAACCGCTTTCTTGAGGTCATTCCACAGCATCTCAATCGGGTTGAGGTCAGAACTCTGACTGGGCCACTCCAGAAGGCGTATTTTCTTCTGTTTAAGCCATTCTGTTGTTGATTTACTTCTATGCTTTGGGTCGTTGTCCTGTGGCAACACCCATCTTCTGTTGAGCTTCAGCTGGTGGACAGATGGCCTTAAGTTCTCCTGCAAAATGTCTTGATAAAACTTGGGAATTCATTTTTCCTTCGATGATAGCAATCTGCCCAGGCCCTGATGCAGCAAAGCAGCCCCAAACCATGATGTCCCCACCACCATACTTCACAGATGGGATGAGGTTTTGATGTTGGTGTGCTGTGCCTCTTTTTCTCCACACATAGTGTTGTGTGTTTCTTCCAAACAACTCAACTTTGGTTTCATCTGTCCACAGAATATTTTGCCAGTACTGCTGTGGAACATCCAGGTGCTCTTGTGCAAACTGTAAACGTACAGCAATGTTTTATTTTTGACAGCAGTGGCTTCCTCTGTGGTATCCTCCCATGAAATCCATTCTTGTTTAGTGTTTTACTTATCGTAGATTCGCTAACAGGGATGTTAACATATGCCAGAGACTTTTGTAAGTCTTTAGCTGGCACTCTAGGATTCTTCTTCACCTCATTGAACAGTCTGCGCTGTGCTCCTGCAGTCATCTTTACAGGACGGCCACTCCTAGGGAGAGTAGCAGCAGTGCTAAACTTTCTCCATTTATAGACAATTTGTCTTACCGTGGACTGATTAACAGAAAGGCTTTTGGAGATACTTTTATAACCCTTTCCAGTTTTATGCAAGTCAACAATTCTTAATCGTAGGTCTTCTGAGAGCTCTTTTGTGTGAGGCATCATTCACATCAGGCAATGCTTCTTGTGAAAAGCAAACCCAGTACTGGTGTGTGTTTTTTATAGGTCAGGGCAGCTGTAACCAACACCTCCAATCTCATCTCATTGATTGGACTCTAGTTGGCTGACACCTCACTCCAATTAGCTCTTGG
Source organism: Bufo gargarizans (assembly GCF_014858855.1). NCBI lineage: Eukaryota > Metazoa > Chordata > Amphibia > Anura > Bufonidae > Bufo > Bufo gargarizans. The sequence goes on from NC_058080.1 coordinate 120,476,873, forward strand.
AGATGTCATTGGTCTAGGGGTTCACATACTTTTTTCACCTGCACTGTGAATGTTTACATGGTGTGTTCAATAAAAACATGGTAACATTTAACTCTTTGTGCGTTATTAGTTTTAGCAGACTGTGATTGTCTATTGTTGTGACTTAGATGAAGATCAGATCACATTTTATGACCAATTTGTGCAGAAATCCATATCATTCCAAAGGGTTCACATACTTTTTCTTGCAACTGTATGCTTCAAACAGAAAAAAAATAAAACATCACATGAAAAACATGACATTTGCGGTTACAAGATATATATCATACTTCGGTTTCCATTCCTCTCTCCCCCCCCCCCTCTCCCATATACACAAGAAGGTGGACACGTTTATAGAAAATGGAAAAATGGATTCTCATCCCTCACAATAGCTTTACTGAATAAGATGGGCCTAAATCGGAAGTATGGCTTGAAACTATTAATTAAAAATACATAAAACCACTCTTTACTAGTACATGCATATTGTTATATGACATAGTACGGTACTATTACATGACATTTAAATACCAGTGTTTAAACAGCACTAAAATATATTTTAGAGAGACAATAACTAGGCGTTGGGGGGGGGAGGCAAACTGCGCAATTGCACAGGGCCCCCATCGTCTAAGGGGCCCCCTCCTTCAGTGCTGCTGTTCAGATGAACGTCTGTGGCAGTGAGCGGGCCGACAGCTGAACAGCTGCACTTTTAACTGCAGTGTCTGGGCCAGCTAATTAATCATGCAGGAGCGAGGGATCCGGGACTCAGGAGCTCCTCCTGTCTTTTAAGCCGGCGGCTGCGCTGCTATACTGTGAGGTGGTACAGGGCGCATGGTACTTGCAAAGTCATTTATTCTCTACTGCTGACACTGATGCTGCAGTGCTGATGGTGGGCCTTAACAGGCCTCCTCTGGGAAATTCCAACATGGCACAAGCTCTCAGGGGTCATAGAACAGGGGACCCACTGCCTGGTGCAGTACAAAGCAGAAGATTCCTGGCGCCCCTCCCCCACACAGCACCACAGTCTGCTATCTGCAGCACTTGTCTGAGTTCTCCCAGACCTGGATAACAGCAAAGTTATGTGGAGAGACTGAACAAGTGTACAGTATGTGTAACTGTATATATCCTGTGTGTAGGTGTGCCCATCTATCTGCCTGCCAGTCTGTATCTATCTATCTTATATCTAACTGTCTACGTTCTAATCTTATCTATCTATTATATATCTCATATCTATTTATCTACCATATTTTTCATTTCATAAGATGCACTTTTTTTTCTCCCAAAATGGCGGGAAAAGTCAGTGTCTCTTATAAAGCAAATGTGCCAAAATCATGGTGTCCGGCTGGCAGCGACAAGCTGTAGTGCGGGGTTGGCGGCAGAGACAGTAAGGCATGCTGTAGTGCAGGGTGGGCTGCAGAGACAGTGAGGCATGCTGTAGTGCGAGGGGGGGCGGCAGGGACAGTGAGGCATGCTGTAGGGTGAGGGGGGCGGCAGGGACAGTGAGGCATGCTGTAGTGCGAGGGGGGGCGGCAGGGACAGTGAGGCATGCTGTAGGGCGAGGGGGGGAGGCAGGGACAGTGAGGCATGCTGTAGGGCGAGGGGGGGCGGCAGGGACAGTGAGGCATGCTGTAGTGCAGGGTGGGCTGCAGAGACAGTGAGGCATGCTGTAGTGCGAGGGGGGGCGGCAGGGACAGTGAGGCATGCTGTAGGGTGAGGGGGGCGGCAGGGACAGTGAGGCATGCTGTAGGGCGAGGGGGGGCGGCAGGGACAGTGAGGCATGCTGTAGGGCGGGGGACTCACCAGATATAAATCCCATTGAAAGCCCATGGTCAATCCTCATAAAGCAGGTGGACAAACAAAAACACAGAGGTTGTCACAAACTCCAAGCATTCATTATGCAAGATTGGGTTGACATCATCAGGATCTGGCCCAGAAGCTGATATCTAGCCTGCCAGGGCAAATTAAAGAAGTCTTGGGGAAAAAAGGGTGACACTGGAAATATTGAGTCTTTGCATAAACTTGATGTCTTTGTCAATAAAAGTAAAAAAAAAAAATTAAATTAAATGATTATAATTGTTGCTACAGATCAACAAGTGTGGACCCACTGTGACAACTAACTGGTTTGGCATAGAGATAACATTAAGGGCGTTATTCTGGTGCTCCAGACTGCACACTAGTAGTGTAGATGAATGAAGACAGGAAAAACTGGCAGGCTGTGTGGTTGTAAAGACACAGGCAGGGCAGGCAAGCTAGGCACATGATAAGTACGAGAACAGGCTAGATGGACAAGAATAACAAAAATGGAAGTTTAGGAGAACACAGGCAGGGCGGGTACAGGGGAAGAGCACAAACGGGAACAAATACAGGATAAACACAGGCAAAACACAGTAGAATCACAGAAGCACTACACTTCAACACCTTTGCTGGTCACCTATCCTGATTATCTATCCTCTGGATACGTCATCAGTATCTGATCAATGGGTGTTTGACACTCAAGATCCCCTTTGTTCAGCTGTTTGAAAAGGCATCGATGCTTCCATTAGTGAGGCCTTCTCGCAGCTTACCAAGCTCAGTGCCATACATAGTATGGCAGCTGTGCTTCAGGAGATAGGTCATCAGTAAAAAAAAAAAAACTCTTGGAAAACCTGCTTAAAGCTCAGGCACCCTCTGCATAGAGAAAACATCTGAAATGCCCAGGGATCTGTAGCCAAAGGCTGGGGAACGATTTGGCCCTTTAAGGAAGCGCACACCCTAAGGGGACAGAGGCTAGAGTACTAGGCAGAAGGATGGAAGCAGCAACATAGTGAGTATAGCAAAGCATCTGTGCCCATAGTATAGCAGCTGTGCTTCAGGAGATAGGTCATCACCTTGGCCCTCCCCTTCCCTCTTCACACTCTTACCCCACAGATTTATTTATTGACCTTTTTGCATCTTGTTTAAATTTTGCATTATCATGCAGACCGTTATCCTTCCTTATATATCCCATACACTACTTTAAGCACACTGGCACTTTATCCCTTATTGTATACTGTATACATTACTTTCAGCACTTCTGCGCTTTATATTCACCAATACACTGTTTGTTATTAGTGTTGAGCGCGAATATTCGAATATCGAATTTTTTTCGAGAATATCGGCACTTTGCTAATTCGCGAATATTTCGAATATAGTGATATAAATTCGATATTTCGAATATTCTTTTTTTTTTTTTATTGTTATATTTTTTTCTTTCCCACTTCCCTAAAGTTGTTCTTACCTGTCCTTTGGATTCCTGGCTTCCTGGCTGCTCCAGTCAGTGCCCGTTGCCGCTTCTGCCGACTTCCGTGCTCATGGAGCGTCCCCATCACCATGGGAACGTCTCCATATACTAGAATGTACTGTCGGATTTGAGAATTACGTTGAAATCGCAATTCGATTATTTCAAGTTATAATAATCGAATTTCGATTTTAACTTAAAGGCTACTCTCCTATTGAAATAGCAATGCGATTAATTCAATTTATAATAATCGAATTTCGATTTTAACTTAAAGGCTACTCTCCTATTGAAATAGCAATGCGATTAATTCAAGTTATAATAATCGAATTTCGATTTTAACTTAGCACTGCTATATTCTATATTCGTAAATTCTAGCCTAATATGGAATATAGCAGTGCTAAGTTAAAATCGAAATTCGATTATTATAACTTGAATTAACCGAATTGCGATTTCAACTTGGACCTGGTTTACTATGGTTGGCTTGGTAGAATTAGCGAATATGAGTAATATATTCGTTATATTCCACAAAACGAAGATAACGAAGTATTCTGCATCTTCGTTTTAGCTACCTATTCGTCAACTTCGTTAATTCTAGCAATCATATAGGAAAGTTTACTATAGAGACAGCTAAGTTTAATTCGCTATGCGATTATATGACTGCTTTAAAAAAAAAAATAGAATAATTATAATACCTGATAATTATTATAATTATTCTATTTATAAAAAAAAAGCGAAGTAATATAATCGCATAGCGAATTAAACTTAGCTGTCTCTATAGTAAACTTTCCTATATGATTGCTAGAATTAGCGAAGTTGATGAATAGGTAGCTAAAACAAAGATGCAGAATACTTTGTTATCTTCGTTTTGTGGAATATGACGAATACATTCGTTATATTCGTTTTGTGGAATATGACGAATACATTCGTCATATTCGCTAATTCTACCAAGCCAACCATAGTAAACCAGGTCCAAGTTGAAATCGCAATTCGATTAATTCAAGTTATAATAATCGAATTTTAGCACTGCTATATTCCATATTAGGCTAGAATTAACGAATTTGGAATATTCGATTCGATTATTATAACTTGAAATAATCGCATTGCTATTTTAATAGGAGAGTAGCCTTTAAGTTACAATCGCAATACGCGATTATTTAAATTGCATATTAATCGCGATAACAAGAATAATGACGAATATTCGATTTCGACGAATATAAAACGAATATTCTATCGAATTTCGTCGAAATCGAATATGGCACCTGCCGCTCATCACTATTTGTTATGTACAAACAGTGATCATGTATGTATATATTAGGTAATATTACTATTATTATTTTTGCATCATTTCATGATGCAAACTTGTATCCACTCTGACTATGCATTTACACTTGTTCTTGTTTATGCACTTTTTGCTCCATGTATTTATTATGCAATAATATCAGTATTTTTGGCACCATTTATGGACTCAAGGGAGGTGTATACAATTCAGGTTATATTTTTGCGGAGATAATCAGGTTATATAATACGATGTATGTTGTTGTATAATATGATGTATGTTGTTGTCCTTCTCCTCTTCTGCGGTGCGCGCGTGCGGTGCCTAGCGCCGCCCCAGGCGCCTCTCGCCTGTGCGTCCTTACGCCGCTATCGTCCAATCATGTGACCTTGTCACGTGATGCATGCGTGTAGGTGGGACGCCGGCCGGGAGGCAGCTGGGCGCGGTTTGACTGGAGCCCCGCGCGCCATTACACATACACGGCTGAGGACAAGTATGTATCATCAACGTCCGATTGGTTGAGAGAGCCTGTAAATACATGATTCACAGTAATGGTGTTACCCCCAGACGAAGGCATGCCGAAACGCACGTTGGGGTAGCGTCATCCTGGGTGATATAGCACACGGTCTTTTTTGGTGAGTCTCTGTTCTTTCTTTTTCCTATCCGGCATTTTACTCAGGATATTTATACCTGGTCTCTACTGTGGTTTGTTTTCTATTTCATTCATGTTGCACTTGCAATACAAACCCCGCTGTAGTAGTTTTTTTTGCCGTATAGGTTTATTTTTGACTGTTGACTCACCCCGCATTCAGGTAACTTTTTTGGTCATTGGCTGGTCATTGTACCATATACTCTCTATTCCATTGATCATTATTTTCTACAACTAATACGTGTGCTATCCCAGGGTGGCGCTCTTTTTCTGCTCCCATTCACTTTTTTAATGGCATACTATTTATTCCTTTCTTTACATATATATTTTAAATAATGTAATAATAAAATATATTTTTATCATTGGTACTATGAGTTCCGTTCTCTTGTTTTTTCCCTTGTTTCACTCGGGAGCTAGTACCGAGTCACAACTACGGGTGTCCTTTGGGGCTACATTGGGTGGACACTGTTTTCCATTTTCCATTTGGACACCTATGGTCTTTTTTGTTTTTCTTATCGAATCCTGGTCTGGAGTTTCTATAACCTACAATTTCAGTTTCTTTGCGATTTTAATGCGATATGCATGCGTTTTTTTGTGTGTGCATGCGTTTTGTCTATACTTGCAAAATGGTGATTCATATTTTACCTATAGGTTAAAAAGTCCATAATTATAACTTGTTGATAATAAAATTGTATTAGATTCGAACATTTGGATATATCGATTCTTTAATGTGTTCCATGTTTCCAGGTTCGATCTTTTTATCTCCTATTCAAACATCTATCGAATCTTGGTCTTGATTTTCTATATCTCGCGATTTTGATTCCTTTGCGTTTTTAATGCAATATGCATGCAGTTTTTTTTTTGTGTTGTCTCTAATTTTTCTGGGAGCCCTGCAATCTCTCTTGATGTGACCTGGTTTGCCGCAATTGTAACATTTAAAATCACGTTTGGGTTTGGGATCAGTGCCCTGCCCCATGTATTTAACCGGAGCAGGGTTTTTCTTCATGTCTAGTTCTAACCCTTTGGCTGCAGCAATTAATTGGGTTAAAGGGGTCACACGCCATTCAGGTTTACAAGCTTTCAGCTTAGCCTGGAGGTTGGGTCGAAGCCCCTCCATGAATGCACATGTCAACAGTTTTTCTCCCATGTTTCCAGCTTGATCCCAACCCATGTCGGTCTAGATTCTCCTTAGTCCTGCAGCAAAGATCTCTACAGTCTCCTGAGGACCCTGTACTACGTCTTTAAGACTTCAGGAACTTTCTTCCTCCCTTGTACATACGTGCCCATTCTGTAAAAACCCTGACAAATTCAGTCCCAGACTGTAAAGTCTTGACCCAGTCTCTAGTCATAATATCCATGGGGACATTTCTGTGTTCGTTCATATAGTCATTCACCATTTGATGTTGTGACTCGTCCATTTTGAGCAACATCAGATCCTTCAAGTCAGTCCACGTAGTCCCATAAGTCACCTGTATCTATTGAAGAGTCCTAGAAGTAGGCATAGGTCTATTCAGGGGGATGGGCAGTCAGGTCAAAAGTCTGAGTTGGTCTTTCAGACTCCAGGGGTGGTACTCAGTCAGACAGGCATGAAGAAATTTAGGTTTCTGATTCCGGCTGATAACTCCAATGACCTGTCCGGGTGGTCCTGAGGTTGTATCAGGTCCTCCTCCCGTCGCCCCCTGTTGTCCTGTTGTGGGTCTGGGTAGGAGTTTTGTCTTAGTCATAACAGGGTAGAGTCCTACAGGTCTGTGGGGTCGGAGGGCACCACAGGCTTGGCATGCATTGGCCCAGTCTGGATTCTGATTGTCACAGACATTACAAGTCCATCCCTCCGGTCCATTCCCTCTAGGGGCAGTTGGATATGGAGGAGGTAATTTGTCAGCGTCATTGTCTTTTGATTTCTGAATATACAACAGTCTACCGCTGACTACTTCTCCTCGCCACCCCTCAGTTTTAACTTCCCCTGCCACTTTAACCTAGGTATTAAATACTTCTTCACATCCATGATCCTTTATCCAACCACAATGCGTCCTTCTGAATCTTTCTCAAGTATCCACATTAAAATTTCCATCCTTCATTCCTACCTTCTTCAACACCCTTTCAATATTTTTCAAACCTTCTTTTCCTTCCCTCTCTTCAACTAAAGTCTTAGCTGTTTTGTAACCCTCTGGTATACTGAAATTGTTCCCCATTTTGTATGTCAGTCTTTTTCCACAGAAAGTTAAACAGTTATTCAGACGTCTATTTTCCCTCAGTTTTCTCAGAATTTCCCCACTATATTTACCTAGTGTATTCTGTTACTGAGTTTCTTAACCAATCAAAACCTCACAAACCGGACATTGGAGTCCAAGGACTTTGATTACCCTTCCTGTAATTCTCCAAGATTTTCCACATACAATAAAGAAAAAATAAGGCATATGCCAAAACTCCCAAAACTAAACCAAAGACTTCCCAATTGAAAATGTCCATCTCTTAGGTTTCAAAATCCAACAATCATAGTCATTTTCAGGTTCTTACAAAAAATTGTCTTAACTACAAAAGGACTTATACGTACATTCAATCACCAGATCCTCAACCCGGAAAAACCACTGAGGGAGACACAGGTATAGTGTAAGATAAAGTCTCTTACCTTTTAGCGCTATTTCTTATATCTGCAAATCCCAGACCGGAACTTCCAATTTGTCGGAGACCAGATGAAGTGTCCTTTAATAAACAGATTACATTCTAGCTCACCATACGATCCTACTGGGCGGAACAGACCGGACAAGTCCTTGGTGCAAACACAGAAAAAAAGTTCAAGCATCCAGGGTTGTAGATGTTGCCGTTATCTTTATTTGTCTTCGGTTAAAATATAGCTATACAGACATCAACTCCCTCCACCGCCCGGTTAACATGTTCAAACTTAGCAGTTCTTACTCATAAGTAATGAGTAGGAACTGCTAAGTTCAAAACATGTTAACCGGGCGGTGGAGGGAGTTGATGTCTGTATAGCTGCATTTTAACTGAAGACAAATAAAGATAACGGCAACATATACAACCCTGGATGCTGGAACTACATTTCTGTGTTTGAAGTATCCTTTAGTTAAGCCCCATGTTGGGCGCCAAGATTTTGTTAGGGAAATATCCCTTTACCTATGATTGTTGGATTTGAGGTGCTCGGGAAACTGACACAAGCATTGGATATAGTTGTATCTGATTTCTCTTTTAATTCAAAGACAAGCTCGCAATAATATACAGTTGCAAGAAAAAGTATGTGAACCCTTTGGAATGATTTGGATTTCTGCACAAATTGGTCATAAAATGTGATCTGATCTTCATCTAAGTCACAACAATAGACTGTCACGGATGGTGTAACAGAAAACAAGAAGTTACAAATAAGGACCCGACTGGCTTGATCCGAAACTAAAGAACAAAAGGGTGACCCCTATTTAAGCCCTGAAACTCTCCCTGTCTTCTCAGCCCATGCAAAGATCTCTACGATAGAAAATTGCATGCCCTCGTGCCTCGACTGTATGACACCTGAACACCCTATAATAGTGAGGGGACACGACCACCGGCTCCCTACACTTAATACGGAGGGAGTCAGGGTCACCTAAGATCAAGCAAACAGGAAAACACAAATAAATGAACTGCCTTATCTGTAGAAGCATAAGTTGTAGCATCCAGCATGTACACACTCCAGGAAGTTGTATAAACCGCAAAGTGATGCAGTATAGGAGGGGATTTAAAGGGATGCAATCAGTGTAACTACAAGACAGCTGAGAGAGGGAAACGAGATGACAAAACGAAAGCAAAACAAAAGAACCTCAAGCAGGAGATTCTGAAGAACGTCTGTCAGAGCTTCTCAGATGTCTGGCTGTGACATAGACAATCACAGTCTGCTAAAACTAATAACACACAAAGAATTAAATGTTACCATGTTTTTATTGAACACACCATGTAAGCATTCACAGTGCAGGTGGAAAAACTATGTGAACCCTTGGATTTAATAACTGGTTGAACCTCCTTTGGCAGCAATAACTTCAACCAAACGTTTCCCGTAGTTGCAGATCAGACGTGCACAACGGTCAGGAGTAATTCTTGACCATTCCTCTTTACAGAACTGTTTCAGTTCAGCAATATTCTTGGGATGTCTGGTGTAAACCGCTTTCTTGAGGTCATTCCACAGCATCTCAATCGGGTTGAGGTCAGAACTCTGACTGGGCCACTCCAGAAGGCGTATTTTCTTCTGTTTAAGCCATTCTGTTGTTGATTTACTTCTATGCTTTGGGTCGTTGTCCTGTGGCAACACCCATCTTCTGTTGAGCTTCAGCTGGTGGACAGATGGCCTTAAGTTCTCCTGCAAAATGTCTTGATAAAACTTGGGAATTCATTTTTCCTTCGATGATAGCAATCTGCCCAGGCCCTGATGCAGCAAAGCAGCCTCAAACCATGATGTCCCCACCACCATACTTCACAGATGGGATGAGGTTTTGATGTTGGTGTGCTGTGCCTCTTTTTCTCCACACATAGTGTTGTGTGTTTCTTCCAAACAACTCAACTTTGGTTTCATCTGTCCATAGAATATTTTGCCAGTACTGCTGTGGAACATCCAGGTGCTCTTGTGCAAACTGTAAACGTACAGCAATGTTTTATTTTTGACAGCAGTGGCTTCCTCTGTGGTATCCTCCCATGAAATCCATTCTTGTTTAGTGTTTTACTTATCGTAGATTCGCTAACAGGAATGTTAACATATGCCAGAGACTTTTGTAAGTCTTTAGCTGGCACTCTAGGATTCTTCTTCACCTCATTGAACAGTCTGCGCTGTGCTCCTGCAGTCATCTTTACAGGACGGCCACTCCTAGGGAGAGTAGCAGCAGTGCTAAACTTTCTCCATTTATAGACAATTTGTCTTACCATGGACTGATTAACAGAAAGGCTTTTGGAGATACTTTTATAACCCTTTCCAGTTTTATGCAAGTCAACAATTCTTAATCGTAGGTCTTCTGAGAGCTCTTTTGTGTGAGGCATCATTCACATCAGGCAATGCTTCTTGTGAAAAGCAAACCCAGTACTGGTGTGTGTTTTTTATAGGTCAGGGCAGCTGTAACCAACACCTCCAATCTCATCTCATTGATTGGACTCTAGTTGGCTGACACCTCACTCCAATTAGCTCTTGGAGATGTCATTGGTCTAGGGGTTCACATACTTTTTTCACCTGCACTGTGAATGTTTACATGGTGTGTTCAATAAAAACATGGTAACATTTAACTCTTTGTGCGTTATTAGTTTTAGCAGACTGTGATTGTCTATTGTTGTGACTTAGATGAAGATCAGATCACATTTTATGACCAATTTGTGCAGAAATCCATATCATTCCAAAGGGTTCACATACTTTTTCTTGCAACTGTATGCTTCAAACAGAAAAAAAATAAAACATCACATGAAAAACATGACATTTGCGGTTACAAGATATATATCATACTTCGGTTTCCATTCCTCTCTCCTCCCCCCCCCCCCGCACTTCCTGAGGCTCAGACTATACTATCTGCTAGAGAGGAACTGTAAACCCTGTAAACTCCATTTAGGACCTGACCTAAATCTCCCATATACACAAGAAGGTGGACACGTTTATAGAAAATGGAAAAATGGATTCTCATCCCTCACAATAGCTTTACTGAATAAGATGGGCCTAAATCGGAAGTATGGCTTGAAACTATTAATTAAAAATACATAAAACCACTCTTTACTAGTACATGCATATTGTTATATGACATAGTACGGTACTATTACATGACATTTAAATACCAGTGTTTAAACAGCACTAAAATATATTTTAGAGAGACAATAACTAGGCGTTGGGGGGGGGGGGAGGCAAACTGCGCAATTGCACAGGGCCCCCATCGTCTAAGGGGCCCCCTCCTTCAGTGCTGCTGTTCAGATGAACGTCTGTGGCAGTGAGCGGGCCGACAGCTGAACAGCTGCACTTTTAACTGCAGTGTCTGGGCCAGCTAATTAATCATGCAGGAGCGAGGGATCCGGGACTCAGGAGCTCCTCCTGTCTTTTAAGCCGGCGGCTGCGCTGCTATACTGTGAGGTGGTACAGGGCGCATGGTACTTGCAAAGTCATTTATTCTCTACTGCTGACACTGATGCTGCAGTGCTGATGGTGGGCCTTAACAGGCCTCCTCTGGGAAATTCCAACATGGCACAAGCTCTCAGGGGTCATAGAACAGGGGACCCACTGCCTGGTGCAGTACAAAGCAGAAGATTCCTGGCGCCCCTCCCCCACACAGCACCACAGTCTGCTATCTGCAGCACTTGTCTGAGTTCTCCCAGACCTGGATAACAGCAAAGTTATGTGGAGAGACTGAACAAGTGTACAGTATGTGTAACTGTATATATCCTGTGTGTAGGTGTGCCCATCTATCTGCCTGCCAGTCTGTATCTATCTATCTTATATCTAACTGTCTACGTTCTAATCTTATCTATCTATTATATATCTCATATCTATTTATCTACCATATTTTTCATTTCATAAGATGCACTTTTTTTTCTCCCAAAATGGCGGGAAAAGTCAGTGTCTCTTATAAAGCAAATGTGCCAAAATCATGGTGTCCGGCTGGCAGCGACAAGCTGTAGTGCGGGGTTGGCGGCAGAGACAGTAAGGCATGCTGTAGTGCAGGGTGGGCTGCAGAGACAGTGAGGCATGCTGTAGTGCGAGGGGGGGCGGCAGGGACAGTGAGGCATGCTGTAGGGTGAGGGGGGCGGCAGGGACAGTGAGGCATGCTGTAGTGCGAGGGGGGGCGGCAGGGACAGTGAGGCATGCTGTAGGGCGAGGGGGGGAGGCAGGGACAGTGAGGCATGCTGTAGGGCGAGGGGGGGCGGCAGGGACAGTGAGGCATGCTGTAGTGCAGGGTGGGCTGCAGAGACAGTGAGGCATGCTGTAGTGCGAGGGGGGGCGGCAGGGACAGTGAGGCATGCTGTAGGGTGAGGGGGGCGGCAGGGACAGTGAGGCATGCTGTAGGGCGAGGGGGGGCGGCAGGGACAGTGAGGCATGCTGTAGGGCGGGGGACTCACCAGATATAAATCCCATTGAAAGCCCATGGTCAATCCTCATAAAGCAGGTGGACAAACAAAAACACAGAGGTTGTCACAAACTCCAAGCATTCATTATGCAAGATTGGGTTGACATCATCAGGATCTGGCCCAGAAGCTGATATCTAGCCTGCCAGGGCAAATTAAAGAAGTCTTGGGGAAAAAAGGGTGACACTGGAAATATTGAGTCTTTGCATAAACTTGATGTCTTTGTCAATAAAAGTAAAAAAAAAAAATTAAATTAAATGATTATAATTGTTGCTACAGATCAACAAGTGTGGACCCACTGTGACAACTAACTGGTTTGGCATAGAGATAACATTAAGGGCGTTATTCTGGTGCTCCAGACTGCACACTAGTAGTGTAGATGAATGAAGACAGGAAAAACTGGCAGGCTGTGTGGTTGTAAAGACACAGGCAGGGCAGGCAAGCTAGGCACATGATAAGTACGAGAACAGGCTAGATGGACAAGAATAACAAAAATGGAAGTTTAGGAGAACACAGGCAGGGCGGGTACAGGGGAAGAGCACAAACGGGAACAAATACAGGATAAACACAGGCAAAACACAGTAGAATCACAGAAGCACTACACTTCAACACCTTTGCTGGTCACCTATCCTGATTATCTATCCTCTGGATACGTCATCAGTATCTGATCAATGGGTGTTTGACACTCAAGATCCCCTTTGTTCAGCTGTTTGAAAAGGCATCGATGCTTCCATTAGTGAGGCCTTCTCGCAGCTTACCAAGCTCAGTGCCATACATAGTATGGCAGCTGTGCTTCAGGAGATAGGTCATCAGTAAAAAAAAAAAAACTCTTGGAAAACCTGCTTAAAGCTCAGGCACCCTCTGCATAGAGAAAACATCTGAAATGCCCAGGGATCTGTAGCCAAAGGCTGGGGAACGATTTGGCCCTTTAAGGAAGCGCACACCCTAAGGGGACAGAGGCTAGAGTACTAGGCAGAAGGATGGAAGCAGCAACATAGTGAGTATAGCAAAGCATCTGTGCCCATAGTATAGCAGCTGTGCTTCAGGAGATAGGTCATCACCTTGGCCCTCCCCTTCCCTCTTCACACTCTTACCCCACAGATTTATTTATTGACCTTTTTGCATCTTGTTTAAATTTTGCATTATCATGCAGACCGTTATCCTTCCTTATATATCCCATACACTACTTTAAGCACACTGGCACTTTATCCCTTATTGTATACTGTATACATTACTTTCAGCACTTCTGCGCTTTATATTCACCAATACACTGTTTGTTATTAGTGTTGAGCGCGAATATTCGAATATCGAATTTTTTTCGAGAATATCGGCACTTTGCTAATTCGCGAATATTTCGAATATAGTGATATAAATTCGATATTTCGAATATTCTTTTTTTTTTTTTTATTGTTATATTTTTTTCTTTCCCACTTCCCTAAAGTTGTTCTTACCTGTCCTTTGGATTCCTGGCTTCCTGGCTGCTCCAGTCAGTGCCCGTTGCCGCTTCTGCCGACTTCCGTGCTCATGGAGCGTCCCCATCACCATGGGAACGTCTCCATATACTAGAATGTACTGTCGGATTTGAGAATTACGTTGAAATCGCAATTCGATTATTTCAAGTTATAATAATCGAATTTCGATTTTAACTTAAAGGCTACTCTCCTATTGAAATAGCAATGCGATTAATTCAATTTATAATAATCGAATTTCGATTTTAACTTAAAGGCTACTCTCCTATTGAAATAGCAATGCGATTAATTCAAGTTATAATAATCGAATTTCGATTTTAACTTAGCACTGCTATATTCTATATTCGTAAATTCTAGCCTAATATGGAATATAGCAGTGCTAAGTTAAAATCGAAATTCGATTATTATAACTTGAATTAACCGAATTGCGATTTCAACTTGGACCTGGTTTACTATGGTTGGCTTGGTAGAATTAGCGAATATGAGTAATATATTCGTTATATTCCACAAAACGAAGATAACGAAGTATTCTGCATCTTCGTTTTAGCTACCTATTCGTCAACTTCGTTAATTCTAGCAATCATATAGGAAAGTTTACTATAGAGACAGCTAAGTTTAATTCGCTATGCGATTATATGACTGCTTTAAAAAAAAAAATAGAATAATTATAATACCTGATAATTATTATAATTATTCTATTTATAAAAAAAAAGCGAAGTAATATAATCGCATAGCGAATTAAACTTAGCTGTCTCTATAGTAAACTTTCCTATATGATTGCTAGAATTAGCGAAGTTGATGAATAGGTAGCTAAAACAAAGATGCAGAATACTTTGTTATCTTCGTTTTGTGGAATATGACGAATACATTCGTTATATTCGTTTTGTGGAATATGACGAATACATTCGTCATATTCGCTAATTCTACCAAGCCAACCATAGTAAACCAGGTCCAAGTTGAAATCGCAATTCGATTAATTCAAGTTATAATAATCGAATTTTAGCACTGCTATATTCCATATTAGGCTAGAATTAACGAATTTGGAATATTCGATTCGATTATTATAACTTGAAATAATCGCATTGCTATTTTAATAGGAGAGTAGCCTTTAAGTTACAATCGCAATACGCGATTATTTAAATTGCATATTAATCGCGATAACAAGAATAATGACGAATATTCGATTTCGACGAATATAAAACGAATATTCTATCGAATTTCGTCGAAATCGAATATGGCACCTGCCGCTCATCACTATTTGTTATGTACAAACAGTGATCATGTATGTATATATTAGGTAATATTACTATTATTATTTTTGCATCATTTCATGATGCAAACTTGTATCCACTCTGACTATGCATTTACACTTGTTCTTGTTTATGCACTTTTTGCTCCATGTATTTATTATGCAATAATATCAGTATTTTTGGCACCATTTATGGACTCAAGGGAGGTGTATACAATTCAGGTTATATTTTTGCGGAGATAATCAGGTTATATAATACGATGTATGTTGTTGTATAATATGATGTATGTTGTTGTCCTTCTCCTCTTCTGCGGTGCGCGCGTGCGGTGCCTAGCGCCGCCCCAGGCGCCTCTCGCCTGTGCGTCCTTACGCCGCTATCGTCCAATCATGTGACCTTGTCACGTGATGCATGCGTGTAGGTGGGACGCCGGCCGGGAGGCAGCTGGGCGCGGTTTGACTGGAGCCCCGCGCGCCATTACACATACACGGCTGAGGACAAGTATGTATCATCAACGTCCGATTGGTTGAGAGAGCCTGTAAATACATGATTCACAGTAATGGTGTTACCCCCAGACGAAGGCATGCCGAAACGCACGTTGGGGTAGCGTCATCCTGGGTGATATAGCACACGGTCTTTTTTGGTGAGTCTCTGTTCTTTCTTTTTCCTATCCGGCATTTTACTCAGGATATTTATACCTGGTCTCTACTGTGGTTTGTTTTCTATTTCATTCATGTTGCACTTGCAATACAAACCCCGCTGTAGTAGTTTTTTTTGCCGTATAGGTTTATTTTTGACTGTTGACTCACCCCGCATTCAGGTAACTTTTTTGGTCATTGGCTGGTCATTGTACCATATACTCTCTATTCCATTGATCATTATTTTCTACAACTAATACGTGTGCTATCCCAGGGTGGCGCTCTTTTTCTGCTCCCATTCACTTTTTTAATGGCATACTATTTATTCCTTTCTTTACATATATATTTTAAATAATGTAATAATAAAATATATTTTTATCATTGGTACTATGAGTTCCGTTCTCTTGTTTTTTCCCTTGTTTCACTCGGGAGCTAGTACCGAGTCACAACTACGGGTGTCCTTTGGGGCTACATTGGGTGGACACTGTTTTCCATTTTCCATTTGGACACCTATGGTCTTTTTTGTTTTTCTTATCGAATCCTGGTCTGGAGTTTCTATAACCTACAATTTCAGTTTCTTTGCGATTTTAATGCGATATGCATGCGTTTTTTTGTGTGTGCATGCGTTTTGTCTATACTTGCAAAATGGTGATTCATATTTTACCTATAGGTTAAAAAGTCCATAATTATAACTTGTTGATAATAAAATTGTATTAGATTCGAACATTTGGATATATCGATTCTTTAATGTGTTCCATGTTTCCAGGTTCGATCTTTTTATCTCCTATTCAAACATCTATCGAATCTTGGTCTTGATTTTCTATATCTCGCGATTTTGATTCCTTTGCGTTTTTAATGCAATATGCATGCAGTTTTTTTTTTGTGTTGTCTCTAATTTTTCTGGGAGCCCTGCAATCTCTCTTGATGTGACCTGGTTTGCCGCAATTGTAACATTTAAAATCACGTTTGGGTTTGGGATCAGTGCCCTGCCCCATGTATTTAACCGGAGCAGGGTTTTTCTTCATGTCTAGTTCTAACCCTTTGGCTGCAGCAATTAATTGGGTTAAAGGGGTCACACGCCATTCAGGTTTACAAGCTTTCAGCTTAGCCTGGAGGTTGGGTCGAAGCCCCTCCATGAATGCACATGTCAACAGTTTTTCTCCCATGTTTCCAGCTTGATCCCAACCCATGTCGGTCTAGATTCTCCTTAGTCCTGCAGCAAAGATCTCTACATTCTCCTGAGGACCCTGTACTACGTCTTTAAGACTTCAGGAACTTTCTTCCTCCCTTGTACATACGTGCCCATTCTGTAAAAACCCTGACAAATTCAGTCCCAGACTGTAAAGTCTTGACCCAGTCTCTAGTCATAATATCCATGGGGACATTTCTGTGTTCGTTCATATAGTCATTCACCATTTGATGTTGTGACTCGTCCATTTTGAGCAACATCAGATCCTTCAAGTCAGTCCACGTAGTCCCATAAGTCACCTGTATCTATTGAAGAGTCCTAGAAGTAGGCATAGGTCTATTCAGGGGGATGGGCAGTCAGGTCAAAAGTCTGAGTTGGTCTTTCAGACTCCAGGGGTGGTACTCAGTCAGACAGGCATGAAGAAATTTAGGTTTCTGATTCCGGCTGATAACTCCAATGACCTGTCCGGGTGGTCCTGAGGTTGTATCAGGTCCTCCTCCCGTCGCCCCCTGTTGTCCTGTTGTGGGTCTGGGTAGGAGTTTTGTCTTAGTCATAACAGGGTAGAGTCCTACAGGTCTGTGGGGTCGGAGGGCACCACAGGCTTGGCATGCATTGGCCCAGTCTGGATTCTGATTGTCACAGACATTACAAGTCCATCCCTCCGGTCCATTCCCTCTAGGGGCAGTTGGATATGGAGGAGGTAATTTGTCAGCGTCATTGTCTTTTGATTTCTGAATATACAACAGTCTACCGCTGACTACTTCTCCTCGCCACCCCTCAGTTTTAACTTCCCCTGCCACTTTAACCTAGGTATTAAATACTTCTTCACATCCATGATCCTTTATCCAACCACAATGCGTCCTTCTGAATCTTTCTCAAGTATCCACATTAAAATTTCCATCCTTCATTCCTACCTTCTTCAACACCCTTTCAATATTTTTCAAACCTTCTTTTCCTTCCCTCTCTTCAACTAAAGTCTTAGCTGTTTTGTAACCCTCTGGTATACTGAAATTGTTCCCCATTTTGTATGTCAGTCTTTTTCCACAGAAAGTTAAACAGTTATTCAGACGTCTATTTTCCCTCAGTTTTCTCAGAATTTCCCCACTATATTTACCTAGTGTATTCTGTTACTGAGTTTCTTAACCAATCAAAACCTCACAAACCGGACATTGGAGTCCAAGGACTTTGATTACCCTTCCTGTAATTCTCCAAGATTTTCCACATACAATAAAGAAAAAATAAGGCATATGCCAAAACTCCCAAAACTAAACCAAAGACTTCCCAATTGAAAATGTCCATCTCTTAGGTTTCAAAATCCAACAATCATAGTCATTTTCAGGTTCTTACAAAAAATTGTCTTAACTACAAAAGGACTTATACGTACATTCAATCACCAGATCCTCAACCCGGAAAAACCACTGAGGGAGACACAGGTATAGTGTAAGATAAAGTCTCTTACCTTTTAGCGCTATTTCTTATATCTGCAAATCCCAGACCGGAACTTCCAATTTGTCGGAGACCAGATGAAGTGTCCTTTAATAAACAGATTACATTCTAGCTCACCATACGATCCTACTGGGCGGAACAGACCGGACAAGTCCTTGGTGCAAACACAGAAAAAAAGTTCAAGCATCCAGGGTTGTAGATGTTGCCGTTATCTTTATTTGTCTTCGGTTAAAATATAGCTATACAGACATCAACTCCCTCCACCGCCCGGTTAACATGTTCAAACTTAGCAGTTCTTACTCATAAGTAATGAGTAGGAACTGCTAAGTTCAAAACATGTTAACCGGGCGGTGGAGGGAGTTGATGTCTGTATAGCTGCATTTTAACTGAAGACAAATAAAGATAACGGCAACATATACAACCCTGGATGCTGGAACTACATTTCTGTGTTTGAAGTATCCTTTAGTTAAGCCCCATGTTGGGCGCCAAGATTTTGTTAGGGAAATATCCCTTTACCTATGATTGTTGGATTTGAGGTGCTCGGGAAACTGACACAAGCATTGGATATAGTTGTATCTGATTTCTCTTTTAATTCAAAGACAAGCTCGCAATAATATACAGTTGCAAGAAAAAGTATGTGAACCCTTTGGAATGATTTGGATTTCTGCACAAATTGGTCATAAAATGTGATCTGATCTTCATCTAAGTCACAACAATAGACTGTCACGGATGGTGTAACAGAAAACAAGAAGTTACAAATAAGGACCCGACTGGCTTGATCCGAAACTAAAGAACAAAAGGGTGACCCCTATTTAAGCCCTGAAACTCTCCCTGTCTTCTCAGCCCATGCAAAGATCTCTACGATAGAAAATTGCATGCCCTCGTGCCTCGACTGTATGACACCTGAACACCCTATAATAGTGAGGGGACACGACCACCGGCTCCCTACACTTAATACGGAGGGAGTCAGGGTCACCTAAGATCAAGCAAACAGGAAAACACAAATAAATGAACTGCCTTATCTGTAGAAGCATAAGTTGTAGCATCCAGCATGTACACACTCCAGGAAGTTGTATAAACCGCAAAGTGATGCAGTATAGGAGGGGATTTAAAGGGATGCAATCAGTGTAACTACAAGACAGCTGAGAGAGGGAAACGAGATGACAAAACGAAAGCAAAACAAAAGAACCTCAAGCAGGAGATTCTGAAGAACGTCTGTCAGAGCTTCTCAGATGTCTGGCTGTGACATAGACAATCACAGTCTGCTAAAACTAATAACACACAAAGAATTAAATGTTACCATGTTTTTATTGAACACACCATGTAAGCATTCACAGTGCAGGTGGAAAAACTATGTGAACCCTTGGATTTAATAACTGGTTGAACCTCCTTTGGCAGCAATAACTTCAACCAAACGTTTCCCGTAGTTGCAGATCAGACGTGCACAACGGTCAGGAGTAATTCTTGACCATTCCTCTTTACAGAACTGTTTCAGTTCAGCAATATTCTTGGGATGTCTGGTGTAAACCGCTTTCTTGAGGTCATTCCACAGCATCTCAATCGGGTTGAGGTCAGAACTCTGACTGGGCCACTCCAGAAGGCGTATTTTCTTCTGTTTAAGCCATTCTGTTGTTGATTTACTTCTATGCTTTGGGTCGTTGTCCTGTGGCAACACCCATCTTCTGTTGAGCTTCAGCTGGTGGACAGATGGCCTTAAGTTCTCCTGCAAAATGTCTTGATAAAACTTGGGAATTCATTTTTCCTTCGATGATAGCAATCTGCCCAGGCCCTGATGCAGCAAAGCAGCCTCAAACCATGATGTCCCCACCACCATACTTCACAGATGGGATGAGGTTTTGATGTTGGTGTGCTGTGCCTCTTTTTCTCCACACATAGTGTTGTGTGTTTCTTCCAAACAACTCAACTTTGGTTTCATCTGTCCATAGAATATTTTGCCAGTACTGCTGTGGAACATCCAGGTGCTCTTGTGCAAACTGTAAACGTACAGCAATGTTTTATTTTTGACAGCAGTGGCTTCCTCTGTGGTATCCTCCCATGAAATCCATTCTTGTTTAGTGTTTTACTTATCGTAGATTCGCTAACAGGAATGTTAACATATGCCAGAGACTTTTGTAAGTCTTTAGCTGGCACTCTAGGATTCTTCTTCACCTCATTGAACAGTCTGCGCTGTGCTCCTGCAGTCATCTTTACAGGACGGCCACTCCTAGGGAGAGTAGCAGCAGTGCTAAACTTTCTCCATTTATAGACAATTTGTCTTACCATGGACTGATTAACAGAAAGGCTTTTGGAGATACTTTTATAACCCTTTCCAGTTTTATGCAAGTCAACAATTCTTAATCGTAGGTCTTCTGAGAGCTCTTTTGTGTGAGGCATCATTCACATCAGGCAATGCTTCTTGTGAAAAGCAAACCCAGTACTGGTGTGTGTTTTTTATAGGTCAGGGCAGCTGTAACCAACACCTCCAATCTCATCTCATTGATTGGACTCTAGTTGGCTGACACCTCACTCCAATTAGCTCTTGGAGATGTCATTGGTCTAGGGGTTCACATACTTTTTTCACCTGCACTGTGAATGTTTACATGGTGTGTTCAATAAAAACATGGTAACATTTAACTCTTTGTGCGTTATTAGTTTTAGCAGACTGTGATTGTCTATTGTTGTGACTTAGATGAAGATCAGATCACATTTTATGACCAATTTGTGCAGAAATCCATATCATTCCAAA
This sequence comes from Bufo gargarizans, assembly GCF_014858855.1. Classification (NCBI taxonomy): domain Eukaryota; kingdom Metazoa; phylum Chordata; class Amphibia; order Anura; family Bufonidae; genus Bufo; species Bufo gargarizans. Next base: position 120,497,863 of record NC_058080.1, read on the forward strand.
GGGTTCACATACTTTTTCTTGCAACTGTATGCTTCAAACAGAAAAAAAATAAAACATCACATGAAAAACATGACATTTGCGGTTACAAGATATATATCATACTTCGGTTTCCATTCCTCTCTCCTCCCCCCCCCCCCCGCACTTCCTGAGGCTCAGACTATACTATCTGCTAGAGAGGAACTGTAAACCCTGTAAACTCCATTTAGGACCTGACCTAAATCTCCCATATACACAAGAAGGTGGACACGTTTATAGAAAATGGAAAAATGGATTCTCATCCCTCACAATAGCTTTACTGAATAAGATGGGCCTAAATCGGAAGTATGGCTTGAAACTATTAATTAAAAATACATAAAACCACTCTTTACTAGTACATGCATATTGTTATATGACATAGTACGGTACTATTACATGACATTTAAATACCAGTGTTTAAACAGCACTAAAATATATTTTAGAGAGACAATAACTAGGCGTTGGGGGGGGGGGGAGGCAAACTGCGCAATTGCACAGGGCCCCCATCGTCTAAGGGGCCCCCTCCTTCAGTGCTGCTGTTCAGATGAACGTCTGTGGCAGTGAGCGGGCCGACAGCTGAACAGCTGCACTTTTAACTGCAGTGTCTGGGCCAGCTAATTAATCATGCAGGAGCGAGGGATCCGGGACTCAGGAGCTCCTCCTGTCTTTTAAGCCGGCGGCTGCGCTGCTATACTGTGAGGTGGTACAGGGCGCATGGTACTTGCAAAGTCATTTATTCTCTACTGCTGACACTGATGCTGCAGTGCTGATGGTGGGCCTTAACAGGCCTCCTCTGGGAAATTCCAACATGGCACAAGCTCTCAGGGGTCATAGAACAGGGGACCCACTGCCTGGTGCAGTACAAAGCAGAAGATTCCTGGCGCCCCTCCCCCACACAGCACCACAGTCTGCTATCTGCAGCACTTGTCTGAGTTCTCCCAGACCTGGATAACAGCAAAGTTATGTGGAGAGACTGAACAAGTGTACAGTATGTGTAACTGTATATATCCTGTGTGTAGGTGTGCCCATCTATCTGCCTGCCAGTCTGTATCTATCTATCTTATATCTAACTGTCTACGTTCTAATCTTATCTATCTATTATATATCTCATATCTATTTATCTACCATATTTTTCATTTCATAAGATGCACTTTTTTTTCTCCCAAAATGGCGGGAAAAGTCAGTGTCTCTTATAAAGCAAATGTGCCAAAATCATGGTGTCCGGCTGGCAGCGACAAGCTGTAGTGCGGGGTTGGCGGCAGAGACAGTAAGGCATGCTGTAGTGCAGGGTGGGCTGCAGAGACAGTGAGGCATGCTGTAGTGCGAGGGGGGGCGGCAGGGACAGTGAGGCATGCTGTAGGGTGAGGGGGGCGGCAGGGACAGTGAGGCATGCTGTAGTGCGAGGGGGGGCGGCAGGGACAGTGAGGCATGCTGTAGGGCGAGGGGGGGAGGCAGGGACAGTGAGGCATGCTGTAGGGCGAGGGGGGGCGGCAGGGACAGTGAGGCATGCTGTAGGGTGAGGGGGGCGGCAGGGACAGTGAGGCATGCTGTAGTGCGAGGGGGGGCGGCAGGGACAGTGAGGCATGCTGTAGGGCGAGGGGGGGAGGCAGGGACAGTGAGGCATGCTGTAGGGCGAGGGGGGGCGGCAGGGACAGTGAGGCATGCTGTAGGGCGGGGGACTCACCAGATATAAATCCCATTGAAAGCCCATGGTCAATCCTCATAAAGCAGGTGGACAAACAAAAACACAGAGGTTGTCACAAACTCCAAGCATTCATTATGCAAGATTGGGTTGACATCATCAGGATCTGGCCCAGAAGCTGATATCTAGCCTGCCAGGGCAAATTAAAGAAGTCTTGGGGAAAAAAGGGTGACACTGGAAATATTGAGTCTTTGCATAAACTTGATGTCTTTGTCAATAAAAGTAAAAAAAAAAAAATTAAATTAAATGATTATAATTGTTGCTACAGATCAACAAGTGTGGACCCACTGTGACAACTAACTGGTTTGGCATAGAGATAACATTAAGGGCGTTATTCTGGTGCTCCAGACTGCACACTAGTAGTGTAGATGAATGAAGACAGGAAAAACTGGCAGGCTGTGTGGTTGTAAAGACACAGGCAGGGCAGGCAAGCTAGGCACATGATAAGTACGAGAACAGGCTAGATGGACAAGAATAACAAAAATGGAAGTTTAGGAGAACACAGGCAGGGCGGGTACAGGGGAAGAGCACAAACGGGAACAAATACAGGATAAACACAGGCAAAACACAGTAGAATCACAGAAGCACTACACTTCAACACCTTTGCTGGTCACCTATCCTGATTATCTATCCTCTGGATACGTCATCAGTATCTGATCAATGGGTGTTTGACACTCAAGATCCCCTTTGTTCAGCTGTTTGAAAAGGCATCGATGCTTCCATTAGTGAGGCCTTCTCGCAGCTTACCAAGCTCAGTGCCATACATAGTATGGCAGCTGTGCTTCAGGAGATAGGTCATCAGTAAAAAAAAAAAAACTCTTGGAAAACCTGCTTAAAGCTCAGGCACCCTCTGCATAGAGAAAACATCTGAAATGCCCAGGGATCTGTAGCCAAAGGCTGGGGAACGATTTGGCCCTTTAAGGAAGCGCACACCCTAAGGGGACAGAGGCTAGAGTACTAGGCAGAAGGATGGAAGCAGCAACATAGTGAGTATAGCAAAGCATCTGTGCCCATAGTATAGCAGCTGTGCTTCAGGAGATAGGTCATCAGTAAAAAAAAAAAAAAAAAAAAAATCTTGGAAAACATGCTTAAAGCTCAGGCACCCTCTGCATAGAGAAAACATCTGAAAGGCCCAGGGATCCTTAGCCAATGGCTGGGAAACAATTTGGCCCTTTAAGGAAGCACACACCCTAAGGGCACAGAGGCTAGAGTACTAGGCAGAAGGATGGAGGCAGCAACATGGTGAGTATAGCATGGCATCTGTGCCCATAGGGGACAGCAGGGCAGTGGCGGCCATGGGCCACTGTCATAACAATTATACTTTAATAAACCATAGATATATCTGATGGAAAAAATTCTAGAAACAATAACGCAGCAAACTTTTTGAAATACAGTCAATGCCAAAACTTTTAGACAAGACTGTACAATAGGAGTACTTTCCGGCAGAGAGTTTGTGTAATTGCACCATTTTTTTTCCAAATACTTGTTGAAAAGCTTCTACAATTAATAAGTGTATATTTTCCAGCATAATAAGCAGTGTAGATTTTGGCTGCAGAGGTTGTACCTTTTTTTTCCCAAAAGCCTGTTAAAAATTTTCTACAGTTAATAAGCGTACAATAAACATTTTCAGACATCACTGGAAGGGTATATTTTGGTTGCAGAGGTTGTGCAATTGCTCCATGTTTTTCAAAAACCTGTTGCAAATTTTCTACAGTTAGTATGCATTATGTGGATTTTGCTGCCTCAAAATCAGGGTATATTATGGTCACTGAGGCTGCCCGAAAAGATTAACTAATCTGACACTGCATGTGTTTTTAAACAGGCTGTTTGTTATTACATCAAGCATGCCTTTACCCACAGCCATATACACTACTCACAAAAAGTAAGGGATATTTGGCCTGTGGGAAAATTTTTAGGATAAACCTAAAATGCTCTCTAACCTTTACAGGTGAACTTAATGCGACCTTCTCTAAACTTTTCAAGAACAAAGCAAATACTGCAGCGCTCACCTGTGTAGTCTTTTAAGGGAGGCACTGACGTAAGACCTGGACGGGGTCGAACAAATCCCAAAAAGCAGCAAATCCAGCTTCCCATAAAAAGAGATCTTTATTTAAAGCAAATAAAATCCAAGCATAAGTGCAGTCTACACGTTTTGAACCTTAGACATGTCGGTCCTTCATCATAACATATAAAACCTAAAATAAATCCACTTCTTATAGACCAGGGTGTGATCACATACAATCAAATCATTTCCAACACCTGTTTCTCAAGCAAAGGAGACCAATGTTACAAACGGGTGAAATAAAGAAAGGAAAAGGATTGTGATGATCCAGGAGGGATCCAAATTTCATAAAAACGTACATTTGTACTGAAGAACTAGATAATGTTTTCTATTCAGACCACCTGTAATACAAGTCCCTAATTTGAACATCCAGAAGGCTTCCCTGCTCAGGAGCTTCTGTCTGTGGTTGCCTCCTCTAACAGGTAAAGAAACCCTTTCCACACCCTGTACTACAAATGCAGTAATACTGCCCTTGTGAACAGTGGCTAAATGGAAAGTAACCGCTGAAACATTCTGTGTTTTGTAATGTGGGATGTACGACAAATATTCCCTAATTCTGACCTTAATCTGTTTAGTCGTGCAACCTACATATTGCAGCAAACAGTCTTTGCAAGTGATGACATAAACGGCATACTCAGTATTACAATTTATGTATTGTTGTATCCTATAACTGGTGCCATTTGCTGTAGAGGTAACAGTTTGGCAGACGTTCATGTAATTACAGCAAAGCATCTATTGCTGCCACATTAAAAACTTCCCTTGTAAGTCAGCCAAGTGGGTTTATTCTCCATACGGTTATGGAATAAACTTGGGCTGACTTTCTAGCCTATGGTAGGGGCCCTCCTCGCAATAAACTTCACTCCCGCTCAAACTATATTGGCCCATTCTTTGTCATAGTTGAGCACAGGTAAATGTCGCCAAATAATGTTGCAGATCTGTATATAATACCTGCTATAACCTGTAACAAAAGTAATGGGTGTGTTCTTTTGATTATTAACTTTATTGGATTTACTTCTCCTTTTGCTACCAATCTTTTCTCTGTCCGCATATGGAAATAATAGACTCTTTCTATCCAGCATGAGTGCACATTGTTTTGCATGTGTGATACTCTGTTCTGTGTATTGTCTCGTCGATAATCTCGTGGCCACCTTGTCTGCTTGAAGTTCAAAAATGTTAATATTCGAACAATTATGCCTAGTCCTAATCATTTCTCCTTTCAGAATATTTTTGATAACATGTGGTGGATGACAAGACGTGGCCAAGAGAGTAGTATTCCCTGCAGTGTGTTTTCTGAATGTACATGTTGTCACTTTTGTCATGGTAGTGTCCACTTGAAGACAGATCCAAAAACACAATGTGTGATGGATCACTGCGTATGTCAAGTTTAATTGAGGGAGTACATTGGTTCAGATATTCTACAAAAGGTGGAATGTCACATGTGTTTCCTTGCCACACTAGTAACATATTACTATCTATATAACGGCCATACCATTTTATACTTTGAAAAAAGGATTAACGTCAGAAAACAAAAGATTCTTCTACCACCACGCTATAAATATGTTGGCAATCGACGGCGAGAATTTGGTACCCATGGAAACTCCAGAAATCTGGATTAGAAAATCCACATTAAACATAAAAAATTATGTCGTAATAAAAAAATCTATTGATAAACACAAAAAGTCCTGGAGAACTGTCGTATAGTTGCTATAGGTTGCCAAATACCATTGCAAAGCCTTGATGCCAAGTTGGTGGGGGATGTTTGTGTATAATGAAACTACATCTGCAGTTACCCAAGTGTAATTTTTCTGCCATCTAAAATCTTCAAAATTTTGTAAGACCATACATGTATCTTTTAAATAGCCTGCAACAATGGGTCTAAGAGGTGGTGGAAATCCCTCTTTGTGGATGTTAGGTAACACATGGAAAATAGGAATAACCGCATATTCCACATAAATGTAGTCAATTTCCTTCTTGCTAAGAATACCTAAGGCAAAGACCTCTTGTAAAATGTTCATAAATTTTTGCTGATAAAGGGGGAGCGGATTGTTCTTTAAGGGTAAATACATGTTGGTATCCCTTAACATATTTAATATCTGCATTTTGTATACTTCACTATCTAGTAAGACAACATCTCCCCCTTTATCAGCTTCCTTGATGACCACATTCTGCATACCAGTAAGCGCCTGAAGTGCAAAATACTCATCCTTGGACATATTATTTTCGATGTTTCTAAATTTTACATTGTCATTTAATAGACATAAATCCCTCTCCACTAAATCCTGGAAGCGGTCAAGAGCTGGTGATCTAGACTGGACAGGATAAAAATCCCTGTTAGAGGTTGTGACAGACCTGGAGGTATTTACCTGAGTATCAACCCCTGGCTCTTGACACATCTCCTGGAGAGAAACAACATGTGCCAAATCAACAAAATCAAAATCAATTGCTGTCATAGGCCCCTGTGGAACGTCCTCTTGTGACATAGCACAGGGAGCGGCAGCATTAACAGATGCTATTGGCTGAGAGCCTTTAACAGCCTGTACATCACTACATATATCGACATTGGCTGTAAAATGCTTTTTCAGCGTCAAATTCCTAGCAAGGCGATTGACGTCAATAATAGTGCGATACAAATCAAAGTGGCAAGATGGCTAAAACGATAGTCCCTTTTTCAAGAGAGTCTCTTGTGCCGTACACAATACCATGGAGGAAAGATTGATTACCTGTAAATCCTCAATATCTATTTGCGGCAGGACGGGTATCTGCGACCTCTTACGGTGCTTCTTCCCCGCCTTCGTTTTTTGCTGATTGCTTATTCCCACATGCTTCCTGGCCAGTGGATGTTTCTCCAGGGTTGCTAGACAGAGGTAATGGAAATTTAACTGTTTCAGGAGCCGAGTCAGTAGAATCCAACTCAGTTAAACTAAATGATACTGCAGAGGTGCGGTTCTTTTTGGAACGGGTCCATTTTTTCATGATCGAACGCGTAATGCTCGACCATGAATACACTGTATCCGTATTATAATCCATAAGATCTCTATTGAATTTATTTTGTTTGAACTGGATTAGGGCCTTTTCCAATTTGTTAAGATTTTTTCTTTGAGCTTTTCATCCAGTTTGGTAAACAGTGTTGTCTGTGCATGGCATTGTAATCCCTCTTGTAAGAGTTTTATCTCAATATGCAAGTCTTTAAGGGCTTGTTCCTCGTGTTCAATTATAAATTGCATCAGTAAACGAACAATGAGAGAGAGTCTCTTGCCATTGTGCAAGAAAAAGGTCTGAATACACAGTGGTCGGTTTCTTTTTTAATCTTAAACCCTGTGGTATCATATTTTTATCCACATACTTCTTTAGGGATGTAAGATCCCACCACATGCGCAGTTCTTTAGTTATAGCTTTTCCAATGATGCCATTTGGATTTTGAGATCCAAGGTTTCCTGTGTTGCTGGGTCCGAACCATTGAATATGCTGTCCATTTTTTTCATTCGGTTTTCACATTCCTCCACGGACCTCAATGCTGTGGACACCATAATTCCTTCAATCTCAGATTCTCTTTGTTATATATAAAAAAAATCAACACAGGGAGTGCAGTGCATTCAAAATTCTTCAAGAACAAAGGAAATACTGCAGCGCACACCTGTGTAGTCTTTTAAGGGAGGCATGGACAAAAGACCTGGATGGGGACAAACAAATCCCAAAAAGCAGCAAATCGAGCTTCCCATAAAAAGAGATCTTTATTTATAGCAGATAAAATCCAAGGATAAGTGCAGTCTACTCGTTTCAAACCTTAGACATGTTGGTCCTTCATTGTGACATAAAAACTAAATGAATCCACTCCTTATAGACCAGGGTGTGATCACATACAATTAAATAATTTCCAATAGGGATCGACCGATTATCGGTTTTAGCGATATTATCGGCCGATATTCAGGATTTTGAACGTTATCGGTATCGGCATCTATTTTGACGATATTCCGATAATGAATCGGGAACACACATCACGCTGCTGTCAGCGCTCTCCGTGTTCCCTCAGCAGCACAGGGGAGAAGGAAGCAGTGTCTCCCTCCCCCTGTGCTGCTGCTGCCGCTGTGGCCAATGAGAGGAGGGAGGACAAGAGCATGGGAGGGGCTGTGGCCACTGCTCCACCAATGAAGATTACTCTCTCATTAATTCATATACAGGAGGCCGGAGCTGGCTGCAGAATTACATAGCCGTCACCCGACCTCTATGACAAGTAGCTGCGATCTGCGGTAGTTAACCCCTCAGGTGCTGCACCTGAGGGGTTAATTGCCGGGGATCGCAGCTACCACTCATAGAGGTCAGGAGCCGGCTATGTGATTCTGCAGCCAGCTCCCGCGAGAGTTATCTTCATTGGTGGCGCAGTGCGCCCCCCAACCCCAGTATTAGACATTGGTGGCGCGCCCCCCCCCCCCACCCAAGCCCACCAGTAGTAATCATTGGTGTCCGTGGCCACACGGTCCCCTCTCCCCTCCTCATCAGTGGCAGCTCCGATCGGAGTCCCAGCAGTGTAAGCCTGGGGCTCCGATCGGTTACCATGGCAGGCAGGACGCTATTGAAGCCCTGGCTGCCATAGTTAGTTCCCTTGCTGCTTTGTGCACAAAGCACAGAGCAGCAGGGACAGTGTGAGGTCTTATTCACCCTGATAGAGCTATATCAGGGTGAATAGGACAAGGGTTCTAGTCCCTAAGGGGGCTAATAGTTTTTCTGCAGATTTGTGTAGGAATTATACTTTTTTTTTTCAAAAATGAACATTCACAGAATATCGGTATAAATTATCGGCTATCGACCTGAAAGTTCACAGATTATCAAAAAATCTATATCGGTCGATCCCTAATTTTCAACACCTGTTACTCAAGCAAAGGAGACCAATGTTACAAACGGGTGGAATAAAGAAAGGAAAAGGATTGTGATGATCCAGGAGGGATCCAAATTTCATAGAAAAATTCATTTGTACTGAAGAACTGGATCATGTTTTCTATTGAGACCACTTGGAATACAGCTTCTGTCTGTGGTTGCCTCCTCTAACATGTAAAGAAACCCTTTCCACACCTTGTACTACAAACGCAGTAATACTTAACAGTGGCAAAGTGGAAAGTAGCCGCTGAAACATTCCGTGTTTTGTAATGTGGGATGTCAGACAAATATTTCCTAATTCTGACCTTAATCTGTTTAGTCGTGAAACCCACATATTGCAGCAAACAGTCTTTGCAAGTGATGACATAAACGGCATACTCAGTATTACAATTTATGTATTGTTGTATCCTATAACTGGTGCCATTTGCTGTAGAGGTAATAGTCTGGCAGAAGTTCATGTAATTACAACAAAGATATCTATTACTGCCACATTTAAAACTTCCCTTGTAAGTCAGCCACGTGGGTTTATTCTCCATACGGTTATGGAATAAACTTGGACTGATTTTTCTGGCCTATGGTAGGGACTAGAGTTGAGCGGACACCTGGATGTTCGGGTTCGAGAAGTTCGGCCGAACTTCCCGAAAATGTTCGGGTTAGGGATCCGAACCCGATCCGAACTTCGTCCCGAACTCGAACCCCATTGAAGTCAATGGGGACCCGAACTTTTCGGCACTAAAAAGGCTGTAAAACAGCGCAGGAAAGGACTAGAGGGCTGCAAAAGGCAGCAACATGTAGGTAAATCCCCTGCAAACAAATGTGGATAGGGAAATGAATTAAAATTAAAATTAAATAAATAAAAATTTACCAAAATCAATTGGAGAGAGGTCCCATAGCAGAGATCTGGCTTCACGTCACCCACCACTGGAACAGTCCATTCTCAGATATTTAGGCCCCGGCACCCAGGCAGAGGAGAGAGATCCCGTAACAGAGAATCTGGCTTCATGTCAGCAGAGAATCAGTCTTCATGTCATAGCAGAGAATCAGGCTTCACGTCAGCCACCAATGCAACAGTCCATTGTCAGATATTTAGGCCCAGCACCCAGGCAGAGGAGAGAGGTCCTGTAACAGAGAATCTGGCTTCATGTCAGCAGAGAATCAGTCTTCATGTCATAGCAGAGAATCAGGCTTCACGTCAGCCACCAATGCAACAGTCCATTGTCAGATATTTAGGCCCAGCACCCAGGCAGAGGAGAGAGGTCCCGTAACAGACAATCTGGCTTCATGTCAGCAGAGAATCAGTCTTCATATCATAGCAGAGAATCAGGCTTCACGTCACCCACCACTGCAACAGTCCATTTTCATAAATTTAGGCCCAGCACCCAGGCAGAGGAGAGAGGTCCCGTAACAGAGAATCTGGCTTCATGTCAGCAGAGAATCAGTCTTCATATCATAGCAGAGAATCAGGCTTCACGTCAGCCACCAATGCAACAGTCCATTGTCAGATATTTAGGCCCAGCACCCAGGCAGAGGAGAGAGGTCCCGTAACAGACAATCTGGCTTCATGTCAGCAGAGAATCAGTCTTCATGTCATAGCAGAGAATCAGGCTTCATGTCACCCACCACTGTAACAGTCCATTTTCATAAATTTAGGCCCAACACCCAGGCAGAGGAGAGAGGTCCCGTAACAGACAATCTGGCTTCATGTCAGCAGAGAATCAGTCTTCATGTCATAGCAGAGAATCAGGCTTCACATCACCCACCACTGTAACAGTCCATTGTCAGATATTTAGGCCCAGCACCCAGGCAGAGGAGAGAGGTCCCGTAACAGACAATCTGGCTTCATGTCAGCAGAGAATCAGTCTTCATGTCATAGCAGAGAATCAGGCTTCACGTCACCCACCACTGCAACAGTCTATTTTCATAAATTTAGGCCCAGCACCCAGGCAGAGGAGAGAGGTCCCGTAACAGACAATCTGGCTTCATGTCAGCAGAGAATCAGTCTTCATGTCATAGCAGAGAATCAGGCTTCACGTCAGCCACCAATGCAACAGTCCATTGTCAGAAATTTAGGCCCAGCACCCAGGCAGAGGAGACAGGTCCCGTAACAGACAATCTGGCTTCATGTCAGCAGAGAATCAGTCTTCATGTCATAGCAGAGAATCAGGCTTCACGTCACCCACCACTGCAACAGTCCATTTTCATAAATTAAGGCCCAGCACCCAGGCAGAGGAGAGAGGTCCCGTAACAGACAATCTGGCTTCATGTCAGCAGAGAATCAGTCTTCATGTCATAGCAGAGAATCAGGCTTCACGTCACCCACCACTGCAACAGTCCATTTTCATAAATTTAGGCCCAGCACCCAGGCAGAGAAGAGAGGTCCCGTAACAGACAATCTGGCTTCATGTCAGCAGAGAATCAGTCTTCATGTCATAGCAGAGAATCAGGCTTCACGTCAGCCACCAATGCAACAGTCCATTGTCAGATATTTAGGCCCAGCACCCAGGCAGAGGAGAGAGGTCCCGTAACAGACAATCTGGCTTCATGTCAGCAGAGAATCAGTCTTCATGTCATAGCAGAGAATCAGGCTTCACGTCACCCACCACTGAAACAGTCCATTTTCATAAATTTAGGCCCAGCACCCAGGCAGAGGAGAGAGGTCCCGTAACAGACAATCTGGCTTCATGTCAGCAGAGAATCAGTCTTCATATCATAGCAGAGAATCAGGCTTCACGTCAGCCACCAATGCAACAGTCCATTGTCAGATATTTAGGCCCAGCACCCAGGCAGAGGAGAGAGGTCCCGTAACAGACAATCTGGCTTCATGTCAGCAGAGAATCAGTCTTCATGTCATAGCAGAGAATCAGGCTTCACGTCACCCACCACTGTAACAGTCCATTTTCATAAATTTAGGCCCAGCACCCAGGCAGAGGAGAGAGGTCCCGTAACAGACAATCTGGCTTCATGTCAGCAGAGAATCAGTCTTCATGTCATAGCAGAGAATCAGGCTTCACGTCACCCACCACTGTAACAGTCCATTTTCATAAATTTAGGCCCAGCACCCAGGCAGAGGAGAGAGGTCCCGTAACAGACAATCTGGCTTCATGTCAGCAGAGAATCAGTCTTCATGTCATAGCAGAGAATCAGGCTTCACGTCACCCACCACTGCAACAGTCCATTTTCATAAATTTAGGCCCAGCACCCAGGCAGAGGAGAGAGGTCCCGTAACAGATAATCTGGCTTCATGTCAGCAGAGAATCAGTCTTTATATCATAGCAGAGAATCAGGCTTCACGTCACCCACCACTGCAACAGTCCATTTTCATAAATTTAGGCCCAGCACCCAGGCAGAGGAGAGAGGTCCCGTAACAGACAATCTGGCTTCATGTCAGCAGAGAATTAGTCTGCATGTCATAGCAGAGAATCAGGCTTCACGTCACCCAACATTGGAACAGTCCATTGGCATATATTTAGGCCCCGGCACCCAGACAGAGGAGAGGTTCATTCAACTTTGGGTAGCCTCGCAATATAATGGTAAAATGAAAATAAAAATAGGATTGAATGAGGAAGTGCCCTGGAGTACAATAATATATGGTTAAGGGGAGGTAGTTAATGTCTAATCTGGACAAGGGACGGACAGGTCTTGTGGGATCCATGCCTGGTTCATTTTTATGAACGTCAGCTTGTCCACATTGGCTGTAGACAGGCGGCTGCGTTTGTCTGTAATGACACCCCCTGCCGTGCTGAATACACGTTCAGACAAAACGCTGGCCGCCGGGCAGGCCAGCACCTCCAAGGCATAAAAGGCTAGCTCTGGCCACGTGGACAATTTAGAGACCCAGAAGTTGAATGTTAGTGAAATGTTGCCTCCTGCTAACACGTTGCGTATCAGGTGGTGGTGCAGTTAGCTGTGGCGTGTTGACAAAACTTTTCCACATCTCTGCCATGCTAACCCTGCCCTCAGAGGAGCTGGCCGTGACACAGCTGCCTTGGCGACCTCTTGCTCCTCCTCTGCCTTGGCCTTGGGCTTCCACTTGTTCCCCTGTGACATTTGGGAATGCTCTCAGTAGCGCGTCTACCAACGTGCGCTTGTACTCGCGCATCTTCCTATCACGCTCCAGTGCAGGAAGTAAGGTGGGCACATTGTCTTTGTAGCGTGGATCCAGCAGGGTGGCAACCCAGTAGTCCGCACACGTTAAAATGTGGGCAACTCTGCTGTCGTTGCGCAGGCACTGCAGCATGTAGTCGCTCATGTGTGCCAGGCTGCCCAGGGGTAAGGACAAGCTGTCCTCTGTAGGAGGCGTATCGTCATCGTCCTGCCTTTCCCCCCAGCCACGCACCAGTGATGGGCCCGAGCTGCGTTGGGTGCCACCCCGCTGTGACCATGCTTCATCCTCATCCTCCTCCACCTCCTCCTCATCCTCATCCTCCTCGTCCTCCAGTAGTGGGCCCTGGCTGGCCACATTTGTACCTGGCCTCTGCTGTTGCAAAAAACCTCCCTCTGAGTCACTTCGAAGAGACTGGCCTGAAAGTGCTAAAGATGACCCCTCTTCCTCCTCCTCCTCCTCCTCCTCCTGGGCCACCTCCTCTTCCATCATCGCCCTAAGTGTTTTCTCAAGGAGACATAGAAGTGGTATTGTAACGCTGATAACGGCGTCATCGCCACTGGCCATGTTGGTGGAGTACTCGAAACAGCGCAACAGGGCACACAGGTCTCTCATGGAGGCCCAGTCATTGGTGGTGAAGTGGTGCTGTTCCGCAGTGCGACTGACCCGTGCGTGCTGCAGCTGAAACTCCACTATGGCCTGCTGCTGCTCGCACAGTCTGTCCAGCATGTGCAAGGTGGAGTTCCACCTGGTGGGCACGTCGCATATGAGGCGGTGAGCGGGAAGGCCGAAGTTACGCTGTAGCGCAGACAGGCGAGCAGCGGCAGGATGTGAACGCCAGAAGCGCGAACAGACGGCCCGCACTTTATGCAGCAGCTCTGACATGTCGGGGTAGTTGTGAATGAACTTCTGCACCACCAAATTCAGCACATGCGCCAGGCAAGGGATGTGCGTCAAACCGGCTAGTCCCAGAGCTGCAACGAGATTTCGCCCATTATCGCACACCACCAGGCCGGGCTTGAGGCTCACCGGCAGCAACCACTCATCGGTCTGTTGTTCTATACCCCGCCACAACTCCTGTGCGGTGTGGGGCCTGTCCCCCAAACATATGAGTTTCAGAATGGCCTGCTGACGTTTACCCCGGGCTGTGCTGAAGTTGGTGGTGAAGGTGTGTGGCTGACTGGATGAGCAGGTGGAAGAAGAGGAGGAGGAAGCCGAGAAGGAGGAGGTGGCAACAGGAGGCAAAGAATGTTGCCCTGCGATCCTTGGCGGCGGAAGGACGTGCGCCAAACAGCTCTCTGCCTGGGGCCCAGCTGCCACTACATTTACCCAGTGTGCAGTTAGGGAGATATAGCGTCCCTGGCCGTGCTTACTGGTCCACGTATCTGTGGTTAGGTGGACCTTGCTACAGATGGCGTTGCGCAGTGCACACTTGATTTTATCGGATACTTGGTTGTGCAGGGAAGGCACGGCTCTCTTGTAGAAGTAGTGGCGGCTGGGAACAACATACTGTGGGACAGCAAGCGACATGAGCTGTTTGAAGCTGTCTGTGTCCACCAGCCTAAATGACAGCATTTCATAGGCCAGTAGTTTAGAAATGCTGGCATTCAGGGCCAGGGATCGAGGGTGGCTAGGTGGGAATTTACGCTTTCTCTCAAATGTTTGTGAGATGGAGAGCTGAACGCTGCCGTGTGACATGGTTGAGACGCTTGGTGACGGAGGTGGTGGTGGTGTTGGTGGTACATCCCCTGTTTGCTGGGCGGCAGGTGCCAACGTTCCTCCAGAGGCGGAGGAAGAGGCCGAGGCGGCAGCAGCAGAAGAGGCCGAGGCGGCAGCAGCAGAAGAGGTAGCAGGGGGAGCCTGAGCGACTTCCTTGTTTTTAAGGTGTTTACTCCACTGCAGTTCATGCTTTGCATGCAGGTGCCTGGTCATGCAGGTTGTGCTAAGGTTCAGAACGTTAATGCCTCGCTTCAGGCTCTGATGGCACAGCGTGCAAACCACTCGGGTCTTGTCGTCAGCACATTGTTTGAAGAAGTGCCATGCCAGGGAACTCCTTGAAGCTGCCTTTGGGGTGCTCGGTCCAAGATGGCGGCGGTCAGTAGCAGGCGGAGTCTCTTGGCGGCGGGTGTTCTGCTTTTGCCCACTGCTCCCTCTTTTGCTACACTGTTGGCTCGGTCTCACCACTGCCTCTTCCTCCGAACTGTGAAAGTCAGTGGCACGACCTTCATTCCATGTGGGGTCTAGGACCTCATCGTCCCCTGCATCGTCTTCCACCCAGTCTTGATCCCTGACCTCCTGTTCAGTCTGCACACTGCAGAAAGACGCAGCAGTTGGCACCTGTGTTTCGTCATCATCAGAGACATGCTCTGTCCTCATCATCAGGAAACATAAGTGGTTGTGCGTCAGTGCAGTCTATTTCTTCCACCGCTGGGGAAGGGCTAGGTGGATGCCCTTGGGAAACCCTGCCAGCAGAGTCTTCAAACAGCATAAGAGACTGCTGCATAACTTGAGGCTCAGACAGTTTCCCTGATATGCATGGAGGTGATGTGACAGACTGATGGGGTTGGTTTTCAGGCGCCATCTGTGCGCTTTCTGCAGAAGACTGGGTGGGAGATAATGTGAACGTGCTGGATCCACTGTCGGCCACCCAATTGACTAATGCCTGTACCTGCTCAGGCCTTACCATCCTTAGAACGGCATTGGGCCCCACCATATATCGCTGTAAATTCTGGCGGCTACTGGGACCTGAGGTAGTTGGTACACTAGGACGTGTGGATGTGGCAGAACGACCACGTCCTCTCCCAGCACCAGAGGGTCCACTAACACCACCACGACCATGTCCACGTCTGCGTCCCTTACTAGATGTTTTCCTCATTGTTATCGTTCACCACAACAACAAAAATATTATTTGGCCCAATGTATTGTATTCAAATTCAGCTGAATATAAATTTCAGGCCTAGTATTTAGGCGCTGGGTGACAGGTATAGATTTACTGACAGAATTAGACTTGGAAATGCACAGTAGCGTGTGTGTGAAGTTATTCTGAATGACCCTATGTGCACCTTGAATATTATATACCCTTTTAGGGATGTATTTAAAGTAGGCCTGATACAGCAGAAACCACTAAATTAGGAAATTGCTAAATTGGGAATTGTATTTCAACCCAGAACAAAAAATGTGCTTTGACGGACACTAAATAACTAGCCTAGCCAGAACAGTACACCAGTAACGACAGATTTAGGGGGATATAAATTTCAGGCCTAGTATTTAGGCGCTGGGTGACAGGTATAGATTTACTGACGGAATTAGACTTGGAAATGCACAGTAGCGTGTGTGTGAAGTTATTCTGAATGACCCTATGTGCACCTTGAATATTATATACCCTTTTTAGGGATAGATTTCAAATAGCTCTGATACAGCAAAAACCACTAAATTAGGAAATTGCTAAATTGGGAATTGTATTTCAACCCAGAACAAAAAATGTGCTTTGACGGACACTAAATAACTTGCCCAGCCAGAACAGTACAGCAGTAACGACAGATTTAGCGGGATATAAATTTGAGGCCTAGTATTTAGGCGCTGGGTGACAGGTATAGATTTACTGACAGAATTAGACTGGGATATGGCCAAAAAATAACCACACTATTGCTGGTTAAATGCACTTGGTGTGACAGCTTGACCAACCACACTACTGAGGGTTAAATGCAATTGGTGACAGGCGCAGCTTGCCCCTGATGTAGTATATGGCCAAAAAATGAACAGACTATTGCTGGTTAAATGCACTTGGTGTGACAGCTTGACCAACCACACTACTGAGGGTTAAATGCACTTGGTGACGGGCGCAGCTTGCCCCTGATGTAGTATATGGCCAAAAAATAAACAGACTATTGCTGGTTAAATGCACTTGGTGTGACAGCTTCACCCTGATGTAGGCTTTAGCCCAAAAACAACCACACCATTGAGGGTTAAATGCACTTGGTGTCAGGCGCAGCTTGCCCCTGATGTAGTATATGGCCAAAAAATAAACAGACTATTGCTGGTTAAATGCACTTGGTGTGACAGCTTCACCCTGATGTAGGCTTTAGCCAAAAAACAACCACACCATTGAGGGTTAAATGCACTTGGTGACAGGCGCAGCTTGCCCCTGATGTAGTATATGGCCAAAAAATAAACAGACTATTGCTGGTTAAATGCACTTGGTGTGACAGCTTCACCGTGATGTAGGCTTTAGCCAAAAAACAACCACACCATTGAGGGTTAAATGCACTTGGTGACAGGCGCAGCTTGCCCCTGATGTAGTATATGGCCAAAAAATAAACAGACTATTGCTGGTTAAATGCACTTGGTGTGACAGCTTTACCCTGATGTAGGCTTTAGCCAAAAAACAACCACACCATTGAGGGTTAAATGCACTTGGTCGCAGCTTGTGCTGGCGCACCACAAGACACAAAATGGCCGCCGATCACCCCAGAAAAAAGTGACTGACAAACGGTCTGGGCAGCCTAAAAACAGTGAGCAATTGAGTATCAGCAGCTCAATGACCCACAGCTGCAGATCGATCAATAATCAATTCCTTTGGAGGAGTTAATCTGCCTAATCTCGCCCTACTGTCGCAGCCGCAACCTCTCCCTACGCTAATCAGAGCAGAGTGACGGGCGGCGCTATGTGACTCCAGCTTAAATAGAGGTTGGGTCACATGGTGCTCTGGCCAATCACAGCCATGCCAATAGTAGGCATGGCTGTGATGGCCTCTTGGGGCAAGTAGTATGACGCTTGTTGATTGGCTGCTTTGCAGCCTTTCAAAAAGCGCCAAGAAAGCGTCACAAAAGCGCCAAGAAAGCGACGAACACCAAACCCGAACCCGGACTTTTACGAAAATGTCCGGGTTCGGGTCCGTGTCACGGACACCCCAAAATTCGGTACGAACCCGAACTATACAGTTCGAGTTCGCTCATCCCTAGTAGGGACCCTCCTCGCAATAAATTTCGCTCCCGCTGAAACTCTTTTGGCCCATTCTTTGTCATAGTTGAGCACAGGTAAATGTCACCAAATAATGCCCACCTTCTCTGCTTCAAGTTCAAAAATGTTAATATTTGAACAATTATGCCTAGTCCTAATCATTTCTCCTTTCGGAATATTTTTGATAACATGTGGTGGATGACAATACGTGGCCAAGAGAGTAGAATTCCCTGCAGTGTGTTTTCTGAAAGTACATGTTGTCACTTTTGTCATGGTAGTGTCCACTTGAAGACACAGATCCAAAAACACAATGTGTTAATTGAGGGAGTACATTGGTTCAGATATTCCACAAAAGGTGGAATGTCACATGTTTCCTTGCCACACTAGTAACATATCATCTATATAACAGCCATACCATTTTATACTTTGAAAAAAAGGATTAACGTCACAAAACAAAAAATTCTTCTCCCACCACGCCATAAATATGTTGGCAATCGACGGCGAGAATTTGGCACCCTTAGAAATTCCAGAAATCTTGAGGAAAAAAACCCCATTAAACATAAAAAAATTATGTCGGAATAAAAAATCAATTGATAAACACAAGAAATCCTGGAGAACTGTTGTATAGTTGCTATAGGTTGCCAAATACCATCGCAACTTAATGTTAACGTAATGTGACCTTCTCTAAACTTTTGAATACACGTGTCCAACTGTTCAATGTTTCAGTACTTTTTGCACAACTTGCTGTTCTCTAACAAGGAGATTAACGGCAAAATTCACAACAGGTGTTTGATGCATTAATCACCCAATACATTTCCTGGTTCATGGGTGCTGCCCAGAGGTCGCACTAAATTTTTTCCAATAGAGTAAAAATACTCCTCTTAACAATTTTGAGGAGTATTTTTAGCCGAGGAGGAGTAGGAATTTTGCGTTAATTCATATATATAATGCATAGGCCCGCATAACGTTATGAGGCTGATATTTCTGCAGGGAAACCATTGCTAGCCTACCATGCAAAAATAAATGTAGACAATCATCATACACAACATAAAGGCTGAACGGTGATGTGAACGAAGCCTAACACCAGCAAAGTGTGCATGGATGCGCAGAAGCACCTCATGTCATACAATAAAAATCAAGTATGCATACAGACACTACTCAAAAGTTTAATTATTTCTATGCAGTTGAAGGCAATTGGCAACCATGCCACCAAGTAATGACAATTAATGCAGAACTATTTGTTATAAATTGTGTACTGTATTTGTATCACAGCCAGACAATAGGCACTATATACACCTAAAATAAGCGGGACAGCAGGTACAATTAGTCTTTATATCAATTCCTCAATTTTAATGAAAGACTAAAATCCCTTTAGACGCGACAATTTAGCAGGCAATTGTCAGGATGGAGGTGTCCCTTCCCGGGAATCGCCTGGTCGTCAGTAGTGTTGAGCGAACCCGAACTGTAAAGTTCGGGTTCGTACCGAACTTTAGGTTTTTCGGAACCCGGACCCGAACATTTACGTAAAAGTTCGGGTTTGGTGTTCGGCGCTTTCTTGGCGCTTTTTGAAAGGCTGCACAGTAGCCAATCAACAAGTGTCATACTACTTGCCCCAAAAGGCCATCACAGCCATGCCTACTATTGGCATGGCTGTGATTGGCCAACTGCAGCATGTGACCCAGCCTTTATTTAAGCTTGAGTCACGTAGCGCCGCCCGTCACTCTGCTCGGATTAGTGTAGGGAGATGCTGCAGCTGCTGTGAGGGAGAGATCAGGGAGCAATCTTATCAAGAACTGGTGTATGTACTCAGCGATCTACAGAAAAAGTGTTTTGGGGGTGCAGTGCACCATTTTTTTAAGCCTGCCCTGTGCCAACTACTGCTGAAAACAAACTTTTTTTTTCTTCAGTTAGTCAATATCAATACATGATCGGCAGCCATTTTATGCAACGATAGTGCACCAGCACAGGCTATCTGCAATTCCAGAAATACAGCTTTGGCATACTGGGGTGAAAAAGCCTCTGATATACTGCACATCTGGGATTAGACAAGCATAAGTGACTGTCACATTTAGGACAGAAATACAGCTTTTTGGTTAGGGTGAAAAAACCCTTTGATATACTGCACAATTGGGATAAGACAAGCATAAGTGACTGTCACATTTAGGACAGAAATACAGCTTTTTGGTTAGGGTGAAAAAACCCTCTAATATACTGCACATCTGGGATTACACGTGCATAAGTGAGTGTCAAATTTAGGACAAAAATACAGCTTTTTGGTTAGGGTGAAAAAAAACTTCTAATATACTGCACATCTGGGATTACACGTGCATAAGTGACTGTCACATTTAGGACAGAAATACAGCTTTTGGTTAGGGTGAAAAAAACCTCTAATATACTGCACATCTGGGATTACACGTGCATAAGTGACTCTCACATTTAGGCCATAAATACGGCTTTGGCATACTGGAGTGAAAAAAGCCTCTGATATACTGCACATCTGGGATTACACATGCATAAGTGACTGTCACATTTAGGCCAGAAATACGGCTTTTTGGTTACTGGGGTGAAAAACCCTCTGATATACTGCACATCTGGGATAAGACGTGCATAAGTGAGTGTCACATTTAGGCCACAAATACAGCTGTCATATAGAGTAAAAATAATAATAATAGAGTGCAATACCCTACATCAGGGTTTATATTGGCGGTTAATTATTTTTAACAGACTTAACAACTTTTTACTTTGCTTTGTGAACGCTAACTATGAGGCAAACATCTAATAAGGGACGTGGTGGTGGTGTTGGTGGAGCCTCTGGTGCAGGGAGAGGACGTGGCCGTTCTGCCACAGCTACACGTCCTACTGAACCTACTACCTCAGGTCCCAGTAGCCGCCAGAATCTACAGCGATATTTAGTCGGGCCTAATGCCTTTCTAAGGATGCAAGTACAGGCGCTAGTCAATTGGGTGGCCGACAGTGGATCCAGCACGTTCACATTATCTCCCACCCAGTCTTCTGCAGAAAGCGCACAGGTGGCACCTGAAACCCATGCCCATCAGTCTGTCACATCACCCGCGTGCATATCGGGGAACCTGTCTGAGCCTCAAGTCATGCAGCAGTCTCTTATGCTGTTTGAAGATTCTGCTGGCAGGGTTTCCAAAGGGTATCCACCTAGCCCTTCCCCAGGGGTGGAAGACATAGAATGCACTGACACACAACCACTTATTGTCATGCCCCACTCTGACGATGTGCGGAGGTCGGCCAGGATAGCAGCACGAGTTTAGTGGTTGCTTTGGAGCCGTGCTGGATCCGCCTCTCATCAGGTGCACTGGGTGGGGTCATTAGTTTAAATAGAACACTGCCCAGTGCCCTGAGCTGATTATACTGTTCATTTGGTCTGGGAAGCTTGGAGGGAAGGTTGGCTGTCAGTTCCTGCTCTCAGAGATAAGTGTCATTTCTAGTTCGGTTGTTTGTGTCTTCTATTCCATCCAGGTTCTGTGCGAGCAGACTGCTCCTATCTCCCCACTTCACCATCTTAGGGAGTTCAGGGTTTTGTCAGCCCAGGCTGGAGGACACAAGCACACCTACCTTCAAGGTCTGCTTGTGGGCTGAGCAGTGCAGGGAAAGAGGTCAGGGATAAGATAGGAGGTGACCCTTCCCCTGTCTCTCGTCCAGAGCCTGGTTGGTGTGTTATCTTTTGTACAGAGTGCACGTCCGCCGTGACATTATAATCCGCCATACTGTGACGGCCATTGCTCAGCTGTTTTGTGATGGCGTCAATTGATGCACTGGTTGACCGCATGCAGGGTTTATCCCTAGAAGGTTGCGGATCTGCATAGTTCGGTCACACAGTGTCAGAGGGTGCTGGCAGCAGGTACAGGTCAAATTGTTGGGGAGCCTAAAGTCGCTCCTCCTGAGAAATTTGCAGGGGGTACTGATGATTTTTTCTGCTTCAAAGAGTCATGTAATTTGTACTTTCGATTGTGCCCATTTTCTTCAGGTAATGAAGATCAGAGGGTGGGTATCATCATGTCTTTGCTTAAAGGGGACGCGCAATCCTGGGCTTTTTCTCTGCCGCCCGGTTCTCTGGCCCTCCGGTCGGTGGAGGAATTTTTTAAAGCCCTGGGATTGATTTACGATGACCCAGATCGAGTTTCGATGGCAGAATCAAAATTACGTAACTTACTACAGGGTAAACATATGGCTGAGGTTTACTGCACAGAGTTTAGGAGGTGGGCTACTGAGTCGGGGTGGAACGACCCCGCGTTACGTAGTCAGTTTTGTCAGGGGTTATCTGAAAGGTTGAAAGATGCCCTGGCTTTTCATGAATACCCAGATACTTTGGAGAATGCAATGTCTTTGGCTATACGTTTGGATAGACGTATCAGAGAGAGGTGTAAGGGTCCCTCTGTGCAGGGGATTCCTCCCGCGTGCGGTTTTGTTTCACCAGCTGCCCAGGGTAATATTGCTTGTTACTCTGGGGTAGGGGAGGAACCCATGCAGTTAGGTCAGATATCTGGCCATTCTGATAGTAGAGACTTTCGAAAAGTGCACAATCTATGTTTCTATTGTGGGAAGAGGGGTCATTTTATTTTTTCTTGTCCTTATATTAAGCCACAGGTGGAAGAGAAAAAGAAAAAAGAAAAAAAAACTCCCCACAAGCTCCTTGCAGTTCCCGTTTTCTCCTTTCAGCTATGGTGGCGCTAGAGTCTAGAAATATGTTTGTTGATGTTTTCCTTGATTGTGGTTCTGGGGTAAATTTAATTGACTTTCTTTTTCTTCAGGGCCTGGGACTAAGTACTTGCACGTTAGAGAACGAGACTCGTGTTTTTGCAATTGATTCTTCCCCTCTTTCTCAAAGGAGCCTTACTCACATTGTTCATGGTATTCATTTAACCCCTTAAGGACACATGACGTACCGGTACGGCATGTTTCCCGAGTCCTTAACCCCTTAAGGACCGGGCTCATTTTCACCTTAAGGACCAGGCCATTTTTTGCAAATCTGACCAGTGTCACTTTAAGTGGTGATAACTTTAAAACGCTTTGACTTATCCAGGCCATTCTGAGATTGTTTTTTCGTCACATATTGTACTTCATGATACTAGTAAAAAAAAGTCAAAAAAATTAATTTTTTTGCATAATAAAATACCTAATTTACCAAAAATTTGGAAAAATTAGCAAATTTCAAAGTTTCAGTTTCTCTACTTCTGTAATACATAGTAATACCCCAAAAAATTGTGATGACTTAACATTCCCCATATGTCTACTTCATGTTTGAATTATTTTGGGAATGATATTTTATTTTTTGGGGATGTTACAAGGCTTAGAAGTTTAGAAGCAAATCTTGAAATTTTTCAGAAATTTACAAAAACCCAATTTTTAGGGACCACTACAGCTCTGAAGTCACTTTGCGAGGCTTACATAATAGAAACCGCCCAAAAATGACCCCATTCTATAAACTACACCCCTCAAGGTATTCAAAACTGATTTTACAAACTCCGTTAACCCTTTAGGTGTTGCACAAGAGTTATTGGCAAATGGGGATGAAATTTGAGAATTTCATTTTTTTGCCTAATTTTCCATTTTAACCCATTTTTTCCACTAACAAAGCAAGGGTTAACAGCCAAACAAGACTGTATCTTTATTGCCCTGACTCTGCTGTTTACAGAAACACCCCATATGTGGCCATAAACTACTGTACGGCCACACAGCGGGGCGTAGAGTGAAAGGTGCGCCGTATGGTTTTTGGAAGCCAGATTTTGCTGGACAGTTTTTTTGACACCATGTCCCATTTGAAGCCCCCTGATGCACCCCTAGAGTAGAAACTCCATAAAAGTGACCCCATCTAAGAAACTACACCCCTCAAGGTATTCAAAACTGATTTTACAAACTCCGTTAACCCTTTAGGTGTTGCACAAGAGTTATTGGCAAATGGGGATGAAATTTGAGAATTTCATTTTTTTGCCTAATTTTCCATTTTAACCCATTTTTTCCACTAACAAAGCAAGGGTTAACAGCCAAACAAGACTGTATCTTTATTGCCCTGACTCTACTGTTTACATTAACACCCCATATGTGGCCATAAACTACTGTACGGCCACACAGCGGGGCGTAGAGTGAAAGGTGCGCCGTATGGTTTTTGGAAGCCAGATTGTGCTGGACAGTTTTTTTGACACCATGTCCCATTTGAAGCCCCCCTGATGCACCCCTAGAGTAGAAACTCCATAAAAGTGACCCCATCTAAGAAACTACACCCCTCAAGGTATTCAAAACTGATTTTACAAACTTTGTTAACCCTTTAGGTGTTGCACAAGATTCAATGGAAAATAGAGATATAATTTCAAAATTTCACTTTTTTGGCAGATTTTCCATTTTAATATTTTTTTTCCAGTAACAAAGCAAGGGTTAACAGCCAAACAAAACTCATTATTTATGGCCCTGATTCTGTAGTTTACAGAAACACCCCATATGTGGTCGTAAACTACTGTACGGGCACACGGCAGGGCGCAGAAGGAAAGGAATGCCATACGGTTTTTGGAAGGCAGATTTTGCTGGACTGGTTTTTTGACACCATGTCCCATTTGGAGCCCCCCTGATGCCCCCCTAGAGTAGAAACTCCATAAAAGTGACCCCATCTAAGAAACTACACCCCTCAAGGTATTCAAAACTGATTTTACAAACTTTGTTAACCCTTTAGGTGTTGCACAAGATTCAATGGAAAATAGAGATACAATTTCAAAATTTCACTTTTTTGGCAGATTTTCCATTTTAATATTTTTTTTCCTGTAACAAAGCAAGGGTTAACAGCCAAACAAAACTCATTATTTATGGCCCTGATTCTGTAGTTTACAGAAACACCCCATATGTGGTCCTAAACTACTGTACGGGCACACGGCAGGGTGCAGAAGAAAAGGAATGCCATACGGTTTTTGGAAGGCAGATTTTGCTGGACTGGTTTTTTGACACCATGTCCCATTTGAAGCCCCCCTGATGCACCCCTAGAGTAGAAACTCCAAAAAAAGTGACCCCATTTTAGAAAGTACGGAATAGGGTGGCAGTATTGTTGGTACTAGTTTAGGGTACATATGATTTTTGGTTGCTTACACTTTTTGTGCGGCAAGGTAACAAGAAATAGCTTTTTTGGCATGTTTTTTTTTTTTTGTTATTTACAACATTCATCTGACAGGTTAGATCACGTGGTAATTTTATAGAGCAGGTTGTCACGGACGCGGCGATACCTAATATGTATACAATTTTTTTTATTTATGTAAGTTTTATACAATAACTTCATTTTGAAAACCAAAAAATTGTTTAGTGTCTCTATAGTCTAAGAGCCATAGTTTTTTCAGTTTTTGGGTGATTATCTTGAGTAGGGTCTAATTTTTTGCGGGGTGAGATGACAGTTTGATTGGCACTATTTTGGGGTGCATATGACTTTTTGATCGCTTGCTATTACACTTTTTGTGACGTAAGATGGCAAAAAATTGCTTTTTTTACACAGTTTTTTTTTTTTTTTTTTTACGGTGGTCACCTGAGGGGTTAGGTCATGTGATATTTATATAGAGCCGGTCGATACGGACGCGGCGATACCTAATATGTATACTTTATTTTTATTTATGTACATTTTACACAATGATTTTATTTTTGAAACCAAAAAAAATCATGTTTTAGTGTTTCCATAGTCTAAGAGCCATAGTTTTTTCAGTTTTTGGGCGATTATCTTGAGTAGGGTCTCATTTTTTGCGGGATGGGATGACGGTTTGATTGGTACTATTTTGGCGTACATGCGACTTTTTTGATCACTTTTATTACCTTTTTTGGGAAGTAAGGTGGGCAAAATTTCAATTTTCTCATAGTTTTTATTTTTTTATTTTTATGGCGTTCACTGTGCGGGGAAAGTAACATGACCATTTTATAGATCAGGTCGTTACGGACGCGGCGATACCTAATATGTGTAGTGTATTTTATTTTTTTTAATTTTTATTCAGTGATAAATGTTTTTTTTTTTTTATCTTAACTTTTTTCACTTTTTATTTGATTTTTTTGACCCAGACCCACTTGGTTCTTGAAGATCCAGTGGGTCTGATGTCTGTAAAATACAGAACAGAACCTATATAGGTTTCTGCACTGTATTTTACTTACACTGAACAGGTCTATGCTTTCAGCACAGATCTGTTCAGCACCATGGACAGCAGGACGCCTGATCAGGCGTCCTGTTGCCATGGGAACCTTCCCCGTCTGCTCAGTTATGGTCAGAACTTCGCAGACGGGGAAGGGTAAGGACGGGGTTCTGGGGGGGCTGTCTGGGGGCTCTCTCCTTCTCCCATCGGGGGGCTGCAAAGGCACAGCAGCCCCCCGATCGGAGAGGGAGGGAGCTCCCTCTTACTGTTAACCTTTTCCATACAGCGGTCCGTACGGACCGCTGTATGGAAAGGGTTAAACGGCTGACATCGCATCAACGATGTCAGCCGTTTATACCAGGGTGCCAGCAATGTGCTGGCACCCTGGTATACCCACTGTACACCAACGATTATGCAATGGGAGGCGGGCGGGGGATCGCGATCCCGCCTGCCGCACCGCCCGCCTCCCGCAACGCCCCCACTGCATGCGACACCCCCCCTGCACCACCCGCCGCCATCAAATCGTGCAGGGGTGCAGGGGGGGGTTAACAATATTGATTTCGGGCACTCTGAAGTTTCTGATCCCCGCGGTCAGGGACCGCGGGGATCAGAAACGGCAAAAAGCGCAGCAAACCGCAGGTCTGAATTGACCTGCGGTTTTCTGCGATCGCCGATACGGGGGGGTCAAATGACCCCCCCCTGCGTTGTTACGGGATGCCGGCTGAATGATTTCAGCCGAAATCCCGTTCCGATTAACCCCAGCGGCGCCGGAATTAAGATTTTAAGTTAGGACGTACCGGTACGCCCTTGGTCCTTAAGGACTCGGGAAATAGGGCGTACCGGTACGCCCTTGGTCCTTAAGGGGTTAAGGACACATGACGTACCGGTACGTCATGGCTTTAAATAGCGATGCCGGCGCCGCGGGGGTTAATCGGAACGGGATGCCGGCTGAAATCATTCAGCCGGCATCCTGTAACAATGCAGGGGGGGGTCATTTGACCCCCCCGCATCGACGATCGCAGAAAACCGCAGGTCAATTCAGACCTGCGGTTTTCTGCGTTTCCGGTCCATTCGGGTGTCCTGTGACCCGATGAACCGGAAAAAGACTGCGATCGGTGGCGTAATTTTACACCACCAATCGCAGTCCGAGGATTTGCAGAGGCGGAGCTGGCCCTGGTGCTGAATGCCGCTGTCCAGGGTGCTGATTGGTGCAGGGGAGAGAGGCGCGAGATTCAAACTTCCTGCGCTCCTCTCTCCCCTCCTCTTCCTGTCCAGCACCCTGACCGTGCAGCATCGTCCAGCACCAGCTCCTGTGTCCCCCTAATCGGCATCCATCACCCTCCTGCACCCATCGCCACCCAGGTAGGTTAGGGTCAGTGAGGGAGAGGCACCTTTAGGCAGGGATAGAAGGGAAAAGTTAGAAAAAGTTTTTTTCTGCGTGCGCTGACTGGCCGGCACTTTTTAGCGTCCGTCCACTGTTAGCGCATCGCCCGCCCCACCACCCCACCGACCGCTGATCAGCGTTGAACCGCTGATCAGCAAGTTTGAACTTTTTTTTTTTTTTTTTTTCTAACACTTGCCCATTTTTTTTGCCTGGACTTTTTAGTACGTGAACACCCGTGCCCCCACACACACGCACATAGAATAAAGGTTTACACGCACGCACATACACACGCACACACACACACACCCATGGCCCGCCGGGTGTTCTCGGCCGAGGAGGCATATGCCCAGATTGCCTCCGACTCTGAGAGCCCCAGTGAGGATGAGGATGACCCCACGTTCCTTTTGTCATCCGCATCCTCCTCATCATCATCGGATGACGATGAGCCACCAAGGCAGCGGAGACGCCGCCAGGCGGAGCCAGGGGCCACACATGCTAGGGATCCTGTGGCCCACCCTAGTACGAGCCGCCCTGGGGTTCGTACTGGTTTCCCGGCCCACCAAATAAGTTCACCGGAGCCCCCTGCCGATGAACTTAGCTGGTGTCCCCCAGTGGACTTTGAGCCTGAGATTCCGGATTTCGCTGGCAATCCTGGAATCCAGATTCCCACAGTGGGGTTTACTGAAATAGACTTTTTTAGTTTTTTTTTCAGTAACCCACTGGTGAATCTGATGGTGGAGCAGACGAATCTGTACGCCCAACAGTTCGTCGCTCAAAACCCGGGCTCATTTTTGGCTAGACCCGGTGGCTGGACGCCGGTCAGTGCAGCCGAGATGAGGACATTTTGGGGCCTCGTGCTGCATATGGGTCTAGTGCAAAAACCCAGTGTCAGGCAATACTGGAGTGGGGACGTCCTATACCAGACCCCACTGTACAGTATGGTCATGACACGCTCCCGGTTTGAGGCCATCCGGAAATGTCTGCATTATTCCGATAATGCAGCATGTCCCCCCCGAAGTGATCCTGCCTATGACCGGCTGTACAAGATACGGCCGGTCATCGATCACTTTGGGGCCACATTTCAGCAGGCCTACGTACCTGGAAGGGAGGTCGCGGTTGATGAGTCTCTCGTTGCGTTCAAGGGGAGACTCAGTTTCCGCCAATACATTCCCACAAAGCGGGCGAGGTATGGCGTGAAGCTATACAAAATTTGTGAGAGTACCTCAGGGTACACTTACAAATTTCGTGTGTACGAGGGGCGAGATTCCCGGATTCAACCACCAGAATGTCCCCCCACTCTGGGTGTTACCGGGAAACTCGTGTGGGACCTTATGTACCCACTGCTGGATAAGGGTTACCACTTGTACGTGGACAACTTTTATACCAGCATTCCCTTGTTCAGGTCCCTTGCCGCCAGATCCACGTTCGCTTGTGGGACCGTGCGGAAAAATCAACGCGGCCTCCCTGCCCACCCCCTCCAGGTACCTATCCCCAGGGGTGAGACCCGTGCCCTTACCAGTGGAAGCCTGTTGCTGGTCAGGTATAAGGACAAGAGGGATGTCCTTATGCTGTCCACAATCCACGGTAACAGCACCACCCCAGTCTCTGTGCGAGGTACCACGGCAACGGTCCTCAAGCCCGATTGTATCGTCGACTACAATCGGTATATGGGAGGAGTTGATCTCTCTGATCAAGTCCTCAAGCCATATAATGCCATGCGCAAAACCCGGGCATGGTACAAAAAAGTTGCGGTCTACATGGTGCAGGTTGCCATGTACAACTCTTTTGTACTATCCCGAAGCGCTGGCAGCACAGGGACATTCCTCCAATTCTATGAGGCAGTCCTCAAAGACCTGATCTTTTCGGACCGGGAAAGAGCAGGCCGGAGTACCTCGGGAACTGGAGGCGCCCGGATCGTCC
Source organism: Bufo gargarizans (assembly GCF_014858855.1). Classification (NCBI taxonomy): domain Eukaryota; kingdom Metazoa; phylum Chordata; class Amphibia; order Anura; family Bufonidae; genus Bufo; species Bufo gargarizans. The sequence goes on from NC_058080.1 coordinate 120,526,996, forward strand.
CTGGCCAACACTTTCCAGGTGTGGTCCCCCATACTGGAAAGAAGGGACGAACCCAAAAAAGATGCAGAGTGTGTCACAAGAGGGGGATACGGAAGGACACCACTACTCAGTGTGACACTTGCCCCGATCATCCGGGCCTCTGCGTTATCGATTGCTTCAGGGAGTATCACACTTCCATGGAGTACTAAATTTTTATAATCTCCAACAGTCCCCTAGAGAACATAAAACACTATGTCTCTCAGACTTTGGAGACACAGAAACAATTTTTTTTCCCCAAAAAAATATTAGTTTTAGTGCAGGCTTCCTCAAACTGCAGCCCTCCAGATGTTGTAAAACTATAACTCCCAGCATGCCCAGACAACCTACAGCCATCAGCAGGGCATGGTGGGAATTGTAGTTTTACAACATCTGGAGGGCCGCAGTTTTAGGATGCCTGCTTAGTGTCTCCAAAGTCTGAGAGCCATACATATTGGGCATCGTCGCGTGCGTAAAAGTCGTCGCTATAAAAATAACATTTGACCAAACCCCTCGGATGAACGGTGTTAAAAATATAAAATAAAAACGGTGCCAAAACACCCATTTTTGGGCAAAATTTCCATTTGAATCCTTTTTTTCCAGTAATAAAGCAAGGGTTAACAGCCAAAAAAACTCAATATTTATGGCCCTGATTCTGTAGTTTGCAGAAACACCCCATATGTGGTCGTAAATGGCTATATAGCCGCGCGGCAGGGCATAGAACGAAGGGAACTCCATATGGTTTCTGGAAGGCAGATTTTGATGGACAGTTTTTTTTTTTGACACCATGTCCCATTAGAAGCCCCCCCTGATGTAGCCTAGACTAGAAACTCCAAAAAAGTGACCCCATCTAAGAAACTACACCCCTCAAGGTATTCAAAAGTTACTTTATAAACTTTGTTAACACTTTAGGTGTTCCACAAAACTAAATAGCAAATGTAGAAAAATTTTAGAATTTTATTTTTTTGTTACCTTGACTCAAAAAAGTGTAATATAGAGCAACCAAAAATCATATTTACCCCTAAAATAGTACCAAAACAACAACCACCTTATCCCATAGTTTCCTAGATGGGGTCACTTTTATGGAGTTTCTACTCTAGGGGAGCATCAGGGGGCTTGAAAAGGGTACATGGTGTAAATAAACCAGTCCAGCAAAATCTGCCTTCCAAAACCGTATGGCGTTCCCCTTCTTCTATGTCCTGCCGTTTAGCCAAATAGTAGTTTACGACCACATTTGGGGTGTTTCTGCAAACTACAGAATCAGGGCAACCCATTTTGAGTTTTGTTTGGCTGTTAACCCATTTTTTTCAGTAATAAAGTAAGGGTTAAAATGGAAAATTTTCCAAAAAATAGAAATTTCTAAATTGTTTCTCCATCTGCCATTAACTCTTGTGGAACACCTAAAGGGTTAACAATGTTTGTAAACCCAGTTTTGAATACCTTGAGGGGTGTACTTTCTTAGATGGAGTCACTTTTTTGAAATTTTTATTCTAGGGGTACAACAGGGGGCTTCAAATGGGACATGGTATAAACAAAACCAGTCGTGCCAAATCTGCCTTCCAAAACCCATATGGTGTTCCCCTCCTTCTATGTCCTCCCGTTCGGCCAAACAGTAGTTTACGACCACATATGGGGTGTTTTTGCAAACTACAGAATCAGGGCAACCCATTTTGAGTTTTGTTTGGCAGTTAACCCTTGTTTTACTCCTGGAAAAAATTTATTATATTGGAAAATTTTCCAAAAAATAGAAATTTCTAAATTGTTTCTCCATCTGCCAATAACTCTTGTGGAACACCTAAAGGGTTAACAAAGTTTGTAAACCCAGTTTTGAATACCTTGAGGGGTGTACTTTCTTAGATGGAGTCACTTTTTTGAAATTTCTATTCATGGGGTGCAACAGGGGGCTTCAAATGGGACATGGTATAAACAAAACCAGTCCTGCAAAATCTGCCTTCCAAAACCCATATGGCGTTCCCCTCTTTCTACGTGCTCCCGTTTGGCCAAACAGTAGTTTACGACCACATATGGGGTGTTTTTGCAAACTACAGAATCAGGGCAACCCATATTGAGTTTTGTTTGGCTGTTAACCCTTATTTTATTGCTGGAAAAAATGGGTTAAAATGGAAAATTTTCCAAAAAATAGAAATTTCTAAATTGTTTCTCCATCTGCCATTAACTCTTGTGGAACACCTAAAGGGTTAACAAAGTTTGTAAACCCAGTTTTGAATACCTTGAGGGGTGTACTTTCTTAGATGGAGTCACTTTTTTGAAATTTTTCTTCTAGGGGTACAACAGGGGGCTTCAAATGGGACATGGTATAAACAAAACCAGTCGTGCCAAATCTGCCTTCCAAAACCCATATGGTGTTCCCCTCCTTCTATGTCCTCCCGTTCGGCCAAACAGTAGTTTACGACCAGATATGGGGTGTTTTTGCAAACTACAGAATCAGGGCAACCCATTTTGAGTTTTGTTTGGCAGTTAACCCTTGTTTTACTCCTGGAAAAAATTGATTATATTGGAAAATTTTCCAAAAAATAGAAATTTCTAAATTGTTTCTCCATCTGCCAATAACTCTTGTGGAACACCTAAAGGGTTAACAAAGTTTGTAAACCCAGTTTTGAATACCTTGAGGGGTGTACTTTCTTAGATGGAGTCACTTTTTTGAAATTTCTATTCTAGGGGTGCAACAGGGGGCTTCAAATGGGACATGGTATAAACAAAACCAGTCCTGCAAAATCTGCCTTCCAAAACCCATATGGCGTTCCCCTCTTTCTACGTGCTCCCGTTTGGCCAAACAGTAGTTTACGACCACATATGGGGTGTTTCTGCAAACTACAGAATCAGGGCAACCCATTTTGAGTTTTGTTTGGCAGTTAACCCTTGTTTTTTTCCTGGAAAAAATTTATTATATTGGAAAATTTTCCAAAAAATCTAAATTCTAAAAATGTATGTCCATTTGCCATGAAGTGTTGTGGAAGACCTAAAGGGTTAACAAAGTTTGTAAAAACAGTTTTGAATACCTTGAGGGGTGTAGTTTCTAGAATGGGGTCATTTTTGGGTGGTTTCTATTATGTAAGCCTCACAAAGTGACTTCAAACCTGAACTGGTCCATAAAAAGTGGGATTTTGAAGATTTCTGAAAATTTCAAAATTTGCTTCTAAACTTCTAAGCCTTGTAACATCCCCAAAAAATAAAATATCATTCCCAAAATGCTACAAACATGAAGTAGACATATGGGGAATGTAAAGTCATCACACTTTTTGGGGGTATTACTATGTATTACAGAAGTAGAGAAACTGAAACTTTGAAATTTGCAAAGTTTTCAAAAATTTTGGTAAATATGGTATTTTTTTATGCAAAAAAATTTACTTTTTTGACCCAATTTTAGCAGTGTCATGAAGTACAATATGCGACGAAAAAACAATCTCAGAACGGCCTGGGTAAGTCAAAGCGTTTTAAAGTTATCAGCACTTAAAGTGACAGTGGTCAGATTTGCAAAAAATGGCCTGGTCCTTAAGGTGAAATAGGGCTGTGTCCTTAAGGGGTTAAGGGTGGGTGATTCACATGCTGAGATTATTTCTTGTTTTGTCATGAAGGATTTGTCAGCTCCCATAGTGTTGGGGTTGCCATGGTTGTCTAGACATAACCCAATTATAGACTGGCAAGCGAGACAAATCATTGGTTGGAGCAAGTTTTGTTCGAATAATTGTCTTGTCACATCTATCGCTGAAGTGTCCATTACGGCCTTGCCTCAGTATCTCTCTGATTTTTCGGATGTCTTTTCGGAGGGTGGGGCTCAGGAATTGCCCCCTCATCGAGACTATGATTGTCCAGTGAATCTCATACCGGGGGCTAAGTTGCCTAAGTATCGGCTTTACAACCTCTCTCAACCCGAGAGAGAGGTCGTGCGAAAGTATGTCGCCGAGAGTTTGGCAAAGGGTCATATCAGACCATCCAAGTCTCCAGTGGCAGTAGGTTTGTTCTTCGTGAAGAAGAAAGATGGATCACATAGAAACATAGAATGTGTCGGCAGATAAGAACCATTTGGCCCATCTAGTCCACCCAATATACTAAGTACTATGGATAGCCCCTGGCCCTATCTTATATGAAGGATGGCCTTATGCCTATCCCATGCATGCTTAAACTCCTTCACTGTATTTTCAGCTACCACTTCTGCAGGAAGGCTATTCCATGCATCCACTACTCTCTCAGTAAAGTAAAGTGATATTACTTTTAAACCTTTGCCTCGCTAATTTAAAACTATGTCCTCTTGTAGCAGTTTTTCTTCTTTTAATTATTCTCTCCTCTTTTACCTTGTTGATTCCCTTTATGTATTTAAAAGTTTCTATCATATCCCCTCTGTCTTGTCTTTCTTCCAAGCTATACATGTTAAGGTCCTTTAATCTTTCCTGGTAAGTTTTATCCTGCAATCCATGTACCAGTTTAGTAGCTCTTCTCTAAACTCTCTCCAAAGTATCAATATCCTTCTGGAGATATGGTCTCCAGTACTGAGCACAATACTCCAAATGAGGTCTCACTAGTGCTCTGTAGAGCGGCATGAGCACCTCCCTCTTTCTACTAGTAATGCCTCTCCCTATACACCCAAGCATTCTGCTAGCATTTCCTGCTGCTCTATGACATTGTCTGCCTACCTTTAAGTCTTCTGAAATAATGACCCCTAAATCCCTTTCCTCAGATACTGAGGTTAGGACTGTATCACTGATTTTATATTCTGCTCTTGGGTTTTTACGCCCCAGGTGCATTATTTTGCACTTATCCACATAAAATTTTAGTTGCCAGATTTTTGACCATTCCTCTAGTTTTCCTAAATCCTTTTCCATTTGGTGTATCCCTCCAGGAACATCAACCCTGTTACAAATCTTTGTGTCATCAGCAAAAAGACACACCTTAACATCGAGGCCTTCTGCAATTTCGCTGATAAAGATATTAAACAATATGGGTCCCAGAACAGATCCCTGAGGTACCCCACTGGTAACAAGACCTTGGTCTAAATATACTCCATTGACTACAACCCTCTGTTGCCTGTCCCTCAGTGAGACCGTGTTTGGATTTCCGGGAGTTGAACCGTATTACAGTCCGGGATCCATATCCCCTGCCTTTGATCTCTGATCTTTTTGATCAGATTTTTGGAGCCAAGGTGTTCTCCAAGTTGGATTTGAGAGAAGCATACAATCTGATCAGGATCAAGGAGGGGGATGAGTGGAAAACGGCCTTCAATACGCACAAGGGTCATTTTGAGAACCTGGTAATGCCTTTTGGGTTGACGAATGCGCCAGCGGTATTTCAGCGATCCGTCAATGATATTTTTCATCACTTGGTGGGGAGGTTCGTAGTAGTTTACCTAAATAACATCTTAATTTATTCTCCTGATCTGAAGACCCATCAGGATCATGTGAGACAGGTTTTGACGATCCTTCGGGAGAATAAGTTATATGCTAAACTGAAGAAATGTTTATTTGCGGTGCAAGAGCTTCCGTTCTTGGGATACATGCTTTCTGATTCCGGTTTTCGTATGGACCCCGAAAAGGTCCGGGCAGTTCTGGAGTGGGACCGACCGGAGAATCAGAAAGCTTTGATGCGGTTCTTGGGGTTTCCGAATTATTATAGAAAATTTATTTTGAATTATTCCACCCTAGTCAAACCTCTTACTGATATGACCAAGAAGGGCGCTGATGTCTCTGTCTGGTCGGATGAGGCATTGCAGGCCTTTTCGGCTATTAAGGAGCTTTTGCGTCTGCTCCTATTCTGGTGCAGCCGGATGTATCTCAGCCATTCGTGGTGGAGGTTGATGCATCAGAGGTGGGGGTTGGGGCGGTGCTTTCGCAGGGTTCTTCTCCTGGCAAGTGGGTCCCGTGTGCCTTCTTCTCCAGGAAATTCTCGGTCGCCGAGAGGAATTATGATGTTGGAGATAGGGAGTTGTTGGCTATCAAGTTGGCCTTTGAGGAATGGCGTCACTGGTTAGAGGGGGCGTCTCACCCCAGTTACGGTGTATACAGACCATAAGAATTTGGCCTACCTGCAATCTGCCAAGCGTCTGAACCCTAGACAGGCCAGATGGTCATTGTTTTTTACCAGGTTCAATTTCGTGGTTACCTTTCACCCAGGGGTTAAGAACGTCAAGGCAGATGCCTTGTCTCGCAGCTTCCCTTGGGGAGGTGATTCAGAAGATCCAGTGCCGATTTTGGCGGATGGGGTGGTGGTCTCCACTCTGTACCCTGAATTGGAGATGGAGGTATTGGGAGCTCAGGAGGGGGCTCCTGGTTCGTGTCCCCCAGGGAGGTTGTTTGTTTCTGAGGGCCTACGATACAAGGTGTTCAAGGAACATCACGATACTGTTCTCGCTTGACATCCTGGTGGTAAGTCCACCTGTGATCTGGTGTCCCGGAGGTTCTGGTGGCCAGGGTTACGTAAGAGTATTGAGAATTACGTGACAGCTTGTGAAACCTGCGCTCGGTCAAAGGTTGCTCATACTTGACCGCCTGGTTCACTTCTTCCATTGTCTATTCCATCTCGTCCTTGGACGCATTTGTCCATGGACTTTATTACGGACCTGCCGAGTTCCTCCGGGAGAACAGTGATTTTGGTGGTAGTCGACCGTTTCAGTAAAATGGCTCACTTTATACCACTAACGAGTCTGCCTAACGCTAAGACTCTTGCGCAGATCTTTATTGATAATATTGTGAAATTGCACGGTATTCCTTCGGATGTGGTCTCTGATAGGGGCACGCAGTTTGTCTCCAGGTTTTGGAGGGCGTTCTGCTCTCGGCTTGGCATTCAACTTTCTTTCTCGTCGGCTTTTCATTCACAGTCGAATGGTCAGACGGAGCGTACCAATCAAAACCTGGAGACCTACTTGAGGTGCTTTGTGGCTGAGAATCAGGAGGACTGGTCCTCATTCTTGTCCTTAGCAGAATTTGCATTGAATAACCGTAGGCAGGAGTCCACAGGTAAGTCGCCATTTTTTGGCGCATACGGTTTCCATCCTCAGTTTGGTACCTTTTCTGGGTCTGGTTCCTCCGGGATGCCAGAGGAGGAGAGATTCTCTTCTGCCTTGTCCGCTATCTGGCGGAGGATTCAAGGGAATTTGGAGAGGATGGGTGAGAGGTATAAACGAATGGCTGACAGGAGACGTGTGACTGGTCTGGACCTGTGTGTGGGTGATCTGGTGTGGTTGTCTACTAAGAATATCAAGTTGAGAGTGCCATATTGGAAACTGGGTCCAAGATTTTTTGGTCCGTATAAGATTTCTGCGGTGATCAATCCGGTGGCGTTTCGGCTGGATCTTCCGCAGACTTGGAGGATCCATGACGTCTTTCACAGGTCTTTGCTAAAAAAATATGTTAAACCGGTGGTACCATCGCCATTGCCTCCTCCTCCTGTTCTAGTCGAAGGAAACTTGGAGTTCGAGATCTCCAGGATTCTCGACTCGAGAGTTCTTCGGTGCTCCCTCCAGTACCTAGTGCACTGGAAGGGATACGGTCCTGAGGAGAGGATGTGTGTTCCGGCGTCAGATGTCAACGCCAGCCGACTGGTGAGGGCCTTTCATAGGTCCCATCCGGATAAGGTTGGTCCGGGGTGTCCGGAGGTCACCCGTAGAAGGGGGGGTACTGTCATGCCCCACTCTGACGATGTGCGGAGGTCGGCCAGGATAGCAGCACGAGTTTAGTGGTTGCTTTGGAGCCGTGCTGGATCAGCCTCTCATCAGGTGCACTGGGTGGGGTCATTAGTTTAAATAGCACACTGCCCAGTGCCCTGAGTGGATTATACTGTTCATTTGGTCTGGGAAGCTTGGCGGGAAAGTTGGCTGTCAGTTCCTGCTCTCAGAGATAAGTGTCATTTCTAGTTCGGTTGTTTGTGTCTTCTATTCCATCCAGGTTCTGTGCGAGCAGACTGCTCCTATCTCCCCACTTCACCATCTTAGGGAGTTCAGGGTTTTGTCAGCCCAGGCTGGAGGACACAAGCACACCTACCTTCAAGGTCTGCTTGTGGGCTGAGCAGTGCAGGGAAAGAGGTCAGGGATAAGCTAGGAGGTGACCCTTCCCCTGTCTCTCGTCCAGAGCCTGGTTGGTGTGTTATCTTTTGTACAGAGTGCACGTCCGCCGTGACACTTATGTTTCCTGATGAGGACATGGAAATAACACCTCAGCACATCTCTGATGATGACGAAACACAGGTGCCAACTGCTGTGTCTTTCTGCAGTGTGCAGACCAAAAAGGAGGTCAGGGAGGAAGATTGGTTGGAAGACGATGCAGGGGACGATGAGGTCCTAGACCCCACATGGAATGAAGGTCGTGCCACTGACTTTCAGAGTTCGGAGGAAGAGGCAGTGGTGAGACCGAGCCAACAGCGTAGCAAAAGAGGGAGCAGGGTGCAAAAGCAGAGCAGCCATCGCCAAAACAGTTCACCTGCTACTGGCCACCGTCAACAGGGACCGAGCACACCAAAGGCAGCTTCAAGGAGTTCCCTGGCATGGCACTTCTTCACACAAGGCCGGCTTGGTAATTCCTGGTGGTGTTGGGGGAGAGAGAATGTTGAAGTAGGTTCCTGGCGTGTGAGAGGAGGGATTCTAATCCATCACCAGGGAATTGAAGGCTGGAGGTGGGGACCCTGTGTGGTCTGCTACTGGCATCACCTGGAAAAAAAGGGGGAAATTAAAGCGGGACAGAGCATCTGCGGCTACGTTCTCAGCCCCTGGAATGTGGTTACACAAAATATGAAAATTATGGGACTGGGAGAGCCACACTAACTTGCGGAGTAGGGACATGATCTTAAGGGATTTTGCCCTGCCTTTCAAAATAATGTCGACCAGAGCAAGATTGTCGGTGACAAACATGACAGACGCATTGGCCCACTGATGTCCCCAAACTTGGACGGCCGCCACAATAGGGTAAAGCTCCAGCAGGGAATAGGAGCTCAGACCTTCGGGATCCTACCGGACCTCATCGGGCCACTGACCAGCCATCCAATGGGTCCCAAAGATGGCTGCGAACCTGCGGGATGCAGCCGCATCAGAAAAAATGGTGGGGGGTGACGGCCCCCAAGAAGGCACAAAGATGGAAACGCCGTTCCACCGGGACAGGAACAGTGACCACATGGCCAAGTCTGCTGGGTGTCCAGATGGACGATGCTGTCCTGGTCAGGAGCCAAAGGCAGCAACTGGAGCAGCCTGAAGGTGAACGCCCTGCCCTGTGATCCTGGAGGCGAAATTTAGCCGCCCCAACAAGGATTGAAGCTCAATCCTGGAAAGGAAGCCTGAGGACGTGGCTTGAGAAATCACTGCCTGGCAGCTGGCTAGCTTCTCTTCCGGGAGGCTGGCCTCCATACGGATGGAATCCAGGATGATGCCCTGGAACGTAACCCTAGTGGCGGGACCCTCAGTCTTGGCGTAGGCCACCGGAACCTGCAGACTAGAGAGAATTTGGAGCAGAGTAGCCAGATTGCCCAACCCGCCGCGCGGATCCTTGATGATCAGGAAATCATCAAGGTAGTGGATGATGGTAGGCAAACCACCATGATGAAGGAGGATCCAATGTAAAGCTTTGGCAAATTGGTCAAACAACCATGGACTACTCTTGGAACCAAACGTGAGCCTGTTCGCAAGTAGTAGCGACCAGCCCACTTGAGTCAATAGTATCCCCATAGTTGCGGTTGGACAGGAAGGAGTTTGAAGGCATCGGCGATATCCGCCTTTGCCAACCAAGAACCCCTTCCAGAGAGCACAATGGACTTAATTGCCTCATCAATAGAGGAATTTTGCATTGAGAACTCCTCTGATGGAATGAGAGAATTGAGACTGGGTGTGGCAGAAGCATGAGGAGCGGAAAGATCGTAAATTAAACGCTTTTTATTGGACGATTTTTTTAGAGACCAGACCAATCGGGTTGATACGCCAGGAAGGGAAGGGGATAACATCAAGCGGGCCAATGAGGAACCCCTTATCGACCTCCGACAGGAGCAACTCCTCAACCGCCACCGGGTCTTCAGTGGCAGACCGCAAGTTGCTGCCCTCCCAAGAGGTCTGAGGAAGGGCAATGAGGCCTGTAAGGAAGCTTCCGTAAAACCAGACAACGGGAACTTGACGAACGCCTTGTCGTGATGGTCCTGTAGAAGGACACTGAGTAGCTCGACATTAATGTTGGCTAGTCAGGACTGCTTGGCAGACCTCTTGGGACAGGCAGAACGAGGATAAGCCCTGAAACACGAGGAGCAGATGTGGAGAGCCCTGCAGCTGTTGAAGACGCATCCGCCCGCATTGAAGTTATTGCAGACCTGGCTCCTACCCAGGTACACTATAGGGCAACCAAGCTTGTCAACCCCGGAGGCGGCCAGTTGGGACCTAGCCTGGATGGGGTTGACAATGTTGGGATACCAGTCGGAGAAGTGGAATATGGACTGGCATATTGTACACAAAGGAGCCCTGAGGCCCGCAAAGTGGCGGCAGAATAGCTCCATATCGATTTGGCCCAGTTGGGGATGAACTGGAACTGGACCAAGGCCGCAGCCTTTGCCGAGAAGGAGCGGTGATAGTCGTAGAACGACGAGCCGCCATACTTATGACCCAGGTCGGTGACGAGGTAGAGGTAAGTATCTAACTCTTACCTTCTTGAAGGCTGAGCTGAACAAAGGAGGTCCCTGAAAAGGCTAAAAGCCAGCACGAACTCAGGGATTGAGAGCTTCCTATTAAGTTGTGCGTCCTTGGCCTTTAGCACGAGTGAGACATCACCACAGTTGATACCCTGTTCTCGGGCACGTCTTGAGAGGCGATGAGAATGGACGCCAAGTTCACGTCCTTCCCTGCCAGAATGTCTTTTTTGATACAGTCGGGGATGAAATGCGAAGGCGCCACCTGGGGGCTGAGCCCGGGAGTACCTGATGAAAAGACCTGCGAAGCAGTGGGAACCGCCAGAGGGTTTGACGCTTGGGGGGGCGTGGGGGTCCGAGATTCCAGCACCGTCACCCTGGACTGCACGTCCGCTACCGAGCTGACCAGGGAGTCAGTGACTGCTGGATGGATGTAAACCCCGACTGGACACCCGACGGACTTGGGCTGGTCATCAGCAGTTTATACAACTCCGCCTTACGAGCGGGGGCCGGGTGTGGAATCCCTCTCCTGTTGAGTTACGCCACCAGCTTCGGGATCGTCCAACTTCTCAAGGACATTGGGCCGGACTGGCCTGACACTGAAGATTCTGGAACCGACATGGTGTCATCCATGTCCGAGGCCTGTGACATGCTTGGACCTGTAGAGGAAAAGAGACACCCCTGGATGACAAAGTATGTATGGGAGGTAGAAAGATCGGAGCCGTGAGGAGTGAGGCCTGGGGAAAAAACGGGGAAACGTACCTGAAGTTGCTAGAAAAAAGCCTGGACAAGACGTTTAACAAACGCGAATCTGGGCAAAGTGTCGGATGAAGCTGCCGGCTAGAACCTGGAAAAAAACAGGGGGGAACATGGGGGGCCCGGACGGTACTGGTCAATGAAGCGAAACCCGCGAACGCCGGGAATGAGTGAGCGTAGGCAGCTAGGGCGTGCGGGAGGCAGAGAATGGGCGGACTGGCCAGGAAATGAAATAGAACTACCAAGCAGGCGACAAGAGTGACTGAACAAGGACAGAACTACAGGAAGTTGTGGAGCGACCCCTGCACCCTGGGGGACCGAAGCCGCGACTGGGGGACCCTGAAGAGAGATTTGAACGAAGACCCGTGGAGCCTAAGTGACCCGAGGTGAGGACGGACGGACGATCTGAACGAGGGTGATGAATGAACGCGGCCAGTGTGAGCGAACGGGGTGTGCCTAGCTGAGGGGCGAGAAATACGGACCAGACCGAACCCGGAAGTGCGGAAACCGAGGTGACCAGGCTGACTGAGGGAAAGAGCTAACATCGGACGTCACTGGGCTCGGCGCATGCCCAGTGACGAAGATGAAGCTGCCGCCCTCAGTCTCCTGATGATCGCACAGGCGCAGCCCTCAGTGGGTACTGCGCCTGTGCGAGACTTCGTTCGGCGTGAGGGAGGGGGAGGAGAGGGAGGGGAGGCTGTGGCAGGCTGGGGGCGGCGGTTAGAAAGTACAAGGAAGGCGGGCTGGGCACTGAAAGAGGGGCGGTACTGGGCTCACTAAGAAGAAAAAAACGCCCCTCTGGGCACCTTCAGGACACATTTACATATCAATCAAAGTCGTTTTTTGCAGTAACTGCTGGACGGATTTCAAGATAAAAGAGCACAGCTTAATCCAGGTAAGCTGTGCTTCATGGCTGCTTTTAAATCGTTTTTTGGCTGAGGGGAGGTGACAGAATCCCTTTAAGGAGTGCTGTCTAAATATTTGTGACACTTACAGTTCTTGAGGTGGAGCTACAGAACACAACCCGGACGTGCACCCACCCTTGCCATTTTATGAAAAGAGTGCTATGGCCTATTTACTTGAAAACATCCACCCATCCACCGCCTCCTCAACCTCCTACTCCTAGATCCAGATTGTTATTTTTGATTTTTCTGTATTTTATGTTATTTTAAGTCATTTCCTTATCCACATTTGTTTACATAACAGTTGTCATGCTCTTAAGCACATTTTGATGCCTTTTGCAGCGCTCTAGCCATTTCCAGGACTATTTTAGAGCCATTTTAGTGCCCAAAAGTTTGGCCGAACCTGCAGAACCCGAACATCCAGGTGTCCGCTCAACTCTAGTTGTCAGTGGAGGAGACCACTGCATCTACATGCAACAATCTCCTCCACAGAATGGGGGAGAGCAATCACTAATGCCATCACTCTTCCTCATACAGACTCTGTATGAGTCTTCTGGCAGCAGAGCATGTTTAGATGGCACGATCTGCTGCCAGCAAATGATTTAGGTCCCTATACAAACAATCCAATTACCTGACAAACAAGAATTTCGACTCCTTCATTGGGCAATTGGCAGCACCTTTTACATCGTTCCTGTGAATGCTCGTTAGCAATTATCTGGCAGATTCTCGGCCTGTGTAAAGGGCCATTTAAAGTGCCGTAAACAGTTCATCCAGTACTTAAGGGTTAAAAAGTATTTCCAGCCTTATTGAGGATACATGTTAAAAACATTCCAGTGCATACTGCTTTGCCATAATCGCCTAATCCGACAACTCATTTCAACTGTTACACAGTCTTACTCATGACTAAGATGCATGGAAAAGAGAGGGGTATATATAGGGGCCACCCATCATCTGGTGCAGATTAATTAACACATACGGTAGATTCAAGTGATGACATTATATTCCACAAAGAACACCTGACAAGGGCTTAAAATCCATACAAACAGAAGTAAATTTAAAACCATGTGATAAAAATAAAAGTGGAAGATCCAGTACGCCTCCCTGTTGTTCAGCAACTGCTGTCTGTCCCCACCTCGAGGGGGGTTTGAAGACCCTCTCTACTCTCTATGGCCATGACGGCTTTAGTTGATCTGCCATGTGCCTCAACTAAATAGCGTGATACATTAGATATATTCCTGTTTGAATTATTCTGGTTGGAAATATCATTTAAATGTTCCAGAATGCAGGTTTTTAATTATCCAGAGGTGGACCCTATTTAGCATTTCTGGCGGTTCACACATATAATCATATATATCACATTCAGAATTACAATTGATATATGACTTTATAGGGAAGGTACATTTTCCTTCTGAATCATGAAAAAAGCGACCGATGTGTGTAAACAGGCAAACCATAAACAGGTGTGAACTGCACCAAAAAAAAAAAAAAAAAAGAAACACCTTTCTGCTTTAACCACATGACAGATCTATCGCAACTTTTATTAGGACGGAATAGGCTGGGTGAGAGGATATTACCAAGAAATGGTGGGCGTCCGTAACACAGCATCATCATCCGTCAATATGGGAAGGTATTTGTGTATGAGCTCAGCCACAGGTATTACTTTAATTGTATGTTGTGTTTGAGATCTAAAAACATGATATCAGTAGGGTGGAAATAGTGGGTGAATCACAAATTAGTTTGTTGTTTAAATATTCTACAAACACTGGTATGGCAGACACATCTCCTTGCCACACGAAGAGCAGGTCTTCAGTGTATCTGTCATACCAGTGTATGCATTAGTCCAGCAATAGAAATAACCCTTATGAAAAAATATATATATTTAATAATGATCATGCATGAATGACGTACACATCTTGACTAATTAGGTAGAACCACCCAAAACTGGGTTAGCTGATATTGTGTGGGGAATCTCTCTCTAAGCTTACACCCTGAGCTACCCCTCAGCCCAGGGACGGCCCCTAATGGTGGGGACTCCCTGTCCTCGAGCCTTAGCTACCACCTCCCACTGTACCCTTAATTCGTGTCAGCGGGTGGGTGTTGGCCTCGTGGTGGACTACCAGATAAACAGACAAACAAACAGACAAAAAAGGTGCCCTTTGTATACAGCTCTAAGGCCCCTTTCACACGGGCGAGTATTCCGCGCGGGTGCGATGTGTGAGTTGAACGCATTACACCCACACTGAATCCTGACCCATTCATTTCTATGGGGCTGTTCACATGAGCGGTGATTTTCACGCATCACTTATGCGTTGCATGAAAATCGCAGCATGTTCTATATTCTGCATTTTTCACGTAACGCAGGTCCCATAGAAATGAATGGGGTTGCGTGAAAATCGCAAGCATCCGCAAGCAAGTCTATTCACTGTATTATTTTCCCTGTATAACATGGTTATAAGGGAAAATAATAGCATTATTGAATACAGAATGCATAGTACAATAGTACTGGAGGGGTTAAAAAAAATAAAAAAGTTAACTCACCTTATCCTCTTGATCGCGTAGTTCCCAGTCCCTTCTTTATTAGCTGTGGGCTAAAGGACCTGTGGTGATGTCAGATCACATGCTCCATCACCATGGTGATGGACCATGTGATTGGAGCATGTGATCTGACATCACCACAGGTCATTTAGCCCACAGCTAGTAAAGAAGGGACCAGGAACTACGCGATCAAGAGGATAAGGTGAGTTAACTTTTTTTAATTTTTTTAACCCCTCCAGTACTATTATACTCTGCATTCTGTATTCAGAATGCTATTATTTTCCCTTATAACCATGTTATAAGGGAAAATAATACAATCTTCAGAACATCAATCCCAAGCCCGAACTTCTGTGAAGAAGTTCGGGTTTGGGTACCAAACATGCGCGATTTTTCTCACGCGAGTGCAAAACGCATTACAATGTTTTGCACTCGCGCGGAAAAATTGCGCATTTTCCCGCAACGCACCCGCCTCTTATCTGGGCAAAAATACTGACGCCCGTGTGAAAGAGGCCTAATGATATACAGGGAGTGCAGAATTATTAGGCAAGTTGTATTTTTGAGGATTAATTTTATTATTGAACAACAACCATGTTCTCAATGAACCCCAAAAACTCATTAATATCAAAGCTGAATATTTTTGGAAGTAGTTTTTAGTTTGTTTTTAGTTTTAGCTATTTTAGGGGGATATCTGTGTGTGCAGGTGACTATTACTGTGCATAATTATTAGGCAACTTAACAAAAAACAAATATATACCCATTTCAATTATTTATTTTTACCAGTGAAACCAATATAACATCTCAACATTCACAAATATACATTTCTGACATTCAAAAACAAAACAAAGACAAATCAGTGACCAATATAGCCACCTTTCTTTGCAAGGACACTCAAAAGTCTGCCATCCATGGATTCTGTCAGTGTTTTGATCTGTTCACTATCAACATTGCGTGCAGCAGCAACCACAGCCTCCCAGACACTGTTCAGAGAGGTGTACTGTTTTCCCTCCTTGTAAATCTCACATTTGATGATGGACCACAGGTTCTCAATGGGGTTCAGATCAGGTGAACAAGGAGGCCATGTCATTAGATTTTCTTCTTTTATACCCTTTCTTGCCAGCCACGCTGTGGAGTACTTGGACGCGTGTGATGGAGCATTGTCCTGCATGAAAATCATGTTTTTCTTGAAGGATGCAGACTTCTTCCTGTACCACTGCTTGAAGAAGGTGTCTTCCAGAAACTGGCAGTAGGACTGGGAGTTGAGCTTGACTCCATCCTCAACCCGAAAAGGCCCCACAAGCTCATCTTTGATGATACCAGCCCAAACCAGTACTCCACCTCCACCTTGCTGGCGTCTGAGTTGGACTGGAGCTCTCTGCCCTTTACCAATCTAGCCACGGGCCCATCCATCTGGCCCATCAAGACTCACTCTCATTTCATCAGTCCATAAAACCTTAGAAAAATCAGTCTTGAGATATTTCTTGGCCCAGTCTTGACGTTTCAGCTTGTGTGTCTTGTTCAGTGGTGGTCGTCTTTCAGCCTTTCTTACCTTGGCCATGTCTCTGAGTATTGCACACCTTGTGCTTTTGGGCACTCCAGTGATGTTGCAGCTCTGAAATATGGCCAAACTGGTGGCAAGTGGCATCTTGGCAGCTGCACGCTTGACTTTTCTCAGTTCATGGGCAGTTATTTTGCGCCTTGGTTTTTCCACACGCTTCTTGCGACCCTGTTGACTATTTTGAATGAAACGCTTGATTGTTCGATGATCACGCTTCAGAAGCTTTGCAATTTTAAGAGTGCTGCATCCCTCTGCAAGATATCTCACTATTTTTGACTTTTCTGAGCCTGTCAAGTCCTTCTTTTGACCCATTTTGCCAAAGGAAAGGAAGTTGCCTAATAATTATGCACACCTGATATAGGGTGTTGATGTCATTAGACCACACCCCTTCTCATTACAGAGATGCACATCACCTAATATGCTTAATTGGTAGTAGGCTTTCGAGCCTATACAGCTTGGAGTAAGACAACATGCATAAAGAGGATGATGTGGTCAAAATACTCATTTGCCTAATAATTCTGCACGCAGTGTAGTCGCACATCAAGAGGTACAAGGTACACCAAAAATGTCTAAAAACACCCTAGTATGATAGTGTGATAAATATAACAAAAATTATAAAGAACCCAAATGCGTTTCCCCCACGGTGTGGGATCATCAGGGGGTGAATGAGATTAGATATTAAGAACAATATTAGAAAGAAAAGACGGAGCCCGATAGTGCAGTATGAACTCCGTGGAGCGGGTGTGGATCACCGTTACTGATACAGCGGTGTCATTAAATATTAGATGATTTAAAATTGGACCCAGCAGTATTACTTAGAGGAGGAGGAGGCACGTCCGGTCCAGCAACGCCAGAGTGAGTGGATAGTAGTTTCCTAGCGGTCATATATTTAGGGGAAGCCTCTGTGGAAAAAAAGAAACTTATATATACACACACACATACATTTGCACTTATAGCCGCAAATCGTATACTTAAAGCGTGACCACCACCAATAAGCACCCTGGTCAAAGAGACAACTCACTGTGTCCACAGAGTGCCTCGTATCCACTTCGATACGGTATAGTAGACAATTATCAAGGCCACCTAAAGTGACTATGGTGGTAGAGTAGCATATACTTATGATGCCCTGCAGGTCGGCCTTCAGACCAAATAATAAGATTAGGGATTGCGGCTGTGAAATGAAAACATATATATTTGCTAGTACAGACGGTATATACATCCAGCACGTGGAAACCACCACCTCAAGGTACCCAAGGAAATACAAGGCTACCTCAAATTCGCCACTCGATGGGCAGAGTCAGACTGATAGAAGGCAACTTGTTGCATTAGATCACCTGTATTACACAAGACGCATATTTAGTAATCATGTCTACCATCAGAGTAAAGCCGAAGTGCCTAAATCGTACTCACAGTCAGTATCTGCTGTGTCTGGTCCTCCATGATAGTTCCTCCTCTGGTCCAATGTTCTGTTTATCAGTCTCTCCCCATTTAAATATCCCTCCTAATTAGCCCAATGTCGTCCAACCTGTGTTGTCACTTCCGCTAGCCGGCGATACTGCTGAGTAGATGCGTGTGTTCCACTGTGGAACGCACGCTGAGGCGCCGACTTCCGGCTAGTAAAACAGGCCTAACCAGTGCCGCGACACATATTGCTAGGCGCCAGGGTGTGGAGTGCAACATACCACTTCCGGTAGTTTGACCGCATTGCCCTTCCGGTCCCCTAACGCCTGCGATTACATGTCCACTGCCGAAATCATCACCTGCTCAGCAACGGGTCAGACGTTCCATGTCCAAGACTTTATCAATTGCAGGTCCAAAGAGACTGTGTACTTGTGTAAATGCCCATGCCCTATGGACTACGTTGGGAAAACCATGAGGGAGGTGAGGAGGAGGATCTTGGAGCACGTCAATGATGTAATCAAGAAGGAGGTAACACTGGTAGCCACCCATGTGAATGATTTCCATGGGGGTGACCCTAGGTCTCTCCAATTCACAGGGTGGCCCCTGAGCGGAGTTGTGCCCTTGTGAATTTTGGGAAACCCGTTTATCAAAGGCTTAGCCGGCAAAAGAAAGTCTAATTCAGTCGTACTGATGACTTTGTTATTCAGGCCAGTCAACAGTATCTGTCCCAGATCATCTAAGAACGACTGAGTCGGGTTAGTAGGTAAGATCCTATAGCCCTCTTTATCCCTAAGGAGATCCAGGCACATGCACATATATAGATCACAATCTAAGACAACTAGATTGCCGCCCTTGCCGGATGGTTTGATGACGATAGTGTCGTCCTTTTCAAGTTACCTCAGTGCCTGCATCTCCGTAGGGGAGAAATTAAAGGATTTAGGACTCATTTGACCCAGTCGCTCCAGATCGCTCGTGACCATCTGAAGGAAGATATCCACGTGTTCATAGTTGGCCGGAGGTGGCATCCTTTTACTTTTGATAATTAATGTATATAGTGGCTCACCCCTCCTGTTAGCACAGACAGGTGCTCTCACTAAGTTGTTGTTCACCCTAACCACAATAATGAATAGCAATAAGTGGATGTATATAGTGGGCACTCAATATCTGGCACTACATATTGGGTCCAACATATTTATTCCAATAAAACAAAATAAGTATTAGCAATCAATTACATACATTAAAAGATATTAATCCCAATTATATATGACAATATACCAAATATTAAATATTAAAAATAAGTTGAAATCCTTTTACTTTTGGACCTCAGTGTGGTGAAAGGGCCCGTCCCAGGGACACGATTATGATCCCTATTCAGATCCGTAAGAGTTTGTAAGTCGCCAAAATCCCCTTCGTCTAAGCCCAGCCTGTTACAGGTCTCTCTATTCGAAACCTTGAAAAACTTGTGCCACTTTAGTCTCCTGCAGAAGAGGTGGAGGTCCTTAGTCCAGGTAAAGAGGCTGAAACTAATGCCGTCCTGCATCTGAGATAATCCTGGGGATGTGGATGATACCTTCAAGTCACAAATCCAACTGCTGATTATCTATGCCCCCCCAAAAGCATTAGACATATATCTAGCAAATTCCTATGCGCATATGACAAATTTCAGTCGGGATCGAATATCGTTTTTTATAGTTCTCTTGTTATGTCACACGCCCCCGTCCCCTCTTCCCCTCCCCTCTCAGTCAGCAAGGTCCGCTATTTCATAATTTTATCCTCTGCTTCAGAGATGGAACGCAGGCGTTAGGGGACCGGAAGGGCGATGCGGTCAAACTACCGGAAGTGGTATGTTGCACTCCACACCCTGGCGCCTAGCAACATGTGTCGCGGCACCGGTTAGGCCTGTTTCACTAGCCGGAAGTCGGCGCCTCAGCGTGCGTTCCACAGTGGAACGCACGCATCTACTCAGCAGTATCACCGGCTAGCGGAAGTGACAACACAGGTTGGACGACATGGGGCTAATTAGGAGTGATATTTAAATGGGGAGAGACTGATAAACAGAACATTGGACCAGAGGAGGAACTATCATGGAGGACCAGACACAGCAGATACTGACTGTGAGTACGATTTAGGCACTTCGGCTTTACTCTGATGGTAGACATGATTACTAAATATGCGTCTTGTGTAATACAGGCGATCTAATGCAACAAGTTGCCTTCTATCAGTCTGACTCTGCCCATCGAGTGGCGAATTTGAGGTAGCCTTGTATTTCCTTGGGTACCTTGAGGTGGTGGTTTCCACGTGCTGGATGTATATACCGTCTGTACTAGCAAATATATGTTTTCATTTCACAGCCGCAATCCCTAATCTTATTATTTGGTCTGAAGGCCGACCTGCAGGGCATCATAAATATATGCTACTCTACCACCATAGTCACTTTAGGTGGCCTTGATAATTGTCTACTATACCGTATTGAAGTGGATACCAGGCACTCTGCGGACACAGTGGGTTGTCTCTTTGACCAGGGTGCTTATTGGTGGCGGTCACGCTTTAAGAATACGATTTTCGGCTATAAGTGCAAATGTATGTGTGTGTGTATATATAAGTTTCTTTTTTTCCACAGAGGCTTCCCCTGATTATATGACCGCTAAGAAACTAAAATCCACTCACTCTGGGGTTGCTGGACCGGACGTGCCTCCTCCTTCTCTAAGTAATACTGCTGGGTCCCATTGTAAATCATCTAATATTTAATGACACCGCTGTATCAGTAACGGTGATCCACACCCGCTTCATGGAGTTCATACTACACTATTGGGCTCCGTCTTTTCTTTCTAATATTGTTCTTAATATCTAATCTCATTCACCCCCTGATGATCCCACACCGTGGGGGAAACGCGTTTGGGTTCTTTATAATTTTTGTTATATTTATCACACTATCATACTAGGGTGTTTTTAGACATTTTTGGTGTACCTTGTACCTCTTGATGTGCGACTATATCATTAGAGCTGTATACAAAGGGCACCTTTTTTGTCTGTTTGTTTGTCTGTTTATCTGGTAGTCCATCACGAGGCCAACACCCACCCGCTGACACGAATTAAGGGTACAGTAGGAGGTGGTAGCTAAGGCTCGAGGACAAGGAGTCCCCACCATTAGGGGCCGTCCCTGGGCTGAGGGGTAGCTCAGGGTGTAAGCTTAGAGAGAGATTCCCCACCCAATATCAACTAACCCAGTTTTTGGTGGTTCTACCTAATTAGTCGAGATGTGTACGTCATTCATGTATGATCATTATCAAATATATATATTTTTTCATAAGGGTTATTTCTATTGCTGGACTAAGGTATTACTCATTGATTGACCCATTATAATCTTTTATCCCTTAGTTGCTGGACTCATACCAGTGTATGCACTCTCCAAAGGGATTGTCACTGTTAGAAAGGAACAATTCCTCCCAATACGCCATAGTGAGGCTTACTAATGAGGCTGAATATTTCGCACCCATTGACACTCCCTCCTGTTGCAAGTAAAATACCCCATAAGAAAAAAATATATTGTTTCATCAGGAAAGAAGTCACTTGCAGTGCAAACTGAACTGTATTTCTGCCATTGAAAAGTGAGGGTCTGCATGGCAACTTCATGTGGTATGGATGTATATATAGCAGAAACATCACAGGTCAACCATACCATGTCCTCACTCCACTGCCTATTAGTCAAATCGCATAGCACATCTCTGGGACACCTTTGGGAGCTTTATCACTACTGAGGGCACTATGGAGCATTACTACTACTTTATGAGGCCTTATTACTACTGGGGCCACTTGAACTAGACTTATAACTACAGGGGGCACTTTAAGGGGCTTTATAACTATTGGGAGCACTGTGAGGAGCATTATTACTACTGAGGGCACTGTGTGGCATTATTACTACTGAAGGTTCTGTGTAGGCATTATTATTATTGTGTACAGTATAGAGTGCACTACTACTAATGGGGGCATCGTGGACATACTGGTAACTTAAAGTGGCCCTGTTTTGTATTTGGGTTTTAATTGATGGAAGGCAGGGCCAGCAATACTATATTATGGCACATTATACTACCCCAACAGAGCCACTATTAGTAATGAGGGCACTCTGGGAGAGAATTATAGTTGGTGGGACTTTTATGTTACTATGGTAACTATCTGTATAGTACTGTTATTTCTTCGGTATAGTATTTGGGGGAATTGGGGAGCACAGCAGGCACAGTTGAGGGATAGCAGCAGGATGACACTGTTGGGGCATCAGGAGGAGGAAGAAGATGGAACTCTGCAGAAATGAGATGAGGCTGAAAGATGCCATCATGGTGGTCTGCTCCCAGACAGAACATCTATATTACATGAGATGTCACTGGATCTAATAGGTATGTAGTGTATTCTCCTGTATGTCGGGTGGTCTGAAATGCAATGTCCATCCAAATATGCAATTAGCACGGGGGTGGGATTGGATTTGGGGGAGGGGTTTGCACAAACATATTTCACATTCACAGCAAGTTGGACTGTACTTTAAAATGCCAGGACTGAATTTCAGTCCCAGTCCAGCCCTGCCCTAACAATATCTATTAGGCAGAGTTAGGAGCTTCTCAAGTACATTAGATTTTCAGCTGTCAAGCTGACAGCAGGTTCAGCCGAGAGTAGTTTAAAGTGGTTTCCCGGGATGTTTTTATTTTTATTTTTACTGATTGCCTATCCTCAAGTGAATGGGGTTGAGCACGATACCAAGAACTACCTGTATACAATGTATAGCACTGTGCTTGGAAAGCTGTGAGAAGGCAGCGGCGCTCACAGGACTGCCGCTGCCTTCTCAAAACAGCTGACAGGTGGGGATCCCTGGGTGTCGGCCCCCACTGTTCAGTATGAAAAACTAATATCAGAAAACTCTTTTAATGTCTATGGGAATCTTTAAAAGTTTTTTTTAAAGTCTTTGCAACTAGTGACCTATCCTCAGGATAGGTCATCAGTATCTGTACCAACACTCGGGACCCCTGCCGATTAGCTGTTTAAGAAGGCATCAGTGCTCCTGTGAGCGCCTCAGCCTTCTCACAGCTTACAAAGCACAGCGACGTACATTGTATAGCAGCTGTGCTTGGTATCGTGCTCAGCCCCATTCACAGTAAATGAGGCTGAGCTTCCCCCATGCCATATGACCAATGAAGTGTCATCACTCGGCCTAGGAAACACAGAGAAAGCCACAGTGCTACTGAGAGTGCTGCTGCCTTCTCAAACAGCTGATTGGCGAGGGTCCCGGGTGTCAGACTCCCACTGATCAGATACTGATGACCTATCCAGAGGACAAGTCATCAGAACAAAAGTCTAGGAAAAGCCCTTTAAATTCCTGTGTTGAAGATGAAGAAATCCCCATTAGGGTATCCAGGGCTAAAGCTTGCACTTAGTTTCCTAGCCTTCTAGCAGGGTCAATGCCTGTAACGGATCACCTGGCACCCCGACTGAGTGCCTCCGTTGCTAGATGCTCCTAGTGCTTTCCGAGGACTCCAAGCACTCCACTTGACACTGTACGCACTGCAGACCCCACGAACCGCCGTAGCTTGGTTGGGGTCTCACCGTCCTCCACCCACGCTGGACCTACTACAAGGCTCCAGGCTCCAGTGGGTGAACCTCTCCTACAGCCAGAGAGCAGGAACAGCTCTTACAAGAGCTAGTAGTTATGCCAGGGGAGTTTAGCAAATCTTCAGCGTATAGCAATCCCCCAGTTTGATCAGTTATCCAAACACCAGTCTCAACATGATGAAGGATAAAACAGGAACACTTTATTGAGGGCTACCCGCCCGTATTTATGCAGGTCCCCATCTGGTGGACACGCCCCCAGGGGACCAGAATGGAGACTGCGACACACAGAACAGATACAACACATCCCCACAATGCATCATGGTTTCCTCCTCTCTGCCCCAAAGACAACCGAGGAATAATCCAATTATCTCTCAGGACACAGGGAAATCGCCAATACACATGTGGGGACAACAGGACAGAAATCACCATTTAAACACACAATGTCACACCCTCCCAGCAAACACAGACATTTAACATATTCCCAGATAGCTCAAGTCTGAGTGCATATCATTAGGCGAATGGCACTC
This sequence comes from Bufo gargarizans, assembly GCF_014858855.1. Taxonomy (NCBI): domain Eukaryota; kingdom Metazoa; phylum Chordata; class Amphibia; order Anura; family Bufonidae; genus Bufo; species Bufo gargarizans. The sequence continues at coordinate 120,550,884 of NC_058080.1, forward strand.
AGACCACACGAATACAATTAAACTAGCCATCTGGGTACCCTCACATAATAAAATACAATTCCAAAGACAGATTTAAGCTGTGCGGCCGGCCTGTCTTCTTTAAAGTTAGTATGGGCCATAATCCTGAGGCTGGAGGCTGGCAACCAGCCCCCTCCAAAACACTGTGGCGAGGTTGGTTTCGTCACACATCTCCCCCTCCCAGGGAAGACTAACCAGATACCTGACCTCACGGTCAGTACCTGAGTTAGTCTGGCAGCCCAACCACAACCCCATACTGGACTTGTTGAATTTTGGGGCCTGGCTCTGTTCTGTATGTCCCCAGCTGTTGAGTGGGCATCTGCGACTCCTTGCTGCCTTGTGGTTCTCCAGCTTGGAGCTGTAGGTACTTGGTGGGCAGAGGCCGACTGCGCTCTGCCCAGATGCCAGCTCTTCCGCTGGGGTAGCCTGTGGGAAGTCCGGCTCTGGAGAAGAGGATAGGGGAGGGCAGAGGCCGACTGCGCTCTGCCCAGATGCCAGTTCTTCCGCTGGGGTAGCCTGTGGGAAGTCCGGCTCTGGAGTAGAGGATAGGGGAGGGCAGAGGCCGACTGCGCTCTGCCCAGATGCCAGCTCTTCCGCTGGGATGGGGTCAGGAAATCCTATCTCCAGGACCTTGTTGCAGATCAGCTGTGGAGAGGAGGAATCGCTTACCTCCTCCTCCAGGCATTCCTGCAGGGTTGGTGGGGGATCTGAACCGGCCGTCCAGCATCCCGGTAGGCCTGGTGCAGAGACCGCGGTCCCATCTGCACCATCGAAGTTAGGGGTGCTGTCCCCCTGTGGTTGGGGATAGAGACCAGTTGTCTCTTCTCTCTTTACAACACACTGCTGCTGGGGAGTCAGACCGACTGTCTCAACTCTCTGTAACGCTGCCTGGTGCTGGGTAGTGGGTGCGACCATCTCCACTCCTAGTAATGCTGGTTGCTGCAGGGAAGGGGGACTGACAATCTCCTCTCCCTGTGATCCTGTCTGCCGCTGGGGAGAGAGACCAGTTGTCATCTCTCCCTGTAAGTTAAGCTGTTGATGGGAAGTCAGACCGACTGTCTGGACTCCAGGTAATGCTGGCTGTAGTTGGGGATCTGGGCCGGCTACCCAGCATCCCTGTAGGGCCGGTGGAGAGACTTCGGTCCCATCTCTACCTGCCGTCGGGACGTCTTCCCAGAACCAGTCAATGAAGTTCCCTACTTTGGGAGTTGGTAGGCAAGCAGGGGGTATCGCCGGCAAGTCTTCCCAGTTGTAGGAGGGCAGATCTGGCTCTACTTGTCGAGTAGGTTGGGGATGAACAGAGCTGAGCAGGTGTTGGTAGGTCTGCTCCAGCTCCCACTCCCTTGTTACCAGGTGGATCATGTCTTTGCTCACCTCCCTTCCGTCAGCATAATCATGCATGCCCATCCGGTAGTCGTAGATGTCCCAAAACCTAGACTCCTCCGTGCTGCCAAGATCAATGTCCTCCTCCAAGGCATCCCATAGTAACCCAGGTCCATCATAATCCTCACCCTCGGGTCTGTCGTGCTCAGCCATCCAGGGGGAATGTTGAATGACATGCCACCTTAGGGCCTGGTAAGCGTCTTCTAGCCAAAGCTCCTTACATACCAGGTTCTGGAGCTCTGTTACCCAGTCATCCAGGGGCTGCTCTCCCAAGAGATCCATCCGCATCGCCACACGCTTTTGTAGCCGCTGCTCATAACTGGGGAGACTCTCACCTCGCCGCTACTGGGCATTTTCCAGAGCATCATACCAGACTTCCTTTCTGTCTGCATCCCTGTAGTCCGCGGCTGCCTCCTCCTCCTCGTCATAGAACGCTGTCCGAAGACTAGCCGATTCCATCCTGCTGTAGCCAGGGGCGCTGTACGGATACTAGCGTTGCCCTCAATATACTCCACGAACGGTGTCTCCGAGCTGCTTCTCCTCACACTAGGACGCCATCCCACTGCTGCCACCAATGTAACGAATCACCTGGCACCCCGACTGAGTGCCTCCGTTGCTAGATGCTCCTAGTGCTTTCCGAGGACTCCAAGCACTCCACTTGACACCGTACGCACTGCAGACCCCACGAACCACCGTAGCTTGGTTGGGGTCTCACCGTCCTCCACCCACGCTGGACCTACTACAAGGCTCCAGGCTCCAGTGGGTGAACCTCTCCTACAGCCAGAGAGCAGGAACAGCTCTTACAAGAGCTAGTAGTTATGCCAGGGGAGTATAGCAAATCTTCAGCGTATAGCAATCCCCCAGTTTGATCAGTTATCCAAACACCAGTCTCAACATGATGAAGGATAAAACAGGAACACTTTATTGAGGGCTACCCGCCCGTATTTATGCAGGTCCCCATCTGGTGGACACGCCCCCAGGGGACCAGAATGGAGACTGCGACACACAGAACAGATACAACACATCCCCACAATGCATCATGGTTTCCTCCTCTCTGCCCCAGAGACAACCGAGGAATAATCCGATTATCTCTCAGGACACAGGGAAATCACCAATACACATGTGGGGACAACAGGACAGAAATCACCATTTAAACACACAATGTCACACCCTCCCAGCAAACACAGACATTTAACATATTCCCAGATAGCTCAAGTCTGAGTGCATATCATTAGGCGAATGGCACTCAGACCACACAAATACAATTAAACTAGCCATCTGGGTACCCTCACATAATAAAATACAATTCCAAAGACAGATTTAAGCTGTGCGGCCGGCCTGTCTTCTTTAAAGTTAGTATGGGCCATAATCCTGAGGCAGGAGGCTGGCAACCAGCCCCCTCCAAAACACCGTGGCGAGGTTGGTTTCGTCACAATGCCTTTTTATAATGGAGGGTATAACATTATTTTGTAGGGAGATATATATCTAGTGATTCTTCAGTAGTATATGACAATGCAGGTGAACCTACCAAACATGCAAAATCAAGACCTCTTAGGTCACTATCATCTTGCTTTGTGATCTCCTTATGACCATACCATCATCGCAACAACTGTATCCACATAGAACAAAGTCCATTGCTCTTTTCAAAATCATATATTGAAGACAATACATCCTGCACATTGACCAGAGCTTTAGATCTTCTGTGATATCAACATGGCATTTATTTATCATTGAACTTATTTGTGAATTAATAGGATAATAGGATTATTTGTGAATTATTGGATAATAGGATATTTTTTGGCTCCCGATGAAGTACCTCTTTGCATATTGTTTTATTGTTTTCCCATGGAGCATTGCCAATAAGTCTCTATACCATGGAGCACTTCCAGTAAGTATCCATACAGGGCTAGTCTCTTTAAGTAAAGCTCACTTAAATTAGCAAAGAAGAATCAGGACTTCCTCGATAGTGGTGAAAGATTTCTTACTGGGATCTCGTCATCCAGCTCATGCATGTTCAGTGAATAAGGTTTTAGTACATAGTAACACAGGACATAAGGCCGAAAAAAGACATTTGTCCATCCAGTTCGGCCTGTCATCCTGCAAGTTGATCCAGAGGAATGCAAAATAAAAAACTTTGAGGTAGAAGCTAATTTTCCCCACTTTAGGGGAATAAAAAATTCCTTCCTGACTCAAATCAGGCAATCAGAATAACTCGCTGGATCAACGACCCATCTCTAGTAACTATAACCTGTAATATTATTACCCTCCAGAAATACATCCAGGCCCTTCTTGAATTCCTTTATTGTACTCACCATCACCACCTCCTCAGGCAGAGAGTTCCATAGTCTCACTGCTCTTACCGTAAAGAATCCTCTTCTATGTTTGTGAACAAACCTTCTTTCCTCCAGACGCAGAGGATGTCCCCTCGTCACAGTCACAGTCCTGGGGATAAATAGATGATGGGATAGATCTCTGTACTGACCCCTGATATATTTATATATAGTAATTAGATCTCCCCTCAGTCGTCTTTTTTCTAAAGTGAATAAGCCTAATTTTGATAACCTTTCAGGGTACTGTAGTTGCCCCATTCCAGTTATTACTTTAGTTGCCCTCCTCTGGACCCTCTCCAGCTCTGCTATGTCTGCCTTGTTCACAGGAGCCCAGAACTATACACAAGGGCTGCATGTGTGGTCTGACTAGTGATTTGTAAAGTGGTAGGACTATGTTCTCATCACGGGCATCTATGCCCCTTTGATGCAACCCATTATCTTATTGGCCTTGGCAGCAGCTGCCTGACACTGGTTTTTGCAGCTTAGGCTACTTTCACACTAGCGTTCGGGTGTCCGCTTGTGAGCTCCGTTTGAAGGGGCTCACAAGCGGCCCCGAACGCATCCGTCCAGCACTAATGCATTCTGAGTGGACGCGGATCCGCTCAGAATGCATCAGTCTGGCAGCGTTCAGCCTCCGCTCCGCTCAGCAGGCGGACACCTGAATGCTGCGGATCCGTGCGGATCCGTCCAGACTTACAATGTAAGTCAGTGGGGACGGATCCGTTTGAAGATGACACAATATGGCTCAATCTTCAAACTGATCCGTCCACCATTGACTTTCAATGTAAAGTCTGGATGGATCCGTTCAGGCTACTTTCACACTTAGAAATTTTTTTAACAATATAATGCAGACGGATCCGTTCTGAACGGAGCCACCGTCTGCATTATATGAGCGGATCCGTCTCAGACAGATCCGCTCTGAACGCAAGTGTGAAAGTAGCCTTAGTTTGCTGTTTATTAAAAATCCTAGATCCTTTTCCATGTCAGTGCTACCGAGTGTTTTACCATTTAGTGTGTACGGGTTTTGCATGAAAAGTCTATAGAACAGCATTTTTTTTTTTTTACATATTGCTATTGATTATAAATAATGTTTGTCAAACCTACAGTTTGTGAATTACTGTTAATTCTCACAGTGGTCTATTTCAGCCATAGTTATGATGCTAAAGTCATCATTTATGATTGAGTTTTGTTATGTGATATTGTATAATTTCTTGGGGACCTCCAATTTTTTGTCTCTCCAAAAACATCTCGACAAATGGATATGATCTTTCCTAGTTTTACATCATAACAAACAAAGAATACTTGTAATCACCAGTGTTCCGTGAGATATAAAGTGTCCTCAAGCTCAAAATTCTAATACAATTAATAATGCATTGTTAAGGAAGCATTATGTTAGCACAAAGCAATCTTATTGCCTTTCAGCTATTACGTTTAAAGAGGTTTCAGCTTTCATATAAGAACATTAATTGTTCTGGCTACCAATTTTTCATGTCCTGAACAATTTTGTACGGTATTTATCACATTAGCAATGGTAGGTTTCTGGTGTTCTGTATAAAACAAAGGAGAGATGTTCCCTGTGTTAGACATAGCTAACAGAGGCTTGGCTCTGAAGTGCTAATGAGAGAACATCCAGCACAGTAGTACAAAGTCAACCAAGGATGATAATAGGGTGATGAACATTTATAGACTATAACATTAAAGCTGACTAATATTATGTAGGTCCCCTCATGCCACCAAAACAGCTGTAACACGTCAAAGCATAGACTGCACAAGACCTATGAATGTATCCTGTGGTATCTGGCATCATGAAGTTAGCAGCAGACCATTTAAGTTCTGTACGTCGCAAGATGGGGCCTATATGGACATGTTTTTTAGTACATTCCAAAGATGCTCAATGGGACTTGAGATCTGGGGAATTTGGAGCCAAGTCAACACAGTGAACACATTTTTCTCAGACCATTCAGGAACAATTTTTGAGGTGGGGCTGTCATAGGTGTAGTCGGTAATACCGTTTCCATCAAAAGGGTGTACTTGGACGGCATCAATTTTTAGTTGGTACTTCTCAAAATAACATCCACATAAATGCCAGGACCCAAGGCTTCCCAGCAGCTCAGAGCATCACCCTGCCTCCACCAGCTTGCCTTCTTTCTATATTGCATCTTGGTGCCATCTCTTGTTCAGGCAAGCGAAACACTAAGCCATCCACATGATGTAAAAGAAAACGTGACACATCATACCAGTTCACCTTCTTTCATTGCTCCATTGGCCATTTGTAATGCTCATATCTCATATGCACATTTTAGTTCTTTGGCCAGAGTGCCCAGGCTGGCTCTTGTCATAATCTGCCTCCAAGCCTCCCCCCTCACTACCATCATGTAGCAAGCTTTGATTCTCTGTGGGTTCTAACACCTTTGTATAATAGGAAACATTAATGGGGTTCTCCGGGAATTAAGAAAATGCTTAAATAATACTTTATTATAAATATATTCCCAAATACCTTTCATTAGTTATAATGGATCGTTTGGTCTAAAGAGCAATCATTAGGAGAAACAAAATGGCTGCTGTCCTATTAGTGCACACAAAACCAGTCCTAATCACACAGCAGGACAAGTTGCTTCACAACACTGCGCTAAAGAGCTGCCTTATCCTCCTCTCTGCTCTGCTTGTCAGGGGTTATGGTCCTGAATACAGTTTAATATGATATTCAGATGAATCTCTGTAGGAATGGAGTTCATGAGGAGACACTAAGTACAGAGAGGAGGTAGAGATGAGGATAATGAGCAGCAGCTCTTGTATGCAGTCTCCACTACCACAGTCTGTCTTGTCCGTCCTCTCTGTATTTCATGTCTCCTAATGAGCTCCTTTCCTTCAGAGATTCAGCTGAAGATCTTATAAGCTGTATTCATAATCATAATCCCTGACAAGCAGAGTAGACAGGAGGATGAAGCAGCTCTTTAACTCAGTGTTGTAATTTGTCCTTCTGTGTGATTAGGACAGGTTTTAGTAACATAGTAACATAGTAACATAGTAACAAAGTATATAAGGCCGAAAAAAGACATTTGTCCATCCAGTTCGGCCTGTTATCCTGCAAGTTGATCCAGAGAAACGCAAAAAAAAAAAAAAAACTGTGAGGTAGAAGCCAATTTTTCCCACTTAAGGGGAAAAAATTATTTCCGTCTCTATTCAGGCAATCAGATAACTCCCTGGATCAACGACCCCTCTCTAGTAGCTAGAGCCTGTAATATTATTACACTCCATAAATACATCCAGGCCCCTCTTGAACTCTTTTAGTGCACTCACCATCACCACCTCCTCAGGCAGAGAGTTCCATAGCCTCACTGCTCTTACAGTAAAGAATCCTCTATGTTTGTGTACAAACCTTCTTTCCTCCAGTCGCAGAGGATGTCCCTTTGTCACAGTCCTGGGGATAAATAGATGATGGGAGAGATCTCTGTACTGACCCCTGATATATTTATACATAGTAATTAAATCTTCCCTCAGTCATCTTTTTTCTAAAGTGAATAACCTTATTTTGATAATCTTTCAGGGTACTGTAGTTCCCTCATTCCAGTTATTACTTTAGTTGCCCTCCTCTGAACCCTCTCCAGCTCTGCTATGTCTGCCTTGTTCACAGGAGACCAGAACTGCACACAGTACTCCATGTGTGGTCTGACCAGTGATTTGTAAAGTGGTAGGACTATGTTCTTATCACGGGCATCTATGCCCCTTTTGATGCAACCCATTATCTTATTGGCCTTGGCAGGAGCTGCCTGACACTGGTTTTTACTGCTTAGTTTTCTGTTCACTAAAATTCCTAGGCCCTTTTCCATGTCAGTGTTACCCAGTGTTTTATCATTTAGTATGTACGGGTGACTTTCATTATTCCTACCCATTGTGGGGATCAGCTCAAACAGTGACTTCAGGTGTCATTTAAACAATTACCAGATGTTGATTCAGTTACATATTTATTCCCAGAATTTTTGTACAGTCACTCAGAATTGAGAAAGCTCGTTGGAAGAACGAGTTAAACGTTTTCAAGAAATCTACAGTACGTCCAGTTGCCTTGATTTATTCTTTACAGATATATACCATGACCTGGATAAATGAGAACCTTCACAGACATTTAAACAATAGTCTTTTATTTTGTTCAACACAGCTTTAACAAATGCTCGCTTACTTCAGCGGGTAAACACAAAGAAACACAGTTCATATGAAATGGTCCAACTCACAGTCCTCTGTAGCAGTGTTTCCCAACCAGTGTGCCTCCAGCTGTTGCAAAACTACAACTCCCAGCATGCCCACACAGCCACAGGCTGTCCAGGCATGCTGGGAGTTGTAGTTTTGCAACAGTTGGAGGCACACTGGTTGGGAAACACTGCTCTGTAGTTCCAGAGTTCCACCACCCGCTGGAGAGGGGGAAAAAAAGAGTAGGCCACGGCAGGCCTATCTACAGCAACACACCACACAGCTTTACTCCCAGTCTGTTACACTTCCAGACTGGGATTCCTGGCTTAGGCCTCTTTCACACTTGCGTTGTCCGGATCCGGCGTGTACTCCACTTGCCGGAATTACACGCCGGATCCGGAAAAACGCAAGTGAACTGAAAGCATTTGAAGACGGATCCGTCTTCAAAATGCTTTCAGTGTTACTGTGGCAGCCAGGACGCTATTAAAGTCCTGGTTGCCATAGTAGGAGCGGGGAGCGGGCGAGCGGTATACTTACAGTCCGTGCGGCTCCCGGGGCGCTCCAGAATGACGTGCCATGCGATCACGTCATCCATGCGCCTGGGGCGCCCTGACGTCACTCTGGAGCGCCCCGGGAGCCGCACGGACGGTAAGTATACTGCTCCCCCGCTCCCCACTACACTTTACCATGGCTGCCAGGACTTTAGTGTCCCGGCAGCCATAGTAACCACTCTAAAAAAGCTAAACGTCGGATCCGGCAATGCGCCGAAACGACGTTTAGCTTAAGGCCGGATCCGGATTAATGCCTTTCAATGGCCATTAATTCCGGATCCGGCCTTGCGGCAAGTCTTCAGGAATTTTGGCCGGAGCAAAAAGTGCAGCGTGCTGCGGTATTTTCTCCGGCCAAAAAACTTTCCGGTCCTGAACTGAAGACATCCTGATGCATCCTGAACGGATTTCACTCCATTCAGAATGCATTAGGATAAAACTGATCAGGATTCTTCTGGCATAGAGCCCCGACGACGGAACTCTATGCCGGAAGAAAAGAACGCAGGTGTGAAAGAGCCCTTAAATAGGCCAGTCAACACCTGGCCTGGATACGGGGGAGTAGTCATCCCACCCTGCTCTTTGACTACTCCAATGAAACCCGGCCCGGATCAGCTGAAGCTAGCAGCTAAACTACCTCTAGCAACTGATAAATCAATAATAATATAGGCTGGCTCACAGTATTTTTGCATCAAATAAAATTTATTGACCCACCAGATATAAAACACAACTACTTTGATGTCGACATATCAGCATAAATACATAAATGTATATATTGTATAGATATAGATGGTGCGGAGCTCACGCACAAACCTATACAAGCTGGAGTACTCCAAACAAATGAATAGGACCTTATGGCTATACTGTGACTGCAAGAAACATTCAATTATACCACTCAAAAATGTCCATATACTTATATGCCGATTTACCAATTGTTGAAACCGGAGAGGTTCAAAGATTGTCCTTACTGCGGTGAACTCTGTACTTAGATGTCGTTTGTCGGGGTAGTTGCACCACTTCCGATCGATGACGCTCCACTCTCTCCTCTTACGGAGCGGGCTTCCGACCCGTTCTCACAGCGTCCCACGTGACCAGCTAGATGGTAATTTGCTGGTTGATGACGTAGGCGCTTGGAGCCGTCGGGTTTAGAGGAAGCTGATGCAGCTGAGTTGTTAGTTGCTTGAGCCCGTCGGATTACCGGAACTTCGTATAGCAGAGTTTACTTTGTGCTTGATTTGGTTTTGTTCGGCAAAGTTAGTTCGCAAATGGACAATGGTATAGGATTTCTTCCAATGGTTGCAAAAAGTCCTTTTCTTGCAGGATAAAAAAACTGCACCAGTAGCCAGGTCTAATCCACACTAGACGCGTTTCGGAACGAAGTTCCTTCCTCAGTAGTTAAATGTGGAATGCTGAATGTGGACATACTAGTCATGACTTTAAATACCTTTTTGGGTTTAGTATAAAATCTGGTTCGGATTCTGGACTATGCAGCCATATATCCACAAACACTGGCATTTACTAAAGGATGATAAGATGTTGGGTCCTATACTCCTGATGCATCCTCCAATAGTCTATACCCGGGCCCCCAATTTGGGACTCCAAGTGGCTCCTACGATAAGGAAGAACCAAACAAAATTAATGACGACCCCATGGTCTAATCTGAAAGGTTTCTTCAGGTGTGGCTGTTGTCAAAATTGTAGACAAACACACTTTGACAGAAACATAAAATTGATAACATCAACTTCTAACAATTTTAAATGGGAAATCAAAGAAATTTTGTCATGTAATAGCAAAGCTGTCATCTACATTATCCAATGCCCATGCCCAAAGCAGTACATTGGACGCACAAAAAGGGTACTCAAGGTAGCGTGATGACGTGAACACGTCACGTTTCGCTCTCCCCCTGCATGCCTCCTCCCCTCCAAGCTCCCGGCTCCGTCTGATCCAGGGCGCTGACTGAGCGCCGACTGCCCCCAGCGTGCTGCCATGCTCCAGTGCCGTTAGCGGTTCTGAGTGCAGGGGGCCCTGCGATCTACTTACCGATTCGGCTGCTGGTTGCTGGCTCCTGTTGCTCCTCTCTGGCCTCTGGTTCCGGTTCCTGACGCTGGTCTCCTCTTCTGTGTTCCTGCTGCTGGGTCTTCCCTTGTCCGGATCGTCCGTCTCCCTTCTCTGCTGCCTTCTCTCCTCCTGCGGTGTGGGTGTGTTCGGATCGGCGTTCTCTGCTCAGCTGTTCACCAGCCCCCTGGTTCGCTTGCTGCTGGCTCCCCCTGCTGGTGATCGGTGGGATTTTTTCATTTTTTCACCTGAAAACCGTTTGCCTGCAGTTTCCTCCTCCCTGAAGTGGCCATTTGTCATCTGGATCTTTTTTCATCCTGAGGATCCTCGTCTCCCTCGTCGGGCCACGTGAGAAACTAACTATCGTGGCTTTACTGCTACTTGATTAAGTTTTCCGGCTGCACAGAGCCGAAATCTGGTGTTCCCCTTCCCTGTGTGGTGGTGGAGAGGGAGGGTTAAAGGGGTGAATAGAGGGACAAGAGTATAAAGGAAAGGGCCAATAAAGAGAAGTAAAAAGGGAGGAATAGGAGCAGAGGGGAAAGAAGTAAAGGGGACATAAAGAAGAGTGTAAATTAAAGCAAAGGGGGAAAAAAAGAGTAAAAAGAGGCTAAAAAGGAGAGTCGGGAAGGGAAAGGAAAAAAAAAAAAAAAAAGAGAAGGAAAAAAGAATGGCCCCAAAACGACGGTCGATTGACTCTACTGTAACAAAGCTGGGCTCCAAGACCCCAGAGAATAAAATTGATAAGTTCTTGAAGTCGCCCTTCCTAAATGAAAAGAACTTAGCCAAAACAAAGTCCTCTGCTAATCTGAAAAAATCTGCAAAAATTCCCCAAACTGACGAATTTTCTGAGGATGGTTTAGCGGAGGTAGATCAGGAAGCAGGGGGGGAGGACCTATCCGCTCAGATGCGAACTGAACATGACCCTTCTGTTCTGGATAAAATTCTCTCGGCTGTAGAGCACAATGGCACTCTAGTGCAGGAGATGTCTATCCAATTAGGGTCTGTACAGAGTGACATTTCTGTAATAAGAGAGAACCTGGTAAAGATCCGCGAGCGAGTCCTTAATGTGGAAAAAACAGTGGACTCTTTGCAAACCGATATTAACATGCTAAAATCCAAAACTCTGTCCCTTGCTTCAGAAAACCAAGCACTACATAATAAGCTAGAGGACTTTGAAAATAGGTCAAGGCGAAACAACGTCCGTATAATTGGTTTCCCAGAGGGAGCGGAAGGCCGACACTTAGAGGAACAACTTAAAGATGTGGTCTTGCATAACTTAGGCAGTGACTATTTTTCTTCCATGTTTCAGATAGAAAGAGTCCATCGTATCCCAGGAGGGAAACCTATTCCAGGGAGGCCGCCGCGAGCAATCTTAATGAAATTATTATCATCCATGGATAGAGATATGATATTGAAAAGAGCAAGAGAATGCACCCCTGTTGAGTACCAGGGCACTAGGTTGCTCTTTTTTCCTGATTTTGCCCGGCAGACTCAGGATAAAAGAAGAAATTTCATGGAGATAAAGAAACGCCTGGCATCAAAGGGGATTAAATATTCCCTACAGTATCCAGCGAAATTAAGAGTGATCCATAATGGGACTTCTCTTTTTTTTGAAACACCACAGCAAGCGCTGGACTGGATGGAGCAAAGGGATATTTGAAATCGTGCATTATTATGATTGAAATGTTGGAGGGGGGATGGAGCGGGGGGGGGGGGGAGATTGGCTAGAGGTTAGAGGTTCGCTGATTGGGCGGATCAATAGAGAGGGGGGATGGGGGGGAAAGGGGAGGGGGGAAAGGGAACCCACCTTGCAGGTAGGGGCGTTTGTTTTTTTTTTCTTTTTTCTTTGGTTTGTCCCGTGTCTGTTTCCGTAGTACTGAAGGATGGCCACTAGAATTGTAACTTGGAATGTTAGAGGGCTTGGGGAAAGGGTCAAAAGGCAAGCTATTATGGATGCATTAAAAAGATACCTTCCAGCAGTTATTTGTTTAGTAGAAACTCATCTCACTAAAGAAACTGTGTCCCGCTTGACAACGGGATGGTATTCTCAATCTTACCATTCCACTTTTAGCAGCTCCTCTAGGGGCGTTTCAGTGCTGATTCATAATTCTGTGGACTTTATCCTTATAGAATCTTACATAGATGATCAGGGCAGATTTATCTTTCTGTATGGTAAGCTGCATGGGCATAGTTATATTCTTGCCTTTTTCTATATACCTCCGCCTTTTTCAATGTACCCACTGACCCAGTTGATGCTTTTTTCTGAAAGGAGGCCAGAATGCCTGCTAGTCCTGATGGGGGACTTCAATGCGGTTATGGACCCGAACAGAGACAGATTCACATTAGACGTAGATCGAGGGAGGAATTTATGTAATTCACCGTTGCCACAGTTTTGCTCGGAGGTTGGAGTGGTGGATATATGGAAACATCTTGGCGGAGGAAAGAGAGTATACTCTTGTGTTAGCCGGGGTGGTAGAGCAATGTCTAGGATTGATTTAGCATTTACTAATGAGAGCAACTTGTGTAATATCCGGAAGATACGATATGGGGTAAGAACAGTCTCGGACCACTCGCCCGTACTGGTTGAGGTCTGCATTGGGGAGAATAAGGATAATAGGGGGCTAGGATTTAAGCTGAATCCATACTGGCTTACTATTATGGATAACCCTCAGCCTGTTAAACTATTGATATCCTCCTTTTGGGAGGTGAACTTCCCCTCTGCTGACATCAATATAGTATGGGACGCCCTGAAAGCATATCTGAGGGGGGTGTTTATAAGTGAGATTGCTGCAGCAAAGAGAACATTTAAGAAAAAAGAGGAGGAACTGGTCAAGGTTGCTGCAGACACAAGTGAACGATTTACCAGCCAACCTTCCGAGTATAACAGGGAAGAGATGCAGAAGGCCAGTTGTTCTTTGGAGAAATATATAATAGAGAAAGCAAACCATAGAGTATTCTTTAAGGGTTTAAAATATTTTTCGGAGTCCGGACGCCCTGGTAAGCTTCTAGCCAGGATAATTACACAACAAGATAAGAAAAATCAATCTATTGTCTCGATTCGTAACACAGTGGGGGAAATTATAACAGACCCAGAAGGAATTAGAGATGCCTTTTTAAAATATTTCTCTCATATATATAGCTCCTCTCCTGGCTTGTCATCTGATCTGGCGACGCAGTTCTTGAGGAAGATTCCACTTCCTACTTTAAGTGAAGCCCAAATAGAGTATCTGGAAGAGGAGTTGTCTCTTTCGGAGCTCCAGGAGGCCTTGGGGTCTATCTCGGGGAACTCGTCGCCAGGGATGGATGGCCTTCCATACGAGGTTTACCGCAAATACAGCGATGTGATTCTCCCTCAGCTACTAGAGGTTTTTTCCCAAGCAATACAGGGAGGGGGTTTACCCTGCTCTATGATGGAAGCTCTTATTGTTCTAATTCCCAAAAAGGATAAAGACCCTATAGAAATGAGTTCCTATAGACCAATTTCTTTACTAAATACTGACGCTAAGCTACTATCAAAAGTTTTGGCTAGGAGGCTTTCGCGGGTTATGTCCACTATTATCCACCCAGATCAAAACGGCTTTATGCCAAAGAGAGGCACCCATCATAATTTGCATAGGTTATTTATGAATATTCAATCACCGGGGTGCGGTTCCCGCTCCATCCTGTCGCTGGATGCTACTAAAGCCTTCGACAGGGTGGAGTGGATTTTTCTCTGGGAGGTGATGAAAAAAATGGGATTTGGTCCGAGATTTATGTCAATGGTGCAGTTACTATATGGCTCTCCAGTTGCCAGGATTAGGATCAATGATACGATCTCTGAGAGTTTTTCCCTAGGAAGAGGTACCCGTCAAGGATGTCCTCTTTCCCCCCTCTTGTTTAACATTTATATTGAACCCTTAGCAGTTAGCATTAGGCAGGACTTGCAGGTGTCCGGCTTTGGTGTAATGGGAAAGCATGATCGTGTATCCCTCTACGCAGATGACATCTTGGTTTTTGTCCATCAAACAGAAACCACTCTCCCTCGAATAATGGATTTGGTGGGTTCTTTTTCTGCTCTGTCTGGTTTGCAGATTAATTGGGAGAAGACTGTTCTCCTCCCTATAGATGAGCTGCGAGGCGACTGGGACAACCAGCTAACAATTTCCGATTCAATAAAATACCTGGGGATTTCAGTCTCTGCCGAACCTCAGGAATTCTTACAACTCAATTTGATTCCCCTTTTGAAAAAGCTGAGGCTAAAAATTAAGATATGGCAAAAAATTCTGCCCGCAAGAGCGGATAGAATCTCTCTAATAAAAATGGTAGTGCTGCCCCAGGTTCTTTATGTCCTGCGCAACTCGCCTGTATGGATCACGGACAAGTATTTTAGATTGATAGAGCGGATGATTAATGATCTATTATGGGGGAGGAAGCGCGTGAGACTGAAGGCACTCTATTTTTCTATGCCCTATAATCAGGGAGGTCTTAACCTCCCTTATTTTAAGGGCTATTTTGTGGCCTCTCAACTTTGTTTTTTTAATGATTGGGAAAGTAGCCATTTCTGCAACAGAGTGGTGAAAGACTCAGGTTTTTCGGATTTTTTTACTGTATTGGAGTCCGATTATTTAGCAAACCCACAGACTGGGTATACACTTTTTTGCAGAATGGCTATAAAGACGTGGTTAGTTATAAGGAGCTGGTGTGGAGTCAAGGCATCACTTATTTGTACTCCACTGTGGCATAACTCAAAGCTCTTGGAGTTAGGGGACTTGCGTTGTTGCCAGTATTGGAGGACTAAGAATGTTCAGTACTTATATCAGGTGGTCAGCGGCGGACAAATCCTGTCTCTGACGGAGCTAAGGCAAAGATTAAACCTGGGCGAGGTGGCTTGGTATGCATACTTTCAATTGAGGTCAGCACTTTCTACTACTTTGAATAGCCACCTTCTTTCTATAGATACTCCGCAATTCTTACATGATTTATTCTGTAAAAAAACTGTCACGAGAATTAAAATATCACATTGTTATAGACACTTAATGAAAGAATTTTTTTTGGGTGTTCTTTCTCCAGGACAAAGATCCTGGTCTTCTGTACTTTTAGATATGGGTCCCCCAGATTGGGAGAATATAGGGGAAAGTTTAAAATCCGTTTCACACAACTTTAATCACACTGTTGTACAATTTAATATTTTGCACAAAATATATGTGACACCTAGGTGGTTATATAGGAGAGGACTTAGAGCCTCCTCTGACTGCCCACGCTGTGGAGACTCCGAGGCAGATCATTTACATTTGTTTTGGGATTGCCCAATGGTGAGCAGCTATTGGAGATCGGTCCAAATTAATTTGGCTCGTAAACTCAATATTGATGTCCCTTTGTCCCCCAGGATATGGGTCCTGGGAGATTTATCAGAGGTTAATTACCAGCCTATAAAACGCCAACTATTGATCAAGGTAATGTTTTTGGCCAGGCTTCTCATTTCCAGATTATGGTTTTGCTCTTCTGCTCCAGACTGCAACCACTGGTTAAGCTTGGTCGAGAAAGTGAAAAGTTACGAGAGGATTTTGTATAAACAAAGAGGATCCTATCTAAAGTGGGGCAAATTGTGGGCAGACTGGGACAAGCCTAAATAATTAATTTTTTTTTTTTTTTTTTTTTTTTCCTGCAAGGTGGGGGGGGGGGGGGTTTGGCGGGGTGGGCTGGGGATGATCCTATTAGTCCGGCCCCATCTATATGAATCATAAATAGTTAAGGAGGTGAAGCTGCATTTGGGTACTGGAGTATCTCTAGGAATGCTGGGGGATGGCGGTACCTTCCGGCATTAAACTATGATTTTTAATCGAACCACACTACCGTGCCGGTTATGGGTGGGGACCCGGAGCCCGGGGTATTGGGCAGCCCGGCGACTGGGTGTGCCCTGGGACGCGGCTCTCTCTGTCAGACATGCGGCTCGACTTCAGGCAGGGATATGACACACGTTGTATGGGCACCAAGAGGTGTTTTCTCAGCGGGACAGAGCCGGTTTTAGGTAGTGCTCATGTTTACATCTTCCCTAAATGCCGGTGATCACCGAGTGATACTCAAGTTGAGTCCCTTTATATGTGAGACACTAAGGTGGATATATGTGTGGTACGGTTAAGGCGGGCATTAAACTCCTAAACTAACTATATGGGGATGAGGCAGCAAAATATGTAAGAGTTTTCTTTTCCACTGCGAAAGAAGACTGCTGGACCCCCAAACTTGTTTCATGAAATGCTTGCGATCAAAGATTGCAGTAGGCCCGCTACGTACGGTTAATGTGAGTATCGGATGAACGGTGATATGGCTGTCAATCCTGTCAATTTCTTGCCCATGATCGGGGGAGAGAGCGCGGGGCACATGCTCGCTCCCCGGAGGCCGCCCGGGCTGCGGGCCCCTTACCTTTTTTTTTCCCCTGTATAGACAACAACATGTCAAGTGGGATGTTTTGTGTGTTTGTTTTGCCGTATTAGGCTGTGGATGACGGACGTATCCCGCATTTCCCCCAGCAAGTGAGATCTCCATTTGTATTCTTGATGTCTCCATAAGCATGGATACTTGTATGAAATTGTTCTTAATCATGTTGCAAATTACAAATTTCACGGACTGTAGGATTTTATAATATTATAATTGTAATATGGATATGAATTTTTGTATTATAAACTAATAAAATATATTTAAAAAAAAAAAGGGTACTCAAGACCAGAATTGCAGAACATATCAATAATATTAAGAAACAGTCTGAAACGCATCCCTTATCCAAACATTTTAAACTCCATCATGCAGGTGACCCCAGCAAAATGAGATTTTTGGCCATACAATCGGTCAAACAAGACTGGAGAGGAGGAGATTTTGTGGCTAAAATGTCTAGACAGGAGTCCAAGAAAAATTTCGAGTTTGGATCCTTGATGCCTTTAGGTCTCAACTCGGAGATTGAAATCTTTGGCTTCCTATAGGGGAGTTGGGCCGGTTTACACGGGGAGTCGGTGCCGGGCTGTTTTACAGCGCACTGACTCCTTCTGCATCCCTTCCTATCGCCCTCAGTGCAACACTCCAGTTATTCCGGCAGTCCCTGAGTTTGCGATTTATCTGTCTATTTTAATTTGTTTATTTTTATTCATTTTAATGTTTATCTGTATAATGTGATATTGCAGGCTCTAGTATATCATGTATTGGTGTCTAATATTGATTATTTATGTGTTTTAAGCTATATATGGTGAAGATTGGGATTGTGCAGCCTGTAATAGATATATGGCTGCATAGTCCAGAATCCGAACCAGATTTTATACTAAACCCAAAAGGGTATTTAAAGTCATGACTAGTGGGTCCACATTCAGCATTCCACATTTAACTACTGAGGAAGGAACTTCGTTCCGAAACGCATCTAGTGTGGAGTAGACCTGGCTACTGGTGCGGTTTTTTTATCCTGCAAGAAAAGGACTTTTTGCAACCATTGGAAGAAATCCTATACCATTGTCCATTTGCGAACTAACTTTGCCGAACAAAACCAAATCAAGCACAAAGTAAACTCTGTTATACTAAGTTCCGGTAATCCGACGGGCTCAAGCAACTAACAACTCAGCTGCATCAGCTTCCGCTAAACCCGACGGCTCCAAGCGCCTACGTCATCAACCAGCAAATTACCATCTAGCTGGTCACGTGGGACGCTGTGAGAACGGGTCGGAAGCCCGCTCCTGTAAGAGGAGAGAGTGGAGCGTCATCGATCGGAAGTGGTGCAACTACCCCGACAAACGGCACCTAAGTACAGAGTTCACCGCAGTAAGGACAATCTTTGAACCTCTCCGGTTCCAACAATTGGTAAATCGGCATATAAGTATATGGACATTTTTGAGTGGTAAAATTGAATGTTTCTTGCAGTCACAGTATACAGTGGAGGAAATAATTATTTGACCCCTCACTGATTTTGTAAGTTTGTCCAATGACAAAGAAATGAAAAGTCTCAGAACAGTATCATTTCAATGGTAGGTTTATTGTAACAGTGGCAGATAGCACATCAAAAGGAAAATCGAAAAAATAACTTTAAATAAAAGATAGCAACTGATTTGCATTTCATTGAGTGAAATAAGTATTTGAACCCTCTAACAAAAAAAGACTTAATACTTGGTGGAAAAACCCTTGTTTGCAAGCACAGAGGTCAAACGTTTCTTGTAATTGATGACCAAGTTTGCGCACATTTTAGGAGGAATGTTGGTCCACTCCTCTTTGCAGATCATCTCTAAATCCCTAAGGTTTCGAGGCTGTCTCTGTGCAACTCTGAGCTTGAGCTCCCTCCATAGGTTTTCGATTGGATTAAGGTCCGGAGACTGACTAGGCCACTCCATGACCTTAATGTGCTTCTTCTTGAGCCACTCCTTTGTTGCCTTTGCTGTATGTTTTGGGTCATTGTCGTGCTGGAACACCCATCCACGACCCATTTTCAGTTTCCTGGCAGAGGGAAGGAGGTTGTCGCTCAGGATTTCACGATACATGGCTCCGTCCATTTTCCCGTTTATGCGAATAAGTTGTCCTGTGCCCTTAGCAGAAAAACACCCCCAAAGCAAAATGTTTCCACCCCCATGCTTGACGGTGGGGACGGTGTTTTGGGGGTCATAGGCAGCATTTTTCTTCCTCCAAACACAGCGAGTTGAGTTAATGCCAAAGAGCTCTATTTTGGTCTCATCAGACCACAGCACCTTCTCCCAGTCACTCTCTGAATCATTCAGGTGTTCATTGGCAAACTTCAGACGGGCCTGCACATGTGCCTTCCTGAGCAGGGGGACCTTGCGAGCCCTGCAGGATTTTAATCCATTGCGGTGTAATGTGTTTCCAATGGTTTTCTTGGTGACTGTGGTCCCTGCTAATTTGAGGTCATTAACTAACTCCTCCCGTGTAGTTCTAGGATGCTTTTTCACCTTTCTCAGAACCATTGACACCCCACGAGGTGAGATCTTGCGTGGAGCCCCAGAGCAAGGTCGATTGATGGTCATTTTGTGCTCCTTCCATTTTCGAACAATCGCACCAACAGTTGTCACCTTCTCTCCCAGCTTCTTGCTAATGGTTTTGTAGCCCATTCCAGCCTTGTGAAGGTCTACAATTTTGTCTCTGACATCCTTGGACAGCTCTTTGGTCTTTCCCATGTTGGAGAGTTTGGAGTCTGCTTGATTGATTGATTCTGTGGACAGGTGTCTTTTATACAGGTGACTAGTTAAGACAGGTGTCCTTAATGAGGGTGACTAATTGAGTAGAAGTGTCTAACCACTCTGTGGGAGCCAGAACTCTTAATGGTTGGTAGGGGTTCAAATACTTATTTCACTCAATGAAATGCAAATCAGTTGCTATCTTTTATTTAAAGTTATTTTTTCGATTTTCCTTTTGATGTGCTATCTGCCACTGTTACAATAAACCTACCATTGAAATGATACTGTTCTGAGACTTTTCATTTCTTTGTCATTGGACAAACTTACAAAATCAGTGAGGGGTCAAATAATTATTTCCGCCACTGTAGCTATAAGGTCCTATTCATTTGTTTGGAGTACCCCAGCTTGTATAGGTTTGTGCGTGAGCTCCGCACCATCTATATCTATACAATATATACATTTATGTATTTATGCTGATATGTCGACATCAAAGTAGTTGTGTTTTATATCTGGTGGGTCAATAAATTTTATTTGATGCAAAAATACTGTGAGCCAGCCTATATTATTATTGATTTATCTGTTTCCTTTCAGCTGGTAACTGAAAGGCTGAGCTCCAGTAGTTTGCTGGTGGAGCCTTTCTAAAATATTTTTAGTAGTACCTCTAGCAACTGTCAGTAACCTAGGGTTCATTTTACTGAGGCCAGGCACCTCTGTGACACGTATCTATCATCTATTATGGCACCTTGTGCCTACTCACATATCCCCCCCACCCCTCTGTCCAAAGCCGGGGGCTTGGACATCTTTAGCCCCCAGACTGTGTACCCTTGACAGGGCGTCCGCATTCCCTTGCATCTTGCCTGGCCTGTGTTCTACTGAGAATGAGAAATCTTGAAGTGCAAGGAACCAGTGGGTAACTCGGGCATTATTCCCCCTCTTCTCTCGCATCCACTTTAGGGGAGCATGGTCTGACACTAACCTAAACCTCCTTCCTAGTAAATAGTACCTCAGGGAGTCTAGTGCCCATTTTATGGCCAGACACTCCTTCTCAACGATGGCATAATTCCTTTCTGCAGGGGACAGTTTTCTACTCAGGTACATCACTGGGTGCTTGTGACGAAACCAACCTCGCCACAGTGTTTTGGAGGGGGCTGTTTGCCAGACTCCTGCCCCAGGATTAGGGCCCTTTGAGATACTTTTGCTAACTTTTAAACCCCTGGATCTATTCAAGTGAATTTTGGATAGGTTTGTCCCCAAGTTATACTGGTTAAATTGATGTAAGTTATATGTATGGACAATGTAAACTCACAAAGTTGTAACAATTTATAATAAGTGTAACTTGTCAGCTTGGGAGATAGTTGAGTGGATAGACAGAGGGGAGGAATATGCTGGGTGTGTTTCTATTGTCCCATTGTTCTATTGTCCCATTGTGCCATTGTGTGTTTAAATGGTGATGTCTGTCCTGTTGTCTCCACATGTGTATTGGCGATTTCCCTTTGTCCTGAGAGATAATTGGATTGCTCCTCGGTTGTCTCCAGGACAGAGAGGAGGAAACCATGATGCATTGTGGGGATGTGTTGTATCTGTCCTGTGTCGCAGTCTTCCTTCTGGTCCCCTAGGGGCGTGTCAACCAGATGGGGACCTGCATAAATACGGGCGGGTAACCCTCAATAAAGAGTTGCTGTTTTTACATTCACCATAGAGCCTCGTCTCATGTGTGTGGGGATTGCTATACGTGTATACTCCCCTGGCTATTACTACTAGCTCTTGTAAGAGCTGTTCCTGGTTCCTGTTGTGGTATCGGTGTCGGGTGGAGATGCAGTCCGCAAAGGCATCTGGTACCAGGTACTGGGTATTGTGGAGTATATGCAGGACGAGAGACTCCCCACGGAAGACCAGCGGTTGCTGAAGCGAGTAGCCCTGCGGATGCCCTTCCTGGGAGAGCAGCCCCGGGAGGAATGGGTAAAGGAATTGGAACTCCTAGCATGGCAGGAGCTGTGGCTGGAAGATGCCTACCAGGCGCTCTGGTGGTATGGGGCACAGTACCTACCCAGGACAGCTGAGCATGACAAGCCAGAGGGAGAGGAGTTTGATGGTCCTGGCTTGTTATGGGAGACTTTTTCAGAGCTGGAGTTTGGGAGCCCTACACAAGCCCGGTTCAGTGATCTCTTGGAATGGAGGGAGAGCAGGTATGACTGGGACGACATTCATGAGATTGAGCAGGACCTGGTCCACCTGGTGACCCGGGAGATGGAGCTGGAACATGGCTACCAGCAGCTGTTCCACTCCAGTGAGAAGGCTCAGCAGGAGAGCAGAGTGTCAGACCCAGGTCCAGAGCCCTTCAGCTGGGAGGATATTGTGTACGTTTACTGGGAAGAACCCCAGGTGGCCGGTGGAGATGGAACCGAGGTCTCTCCACTGCTCCTGCAGGGAATTGGGAGCCCATTCTCCATTCCCCAGCGGCAGGCGGAGTATACAGGGGGCAGAGACAATCAGTCCTGTCCCCCAGCGGCAGAGTGTCCTACAGGGAATAGAGAGCCCAGTTTCCTTTCCCCAGCAGCAGGACACTGTATTGGGAGCGGAGACGGTCGGTCGCCCTCCCCAGCGGCTGGAAGTATGTATGGGAGAGGAGCTCGTTACCCCCTCTCCCCAGCGGCAGCTTAACACACCAGGGGGAGACAGTAAGCCCCACAACAGTGCAGATGGGACCGTGGTCTCTGCACTTACAGGACAGGAGGTAGGGACAGTCGGTCCTGTCCCCCAGCAACAGGGCTGTTTAGCCAAAGGGGAGACAGTCGGTCTCCCCCTCCAACAACCAGACTCCAACCAGGCTTCTTCCGTGGTAGCGCTGGCACCAGGGCAGAGTCCCACTGATCCCTGCCCAGAAAGCAACCTCCACTCCAAGCCAGGGAGCAACTCCAGGTTGTACGGCACAAACCCAATTCATCACATGCCCATGTTCTCTGCTGCTATGTCCAGAGCACGTTTTGAGGCCATCCTGCGTTTCCTGCACTTTAGCGACAACACCACCTCCCGTCCCAGAGGCCACCCTGCTTTTGACCGGCTCCACAAAATTCATCCCCTCATAGACCATTTCAACCTGAAATTTGCAGATTTGTATACCCCAGAGCAAAACATCTGCGTAGACGAGTCCCTGATACATTTTACCGGGCGCCTTGGCTTCAAACAATACATCCCAAGCAAGCGCGCCCGGTATGGGGTCAAATTGTATAAGCTCTGTGAAAGGGCCACAGGCTATACCTACAAATTTCGGATCTATGAGGGAAAAGATCAGACCCTGGAGCCGGTCGGTTGCCCTGACTACCTGGGGAGCAGTGGGAAGACAGTCTGGGACTTGGTGTCACCCTTATTCGGCAAGGGGTACCATCTTTATGTGGACAATTTCTACAGAAGTGTGGCCCTCTTTAGGCATTTGTTTCTAGAACGGATTGGTGCCTGTGGCACCGCGCGAACTAGTCGCGCAGGCTTCCCCCAATGGCTCGTTACCACCCGTCTTGCAAGGGGGCAGAGGGCCGCACTGTGTAACGAAGAACTGCTCGCGGTGAAATGGAGAGACAAGCGTGACGTTTACATGCTCTCCTCCATTCACGCAGACACGACAATACAAATTGAGCGAACAACCCGTGTCATTGAAAAGCCCCTCTCAGTCCACGACTATAACCTTCACATGGGAGGGGTCGACTTCAATGACCAGATGTTGTCTCCGTATTTAGTTTCCCGCAGAACCAGACGCTGGTATAAGAAGGTGTCTGTATATTTAATTAAATTGGCTCTGTATAATAGTTTGGTTCTCTACAGTAAGGCTGGGAGAACTGGATCCTTCCTCAAAGTTCAGGAAGAGATCATCGAGAACCTCCTGTACCCAGGAGGTTCCGTGGTCCCATCCACCAGTGTAGTTAGCCGTCTACACGAGCGACATTTCCCCAATGTCGTTCCTGGTACCTCAACCCAACCGTCACCCCGAAAAAGATGTCATGTCTGTAGCAGGAGTGGAATAAGGCGTGACACCCGCTATTTCTGTCCTGACTGTCCTGACCACCCTGCCCTATGCTTTGGAGAGTGTTTCCGGAAGTACCACACACAGGTACACCTAGCATAGGGATCATCTCACCAGGACAGGCACACAGGGCTATTAGGGCCCATTCACTCACAGCTGCTGCAAACCTCTCCTTTCACCTGGGACAAAGTGCATAACGCACTTCGCCACATCTTTGGGCGATTTGCGCTTTGCACATTGACCCATGGGGAAGGAGAGGTTTGTTCTATAAAGGTAAAAAAAAAAAAAAACACCAGTAAGCAAAAAGGTTAATGTTTAGTTCAAAAAGTTAAAGTTTATATATTCTGTTCCAAAGTTAATAAAATTATTGCGTTGCGGCCTGGTTTTTTCTTTTTTTTTTTTTTTACCTTCCAGATGGACCAACCGATCGACTAGCTGCAGCACTGATGTGCATTCTGACAGAAGCATTGCGCTGCTGTCAGATTACACGCAAGTCGGTGTATGCGGCGCTGCAAGACGAGATTTCTACTCTGTAGTTAAAGATACGTTTGCCAAGGCATACGAGCTGAGGAGGAGGCGGCGTTCCTATGCTTTGGCAAACACTTTGTATATATATAAAAAAAAAAAATCCCGGCAATGATTTATTCATCCACATCGATTGATGTGAATGGAGAAATCTGGTTTGCCAGGGCATACAAGCTAAGTGGGTATGGATGTTGGGCGGAGCTCCTATGTCCTGGCAGACGCCTTTCCCCTCCTTTTTTTTTTTTTTGGGCAGAGATTTTTTCATCCACATTGATCGATGCGAATGAAGAAATCTGTGCCGTTCATTTTTTTCTTTCAGCCCAGAGGCTGAACGGAAAAAAAAATCTCATTACCTGTATGCTCAATATAAGGAGAATAGCAGAAACTCCTAATGCTGGCCATACATGTAATGATTGCGGAGACCCTCAAATGCCAGGGCAGTACAAACACCCCACAACTGACCCCATTTTTGAAAGAACACCCCAAGGTATTCGCTGAGGGGCATATTGAGTCCATGAAAGATTTAAATTTTTGTCCTAAGTTAGCGGAATGTGAGACTTTGTGAGAAAAAACTAAAAAAAAAATCAATTTCCGCTAACTTATGCCCAAAAAATTAATTTCTATGAACTCGCCAGGCCCCTCATTGAATACCTTGGGGTGTCTTCTTTCCAAAGTGGGTCACATGTGGGGTATTTATACTGCCCTGGCTTTTTAGGGGCCCTGAAGCGTGAGAAGAAGTCTGGGATCCAAATGTCTAAAAATGCCCTCCTAAAAGGAATTTGGGCACCTTTGCTCATCTAGGCTGCAAAAAAGTGTCACACATGTGGTATCGCCGTACTCAGGAGAAGCTGGGGAATGTGTTTTGGGGTGTCATTTTACATATACCCATGCTGGGTGAGATAAATATCTTGGTCAAATGCCAACTTTGTATAAAAAAAATGGAAAAGTTGTCTTTTGCCAAGATATTTCTCTCACCCAGCATGGTTATATGTAAAATGACACCCCAAAACACATTCCCCAACTTCTCCTGAGTACGGCGATACCAGATGTGTGACACTTTTTTGCAGCCTAGGTGGGCAAAGGGACCCACATTCCAAAGTGCACCTTTCGGATTTCACCGTCATTTTTTACAGATTTTGATTGCAAAGTACTTCTCACACATTTGGGCCCCTAAATTGCCAGGGCAGTATAACTACGCCACAAGTGACCCCATTTTGGAAAGAATACACCCCAAGGTATTCCGTGAGGAGCATGGCGAGTTCCTAGAATTTTTTATTTTTTGTCGCAAGTTAGTGGAATATGAGACTTTGTAAGGAAAAAAGAAAAAAAAAATCATAATTTTCCGCTAACTTGTGACAAAAAATAAAAAATTCTAGGAACTCGCCGTGCCCCTCACGGAATACCTTGGGGTGTCTTCTTTCCAAAATGGGGTCACTTGTGGCTTAGTTATACTGCCCTGGCAATTTAGGGGCCCAAATGCGTGAGAAGTAGTTTGCAATCAAAATCTGTAAAAAATGACGGTGAAATCCGAAAGGTGCACTTTGGAATATGTGCCCCTTTGCCCACCTAGGCTGCAAAAAAGTGTCACACATCTGGTATCGCCGTACTCAGGAGAAGTTGGGGAATGCGTTTTGGGGTGTCATTTTACATATAACCATGCTGGATGAGAGAAATATCTTGGCAAAAGACAACTTTTCAATTTTTTTTATACAAAGTTGGCATTTGACCAAGATATTTCTCTCACCCAGCATGGGTATATGTAAAATGACACCCCAAAACACATTCCCCAACTTCTCCCGAGTACGGCGATACCAGATGTGTGACACTTTTTTGCAGCCAAGGTGGGCAAAGGGGCACATATTCCAAAGTGCACCTTTCGGATTTTGCAGGCCATTTTTTACACATTTTGATTGCAAAGTACTTCTCACTAGGGATGAGCGAACTCGAACTGTATAGTTCGGGTTCGTACAGAATTTTGGGGTGTCCGTGACACGGACCCGAACCCGGACATTTTTCGTAAAAGTCCGGGTTCGGGTTCGGTGTTCGTCGCTTTCTTGGCGCTTTTGTGACGCTTTCTTGGTGCTTTTTGAAAGGCTGCAAAGCAGCCAATCAACAAGCGTCATACTACTTGCCCCAAGAGGCCGTCACAGCCATGCCTACTATTGGCATGGCTGTGATTGGCCAGAGCACCATGTGACCCAGCCTCTATTTAAGCTGGAGTCACATAGCGCCGCCCGTCACTCTGCTCTGATTAGCGTAGGGAGAGGTTGCGGATGCGACAGTAGGGCGAGATTAGGCAGATTAACTCCTCCAAAGGACTTCACTTGATTAATCGATCGATCTGCAGCTGTGCATCATTGAGCTGCTGAAATTCAAATGCTCACTCACTGTTTTTAGGCTGCCCAGACCGTTTGTCAGTCACTTTTTTCTGGGGTGATCGGCGGCCATTTTGTGTCTTGTGCGGTGCTGCGACCAAGTGCATCCAAGCTGCGACCAAGTGCATTTAACCCTCAATGGTGTGGTTGTTTTTTGGCTAAAGCCTACATCAGGGTGAAGCTGTCACACCAAGTGCATTTAACCAGCAATAGTCTGTTCATTTTTTGGCCATATACTAAATCAGGGGCAAGCTGCGCCTGTCACCAAGTGCATTTAACCCTCAATGGTGTGGTTGTTTTTTGGCTAAAGCCTACATCAGGGTGAAGCTGTCACACCAAGTGCATTTAACCAGCAATAGTCTGTTTATTTTGTGGCCATATACTACATCAGGGGCAAGCTGCGCCCGTCACCAAGTGCATTTAACCCTCAGTAGTGTGGTTCGTCAAGCTGTGACACCAAGTGCATTTAACCAGCAATAGTCTGTTCATTTTTTGGCCATATACTACATCAGGGGCAAGCTGCGCCTGTCACCAAGTGCATTTAACCCTCAGTAGTGTGGTTGGTCAAGCTATCACACCAAGTGCATTTAACCAGCAATAGTCTGTTCATTTTTTGGCCATATACTAAATCAGGGGCAAGCTGCGCCCGTCACCAAGTGCATTTAACCAGCAATAGTCTGTTCATTTTTTGGCCATATACTACATCAGGGGCAAGCTGCGCCCGTCACCAAGTGCATTTAACCCTCAGTAGTGTGGTTGGTCAAGCTATCACACCAAGTGCATTTAACCAGCAATAGTCTGTTCATTTTTTGGCCATATACTAAATCAGGGGCAAGCTGAGCCCGTCACCAAGTGCATTTAACCAGCAATAGTCTGTTCATTTTTTGGCCATATACTACATCAGGGGCAAGCTGCGCCCGTCACCAAGTGCATTTAACCCTCAGTAGTGTGGTTCGTCAAGCTGTGACACCAAGTGCATTTAACCAGCAATAGTCTGTTCATTTTTTGGCCATATACTACATCAGGGGCAAGCTGCGCCCGTCACCAAGTGCATTTAACCAGCAATAGTGTGGTTATTTTTTGGCCATATCCCAGTCTAATTCTGTCACTAAATCCATACCGGTCACCCAGCGCCTAAATACTAGGCCTCAAATTTATATCCCGCTAAATCTCTCGTTACCGCTGTCCTGTTGTGGCTGGGAAAGTTATTTAGTGTCCGTCAAAGCACATTTTTTGTTCTGGGTTGAAGTACAATTCCCAATTTAGCAATTTCATAATTTAGTGGTTTCTGCTATATCAGAGCTATTTGAAATCTATCCCTAAAAGGGTATATAATGTTCAAGGTGCACATAGGGTCATTCAGAATAACTTCACACACACGCTACTGTGCATTTCCAAGTCTAATTCTGTCACTAAATCCATACCGGTCACCCAGCGCCTAAATACTAGGCCTCAAATTTATATCCCGCTAAATCTCTCGTTACCGCTGTCCTGTTGTGGCTGGGAAAGTTATTTAGTGTCCGTCAAAGCACATTTTTTGTTCTGGGTTGAAATACAATTCCCAATTTAGCAATTTCATAATTTAGTGGTTTCTGCTATATCAGAGCTATTTGAAATATATCCCTAAAAGGGTATATAATATTCAAGGTGCACATAGGGTCATTCAGAATAACTTCACACACACGCTACTGTGCATTTCCAAGTCTAATTCTGTCGCTAAATCCATACCGGTCACCCAGCGCCTAAATACTAGGCCTCAAATTTATATCCCGCTAAATCTCTCGTTACCGCTGTACTGTTGTGGCTGGGAAAGTTATTTAGTGTCCGTCAAAGCACATTTTTTGTTCTGGGTTGAAGTACAATTCCCAATTTAGCAATTTCATAATTTAGTGGTTCCTGCTATATCAGAGCTATTTGAAATCTATCCCTAAAAGGGTATATAATATTCAAGGTGCACATAGGGTCATTCAGAATAACTTCACACACACGCTACTGTGCATTTCCAAGTCTAATTCTGTCGCTAAATCCATACCGGTCACCCAGCGCCTAAATACTAGGCCTCAAATTTATATCCCGCTAAATCTCTCGTTACCGCTGTCCTGTTGTGGCTGGGAAAGTTATTTAGTGTCCGTCAAAGCACATTTTTTGTTCTGGGTTGAAATACAATTCCCAATTTAGCAATTTCATAATTTAGTGGTTTCTGCTATATCAGAGCTATTTGAAATCTATCCCTAAAAGGGTATATAATATTCAAGGTGCACATAGGGTCATTCAGAATAACTTCACACACACGCTACTGTGCATTTCCAAGTCTAATTCTGTCACTAAATCCATACCGGTCACCCAGCGCCTAAATACTAGGCCTCAAATTTATATCCCGCTAAATCTCTCGTTACCGCTGTCCTGTTGTGGCTGGGAAAGTTATTTAGTGTCCGTCAAAGCACATTTTTTGTTCTGGGTTGAAATACAATTCCCAATTTAGCA
Source organism: Bufo gargarizans (assembly GCF_014858855.1). NCBI lineage: Eukaryota > Metazoa > Chordata > Amphibia > Anura > Bufonidae > Bufo > Bufo gargarizans. The sequence goes on from NC_058080.1 coordinate 120,579,933, forward strand.
ATTTCATAATTTAGTGGTTTCTGCTATATCAGAGCTATTTGAAATCTATCCCTAAAAGGGTATATAATATTCAAGGTGCACATAGGGTCATTCAGAATAACTTCACACACACGCTACTGTGCATTTCCAAGTCTAATTCTGTCACTAAATCCATACCGGTCACCCAGCGCCTAAATACTAGGCCTCAAATTTATATCCCGCTAAATCTCTCGTTACCGCTGTCCTGTTGTGGCTGGGAAAGTTATTTAGTGTCCGTCAAAGCACATTTTTTGTTCTGGGTTGAAGTACAATTCCCAATTTAGCAATTTCATAATTTAGTGGTTCCTGCTATATCAGAGCTATTTGAAATCTATCCCTAAAAGGGTATATAATATTCAAGGTGCACATAGGGTCATTCAGAATAACTTCACACACACGCTACTGTGCATTTCCAAGTCTAATTCTGTCACTAAATCCATACCGGTCACCCAGCGCCTAAATACTAGGCCTCAAATTTATATCCCGCTAAATCTCTCGTTACCGCTGTCCTGTTGTGGCTGGGAAAGTTATTTAGTGTCCGTCAAAGCACATTTTTTGTTCTGGGTTGAAATACAATTCCCAATTTAGCAATTTCATAATTTAGTGGTTCCTGCTATATCAGAGCTATTTGAAATCTATCCCTAAAAGGGTATATAATATTCAAGGTGCACATAGGGTCATTCAGAATAACTTCACACACCCGCTACTGTGCATTTCCAAGTCTAATTCTGTCACTAAACCCATACCTGTCACCCAGCGCCTAAATACTAGGCCTCAAATTTATATCCCGCTAAATCTCTCGTTACCGCTGTCCTGTTGTGGCTGGGAAAGTTATTTAGTGTCCGTCAAAGCACATTTTTTGTTCTGGGTTGAAAAACAATTCCCAATTTAGCAATTTAAAAATTTAGTGGTTTCTGCTGTATCAGAGCTATTTGAAATCTATCCCTAAAACGGTAGATCATATTGAAGGTGCACATAGGGTCATTCAGAATAACTTCACACACCCGCTACTGTGCATTTCCAAGTCTAATTCTGTCAGTAAATCCATACCGGTCACCCAGCGCCTAAATACTAGGCCTCAAATTTATATCCCGCTGAATTTGAATACAATACATTGGGCCAAATAATATTTTTGTTGTTGTGGTGAACCATAACAATGAGGAAAACATCTAGTAAGGGACGCGGACGTGGACATGGTCGTGGTGGTGTTAGTGGACCCTCTGGTGCTGGGAGAGGACGTGGCCGTTCTGCCACATCCACACGTCCTAGTGTACCAACTACCTCAGGTCCCAGTAGCCGCCAGAATTTACAGCGATATATGGTGGGGCCCAATGCCGTTCTAAGGATGGTAAGGCCTGAGCAAGTACAGGCATTAGTCAATTGGGTGGCCGACAGTGGATCCAGCACGTTCACATTATCTCCCACCCAGTCTTCTGCAGAAAGCGCACAGATGGCGCCTGAAAACCAACCCCATCAGTCTGTCACATCACCCCCATGCATACCAGGGAAACTGTCTCAGCCTCAAGTTATGCAGCAGTCTCTTATGCTGTTTGAAGACTCCGCTGGCAGGGTTTCCCAAGGGCATCCACCTAGCCCTTCCCCAGCGGTGAAAGACATAGAATGCACTGACGCACAACCACTTATGTTTCCTGATGATGAGGACATGGAAATACCACCTCAGCATGTCTCTGATGATGACGAAACACAGGTGCCAACTGCTGCGTCTTTCTGCAGTGTGCAGACTGAACAGGAGGTCAGGGATCAAGACTGGGTGGAAGACGATGCAGGGGACGATGAGGTCCTAGACCCCACATGGAATGAAGGTCGTGCCATTGACTTTCACAGTTCGGAGGAAGAGGCAGTGGTGAGACCGAGCCAACAGCGTAGCAAAAGAGGGAGCAGTGGGCAAAAGCAGAACACCCGCCGCCAAGAGTCTCCGCCTGCTACTGACCGCCGCCATCTGGGACCGAGCACCCCAAAGGCAGCTTCAAGGAGTTCCCTGGCATGGCACTTCTTCAAACAATGTGCTGACGACAAGACCCGAGTGGTTTGCACGCTGTGCCATCAGAGCCTGAAGCGAGGCATTAACGTTCTGAACCTGAGCACAACCTGCATGACCAGGCACCTGCATGCAAAGCATGAACTGCAGTGGAGTAAACACCTTAAAACCAAGGAAGTCACTCAGGCTCCCCCTGCTACCTCTTCTGCTGCTGCCGCCTCGGCCTCTTCTGCTGCTGCCGCCTCGGCCTCTTCCTCCGCCTCTGGAGGAACGTTGGCACCTGCCGCCCAGCAAACAGGGGATGTACCACCAACACCACCACCACCACCTCCGTCACCAAGCGTCTCAACCATGTCACACGGCAGCATTCAGCTCTCCATCTCACAAACATTTAAGAGAAAGCGTAAATTCCCACCTAGCCACCCTCGATCCCTGGCCCTGAATGCCAGCATTTCTAAACTACTGGCCTATGAAATGCTGTCATTTAGGCTGGTGGACACAGACAGCTTCAAACAGCTCATGTCGCTTGCTGTCCCACAGTATGTTGTTCCCAGCCGCCACTACTTCTCCAAGAGAGCCGTGCCTTCCCTGCACAACCAAGTATCCGATAAAATCAAGTGTGCACTGCGCAACGCCATCTGTAGCAAGGTCCACCTAACCACAGATACGTGGACCAGTAAGCATGGCCAGGGACGCTATATCTCCCTAACTGCACACTGGGTAAATGTAGTGGCAGCTGGGCCCCAGGCGGAGAGCTGTTTGGCGCACGTCCTTCCGCCGCCAAGGATCGCAGGGCAACATTCTTTGCCTCCTGTTGCCACCTCCTCCTTCTCGGCTTCCTCCTCCTCTTCTTCCACCTGCTCATCCAGTCAGCCACACACCTTCACCACCAACTTCAGCACAGCCCGGGGTAAACGTCAGCAGGCCATTCTGAAACTCATATGTTTGGGGGACAGGCCCCACACCGCACAGGAGTTGTGGCGGGGTATAGAACAACAGACCGACGAGTGGTTGCTGCCGGTGAGCCTCAAGCCCGGCCTGGTGGTGTGTGTAATAATGGGCGAAATCTCGTTGCAGCTCTGGGACTAGCCAATTTGACGCACATCCCTTGCTTGGCGCATGTGCTGAATTTGGTGGTGCAGAAGTTCATACACAACTACCCCGACATGTCAGAGCTGCTGCATAAAGTGCGGGCCGTCTGTTCGCGCTTCCGGCGTTCACATCCTGCTGCTGCTCGCCTGTCTGCGCTACAGCGTAACTTCGGCCTTCCCGCTCACCGCCTCATATGCGACGTGCCCACCAGGTGGAACTCCACCTTGCACATGCTGGACAGACTGTGCGAGCAGCAGCAGGCCATAGTGGAGTTTCAGCTGCAGCACGCACGGGTCAGTCGCACTACAGAACAGCACCACTTCACCACCAATGACTGGGCCTCCATGCGAGACCTGTGTGCCCTGTTGCGCTGTTTCGAGTACTCCACCAACATGGCCAGTGGCGATGACGCCGTTATCAGCGTTACAATACCACTTCTATGTCTCCTTGAGAAAACACTTAGGGCGATGATGCAAGAGGAGGTGGCCCAGGAGGAGGAGGAGGAGGAGGAGGAGGAAGAGGGGTCATTTTTAGCACTTTCAGGCCAGTCTCTTCGAAGTGACTCAGAAGGAGGTTTTTGGCAACAGCAGAGGCCAGGTACAAATGTGGCCAGACAGGGCCCACCACTGGAGGACGAGGAGGATGAGGAGGAGGTGGAGGAGGATGAGGATGAAGCATGGTCACAGCGGGGTGGCACCCAACGCAGCTCGGGTCCATCACTGGTGCGTGGCTGGGGGGAAAGGCAGGACGATGATGATACGCCTCCCACAGAGGACAGCTTGTCCTTACCCCTGGGCAGCCTGGCACACATGAGCGACTACATGCTGCAGTGCCTGCGCAACGACAGCAGAGTTGCCCACATTTTAACCTGTGCGGACTACTGGGTTGCCACCCTGCTGGATCCACGCTACAAAGACAATGTGCCCACCTTACTTCCTGCACTGGAGCGTGATAGGAAGATGCGCGAGTACAAGTGCACGTTGGTAGACGCGCTACTGAGAGCATTCCCAAATGTCACAGGGGAACAAGTGGAAGCCCAAGGCCAAGGCAGAGGAGGAGCAAGAGGTCGCCAAGGCAGCTGTGTCAATGCCAGCTCCTTTGAGGGCAGGGTTAGCATGGCAGAGATGTGGAAAACTTTTGTCAACACGCCACAGCTAACTGCACCACCACCTGATACGCAACGTGTTAGCAGGAGGCAACATTTCACTAACATGGTGGAACAGTACATGTGCACACCCCTCCACGTACTGACTGATGGTTCGGCCCCATTCAACTTCTGGGTCTCTAAATTGTCCACGTGGCCAGAGCTAGCCTTTTATGCCTTGGAGGTGCTGGCCTGCCCGGCGGCCAGCGTTTTGTCTGAACGTGTATTCAGCACGGCAGGGGGCGTCATTACAGACAAACGCAGCCGCCTGTCTACAGCCAATGTGGACAAGCTGACGTTCATAAAAATGAACCAGGCATGGATCCCACAGGATCTGTCCGTCCCTTGTCCAGATTAGACATTAACTACCTCCCCTTAACCATATATTATTGGACTCCAGGGCACTTCCTCATTCAATCCTATTTTTATTTTCATTTTACCATTATATTGCGAGGCTACACAAAGTTGAATGAACCTCTCCTCTGTCTGGGTGCCGGGGCCTAGATATATATGCCAATGGACTGTTCCAATGTTGGGTGACGTGAAGCCTGATTCTCTGCTATGACATGCAGACTGATTCTCTGCTGACATGAAGCCAGATTGTCTGTTACGGGACCTCTCTCCTCTGCCTGTGTGCTGGGCCTAAATATATGCCAATGGACTGTTGCAGTGGTGGCTGACGTGAAGCCTCATTCTCTGCTATGACATGCAGACTAATTCTCTGCTGACATGAAGCCAGATTGTCTGTTACGGGACCTCTCTCCTCTGCCTGTGTGCTGGGCCTAAATATATGCCAATGGACTGTTGCAGTGGTGGCTGACGTGAAGCCTCATTCTCTGCTATGACATGCAGACTAATTCTCTGCTGACATGAAGCCAGATTGTCTGTTACGGGACCTCTCTCCTCTGCCTGTGTGCTGGGCCTAAATATATGCCAATGGACTGTTGCAGTGGTGGCTGACGTGAAGCCTCATTCTCTGCTATGACATGCAAACTAATTCTCTGCTGACATGAAGCCAGATTGTCTGTTACGGGACCTCTCTCCTCTGCCTGTGTGCTGGGCCTAAATATATGCCAATGGACTGTTGCAGTGGTGGCTGACGTGAAGCCTCATTCTCTGCTATGACATGCAGACTAATTCTCTGCTGACATGAAGCCAGATTCTCTGTTACGGGACCTCTCTCCTCTGCCTGGGTTCCGGGGCCTAAATATCTGAGAATGGACTGTTCCAGTGGTGGGTGACGGGAAGCCAGATTCTCTGCTATGGGACCTCTCGCCAATTGATTTTGGTTAATTTTTATTTATTTAATTTTTATTTTAATTCATTTCCCTATCCACATTTGTTTGTAGGGGATTTACCTACATGTTGCTGCCTTTTGCAGCCCTCTAGCCCTTTCCTGGGCTGTTTTACAGCCTTTTTAGTGCCGAAAAGTTTGGGTCCCCATTGACTTCAATGGGGTTCGGGTTCGGGACGAAGTTCGGATCGGGTTCGGATCCCGAACCCGAACATTTCCGGGAAGTTCGGCCGAACTTCTCGAACCCGAACATCCAGGTGTTCGCTCAACTCTACTTCTCACACATTTGGGCCCCTAAATTGCCAGGGCAGTATAACTACGCCACAAGTGACCCCATTTTGGAAAGAAGACACCCCAAGGTATTCCGTGAGAGGCATGGCGAGTTCCTAGAATTTTTTATTTTTTGTCGCAAGTTAGTGGAATATGAGACTTTGTAAGGAAAAAAAAATAAAAAATCATCATTTTCCGCTAACTTGTGACAAAAAATAAAAAGTTCTATGAACTCACTATGCCCATCAGCGAATACCTTAGGGTGTCTACTTTCCGAAATGGGGTCATTTGTGGGGTTTTTTTCTACTGTTTGTTTCTACTCCTGGGCATTGTAGAACCTCAGGAAACATGACAGGTGCTCAGAAAGTCAGAGCTGCTTCAAAAAGCGGAAATTCACATTTTTGTACCATAGTTTGTAAACGCTATAACTTTTACCCAAACCATTTTTTTTTTTTGCCCAAACATTTTTTTTTTATCAAAGACATGTAGAACAATAAATTTAGGGAAAAATTTATATATGGATGTCATTTTTTTTGCAAAAAAATCTTTACATTTTGATTAATAACAAAAAAAGAAAAAATGTCAGCAGCAATGAAATACCACCAAATGAAAGCTCTATTAGTGAGAAGAAAAGGAGGTAAAATTAATTTGGGTGGTAAGTTGCATGACCGAGCGATAAACGGTGAAAGTAGTGTAGAGCAGAAGTGTAAAAAGTGGCCTGGTCATTAAGGGGGTTTTAGCTAGCGGGGCTGAAGTGGTTAAATGGTGATGTCTGTCCTGTTGATCCACATGTGTATTGGCGATTTCCCTTTGTCCTGAGAGATAATTGGATTGCTCCTCAGTTGTCTCCAGGACAGAGAGGAGGAAACCATGATGCATTGTGGGGATGTGTTATATCTGTCCTGTGTCGCAGTCTTCCTTCTGGTCCCCTAGGGGCATGTCAACCAGATGGGGACCTGCATAAATCCGGGCGGGTAGCCCTCAATAAAGAGTTGCTGTTTTTTATTCACCATAGAGCCTCGTCTCATGTGTGTGGGGATTGCTATACGTGTATACTCCCCTGGCTATTACTACTAGCTCTTGTAAGAGCTGTTCCTGGTTCCTGTTGTGGTATCGGTGTCGGGTGGAGTGCTTGGAGTCCTCGGGAGGCACTGGGAGCATCTATTAACGGAGGTACCCGGTCGGGGTGTTAGGAGATCCGTTACATTGGTGGCAAGCAGCGGGATCGTTCCCACAGCCAGAAGGACAGCTACAGGAGACACCATTCCATGGATTTTACAATTTGAGGGCAACGCATGTCCTAGTACAGCGACCCTGACAGCACCAGAATGGAAACAGCAGTGGAGTACGATGAGGGTGTCATGGATGACCGAGATGCAGTCCGCAAAGGCATCTGGTACCAGGTACTGGGTATTGTGGAGTATATGCAGGACGAGAGACTCCCCACGGAAGACCAGCGGTTGCTGAAGCGAGTAGCCCTGCGGATGCCCTTCCTGGGAGAGCAGCCCCGGGAGGAATGGGTAAAGGAATTGGAACTCCTAGCATGGCAGGAGCTGTTGCTGGAAGATGCCTACCCAGGACAGCTGAGCATGACAAGCCAGAGGGAGAGGAGTTTGATGGTCCTGGCTTGTTATGGGAGACTTTTTCAGAGCTGGAGTTTGGGAGCCCTACACAAGCCCGGTTCCGTGATCTCTTGGAATGGAGGGAGAGCAGGTATGACTGGGACGACATTCATGAGATTGAGCAGGACCTGGTCCACCTGGTGACCCGGGAGATGGAGCTGGAACAGGGCTACCAGCAGCTGTTCCACTCCAGTGAGAAGGCTCAGCAGGAGAGCAGAGTGTCAGACCCAGGTCCAGAGCCCTTCAGCTGGGAGGATATTGTGTACGTTTACTGGGAAGAACCCCAGGTGGCCGGTGGAGATGGAACCGAGGTCTCTCCACTGCTCCTGCAGGGAATTGGGAGCCCAGTCTCCATTCCCCAGTGGCAGGCGGAGTTACAGGGGGCAGAGACAGTCAGTCCTGTCCCCAGCGGCAGAGTGTCCTACAGGGAATAGAGAGCCCAGTTTCCTTTCCCCAGCAGCAGGACACTGTATTGGGAGCGGAGACGGTCGGTCGCCCTCCCCAGCGGCTGGAAGTATGTATGGGAGAGGAGCTCGTTACCCCCTCTCCCCAGCGGCAGCTTAACGCACCAGGGGGAGACAGTAAGCCCCACAACAGTGCAGATGGGACCGTGGTCTCTGCACTTACAGGACAGGAGGTAGGGACAGTCGGTCCTGTCCCCCAGCAACAGGGCTGTTTAGCCAAAGGGGAGACAGTCGGTCTCCCCCTCCAACAACCAGACTCCAACCAGGCTTCTTCCGTGGTAGCGCTGGCACCAGGGCAGAGTCCAGCTGATCCCTGCCCACAAAGCAACCTCCACTCCAAGCCAGGGAGCAACTCAGAGACCGGGAGTACCAGCTACCAATATAACCTTGGTGGATTCACTGGACAGAGACAGGCTACTAAATTCAACAGGTCCAGTATTTGGTTGTGGGTGGGCTGCCAGACTAACTCAGGTACCGACCGGCGTGAGGTCAGGTATCTGGTTAGTCTTCCCTGGGAGGGGGAGATGTGTGACGAAACCAACCTCGCCACGGTGTTTTGGAGGGGGCTGTTTGCTAGCCTCCTGCCCCAGGATTACAGCCCTTTGAGATACTTTTGCTAACTTTTAAACCCCTGGACCTATTCAAGTGAATTTTGGATAGGTTTGTCCCTAAGTTATACTGGTTAAATTGATGTAAGTTATATGTATGGACAATGTAAACACACAAAGTTGTAACAATTTATAATAAGTGTAACTTGTCAGCTTGGGAGATAGTTGAGTGGATAGACAGAGGGGAGGAATATGCTGGGTGTGTTTCTATTGTCCCATTGTTCTATTGTCCCATTGTGCCATTGTGTGTTTAAATGGTGATGTCTGTCCTGTTGTCTCCACATGTGTATTGGCGATTTCCCTTTGTCCTGAGAGATAATTGGATTGCTCCTCGGCTGTCTCCAGGACAGAGAGAAGGAAACCATGATGCATTGTGGGGATGTGTTGTATCTGTCCTGTGTCGCAGTCTTCCTTCTGGTCCCCTAGGGGCGTGTCAACCAGATGGGGACCTGCATAAATACGGGCGGGTAGCCCTCAATAAAGAGTTGCTGTTTTTACATTCACCATAGAGCCTCGTCTCATGTGTGTGGGGATTGCTATACGTGTATACTCCCCTGGCTATTACTACTAGCTCTTGTAAGAGCTGTTCCTGTTCCTGGTTCCTGTTGTGGTGTCGAGTGGAGGCACTGGGAGCATCTATTAACAGAGGTACCCGGTCGGGGTGTTAGGAGATCCGTTACAGTGCTCTTCTCCATTCACTACCTGAGACATGACTGCACCCAGACTGACATCGGAGGCATTGGTCTGGACCACAAACTCACGGGAGAAATCCGGGGCTATCAACACTGGTTGCTTACACAGGGCCTGTTTAAGCTCTTGAAAGGCCCTTTCCGCTTCTGGGGACCACCTCACCATAGCAGACTTTGTGCCCTTTGTCAGGTCAGTCAGGGGAGCCGCTATTTCTGCGAACCTGGGGACAAACCACCTATAGTAGCCCACAATACCCAGAAATGCCTTGATCTGCTTCTTAGTTAGTGGACGGGGCCAATTCTGAATGGCTTCTACCTTGTTAAGCTTGGGTTTAATCTCCCCTCTCCCCATTACGTAGCCCAGGTATCTGGTTTCCTCCATGCCTATGACACATTTGGCTGGGTTTATCGTAAACCCCGCCTTCCTTAGAGCATCAAGGACGGCCTGAACTTTTCTGAGATGGCTTTCCCAATCGCGACTAAAAATGACAATGTCATCTAAGTACGCCGCGGCATACTCCTTATGGGGCCGAAGTACTTGTTCCATAGCCCTTTGGAAGGTGGCAGGGGCCCCCTGCAAGCCAAACGGCATTCTTACATACTGAAAAGACCCCTCAGGTGTAGAGAACGCAGTCTTCTCCTTAGCCTCTTACGACAGTGGGATCTGCCAGTATTCTTTAGTGAGATCTAAGGTGCTAATATACCTTGCGGGGCCTAGCCGTTCGACCAGTTCATCTACCCTGGGCATAGGGTAAGTATCAACTGTGGACACTTCATTAAGCTTGCGGTAGTCATTGCAGAATCTCCACTCCCCGTTTGGTTTTGGCACTAACACTATGGGGCTGGACCAGCCACTTTTAGACCTTTCAATCACCCCTAGCTCCATTCCATCATCCTCCTAACCTCTTTGGAAATCACGTCCTGGCAGGCTTCAGGGATCCTATAGGGTTTTAAGTTCACCCTCACTTGGGGATCTGTGAGGATCTAATGTACTATCACATTGGTACGGCCAGGGGTTTCTGTGAAGAGATCCGTATTCCTCTGCAGCAGTTCCCTAAACTGTTGTTTTTGGGAGGGGGATAGGGTCTCTGAAATTTTAACAGCTTCGATGGTGGACCCCTGTTGAGCCACCAGGCAAGAAGCTTCAGGTGGGTCTCTCTCCTTCCAGAGTTTGATCAGATTGACATGGTATATCTGGTAGGGCTTTCTCTTCCCTGGCTGGTGTACCCTATAATTGACCTCTCCCACTTTTTCCACTATCTCGTAGGGACCCTGCCATTTGGCTAGGAATTTGCTTTCGACAGTAGGGACTAACACTAACACCCTATCTCCCGGATTAAACTGTCTTAGACAAGCGGACCTATTATATACCCGGGCCTGTGCCTCCTGAGCCTGAAGCATATGTTCCTTTACAATGGGCATCACCCTTGCCATCCTCTCTTGCATCTGTGCTACATGCTCTACTACACTTTTGTAGGGAGTGGCCTCACTTTCCCATGTTTCCTTTGCCACATCCAAGAGACCTCTGGGGTGTCTGCCATATACTAATTCAAAGTGTGAAAAACCTGTGGAGGACTGGGGCACTTCTCTAATAGAGAACAGTAGGTATGGTAACAGACAATCTCAGTCCCGCCCATCCTTCTCTACCACCTTCCTCAGCATGGCCTTTAGGGTCTTATTAAAACGCTCCACAAGGCCATCCGTCTGAGGATGGTATACGGAGGTTCGCAGCTGAGTGACTCTTAAAACTTTGCATAGTTTCCTCATCACTTTTGACATAAATGGGGTCCCCTGATCTGTAAGAATCTCTTTGGGAATACCCGTTCGGGAGAAGATATGGAACAACTCCCGGGCAATATTTTTGGATGTGGGGTTCCGTAGGGGAACAGCCTCGGGGTACCGGGTACCATAATCAGTGATTACGAGGATGTACTGATATCCCCTAGCAGACTTCACCAATGGGCCTACCAAGTCCATTGCTATCCTTTCAAAGGGGACCTCAATGATTGGTAAGGGGACGAGAGGGCTACAGAAGTGTGCTACCGGGGAAGTGACCTGGCAAACTGGACACGATTGACAGAATTCCCTAATCTCTCGGTAACACCCCGGCCCAAAAAATCATTGTAGGACCCTCTTAAGTGTTTTGTCTGCACCCATGTGACCACCTAACACATGGGCCATGTCCATAACCATACGTCGATATGGTCCCGGGACTAGTAGCTGCTCTATCACTTCGTCCCGTATCTTGGTCACCCCGTATAATAGATCCTGATTCCGGGCAAAGTGTGGAAACCGTTGGTCGACCCCGGGCTCTTGCGGAGCCCCATTAAGGATCTCCACATTCTCTAGTGCCCCTTTTAAGGTCAAATCTCGAAGTTGGGCCGTACCAAACTTTCCCCAGGATACCTCCAAGTCGGGGACATTTTCCTCTGGGGTATCCTCTTCCTCATTGTCTCCTAGCAGGACAGTCAGAGGAAACTCCTGGGTCGCCTCTGGACTCCCACCCACAGGGTTGCATGGGCCTGTGCGGTGATTCGGCATAGCAACTTTTGCCCATAGGTCCCAGAACAGGGGGCAGTCACGGCCAATAATAACCTCATGCAGTAAGCATTTCACTACTCCCACATGGTGGGTCAGGGCAGCCCACCCCATCTCCAGAGTAACCTGGGCCACCGGGTAAACTCTGGCGTCCCCATGAATACATGTGACTCCCAGATTTTTCCCAGGGACCGACACATGAGAAAGAGAGAGGCCGAGATCAGGGTGACCAAGCTCCCTGAGTCCAATAGTCCTGAGACCAGAGTTCCATTGACGGTTAGTGTACACATCTGGGGTCCCTCCCCCCCTGTGGGTACGGCGCTGCAAGCTGGCTGCGCAAAGAGGGAACTGCGCCGGCCCACAGAACAGTCCATGGGCTCCGTGGTGAGGGGACACTGGGCTACCATGTGACCTGGAGCCCGACATCTCTAGAAAATGATTTCCCGAGAGATTCCTCTGGGTATGGGTTCGGGCATCCCCCTGGCCTTGACACGACCCTCTCGAGTAGGCTTGGCCCCTAGTCTCTGACTATCTGAGTCCTTCCGGCCCCCCCAATATGTTGATTTCAGATTCCCTGGACCGCCCAGGGACTTCTCCATGGCATGGAATCTCTCCACTAGTCCCACCAGGTCATCTGCTGTCTGGGGGTCACCCTGTGTAACCCAGCACTGAATGGGGTGAGGAAGGGAGTGCATGTACCGGTCCATGACTACACGCTCCACCATTTCAGCAGGGGAGCAAACCTCTGTCTGCAACCACTTTTGAACCAGATGTAGCAAGTCAAATAGCTGGGACCTCTGAGGTTTGTCCAGGCAATAGGTCCAGTACTGTACCCTTTGGGCTCGCACCGCCAAAGTAACACCCAGCCGTGCCAGGATCTCGGCTTTTAATTTGGGGTACTCTTTAGCGTCTTGCAGGGCAAGATCATAATAGACCTTTTGGGGCTCCCCAGTTAAATACGGGGCCAGGACTTCGGCCCACTGATCCGGTGGTAGCTTTTCCCGGTCAGCCACCCACTCGAACACCGTGAGGAAAGCCTCAACGTCATCCTCCAGGGTCATCTTTTGTAAAGCTTCCCTCACAGTCATCCTGACATGATGACTATCATTCAGAGTGGGAGGAGTTGAACTCTCCCGGGTGCGAACGGTGTCGGTCAGAACGACCATCTGCTGGATGAGCAGCTTGTTGGTCTCTTGCTGGGCTTGCATGGCGTCCGTATGTGCTTTCTGTTGCTGCAAGTTTGCCTGCACCAGGTGCTTAATCACTTCCTCCATGGCAGCTGGTGTGGGTTGGCTCTGTGTTGCAACTTTGACCCAGGACATGAAATTCGACCGCAGGTTTATGCCTGCATCCGACACCACTTGTGGGTATCAGCTCAAACAGTGACTTCAGGTGTCATTTAAACAATAATCTTTATATTTGTTCAACACAGCTTTAACAAATGCTCGCTTACTTCAGCGGGTAAACACAAAGAAACACAGTTCATATGAAATGGTCCAACTCACAGTCCTCTGTAGTTCCAGAGTTCCACCACCTGCTGGAGAGGGGGGAAAAAGAGTAGGCCACGGCAAGCTTATCCACAGCAACACACCACACAGATTTACTCCCAGTCTGTTACACTTCCAGACTAGGAACCACACCCCCAGCTCTCCTGGGATTCCTGGCTTAAATAGGCCAGCCAACACCTGGCCTGAATACGTGGGAGTAGTCATCCCACCCTGCTCTTTGACTACTCCAATAAAACCCGGCTAGCAGCTAAACTACCTCTAGTAACTGTCAGTAACCTAGGGTTACTTACGAAACATTACCGGTTCATTTCACTGAGGCCAGGCACCTCGGTGACACGTATCTATCATCTATTATGGCATCTTGTGCCTTCTCACACCATGTACATAACCTTACACTTGTCAGTGTTAAACCTCACCTGCCACTTCTCTGCCCAAGCCTCCAATCTATCCAGATCCCTCTGTAGTAGTATACTGTCCTCTTCCGTGTCAATTACTTTACACAGTTTAGTGTTATCTGCAAAAATTGATATTTTACTGTGCAAGCCTTCTACAAGATGATTAATAAATATATTGAAGAGGATAGGGCCAAGTACTGACCCCTGAGGTACTCCACTAGTGACAGTGACCCATTCTGAGTGTATACCACTAATAACCACCCTCTGTTTTCTATCACTGAGCCAGTTATTTACCCACATAGACATTTTTTTCCAGTCCAAGCATTCTCATTTTATATACTAACCTTTTATGCGGTACAGTGTCAAATGCTTTGGAGAAGTCCAGATACACGACATCCATTGATTTGCCGCTGTCAAGTCTAGAACTTACCTCCTCATAGAAACTGATTAAATTAGTTTGACATGACCGATCCCTCATGAAGCCATTCTCATATGGCTTTATTTGATTATTTTCATTGAGGTGCTCCAAGATAGCATCTCTTAGAAAACCTTCAGTTTATGCACCGGCCTATAGTTTCCGGGCTCTGTTTTTGGACCCTTTTTAAATATTGGTACCACATTTGCTGTGCGCCAATCCTGTGGAACAAGTAAAAGAAAGAGGTTCTGCGTCGGCGCGAAATCACAGGTAGAGACGGTCTTAATAGATGGATTCTTCTTATTTAATAGAAACAACGCGTTTCGGGGATCAGGATCTCCCCTTCATCAGGTTTCACAATAATATAACAGATAATACAAATAAATCGATACTTATAGATAAATTATGTCTAAAAAACCGCCAAAAAGATGCACCTGGGTAACGCCCCTTGTGGGAGGAGCCATCACCAGGTGTCATCCAGAGTGCAGACTTAATTTCGTAGGATCGCATCTTCATTTAAATAAAACGTAACAATATGCACATGATCATTTCATATTAGATATATAGGATATAGCTCCCGTCATGTGATCGCTAGTACAAGCGTCACATGACTCGGGAACCCGGAAGTGTTTTTTACACATTGCGCTGTTCTCTTCATGCCAGGCAAGGGGACAGAGGGCGGAAGTCGCGATACATAGATCGCTAGAGGGGCGCATGCTCAGATGAATATTCTGAGCCGACGGCTGCAATTGACGTAAGCTATCACGTGATCGCAATTGTGCGGTCACGTGACCCGTTGTCTAGCAGCGCAGAAGCTAATAGGTCCTGTGAATCGGGACATTTCTCATAGGTGAAGCTTATTTCAGACGATCCTTCATGAATACATATATATATATAAAAAGGAGTGTGTTTAGCAAACAATATTATAAAATGTATATATGACTCAAATAAAGTATTATGATATTTAAAAAAAATTATATATATGTATATATATATAAAAAATCTCAAATACATATAAAATCTCAAATGTAATATATAGGGTAAATAACATGCTCTGCAACCGGTCCGATGTAACTCCTCGTTCAGGCACGTGTTTCTCTCCTTATTTGGATCCTTTTTAAAATATGAACTCCTACTCAGTCAAAGGAGATGTGGGATGAGAGATCTAAAGTTATAGATGGGGGGAAAAAAATAAAAGGGGGGGGAGAGGGTAGAAACAGAGGGCTGAGTACACAGCTAGTGGGAGAATAGTGCCTACCTTGGTTTTAGTTTTTTCTTTATATTTTGTTATTCTATTATCGCCTTATAAATTGATTTCAAAGGCCTCATTAAGCCCATACGGATTAAGGCTATTGAGTTTGAAGATCCAATACATCTCCCGACGTCTGATGTATTGGACGTCTTTTTGGAGGTGTATTGGAATGAGCTCAATCGGTGTTATATTAAACCCTACAGCATTGCCTTCATGGTGTTTGGCCGCATGTCTGGACACACTGTGTTTCATATACTTTTTTCTGATATTCGAACGGTGTTTGTTGAAACGATTGCGTAGGGTCTGTATTGTGCGGCCTACATATTGTAGGTGACATGGGCACTCAAGCAAATAGATAAACATAATTTGAATTGCAGGTTAGGTGGTATTGGATTTGAATTGAATCTCCAGTACTCTTGCGGTGAAAAGATGATCTTTGGTTGATGCTAACGCAACAGAGACATCTTGAGTGGCCGCATTTGAAACTACCTCTGGGGGCTTTGGTGTCCTTATCCTCATTAGAGGGATGTATTGTTGCTCTCATTTTGCTAGGCGCTAGGATGTTTTTCAGAGTTTTAGCTCTTCTATACGTGAAGCGAGGGATCTCCGGAATGATTTGGCTAAGTATAGGATCTCTTTTCAGGATGTGCCAATGTTTCCCCAGTGTCTCCTTAATAGCATTATGGTTTTGGTTATATGTTGTTATAAAGTTATAGCGGTAGGAGCTGGTATCAGTATTTTCCCCTATCTTTTGTATTGGGGCTAGGCTTTCCGATTGTGTTAGCTTATTAGCTTTTTCTCTGGCGCCCACAATGATGTTGCTGGGGTACCCCTTTTGATTAAACCTAGACGTAAGGATGTTACATTGTGAACTGAATTCTGTATCTAATGTGCAATTCCGCTGAATGCGTTTGAACTGGCTAAACGGAACATTTGATTTCCACTTTCTATAGTGTGTACTGCCAAAATCAAGATAGCTGTTGCTATCTACCTTTTTAAAAAAGGTTTGGGTTTTGATTTCGTTATTCAAGATGAAGATCTTTAAGTCTAGGAGTTCTGTTTTTGTTCTATCATACGTTCCTTTGAATTTGATACCCCAGTCGTTGGTATTTAAGTGGGATATAAACTCCTCTATTGTGGATTGCTCACCATCCCAGATGAAAATCTGGTCGTCGATGTATCTTTAGAAATAGATGATAATTTTATGCCAGAACTTGGTTTGATATATAAAAGAATCTTCAAACCTACCCATAAACAGAAAGCTACTATTGGTTGACTTTAGATATATCAGCCCTATATACAAATATACCTCACAATTTGGGACTGGAATGTGCATCCTTTTTTCTAAACAATGACCAAGAAATGCCTATGGAACAAAAAACTTTTATCAGTAAAAGCATGGAATTCATCCTCACTCATAATATATTCACTTTCCAAGACCAGACCTTTAAACAGATACGGGGCACCGCGACGGGGACGCGTTTCGCGCCAAGCTTTGCAAATCTGTTTATGGGTAGGTTTGAAGAATCTTTTATATATCAAACCAAGTAGGAGTTCACATTTTAAAAAGGATCAAAATAAGGAGAGAAACACGTGCCTGAACGAGAAGTTACATCGGACCGGTTGCAGAGCATGTTATTTACCCTATATATTACATTTGAGATTTTATATGTATTTGAGATTTTTTATATATGTACATATATATTAATATTATTTTTATCATAATACTTTGAGTCATATATACATTTTATAATATTGTTTGCTAAACACACTCCTCTTTATATATATGTATCCATGAAGGATCGTCTGAAATAAGCTTCACCTATGAGAAATGTCCCGATTCACAGTACCTATTAGCTTCTGCGCTGCTAGACAACGGGTCACGTGACCGCACAATTGCGATCACGTGATAGCTTACGTCAATTGCAGCCGTCGGCTCAGAATATTCATCTGAGCATGCGCCCCTCTAGCGATCTATGTATCGCGACTTCCGCCCTCTCTCCCCTTGCCTGGCTTGAAGAGAACGGCGCTATGTGTAAAAAACACTTCCGGGTTCCCGAGTCATGTGACGCTTGTACTAGCGATCACATGACCGGGAGCTATATCCTATATATCTAATATGAAACGATCATGTGCATATTGTTACGTTTTATTTAAATGAAGATGCGATCCTATGTATTAACCACGAGAATTGCTATGCATTGTGATTTTAGCTTGATTTTATGAAATTAAGTCTGCACTCTGGATGACACCTGGTGATGGCTCCTCCCACAGGGGGCGTCACCCAGGTGCATCTTTTTTGCATTTTTTTAGACATAATTTATCTATAAGTATTGATTTATTTGTATTATCTGTTATATTATTGTGAAACCTGATGAAGGGGAGATCCTGATCCCCGAAACGCGTTGTTTCTATTAAATAAGAAGAATCGATCTATTAAGACCGTCTCTACCAGTGATTTCGCGCCGACGCAGAACCTCTTTCTTTTACTACGAATTTCTTTTGGGAGACTGGACATCCTATCTAAGTGATTACACAATCTGCGGCTGCAGTCCTGGCATAAAGGTCGTATTTTTATTAAGTCTATAGTAGAGTTGTGCCTGGTGGAGCACAACTCTATAAGGTGAGTTTGGACATTCCTCACTTGATAATACTATCTGGTTAAACATACTACCCTATTGTGTGCTCTTTTTCCTCTTTGTTTCCCTCTTCTGGAGGGGAATTTAGATCCGTCCTTGGTATATGAATCCTGTGGAACACTCCCTGCTAGTATAGAGTCCTTAAATATCAAAAATAAGGGTCTGGCTATGACATTACTTGATTCTCCTAGGAAACGGTGGTGTATGCCATCTGGTCCTGGTAATTTGTCCATTTTAATCTTTTTAAGACGCCACTGTACTTCTTCCTGGGTCAGACAGGGCACTTTTAATGGTGAATTTACTTTTACATTCTGCATTTTATATGACAGTTTATTTTCTTCAGTGAATACAGTGGAGAAAAAAATATTTAATAGCTTTGCTTTCTCCTCATCACTCTCTGTATCCCCCCCCCCCCCTCACCACTCTGTAAAGGGCTGACACCTTCAGATTTATACTTTTTACCATTTATATAATTGAAGAACATTTTAGGGTTAGTTTTGCTCTCTTTGGCAATTAATCTCTAGGTCTCTAGTTTGGCCGCTTTTATTTGTTTTTTACATATTCTATTTTTCTTATAGTTTTTCAGTGCTTCCTCACTATCCTCCTGTTTTAGTGATTTAAATGCTTTCTTTTTGTCATTTATTGCTTTCTTTACAGTTCTATTTATCCACATTGGTTTCTTCTTGTTCCTTAAACTTTTATTCCCATAAAGTAGGGAATTTTAGGATGCTTTTAAAAATATCCCATTTTGTGGCTGTATTTTTATTTTTGAGGACTTTGTCCCAGTTAGTTAGGCCTGTGGCCTCTCTTAGTTGGCATAATTTAGCTTTTTTGAAGTTTGGTATTTTTGTTCCTCCCTGAAAAAACACTTTTTTGAATGATAATTGGAAGGTTATTACTTTATGGTCACTATTTCCCAGGTGTCCCCCAACCTGCACATCTGTTGTTCTGTCAGGCCTATTGGTTAATATTAAGTCTAGTATGGCCGTCCCTCTAGTCGGGTTTTGAACCAGTTGTGAAAGGTAATTTTCTTTGGTTATTGCCAAGAACCTGTTTCCTTTATGAGATGTACAGGTTTCAGTTACTCAGTCTATATCTGGGTAGTTGAAGTCCCCCACAATAACGACCTCATTATGATTTGCCACCTCGTTCATCTCGTTTAGTAGTAGATTTTCTGTGGACTCTGGTATATTAGGTGGTTTATAATAAACTCCTATTAGTAATTTATTATTGTTTTTGCCTCCACGTATTTCTACCCACAGTGACTCTACATGTTCATGGCCCTCACTTATATCTTCTCGGACTGTGGGCTTTAGACAGGACTTTACAAAAAGGCAAACCCCTCCCCCTCTCTGGTTTTGGCGATCCTTTCTAAACAGACTGTAACCCTGTACATTAACTGTTCAGTCATAGCTTATTAGTCAGGCTTCTGGCATTAGTATACATACATTTAAGAGGTTTATGTATATTTTTTACTCTACACCTTTCCTTTTGAACTGTTCTAGTCCCTCCTTCCATTTCTCCCCCAGTTCCATTACCTGGCCCCAGGTCTCTATCTGCACTATCTTCCACTCCTTTAAGATAATTACCCTCCTCCCCAGTCCCTAGTTTAAACACTCCTCCAACCTTCTAGCCATCTTCGCCCCCAATGCAGCTACCCCTTCCCCATTGAGGTGCAGCCCATCCCTACGATAGAGCCTGTAGCCGAGAGAGAAGTCGGCCCCATTCTCCAGGATCCCAAACCCCTCCTTCCTACACCAGTTCTTGAGCCACTTGTTATCCTCCCTAATCTCCTGCTGCCTTTCTTGTGTGGCTCATGGTACAGGCAGTATTTCGGAAAAACTACCTTTGGGGTCCTTGCCCTTAGCTTTTGACCTAAATCCCCAAAATCATTTTTAAAGACGCTCCACCTACCTCTAACTTTGTTTTCTGTGTACTAATAGGACAGCGGCCATTTTATTTCTCCTAATGATTGCTCCCTAGACAAAACCAACCAATATAGCTAATGAAAGGTATTTGCGAATATATTTATAATAAAGTAATATCTGGGTATTTTCATTTTCTTAATTCCCAGAGAATCCCTTTAATTTTTCCAGAAATGTGTGCTACATTAACTTTTCTGTGAGATCAGACCAGGCTGGATATCCTTTGCTCCCAATACTCATCTATGAGCCTAATAAATCTGTTGCTGGTTCAATGATTTTTCATTGCAGGACCACTTTTGACATGATCCATTATCATGAGATAATCAATGTTATTCACTTAACCTGTCAGTTATGTTAATGTTATAGTTTATCAATGTATAAAGAACGCACTCCAAACTTATAGAAGAAAACTGTACCAATATATTAAGCTATCTCCTATCCACAGTATCTGACTGTTGGGGCTCCAACCATTGAGACCCCACCAATCGGGAGAACGTTTGAGCTCCCCAAGTGAATGTATTGGCTGTATGTGTGCTGCTGCTACATTCATACATTCATTCATATTCATTTTGGGAACTGTGAACCCCAGGCTATACAGGGTATTATCTAAAATCATATGAAGAGCTACAGTATTAACAGCTAGAAATGGTTTCCAGGTTCCACACAAAGTAATAGTTAGAAAATGTACTAGCTAAAAACATAAAACAAACATATGCATACTGTAAATGCTAGATTTTTTGTGCATTGATTTTATAGTCAGTTGTGGCTTTACCATAACTCCCAACATTTGAACAGCACAAAGAGGTACCATATGTGTCAAATTTTTTATACTAGGCCATGACTAACTATACACACCCAACCCACCCAGTCTGCTTAATGGTACCACATAGTTATGTCCCCCCTCACAATAGTTATGCCCACATGTTCCCTTTTCACAGTAATTATGACGACATGTGTCCCCTCACAGTAGTTATGCCCACATGTTCCCTCTTCACAGTAATTAACTAGATATGTGCCCCCTTCAAAGTAGGTATGTCCAGATGTGCCCCATTCACAGTAGTTATGCCCGTACTGTGCCCCCTAACAATAGTTATGCCCACATGTTCCCTCTTCACAGTAACTATGACCATATGTGCCCCCACACAGTAGTTATGGACACATGTTCCTTCTTCACAGTAATGATGACCAGATATGTGCCCCATTCACAGTAGTTATGTCCAAACTGCGCCCCTCACAGTAGAAATACCCACGTTGTGCCCCTTACAGTAGTTGTGTGCACATTGTGCCCCTTCACAGTAATATTGCCCACATTGTGCTCCTCACAGTAGCAATGCCCACATTGTGCCCCATCACATGCAAGATACTGTTACACATCACTCTGCTGTAGTTTGTAAGAAGAGCAGAGGCTGATTCCCAGGCCTACACTGCTCCTCCTACACACCCCAGCAGTTTGGAGCAAAGGCATCTGAGTTGAAAGGTGAAGCGGGGAGAAGACAGCTCCCTGCTTCACTATTAGAGGCAACTGTTTCTGCATTCTATGTAAACAGAGACAGATGAGACAGGGGCATACCTTAGCCATTCCAGGACCGCGGGGCAGCCATTGAAATCCAGGACTATCCCGCCGGATCCAGGATTGTTGGGAGCTATAGCTTTACTTTAATGGGCTTGTCCACGCAAGGCAAGTTTGGCCCAAACAACCTATGATGCATAGAATCCTCACTCACATGCCACGCGCCAAAGTTATGAAGTGTTTTAGACACCTGTGCACTGTGATCGACAAGGGGTAATGGCTTTATGGAAAAAGGATGTGGCCCACAATGCACCACTATGCACCAAAATTGCTCCAAAATTTTTGGAACACAACCCTGACATGTATTTAGCCAACTAATAGGTAGTGTACAGTTAGACTAGTCAGTTTAACCCCTTAAGGACATAGGGCGTACAGGTATGCCCTTGTGTCCTGGTACTTAAGGACACAGGGCGTACATGTACGCCCCGTGTATTCTCGATCACTGCCGTGCGGCTGGCAGTGATCAGAACCCGGTGCCTGCTCAAATCATTGAGCAGGCACCTAGGCTAAATGCTCGGGGGGGTCCTGTGACCCCCCTCATGTCGGCGATCGCGGCAAACCGCAGGTCAATTCAGACCTGCGGTTTGCTGCGATTTCTGCAGTTTCTACCCCCCCTGCACCCCTGAGTGATTTTGGCCCGGTGGGAGGTGCAGGGGGGGTTTCGGGCGGTGCGGGAGGTGGACAGTGGTTATACCAGGGTGTCAGCACATTGCTGACACCCTGGTATAAACGGCTGACATCGGTGATGTGATGTCAGCCGTTTAACCCTTTCCATACCGCGGTCCGTACGGACCGCTGTATGGAAAAGGTTAACAGCTCAGGGAGCTCCCTCCCTCTCCCATCGGGGGGTTGCTGTGCCTTTGCAGCCCCCCGATGGAGAGGGAGAGAGCCGCCAGACAGCCCTCCCGACACCCCTGTACTTACCCTTCCCCGTCTGCGCAGTTATGGCCACTACTGAGCAGACGGGGAAGGTTACCATGGCAACAGGACGCCTTCTCAGGCATCCTGCTGTCCATGGTGCTGAACAGATCTGTGCTAAAGGCATAGATCTGTTCAGACAAAGTGTAAGTAAAATACAGTACAGTACACTATATAGTGTACTGTACTGTATTATACAAACATCAGACCCACTGGATCTTCAAGAACCAAGTGGGTCTGGGTAAAAAAAAAAGTGAAATAAAGTAAAAATAAAGTAAAAATCAAAAAACAAATTTATTACCGATTAAAAATGAAAAAAATAAAATTCCCTACACATGTT
Source organism: Bufo gargarizans (assembly GCF_014858855.1). Taxonomy (NCBI): domain Eukaryota; kingdom Metazoa; phylum Chordata; class Amphibia; order Anura; family Bufonidae; genus Bufo; species Bufo gargarizans. The sequence continues at coordinate 120,602,633 of NC_058080.1, forward strand.
TGGTATCGCCGCGTCCGTAACGACCTGATCTATAAAACGGTCATGTTACTTTACCCAAACGGTGATCGCCATAAAAATAAAAAACTATGATGAAATTGAAATTTTGCCCACCTTACTTCCCCAAAAAGGTAATAAAATTGATTAAAAAAGTCGCATGTACGCCAAAATTGTAACAATCAAACCGTCATCTCATCCCGCAAAAATCATACCCTACCCAAGATAATCGCCCAAACACTGAAAAAACTGTAGCTCTTAGACTATAGAAACACTAAAACATGATTTTTTTTGTTTCTAAAATGACATCATTGTGTAAAACTTACATAAATAAAAAAAAAGTATACATATTAGGTATCGCCGCGTCTGTATCGACCGGCTCTATAAAAATATCACATGACCTAACAACCCCTCAGGTGACCACCGTAAAAAAAAAAAAAAAAAAAAGCGGTGTAAAAAAAGCTATTTTTTGTCATCTTACTTCACAAAAAGTGTTATAGCAAGCAATCAAAAAGTCATATACACCCCAAAATAGTGCCAATCAAACCATCATCTCATCCCGCAAAAAATGAGACCCTACTTAAGATAATCTCCCAAAAACTGAAGAAACTATGGCTCTTAGACTATGGAGACACTAAAACTTTTTTTGTTTTAAAAATGAATTCATTGTGTCAAACTTACATAAATAAAAAATTGTATACATATTAGGTATCGCCGCGTCCGTGACAACCTGCTCTATAAAATTACCACATGATCTAACCTGTCAGATGAAAAAACGGTGCCAAAAAAGCTATTTCTTGTTACCTTGCCGCACAAAAAGTGTAATATAGAGGAACCAGAAATCATATGTACCCTAAACTAGTACCAACAAAACTGCCACCATATCCCGTAGTTTCTAAAATGAGGTAACTTTTTTGGAGTTTCTACTCTAGGGGTGAATCAGGGGGGCTTCAAATGGCACATGGTGTAAATAAACCAGTCCAGCAAAATCTGCCTTCCAAAAACCGTATGGCATTCTTTTCCTTCTGCGCCCTGCCGTCTGCCCGTACAGCAGTTTACGACCACATATGGGGTGTTTCTGTAAACTACAGAATCAGGGCCATAAATAATAAGTTTTGTTTGGCTGTTAACCCTTGCTTTGTAACTGGGGAAAAAAATGGAAAATCTGCAAAAAAAGTGAAATTTTGAAATTGTATCTCTATTTTCCATTAAATCTTGTGCAACACCTAAAGGGTTAACAAAGTTAGTAAAATCAGTTTTGAATACCTTGAGGGGTGTAGTTTTTTAGATGGGGTCACTTTTATGGAGTTTCTACTCTAGGGGTGCATCAGGGGGGCTTCAAATGGGACATGGTGTCAAAAAACCAGTCCAGCAAAATCTGCCTTTCAAAAATCGTATGGCATTCCTTTCCTTCTGCGCCCTGCCGTGTGCCCGTACAGCAGTTTACGACCACATATGGGGTGTTTCTGTAAACTACAGAATCAGGGCCATAAATAATGAGTTTTGTTTGGCTGTTAACCCTTGCTTTGTAACTGGAAAAAAAATATTAAAATGGAAAATCTGCCCAAAAAGTAAAATTTTGAAATTGTATCTCTATTTTCTTTTAAATCTTGTGCAACACCTAAAGGGTTAACAAAGTTAGTAAAATCAGTTTTCAATACCTTGAGGGGTGTAGTTTCTTAGATAGGGTCACTTTTATGGAGTTTCTACTCTAGGGTTGCATCAGGGGGGCCTTCAAATGGGACATGGTGTCCAAAAACCAGTCCAGCAAAACCTGCCTTCCAAAAACCAAACGGCGCACCTTTCACTCTACGCCCCGCTGTGTGGCTGTACAGTAGTTTACGGCCACATATGGGATGTTTCTGTAAACGGCAGAGTCAGGGCAATAAAGATACAGTCTTGTTTGGCTGTTCACCCTTGCTTTTTTAGTGGAAAAAATGGGTTAAAATGGAAAATTAGGCAAAGCATTTTAAATTTATCACCACTTAAAGTGACACTGGTCAGATTTGCAAAAAATGGCCTAGTCCTAAGGTGAAATAAGGCTGTGTCCTTAAGGGGTTAAAGGATCGCGAGGTTTCTAACCCAGCTACTGTGATAAATCTGGTGTAGTTGTAAGTTTGCATTGTCTAACTCTTCAACTGTATTAGTAAATTTGCCTCCCTCTTTACACTATAAAGAGGTTCTCCTGGAATTTTTTAAAATGGCTGTTATTAACCCCTCTTAGAATGTGAACAGGAGAGGTTATCCTATAGAATAGTAATGGATAGTAATGATGTGATCCTGTGCAATAAGCTGTGCAGCCTGACAGGAATGAGGATCCACGCATCTTGTAGGCAGGATCACATCATAACTATCTACTGAAGGGTTGTATTCCTGCTGTACAATAAATAGTAATAAAGAAGCTCTGTGTGAGGTAAGCTGTCTGAGCAGCTTGACAGAAACATTCAACACTGTATTGCAGGCACCAAAGAGCAGTGTAATGAAGCAGGGTCCCCCCCCCCCCCCCATACAATGTATATTGGCAATTATCTATAAGCTTCATAAAGATAAAGACAGCATTTCTGTGTTTACTGCATTTGAAGATTTATGTTATTAAGAATTCAAATTAAATTCTCGAGAAACTTTTTTGTAAGCATTGTTGTCTTCTGCCAAGATCTTAATTCTGAAAAAAACACAGCTCCACATGGTCAAATCCTTCTGTTGAGTAAGTACACATTTTCCAGGCTTGTTTCTTTTTCCTAGCTTGCAGCGCATTGTGAAACATGCTGTATCGAAGAGGAACATGTCTTGTAGTCAGCTGAATTGGATCTGGAACCTTACTGGTGGACCTAATGTGTACATGCTCGATGTCATCATGCTGCTCTGGCTTCTTTTCTATTTTTATTTCAGTTCTAATGACCAAAAAAGATATTTTCAAAGGTTCTTACTTGGTGATAAATAATATAAACTTAAAATGTTGTAATACTGGTAAAACTAGCAATTAGCAGTCAAGAAAGAAAGCATTGGCGACATACAGTTTGAATGTTTTTTGGTCCTGCAGAGATTAAGTCTATGCTAGCATTCAGGGGCAAATGGAAGAGGGCTGAGTATGTGGCTGCTCAGGAAGTGCATTGACATTGTGAATCAGGGAGCAGTCGGCTCCCTGCTTCACCGTTCTTCTGAGCTACGGCACTTCCCAGCAGTCCATACATCTGTGCGTGTGGGGGGAGCAGTGTAGGCAGGGAATCAGCCTCCTACACAGTCCAGCAGCACAATGCGTCTGGGACCAAATCATGCTGCTGCTGGGGAATGCCGGATGTTCCCGATCTTCAGGGAAACATGTTATTTGGGGTTTTTCTTTTTTTAACTTTATTAATGGAGCTGATGGGGGCACTAGGGGCAAAAGGTGGGCATTACTGCTGTGAGGGGGGCACAAGGAGGACATAACTATTGTCAGGAGGGCACAAGGAGAGCACAACTGTGAGAGGGTCAGAAGGAGGCCATAACAACAGTCAAGGTGCATAATGTAGCCATTACTACTGTGAGAGGTACAATGTGGGCATCACTACTATGAAGGAGGCACAAAGTGAACATTATTACTGTGAAGGGGGCACAATGTAGATATTATTACTGTGAGGGGGCACAATGTGAGCATTTCTACTGTGAAGCAATCCCAATCTGAACATAACTACTGTGAGGGGGCACAATGTGGGCATTAGTACTGTGTGGTAGCACTAAGTGGTAAGAAATGCTCTAGATTACCCTGTCATACTATTGGGATGGTTCGGTCTTACAGGGACAGCACAGCACCCCCTGCTGGGGATTTACCAGGGACAGTTACCATTTCCTATTTATGTGATTATTCTTTTTGCTACCACAGTGACCCTGTTCCAGATCCAGCATACATCATGCTGACATACCAGCGAAACCCTGGATGTGATAGGACCAGTTGGTTGCTTCATTTATCACAAGGTGTATTGGTAGCGCTCTGTACCCCATGATACATTTTATCTGGTGAGTAGGATATGCAGGCCTGAATATAACTTTGGCACTTGGTGCTGCCAGCTGTGCAGCATGGTTTAAACTATGCCAGCTCCCTTGCTGGCGTAGTTTAAGACCATTTTCCACGCCATAAACTGGCGTAGAAAATGATGAATGAGACTGGCTGGCCCGTCCTCTTCCCCACCCATGCCACGCCCCCTTTGCGACAAAATCGGTGCCTTTAATACACCACAATGTGGTGTATATTTTATAATAAATGAACCCCACAGTCTCACATTTTTTCTATAAGCCTAAAAATATATATTTTTTTAAATGATATAAACCTGCATTGATCACAAAAAAAATTCACCAAAAATTTGATTGATAGCCATAAAAATAAAAAAGCGATTGCTGTTAAACTATGCATACTCTTATGGCATATCGATAGTGTGGATCCCAGCTCTGGGACCTGCATTTATCTGAGAAGTTCCACAGCAGTTAATAGAGAAAGATACAAATATTTGTTCTTCATTCATGTTGGGAGCCAGCCCAGTTCTTGAGATAGCATCAGATTTCAGAAGTAGGACAATACCTATAGGACATTTACGGCATGTGCTATCAATATGTCCCAGATGGGAATAACCCTTTAATATTGCTAAATTGTGTCTGCTGCTGAAGACCCAAAATACTATGGACATGAACACATTAAGAAAATCAATCATTCAGTTACTTAGACAATACTTAAAGGGCTTCTGTCACCCCACTAAAGTCATTTTTTTTTTTTGGTCTAGTTGAATTCCTTATACTGCGATATATGAATATATAATGGTGTTACTTACTTTCCTTCAGCAGTTTCTTATAAAAACGAACTTTTATAATATGTAAATTAGGTCTCAACCAGCAAGTAGGGCGTCTACTTGCTGGTAGCCGCCGCAAAAAAACGCCCCCTCGTCATGTTGATTGACAGGGCCAGCCGCGATCTCCTCCTCCGGCCGGCCCTGTAAGCATTTCAAAAATCGTGCGCCTGTGTTCATTCAGCGCAGGCGCTCTGAGATGAGGAGGCTCGCCTCCTCAGCACTCCCTCAGTGCGCCTGCGCCGATGACTACTTCTCTTTCGGTGATGTCATCGGCGCAGGCGCACTAAGGGGGTTCTGCCGAATCAACACAGGCGCGCGATTTTTGAAATGCAGACAGGGCCAGCCGGAGGAGGAGATCGCGGCTGGCCCTGTTAATCAACACGTCGAGGGGGCGGTATTTTGCGGCGGCTACCAGCAAGTAGACGCCCTACTTGCTGGTAGAGACCTCATTTACATATTATCAAAGTTCGTTTCTATAAGAAACTGCTAAAGGAAAGTGAGTAACACCATTATATTTTCATATATCGCAGTATAAGGAATTTAACTAGCCCAAAGAAAAAAAATGACTTTAGTGGGGTGACAGAACCCCTTTAAAGTGATCAGTTATCAGATTTGCATGCAGTGGTTTATGTGAATATAAAACTTTGTTATGAATGTATTAGAGGAAAATGTCACCCTCCTCATCTTTCACAAGTCTGTACCTGCTTGCTCAGTGTAAAGTACAGAAACCTCCTAAAGCCTGTATTACGCTGCCCAATTTTTTGGCAGATAATCACTAACGAGTGTACATATGAACACTTGTTAGTGGTTAAAAAATAATTGTTTGCAGGCAGCAGATTGTGGTGCCTCCGGTGAACCACTATACAGCATGGGGATGAGCAATGGCATAACGATCACTCCTCCCCATGCTGCTGAGAAGATCGCTGCATGTAGTAGCAGCGGTTTCCTATACTAGCGAGCAGGCAATTGCTGGGAGGGAACGCTTGCCTCCTGACAATCGTCTGCCACATCTTTAAGTGATTAAACGGGTTCTCTGGGAATGATATCAACATGTCCTCTAGCAAACTAACCTAGAATGTGACTAGGATGGGTTGCCTCCTCTTTTCCAGCTAATTAGGTGTGGTGATGGACCTTGCTATACAGCACCCCAGAGCTGAAGTCGCTTCACACTTATGAGATGTGTTTTCAGGCATATCTACCGGTATGTATGATTGTTCTGGTACTCTCTATTGTAGAGCAGGAGCAGGATTTTAGGGGGTACAATCTCTCCTTTGGGAAAAGGTGCCTTACACAACCCTTTGTCATGGCTGAGCAGCCTGACAGGAACAGGGAGAGGTTCCCGTCAGGCTTTTCAGCCATTACAGCATATCGTACAGGGGATATCATTACTATCTATTAAAGGGCAGAGTATAGCATATAGCGGTATAGCAAGCCTTGTCCCCTTCACCCCTTTATGAAACTGGAGAAGTGGAAGCAACCAGTCCTAGTCACATTCTAGGATGAGTTGCTGAAGGCAATGTTCTGAACCCCTTTAACCTGTTACGGACACAGGGCATACAGGTACGCCCTGATGTCCTGGTACTTAAGGACACAGGGCGTACCTGTACGCCCTGTGTGTATTTCCGATCACCGAAGCGCGGCGGGCGGTGATCGGAACAAGGTGCCTGCTCAAATCATTGAGGAGGCACCTTGGCTAAAGCTCCCATGACCCAGCCGTGTCGGCGATCGCCGCAAACCGCAGGTCAATTCAGACCTCCGGTTTGCAGCTTTTCATGTTGCGGGCAGCTGTGCCATAGGGTCCCGTGGGGCTGTAGGGGGTACCCGATGGCATGGAAGGCAGTGCGATGCCTTCCTTAGGCATCTGCGCTGCCTTCCAGTGACGAGCCTGTGAGATACAGCCCCCTGGATCTCACAGGCCGGAAGCTGTATGAGTAATACACACGGTATTACTCATACAGCCAATGCATTCCAATACAGAAGTATTAGAATGCATTGTAAAAGGGATTAGACCCCCAAAAGTTGAAGTCCCAAAGTGGGACAAAAAAGAAAGTTAAAAAAAAGTTGAAAAAATAAAGTTTTCTCCCCAAAAAATGTAGTTTCAAGTAAAAATAAACCAAAACGTAATGTTCCCTAAATTAAGTTAAGAAAAAATTGGTAAAAAATAGGGGAAAAGTTTACATATTAGGCATCGCCGCGTCTATATCAACCGGCTCTATAAACATATCACATGACCTAACCCCCCAGATGAGCACTGTAAAAAATTTTAAATAAAAACTGTTCTAAATAAAAATAAATATGTTGTCACTTTACATCACAAAAAGTACAACAGTAAGCGATCAAAAAGGCGTATGTCCACCAAAATAGTACCAATCTAACCGTCACCTCATCCCGCAAAAAATTAGACCCTACCTGAGACAATTGGCCAAAAAAAAAACTATGGCTCAGAATATGGAGACACTAAAACATTATTTTTTTTTTTGTTTTAAACAAGCTGCTATTGTGTATTAAGTAAATTAAAAAAAGTATACATATTAGGTATCACCGTGTCCGTATCGACCGGCTCTATAAAAATATCACATGACCTAACCCCTCAGATGAACACCGTAAAAAAAAAAAAAGTGTAAAAAATGCAATTTTTTGTAATCTTACATCACAAAAAGTGCAATAGCAAGCGATCAAAAAGTAATATGCACCCCAAAATAGTTCCAATCAAACTGTCATCTAATCCCGCATTAAATGAGACCCTACCTAAGATAATCGCCCAAAAACGAAAAAAACTATGGCTCTCAGACTATGGAGACACTAAAACATGATTTTTTTATGTTTTAAAAATGAAATCATTGTGTAAAACTTCATAAAAAATTTTTTTTATACATATTAGGTATCATCGTGTCCGTGACAACCTGCTCTATAAAAATACCACATGATCTAACCTGTCAGATGAATGTTGTAAAAAAATAAATAAAAATTGTGTCAAAACAGCTATTTCTTGTTTCTACTCTAGGGGTAATCAGGGGGGCTTCAAATGGGATATGGTGTCAATAAACCAGTCCAGCAAAATCTGACTTCCAAAAACCATATGGCATTCCTTTACTTCTGCGCCCTGCTTTGTGCCCGTACAGCAGTTTACGACCACATATGGGGTGTTTCTGTAAACTACAAAATCAGGGCCATAAATATTGAGTTTTGTTTGGCTGTTAACCCTTGCTTCGTAACTGGAAAAAAAATATTAAAATGGAAAATCTGCCAAAAAAGTTAAATTTTGAAATTGTATCTCTATTTTCCATTAATTCTTGTGGAACTCCCACAATGCCCTGCTGTAGGCTGATACCTGTAGGCTGTTCGGGCATGCTGGGAGTTGTAGTTTTGCAACAGCTGGAGGGCCGCAGTTTGAGGATGCCTGACCTAAAGAGTTAACGACATTTGTAGGGGTGTAGTTTCTTGATGGGGTCACATTTATGGAGTTTCTACTCTAGGGGTGCATCAGGGGGGCTTCGAAAGGGACACGGTGTAAAAAAAAAAAAAACTGTCCAGCAAAATCTGCCTTCCAAAAAATGTATGGCATTCCTTTACTTCTGCGCCCTGCCGTGTGCCCGTACAGCAGTTTCCGTACAGCAGTTTACAACCACATATTCCCCCTTGAGAGAAATTGAAACTTGGAAATATGTAAATTTTTCGCATTTTTTGGCAAATTTGGTATTTTTTTATAAATAATTTTTTATTTTATTTTTTACTTCGAAAAAAACAATCTCAGAAAGGCCTGGATAAGTCAAAGCGTTTTAAAGTTATCACCACTTAAAGTGACACTGGTCAGATTTGCAAAAAATGGCCTGGTCCTTAAGGTGAAAATAATCCCGGTCCCTAAGGGGTTAAGAACATCTAACTAGACCAGTGTCACACATAGGGTTTCTTGGTGTTTTGCCGATTTTGGTGTGTTTTTGACTGGCGTTTTTTGTAGTATTTATAAGCAAAACACGCCATTTCCAGATGGTACATGAAGTCTGTTAAATCCAGCACAAACATGCTGTTTTTGTAGTAGTATTTTTTTTGATACTTGAGTTACTTTTTGAGTCATTGGTTTATTTTTTGAATTGCAGTATGCTCTGGGGTTGGCATTTTTCCTTTGTCTTTTAATTTAATCCCATAGACATACATTACTTTGGGGGCTCTGCTCTGCTTGAAAAAAACACGTGTGTTACATTTTTAATGTTGCTTTTGTATGCAGTTTTTCATAACTGCATTTTCCCCATACTGCTCTACAAAGGAAGCAACATTACTGGGGGTACATACCTTTTGAAAAAATAAAATAAAAAAAATGCAAGCCATACAAAAATAACACCATTAATAATACTCCAGGTGGTAAAACACGCTATATAAGCAAAAATGCCTAAATAAATATATGGCTAATACTCAGTGTGAATCAGTGGCCTTTTTTTTTTTGCGGGGGGGGGGGCAAAAAACACACAAAACAGAGGCACCCTTACGTTATATGCACACAATGTAGATTACAGCCTCCTGCACACGAACTTATGTGTTCCGTTCCGTACATTGGAGACCGCAATTTTGGAAGCCAAAACCAAGTGTGAATTCAAAGTGAGGTAGAATTAGCATCTGTCCTTTATACTCCAAGTTTTGTCTTCTCAAGCTGCATAAGGAAACTTGACCATGTGGCCATACCCCAAGGCAGCATTGTGGATTTTTTGTTAACAGTAGCTACTCTTGAATAAATTAGTGGGTATACTTACATGTTCTGCTTCTGATCCCAGTATTCTTTATTGTTTTTGAGAATACCAGTAATGTATGACTGCTGCCGCTTCCACAAGGAGTATTCATTGTAACGATTCATCTCCTCTGTCGAGATCTCTGTTCTTCACCTATAGAACAATGCTATCCAACTAGCCGTTGCTGTAAAATTCACAAATCTGTTCTCACAGGGATTCGGGCAGCCACTGATAAGTAATAGACAAATATGTGATACATGCAATAATCAGAACCAACCAGCTTATATCATTCCCATTGTTTCAAATACATGCAACCAGCATCCTAATGCAGTGATCAATGGTGGGCAATAAACATCTTGTGAACAGATCAATATTAGATTCACTTCAGATAGCTGGGATAACAGTGACATTAACTATGGTCTCAAATAGATTTTGCTCCAGATCGATTAAACAGTACCATAATAACATGGTTTGTAAGGCTGAAAGAAGACACAGTTCAGCCTGTTATTCTGCAAAGTTGATCCAGAAGAAGGCTAAAAACCGAATTTAAGGGGAAAGAATTCCTGACTCCAATCAGGGAATCAAATTAAATCCCTGGATCAACGACCCTTCTCCAGAACTGGGTGTAATTATGTTCCCATTTGCCACCTCACTGGGGCCTGGTGACTGTCACCAAACCTATAAGTATTTAAAGGCAATGTGTCACCTTAAATTTTTTCTGCCAGTTTAAACCAGATAGTGATAGGTCTTATTTTCCTAATCTCTTTTTATTTTCTGATTGTAGATTTTTAAAATTATTTTCTCCTGAACATGATTATGGGGGCAGCCATCTTGCAAGAGGTGCTGTTAATAGCATTTTGAGAGATGCTTTACAGCAGCCACATGGGCTATTGACACAATGAGGAGTGGACCTCATTGACTTCTATGAGAGAGTTATATATTTATTTATGTCATTCTAATGGTCTATTTACACATGCCGACAGAGCAGGCAATTGTTCCTTCCCGATCATCACCTGCTCATCAGATGAAGTGAGACATTTACATGCAGTAATCATCTACTATGTATGGGGACGAGCAGTTGCCACTGCAGTTGCACCAGCAGGGTGCGCTACAGAGGTGCAGCCTGATTGGAAACACTGGCCCAGATTCAAGAAGCACTTGCGCGGGAACAAGTGTGATTTGCGCCGCGCAAGTACTGATTTGCTCCTATGCAAATTTGCGGCTGATTCTGTAAACCAGTTAAGCCTGAAAAGCGGCCATTTTCCCGCGCACGCAGCCTAGCTGTTCCTGCGCAATTTTCGTGCAATTTTGCACGGGGTGTAAGTTGCGCCTTCATGGAATTCCCTCAGCGAATATGCAAATTAGGTACTGCCGATGATTCAGAAACATGCGCGTGTGATGCGCATCTTGCGCTGGAAGCGTGCAAGCTTTTTTCCCTGGGCAAACTTGCTCCTGTTAAAAGCAGGGGCAAGTTAGCAAAAGATGGCCAAATGTCTCATATCATTTAATTTCTTCTGGATGTCATCCCAGGTACGCACTTCATTACCCAGGGCATTGATGTCCAGGGCAATGGCTTCATATATAGCCCTCCTTTGGGCAATGGTGGTGTTTGCCCGCTGGGCACCATATAGGACTTCCTTATGCTGCTGGAGTGCAGCAATCAGGATGTCCATCTCTGCAGCCACAAAGTTGGCCTTCCTTATTTTGGTCCCTTTGGGAGGTGCCATGTCTTGCAAAAGGGCTGAATTTCCTTGCTCAGGGGGGGGTAGGAAAAAGCAGGATGAAATTCAGCAAAGAACCTGCGCAAGTCTGCTCCTATTTATTTGCTCAGTGCAAGCAGCTGAGCAGGATTTGCCCTGAAATTATGCTAGCAAACCTCTGCTGAGCCGAAAATTCCTCATTTACATAGGGGCACACCCACTTTGACTTGCACGGCCTTGCGCCCTCAGCTTTGCCTTAAACAGGAGCAAATTAAATGAACAAACGATTCCTGAATCAGGTGGCAATTTGGCAAAATTGCTCCAGCGCAGAGAAATTCAGCTGAGCGGCTCAGGTGTAAGTAATGGGCAAATCTACCTGAATCTGGGCCACTGTATGCAGGCATGGGACCTTCAATAGGTCCCAGCCTGCTGTGCACAGACATCAGTTTCCTGCCATCTCATTCCTGGGGTGCCGATGGGAGACAGTGGAAGATACCACAATCGCTATTGTCCTCAACATCTAAGGGGTTAAATAGCCTAGATCGGCGCTACTGCCAATTTGGGCTGTTAGAGCAGGAGCCGAGCGCTATAGATGTGAAATGGAAAATTAAAATAACTTTACGAAAAATTCTTTACAAATATGCTTAATACAAAATCCTGATTTAAACAATAGGTCATTTTCTGATGACACATTCACTTTAAGCCAAACTAGAAACTGAATAAAAACCAAAAGAAGAACAAGCAGCTCTCCAAAGGAAAGTGAAATCACAGATTTATCCATTCATGTTCACATCAGCTACATGAGTAAATAAAGCGTCAAATTCACTTGATCCTTGCAGTACTGCTTCTTAAGCCTCATTCACATGTCCACGTCCGTGTTGCAATCCGTGATAACATGGTCAGTGATTCATCAGTGAAGATGTCAGTAAAGAATCCATGAACACAGACAAACTAGAGCATGCTTCCATGGTAAAATCATGGACCCACCGACCGCACTAAAACACGGATGTGTGAATACACACTTTAAAATGAATGGAAACATTTGCTGTCCATGGAGAACACGTAAGGCACGTGTCCGTGAATCACTGACGTGTAAATGAGGCTTTATTCTTTACGTAGTTCTATGTATATTGTGTTGCTTAACTGAAAAGTAGTTACAGGTGAAATGATAGGCTTCCATATAATAATTAAAAGCTATATAAACAATTTAAATGAAAACTTGAATTATGGTGTACAAATATATTTACTGTTTTCAGAGAATGGAGTCCATGTATTATTTCCAACCAGGTAATCATACAGCTTACGCTGTAGCCTGTAGAAATTACGGATGTGGGCTATGCAATCATTACTGCTTGTTAAATATATGTGTCTGTGCTCCAAGAGATTATATATGTAGTCTGCTACTGTAAAAACTGCATTTTCGTGTTACTTCAGAACCAGACAGAAGTGATTACAATGTTATAATGGAATCATGATAGAATCAAGGCCATCCTTTATTCAGACTTCTCTGTTAAATATTTTTAAGTTGTTTTTCATACTGTTTGGCTATAATTGATTTTATATTATAATTTTGCAGACAACACAATAGGGACATTAAAAATTTCTAGAAAATGGGGATATGTATCATGACCTACTCTCCTATATTCTGGATTCAAAAAAGGTCCAAAAATAGGACTTGGCAACTCTTTGAGGTCACTTCCGCAGTTTTGAAAAGTGGGTGGGAGAGTGGATATGGTTAGCTATTTTTATGAGTTTCACTCATCACCACGGCCACTATTCAAAAAGTCACTAATATAAGCTAAAATCTCACCCCAGTAGAGGGGCGGAGTAAAAAAAGAGGAGTAGCATTTCTAGGCCATATTGTTAAGGCTACTTTCACACTTGCGGCAGAGTGATCCGGCGAGCAGATCTGTCGCCCGAACTGCATGCAGGATCCGGCAATCTGCATGCAAACGGACAGTATTTGTAGACGGATCCGGGTGCGTATCCATCTCACAAATGCGTTGCAAGAACGGATCCATCTCTCTAGTTGTCATACGGACAAACGGATCCGTTTCTATAATGTTTTTAACATTTTTACCGGTCTGTGCATGCGCAGACTGGAAGGAGGGATCCAGCATTGCAGTATTTTTTAATGAATTTCAATGTAAATTAATGCCAGATCCGGCATTCTGGCAACTGATCCAGAATTTTGGACAGAGATAATACCGCAGGTTAAACTGATGACAACCTGATGTATCCTGAACGGATTTCCCTCCATTCAGAATGCATTAGGATAAAACTGATCATTTTTTTTCCGGTATTGAGCTCCCATGACGGAACTCAATACCAGAAAACAAAAACGCTAGTGTGAAAGTACCCTAAATTTAAAGATGAGGCAAATCTAACAAACAAGAAATGTGAGGAGGAGGTACCCGTGCAATGTGATGGTCACTTGAACTCAGAGCTCCTCACCAGAGCTACTGCTTCCTCAAGAGTATAAGATTCTCAGAGAAAGAAAATGATGAAAACATCTGAGGTGTCCCAGAGAAGCCCTTGAACCAAGAAAAGTCAGTTTGCTTCTCCCACAGGCAGAGAGAGAGAGACAAGATGGTGCCTGAGGCCTCTTTCACATGGGCGTCATGTTTTTTGTCTGGATAAGATGTGGGCGCTGCGTGATTTTTCCGCGCGAGTGCAAAACATTGTAATGGGTAGATTGTATTATTTTCCCTTATAACATAGCTATATGGGAAAATAATAGCATTCTTAATACAGAATGCATAGTACAATAGGTCTGGAGGGGTTAAAAAATAAATTTAACTCACCTTAATCCACTTGATCGCGCAGTCCGGCTTCACTTCTGTCTTCTTTCTTCAGGACCTGGGTAAAGGACCTGTGGTGACGTCACTGCGCTTATTACATGGTCCATCACATGATCTTTTACCATGGTGATGGATCATGTGACGGACCATGTGATGAGCGCAGTGATGTTACCACAGGTACTTTACCCAGGTCCTGAAGAAAGAAGACAGAAGAGAAGCTGGGCTGCGCAATCAAGTGGATTAAGGTGAGTTAAATGTATCTATTTTTTAACCCCTTCAGCCCTATTGTACTATGCATTCTGTATTAAGAATGCTATTATTTTCCCTTATAACCATGTTATAAGGGAAAATAATAATGATAGGGTTTCCATCCCGATCGTCTCCTAGCAACCGTGCGTGAAAATCGCACCGCATCCGCACTTGCTTGCGGATGCTTGCGATCTTCATGCAGTCCCATTCTCTTCTATGGGGCCTGCATTGCATGAAAAACACACAAAATAGAGCATGCTGCGATTTTCACGCAACGCACAAGTGATGCGTGAAAATCACCGCTCATGTGCACAGCCCCATAGAAATGAATGGGTCCGGATTCAGTGCGGGTGCAATGTGTTCACCTCACGCATTGTACCCGCGTGGAAAACTCGCCCGTGTGAAAGGGGCCTGAAGCTGCTAAATGAGGGACTCGGTTGAAGAGTGCACCATGTCTGAGGGTGCAGGTGAGTCAAACACCATCACACTCCTTCCTTACAAAGCCTCTTCATAAAGCACTCTCTGATACTGAGAGACCTAGCTAACATTAAAGAGGACCTTTCACCGATTATTACACTGTGAACTAAGTATACAGACATGTAGAGCAGCGCCCGGGGATCTCACTGCACTTACTATTATCCCTGGGCGCCCCTCAGTTATTTCCGCTCACGTAGTTATAGTAGGCGGAGTCTGCCCTTGTTCTTCTGTAGCGCTGGCCAATCACATTGCAGAGCTCACAGCCTGGGAGAAAATAACCTCCCAGGCTGTGAGCTTTGCGCTGCGATTGGCCAGCGCTAGAGCAGAACAAGGGCAGACTCCGCCTACCATAACTTAGTGACTGAAATCTCCGCCTACTATAACTTAGTGAGCGGAGATACCGGAGGGCACAGCGGGAGAACGGAGCGGTGCCCGTGGATAATAGTAAGTGCAGTGAGATCCCCGGGCACCACTCTCCATGTCTGTATTCTTAGTTCACATTGTAATAATCGGTGAAAGGTCCTCTTTAAGTCAGATTTAAAGCAAACTGGTGGCTTTAGAATAATCTTAAACAGGCCTCATGCAGCACAGCAATGCTATGCAATCTATGTTATTTTCTTACTAGACTCATTTGAACAATGCCTTGCTGCAGATAGAAGACTAGGAGAATTGGAGCCGCGTTTCAGGGGTTTACCTGAGGACATGACCAATGACATGCTCCCTCAGGCTATCACAAGCATTTTTCCACCCTGTTGGGCCCTGAGAAGGCAGCAACTATTATAGTAGAGAGAGCGCACAGAGCCCTCAGACCTCCACCTGGAAGCCCACCAAGAGACTTTGGGGGAGATTTATCAAACCGGTGTAAAGTAGAGCTGGCTTAGTTGCCCATAGCAACCAGATTCCACCTTTCATTTTCCAAAGGTGCTGTGAAAAATGAAAGCTAAAATCTGATTGGTTGCTATGGGCAACTAAGCCAGTTCTACTTTACACCAGTTTGATAAATCTTCCCCTTCATGTACCAAGACTTGGCACCTAGTCAAAGCATTGTATACTTAAGCCGCTGACAGACGCACTTAAAACAAACAGGCTTCCTGTAAGCTGGCTTTTCCCATTTGGCCTTGCAACAACCAAAGATGGCTGTCAGATTATCATTCAGTCGCCAGCCACCCACCGCTTGGGAGAAATTGGGAATCTCATCCCTGGACATTCCCTCTTGGTTACCAGCATTGCATGATGCACCTCTCCCACTTCTACATAAATTACCAATGTGAATCACAGAACCACTACTGTTAAAACATAACTAATCTATTAAAAATTATGTTTTAACAGTGGTTCTGTGATTTACGCTTTTTCTGACACCACGTTACCTCATCTGACATGGTTAATGTTTTACCATCAGAACTGTGATATTTAAATTACCAGAGTGGCAAGTCGTGCGCAAGATGAAGTCTCCAAAGATCAAGAAGATTCCCCAAGATGGAGGAGGTTCCTGAACAAGATATAACTTAGCTTCCAGACTGTTCTTCACACCACTTGAGGACTATGGGTGGAATAGGTTTCTTTTTTACCTACATTGTTTTTGATCCATCTTTCTTTCCTGTGTTTCATTGCTCTTTGACCTAAAGTAATTGCTTTTACACTTCCGATACAACACGTATATATTTGGACATCACTTTGTTGAGGGCTGTTCTCCCTCCCTTTATGCTTCTTCCTGATTCTGCCTGCTCTAGCATCTTCACCTATGATAAGCTCTGTGCTAACTTTTTTGGGCCTGGGGTCTGGGTCAATGAATGGGAACTTGTATGTAATGGTAATATACTGTTTATGTTTGATTTTTTTTTAGGTCCAGTGGAGGAGCCATATCTCTCAGATATGTGTTTATTTCCGCTTTAAGAATGGCTGAGTTACATATTCTCTTATACAATGTATAATGAGAGCAGATGTTATACTTCTGCAAGAGCCCCATTTCCGCCACAGTAGGATCCCACACCTCCCCACAACCCCTTATTCCCAATGGCATTATTGTACTTATTCTTCAGCATCAAGGGGGGGTCTCTACAGCAATAAGACATTTTGTAAGGTTCACTTCTTGGTACTAAAATCACAATCGCTAATCTTTACGCTTCAAATGCTAAACAGATCCCCTGGATTATTTCTGCTTTAAAGCTAGTCAAGCAATAAGTGTAATTTATTTTTTTATTAACATTTATTAAGTTATTTACTAATAAAAATACATCTATATTAGGTGTATTTCTTGTGCAGATTGGTGGCGCAAAGGTTCTTTGCGCCGCAAATATGGGACTTTTCCCTGCTCACGCCAAGTCTAGAAAAGTGGGCGTGGTGTGGGGAAAGGGGTCGGACCAGAAGGCCGGTATCATTCATCATTTTCTACTACTGTTTAAAGCTTAGAAAATTGTCTAAATCTATGCCAACAAGGGGGCTGGTGTAGATTTAGAAGCAACGGTGGATTCGCCGAAGTCATGTAGAGGCCGGTGTCTCTACATAACTTCAGCAGATTCACCACCAACGCAGGGCCTTATTAAAACTGCCGCTCTTAATAAATAACCCCCTTAATGTTTCGCTAGAACCTCACATAGACCCCTCCCTTACTGCAACACTTTCTTCCCCCGTAAACTGTGCTTTTCCATGTATTCTTTGTATTTTTTCAACTTTAGGACGCATTTCGAATTTCAAGATCAATTTCGACAGATTGTTTCCTTAACAACCAGTGTCTATTAAAGCTAATTTTACTCCCTCCAGCCAGCCAGAAACCACCTACTCAATGGAGAAATGCTTCCCCTCCCTCCAGGGATCTTAGATTAGCAAAATAGCAACAAAGGCTACTTTCATACTGGTGTTTTGGCTTTTCATTTGTGAGATCCATTCAGGGCTCTCACAGGCGGTCCAAAACGGATCAGTTTTGCCCTAATGCATTCTGAATGGAAAATTATCCGCTCAGAATGCATCAGTTTGCCTCTGTTCAGTCTCCATTCCGCTTTCACCGTCTAACGAAACGGAGCCAAACTGACCCGTCCTGGCACACAATATAAATCAATGGGGACGGATCAGTGTTCACTGACACAATCTGGCACAATAGAAAACAGATCCGTCCTCCATTGACTTTCAATGGTGTTCAAGACGGATCCATCTTGTCTATGTTAAAGATAATACAAACTGATCCGTTCTGAACGGATGCAGACGTTTGTATTATCTGAATGGATCCGTCTGTGCAGGTTCATAACAGATCTGCACTAAACGCGAGTGTGAAAGTAGCCAAATCTGCCTCTTTGTAGAATTGGTGGGATGAGAGAACAAATATAGACAGCAGTATCTAAAGGTCAGGCAGCCTTAGGGTACTTTCACACTAGCGTTATTATTTTCCGGTATAGAGTTCCGTCAAAAGGGCTCTATGCCGGAAAAGAACTGATCAGGCATATCCCAATGCATTCTGAATGGATAGAAATCCGTTCAGTTTGTATCAGTATGCCTTCCGTTTAGTCACTGTCAGGCGTTTTGGCTGGACATAATACCGCAGCATGCAATAATTCCCATTGACTTGCATTAGTGCCGGCATTGCAAAACAACTGAAGGACAGATCCATCCATCCGCATGACAAGCGGAGAGACGGATCCGTTCTTACAATGCATTTGTAGACGGATCTGCACCCAGATCCGTCTACAAATGCTGTCAGTTGTCACACTGATCGGCGGATCTGTCAGGCAGCTCTGACGACGGAACTGCCTGCCGGATCACACTAACGCTAGTGCGAAAGTACCCTAAGGCTACTTTCACACTAGCGTTCGATCGGATCCGTTCTGAACGGATCCGATCATAATAATGCAGACGGAGGCTCCGTTCAGAACGGATCCGTCTGCATTATATTGGCATATAAAAGCTAAGTGTGAAAATAGCCGCTTGAAGATTGAGCCATATTGTGGCATCTTCAAACGGATCCGTCCCCATTGACTTACATTGTAAGTCTGGACAGATCCGCACGCCTCCGCCTGTCCGTGCGGAGGCGAGCGGAGCGGAGGCTGAACGCCGCCAGACTGATGCAGTCTGAGCGGATCCGCATCCATTCAGACTGCATCAGGGCTGGACGGAAGCGTTCGGGTCCGCTCGTGAGCCCCTTCAAACGGAGCTCACGAGCGGACAGCCGAACGCTAGTGTGAAAGTAGCCTAAGTTGGATTTCATGGCTTGAAATACCTAGAATAGAATGTCACATTTGGTGCAGATTTGCTATACAATTTTTTTTTCCTCTCGTGAGATGTCTCACTAGTTGTTAGGCCTTCAACGTATCATGTATAATGCACTTTACTCTAAATCACACTGGTCCTATGATGCGATTCTTTGAATTTTGCATTTTAGGCTCGGTTGTTATATTTGGTAGTTCAAAATTAAAAGAGAATACAAAGAGATCTAATGGAAAATCTGATGAATTTGGTGCAAAACCAACTGTCACGACCATGGTCATGGTCGTGACTCAGGATCCGCATGTAGTTGCCTGCGGTTTGGTTTTATTGTCAACCACATGGTGAGGGCTGCTGGTTGCCGCTGGTAACATGGTTGTACTTGGCAGTATAGCAGCCTGAGCTGTTGCTGGGCAGCTTGCTGTCAAGTGCATGCGGTAACTCCTGGTTGGGTGGGTGTGTGTGTGTGTATGTTATGCACTTTGTATGTCTGGTGTGCACTAGGTGTTATGTTAGGTGTGCACTGCGACACTTCCCTTCACTGTGGCTGCCCGTGGCAACGTTTGGTATGGTATACATGTGGTGGCAGTGTCTCAGCCTTCTGGCTGACTCCCAGGACATGGTTGCCACGCATGTCGTTGCCTGCGGTAACTGCTGTAGTGTGATGTTCGTTTGGACACTTCCCCTTTAAGTGGTTTCACTTCCCTGGTTAGTGTTGGAAGGGTTAATTCCCTCTCCTGTGTGTGTCTGTGTGGGTGTGGCCACTTTGGGCTATAAAGCCTCTTTGGAGATCTTAAGCTGAGGGGTTCTTCAGCCATGCTTTGCTGGAGACGTCCTCCTGGTATTTACATCTGCCAGTGGGGGCCACCCTTGTGGTCATAAATTGTTATATATTGTTATACACGATGTTATGAGGATGTGTTTGTGTGTCATGTCTATTTGTTGCAGCGTATGGTTTCCTGGCGTCCTGTGTGGTGTGTGTGTGCTCTGTCTATTGTGTTTTTGTGGACAGCAGCACTTATACTTGGGTCCCAGGCTCTGTGTCTGTGGCAGGTAGGTGTTAGTACTAGTTGCACTTACCTGCCATTGCCATATGACTGTTCCTGTTCCCCTTTCTTTATAGTTTGGCCATTTTTAGACTCCTATTTCTCCATGTCCAGGAGACCCAGGTAGTCTACCCAGCTCCTAGCTTAGGGACCTGCGGAGGGTTAGTAGGGACCCGAGGTTCCAGAGCATGAGTCCTCCTACCTTCAAGGTCGGCTCATGTCGCTAGGAGTTAGGGTCAGATTAGGGAAGCAATAAGAGGTGACCTGCTCCCTAATTCTGTCTTTCTGGCCGAGTCATGACTACCATCTTCTGTCATCGCACGGCTGAGGGTTTTCCCCATCCTCAGCCGTGACACCAACTCAAGCAAAACTGGCTACAAATATTACCCTCATGATAAATTTCCTCCCAAGAAGTCCATATATGCATCTGTTTTGTCTGCCTCTTTATCCATACTTGGCAACTTTTAGAAAGAGGCCTCTGAAAGAAATGAAAGTGTATTGTAAAAAGTGTGGTACAGATTTTTAATTTCATAACCACACCTACTTTTCACAGGCCACACCCCTTTACACTGACTAGGGACTGCCCCTGAATGTGATTTTCAAAGCTGTGGCTGAGTCTGATGATGTTCTCCACTTCAGGAGTTTTCTGCAGTGCCCATTCTTCTGGCCAACCAGGAAGTCTCTCCTTTTTACAGGAGCTTCCAGACAAGCATGTTATCCAAACCCTATAGTGCTAATATGTGAGAAAAGAGGATTGAGTAATCGGATGGGGATCAGAAATCTAATTTAATCTATGCATTGGCGATCAAGACAGCTCATCTTCACTCCTAAGTAGTCTCCAACTAGAAATGGAGGAGACAGGCAGAACATGAATCACTGTTTTCACCATATTTCTGCCAGACTAATTGTTTCAATTGTACAGACTGACATATAGATGTGTTCTTTCTCCTTATTAGACCGCGGATCCACAAAACACAGTTACCGGCTGTGTGCATGCCGCATGTTGTGTGCTTCCGCATCCATGCAGCGATCCAGCAAAAGATAGGACAATCACATGTCCCATACTTTGTTGCACCAATGGGTCCGCACTTGAGAGATCAATAAACTGGATATAAGGGTGCTCCCCTTCCCGAACCATCTTTCAAGCCAAGTCAAAAAATACATAATCTATCACTGAGTTCTCCGCCAATTCCTCAGACAGGGATGTGAGTCCTTCCAATGCTTTGGTAATGCTGCTATCAGGAGCTGTATTATTGGGAATAAAAGTACAACAGAAAGTACCAAACGTTTTACAGACACTCCTCTCCTAGCTAGTAACATATCTAGGACCACCCTGTTCTGCCATGCCATCAGAGAAGTAGGCCCCAGTTGGTCTGCTATGCCCATTATAGCATCTCTTGTATAATTAACAAACCTTTGTTGATTATAATAGATATAATTAATCCAGTCAACATTCTTATTTACTGTTACCCACCAAAAGAATACAGATTCAAACCCTGCTTCAGTCTGATTTAGGGCCTTAAACTAATTTGGTACCCCTCGAGGTACCCCTATTTAATCAATATATACCTTAGAGCATGGGTGTCAAACATGCGGCCCGCGGGCCGCATGCGGCCCGCAATGAATATCTTTGCGGCCCGGCAAGTATTTCTGAACATGAGCGCGCTGCTATCAGCGCGCTCATGTTCTCTCAGCAGCACGGGGAGAAGGAAGCTGTCCTCCCTCCCCCTGTGCTGCTGCCGCTGCCACCAATGAGAAGAGAGGGGGGGGAGGAGGGGCGGGTGCACTGCGCCACCAATGAGAATAGAGGGGGGGAGGAGGGGCGGGCGCACTGCGCCACCAATGAGAATAAAGGGGGGGGAGGAGGGGGGGGCGCACTGCGCCACCAATGATTGGACTATTTCCACACAGAGCGGCGCCCAGCACTCACCATTAGTCCTGGGCGCCGCTCCGTTCGCCCGCAGTGCCCCATTACTGTCTCCTCTCCTGCTCCACATGCTGCTTACTATCGGAGCGATGGGAGGAGACATCAGCTTCACTAGTGGGCGTTCCTTCTCCCTGCGCTGCGATTGGACAGCTTTACAGTCACGAAGAAGGAACGCCCACTAGTGAAGCTGATGTCTCCTCCCATCGCTCCGATAGTAATCAGCAGCATGTGGAGCAGGAGACAGTAATGGAGCACTGCAGTCGAACGAGCGGCGCCCAGGACTAATGGTGAGTGCTGAGACATCGCTGGGCGCCGCTCTGTGTGGCCTGATAGTGTAAGAAGTTTAACACAATACAGGAGGCGGGTGCCGGCAGCAGAATCGCATTGCCGGCACCCTGCCCCTGACAGGGAGCTGCGATCAGAGGCAGTTAACCCCTTAGGTGCCGCACCTGAGGGGTTAACTGCTGATCTGCCAGTACCCGCCTCCTGTATAAAGGGGTAATTTATCATTGGTGGTGCAGTGTGCCCCCCCCCCTCAACCCCCCCATCCCATTAAAATCATTGGTGGCACAGTGCGCCAGCCCCTCTCAACCCCCCCAGTATTGAAATCATTGGTGGCAGTGGCCACAGGGACCTCTCCCCTCCCCCTCATTGGTGGTGCAGTGACAGCTTCTGATCGGAGCCCCAGCTGTGTAAGCCTGGGGCTCCGATCAGTTACCATGGCAGCCAGGACGCTACAGAAGCCCTGGTTGCCATGGTAACATCCCTGATGCTGTGTGCACAAGGCACAGAGCAGCAGGGACAGTGTGAAGTCTTATTCACCCTGATAGAGCTGAATAGGACAAGGGATGAAAGATCCCAGGTTCTCGCCCCTAAGGCTACTTTCACACTTGCGTTCAGAGCGGATCCGTCTGAGACGGAACCGCTCATATAATGCAGACGGTGGAAAGTAGCCTGAACGGATCCGTCCAGACTTTTACATTGAAAGTCAATGGGGGACGGATCCGTTTGAAGATTGAGCCATATTGTGTCATCTTCAAACGGATCCGTCCCCATTGACTTCCATTGTAAGTCTGGACGGATCTGCACGCCTCCGCACGGCCAGGCGGTTTTTTTTTATGCGGCCCACATAAACTTAAATTTTGTTTTTTTGGCCCATGTTAGCCTTTGAGTTTGACATGCTTGCCTTAGAGTCAAAGGATCCTTTAGGAAGTAATCGCTTATAGCGATATATATGGCTCTCAGGACTTTTCCTCACCTTCTCAAACTCCGTGGCTGAAAATAAATGGAAGGGCATAAGGAGCTGAGCCAAAGTACAGCTTCCCTGCCAGTCATCGGGGAGCCTAGACCTCAGCTTCCTATCTCCACACAGCCACCCAATATCAGTCCTGGCGCTTGTCTGGTTAATAAACCAGCTGGAGAAATAATTCTTATTATCGTAATCAATTCTTATGGTTCTTTCACAGTATTCTTTAGTAAGGTTCCCTAATTCCCTACCTGGTCAGTTTCTCATGAAGCAGGTGTAGTAACCTGGGTAGGCAACCACTAAAGGAGGAACTTCTTCTCTCCCCACAGGTGGATACAGCAAAGAGAGTATCTCACAAACTATCATCTGGATTATGTGATAGGCATTATATAAAGACAATATGCATTGCAGACCTTGTAGGCTTTCCTTATCTGATAGCCTGAATGGTATCGTACCTAGATGTGGTATAGCCTTAGCACAAGCTATATAGTCAGTTTTATTATTCTGCATTGCAGTTTATACAGTGTATCTCCCTAGGAGATAATTATATCTATCAAAAAGAAAAACCCCAATGCAGATATACCAAGCTTCATAAATAGATAATATGAAGACCCTAATTTCTACAATCTGCAAGAGTAATGGTTATATCATCAACATGTGTGCTGTATTGTACGTATAATAGGTCAACATAAAAAATATATAATTATCTGCTAGGGCAGAGGTGGGTGGGCACAATGGGTTCATATATTGGACCCGGGGGCCGGACCAAGAGTAGATGGATGGGGCGTTAATGAGAATTAATATACAGTACAGACCAAAAGTTTGGACACACCTTCTCATTCAAAGAGTTTTCTTTATTTTCATGACT
This sequence comes from Bufo gargarizans, assembly GCF_014858855.1. Classification (NCBI taxonomy): domain Eukaryota; kingdom Metazoa; phylum Chordata; class Amphibia; order Anura; family Bufonidae; genus Bufo; species Bufo gargarizans. The sequence goes on from NC_058080.1 coordinate 120,626,670, forward strand.
ATGAAAATTGTAGATTCACACTGAAGGCATCAAAACTATGAATTAACACATGTGGAATGATATACATAACAAAAAAGTGTGAAACAACTAAAAATATGTCATATTCTAGGTTCTTCAAAGTAGCCACTTTTAGCTTTGATTACTGCTTTGCACACTCTTGGCATTCTCTTGATGAGCTTCAAGAGGTAGTCACCTGAAATGGTTTTCACTTCACCGGTGTGCCCTGTCAGGTTTAATAAGTGGGATTTCTTGCCTTATAAATGGGGTTGGGACCATCAGTTGCGTTGTGTAGAAGTCAGGTGCATACACAGCTGATAGTCCTACTGAATAGACTGTTAGAATTTGTATTATGGCAAGAAAAAAGCAGCTAAGTAAAGAAAAACGAGTGGCCATCATTACTTTAAGAAATGAAGGTCAGTCAGTCAGCCGAAAAATTGGGAAAACTTTGAAAGTGTCCCCAAGTGCAGTCACAAAACCAATCGAGCGCTACAAAGAAACTGGCTCCCATGTGGACCGCCCCAGGAAAGGAAGACCAAGAGTCACCTCTGCTGCGGAGGATAAGTTCATCCGAGTCACCAGCCTCAGAAATTGCAGGTTAACAGCAGCTCAGATTAGAGACCAGGTCAATGCCACACAGAGTTCTAGCAGCAGACACATATCTAGAACAACTGTTAAGAGGAGACTGTGTGAATCAGGCCTTCATGGTAGAATATCTGCTAGGAAACCACTGCTAAGGACAGGCAACAAGCAGAAGAGACTTGTTTGGGCTAAAGAACACAAGGAATGGACATTAGACCAGTGGAAATCTGTGCTTTGGTCTGATGAGTCCAAATTTGAGATCTTTGGTTCCAACCACTGTGTCTTTGTGTGACGCAGAAAAAGTGATGGACTGAACGGATGGACTCTACATGCCTGGTTCCCACCATGAAGCATGGAGGAGGAGGTGTGATGGTGTGGGGGTGCTTTGCTGGTGACACTGTTGGGGATTTATTCAAAATTGAAGGCATACTGAAACAGCATGGCTACCACAGCATCTTGCAGCGGCATGCTATTCCATCCAGTTTGCGTTTAGTTGCACCATCATTTATTTTTCAACAGGACAATGACCCCAAACACACCTCCAGGCTGTGTAAGGGCTATTTGACCATGAAGGAGAGTGATGGGGTGCTGCGCCAGATGACCTGGCCTCCACAGTCACCGGACCTGAACCCAATCGAGATGGTTTGGGGTGAGCTGGACCGCACAGTGAAGGCAAAAGGGCCAACAAGTGCTAAGCATCTCTGGGAACTCCTTCAAGACTGTTGGAAGACCATTTCAGGTGACTACCTCTTGAAGCTCATCAAGAGAATGCCAAGAGTGTGCAAAGCAGTAATCAAAGCAAAAGGTGGCTACTTTGAAGAACCTAGAATATGACATATTTTCAGTTGTTTCACATTTTTTTGTTATGTATATAATTCCACATGTGTTAATTCATAGTTTTGATGCCTTTAGTGTGAATCTACAATTTTCATAGTCATGAAAATAAAGAAAACTCTTTGAATGGGAAGGTGTGTCCAAACTTTTGGTCTGTACTGTAAATGAAATTAAAATTTCGTAACATTAAAGGTTTAGTTTAATTCAAGGTAGAAAAGCATAACAAGAGTTATTGTACAAAACTTTTATGCAATGTATTTCTTTCATAACATAGTATGTACTATATAACTCACCTTCAATTTTAGTGGGAACAGTGTTGTTCGTCTTCTTTTTTTTTGCTAAGGCATGAAAGTCTCCATAGTGCCCCCCCTTATTGTGCCAGTATATAGGACCTCATAGTGCTTCCCCTCTTCTCCATAGTGCCCCCCATATTTTGGCAGTATGTAGGGCCCCCATAGTGCTTCCCCTCTTCTCCATAGTGACACCCATAGTGCTTCCACTCTTCTTCATAGTACCAATCCATATTGTGCCAGTATATAGGGCCCCCTTCTTGCCACAGTATACTATAAATAATAAAAACAACAAACTCATATACTTACCTTATGCTGCTGTCAGTGATGCGATGCAGGCCTCTGCCGGCCTGTGTCCCGCTCTGTACGGCTCAGGCGGCGCGATGACGTAATTGTGCCGCCTGCACCGGCCTCTGATAGGCTACAGGCCTAGTGCCTGTAGCCTATCAGAGGAACAGGCAAGGGAGACGCCTCTCCCTTGCTCCTCCGCACCATTCATCTGTATCGCTGTCCTGAGGACGGCGATATAAATGAATATGGAGATGACAGCTTTCACAATGGAAACGCTCATCTCCACTCCTGCTGGCTCTGGACAGAATGGGCCCCCCTCCCATCGCAGTCGCATGAGCAGCTCTGCGGGCCGAATAAAAAGGTCTTCGGGCTGTAATTTGCCCATCACTGTCTTAGGGCTATACCTTGCCACAATACCTTTGATATGAAGTGCTTTATCTGATGTATGTGCCTCATGTAATTTTTTCTGTATCTACTTCCATCATGCCTTTATTTCCTATTATCTGGACATGGGCGTGTAGTAATGAATTTTGATTAATAAAGATTATTATATATTTTTAGAAGATATAGTCCCATTTGATCTTTTTTGCTTAGGATTTAAAGGGAACCTGTCACCTCTACTATGCTACCCTCACTGAGCGTTTCTAAATGTTCATTGTGTTACCCTAAACATATAATTTACACTTTTAATTTCATTTGCAGACAAATTCAATAACTTTTATGCATTTTTGTACTTCCCTCCTTTTATGCAAATTAACATAAAAGAGTCATATCTTACTTGTGTGACCAGAGAAGAGTCATATTTTCAAGCTCTGACTGCTCTCAGGTTAATTTTTATATGTATCAAATCTGGGTTTTTTACACAATAAAAGCACACAGAGCTATGGGGACTTGGTATTGCGGACGTGCTAGCGGCCATCTAGCAACCCCTGTCCTCAGCTCTATACCCACAATCCTGGTGACAGGTTCCCTTTAATTAAAAATTAGAGACTGATTTTCACCTTGTTCTCCACTTTTGCCATGCTCTCCCCCTTTTCTAAATCCACCAACAGCAACTCAAATTTCTTAACTCATCGCGTTATCTTGAAACAAAAGCCATTGAAAAGCAATTGAAGGTGTTTGCTTAACACATTTAGTTTAGATAACACGCCTCATCAAGCATGTGTGTCAACTCTACTACATCTGTATGCCTGCCTCCATGGTCTTGGTTAAGGACTCCTCTAGCTTGCCTAGCTTGTTCATGGCAAAATAATACAAAAATCTTGGAGACAGGGATCCCTAGTGCAAGGGAATGTGATCAATGCACATTTCATAATATAAAAGGCATGTATTGCCTCTGGGACAATGTTGGTCCAACTTATGATATGCAAACATGGATTCTTGCACTAGAAGCAAAAGATCCAGAGGCGACAATACTGCAGTGGATCTGCGCCGACTCCGAAGTATCCAGAAGCCCCCCGAATAAACAGGGAGGGGGAGGTTTAGCTGCTCCCTTCCCTCTATGTTATCTAAGTCTCTCTCTCTCTTGGTTGGGCTTTTGGGACCATTCTCTACTAATCAGTTTTTCGTTTGGCAAGAAAAGGATAAAAATGAGCTCTTAACAAACTCTGCCTCTGATGCCACCAGATGTAAGGCAGCTATCCTATAAGTCAATGTTCAACCCTTTAAATAGGCCTTGAGACATGAATCAGATATTAAATAAGCCAGCACCTCATTTACAGACAGCTGTTTTAGGGTGATTGCCCTTCAAGTAGATTATGGCGCTCTTTCACAAAATTCAACGTAGAACAGACATAGAAACATGATCTGGGGACAGACACAAAGAAACATTTCTAATACATTAACACACAATTTCCTTGAACACATAACAAACAATAGGTTTTTCTGGAGCTCCATACACATGATATAAAAACGCATAAAACATACCTGATTATACACAATTAGTATTTCACTATCAACCATTTACATTCTGCTTTAGTTACAAGCTTCAGACACTCAATGAATGATTTGTGACTGAAACACTTCAGTCACACATTCCATTATCCCTTTTTAGGGTTATGAGTTCCCTCCTCTCACTGCTACGGCCCCCGCTATCTCCCTTCATACAAGTACCCAGCTTTCCTGTAACTCAACAATCTATTCACATACAGATATTAAGGGAGAAAGAGACAATTTCTGGTCAATAATGGCCAGAAATTCTTTTTATCTTTTTGCCTACAAACAGAAAGTTATAACAGATACAAATCAAATTATTCAAGACAGAACCTGAAAAATGCACATAACAAAATTAATACAATGCCACGTGGACTTACTGATATAAATATACAAACCGGATTCCCAAAAAGTTGGGACACTAAACAAATTGTGAATAAAAACTGAATGCAATGATGTGGAGATGGCAAATGTCAATATTTTATTTGTAATAGAACGTAGATGACAGATCAAACGTTTAATCCGAGTAAATGTATAATTTTAAAGGAAAAATACGTTGATTCAAATTTTCACGGTGTCAACAAATCCCCAAAAAGTTGGGACAAGTAGCAATAAGAGGCTGGAAAAAGTAAATTTGAGCATAACGAAGAGCTGGAAGACCAATTAACAATAATTAGGTCAATTGGCAACATGATTGGGTATAAAAAGAGCTTCTCAGAGTGGCAGTGTCTCTCAGAAGCCAAGATGGGTAGAGGATCACCAATTCCCACAATGTTGCGCAGAAAGATAGTGGAGCAATATCAGAAAGGTGTTACCCAGCGAAAAATTGCAAAGACTTTGCATCTATCATCATCAACTGTGCATAACATCATCTGAAGATTCAGAGAATCTGGAACAATCTCTGGGCGTAAGGGTCAAGGCCGTAAAACCATACTGGTTGCCTGTGATCTCCGGGCCCTTAAACGACACTGCACCACAAACAGGAATGCTACTGTAAAGGAAATCACAGAATGGGCTCAGGAATACTTCCAGAAACCATTGTCAGTGAACACAATCCACTGTGCCATCCGCCGTTGCCAGCTGAAACTCTACAGTGCAAAGAAGAAGCCATTTCTAAGCAAGATCCACAAGCTCAGGCGTTTTTACTGGGCCAGGGATCATTTAAAATGGAGTGTGGCAAAATGGAAGACTGTTCTGTGGTCAGACGAGTCACGATTCGAAGTTCTTTTTGGAAATCTGGGACGCCATGTCATCCGGACCAAAGAGGACAAGAACAACCCAAGTTGTTATCAACGCTCAGTTCAGAAGCCTGCATCTCTGATGGTATGGGGTTGCATGAGTGCGTGTGGCATGGGCAGCTTGCATGTCTGGAAAGGCACCATCAATGCAGAAAAATATATTCAGGTTCTAGAACAACATATGCTCCCATCCAGACGTCAACTCTTTCAGGGAAGACCCTGCATTTTTCAACAAGATAATGCCAGACCACATTCTGCATCAATCACAACATCATGGCTGCGTAGGAGAAGGATCTGGGTACTGAAATGGCCAGTCTGCAGTCCAGATCTTTCACCTATAGAGAACATTTGGCGCATCATAAAGAGGAAGGTGCAACAAAGAAGGCCCAAGATGATTGAACAGTTAGAGGCCTGTATTAGACAAGAATGGGAGAGCATTCCTATTTCTAAACTTGAGAAACTGGTCTCCTCGGTCCCCAGACGTCTGTTGAGTGTTGTAAGAAGAAGGGGAGATGCCACACAGTGGTGAAAATGGCCTTGTCCCAACTTTTTGGGGATTTGTTGACACCATGAAATTCTGATTCAACATATTTTTCCCTTAAAATGGTATATATTTGTAAAGAATAAATTAAGGCAACTGGACGTACTGTAGATTTCTTGAAAACGTTTTACTCGTTCTTCCAACGAGCTTTCTCAATTCTGAGTAATTGTACAAAAAATAGGATAATGGAATCAACACCTTTGACCCAATGCTGGGTCTAATTACCAGATGTGGATTCAGTTACATATTTATTCCCAGAATTTTTTGTACAATCACTCAGAATTGAGAAAGCTCGTTGGAAGAACGAGTGAAATGTTTTCAAGAAATCTACAGTACGTCCAGTTGCCTTGATTTATTCTTTCCAGATATATACCTGGATAAATGAGAACCTTCACAGACTTAAAATGGTACATTTTCTCATTTTAAACTTTTGTTCCGTGATTTATGTTCTATTCTGAATAAAATATTAGAAGTTGGCACCTCCACATCATTGCATTCCGTTTTTATTCACGATTTGTATAGTGTCCCAACTTTTTTGGAATCCGGTTTGTGTGTGTGTGTATATATATATATATATATATATATATATATATGATATACCAAACTAAACAATCATCATTGAAATTACTTATTATTTAGGAGCATATATTAAAGTACAGTTTTCTGTACACAGCACTCGCAAAGATATTCTTAGTTCAGGGTAATCTGAATACAAGGTATCCTTTTAATTGTGTTGTCCATTTTCTTCAAATTCCAAACTTCCATCTTTTGGCATTCCAGTCCTTTATTAACAACTTGCTATACCCTTCCATTTTCACCTCATCTCTACCTTCTTTTTCCTGCTTTCTCCATCACTATTTGTCTAGCAGTATTCCTCTTTTTTGAGAGACTTTCAACCATTTTCTTGCAAAATCAATCCCATACTTTCTTCTCCTTTTCTCATCATACTTTTCAAATTCCTTCACTAATTTGTCACCTCTAACCACACTCAGCTTCCCTTTAAACTGAAACGTCTTGCGACACTTATCAAATTAATTTAGAAACACGTGTATTCAACCTATACACTATAAAAATTAGGTCTTTAGATATCAAAGGACTGTATCCGGTATATATTTCATAGTACCCCTAGACTACAATTTACAAAATCCTCCATCCTGCTAAAGAAATACCTAGCATTGACCCAAATTTACACTCTAGGCAGGATATTTAAAGGGTTTTTGTCATCAGAAAAATCGTTATGTATCTGTCTGACATTAGTAATGTGCTAATGGCAGCAGAACATAACTATATAATTTTTAACTCCCTGCCTGCCGCCGTTCCCTCAAAATAAATACGTTTATAATATGCTAATGAGCCTCTAGGTGCTACTGGGGCGTTTCTGCAGCACCTAGAAGCGTTCGCACATCGCTAATGTCAGCCAGATAAATTACGATTTTTCTGATGACAGAAACCCTTTAAATCAAGGCAGTGGGTGGAAGATTTTTCTTTATATTTCTGATAACAAGAAGGCTCAGATATATAGTGAATGCCAATAGTCCTATGATTATTAGAACAGATCCCTCAGTACAGTGTCCTCAGAAAATGTTGATTACACTCACCAGTAATCTGATTTTCCAGACCCCACAACAGCACCACAGAAAGAGAGAACATTAGCCCTTTCAGCCCAAAAGGTAGAGACTATGCGAGTAGAATGTGCTCTCAGGAGAACTTCCAGAAGAGGCATAAGCCAGAGATCTAACCATCCTAATACATCTGACTAGTGAACTCTTTGAGGCCACCTTACCTTTCTTCATGCCAGAAAGAGAACAAAAAAACGCAAAAGGATTTTCTTTAATCCCTGGCTACCCCTAGGTAGCGTATAATTCATCACCTGACATCCAGGCAGTGGAAAAACTCTTTCCTTCTGATCCCCGGGCTCATCAAAAAGTGCTTGAAAGGTAATCTAAGCTAAGAATACACAGATAGAAGCATAGGGAAGCCTAGTGCTAACAAGAGGTCTGAACTAAAAGAAAAAAAGTCGGATCAATGACATCCTAACTTAGGAAATTTAAATACTAGACCCTATACTTAAAACCCAGCATAATCCTATAAAAGAAATCTCATATGGGTTTCTCATCAAGTGTATATCAAAATAATCATAACAGATTTAACGAAGCATCTTAGAAAAGTACTTATCTTGACAAAGAATGATCAAAACTGAAGATGATTAGTGAACACCGATTCCTTGCAGAATTGCGAGACAGATGCTTTGATCCAAAATACACTGGACGCCCTTTGTTCTATTACCAGAAGAACTTAGTCGTCCAAATTTCCTCGCAATCTGGCATCCATGATGGAGCTCTACCGTGGCATCCATCCCCTGGAGGAGCTCACGGATCTGCCGCAAGAGGTCCAAAGAGCCCCCTGGACCCTTCGGATGGGTGGCAGGTATTTATAGGGTTTTGCTGGTGCGCCATACCTCCTGTATGCCATCCAGACTAAATTTTCCAGCCCATCTTCTTACTCCCAATCAGGAGCCATATAGGGCTTTGTTGGTACGCCATATGTCCTGTAGGCTTATCGAAACAATATGGTCCAGCCCATATCCTCATTCCTAACCAGGAGGCTTATAGGGAATTTGCTACTATGCCATACATCCTGCAGGCCATCCAAGCATTATGGTCCAGCCCATCTTCTCACTCCCACCAAGAGCATTATAGGGCTTTGTTGGAGTACTATGCTTATTTTAGACCCTTAAACTACAAATGGACAACCAGATATAGCCACAGAACTAGTTCACCATGCCTGCATTGCCACCAAGGTAGACCGCCACCAAGACATGGTGGCACCTCAGGCACAACTGGTCACATAGACATCCATTCAGAGCCAAGAATAGTCATCTAGACCCTGCTGCATGAGCGGTCAGGAAGATACAGCAACAGAAGATATCAGCCATGCAGACACGATGGCAAAAGCCTTCAGCCAAGCAGACACTGCGGCAAAAGCCGTTAGCCAAGCAGGCACGGCGGCAAAAGCCATCAGCCAAGCAGACATGGCTGCAAAAGCAGGCAGCCAGCAAGACAGACACAGACTCAAAGGCAGCCAGCGAGACAGGCACAGACTCAAAAGGCAGCCAGACAGACAGGCACAGACTCAAAAGGCAGCCAGCCAGACAGGCATAGACTCAAAAGGCAGCCAGACAGACAGGCATAGACTCAAAAGGCAGCCAGACAGACAGGCACAGACTCAAAAGGCAGCCAGCCAGACAGGCACAGACTCAAAAGGCAGCCAGACAGACAGGCACAGACTCAAAAGGCAGCCAGACAGACAGGCACAGACTCAAAGGCATTCAGCCAACCAGGCATAGACGTACAGGCGTTCAGCCGACCAGGCACAAACGCTACAGGCTTTCAGCCGACCTGGCATAGATGCTACAGGCGAACATCCGACCTGGCATAGACGCTACAGGCGAACAGCGACCTGTCATAGACGCTACAGGCGAACAGCTGACCAGGCATAGGCGCTGCAGGAGTTCAGCCAACCAGGCCTAGACGCTGAAGGCGTTCAGCTGACCAGGCATAGACGCTACAGGCATTCAGCTGACTAGGCATAGACGCACAGGTCAACAAGCAGGTATAAAAACAAGACATTCAACCAAGCAGGAATAGATGCAAAGGCGGTCAGCCATACAGGCACCAATATTCAGCCAAACCAACATAACAGTAAAGGCATTCAGCCAGGAAGGCATGAAGCTCAAAGCCAAGAGGCAGCCAGCCAGGCCCTGAAGCCAAGAGGCAGCCAAACACATAGCCCTCCAGAACATTTCTAGGACTCCCAGGCTAGTGGTAGTGACCTGTAAAACCAACAGGGACAGGAAACCACTGAGGTGGGAGAGTTGCTCCACTTTTTTATTCTGCACGTTTCCTGTCCCAGGGGGCGGATCCTCTCTCTCTCTCTGTGGTGCTGTCATAGTGGGAACAAATTTGTAGGCAGCACAGCAAACAGTGAGTAAGAAGACACTTTTTGGGAAGTGCCATGGAGTGCGTTTTCTTGCCCATAGGCTTTATTTGATGGGGGCATGCTAGGGAAAGGAGATATCCATATCTCCCCTCAGAAAGCAAATACCGGTATAATGTTTGGACTCTAGTTGTAGCCAGAACCTAGGCGGATCAATTGGGCCCGGAACCATCTTCCTGCAACATTCTGGTCAGGGGCTATAAGCCCTAAGGGGTTTTATGGGTCATTTGCTCCCAGCACCAGAGAAGGAGGGGTGGACCCTACCCATAGACGGGGAAGGGCGTGGCCAGCTACAGGTCATAAGCCCATGCAAGCCAGCGGGCGGTGTCTTTCTCTGGAAGGGGGTCACATCGTGCAAATGTGTTTGGAGAGACCTGGAAACCGCTGACATCACCGCCCCCACGTGACTGAAGCTAGGGACTATTCCACCCTTATGACCCAAAGGAACGTTCAACTACCCGGCAACTGACTTTTACACTGCTTAACCCTGTTGTACCCAAATAATCTATATCTGTAACCTCAGACCACTGTATATATTCTCTGTGTATATTGTGTTAAATCTAGTGTGCCCATCCGGCGATTAAATATATAATTTAATTTTGTGCTATCTTGTATCTCGATCACAAATCCCCACGTCTGTGTTTCGGCCTAGTTATAAGCTACTGCGGGTGGGTTTCTCACCCTATATCATCCTGTTAACGGACTGGGCTTATATCAAACAAGAGCTGGTGGCAGATACATGGGCTGAGACAGTGCTGTTTTCACTGCGGCAGTGAGAAGGCTCTCTGCTTGTTGCCTCTCTGTGCCCACGTGGACAGGAGGTGTGTGTGTAAACTGTACCAACCTGACCTTACCTGCTCCTCTGGAGGGCGTAATGTCACGTTTTTGGTAACACGTGACTATACCATGTCTCGTGAGGGAAATGTGCCTGGATGTTTCTTTTACAGTTTTCTACCTATCGTTTTGTCTTCAGTCCAAACAATGACCTCAGACCACACCTAATTAAACTCATTTATCCATTCAGGGTTTTATTTATTTAACCTTTATCCATTCACACAAATCATTCAAGGAGTTTCATATGTATACACAAATGACTCAAAGAGTGCTCGAATCATAGTGCTCCCTGCACTATGATTCGAGCAAGAATCAAAGCCGCTTTCCAAAACGTTACCCTTCCAGGACTGTAATGTTCGCCGCACTCTGGACGCCCAGAGCCTAAATACAGTCCTCAGAGAGTAATGTCGCTCACCCAAGGTGACCACGACTGGTATTTGTAAGAGACTGTCTTAACTCTTACTTTTGCAACACTTAGACATACAAAATAGACAACTTACATACAGTACAGACAAAATAAGGGTACTTTCACACTTGCGGCAGAACGGATCCGGCAGGCTGTTCACCCTGTCGGATCCGTCCTTCCGCTGTTTCGCCGTGCCATATAGTCAATGGGGACGGAGCAGTGGAAGGACGGATCCGACAGGGTGAACAGACTGCTGGATCCGTCCTGCCGCAAGTGTGAAAGTAGCCTTAACAATTTACATAAAGATACTTAGACAATAGTTACATAAACACAGTTACTTGTTGCATGTCCCTAAAGTCATTACCTATAATCTTTTACATGCGCATGGAGTTATTTATTCCTGTAGCCTTCCCACACAGGCTATGGCCTTTTCCCCCTTGAGAATCCTATCTCAAGTGATCAAGACTCTACTCTTGAGTTTCCGTCTTCACCAAATCTAATCTTCCTAAAACCCCAAGACCATGTCTTGTACTGGTAACCACAGCAATAACTATATCTATCTACCAACAGAAACAGTTAATGTCTTACCTATATTCAGATGATACCAGATGCTCGAATCTCCATACTATGTTCTTTAAATAACCCCCTTGTCCTTCCGCCTGCTGGCCTCTGTTTAACAGCAATTCAGCCGGAGGTCTTTCCAAATCAGGGAGTCAGTGGACTCCCCGCCGTCGACGGTGTTCAGCCACGGATGAACCGAGGGTTTTAGGAGGTATTGGATTCCGGTTCGAAGGACCAATTTGTTAATATAATTTTCTTTACCAAGGAAGGATCACAATGTCATCTGAATTTAAGGTTAAAGGAGGTATTTTCTCTTTGTTCTTATATAAGAAGAGACAAACACACTGTATGGAGTTTCAGCAGAATGTCTGCGGGTATATTATCTAGGGTTGTTGCGATAACAAAATTTTGATTAGATTTCGATACCATAAAAAAGTATTGCAAAACTCGATACCATTCGATACCACGCGAAAAAAATAAAACACCAAAATAGCCATGTGCATTCCGCATTTTAAAAAATGGCGACTCGCGCATTATTTTATTTTTTTTTCTGTTTCCGGCGTTCACCACATTTTTTTATATTTTAATAGTTTGGACTTTTTGGACGTGGTGATATATGATATGTTTATTTATTTGTTTATATATTTTATATGTAAAATTGGGAAAGGGGGGGATTTATACTTAATACTTTGGTGGGGTTTCTTAAACTTTTTTTTTTACTTTTTATTTAATAACTATTTCCCCAGGCATGGTGAACTTAGGGGCTAGAACCTGGGATCTTTTAATTCCTTGTCCTATTCACCGTAATAGAGCCCTATCAGGGTGAGTAGGGCCTCACACTCTCCCTGCTGCCCTGTTCTCTGTGCACACAGTAGCAGGGATGTTACCATGGCAGCCAGGGATTCAGTAGCATCCTGGCTGCCATGGCAACCGATCGGAGCCCCTGGATTACACTACTGGGGCTCCGATCAGAACTGCCACTAATGAAGAGGAGGGGACCCTGTGTCCACTGCCACCAATGATTAATACTGTGGGGGGTTGGGGGGGGGGGCACACTGCACCACCAATGTTTTTTGGGGTGGAGGGAGAGAGTGACTCCTTCTCCCCTGTGCTGCTGAGGGAACATCAGCGCGCCCATGTTCTCTGATGCTAGGCTGCACAGTAGGGCAGCCTAGTATTGATAAATGTCAAATCCCGGTATCGTATCGGGACAAATCCCGGTATCGATACCGGGACAAAAGTATTGATTGCAACAACCCTAATATTATCAGAGTTGAGTTTATATAGACAATCTTAAGGCATAGTGAACTGGTTTGAACTAGTTTTTAACAGCGTATTCACAGAGAACAAAATCTGTTCCAGCTGTCCACTGTTATGGTTGTCTTTAGTTTCAGGGTGGCAATGATCTCTGACTCCAGGACCTCTGAGCTCTTTATTGCATAGACCAAGGCCCTGCACATACCTCAAGTAATTACAATAAAGTATATTCTAGAAAACAGAGTAAATTTAAAATTTGCCCAACACAGACCACAAAAACGGCTATGGCTGTGTGCATGAGCCCTTGAGTAGTCAGCAGTCAGGCAATTATGGCATGTTATATAAAATATCTCATAATGCAGTAAACTATGGTTAAGTGCAGAAAAGCTGCAATGATGACCTATGAGTTCGGTGGGGGTCCAACTTCTTGCACTCCCACCAATCAGCTACCATACCAAGCATAGTGGCATACATCATATAGCAATTGTGCTTGGAATTGCAGAACAGGTCCATTTACTTGAATTGAGCTGCACTAGGCCATGTGACCGATAAACGCGACTTCCCCGGCCTACAAACAGGCTGCGGCACTCACCTCCTTTGAACAGTTGAGTGGGGGGAGGGGGGACTAGAATTCGTACTCCCACTGATTTGCTATTGATAACCTATTCTGAAGATAGATCATCAATATTTTACTCCTGGAAAACCATTTAAATAATAAAAAAAATACAATAAAAGCAACAAAAAAAATAGCATATTTAATGTGTTTTAAAAAAAAATATCTGTAAGACTTACACCATAAAATGCAGTCATATATATTGGATCAATATTGGCTGAATCTGCCAATTTCAGCGAGACCATCTAATATGTACAGCGATTTGCTGGACAATCATTTAGGAGCCAGCTATCTGAAGTATATGGCCAGCATATCCCCGAGTTACACTTTATTATAATTACAGTATTACTCTGTATATCACTAACACATTCTGTAGTGCCGTATGGAGATTGTCATCAATCACATCCGTACCATTCCCCAGTGAAGCTCACAAATAAACTGCAAATGAAACTATAATTATATTTGTAAGAGGAAACCCGAGTAGCCGGGGAACCCAGCATGAGTATACAGACTCCATGTAGATTTTGCCCATGGTCAGATTCAAACTCATGACCCCAGCATGCACGGTACGTAGAAAGTATTCAGCCACTGTCCTGCCCATGCTGAATTAGGTTCTCTATCACTCTGTAATGCCATTTTCACACAGTCAGTGTTTGGTCAGTAATTGTGAAGCAAAACCAGGAATGGCAGCTACACAGAGATAAGGTATAATGGGGAGATGTTTTATGTTTTCTGTGTTTTTGACCTAAACTTTGCTTCGGCTCACAATCACTGATGGAAATCTAAGGCTTGCGTCACACATCACTACCTAGTCGTTATAATGAAGTGATGACATTCAGTTTCATTGCAGGCTATAAAAAGTGATGATGTTTTGGAGGCCAGTCCGTAGTGCGGTCTGCTTGGCTGCTAGCTGTCGGCACATGTGTAAGGCTACTTTCACACCTGCGTTAGGTGCGGATCCGTCTGGTATCTGCACAGACGGATCCGCACCTATAATGCAAACGCTTGTATCCGTTCAGAACGGATCCGTTTGCATTACAAAAAAAATGCATGATAGTGCAAACTGCACCATATTGTGTCAGTGAAAATGGATCCGTCCCAATTGACTTACATTGAAAGTCAGGTCGGATCCATTGGGCTCCGCACGGCCAGCCTGACACCAAAACGCTGCAAGCGTGCATTCTGAACAGATCCTTATCCATTCAGACTGTATTGGGGCTGAACTGATCCGTTTTGGGCCGCTTGCGAGAGCCCTGAAACGGATCTCACAGGCGGACCCAGAAACGCCAGTGTGAAAGTAGCCTAAACCACAACGTCTCACAATTTATCTTTCAGGGAAAAGCGAACAACAGATCTATATATCTATGACAATACCTAGCGTATTTTGTTTGTGCTGCATGGTGGATTAAGCAAACACATAGCTGGTCCATTTCATATATCCATTTTGTAACTGCTGAATGTCCACAAAAAGTCCTTTTATTTGTTCAAACACTTACTGTAACGAGGACCTGTCACTACAAACTGCAATGCAATCTGAAGGCAGCATGTTATAGAGCAGGAGGAGCTAAGCAGATTGATATTTATTGTTGTGGGAAAAAAATTACTAAAATCTGTGATTTATACATTTATAATGTTATATTTTTGCTTTTTTTTCCTCCTCCTAAGAACAGCTGTTGGTACAGGGAGCAGGTGACAGTGTGTCAGTGAATGACAGCCATCTCTTATACACACATATACACACAGTCCTATCAGTCACTGATAACCCCTCCCACCTGTACCGATAGCTGTTCACAGGAGGTGGAAAATGCAAAGATATAAATGTATAAATTACAGGTTTTATAGAATCTTTTCCCACAAAAGTAAATATAAATCCGCTCAGCTTCTCCTGCTCTATAACAAGCAGCTTTCAGATTGCCCTGCATTTTGTGGAGACAGGTTCTCTTTAAGTGTCATTTTATAGTATTATTAAAGTAACTCAACTACACATAGTGACATGTTCTGATGAAGGACAATTGTCTACTGTCTGATTGATGTAATAGCTACCTTACAAGAGGATGTTACCGGATCAACCACTATTATGACAGCATATAATCAAGTGTCCTGTAATAAATAGGAAAGTGAACTTAAGACATATTCAACAATGTATAATTCAGATCTTTATATACAGTATTTGTAGAAAATGACTTAAAGGGAACCTGTCACCGGGATTTTGTGTATAGAGCTGAGGATGTGGGTCGCTAGATGGCCGCAAGCACATCCGCAATACCCAGTCCCCATAGCTCTGTGTGCTTTTATTGTGTCAAAAAACGATTTGATACATATGCAAATTAACCTGAGATGAGTCCTGTACGTGAGATGAGTCAGGGACAGGACTCATCTCAGGTTAATTTGCATATGTATCAAATCGTTTTTGACACAATAAAAGCACACAGAGCTATGGGGACTGGGTATTGCGGATGTGCTAGCGGCTATATAGCAAGTGCTATGCAGGTGAACGCATATAAGATCCGCACGAATTTCCATGCAGATTTATGTGCGTTTCTGCAGCATATCCGCATCAAAATCTGCAGAGTCTAATTGCGGATTTTGGTGTATATTAGATGTGGTTTTGTTGCAGATCTGACCCTTCCATTGGAAACGGTGAAATCCGCAGCTAAAACCACAAACATAATTGACATGCTATTTAACCTGTTCCGGACATAGGGCGTACCGGCACGCCCTGATTTCCCGATCCTTAAGGACACAGGACATACTGGTACGTCCTATGTATTTCCGATCACCGCAGCTTGGCGGGCGGTGATAGGCGCCCGATGCCTGCTCAAATCATTGAGCAGGCACCTTGGCTAAATGCGAGGAGGGGTCCTGTGACCCCCCGTGTAGGCGATCGCAGC
This sequence comes from Bufo gargarizans, assembly GCF_014858855.1. Taxonomy (NCBI): domain Eukaryota; kingdom Metazoa; phylum Chordata; class Amphibia; order Anura; family Bufonidae; genus Bufo; species Bufo gargarizans. The sequence goes on from NC_058080.1 coordinate 120,642,933, forward strand.
AAACCACAGGTCAATTCAGACCTGCGGTTTGCTGAGTTTCCGGTTTATTCGGGTCTCTGGGCACCCAATAACCCGGAACAGGATGGTGATCGATGGTGTGGTAATACACCACCAATCACCATCCTGCGATCCTGAGAGGTGATGGTGACATCACCTCTCAGGATCGCTCTCATTCTTCGGCTGGGCGGGCGGGTCATTCAAATTATCGCAGCGCTCCTCTCCTCCTCCTTTTGTGTCCGGGAGCTGAGGAGCTGCTGCACGTCGGATCCAGAGCTGCATGATCTCCAGCCAGCACCCCAGCACCCCATCTGTGCCCCAGCACCCCCAGGTATTTAGGGAAAGGCTAGGGACAAGTTAGATTAGGCAGGGATATTTAGGGAAAGTTAGTTGAAGAAAAAAAAAAAAAAAAGTTTCTGATTGCATTACTCTAAATTGGGTGTCTGGGGTCCACAGCACAGCTGTGTGAACCTAGACCCCCAGGGGTGCTGCAGCTTGCCCCCCCAATGCCCCCCCCCCCCAGAACTTTTTTGGGGTGCAGGGTTTTTTTTTTTGTGTGCGTATGCTGACTGTGGCCGGCACTATTAGGGTCCGGCCACTGTTAGCACATCACACACCCCACCTCTGATCAACTTCGGACGGTTGATCAGCGATTTAGAATTTTTATTTTATTTTTTTTCAAATTTTTACACTTTTTTAAGTTACTCTTTTTTTTTTTTTTCTGTTACACCCGTACCCCCACACACACGCACACCAAATAAAGATTTACACGCAGACACACACTCCCCTATGGCCTGCCGGATGTTCTCGGCCGAGGAGGCATACACCCAGCTTGCCTCCTAGTCCGAGAGTCCTAGTGAGGACGAGGATGACCCCACTTTCCTTTTGTCATCCGCGTCCTCCTTATCATCTAGCAATGATGATGAGTCCCCAAGGCCAGGAGGAGCAAGGGGGCCGCCATGCTAGGGACCCTGTGGCCCACCCTAGTACGAGCAGCTCTGGGACTTGTACTAGTTTTCCAGTTAAATCCACCGGAGCCCCCTGCCGGTGAACTTGTCTGGTGTACCCCAGAGTGTTATGAGCCCGTGATTCCTGATTTTAAAGGCCAATCAGTGGGCTTCACTAAATTCAACTTTTTTAGTCTTTTTTTTTCAGTGACCACTTTGTAAATCTAGTGGTAGAGCAAACAAACCTGTACGCCCAACAGTTTGTTGCTCAACTCCCGGGCTCCTTTTTGGCTAGGCTCGGTGGCTGGACTCCGGTCAGTGCAGCCGAGATGAGGACATTTTAGGGCCTCGTGCTGCATATGGGCCTAGTCAAGAAACCTAGTGTCAGGCATTACTGGAGTGGGGACATCCTCTACCAGGCCCCACTTTAGAGTATGGCCATGACACGCTCCCGGTTTGAGGCCATCCAGAAATGCCTGCATTATTAAGATAATGCAGCATGTCCCCCCAAGGTGATCCTGCCTATGACCGCCTGTACAAAATCAGGCCAGTCATCGATCACTTTGGGGCCAAATTTGTACAGGCCTATGTACCTGGAAGGGAGGTCGCGGTTGTCGAGTCTCTCATTGCTTTCAAGGGGAGACTCCTTTTCCGCCAGTATGTTCCCTCTAAGCGGGCGAGGAATGGCGTGAAGCTGTACAAACTTTGTGAGAGTACCTCAGGGTACACGTACAAGTTTCGTGTGTACGAGGGGCGAGATTCCCATATTGAACCCCCAGAATGTACCCCCACTCTGGGTGTTAGCGGGAAAGTTGTGTGGGACCTTATGCACCCACTGCTAGATAAGGGTTACCACCTGTACGTCGGTAACTTTTACACTAGTATCCCCTTGTTCCAGTCCCTCGCTGCCAGATCCACGTCCGCTTGTGGGACCGTGCGGAAAAATCAACGAGGCCTCCCTAACTACCCCCTCCAGGTACCTATCCCCAGGGGTGATACCTGTGCCCTTACCACTGGAAACCTGTTGCTGGTCAGATATAAGGACAAGAGGGATGTCCTTGTACTGTCCACAATTCATGGTAACCGCATCACCCCTGTCCCTGTGCAAGGTACCACGGCAACGGTCCTCAAGCCCGATTGTATCATCGACTACAATCGGTATATGGGAGGAGTTGATCTCTCTGATCAAGTCCTCAAGCCATATAACGCCATGCGCAAAACCCGTGCATGGTACAAAAAAGTTGCGGTGTACTTGGTACAGGTGGCCTTGTACAACTCTTTTGTGCTGTCCCGGAGCGCTGGCAACACAGAGACATTCCTTCAGTTCTATGAGGCAGTCCTCAAGGACCTCATCTGTCCTGACCGGGAAAGAGCAGGCCGGAGTACCTCGGGAACTGTAGGCGTCCGGATCGTCCCTGGCCAACACTTTCCAGGTGTGGTCCCCCATACTGGAAAGAAGGGACGGACCCCAAAAAAGTGCAGAGTGTGTCACAGGAGGGGGACACGGAAGGATACCACTACTCAATGTGACACGTGCCCCGATCATCCGGGCCTCTGCATTATTGGTTGCTTCAGGGAGTACCACACTTCCATGGAGTACTAAATTTATATCCCAATTAAGCCACTGACAATCGGATAAAAAACTGGTTCTCAGACTTGAGACACTAAAACAAAAAAATTACATTTTCAAAAATATTATTTAGTAAAACTAAAAGAAATAAAAAAAAATATTAGGTATTGCCATGTCCGTAATAATCTGCTCTATAAAAATACACCCCCAACCCCTCAGATGAACACGGTCAAAAAAATAAAATAAAAAAGTTGCAACAAAAAGTTTTTTTGTCACCTTACATCACAAAGATTGTAATAGCAAGCGATCAAAAAGTCTTATGCACACCAAAATAGTGCCAATAAAACCGTCCTGTCATCCCACAAAAAATGAGTCCCTACCTAAGATAATCAGCTAAAAACAAAAAAAATATGACTCTTAGGCCTCATGCACATGGCTGTGCCTTTTTTGCGGTCCGCAAAAACCAGAAGGCGCCGGCAATATAAATGCCTATTCTTGTCCGGAAAAAGCGGACAAGAATAGGACATGTTATATTTTTTTAGCGGGGCCGCGGAATGGAGCCACGGATGCGGACAGCACACGGAGTGCTGTCCGCATCTTTTAGGGCCCCATTGAAATGAATGGGTCCGCATCCGAGCCGCCAAAATGGCGGCTCGGATGCGGACCCAAACAACGGTCGTGTGCATAAGGCCTTAGACTATGGAGATACTAAAATGTTTTTTTTGTTTATAAAAAGATAATATAGTGTAAAACATTAAAAAAATTAAGAAAGTAGACATATTAGGTATCGCCGCGTCCGTAAGAATCTGCTCTATAAAAATACCCCCCTAACCCCTCAAAAACACCCCATATGTGATCGTAAACTTCTGTATGACCAAACGGCAGGGCGCAGAAGAAAAGGAATGCCGTATGGTTTGAAGCCCCCCTGATGCACCCCTAGAGTAAAAACTCCATAAAAGCGACCCCATCGAAGAAACTACTTCCCCTCAAGGTATCCAAAACTGATTTTACAAACATCGTTAACCCTTTAGGTGTTCCACAAGAGTTATTGGCAAATGGAGATGAAATTTCAGAATTTCTATTTCTGGTAACCTTGCCTCACAAGAATGTAATATAGATAAACCAAAAATCATATGTACCCTAAAAATAGTCCCAACAAAGCTACCACCTTATCCGTAGTTTCCAAAATGGGTCACTTTTATGGAGTTTCTACTCTAGGGGTGCATCAGGGGGGCTTCAAATGGGACATGGTGTAAATAAACCAGTCCAGCAAAATCTGCCTTTCAAAAACCACACGGTGCACCTTTGCCTCTACGCCCTACTGTGTGCCCGTACAGTAGTTTACGGCCACATATGGGAGGTTTCTGCAAACTACAAAATCGGGGCAATAAATATAGCATTTTGTTTGGCTTTTAACCCTTGCTTTGTTACTGGGAAAAAATGGATTAAAATGAAATTTGAGAAATCAAATTTTTGGGCAAACTTTCCATCTCCATTTGCCAGTAACTCTTGTGCAACACCTAAAGGGTTAACAAAGTTTGTAAAATCAGTTTTGAATACCTTGAGGGGTGTAGTTTCTTAGATGGGGTCATTTTTATGGAGTTTCTACTGTAGGGGTGCATCAGGGGGGGCTTCAATTGGGACATGGTGTAAATAAACCAGTCCAGCAAAATCTGCCTTCAAAAGCCATACAGCGCACATTTCCCTCTACGCCCTACTGTGTGCCCGTAGAGTAGTTTACGGCCACATATGGGGTGTTTCTGCAAACTACAGAATCGGGCAATAAATATAGCATTTTGTTTGGCTGTTAACCCTTAGAAATGGATTAAAATGGAAAAGTTGCCAAAAAATCTAAATTCTGAAATGTTATCTCCATTTGCCATGAACTTTTGTGGAACACCTAAAGGGTTAACGACATTTGTAAAATCAGTTTTGAATACCTTGAGGGGTGTAGTTTCTAGAATGGGGTCATTTTTGGGTGGTTTCTATTATATCATCCTCACAAAGTGACTTCAGACCTGAACTGGTCCCTAAAAATTGGGTTTTTGAAAATTTCTGAAAAATTTGAAGACTTGCTTCTAAACTTCTAAGCCTTGTAACATCCACAAAAAATAAAATATCATTCCCAAAATGATCCAAACATGAAGTAGACATATGAGGAATGTAAAGTAATAAAACTTTTTGGATTACTATGTATTACAGAAGTAGAGAAATTGAAACTTCGAAATTTGCAATTTTGAAAAAAATTGGGTAAATTTGGTATTTTTTTATAAATACATTTTTTTTACTTCATTTTACCAGTGTCATGAAGTATAATATGTAACACAAAAACTATCTCAGAATGGCCTAGATAAGTCAAAGCGTTTTAAAGTTATCACCATTTAAAGTTACACTGGTCAGATTTGCAAAAAATTGCCTGGTCCTTAAGGTGAAATAAGGCGTTAAAGAGTTAATTTGTAATCCGCATGGCAGGTCAATTTATGCATGGAAAAAATCTGCAAAGTGTATATGAGATTTGCATAATCTCATACACTTTGCTGGTACTGTAATATGCTGTGTTTTTTTCAGCGCGGACAAAGTGCACATATTCTGCAACACGTGCAGTTGGCTTTCGGCAGGGGCGTTGCCTGGGCTCCTGATGTTTTGTCCCAGGCCCCGAATGTCCTGCCTGCCAGATAGATACAACTATATTACCATCCTCAGGACGGCAATACAATTGAATGTAATGCACTGGAACATCTGAAGGATGTGACCAGTAAAACAGGCAGTGATTGAGAAGGACCTGCGATGAGGTCACCATCATGTGACCAGTGCAGGGGAGGATGGCAGTGAAGAGGAGAAGTCCTGGGGGAAGAAGCTGTGGTGATGTCTGCTACATGAGGAGAGGTAAGTGAAGAGAGAGGCTGAGTAATGTTGGGAGTTGTGGTTATTTAACTGGGACTGTATGTTAGGGCTGAAGGGAAGAATTTTATTTACATGGGACTGTATGTTGAAGGTGGCTGGTGGGGGGAAATTATGTTATTTACATGGAACTGAATGTTGAGGGGGTGATGTTTACATGGGATTGCATGTTGGAGGGGGTGATATTATTTACATGGGACTGTATTTTGGAGGGGGCTATAGATAGAGAGGGATGTTATTTACATGGGACTCTATGGGGGAGGCCGGGAAATAGTGTTATTTACATGGGACTATATATTGGAGGGGCTAAAGGGAGGGGAGTGATGTTATTTACATAGGACTGTATTTTGGATGGGGCAGGAGAGATGGTCTGATGTTGTTTACATGGGATTGTATGGTAGAGAGAGGAATATAACTACAGGGGGCATTATAAATACTGGGGACACTTCAGGGTAAGCATTATAACAGTAGGGGGCAGTATAAATGGTGGCACTGTAGGGGGTATTCTGGAAGGGAATTACTATTGGTGGGACTATTACTATGGGGGCACTAACTTTTCTTCAGGATAGTATTTGGGGGGTATTGGGGGGCACAGCGAGCAGCAGGATAACACTGTGGGAACTCCAGGTTGGGGGATGATGATAGAAATGTGAGGAAGCTAAGATGTCCGTGTGTGACACTCTGCAGAGACGAGGCACGGCTGAAAGAAGTTGTATGGACCAAATGGAGAAGATGATGAAGATCTACATCGGAGGAGACGTCACCTGGGGTGACTTAGAGAACTGGGCCATATTCATTGGGGCTTGGACCCCGACTCTTTTCAGGCCCTAGCAGATTTTCATGCAGATTTTGCTGCGTTTCTGCAAAGAATTTGCATCAAAATCTGCATGATAGTTCAGACATTTTCAGTCTTTAAGAAGGCCCCAGCTTGCCAGAGAAACCAAATTGTCCTGCAATCTTGTCGAGCAGGGAACCTTCTGGTCACTGGGAGCAGCAAACTTCTTGTGAATGACTGCTCAGATGCCCTAGTCGCAATTGACCATGGCATCTGAGAGGTTACAAGTCGGTGATTGAAGTTGTCTCCACTCACAGACTCTGTTGGCAGGTGTTTGCTGTGTAAAACAGGAGGTGCTTGCCAGCTACATTGCCCGCTCAGCATCTGAGTGGGCGCCATTTTTAAAGACCTGGCTTCCACTATACAGGTATGGCAGATGTCAGGAAGGGGATAACAAAATAGATGCTGCAGATTATTCAGTGGAGGTTCAGTCCTTGTCCAGACCCCTTAAAAATATGATTTAGCAGCTGATTGGTCAGTTATGGGACTTCATATATTTTGCAGGGCTACACTGAATCTGACTTGTCAGAGACCTTAAAGTGCATTTACACGCCCCGAGAATCAGGTAGATTATCAGGAACGACCATTCCTGCGAACGGTTGTTCCCGACAATCTGGCCATGTAAATGTGCCACTTGTCGTTCATGCAGACACCACCGATCATAGTTTCAGGGCAGCAGATCGTATGGTCTAAACAGTGATCTGTTGCCCAGAAACCATGATTCTGTATGAGGATAAGGGATTGCAAAAGCAATTCCTCCTCCTCATACAGTGAAGGAGATCGCTGCATGTAAATGCACTGGTCTACATTACTGAACGAGCAGCCAACTCTCGAAAAGGAATACTTCCTTCCCGACAATCGGCCGCTCAGTCGGCCCGTGTAAATCCAGCTTTACTGTAGCTCTAGACTTTAGACTCAGATTCTGATACAAGCAATCACTTCAAAGTGCAAGTCAAAAATGGTAGAGACACTAAAAACAAAGAAATATCATTTACCTGAGTGCCCACAAAGGGATATACAGTATTATACAGTGGGATGCGAAAGTTTGGGCAACCTTGTTAATCGTCATGATTTTCCTGTATAAATCGTTGGTCGTTACAATAAGAAATGTCAGTTAAATATATCATATAGCAGACACACACAGTGATATTTGAGAAGTGAAATGAAGTTTATTGGATTTACAGAAAGTGTGATATAATTGTTTAAACAAAATTAGGCAGGTGCATAAATTTGGGCACCACAAAAAAGAAATGAAATCAATATTTAGTAGATCCTCCTTTTGCAGAAATTACAGCCTCTAAACGCTTCCTGTAGGTTCCAATGAGAGTCTGGATTCTGGTTGAAGGTATTTTGGACCATTCCTCTACACAAAACATCTTTAGGTCATTCAGGTTTGATGGCTTCCGAGCATGGACAGCTCTCTTTAAGTCACACCTGGGGACGTTGGGGGGACGTTGTACTTGTTCCTCTGCATAAATGCCTTAGTGGATTTTGAGCAGTGTTTAGGGTCATTGTCTTGTTGAATGATCCAGCCCGGGGCAGCTTCAGCTTTGTCACGGATTCCTGGACATTGGTCTCCAGAATCTGCTGATACTGAGTGGAATCCATGCGTCCCTCAACTTTGACAAGATTCCCAGTCCCTGCACTGGCCACACAGCCCCATAGCATGATGGAACCACCACCATATTTTACTCTAGGTAGCAGGTGTTTTTCTTGGAGTGCTGTGTTCTTTTTCCTCCATGCATAATGCCCCTTGTTATGGCCAAATAACTCAATTTTAGTTTCATCAGTCCACAGCACCTTATTCCAAAATGAAGTTGGCTTGTCCAAATGTGCTTTAGCCCACCTCAAGCGGCACTTTTTGTGCTGTGGGCGGAGAAAAGTCTTCCTCTGCATCACTCTCACATACAGCATCTCCTTGTTTAAAGTGTGTCAAATGGTTGAATGATGCACAGTGACTCTATCTGCAGCAAGATGATGTTGTAGGTCTTTGGTGCTGGTCTGTGGGTTGACTCTGACTGTTCTCACCATTCATCGCTTCAGTCTATCTGAGATTTTTCTCGGTCTGCCACTTCGAGCCTTAACTTGAACTGAGCCTGTGGTCTTCCATTTCCTCAATATGTTCCTAACTGTGGAAACAGACAGCTGAAATCTCTGAGACAGCTTTCTGTATCCTTCCTCTAAACCATGATGGTGAACAATCTTTGTCTTTAGGTCATTTGAGAGTTGTTTTGAGACCCCCATGTTGCTACTCTTCGGAGAAAATTAAAAGAGGAGGGAAACTTACAATTGACCCCCTAAAATACTCTTTCTCATAATTGGATTAACCTGTGTATGTAGGTCAGGGGTCACTGAGCTTACCAAGACAATTTGAGTTCCAATAATTAGTTCTAAAGGTTTTGGAATCAATAAAATGACAACAGTGCCCAAATTTATGCACCTGCCTAATTTTGTTTAAACAATTATAGCACACTTTCTGTAAATCCAATAAACTTAATTTCACTTCTCAAATATCACTGTGTGTGTCTCCTATATGATATATTTAACTGACATTTTTTATCGCAACAACCAACGATTTATACAGGAAAATCATGACGATTAACAAGGTTGCCCAAACTTTTGCATCCCACTGTACATAAATACTGATTAGATTACAAATTGGTGATGGATAGACTTTTATGACCCTAAATTGCCAAACCATATACACTTAAAGCGGTTGTCCACTTTATTTATATTGATGACCTATCCTCAGGATAGGTCATCAATATCAGATCAGATCAGTTGTTTGAAGAGAAGGCATACGACCGCTGCTTTCTCTGCTCTGTTTACCTGCTCGCTGCTGCAATTTCAGTGGTGAGCAGGTGTAATTACAACTGTGGCGTCCTCATTCACTTCTAAGAGATAGCTCTGTCTGTTCAAGTGAATACTACTGTACAGAGCCGTACCATAGAATTGAATGGGGACGCCATACGGTTTACCACTGCAATTGCTGCAGCGAGCAGGTAAACAGAGCAGAGATGGCAGCATTTGTATGAGCAATGCCTTCTCTTCAAACAGCTGATCGGTGGGGGTGCTGGGAGTCGGATACTTGCCAATCTGATATTGATGGCCTATCCTGACAACCCCTTTAATATTCCTGAAACACCCAGAGAAGCTGCGCTCATCCAGCATGCACAGCCTGTCACAATATCTAGGTGCTGTGCGTCAGCAAAAGGGAGGTAAAACCAAAGTTATGGAGGGGTTTTTGAGCCTGCACAGTGAAAGGTAGTAGACAGACAGTTATGTGTTTTGGACAAGGAAATTGCAGAAACAGAGGTGTCTACAGACCTAGGTGGGGAAAGCTAGCCACCAAAGTCTGTCCTGCTGAGTTCAGCGAGAAGGAACCAGGCTTGGACTAGCCCACAGGGGTATAGGTGAATCCCCTGGTGTGCCCCTAGTCTGCTACCCCCTGCACAAGTGGCACATAACACAGTAGACTAACTGCACTACATACATACTGTATATTCAATGTATAGCACCTCAACCAGCCTATGTTCATATAAAAAAAAAAACTTTATAGCTTATTAAATAAACTTCCCAGTTTATTATTATAGACACGATCAGAGCTGAGATGACTTCTAGGTATAGAGGAAAACTAGCCAGTGTCCTCTTATACCACAGGACCTACCTTCTCAAAGTTGCTGCAGTGACCCCCATATCACAATCATCTAGTAGAATTGTTCTACTGCTTCATTTGCTAAAATTTGTTCCTTTAGAGCAGGGGTGCACAACCTTTTTTGGTCTGGGGGCCGCCTTGTCACATCGCACTATTTCAAGGGGCCACAAAAAAAAGTTGATCAGCGCTTGTTTGCATCAGCCTACTGTATTACACAGGCTAATGCGAAGTGATGGGGGAGGAATGATGACTCCCACAGTCATTCCTCCCTCATTCACTTCTATCAATTATCGGTAGTGCAACAACAGCGGTCCCTAAGGGTTCCCTTTAAGATGAGATAAGTGTTTTGTGATGTCAGTTGCAATGAAGCAACAATGGGACGGAGTCCCTTTAAGAAATGGTGTTGGTACCCAGGTGTAGGAATGGCCAAGTGATATAGGGTAGCCTATAATGTCCCTAATGTTTTGTGCACATGTCACGGTGCTCCTACCTGGATACACTGGAATCCCAGGCGTTGGCTCTGAAGCAGACAAATAGGGTGAAAAATTGAGGGATTTGAAGAAATATTTGAGTCCAGACCTTGTGATGAAGTTCAATGGCAGCTTTACTTTGCATAAACGTTTCTCCAAACGGTTTACAGACTTTATCTTGGTTCCAGCAGGCTTTAGCATTAACTCTGGCAGGCTCAACAATCTCAAATCTGCTACATTGGTTTCTCTTGGGCTCTGCTGTAGTAACAGACTTAAATGGAATCTCTGCTTCTGCAGGATGCTGAAACATCTCTCTGTAGTCTGACTCTGGATTATGCCAGGGAATAGGTTAGAATCCTGGCAGCTCCAATATGGAATCTCAACCAGAACACACCAGAACTCCCTACCTCCTTCTGGTATCAACCAGGACTGGCCCACTTCTGACTAAGAAAGGAGGGGGGAATGGAATGGTGAGTTCCATTCTCTCTAAGTGTAGCTCTGCCATAGTTGCTGCCACCTGCTGTGAACCAGTCATGTTACTTGTTAAATCATACTATTGTTGAGTAAAGAACTGCAAGTTTTATCACCCCTGCCTTAGTCTTTTTGTCATCATCCACCTGCAACGTTACATTTCCAAAAAATTGTTACAGTGTCCTTGGCCAATACTTCCTGATCTAGAAATACCTCTCTTACTCCACACCTCTGGAGTGACTTCTTTCAAGGTAAAACAGTTAATAAGGCAAAAGAAATCCAACATTGACTTTTAGGCTTCCGCGGCCGTGAGCGGTCCGTGGTATGCCGGCCTGGATTCCTGCTGACAGCAGGAGCGCATGGCGTCATTGGTTCCTATGACGCTGTGTGCTTCATGCCACCGCTGCACTACAGTAATACACTCGTATGATCTATACGAGTGTATTACTGTAGTGCAGCGGCGACATGAAGCGCACAGCGTCATAGCAACCAATGACGCCTTGTGCTCCTGCTCTCTACAGGAATCCAGGCCATGTTACCACGGACCGCTCTCGGCCGCGTGCATTCGGCCTTACATTGAGAAGGTCATGGACAATTAGATCCAACCAATAATTACCATGTCATTACTGAGAGCAGCTACCCTAAATAATTCATTAAATCAAATAAGAATCTGTAGCCATAACATTTCCATATCTTGCATCTCTTTATTGATTAAATATTAAAATTCCAAAAACAAATAAACGTGACATAGGGCGAGTCACAATTTCTACAATCGGATGTCCCACAAAATATGCAGTTAAATCTCTTATATCTAATCAATCATTTTATGTAATTATGGCCGTAATATGCTGCATGCTAAGTACCTCTATAGCCTGGATCCTAACGTACCAGTTCCAGCTTGTGCAAGCTGTCTAATGAGAAATATATTGTAACAGTGTGGGGAATTAGCTCCGGCAAAGAGACACTCTCAGTCCAGGATTCTTCAACCAAACAAATGCTAGTAGTTTATTTCCAGCCAACATAAAGTCCTTCAAACACAAATGTAGCTTTCTTTAACTCAAAACAAAAGGTTAACAGAAATATGCTTTACTGCAGCACAAAGTCCTTTTAGTAGTAAGGCATAGTTCACACCTTGTGAAGTATTTGTTCTCACCACACTAGAGGTATATGGTTTCTCCTGGTTCACAGTCCTCTGAGTGAGTAGCACACCATCTCCATGCACTGCTCCATCCAACATACCCCACCTGAGCAGATCGTAGGGGAGTTTTAATTTGCCTGCACCTGTGGGTGGAGCAGTAGCCAGGTTAACCTCTTAGTACCTGGTATGGAACATATATCCCTTGCCAAATTAACCCCCTCACATTTCATCCCACACTCCCCCCCCCCCCCCCTTTGATCCAGGCCACAGGGCTAGACATTTACTCCTAACAAGCAATGTATTAGTGAAAGGGCATCAGCATACTGATGTTTGCGTCCAGACCTATGTTGCACTTTAAATCTATATTCCTGGAGGGCCAAGAACCACCTGGTTACTCTGGGATTCCTGTCCTTATTCTGTGCCATCCAAGTCAAGGGGACATGATCTGAGGTCAACTTGAATGTCCTACCCACCAAATAGTACCTGAGGGAATCTAAAGCCCACTTTATGGCTCCATTATAGAATAATTTTTCTGCAGGTAACAATTTCCTATTCAGGTAAAGCACAGGATATTCTTCCCCACCTACCATTTGTGACAAAACTGCACCCAGCCCTACGATTGAAGCATCAGTTTGTACAATAATCTCCTTCTGAAAATCTGGAGTTATTAGCACTGGTTGCTGGCATAACACGGCTTTTAACATTTTAAAAACTTCCTCCAAATCAGGAGTCCAGCGTTCAGTGTTGGGCATTGACCCTTTTTTTAGGTCATTAAGTGGTGCTGCAAGAGTGGCAACATTTTGCACAAACCGCCGATAATACACTACCATGCCCAAAAATGTTCTAACTTGCTTTTTAGTAACGGGCCTGGGCCAATTTTGAATCACCTCAATCTTATTTATCTGGGGCTTAATCACTCCTCTGCCCACAATGTAGCCCAGATATTTTGCTTCCTCCAAGCCTATGGCACAATTTTCAGGGTTGGCAGTGAAACCAGCCTTTCTAAGGGAGTTGATTATACTCTGCACCTTATCTAAGTGGCTGTCCCAGTCCATACTGAAAACTACAATATCATCTAGATATGCAGCTGCATACTCCCTAAGAGGTCTTCGAACCCTGTCCATAGCCCACTGAAATGTGGCCGGTGCACCCTGTAAACCAAATTGCATGGTTACATATTTAAATAAGCCATCCAGGGTAGAGAAGGTAGTCTTCTCTTTGGATTTTGCCAGCATCCCTTAGTGAATTCTAATGTTGTAATATATCGGGCTGCTCCAAGTCTTTCAATTAACATGGGGGGCATGGGGTATGCATCAAACTTGGAGACCTCATTTAACTTTATAAAGTCATTGCATTACCTCCACGTGCCATTACGTTTTGGAACCAAGACAATTGGACTGGACCACCCACTAGAGGATTCCTCAATCACACTAAGTTCCAGCATTTTTCTCATTTCTGTTGAGACATCCTGTCGCCTGGCATCAGGGATTCGATATGGGGGTACATTTACCCTAACATGGGAGTCTGTGACAGGTTTTATTATATCCGTTTTGCTTGGAATTTCTGAAAAGAAATCCCTGTTTCTTTGGAGAAACTCTTTTGCCTCCTGCTTTAGGGGTTGAGACAAAGTATCAGCAACCTTTACTTTATTTATCTCTTCATCGCTTTCTTTTTTGGGGATTACCACTGTCAATGACTGCCTCTTCTTCCATGGCTTAATTAGGTTTACATGGTAAATCTGATATAGTTTTCTCTTAATGGGCTGAAACACTTTGACATTGTAGAGAAAATTGGATCGGTGAACTATAAAGGGTTCCTGCCACTCAGCCAAAAACTTGCTCTCCACTGTTGGTAAAGGCACCAAAACATAGTCTCCTGGGCTGAACTATAGGACCTTAGCAGGTTGATTATACACCTTGCACTGAGTTTCCTGGTCTTCTAGCAAGTGCTGCTTAACCACTGGCATTATGGTCTGTATTCTATCCTGCATTTGGTGTATTTGTTCAATTACACTTTTTACAGACTGACCTCTTGTTCCCAGGTCTCTTTTACTACATCAAGCAGTCCACAAGGGTGACGGCCATACACCAATTCAAAAGGCGAGAACCCTGTAGAGGCTTGTGGTACCTCACGAATAGCAAAAAGTAAATAAGGCAACAGCATATCCCAATCTCAAACATCTTTGCCCACCACATTTTTTAACATACTTTTGATGGTCTTGTTGTTGAATCTTTTTTAACAAGGCCATCTGTTTGCGGGTGATAGACAGAGGTGCGCAAATACTTTATCTGGAAAAGTTTACACAGTTCCTTCATTATTGTGGACATAAATGGTGTGCCCTGAGCAGTAAGAATTTTCATTTGGTAAACCTGTTCTGGTAAATACATGAAGTAATTCCTTGGAAATTACTTTTGAAGAGGTGTTTTGTAACGGTATAGATCCCATGGCTATACGCTCAAAGGTAATCTCTATGATAGGTAGTGGAACTAATGGGCTGCTGTAATGTGGCATTGGAGCACTAATCTGAATTGTGGGACAGGAGTCACAGAAGTCTTGCGCTCATGTTTTTCCACCCCTAGATGTCCTCCTAAAATATGTGCATGGGCCATTTCAAGTACCTTGTGCCTATAAGGCTGACGCACCACTAACTGCTCAATTACCTCTTCATTGACCCTGTTAAATTGAAACAGTAGGTCATTAATCAATAGAAAATATGGATATGTCATGTCTGTCTCAAGCACCTGATGCACACTATGCACAACTTTTATGTCTTCGAAGGCCTTTTTAAGGCTCTGATCTCTCAACTGAGCAGTCCCAAAATTTGCCCCGGGAATTTACAGATCAGGCAATTCCTGCTGAGAGAGAGAATCCTCAGGCTCATCACCAGCTAACACACAAAAGGGAAAAGAACTTTCATCAACATCATCATTAATCCATTTGACAGACAAACCTTTCTTACATCCAGTTCCCTCTTTATCTGCAGCCCCCATAGCTTTTTCCCACAGCGACCAGAAAAGAGGAAAGTCACATCCCAGAATAAATTGATGTATCAGTCCAGGCACAACCCCCACCTCGCAGGTAACAGTTCCCAGAGAAGTCTAAACAGACCTCAACAAAGGGGTATTCTTTTGTGTACCCATGCACAGGGCCGCCATCAGGGGGGTACAGCCGATACCCCAGTAAGGGGCCCAGACCCTGGGGGGGGCCCGGCCAGTTCCAATGTAAAAAATAAAATAAAAAAAATCATTCATTTGAATCGATTCAGTTCACTGAACCGATCCGTGTGAAGCCGCTCAGTCTGAGTCAGTGAGTCACACAGCACACAATAGCAGAGCCGCTGGCATCAGGGAGGGACTCGGGAGGAGTGTAATCTGATCCTAGAGTGGAAGCTGCTTCTGCCAGCCCCTCCCCTCCCCGCCTACCGACCAATCAGAGCTGAGTCAGTGAGTCACACAGCACACAATAGCAGAGCCGCTGGCATCAGGGAGGGACTCGGGAGGAGTGTAATCTGATCCTAGAGTGGAAGCTGCTTCTGCCAGCCCCTCCCTTCCCCGCCCACCAACCAATCAGAGCTGAGACAAGGCAAGCACTAGCAGCTCTGAGTCACTCACACAAGTACAGGGAGTCTAAGAAAGAATCGAATGAGTCACAGGTTAAAGGGTTTCTACCACATTGTTTTGACATAATTAGCTGTCAGACACTAGCGATCCGGTCAGACATTCGGCGCAGGCGCAGTGAATGTCTGACCAGCTGCCTGCACAGACATCTCGGTCATCGGCGCAGGCGCAGTGGAGATGTCTGTGCAGGGAGCGGTCAGACATTCACTGCGCCTGCGCCGATGATCGAGATGTCTGTGCAGGCAGCGGTCAGACATTTACTGCGCCGAAGACAGATGCGCACGGCGCAGGCGCGAGAATTCGTCCGCTGACTCAGAGGTAGGATCGCATTCCAGAGGAGATGGGCGTGCTGGAGGGACGCGCTGGGCGGCATTTTGTGAAGGTAGACCGAGCCTCTAGGTGCTGAAAAGACGCCCCCATAGCACCTAGAGGCTCATTAGCATATCAATAAAAGTTCGTTTTTTATGGAAACGGCTTCACAAAAAGCTATATTAGGATTGTTTGGTAGAGCAGACACTAGCGGATTATTTAAAATAATCTAAAGATCAGACTTAGTTAGAGACTCATTCGATTCTTTGAGTTAAAAGAGCCGTGAGTCAGACTGTAGTAACAGTTTACACTGAGGCTGATGCTTTTGTGGCAGCAGTGATAACATTAAGGGACAGGAGCAGAGAGATAAGAGAAGTGACAGATGACTGTGAAGACCACTGGATCTGTTGCTCAGAAGCCATGAGATTGTAAGGCTACTTTCAAACTAGCGGCAGGACGGATCCAACAGGCTGTTCACCCTGTCAGATCCGTCCTGCCGTTATTTAGCCGGACCACCGATCCGTCCCCATTGACTATAATGGGGACAGGGGTGGAGCTCCGGCCCAGCACGGCAGTGCATGGCGAAAGGCCGCCGGACTAAAAGTACTGCATGTCCAACTTGTTGTGTGGTCTTTGCTCAGGGGTAAAATGCAAAGCTGTTTTCTGGATTATCCCACAGGGCCATGATCCTCCATCATTGTTATTAACCCCTCCCTTGCCAGCCCACCCAGCCCTATTTAGCTTTGTGTTCAGCTTTGAAAAAAATGTTTAGGCCATGAAGGGGTTAATTAAGTGTTGGAGTGGGTGGGGGGTGTTATTGTGCATATTGTGTTTGGGATCCATTTAACAAGTTTGACCAGTTGGGTTTGAGAGTGGTTGAGTGTCATCCACAGATCCCTCATAACAGTGCGTCACCCACAGACCCCCCATAACAGTGTGTCATCCACAGATCCCCCATAACATTGTGTCATCCACAGATCCCCCATAACAGTGTGTAATCCACAGATCCCCCATAACAGTGTGTCATCCACAGATCCCCCATAACTGTGTCATCCACAGATCCCCCATAACAGTGTGTCATCCACAGATCCCCCATAACAGTGTTTCATCCACAGATCCCCCATAACATTGTGTCATCCACAGATCCCCCATAACAGTGTGTCATCCACAGATCCCCCATAACAGTGTGTCATCCACAGATCCCCCATAACAGTGTGTCATCCACAGATTCCCCCATAACAGTGTCATCCACAGATTCTCCCATAACAGTGTGTCATCCACAGATCCCCCATAACAGTGTCATCCACAGATTCCCCCATAACAGTGTGTCATCCACAGATTCCCCCATAACAGTGTGTCATCCACAGATTCCCCCATAACAGCGTGTCATCCACATATTCCCCCATAACAGTGTGTCATCCACAGATCCCCCATAACAGTGTGTCATCCACAGATCCCCCATAACAGTGTGTCATCCACAGATCCCCCATAACAGTGTGTCATCCACAGATCCCCCATAACAGTGTGTCATCCACAGATCCCCCATAACAGTGTGTCATCCACAGATTCCCCCATAACAGTGTGTCATCCACAGATTCCCCCATAACAGTGTGTCATCCACAGATCCCCCATAACAGTGTGTCATCCACAGATTCCCCATAACAGTGTGTCATCCACAGATCCCCCATAACTGTGTCATCCACAGATCCCCCATAACAGTGTGTCATCCACAGATCCCCCATAACAGTGTGTCATCCACAGATTCCCCCATAACAGTGTGTCATCCACAGATTCCCCCATAACATTGTGTCATCCACAGATCCCCCATAACAGTGTGTAATCCACAGATTCCCCATAACAGTGTGTCATCCACAGATCCCCCATAACTGTGTCATCCACAGATCCCCCATAACAGTGTGTCATCCACAGATCCCCCATAACAGTGTGTCATCCACATATTCCCCCCATAAGAGTAAGTCCTCCACAGATTCCCCCCATAACAGTACGTCATCCACAGATCCCCCCATAACACTGTAACAGTAAACCTTGTGCTTTTTTAGTTTTTTTTTTTTTAAATGTGCCAGGGGAAGATTGCTAGGGCAGATTAGAACAGGTAGTGTAGTTAGTGTTAGTGGAGGGTCCTGCTTAAAAGAGTCTACCTTGTCGTGGTAGCAGGCTTCATATTATTTGGTCAAAGATGAATTCCTTACTGAAATCACTGATTATCACTTTTTACTGTCTTTGTAGTTGTAAAAAAATTATGAAATTGGGGGTAGGTCCTTGGGGGTGGAGGGGAGGTGGAGTCAGGACGGATTCTAAAAGGGCGGGGTAGGAGGGGGGGCCCAGGCCTTGAGCTGTGTAAGGGGCCCCAAAATTTCTGATGGCAGCCCTGCCCATGCACACACTGTACTGAAGGTTTTCTTTTGGGGAACACCATTTTATGGGGAATATTAGCCCAGAGCAAGGTGACCACACTGCCAGTGTCCAGGAGGGCTAATACCTGGTGGCCATCTATCCACACCTCACAACTCTGCAGAGAATCCTGGGGCACTGCAGGAGCAACACTCAGTGAGTGAGCAAATAAGGACTTTCGCCTGGTCACACTACAGTCCAGGGGCTCCTCAGTCTGTGGGCAATGAGCCATGATGTGCCTAAGCTTATGACATTTCCAGCAAGAAGGTCCAGAATGTTGTTGTGGTAGGCATACCATATATAAATTACCTCTCTACCAGCAAGTAGGGCGGCTACTTGCTGGTAGCAGCCGCATCCTGCTTTCCAAAAAACGCCCCTCCTCCTGTTGATTGACAGGGCCAGCGATCGCTCTCGTCCTCTGGCTGTCCCTGTCTGCGTTATAAATCTCGTGCCTGCGCCATACCGGTCTTCAGTTGGCGCAGGCGCGCTGAGAGGAGGGCGCTCGCTCGGCCGCTCCTTCCTCACTGCGCCTGCACCGGGTGTAGATGTGACGTCATTGGCGCAGGCGCATTGAGGATGGAGCAGCCGAGCAAGCGTCTTCCTCTCAGTGCGCCTGCGCCGACTGAAGACCGGTACGGCGCAGGCGCGAGATTTTGAACGCAGACAGGGCCAGCCAGAGGACGAGCGCGTTCGCTGGCCCTGTCAATCAACATGAGGAGGGGGTGTCTTTTTGAAAGGAGGATGCGGCTGCTACCAGCAAGTAGCCTCCCTACTTGCTGGTAGAGAGGTAATTTACATATTATAAAAGTCTGTTTTTTGAAGAAACTACTGAACGAAAAAGAGTAAGAGCCCTATATATTGATAAATCGCAGTATAAGGATTTTAAGTAGCCAAAAAAAGAAAAATGACTTTAGGGGGGGGGTGACAGAAGCCCTTTAATAATTATTCGATCCAAAACAGCATTGTAAAACAAAACATGCAATGCAACAGCTCTCTGCAAACCAAATAAAGTACAAAATTGAATCATAATTGCAAATGCTATACTAATAAGTTAGAGATGCTTGGCAAATCATTTTGTACAAAATTATTTGAGCCCGTCTGCCGCACGTCAAGGCGATCTCTGTTAGACGGGTTCCTAACACTAAATTCTACCTGTTATGTGCCATGACGGCTACCATATAATTCAGCGAGTGTAGGTTCCACATGCATGCTGGGCCTGCTTTAATTTCTGTCATTTTTGGTGCCAAAATGGCCTCCATTATATCCAAGGAATGCAGGTACCAACATGCATGCTGAGCCCACTCCAGACCACTCCTGGTGCCAAATGGCCACCAAAGACTGCAATGAGAGTCCACAAACTATCTCTCTCCTGGTGCCAAATGGCTTCCAGTGAGTGAGGGGGAGCAGGCCAGGCTATATACTCACAGTAATTAAGATTAGCCTATGGGGCAGACGAGCTGGTCAGGAGTGCACGACTGAGGTGTCATCCACACCTCCAGTACAAACTGCAAAGAAAAAAGGGGGTCAGTCAGCACATCCCAAAGCGAAGGGGCACGTTGCTACGGCTGAGAACAATGCTGTAAAACAAAACATGCAAGGCAACAGCTCTCTGCAAACGAAATAAAGTACAAAATTGCATCATAATTGCAAGTGCTACACTAATAAGTTAGAGATGCTTGGCAAATCACGACACCTCAGTCGTGCACTCCTGACCAGCTCGTCTGCCCCATAGGCTGATTTTAATTACTGTGAGTATATAGATTGGCCTGCTCTCCCTCATTCACTGTAAGCCATTTGGCACCAGGAGAGAGATAGTTTGTGGACTCTCATTGCAGTCTTTGGTGGCCATTTGGCACCAGGAGAGGTGTGGAGTGGGCCCGACATGCATGTTGGTACCTGCATTTCTTGGATATAATGGAGGCCATTTTGGCACCAAAGATGACAGAAATTAAAGCAGGCCCATGCATGTGGAACCTACACTCGCTGAATTATTTGGTAGCCGTCATGGCACATAACAGGTAGAATTTAGTGTTAGGAACCCGTCTTACAGAGAGCCTTGACGTGCGGCAGACGGGCTCAAATAATTTTGTACAAAATGATTTGCCAAGCATCTCTAACTTATTAGTATAGCACTTGCAATTATGATGCAATTTTGTACTTTATTTGGTTTGCAGAGAGCTGTTGCATTGCATGTTTTGTTTTACAGTATTGTTCCCACAAGTGTGCAGTGTTACGGTCAGTGATAGCCAGTTCGTTGTGTTTGCCCGCGAACGCATGCGGGCTGCCATCTTAACTCACAAGTCCAGCGAGGCACCGGTAAGCCTTTACCTGTGCCTGCGGTGCAAGCCGGTCTGAAACAAATGCGGTCACCTGGAGAAGGCAGTTCCGAGAACAGCCACCGGGGGTCTTCATCGTGCTGTTCTCGGAACTGCCTGCTCCCGGTGACCGCATTTGTTTCAGACCGGCTCGCGGGGCAGGCACAGGTAAGGGCTTACCTGTGCCTCGCCGGACTTGTGAGTTAAGATGGCAGCCCGCATGTGTTCGCGGGCGAACAATGCAAACTGGCCATCACTGGTTACGGTAGGCATCTTATAATCATACTACAATACGGTTTTAATACGCATAATTATTAAAGGCTCGTAAAAGTGCAGGTCATGACATGGAACATAGTATTCTATATGTATGTTAGATCTTAGTTGTCTGAAAGATTATATATATTCAAATTTTTTTTTTCTCATTAGACAGTTTGCACAAACTGGAATTGTTACTTTAGGATCCAGGCTATAGAGCTACTTAGCATGCAGCAGATTAGGGCCATAATTACATTAGATGATTGATTAGACATCAGATTCTAGGAATTCTGACTCACCCCATATCATGTTTAATGATTAAATATTAAAATACCAAACACAGATAAAGAGATTCTATGGGAATGTTATGGCTACAGATTCTTATTTGATTTAATGAATTATTTAGGGTAGCTGCTCTCAGTAATGACATAGTAAATATTGGGAATAATTATTGGGTGTATCGAATTGTTTTCCTGTGTGTATTTACAGGTATTATTCCCTGCAATATGGATTTGAAATCCAGGGAACAGTCCTGGCAGACACAATGTGATCAATTATTTGATAAGGGGTTAGCTCATATTTTAATGGTAGTTCACAGAATCAAAAAGGAAATCATGTGCAACTTGAGGGATGTGTGTTATAAAGAGATCAAAGTATGCTGGAACAAAAACATCATTAGAAAAATATAAGAGTAAGGAAATAGTCCCAAGAGACCTAAAAAGGGTTAATTATTCTTACCAGTAATTGGATTTTCCAATAGCCTCCCCAACGGCACTGAAAAGAGGGTGATCCCCGCCTCCAGGACACGAAACAACACAGAAGCTCATTTTTAAAAGGGGCCTCCTTCCCTTACACGGTAGTGATGCAATTTTTTTTAATATTAATCCAATCGGAATACAAAGAGAAAATGTAATCATAAATCCAAGGAAATCATAATTAAGGGTGGGAAAACCCTCAGTGCCGTTGGGGAGTCTATTGGAAAATCCAATTACCGTTAAGAGTAATTAACCCTTTTCCCCAACGCCTCCCCAACGGCACTGACAGGAGGAATAACAGGAGTCTTCCCTAGGGTGGGATTACGGCAGAAAGAATTCTGCGCCCAAAGGAGAAATTCTGATTATGTAAGAGATTTAATTTATAAATGGTTAAAGAAAGTAACTGGATTTGCCCAGGCAGCTGCTTTACAAATCTCAATTTCCGGCCCAAGAGGTCAACATAGCCCATGTTGAATGGGCCTTGAGTCCCTTCGGAGAATCTAGATTCTTCTGAGTATAACAAAGAGAGATTGCCTGCATTATCCATCTTGCAATGGTGGCTTTACTGGCTGCCTGACCCTTGTTAGGCCCCTGAAACTGAAGGAGAAAGTGATCCAATTTTCTATCTTCCTCCCAGACCTTTAAGTAGGTAAGCACACAACGTCTCATATCCAGGTTATGAAAGCGCCTCTCCAGGTCTGTCGAAAGTGATGGACAGAATGATGGCAAATTGATCTCCTGATTACAGTGAAATCTGGATACTACCTTCGGGAGGAAGGATGGACAATGTTTTAGGATTATCCTGTTGTCTAGGATCCTGAGATAGGGAGGACAGCACGAGAAGGCTTGAATTTCCCCCACCCTTCTTGCTGTTGTTATGGCCAGGAGGAAGGTAGTTTTTAAGGTCAGGAGTTTGAGGGAAATATCTTCAATCGGTTCAAATAGAGAACTCATCAGTACCGTAAGGACTAGATTCAAGTCCCAAGGTGGGATGGTAGAGTTTAATCTGGGGGAATCTCTGGTTGCTCCCTTGAAGAATTGCCTGATCAAAGGATAGTCAGATAGGTTTGTCTCTAGAAAAACTGTTAATGTGGAGATTTCAACTTTAAGGGTGGATGGTTTGAGCCCCTTGTTCAAACCTGCCTGTAGAAAGTCCAGAATGACAGGGATGTTGACTGAGGAACTTTGCTGGATCGTTACCTGAAAACAAAAGGAAAGCCTTCCACGTTCTGTAATAGATCTTGGAGGTTATAACTTTCCGACTTTTTAGCAGGGTGGAGATTACAGAGTCAGAGAGCCCTTTCTGCCTCAGATTCTGGCGTTCAATCTCCATGCTGTCAACTTTAACTGAGAGACCCCTGGATGGTGCACTGGTCCCTGTTGCAGAAGGCCTGGAAATACTGGAAGAGTCCAGGAAATCCCCTGCGATAGTCTGAGTAAGAGGGGAAACCATGCCCTTGAGCATCCACTTCCGCCACTTTCATCAGAGTTCCCGGAATCAGGTTGAATGGGGGGAATGCATATAAGAGACCCTTTGGCCAAGGGTGAGATAGGGCATCCACCATTTCTGGACCGTCCAGGGGAGATCAAAATCTCTCCACTTTCCTGTTCATCCGATCTGCAAATAAATCCAGAACTGGAACACCCCACATCTCGGTAACTTAAAGGAAGACATTGGGATGTTGTCACGAGGGTCTCAAGAGCCACGCCTGACTCCATTGTACCCGGGGTCAGGAGGTCGCAGCGGTTGGCTGCACGCTCTATGTCAGATAGGGAAGTTTCCTTATTGTAGCTTTCTGGGTTTGCTTTACAAACCCTTTTGGCTCACTCAGGGATCCGTAGCTCCTTCTCTCAGCTGTTCCTTGTCCAGCACTCCCAATCCTCCTTATATTCCCCTCTCACACTTCTCTGGTTGCCAGATATAGAGCTTCCTGCCTGGACATCTATTCTGACCCACTGGAGCTGTGTTGCTGCGTTCTCTGAGTGTTGCCTTAGAACGCTACCCTCCGGATCCCTGTTGGACCTTTGTGGACAATTGTTGCCGTCCACCTGGGTGTTTGTGTTTGTCTGTGTTTGTCTGTCCTCTCCCTGGTGTTTCCCTCTTAGTGCAGTGGTGAGGACTAGCGATCCCACCGGCCCATTCATTATCTAGGGCTCATTTCAGGGAAAGCCAGGGTTTAGGCACGTGATCGCCGCACGGGTGAGGAACCCGTCTAGGGACGTCAGGGCAGGCAGGTGCCAGCTGCAAGGTGAGTTAGGGGTCACCACCTTTCCCTCTCCCTTGGGCAGGGCTTTCCCTGTTTTCCTCCCTGTGCGTGTTGCCGGTCATTACATTATATCTGGCCCTTATTTTTGTGTAGGTAAAAAAAAAAAAAAATTTTTTTTACCTACTTAGAATCCAGTATGGATCCAATTGCTGCTCTGTCCGAACAATTTCATGGCCTGTCTTTGGAGGTGGCAGGATTGAAGGCGTCGGTCCTCCAGCAACAGCAGCAATTACAACAGACCGCAAGCCCAGCGGTTGCTACTGGTAACCAGGTTGTTGCGGAACCCAAGGTCCCTCTCCCTGACAGATTTTCTGGGGGAAGGGACAAGTTTTTGACGTTCCGTGAGGCCTGTAAACTATACTTTAAACTGCGTCCTTACTCCTCTGGTAATGAAGAACAGCGGGTGGGTGTTGTTATTTCCCTGCTGCAGGGGGACCCGCAGTCCTGGGCGTTCTCTTTACCTACTGATTCCCAGGCTCTTCGGTCAGTGGATGAGTTTTTCGGGGCCTTGGGTCTCATATATGACGACCCTGACCGAGTCGCACTGGCTGAATCAAAATTACGGAGACTCCTACAAGGAGAGCGGCCGGTAGAGGAGTATTGCTCTGACTTCCATAGGTGGGCTACGGATACCCAATGGAACAACCCGGCTCTCAGGAGTCAGTTCTGCTCTGGGTTATCCGAAAGGGTTAAGGATGCGCTTGCATTGTATGAGACCCCCTTTTCCCTTGATGCAGTTATGTCCCTTTCTATCCGTATAGATAGACGCCTTAGGGACAGGTTGAAAAAAACGGAGCCATTGGTAACCCCTCCCAAGCAGCAGTTAGTCTGTACGGACATAGACGAGCCTATGCAGCTAGGAGGAACTACTCGTCAGGTCCGTCCTCCTGAGGTTCGCCGTAGGCGTGGGGGTTGTTTTTTTTGTGGGGAGAGGGGTCATTTCATTAACGTCTGTCCTTCTTTCCTCAGAAACAAAAAAACCGTTGGAAAACTACTAACCCCAGGCTGTGTGGAGGATGTCAGCCGGGGGGTATACGTTTCCTCCATACGTACATCGCAATTTGTGTTGCCAGCGGTTATTGTTTTTGGTGATAAGACAGAGACTGTTTCTTTCTTTCTAGACAGTGGAGCAGGGGTAAATTTGATAGATGCCCATTTTGCCCGCACTATGGGTTTGTCTCTCTGTACGTTACAGAGACCTATTCCCATATTTGCTATAGATTCTGCTCCTCTGTCTCAGAGAAACCTCACCCACATCGTTCATAATTTACACCTTCGGGTAGGGGACCACCATAACGAGATGCTCATGTTATGTTCTGGAGGGGCTTCCCACTCCGGTGGTGCTGGGCCTTCCCTGGTTGGTAGCGCACAATCCAGTGGTGGATTGGCAGGCCAGGGAGATATTGGAGTGGAGTGAGCCGTGCAGAGAAAATTGCTTAAATAGCAATTGCTTAGTCGCCTCCATAACTACCCTACCTACATTTGTTTCGGACTTTGAGGAAGTTTTTTCTGAAAAGGGTTGTCAGAAGTTACCACCTCATCGTCCTTATGATTGCCCGGTTAACCTTATTCCCGGCGCAAAATTACCCAAGACCAGGTTATATAATCTTTCAGGTCCAGAGAGACAAGCCATGAAGGATTATATCTCCGAGAGTTTGGCTAAGGGACACATCAGACCCTCTTCTTCACCCGTGGCTGCAGGGTTTTTCTTCGTTAAAAAGAAAGATGGGGGCCTGCGTCCTTGCCTAGATTTTCGCGAATTAAATCGGATAACCATCCGAGACCCATACCCTCTTCCTCTCATTCCTGACCTGTTTAACCAGATTGCGGGTGCTAGGTGGTTCTCCAAACTCGATCTTAGGGGGGCCTACAATCTGATTCGTATTAAAGAGGGGGATGAGTGGAAAACAGCTTTTAACACCCCTGAGGGGCATTATGAAAATCTAGTTATGCCTTTCGGTCTGACCAATGCTCCTGCCGTCTTCCAACATTTTGTTAATTACATTTTTAGTCATCTAATCGGCAGGTTTGTGGTAATATACCTAGATGATATCTTAATTTATTCGTCTGATCTGAAAACACATGAGGAGCATGTCAGACAAGTACTACAGGTCCTACGGACGAATGAATTATATGCGAAAATTGAAAAATGTGTTTTTGCCGTTCAGGAGATACAATTCCTAGGTTATTATTTATCTGCGTCAGGTTTCCGTATGGATCCTAGGAAGGTCCAGGCAATTTTGGATTGGGATCTTCCTGAGAACCTCAAAGCACTACAACTGTTCTTGGGCTTCGCAAATTTCTATAGGAAATTCATTAAAAATTATTCGGTGATCGTAAAACCCCTTACTGACATGACTAGGAAGGGGACTAATTTTTCTAAATGGTCTGACGCCGCTAAAGTTGCTTTTTCCTCTCTAAAAGAGAGGTTTACCTCAGCACCTGTACTAGTCCAACCTGATGTCTCTCAGCCTTTTATTGTTGAAGTCGATGCATCAGAGGTGGGAGTGGGGGCTGTACTGTCTCAGGGTCCGTCTCCTGGCAAATGGCGTCCTTGTGCTTTCTTTTCTAAAAAACTATCTGCAGCAGAACAGAACTACGATATTGGCAATAGGGAACTGTTAGCTATTAAACTTGCGTTTGAGGAGTGGCGCCACTTCTTAGAGGCGGCAGTCCACCCCGTCACTGTGTTTACGGACCACAAAAATCTGCTGTACCTCGAATCAGCTAAGCGTCTCACCCCTAGACAGGCTAGGTGGTCGCTATTTTTTACCAGGTTTAACTTTGTGATTACCTATCGTCCTGGGGTAAAGAATACCAAGGCTGATGCACTATCTCGTTGTTTCCCTGGAGGGGGTAATGTGAGTGATCCGGTACCCATTCTACAAAGAGGAGTAGTTGTCTCTGCGGTACACTCTGCTTTGGAGGGGAAGGTGTTAGAGGCCCAGGGGGACGCCCCGGTCTCTTGCCCCTCAGAGAAATTGTTTGTACCGTTGAACCTACGTCTCGAATTATTAAAGGAACATCATAATTCGGCACTTGCTGGGCACCCGGGTAGTAAAGCAACCTTAGAGCTATTGTCTCGTCGTTTTTGGTGGCCAAGGTTGCGTCAGGATGTATTGGATTTTGTGTCTTCTTGTTCTACCTGTGCGCGCGCAAAAGTTTCACATACACGTCCTGCAGGGTCTCTATTACCACTCGTCATTCCCAATAGACCATGGACACATCTGTCTATGGATTTTATCACTGACTTACCTTTGTCTGCGGGTAAAACAGTGATTTTGGTAGTAGTAGACAGGTTTAGCAAAATGGCACACTTTATTGCGTTACCCGCACTACCTAATGCTAAAACTCTTGCTCAGGTATTCGTCAGTGAGATCGTGAAGCTTCACGGGGTCCCCTCCGATGTTGTTTCGGATCGGGGAACCCAGTTTATTTCTAAATTTTGGAAAGCTTTTTGTTCCCGTTTGGGGGTTCACTTGTCCTTTTCCTCAGCTTTCCATCCTCAGTCGAATGGACAGACTGAGCGAACCAACCAAAACCTGGAGACATATCTAAGATGTTTTGTGTCTGAAAACCAAGAGTTGTGGTCGTCATATTTACCGTTAGCTGAGTTTGCCATAAATAATCGCCGTCAGGAATCCACTGGCAAGTCACCATTTCTTGGTGCATATGGTTTTCATCCCCAATTCTGTACTTTCAAAGAGGGGGGGTCTTCTGGGGTTCCCGAAGAGGAACGGTTTTCGTCATCTCTTTCATCAGTATGGCAGAAGGTGCAAGCTAACTTGAAAAATATGGGAGGTAAATACAAATGCATGGCTGATAAGAGACGGTCGCCAGGTCCGGACCTAGGAGTGAATGACTATGTGTGGTTGTCTACTAGGAATATCAAGTTGAAGGTTCCCTCTTGGAAACTGGGTCCTAGGTTTATTGGTCCTTACAAGATTGTAGCCATCATCAACCCCGTGGCTTTTCGCCTGGAGTTACCTCAGACTTTTAAAATCCATAATGTCTTTCATAAGTCGTTACTCAAAAAATATGTTCCACCTCTAGAACCGTCACCGCTGCCACCCCCTCCTGTTGTCGTGGATGGTAGTTTGGAATTTCAGATATCCAAAATTGTTAATTCTCGTCGGGTCCGCCGCTCTCTCCAATATCTGGTGCACTGGAGAGGTTACGGTCCCGAGGAAAGAATGTGGGTTCCTGCGTCTGAGGTAAACGCCGACAGGCTAGTCCGGATTTTTCATGCCTCTCATCCTGAGAGACCTGGTCCTGAGTGTCCGGAGGCCCCTCGTAGAGAGGGGGGTACTGTCACGAGGGTGTCAAGAGCCACGCCTGACTCCGTTGTACCCGGGGTTAGGAGGTCGCAGCGGTTGGCTGCACGCTCTATGTCAGATAGGGAAGTTTCCTTATTGTAGCTTTCTGGGTTTGCTTTACAAACCCTTTTGGCTCACTCAGGGATCCGTAGCTCCTTCTCTCAGCTGTTCCTTGTCCAGCACTCCCAATCCTCCTTATATTCCCCTCTCACACTTCTCTGGTTGCCAGATATAGAGCTTCCTGCCTGGACATCTATTCTGACCCACTGGAGCTGTGTTGCTGCGTTCTCTGAGTGTTGCCTTAGAACGCTACCCTCCGGATCCCTGTTGGACCTTTGTGGACAATTGTTGCCGTCCACCTGGGTGTTTGTGTTTGTCTGTGTTTGTCTGTCCTCTCCCTGGTGTTTCCCTCTTAGTGCAGTGGTGAGGACTAGCGATCCCACCGGCCCATTCATTATCTAGGGCTCATTTCAGGGAAAGCCAGGGTTTAGGCACGTGATCGCCGCACGGGTGAGGAACCCGTCTAGGGACGTCAGGGCAGGCAGGTGCCAGCTGCAAGGTGAGTTAGGGGTCACCACCTTTCCCTCTCCCTTGGGCAGGGCTTTCCCTGTTTTCCTCCCTGTGCGTGTTGCCGGTCATTACAGATGTAGAGTCAATTCTCCCTCTTTTAGAGTCTGACGGCTGAGGAAGTCAGCCACCATATTGCCGCTTCCTTATAAGTATACTGCCATTAGAGAGGACAGGTGTTTGTCTGCAAAGTGATTGTCCCCTCAATATTGCTGCCAGTGATCTGCTGCGGGTGCCCCCTTGCCTGTTCAAATAAGCGACTGTCTGATTGAGAGAGGTTTTTGAGTAAATGGCCAGAAGAACCTCGTAGACTGCTCTGAGTTCTCTTAGGTTTGAGGATGCCTGTCGCAAGGAATCGTTCCATACTCATTGAACCATAAGATCTTCCTTATGACCTCCCCAACCTCGTCTGCTGGTATCTGTAGACACTACTAGAAGATTTTCTTGACGCCATAAGACTCCTCTCTGAAGATTTTTTCTTATCCTCCACCAAGTCAGGGAATGTTTCACGAACTGTGGAATTGATATTTTCTTGTCCAGAGAGATTTTGCTGCCATTCCAAGATGCTAGAAGAAAACCCTGCAGGATTCTGGTGTGGCTTTGCGCCCACCTGAAAGCCGGGATTGAGGATGTTAGAACTCCCAGGATTGTCATGATGTTTCTGATAGCAGTGAATCTTAGACTGCAAAACTGATTCACTCGTAATTGAAGGGACGATTGCTTTTCTTCTGGAAGAAAGGACATCAGCAAGCAAGAGTCGAGAAGGACCCCTAAAAAGACTCTTTGTTGAGCCGGGACGAGGTTGGATTTTTTAAAATTTATGATCCATTCCAGATCCGTGAAGGTCCTTTGAACAAGGTCTAGATGTACCAGAAGCCGACTTTCTGATTCTGCTGACAATAGTAAGTCATCTAAGTACAGTATTATAAGAATACCCCGTAGATGAAGATAACTGGTAATTTCTCCCACTACTTTTGTGAAAATTCTGGGAGCTGATGATAGGCCAAAGGGGAGCGCTTGAAATTAAAAGTGACAGAGGCGACCTCTCATAAACACTGCTATCCTGAGAAATTTTTGATGATCTTTGAAAATGGGTATATGGTAATATGCATCCTGTAAATCTATTGTCACCATGTAACAATGTTGAAGAAACAGATTTATTGTTGACTTTATGGTCACCATCTTGAACTTTTTGTAAGATAGGCACTTGTTCAGACTTCTTAGGTTTATAATAAGCCTCAAGGACCCTCTTGTTTTTTTTTAAGAGAAAAACTGGGGAATAAAATCCTTTCTGTTGCTGTTTTTTTGGAACTGGTAGTAGGACATCTTTTTTAATTAAGTTTGTTATTTCTTCCTCTAGCGAGGACTGTTCCTCTTCTTTTGCCAATGGCTTGTGGACAAAAAAGTGATCTTGAGGGTAGGTGCTGAATTCCAGCATGAAGCCTCTCTGAATGGCAGTTAGTATCCAAGGGGAGGTTCCTATCGCTCTCCATTGTGGAACAAAAATTTTAAATCTTGCTTCCACCTGGCCCTTGGCATCATTGAGCGGCCTTTGGCGCGCTGTCAGGATTGAAGAGGAACCTTTTGTTTTTTCCTCTTGATGATTGCCATCTTCCTGACTATTCTCGCTTCTTTTGATCGGGTTTTGGCTTCCTTTGACTACGAAAGGAGTGTCTCTGAGGAAAATATTTTGAGTCAGTGAGAAAACAGTTTTTCTTGTCGGAAGCTTGTTCTAATACATCAACCAATACCGACCCCAAAAGCCTATCCCCCTCACAGGGGATGGAACATAACCAGCTCTTTGAACCAGCATCTCCCGACCAAGAGTGGAACCATAGGGCCCTGCAAGTGGCATTAGAAATAGTCGCTGATCTTGCTGATAACCTGACTAAATCCGCCAAGGCGTCGGCTAGAAAATTTGAGGCCTGTTTAAGCATCGGTAATGAGGCTACAATTTATTCCGTTGGGGTTTCCGCTGCAAGATGATCCTCTAACTGATTGAGCCATACTGACAGGGATCTGGCAGTACAGGTCGATGCAATGCTTGGTCTAAACATAGCTGTATTTACTTCCAAAGCTTTTTCGGTAGGTTCTCACACTTCTTATCCAATGGATCACGGAATAATCCCATGTCCTCAAATGGAAGAGAGGATTTTTTGCATATCCGTGCTACTGGAGCATCAATATTTGGAGTCTTATCCCAAAGATTCAGAGTCCGAAAATGGATACTTCCTTTTGAAAGTGTTATTAATCGGGACTCTCTTTTCGGGATCTTTCCATTCCCTTGAGATTAGGGACTTGACATTATTATGGATTGGGAAAACACGTATTTTCCTTTTTCCTAGATCTTGAAACATCTGATCCTGGATGGAACGACTTTCTTTAGATTCCTCCAGGTGCATAGTAGCCCTTATAGTTTTTAAGAGACTATCCATATCTTCTGGGAGAAACAATGGTCTACCCCCGTCGGCAGATGAGTCAGAGTCTATGTCAGAAGCAAGCTGCCCTTCATCCAAATCCAACACAAATAACTGGGAGTTCTGGGATTTTTGGGACATAGAGGCTTGCGGTGAGGAGGGAGGTAACCTAGACTCCATGGCTGCATTCACCTCTTCCCAAATCATACTCCACATGGAGTCTAAGAAGGAAGGAGATTCTTCAGCCACCACTTTCTCAGCACATCTGGGGCAAAGTGATTTTTTGGCTTTTGAAATAAATGACTTCTTGCATTTTTTGAGATTAGAATCAGACCCGGGTGCTTCGGAGGTGGAAGTGTCTCTACCCTAAAATAAAAAAAAATATATAAGAATAGGGTTCAGAAGCTTTCCAGAAAAGCACACCAACACCAGGCACCCAGGTGCATAATAGGCGTAACCCCATACATCAATCTGCCCAAGTCAGGAAAGGAGGCTTACCAGGCTGATGGTGCTTGCGGCCACATCTAGAGGCTTGCGGGCAGCATCCAATTCCACAGGAGCTGACATTTCCAGATAGGGAACAGCACGAGTCACTGCACACAGATCCGCTCTCCATTTAAATTTCCTGGCCCTCTCCCAAACGGGGGGCAGAGACCAGGCCATGCGGAGGAATCTTCTGCGAACCTGCACACACAGGTAGGAGCTTCTACGCTGTCCGAGACAGGAAACAACACTGGTAAGGGGAGGAGGCCCCTTTTAAAATTGAGCTTCTGTGTTGTTTCCTGGAGGCGGGGATCACCCTCCTGTCAGTGCCGTTGGGGAGGCGCCGTGGAAAAGACATATTTTTCCCAATTTTGAATTGGATGATGAGAATCTGAAGATTAAATAGGAGGAGGCAGGACATAACAAGAGTGTATAATAAAGAGACAATAAAGGAGTTTGAGATAAATCTCCAATTGGATTTCTCAAAATAGGAAAAAGATATCAGCACACAGAAGGGCAAGAAGTACCAGAGGGATGTGGCTAATTATGATCAACAAAATATATAGATGGCAACGTAAATGACAAAATGGAGGCTGGATATCTAGAACATCATCAATGACCTTGCTAACATCTAGGTTAGGAGAGGCCTCAGAAAATTGAAAGGAACATACAAACTATCAGAATCAACATAATTACAAATGGGAGAATAGAAAAAGATTTGGAGGGAAGAGAAAGGTTGATGATAGACCCACATGGGGAAGAAAAATGAGGAAACAAGATCAACCCAAGGTAATAAATCTTTCAGATCATACCCTAACTGATGCACAAAAAATGGTGTGGCTAATAGGTTTGACATTTTCTCCAACCAACCATTTGGATTTATTCAGTGACAAAGGATCGGCACTTATTTGCCAGAAAATTGGTTTTAAAAAAATTACATGAGAAGGATTTTAATAAAATGTTGAGTACCAATGAAGAAATGTCAGCTTTGGAGATTTTGGAATCGTTGGCCACTGAAAAGGAAGGGGAAGAGGTAGGTACCTTTCCAAACCAACTACATAAAAAAAAATATATAAATATATATATATATATATATATATATATAAATATATATATATATATATATATATATATATATATATATATACATATATATATATATAAAACATTTCCACCACTAACATTTTGTCTGGTGGTGGATTTGTTTATTAAGATAGTATCCTGAGATTTGGAGGAATTATCAAGGAAACATGTCAGAGATCATTTAAGTCCCCAAGAACGTAAAGCGTGTTGTAATAAAACCAGTGGATAAGGAGGGAAAATATAGTGATTTGGTCTAATCAAAAGTATGAAAAACGGGCATATATATTGCTGAATGATAAAACATGTTATCAATTGTTAACGAATAGTCCCTTGTTAATCTTTTAGGAATTGGTTACCATTTTGGAATGTGCATATGAAAAAAAATTATGCAAGGCCTAATAGTAGACAACCCGAGAATAACAATGTTTTATCTGAGCCCCAAAATCAATAAGAATGAGATTGAGACACCAAGAAGACCGATTGTGGCAGGTAAATGAAGGAATGAGTGAGATGGTATGTAGGTTTAGTGACTTATTTAAAGAAATTGGTAATAGAATTACCTTTATTCATTAGAGATTAGTGATGAGCGTCAGGACCAATATTCGAATTCGTAATATTTTGTGAATATTTGGGTGAATATTCAACATAAATTTGCAAATTCAAGAGTTCGTCATTATTGTTGTGGAAATGTTATTATGCGGACATTTTATCTTAGGATGTGTGTGTGTTTTTATAGATTGTCATCTGTCTCCCTGTGTCAGATTTAACCGAAGAACGCTCTAGCAGAGGGTACTTGGGTTGAATTGGGACCAGTGGTAGAACCGTCAGTATGAAAACCTTCTCATGGGCTTGGAGACGTGTTCTCAGTGTGTAGGGGGGCGTTTGCCGGTTTGTGAGCACTAAGTGTAATGCACTGGGCTTCTTCCCTTCAAATGTCTATACACATTAGAGAAGTGAAGTCTGCATAACGAGAGATACATTTTATACCTCTGCTGCGGCTTTGCTATCCCTTTCTGGATACATATCTGCTTTTAAGACATGCATATCTGCCTTGTCGGTATACTCGTACCGTATAGCCGAATAAATGTCTTGCAGATAATCTCAAACCTATAAGAACCAGTAGAATGATCTTCACTAGATACTGGTCACTTTGAGCATTATTAATTGAGGTCCATGCTGACAGTGATGGGGGATGGGCGGCCCACTGGTTGATCAGACAATGGACATGACTCATCCTTCCTTATACAGGGATGGGGTGTGTGCATTGCACTGTTCAGCCATGGTGAAGTAAGTGGTTGGGTGGTCTGTTGAAGGATTCAACAGGTGTTTTTCTCTGCACAGCAGGTAAAAGGGGAAACTGTAACTTTGTCTGCTGCGTCAGATAAAAATTCTGCTTGTTAAAAGAACGTTTTTCGCTCTATTTGTGTAAGGACAGGGTAAGTGCTTTTCCATTGTGTTGATTGTACAGAGATTGTACAGAGATTGTGATGTGTGTGCTGAGCAGTACAGAGTATTGTGTTGTTTTTTCTTTGTAACTTCTTAACTTATATATTACTGTGATTTTGTAAAAGGCGGTTTTATAGAGGTTTATAGAGGCAGCAATTTGTTTTAGTGTTTGTACATTAGAGACAGCATTTAGAGAGTATTTTTATATTGTTAGCCTGTAAATCACCCGCAGAGTGGAGGTTTGCTCTGGTTTCGGGGGTGGGGAACAGGGAATATAGAAACTGTTTTGTTTAGTTTGGTTTTCCTATTGCTGGATATTGTAGATACTATCTTGTCTTCCTTTGTGTGAAGGCCATGTGGGTGTCACGGCTGAGGATGGGGAAAACCCTCAGCCGTGCGATGCCAGAAGATGTTATTGGCTGCTTGGCCAGGACGACAGAATTAGGGAGCAGGTCACCTCCTATCGTGTCCCTAACCTGACCCTGACTCCTAACCATATGAGCCAACCCTGATGGTGGGAGGGCTCATACACCGGAACCTAATAGTCCCTGCTAGCCCTCAGGGTGGCCCTGAACTAGGAGCAGGGTAAGACGACCTGTTCCTCCTAGGCACGGAGGAACAGGAGTCTCACTGGCCAAGCTGCAAGGAAAAGGGGGACAAAAACAGACCTATGGATATGGCAGGTGAACTGCACTAGTTCCACCTACCTGCCACAGCCTTGCTGACTGAATCCCTGTGCTGACACGCTGATGTCCACACCATACTTAAATGGACACAGCCAACACACATACACACACAGGAACCCAGATCCATAGCGGCATTAAATAACAAAAGGAATACATCAACTGAACATATAAACATCTATGACCACAAGGGTGGCCCTCACTGGCAGATGGAAAATAAGGAGGAGGATGACTCCAGCTTACATAGCTGAAGTACCCCTCAGACTTCTGAATCACAGCAGAAGCTATATAGGCCCAAGTAGCCACACCCACACTCAGACACAACCAGTGCACACACACTAGGAAGGAAGTTAACCCTTCCAACACCAGGGAAGGGAAGACAGCAACTTAAAGGGGAATACACGCACAATAACCCCGTGCACACCAGACAAAAAAAGTGCACACATATAAACACATGTTGCCAGATGCAACCGCATGCACAACATAGCAAGCTGCCTCGCAACAGCTCAGGCTGCCACATAAATAATGTTGCCAGCGGCAACCATAGGTAAGGTAACATACTACAGCCCTCACCTGTGATTGACAACCATATCTAGACCGCAGGCAACTGCATGCGGTTACAGGAGTCACGACCATGACCATGGTCGTGACAGTGGGTTTGTCGGCCATCTTTGATGTCCTTTGTGTGTGTGAAGACATGAGGTTTTGTCAGCCATCTTGGTTAGTTTGGTGCTGCAGGTTTTAACAAGGAATTAATTTAAGTTCGAGCTGGTTCATTTTTAGTTTTGGTGTCTATGGAAAGCGATTTGGTTGTTTTTGCCTCAAATATCAGTTTTGAACCAGAATAGTTATCTTGTCTTTTTGTAACTTTCTATGTACAATTTGATTTTGTTTTGGTAAGTTTTGTGCTGGATATCTTTTGAGTGTTCGGTTATGGTATAGCGCAGTGACCAGTCTGGAACAGGAATCATTGTGTGAACATTAGTGGCAGTTTATCTGTGAAATTGTCCTATATAGTTGATGATTCTGCTTAATGTTTGTATATCTGTGGCTGTTACACTGAATTGTAGACTTGTTTGGCATAATTAATACGAGTACTACAGTGTAGAAAGGAGGTGCTTGTAGTTCTGTGCCAAAAGTATTGGGACAACTCCTAGAAATTGGTACCAGTGTTTTGTTTTCTTGTGCAATGGAAAGAATTTTTAAAGAAGTTGCAAAGTTGAAGGACACGGCGGCCATTCTTCAAGCTATGCAGGGATCTACTGATCCATGGCTGCAGGCTCAAAATTGTGTAGCAAACCTGATCGGTACAAAAAAATGTTGCAAAAGGAAAGGCAAGTATGCTCTGATTTTTGCTGCTGGGTGGATAGCAGATAAATATCAGGAGTCTTGTAGGCCAAAGCTGAGTTTGGCAGGAGAAGTGGAAGATTTAAAAGTGGAAATTGTTAAATTGAGAACTCTTGTCCAGCAGGCAGCTGAAGCTAGCGCTAATTATGAATGTACTGTGAGGTGTAATACTGAGCTCCAAAACAAGAATGAATGGTTATCTGAAAGCCTGGCACACGCACAGGGTGCTGTAAGGGAATTGTCTGCTCTCTGCAGGAGGACAGAGGATGAGCATTCTTGGTGCTTAGTGCAGCCGGAGTCGTTAAGACAACCGTTGGAGAGTAATGTGTCTGGGATTAGAGGCAGTGGCGTCGCTACAGGGGGGCGAGGGGGGGCAATTGCCCCCCCCCCAGGTCATTCCTTGCCCCCCCGGGTGCCCCCCCGCTGATTCGCTGAATATCGCTGACTCTAGCGCTAATCGCTGCTTGCTGCGCCGGCCGCCCGCACTGACAGAGAAGAGAACACACACAGATACGTAACATACAGTCAGTGCCAGTCCGTCGGCTATGGAGTGGAGTCACATGACAGATGGGGTGGTGCCGTGGTGGGGGCGGCGTTTGGACCCAGCGGACTCGCGGAGGCAGAGCGTGCAAGGCGCAGGCTGGGAGTGTGACAGCCGCAGAGACGAGTTGACGACTTGACGTCACGGTCGTCAACACGTAAAGCTGCGCTGCTGCGTGCCTGCCCACCCGCGCAAACGGACTTTGTAAATTGCTGCCGCCTGCCAGTGAGTACCTTGCCTTCCCTTCATGTTCTGCGTTCTCTCTGCTCCTGCTAAAAAGTTTTTAAAAAATGTACCCCTATACCCCCACTACCTCGCCTCATGGCCTGCCCTCCCTCCTGCTTGGTTTGTGCCCAGCCCCTCCTCAACCTGTCCTTGATGATATGGTTACCCCTATAACTTAGTTATATTACCCCTGTATAATGTACCCTGATACCCCTTAGTTATAATATAACCCATAATGTCCCCTGACTGATACCCCTCAGTTATATAACTGAGGGTAATCAGGGTACATTATACAGGGGGGTAATATAACTTATATTACCACCGTATAATGCCTGACAGGGCTCCTGAGTAACTTATATTACCCTTGTAAAATTATGTACCAGGATACCTCTTAGGCCTCATGCACACGACCGTTTTTTTTTTAGGGTCCGCAAAAACGGGGTCCGTAGGTCCGTGATCCGTGACCATTTTTTCGTCCGTGGGTCTTCCTTGTTTTTTGGAGGATCCACAGACATGAAAAAATGAAAAAAAAAAAAATCTAAGTCAAGTTTGCCATAGAAATGATAGGAAAAAACGGACACGGTTTACGGACACGGATGGCAATCTTGTGTGCA
The DNA here is from genome assembly GCF_014858855.1 of Bufo gargarizans. NCBI lineage: Eukaryota > Metazoa > Chordata > Amphibia > Anura > Bufonidae > Bufo > Bufo gargarizans. The sequence continues at coordinate 120,680,569 of NC_058080.1, forward strand.
TCCGTGATTTTTCACGGACCCATTGACTTGAATGGGTCCGTGAACCGTTGGCCGTGAAAAAAATAGGACAGGTCATATTTTTTTCACGGCCAGGAAACACGGATGCGGATGCCAAACGGTGCATTTTCAGATTTTTCAACGGACCCATTGAAAGTCAATGGGTCCGTGAAAAAAAACGGAAAACGGCACAACGGCCACGGATGCACACAACGGTCGTGTGCATGAGGCCTTAGTTATATGATCTCAGCGGGGTTATATAACTAAGGGGTATCAGGGTACGTTATTATACATGGGTAATATAACTCAGGAGGCCTATCGGGCATTATACGGTGGAAATATAGCTTACATTACCTCTGTATAATGTCCCATGATAGCCCTCCTCAGTTATATTACCCCTGTGTAATGTACCCTGATATCCCTTAGTTATATAATATAACTAAGGGGTAGCAGGGTGCATTATACAGGGGTAACCTAACTGAGGAGTGCTATCCTATCAGGGACGTAATACAGGGGTAATGTAAGCTGTATTACCTCTTTATAATGTCTGATAGCCCTCCTCAGTTATATTATACCCAATGTACCCTGATACCCCTTAATTATATTACCCCGGCATCAGGGGCGTAGCTGCAGGGGAAGCGGCTGCTTTAGTATTTTTCAGTAGTATGATTAGCTGGCGAAAATTATTAGTGCCCCCCCATTTTTGACTGTGTATCTTCTGTGCCCCCCCTATATATTGATCCTAGAGTCGCCACTGATTAGAGGAAATGTATGGGCTGTAAGCATGGAGAAGTCTGAGGACTGTGGGTCACATAGTGGATCCGACTCAGGGATGGAGATGGACAATGTACCCTGGAGTTGGAAGTGTTAACACAATGCCAGACGATTCCTCAAATGAGTCTGTGGTAAGTGGACTCAATACAGATAGTAGTGTGGGATCTAGTCATGCTAGGATGGTTAATATTGTGCAAGTCAAATCACCATGTGCCCAGAGAAGGTATTGTGCAGGGAGACAAGCTATTTGCTGTTTTGCATGCAGGGAATACTGGCACATTGCACAATATTGTGACTTTGCTAATGGCAACAGACACAGGCATGTTAAGTACCCCAGAACCACACCTAGAAGTGAAGTGGTTTATTCAGCAAGGTGGGGTAATGGTCCCAGACATGGTTCTTTACAAAGGCAGAGAACCCAGGGACAGCCAAGGTCTTTGATCAAGGAAGCAGATTTTAAATCACAATATGAACTATCGCCCTGAAGACCAAACCATGCAGAGGATTCCAAACCAGCCGGCGACCAAAGCGAAAGGCCACCTCCTGAGTCACCTCCCGAAGAAAAGAAGCTACGTGTCAAGATTAACTTTCTGTTTTCCATCATCTGTTTTGTTTTGTGGATTTAGGACTTTTCGTAGACAAGACAGTTTTTTTCAAAGAAGAAGATCGAGATTCATTGAGGGACACTGGGGAGCATATGAAAAAGAGGAGGCACTGTTGTGGAAATGTTATTATGCGGACATTTTATCTTAGGATGTGTGTGTGTTTTTATAGATTGTCATCTGTCTCCCTGTGTCGGATTTAACCGAAGAACGCTCTAGCAGAGGGTACGTGGGTTGAATCGGGACCAGTGGTAAAACCGTCAGTCTGAAAACCTTCTCATGGGCTTGGAGACGTGTTCTCAGGGGGGCGTTTGCCGGTTTGTGAGCACTAAGTGCAATGCACTGGGCTTTTTCCCTTCAAATGTCTATACACATGAGAGAAGTGAAGTCTGCATAACGAGAGATACATATTATACCTCTGCTGCGGCTTTGCTATCCCTTTCTGGATACATATCTGCTTTTAAGACATGCATATCTGCCTTGTCGGTATACTCGTACCGTATACTGACAATAGCCCTAGCAATGTATCGCAGATAATCTCAAACCTATAAGAACCAGTAGAATGATCTTCACTAGATACTGGTCACTTTGAGCAGTATTGAATGGGGTCCATGCTGACAGTGATGGGGGATGGGCGGCCACCTGGCTGATCAGACAATGGACATGACTAATCCTTCCTTATACAGGGATGGGGTGTGTGCATTGCACTGTTCAGCCATGTTGATGCAATCCCCTGTCCTTTGACATGTACCTGAACTATCTCATCTTCCTGTGTCATCACTTCCTGTATCCTTGTTACATGAAGTAAGTGGTCAGGTGATGGGCCAGCCCCTTTTTTATTGTTACTGTGACTAAATAAAAGGTGAGCAGACTGTGGAGGAGGGGCAGTTGCTCAGAAGAACTCAAGATGGTAACACCTTTGTCTGTCTGCGGTTGAGGGATTTGCCTTTCCGTGCACAAAGTTTGATGAGAGCGGATTTCAACTACAAATATTTCTATAACATTATTTTCTTGATTGCGAAAAAATTGGCAATGTAATATGCGCATATTGCACGTGCAATACAGGCATGGGTCACTTTAGCTAAATTTTTAAACCTGATAGAAGTTTCCTGAGACTGGAGAAAATGGTTGGCACGGCAGAACATTACAATAGCTTTATATGCAGATAGAGTGCTCCAATATATTTGCGATTGGGCAAATCTGCAATTAATGATGTGCATATTTTGGCGCAATACATGCAACTTCACATTTTATCAGGTCTGACTACATATTACTGATTGGTGCATAAAGTATTGTTGTGAACTTGTGACATCACAGCACTATGTCTATAGCGTGTATGGACAGCAGAACCTATCACACTATCTGTTTTAAAGCCCTTTATTGCATGCATTAGTGGAAAAATATTTTTGCTGCTCAGCAGTGCAGTGAGATATCTTACAGACCAGTTTGCCCTGTATTACTGGCGAAATACTAATATATATGCCGTTCATAGTTATACTATGCCTTTTGTGTAAAAATAGAAAACAATTAGGGCCTATTTTCCGTTTAGCGGTGCAGTGATATATTCTAAAGCCCTGTTTGCTGTGCATTAGTGGCGAAATAAAAAATATTTGATCTAACATTTGGTTATTTAACCTAACATTATGTCAGACAGAAAAGTGAAAGGCCCTGCACAGGGGAGTGGCAGAGGCCTAAATGTTTCTGGCACAGGCCGCAGCAGAGTAAGGGGCCGTGGCAGCAGAGGTCACTTCGAGAGGCCTGAGCTCCTAGTGTCAGCTAGCGGTCGTGTCATGACCAGCAACCAAGCGGTTCTTGAATTATTGACTCGATCTTTGACTTCATCGCAAGTGACATCTGACACCCACAGCCAAGAGTCAGTGGGTTTGTCAGACACAACCCTTAGTTGGCATGCCTGGGAGCAGGCCCTGTGCCCTCACCTGTCCTCAACCTGCATCTTTCTTTTTCTGTTCCCTCACCGCAAGAAGTATTATATGCTGTAGGTTCTGCTCCACTTTTCAGCGAGGAAGAGCTACTAGAGGACAGTCAGCAGCTACTGCCCAGCGAAGATGTGGTGGAGACATCTGCCACTTCCTCCGCTAGGCGGGCAAGAAGTGATGAGGAGAGTGGCAGGGGATCTAGTGTTGACAGCGGTCAGGCTCCTGAACCAGAGAAGTTTGAGGTGGAAATCAGTGACGTGCAGACACTACTCGATGATGATGTAGCTGATCGCACTTGGGAGTTGGGTGACGAAGGGGCTTCATTATCATCTGGAGAAGAGGGTGTCAGCTTGCCCGTGAGCCAGCGGCGGAGCTAGAAAGTCGCTAGCGTAGTCGGGAGTCAGCAGGGTGGCATCAGTGGAAGGTCGGGGGCGAAACGTGCCCGGGATAGACCACTGGCTTTGCGGTGCCCTACGTGCCCGGGAAGTAGCGGTGCAGGGGCTCAAGGAGGCAGCGGCGCTACCAGTCAGTCAGTGCGTAGTGTTGAGGGTAAAATCACCTACTCAGTGGTGTGGCAGGTTTTTTTAAGCCGCCAGAGGAGGTGAAACTGGCCGTATGTAGAATCTGTGGGCAGAGAGTGAAGCGTGGCCAGGGTGCCAATGTTGGCACTACGGCCCTGCGTCAACATATTGTCACCACCAGACATCTGAGAAGCTCTGACAGACGTTCTTCAGAACCTCCTCCTTGAGGTTCCTTTTGTTTTGCTTTAGTTTTCTCTTCTCGTTAGCCTCTCTCAGCTGTCATGTAGTTGCACTGATTGCATCCCTTTAAATCCCTTCCCATACTGCATCACTTTGCGGTTTATACAACTTCCTGGAGTGTGTGCATGCTGGATGCTACTACTGAGTCTTCTACAGATAAGTTTTGTTCATTCATTTGTGTTTTCCTGTTTGCTGGATCCCAGGTGACCCTGACTCCCTCCGTATCAAGTGTAGGGAGCCGGTGGTCGTGTCCCTTCACTATTATAGGGTGTTCAGGTGTTATACAGTCGAGGAACGAGGATATGCGATCATCTACCATTGAGATTTTTGCATAGGCTGAGTAGTTAGGGAGAGAGCCAGGTCTGTTGCAGGGCTCTCCCTTTGGTTCCTTAGTTTTGGATCCAGTCAGTCGGATGTTCATTTTGTGTCTTCTAGTTTTCTGTACACCTTCCGTGACACATATGCAGCGTCGCCATAAAGTGGCCTGAGAGAACTGTGGCTCTGATGTGGTGGTACACCCACTGGCACGCACCCAGTTTCTGCCCGTCAAGGCTCCACCACCTCAGCCAAAGGGAGCTGTCTGTCCTTCCCATCATCTGCCGGTCCTGATGCTCCTGCTCCTCCTCACCATGAATTCCATCAGCAATCAATCACCAAAGCGATTGCCAAGAGACACCAGTATGCATGCACTCATCCAAAGGCGCAGAATGTGCTCCTGTCCAAGTTGCTGGTGCTGCAGTCCCTCCCTTTCAAAGTGGTGGACATTACACTTTTCAGAGAACTGATGGCTTGTGCAGAGCCGAGGTGGAGAGTCCCAAGCTGTCATTTCTTTGCCAAAAAGGCAGTACCAGCCCTACACACACATGTAAAACAGAAGGTGGGCCAGTGCTTAAGCCTGTTGGTGTCTGCCAAAGTGCACGGCAGCGCCAACATGTGGAGCTGTAACTACAGTTAGGGACAATACATGTCCTTTATGGCCCACTGGGTGAATGTGATTCATGCACAGCCACACCAGCAACTTAGCCAGGTGATGCCACTTCCGCTTTGCCATGCCGTTGGTCCAGCGACAATGTCCGGCTCTGCCTCCTCATCCTCCACCATGTCCTCAGCCTCCACTGCAGGGACAATTCACAGTGCCCCTCCAGCATAAAACATGTGCAGGGCACGGCAGTGTCACGCTGTTCTGCACCTCATTTGCCTGGGCAAACTGAGTCACACAGGGGACGAACTGCTCCATGTCCTTCAGCAAGAAATCGAATGCTGGCTTTCTCCACAACAACTGAAAATCGGAACCATGGTGACCAACAATGGGAAGAACATTGTGTCAGCGCTGCATCAAGGAGACTGAGCCTTGCACCATGCATGGCACACGTGTTCAATCTAGTTGTCAAGCGGTTTCTGAAGTCTTCCACCCATCTACAAGACATCCTAAAAATGGCCAGGAAACTTTGCATGCACTTCAGCCACTCGTACACCGCAAAGCACACGCAGAACGGCATCCCCAACATAGGCTGATATGCAATGTTTCCACCCATTGGATTTCCACCCTTCATATGTTGGACTGACTGTAGGAACAGAGAAAGGCTATAAACGATTTCCTGATGATCCAAGCGGACAAGAGTACTCCCCTGTGTAAATCCGATGTCAGCCAGTGGCAGCTCATGCGCGACACCTGCCGTTTGCTCAGGCCCTTTGAGGATGCCACATTATGTGTCAGTCGCCAGGACTATGGGATGAACAACGTCATTCCACTACTTTATGTCCTGGAACAGATGCTGCTACATATGACTGGTCAGGGCACTGGAGACCTAGATCTCACGGCCACATGAGCACCGGGGGCTGAACTGGAGGAGGAGGAGGACATTGGAGCACAAGCAATGTGTAGCAAAATGGGTGGTTTTGCTACACAGGTGACAGGAGAGGAGGAGCAGGAGGAGCTAGAGGAGCTACAGGGCGATGTTGAAAATGAGGCGGAGGACCCAGACTCACCATGGCAGTATGCAGTGGAGATGGAGGCACGGAGTCCCTCCGAGTCACTTGCGCAAATGGCCCGCTGCATGCTCACTTGCTTGGGAAGTGACAGCCGAATTGTCACCATTCGGCAGAGGGGTGACTTCTGGCTCTCCATTTTGTTGGACCCTTGTTGGGTGCCTTTTTTACACCCGCTGAGAGGGAAAACAAACTGAACTACTATAGAGACATCCTATGTAGTCAGTTGGCCGATGCCTATCTGCGCCATCGTCCATCCTCTTGCAGGTATGACCGGGGGGGCCCTCTGCGCTCAAGTTCCACTGCCATGGCTGCTGGGGAGGGGTGGGGTGGCAGAAGCAGTACCATCTCCATCAGCAGCAGCCTGAGTCTACAGTCGCTGATGAGCATCTTTCTTCACCCGCATAGTGAAGAAACTACTCACCAGCAGCTAGACATAGAGCAAACCCTGAACCAGCAGGTGGTGGCATACTTGGAGTGCACCCTGCTAGGCGACCTTGAAGATCCGCTGGACTACTGGGCAGCCAAACTGGATTTGTGGCCGCAACTGGCCATGTTTGCCCTGGAAAAGCTGTCCTGCCCGACCAGTAGTGTGGCATCATTGCGGGTGTTTAGTGCTGCAGGGGCCATAGTTACCCCAAGAAGAACTCGCCTGTCCACCAAAAATGTGGAGACTGACCTTTGTCAAGATGAATTAGGCATGGATTAGCCAGGATTTCCATGGCGCCACACCAACACTTTGACAAGAGAGACTGGTTTCTTCTGGGTACCTGGATCAGCCACTATTCTGATGCTGACACCCGCCTGATGCCACACATCTAAAGCCAAGTGCTCCTTCTTTCACCCACCATCTTCAGCGGGTACTGGTATTGCCACCCACCTTCACACTCTGTCACCTTGCCACTCTGTGATCTCCAGATGCTGCTCCTACCTCCACTCTGTCACCTTGCCACTCTGTGGTCTTCTCATGCTGCCGCCACCTACGCACTATGTCACCTAGCCACTCTGTGGCCTCCTGATGCTGCCGCCACCTCCAAACTATGAAATGAGTTGTATATTGGGTTGCTCAAACTGGGGGTAGAGTGGTAAAGGTGCAAACTGCTGAAGACACACCCAGTCTAATTATATCTTTGAATTGTAGTAAGTAATTTTTACGGAAAACAACTTAAATATTTTTATGGAAGGGCCCTTGCGGATTTTTTTTATTTATTTTTTTAATCGCATGAGAATTATACACACAAACAAACCATATGAAATTTGTATGAAAAGTCTGATATATGAAAAACCATAGCCAAAACGCTTGAGAATCGCAGATATGGAAGACATCAAGCAGAATATTCCCTTTTTCGCTATATAGCGATAATTTGTTACTTGATTGTGGTTCTATGTATGTTAAATTGTGTTTTATATATGGTTACTATTACCTACACATAATGGCATCCAGTTCCAGATTTTTTTACATTTCAGACTCCTCCCAATGTTCCAGGTGAACCAAATCTAATTCAAAGATATAGCATATATAAACCAGCAAGAAACACATAGTCCCCACTGACTGATGAAGGGACTGAGGGTCCCGAAACGCGTTTGTGAAGTCTGGGGGCGAATTTACTACCATATAAGCAAGATAAAGTTTATTTGGATCCTATTTTAATCTCCTAAGAACACAGAAGCAACTAAGAAGTTAACTCCAACGTTCACACAACTACCAGACTTTACTATACGTCCTTCAGATACCACCACTGCACACCGCCCCACTGCAAGTTACGTGGGAGTAATCCCGATGAGGTAATCGCTGACGTCGCTTCTCACAAACAGAGACGACCCGCATTACCTCACTTCACATGGGACGCTGGAGACTGGCGGACAGAAGTACACAGTGCACACAGCAGAGGAGACATACGGGACTGCGGAGGGGGAACACAAACACATAAGGTAAGCAGCGTGAAGTACTAGAGTATACGTGGGATGCCACGTCTAGGTACAACGGCCAGAGAACCTATCTACCCCTGTACGTAAGTCCTTCTATTATTCCTTGAACTCTGCAACTGCGCTGAATACATTGGATACATATCTAAATAGTGTGGCCACGCTGTTATTATTCCGGGATTTCCTAAAAAAACCTTACCAATTTCTGACTTCTATTGTTGCTGCTACATACATTGCTATGTCTGCATCTCTGATATGTTTTTAGTGATCTACTTGGATTTGGATGAAAACCGTGCATCTTGATCTGCATCCTTGACATTGTTTTATTGTTTCACTTGGATTTGGAGGATCATAGTGCACCTTGATCTCTAGCACTGTTACTACTATTATGCCTGCAATTTACAAACCGGATTCCAAAAAAGTTGGGACACTATACAAATCGTGAATAAAAACTGAATGCAATGATGTGGAGGTGCCAACTTCTAATATTTTATTCAGAATAGAACATAAATCACGGAACAAAAGTTTAAATTGAGAAAATGTACCATTTTAAGGGAAAAATATGTTGAATCAGAATTTCATGGTGTCAACAAATCCCCAAAAAGTTGGGATAAGGCCATTTTCACCACTGTGTGGCATCTCCCCTTCTTCTTACAACACTCAACAGACGTCTGGGGACCGAGGAGACCAGTTTCTCAAGTTTAGAATTAGGAATGCTCTCCCATTCTTGTCTAATACAGGCCTCTAACTGTTCAATCGTCTTGGGCCTTCTTTGTTGCACCTTCCTCTTCATGATGCGCCAAATGTTCTCTATAGATGAAAGATCTGGACTGCAGACTGGCCATTTCAGTACCCGGATCCTTCTCCTACGCAGCCATGATGTTGTGATTGATGCAGAATGTGGTCTGGCATTATCTTGTAGAAAAATGCAGGGTCTTCCCTGAAAGAGATGACGTCTGGATGGGAGCATATGTTGTTCTAGAACCTGAATATATTTTTCTGCATTGATGGTGCCTTTCCAGACATGCAAGCTGCCCATGCCACACGCACTCATGCAACCCCATACCATCAGAGATGCAGGCTTCTGAACTGAGCGTTGATAACAACTTGGGTTGTCCTTGTCCTCTTTGGTCCGGATGACATGGCGTCCCAGATTTCCAAAAATAACTTCAAATCATGACTCGTCTGACCACAGAACAGTCTTCCATTTTGCCAGACTCCATTTTAAATGATCCCTGGCCCAGTGAAAATGCCTGAGCTTGTGGATCTTGCTTAGAAATGGCTTCTTCTTTGCACTGTAGAGTTTCAGCTGGCGACGGTGGATGGCACGGTGGATTGTGTTCACTGACAATGGTTTCTGGAAGTATTCCTGAGCCCATTCTGTGATTTCCTTTACAGTAGCATTCCTGTTTGTGGTGCAGTGTCGTTTAAGGGCCCGGAGATCACGGGCATCCAGTATGGTTTTACGGCCTTGACCCTTACGCACAGAGATTGTTCCAGATTCTCTGAATCTTCGGATGATGTTATGCACAGTTGATGATGATAGATGCAAAGTCTTTGCAATTTTTCGCTGGGTAACACCTTTCTGATATTGTTCCACTATCTTTCTGCGCAACATTGTGGGAATTGGTGATCATCTACCCATCTTGGCTTCTGAGAGACACTGCCACTCTGAGAAGCTCTTTTTATACCCAATCATGTTGCCAATTAACCTAATTAGTGTTAATTGGTCTTCCAGCTCTTCGTTATGCTCAAATTTACTTTTTCCAGCCTCTTATTGCTACTTGTCCCAACTTTTTTGGGATTTGTTGACACCGTGAAAATTTGAATCAACGTATTTTACTATTATCAGGGGGTTTATCTGTTTCTGCAGTATAGTATTGGGGAGCACAGCGGCACAGTATTGGGGGTGGTAGGATGAATTGTCCAGAAGATGGGAGAATGGTGGAAAAGTAGTAAACTAAGATTTTGTTTGTCAAACTGCATAGACGAGAAATGACTGAAAAATAGTGGTCTGGTCTGAAAGAAGAAGATGAGGAAAGAGAACATCTACATCAAAGAGACATAACTGGATGTAAGAGGTATGTGGCGCTGTATTACCCTGTATGTAGGGGTGGATGGAGGGGTTAGTAGTACAGTACTATCTGCACATTGTAAAAAAAAAATTAGAATAATGATACAGCCATTTTATTTGATACTTTTGTGCTGATTCTTTTTTTTCTCTCTATATTAAGGGACACTATAGTCACCAGAACCACAACAGCTAAACATAGTAGTTCTGGTGTCTATAGCATGTCTCTGCAAGCTTTTTAATGTAACCACTGCCTTTTCAGAAAAAAAATAGTAATGGAATCGCACTCACCAGATCTTGAGGTCATCCGGTATGCAACAGCCTACCTGGAGTCCAAGATTCATCAAGGCTCCTACGTGATAAGTCCCAAAGAAGAAGATGGAGGCAGCATGTCCGGTATATAAAAAATCCCTTTAATGGGAACCGCCAAGTGAACAGTTAACTTGGCGGTTCCCATTAAAGGGATTTTTTATATACCAGACATGCTGCCTCCATCTTCTTCTTTGGGACTTTTCAGAAAAAAAGGCAGTATTTACATTACTGCCAAGGAACACCTCTAGTGGCCACTCATCATTATTAACCCGTTCGCTACCAGCGACGTAGCTGTACGGCGCTGCTAACTAGGCAAAAAATACCAGCGCAGTGTTCACCGGTCCCTGACCGGTTGACGATGGCTGCTCAAGGACGGCAGGCAGCCATCTTCCCTAAGGGTACAGGGAGGTTTTTCCGCCCCCCTGCAACATCGATTACTGTGATTGGCCGATTTCTACAGACGGGTCAATCGCAGCTCCTGATTATTTTGAATTCATCCAGGAAGCTGCAGAGGGGTGGAACAGGGTTTGTACAGAGGTGATTCATGTTGAACTTGTCAGCACCTGTCCCCCCTGGGTCAGGCAGGGGACACCAGTGTTTGGCGTCCCCTGCCAGCGCTGCTGCCCTACAGCTGCACAGGAAAGGGCTGAATTTCCCTGCATGCAGCCATTCTAGCTGGTGACTGCATGCAGAGAGGTTCTGTGCCCCTCTGTGCTGCTGGTTTGCATGCTGGGACTTGTGGTGCACCACCACTGCGACTTCAACTGTTCCTGTAAAGAAGAAGAAAGAAGAAAAGAAGAAGAACATCTGGAACGGCTGCAGTGATTTTTTTTTTTTTTCATTTGAAGCAGATCTAGATCCCTAAACCACCCTCCGTCCCTGTCCCTGTCTGTCCTTTTTTTTATGGACGCCATTTGGTCCGTGCGTTGTTGTTTTTTTGTTTGTTTATTTCAATTTTCCAGCTCTGCACAACTTTTTCTGCATGCACTTTGCCTCTAGAGACCTGCTGTGCGCTAATACAAAAGGCTACTGTACAAGCACATATGGGGTGTTTGCAAAAAGGGGAGAAAATGGGGAACACATACTGGGGTGCATTTTCTCCTTTAATCCCCTTGTGAAAGTGAAAATTTGGGGTCTGCTAGTAATTTTTTATTTTCACAAATATGTGCTTTGAAATCCTTTAACATGTGTTTCTGCCTTCTGTGAGTTACCTGTGTGCTGAAAAGTACCCTTTCCACCACTTAAAATGTTTGTACGGGGGTGGTCTTTCCAAAATGGGGTAACTTCTTGGGGTTTTTAATTTTGGGGACCACAGGAATTTTTTAACATGCGACATGGCACCTAAAATCCATGTCTGTTTATTCAGGCCTGCAAAATCCATATTTAGCAGTTTGCCCCTAGAGCCCTGGTGCTCGCCCATACAGCAGGTTACAAGCACATATGGGGTGTTTCCTGAATGGGGAGAAAATGGGAACACATACTGGGGTGCATTTTCTCCTTTAACCCCTTGTAAAAGTGAAAATTTGGGGTCTGCTAGTAATTTTTCATTTTCACAAATATGTGCTTTAAGATCCTTTAACAAGTGTTTCTGCCTTCTGCCCTTTCTACCACTTGAAATGTTCATACGTGGGTGCTCTTTCCGAAATGGGGTCACTTCTTGTTTTTTTAGTTTTTTTTTCTGAGGACCTCAGGAGATTTATTTAATGCACCTTAGGGTACTTTCACACTTGCGTTAAACTTTTCCGGTATTGGGTTCCGTCCTCGGGGCTCAATACTGGAAAAAAAAACTGATCAGTTTTATCCTAATGCATTCTGAATGGAGAGCAATCTGTTCTGTATGCATCAGGATGTCTTCAGTTCAGTCACTGTACGGTTTTTGGACAGAGAAAATACTGCAGCATGGTGCGGTATTTACTCCGTCCAAAATTCCGGAAGACTTACCGGCATTATTTTCCATTGAAATGCATTAATGCCGGATCCGGCCACTTTCCGAAATGGGGTCACTTCTTGTTTTTTTTTTAAATTTCTGAGGACCTCAGGAATTTATTGAATGCATCTAAAATAAATATCTGCCAATTCAGGTCAGCAAAATCCATATTTAGCAGTTTGAATCTAGAGCACTGCTGTGCGCCCATACATAATTTTTTTTAGCACATATGGGGTGTTGGCGTATTTGGGGGGAAATGGGGAACAAAATGTGGGGTGCATTTTGTCCTGTTACCACTATTGAAAGTGAAAAATGTGGGTGTAAAGCAACTTTTTCTGGAAACAATTGTATTTTATTTTCACAGCCAAGCGTTTCCTAAGGCCTCATGCACACGACCGTTGTTGTGTCCCGTGTCCGTTGTTCCGTTTTCCGTGATTTTCTGCGGACCAATTGACTTTCAATGGGATGTAGAAAAAATGTGGGTGTAAAGGAACTTTTTCTGGCAAAAAATTAAATTTTTCATTTTCACAGCCAAGCGTTTCCTAATTCTGTGAAACGCCTGATGGGTCAAAGTGCTGACCACACAAATATTCCTTGAGGGGTGTAGTTTCCATAATGGGGTCACTTTTTGGGGGTTGGGGTTTCCACTCTAGGGGTACCTGTCAATTATTCCAGTGAAATCTGCCTTCCAGAAGCCATTTGGTGCTCCTGTTCTTCTGACCCCTGTGGTACACCCACATAGCAGTATACAAGCACATATGGGGTATTGCTGTAATCAGGAGAAAATGGGTAATAAATTAGGGGGTGCTTTTCTCCAGTTTACCCTTGTGAAATTTGGGCCTAAAGTCAATTTTTCGAGAAAAATTTTAATTTTTCATTTTCACAGCCAATTCCATAAATCCCCTGTGAGGACAAAGTTCTCACTACACATCTTGAAATATTCCTTGAGGGGTGTAGTTTCCAGAATAGGGTCACTTTTTGGGGGTTTCCACTGTAGGGCCAAATGTGCAACATAGCTCCCAATTACCATTACAGCTAAATCTGCTCTCCAAAAGCCATATGGTACTCTTTCCACTCTGAAGCATGCTGTGCGCACATACATCAGTTTTTGAGAACACATGGGGTGTTTCTGTAAACTCCAGATTCAGGCCTCATGCACACGGCCGTTTTGGCGGCTCGAATGAGGACCCATTCACTTCAATGGGGCCGCAAAACATGCGGACAGCACTCCGTGTGCTGTCCGCATCTGTTGCTCCGTTCCGCTGCCCCGCAAAAAAAATATAACATGTCCTATTCTTGTCCGCAAAACGGACAAGAATAGGCAGTTATATCAATTGCCGCCCGTTCCGTTTCGCAAATTGCGGAAGGCACACGGGCGGCTTGTGTTTTTTGCGGATCCGCGGTTTGCGGACCGCAAAAAACGGCACGGTTGTGTGCATGTAGCCTCAGGGTAATATATTTTGGGTTTTGTTTGGCTGTTAACTCTTGATGTGTTGCAGAAAAAATAGATTCAAATTAAAAATCTGCTAAAAAAAAGTGAAATTTTTAAATGTATTCTCATTTAATTCTCATGGGGAACCTAAAAGGTTATCAAAGTTTGTAAAAATCCGTTTTGAATAGGTTGAGGAGTGTAGTTTCTAAAATGGGGTGATTTATGGGTGGTTTCTAATATGTAAGCCCCAGAAAGTGACTTCATAACTGAACTGGTCTGAAAAAACTGGGGTTTGGAAATGTTCTTAAACATTTTAGATTTGGTTCTAAACTTCTAAGCCTTCTAACGTCCCCAAAAAATAAAATGTCATTTTCATAATGATCCAAACGTGAAGTAGACATATGGAGAATGTAAAGTAATAACTATATTTGGAGTTATTGCTATCTATTATAAAAGTAGAGAAATTGAAGTTTGGAAATTTGCTAATTTTTCCAAATATTTGGTAAATTTTGTATTTTTTTATAAATAAAAAATAATAATTTGACAAAATTTTACCACTGTCATGAAGTACAATATGTGATGAGAAAACAATCTCAAAATAGCCTGGATAAGTAAAAGAGTTTTTAGGTTATTACCACATAAAGTGACACGTTTCTGATTTGCAAAAATCAGCCTGGGATTTAAGGCGAAAAGTGGTAGTGAAGGGGTTAAAGTTTACTACTCTCGAGGTGTGTGAATTTTTGTTTTGTGTGTGTGTGTGGTGTGTGTTGTGGTGGAGTGAGTGATTGCATGCTAGGGTGTGGGAAGGCGGAATCCAGGGGGCCCAGGTAAATTCTTGCTCAGGGTCCAATCAATATTAAAGACGGCCCTGACTGTCATCTCAGAGCCACTGGTCAACTTTTTTTATTTGATTGATGTAAAGTATTTGTTGCTGAAATATGTAATATGAGATGTAATAAAATACTACTTTTGGGATAAATTTGGCTAAAATCCCCTTTGTATTTTGTGTGGTAATGTTAGGTAACAGCAAATTACTGGAAAGAAATTTATGTACATTAAAGATGAACTGAGCTCTTCTGAAGCCACAGCACTGTACTTTGGTGCTCTCTTGTGGACATTTATTAAAATACAGTCTGATTTCACTGAAAGTCTGCAGTAGCTCTGCATTCCGTTATTGACTCTGATATATATGGCTATTTTATCAGTCATTGGTGATTTCCACCACGTTTCAGCAATTCTCAACTGTTGAGCTGTCCTTATGCATGAGATAGCTGTAGGCCTACATTTATTTAACATGACTCTACCATGAACATATATCATACCTCCCAACTTTAGAAAATCGCAGAGGGACAATATGTTCGGTGCAGCAATGTTTTCCATACTAGGCCACGCCTCTATCTCTTTCCAAAGCATAACCTTTAACCCCATAAGGACCCATGACGTACATGTACGTCATATCTGGTTGGGACTTAAGGACCAGTGACGTACATGTACTGCATGGTGATCGGGCGGGTGCAGGATCTGCACCCCCCCAATCAGTGGCAGGGGTCCGGCAGTCACTGATAGCCAGACCCCTGCTTAATGCGCCGGCATCGCCTTGCTGCTGTGACGGGGACCCAATGGCAGCCCGATGCCTTTCTTAGGCATCGTGGCTGCCTTCCGTGACAGCCTGCAAGATCCAGCCCGCTGGATCTCACAGGCAGGAAGCTGTAAGTGTATTACACAGAAGTATTGTAATGTATTGCAAAGGGGATCAGACCCCCAAAAGTTGAAGTCCCAGAGTGGGACAAAAATTAAAGTGAAAAAAAAAGGAGTAAAGAAAAAAAAGGGCTTACAAAAAAATTAAGTTTGAAGTAAAAAAAATAATTTATAAAATTTTTTTTAAAAGCGTCCTTTTCAGAATAAAAAAAAGAACATTTGTTAAATAAATAGGGAAAAAAAAAGCAGACATATTAGGTATCGCCGCGTTCGTATCGATCGGCTCTATAAAAATATCACATGACCTAATGTCACGGATGGTGTAACAGAAAATAAGAAGTTACAAATAAGGATCCGACTGGCTTGATCCGAAACTAAGGAACAAAAGGGTGACCCCTATTTAAACCCTGAAACTCTCCCTGTCTTCTCAGCCCATGCAAAGATCTCTATGATAGAAAATTGCATGCCCTCGTGCCTCGGCTGTATGACACCTGAACACCCTTTAATAGTGAGGGGACACGACCACCGGCTCCCTACACTTAATACGGAGGGAGTCAGGGTCACCTAGGATCAAGCAAACAGGAAAACACAAATCAATGAAAAGACTTATCTGTAGAAGGATCAGTTGTAGCATCCAGCATGTACACACTCCAGGAAGTTGTATAAACCGCAAAGTGATGCAGTATGGGAAGGGATTTAAAGGGATGCAATCAGTGCAACTACATGACAGCTTAGAGAGGCTAATGAGAAGACAAAACGAAAGCAAAACAAAAGAACCTCAAGCAGGAGGTTCTGAAGAAAGAACGTCTGTCAGAGCTTCTCAGATGTCTGGTGGTGACAGTACCCCTCCTTCTACGAGTGGACTCCGGACACTCAGAGCCCACCTTCTCAGGATGGGACCTATGGAAAGCCCTGATGAGACGAGTGGCCTTAATGTCCGTCACTGGGACCCACATCCTCTCCTCAGTACCATAACCCTCCCAATGAACGAGGTACTAGAGAGAACCGCGGACAACACGTGAATCCACAATCCTAGAGACCTGAAATTCAAGATTACCATCAACCACAATCGGAGGAGGAGGCAAAGACGAGGGTACAATGGGTTGGACATAAGGTTTTAATAAGGACTTATGAAAAACATTATGGATCTTCCAAGTCTGAGGAAGATCAAGATGGTAGGCAACAGGATTGATGACGGATTTTGTAAGGCCCAATAAACTTAGGACCCAACTTCCAGGAGGGAACCTTCAATTTGATATTCTTAGTAGACAACCACACCAGATCACCAACATTCAGGTCCGGACCAGGCACACGTCTCTTATCCCCCACACGCTTATATCTCTCACTCATGCTCTTTAGATTATCCAGAATCTTTTGCCAAATAGATGACAAAGACGAGGAGAATCTGTCCTCATCAGGTAAACCAGAAAACCCTTCTCCAGAGAATGTCCCAAACTGCGGATGAAACCCATATGCACCAAAAAATGGTGACTTATCAGAGGATTCCTGACGACGGTTATTTAAAGCAAACTCAGCAAGGGACAAAAAAGAACACCAATCCTCCTGATTCTCCGCCACAAAACAGCGCAGATATGTCTCCAGATTCTGATTGACGTGCTCCGTCTGGCCATTCGACTGCGGGTGGAAAGCAGAAGAGAATGAGAACCGAACCCCCAAGTGAGAACAGAAAGCCTTCCAGAATCTGGAAACAAACTGTGTGCCCCTATCAGAGACTATGCAAGGAATACCATGCAATTAGACTACGTCTTTTATGCCAGGGTAAACAGTCCGCAGAGATATACTGTTCAGAATTTCGGAGATGGGCAGCTGATACTGGTTGCCCAAGAACATTTTTTGTGAGATTTTTGTAGATAGTGGAGCAGCTGTCAATCTCATTGATAATCAATTTGCTATAACACATGGTTTCCATTAAATCTTGTGCCGTACAGTAGTTTACGGCCACATATGGGCAGAATTTCGAAGATGGGCAGCTGATACTGGTTGGAATAACCAGTATCAGCTGCCCATCTCCGAAATTCTGAACAGTATATCTCTGCGGACTGTTTACCCTGGCATAAAAGACGTAGTCTAGACTCAGCCAGAGCAATACGATCCGGTTCATCATATATCTGACCCAGGGCTAAAAAAAATTAATCCACTGAACAGATGGGCCGTGCCCCCACCGGCAGCAAAAAGGCCCAAGACTGAGCGTTATCCCTGAGCAGCAGGATGATTATCCCCACCCTCTGCTCCTCATTACCAGAGGAATGGGGATGTAGGCGAAAATGGAGTTTGCAAGCCTCTCTAAAATGAACAAAATTCTCACTACCCCCGGAGAACGCATCCGGGAGCGAGATCTTAGGCTCAGAACAAACTCCATGAATGCAAGCTGAACCGGTCACCTGAAACTGAGATACAGTTTTACGGAGATCTGCTACCTCCAATGAAAGACCCTGCATTATTCAGTCAAAAGTGAAACTGGATCCATGCTTGAGACGGTTTTGGCGGTTTATAATGTCACGGATGGTGTAACAGAAAATAAGAAGTTACAAATAAGGATCCGACTGGCTTGATCCGAAACTAAGGAACAAAAGAGTGACCCCTATTTAACCCCTTAAGGACTCAGCCCTATTTCACCTTAAGGACTTGGCCATTTTTTGCAAATCTGACCAGTGTCACTTTAAGTGCTTATAACTTTAAAACGCTTTGACTTATCCAGGCTATTCTGAGATAGTTTTTTCGTCACATATTGTACTTCATGACACTGGTAAAATGAAGTCAAAAACATATTTTTTTTTGCATAAAAAAATACCAAATTTACCCAAAATTTTGAAAAATTTGCAAATTTCAAAGTTTCAGTTTCTCTACTTCTGTAATACATAGTAATACCCCCAAAAATTTTGATGACTTTACATTCCCCATATGTCTACTTCATGTTTGAATTATTTTGGGAATGATATTTTATTTTTTGGGGATGTTACAAGGTTTAAAACTTTAGAAGCAAATATTGAAATTTTTCAGAAATTTACAAAAACCCAATTTTTAGGGACCACTACAGCTCTGAAGTCACTTTGCGAGGCTTATATAATAGAAACCACCCAAAAATGACCCCATTCTATAAACTACACCCCTCAAGGTATTCAAAACTGATTTTACAAACTTTGTTAACCCTTTAGGTGTTGCACAAGAGTTATTGGCAAATGGGGATGAAATTTGAGAATTTCATTTTTTTGCCAAATTTTCCATTTTAACCCATTTTTTCCACTAACAAAGCAAGGGTTAACAGCCAAACAAGACTGTATCTTTATTGCCCTGACTCTGCCCTTTACAGAAACACCCCATATGTGGCCGTAAACTACTGTACAGCCACACAGCGGGGCGTAGAGTGAAAGGTGCGCCGTTTGGTTTTTGGAAGGCAGATTTTGCTGGACTGGTTTATTTACACCATGTCCCATTTGAAGCCCCCTGATGCACCCCTAGAGTAGAAACTCCCTAAAAGTGACCCCATCTAAGAAACTACACCCCTCAAGGTATTCAAAACTGATTTTACAAACTTTGTTAACCCTTTAGGTGTTGCACAAGATTTAATGGAAAATAGAGATACAATTTCAAAATTTCACTTTTTGGGCAGATTTTCCATTTTAATATTTTTTTTCAAGTAACAAAGCAAGGGTTAACAGCCAAACAAAACTCAATATTTATGGCCCTGATTCTGTAGTTTACAGAAACACCTCATATGTGGTTGTAAACCACTGTACGGGCACACGGCAGGGCGCAGAAGGAAAGGAATGCCATACGGTTTTTGAAAGGCAGATTTTGCTGGACTGGTTTTTTTGACACCATGTCCCATTTGAAGCCCCCCTGATGCACCCCTAGAGTAGAAACTCCCAAAAAGTGACCCCATTTTACAAACTACGGGATAAGGTGGCAGTTTTGTTGGTACTAGTTTAGGGTACATATGATTTTTGGTTGCTCTATATTACACTTTTTGTGCGGCAAGGTAACAAGAAATAGCTTTTTGGGCACCGTTTTTTTTTTTTGTTATTTACAACATTCATCTGAAAGGTTAGATCATGTGGTAATTTTATAGAGCAGGTTGTCACGGACGCGGCGATACCTAATATGTATACAATTTTTTTTATTTATGTAATTTTACACAATAATTTCATTTTTAAAACAAAAAAGGTTTTAGTGTCTCCATAGCCTAAGAGCCATAGTTTTTTCCGTTTTTGGGTGATTATCTTGAGTAGGGTCTTATTTTTTTGCGGGATGAGATGGCTGTTTTATTGGCACTATTTTGGGGTGCATATGACTTTTTGATCGCTTGCTATTGCACTTTTTGTGACGTAAGATGACAAAAAATTGCTTTTTTTAAACCGTTTTTATTTATTCACGGTGGTCACCTGAGGGGTTAATTCATGTGATATTTTTATAGAGCCGGTCAATACGGACACGGCGATACCTAATATGTATACTTTTTTTTATTTAAGTAAGTTTTACACAACGATTTCATTTTTGAAACAAAAAAATCATGTTTTAGTGTTTCCATAGTCTAAGAGCCATAGTTTTTTCAGTTTTTGGGTTGGGTAGGGTCTCATTTTTTGTGGGATGAGATGACGGTTTGATTGGCACTATTTTGGCGTACATGCGACTTTTTTGATCACTTTTATTACCTCTTTTAGGAAGTAAGGTGGGCAAAATTTCAATTTTCTCATAGTTTTTATTTTTTTATTTTTATGGCATTCACCGTGTGGGGAAAGTAACATGACCGTTTTATAGATCAGGTCGTTACGGACGCAGCGATACCAAACATGTGTAGGGAATTTTATTTTTTTCATTTTTAATTAGTGATAAATGTGTTTTTTGATTTTCACTTTTTTTTCACTTTTTCTTACTTTTTTTTTACCCAGACCCACTTGGTTCTTGAAGATCCAGTGGGTCTGATGTCTGTATAATACAGTACAGTACAATATATATTGTACTGCTCTGTATTTTACTTACACTTTGTCTGAACAGATCTATGCCTCTAGCATAGATCTGTTCAGCACCATGGACAGCAGGATCCCTGAGAAGGCATACTGTTGCCATGGGAACCTTCCCCCGCTGCGAAGTTGTGGCCACAACTTCGCAGACGGGGAAGGGTAAGGACTGGGGCTCCCTCCCTCTGTCACCCCATCCTGTCGGGGGGCTGCAAAGGCACAGCAGCCCCCCGATGGGAGAGGGAAGGAGCCGCATCTTACTGTTAACTCTTTCCATACAGCGGTCCGTACGGACCGCTGTATGGAAAGGGTTAAACGGCTGACATCCATTCACAGATCTCAGCCGTTTATACCAGGGTGTCAGCAATGTGCTGACACCCTGGTATACCCACTAGAAGCCAACGATTATTCGGCGGGGGATCGCGATCCCGCCTGCCGCACCGCCCGGCTCCCGCACCGCCTGCAACACCCCCCCCCCCCTGCACCTCCTACCAGGCTAAAATCATGCAGGGGTGCAGGGGGGGGGTGATACATATATATTTGTGCCACACTAAAGTTTCTGATCGCCGCGGTCAGGGACCGCGGCGATCCGAAACAGCAGAAATCACAACAAACCGCAGGTCTGAATTGACCTGCGGTTTGCTGCGATCGCCGATACGGGGGGTCATATGACCCCCCCAAGTGTTGTAACAGGATGCCGGCTGAATTATTTCAGCCGGCATCCTGTGCGGATTAACCCCTGGGGCGCCACAATCTCACTTTAAACTCATGACGTATCGGTACGTCATGGGTCCTTAAGGACTCGGGATCCATGCCGTACCGGTACGTCATGGGTCCCTAAGGGGTTAAGCCCTGAAACTCTCCCTGTCTTTTCAGCCCATGCAAAGATCTCTATGATAGAAAATTGCATGCCCTCGTGCCTCGACTGTATGACACCTGAACACCCTATAATAGTGAGGGGACACGACCACCGGCTCCCTACGCTTAATACGGAGGGAGTCAGGGTCACCTAGGATCAAGCAAACAGGAAAACACAAATCAATGAAAAGACTTATCTGTAGAAGGATCAGTTGTAGCATCCAGCATGTACACACTCCAGGAAGTTGTATAAACAGCAAAGTGATGCAGTATGGGAAGGGATTTAAAGGGATGCAATCAGTGCAACTACATGACAGCTGAGAGAGGCTAACGAGATGACAAAACGAAAGCAAAACAAAAGAACCTCAAGCAGGAGGTTCTGAAGAACGTCTGTCAGAGCTTCTCAGTTGTCTGGTGGTGACACCTAACCATTCAGGGGAACACCGTCAAAAATTTTTAATTAAAACTGTGCTAAAAAAAAAATTTTTGGGTCACCTTACATCACTAAAAGTGCAACACCTAGCGATCAAAAAGGCGTATGCCCCCAAAATAGTAACAATCTAACCGTCACCTCATCCCACAAAAAACGAAAGACTAAAATTAGACTTACCGGTAATTCTGTTTCCTTTAATCCACCATGACGGCTACACATGAGATTGACCATTTGACCTCTGTAGGAGCAGGAACACACAGAGTTTAAAAGCCCCCACCCACTCTCACCCATCAGTGTTTACAAATTACCCAAGTGGGTGCATGAAACATTTTTGTGAGTATTACTTCATATTCCATATTAGAACAATTAAGGGAGGGAATATACAAGTTGTCATGGTGGATTCAAGGAAACAGAATTACTGGTAAGTCTAATTACGGTTTTCCATTTCATCAGCTATGACCGCTACACATGAGAACTAACAGACTAAACGGTAGGAGGGCTACTGCTTGCAGAACTTTCTGGCCAAAGGTCAGATCTGTAGAAGCAAAGATATTTAGACGATAATGCTTTATGAACGTATTTATACTTGACCAAGTAGCTGTCCTACATATCTTTTCAAGAGATACACCAGCTTTTTCCACCCATGACGAGGCCGTTGCTCTGGTGGAATGGGCTCTAACATTAGAAGGACTTTTAAGACCCAATAGGGAGTAACAGCAGGATATCATGGTTTTTATCCAGCGACCTATAGAAGCTCTGGAAACCCTCTTTCCTTTTATTGTGACCTGCAAACGGAATCAGAAGATTGTCATCCTTCCTAAATTCCTTAGTGGCTGCCAGGTACTGGATAATTGTCTCCCTTACATCTAGGAGATGGAACTGTTCTTCTGTCGGGTTTGTGGGTCCGTACAAAATAAAGGTAAGATGAGTTCCTGTTCCCTATGGAAGTCCGAGACCACCTTTTGAATGAAACCCGGATCTAATCTTAGCACTATCCTGTCAGGAAATATTGAAAGATAGGGTTCTCTACAGGAGAGGGCCTGAATTTCCCCCAGGCTTCTAGCTGATGTTATAACTATTTGGAACGCAGTTTTAAATGAGAGGTGTTTAATTGAAATGTCTGATGTAGGGGTAAATGGAGACTTCCTTAATCCTCTTACAACCAAGTTTAAATCCTATTGAGGAACTTAAGAGCCTGGATTCGGCTCTTATGAATCTCCTTATCCATCTATGATCAGCTAGATTCAGATCATAGAATGCCCCCAGGGCAGAGATCTGAACTTTTAGTGTACTTGGTCTAAGGCCAAGATCTAACCCCCTCTGAAGGAAATCTAAAATGTTCTGATATATGGGGATGACATACCCAGGGAAACTTCCCCCAACCAACTACAGTACCTTTTCCAGATCTTGAGGTAGATAGCTGAGGAAACCTTTTTCCTACTAGCCTTCAATGTATTAAAAACTTTGTCTGAGAGCCCCTTGCTCCTCAAGACCTCACTCTCAGGATGCAGGCTGACAGCTTGAAAAGACTGGGATTCTGATGAAAAATTGGGCCTTGTGACAGAATGTCCCTTTGCAATGGCATTTTCAAAAGGTAACTCCAGAGCTACAGTATTTCCTCTAGGATGGAGAACCAGCTCTCTTGGGCCAGTAGGGAGCCATTAATATCACCGTTACTGGGACAGTTAGTATTTGCAGGACTCGGGGGGATTAGAGTCCACGGAGGAAAAGCGTATTCTATGTCCCATGTCCATTTTACTGAAAAGGCGTCTACTGCCCCTGGCTTTTCCCTGGGATGTAAAAAACAGAAGCACCTTACTTTTGCATTTGTCTTTGAGGCGAACAGGTCTATTTGCGGCAAGCCCCATTTTCCGGAAATCTTCTGAAAGATTCCTTGGTTTAATGACCATTCCCCCGGGTATAATGTTCTTCTGCTCAGATAATCTGCCTCTATGTTCTCTTTTTCTGCCCAAAATTAATTTTTTTCCGCTAGTAGTTTCAAGCTTGGAGATCTTGTGCCCCCTTGATGTTTTAAATAGGTGACAGTCGTGGTACTGTCCGAAAATATTTTTAGATGTTTTTGCGTAACATGACTTGAGATACTTTTAGGCTAGGTTCACATGGGCGTTGTGGGTGACGTGCGGGAAAAGATGCGGGTGCGTTGTGGGAAATGCGCAATTTTTTCCCACGAGTGCAAAGCGTTTTAATGCATTTTGCTCACGCGTGAGAAAAATAGGCATGTTTGGTACCCAAACCCGAACCCGGACTTCTTCACAGAAGTTCGGGTTTGGGTTAGGTGTTGTGTAGATTTTATTATTTTCCCTTATAACATGATTATAAGGGAAAATAATAGCATTCTTAATACAGAATGCTTAGTAAAATAGGGATGGAGTGGTAAAAAAAATAATAATTATAATAATAATGTAACTCACCTCATCCACTTGTTCGCACAGCCCGGCTTCTCTTCTGTCTTCTTCTTTCATAACAGGAGGAAAAGGACCTGTGATGACGTCACTGCGCTCATCACATGGTCTGTCGCAAGATCCATCACCACGGTGATGGATTATGTGATGAGCGCGGTGATGTCATGAAAGGTCCTTTACCCAGGTCTTGAAGAAAGAAGAGGCGAGTTAAATTATTATTATTTTTTTAACCCCTTCATCCCTATTTTACTAAGCATTCTGTATTAAGAATGCTATTATTTTCCCTTATAACCATGTTATAAGGGAAAATAATAATGATCGGGTCCCCATCCCGATTATCTCCTAGCAACCATGCGTGAAAAATCGCACCGCATCCGCACTTGCTTGCGGATGCTTGCGATTTTCACGCAGCCCCATTCACTTCTATGGGGCCCGTGAAAAACGCACAATATAGAGTATGCTGCGATTTTCACACAACGCACAAGTGATGCGTGAAAATCACCGCTCATCTGCACAGCCCCATAGAAATGAATGGGTCCGGATTCAGTGCGGGTGCAATGCGATCACCTCACGGAAATCTCGCCTGTGTGAAAGAGGCCTTAGGGTTTTCCAGACTGCTCGTAGCTCTCTGTAGTTTGAGGATATGTTACTTACTTCATCTGACCACTTTCCCTGCCAGCTTGAGGAGGCCACTTTTGCTCCCGTCTGTGACTGCTTGCATCGGTCATGATCTGTATTTCTGCCACTGTCAGCCAGGCTAATCCTTTTGATCGATTCGCCCATTCCTTCCACCAGTTTAAATCTGACTTTACATGGTAAGGATTGTGTTACTCTGGTGGAAGCCCGACACCATGCTACTGCTGTAATGCATGATGTCATCAGTCTCAGGATACTCATGGCCCCTTTGATAGAGCACTGTTTCTGAGATTGGAAGTTCTTTATTTTCTCCCTGAAAGACTCCATCTTTTCCTGTGGGAGGGATGATGATTGGGGTATTGAATCTAGCATTACCCCTAAGAACTTCCTTTTTGATGACTGGATTAGGCAAGATTTTTTTAACCTTTATCAACCAGCCCAATTTTGAGACTTTTTGTAACACATATTCGTTCTGTCTGGTCGTTTCCAATTTTGAGTTCCTTACTATAAGGAAATCGTCTAAGTAAGGAAAAATTTGTAGCCCTTCTTGTCTGAGGGGGTATATCATCTTTACTACCAGCTTTGTGAAGACCCATGGGGCTGACTAAATACCGAATGGTAGAGCGAAGAATTGAAAATGATTGATTATGCCCGCTTCGTTTTTTAGTGCAAATCTGAGATATTTTGCATGGATGGGAACTTAGTAGTAGGCATCTTTTAGATTGACGGATGTCATATAGGCTCCCTTCTTGATTAGGAGGATGATTGACAAAATAGATTCCATTTTGAATTTCCTGTAAGTTATTGATTTGATTAGACCTTTTAGGTTTATAATAGTACTGAAACAGCCGTCGGGTTTTTGGACTAGGAAAAGTTTTGAATAGAAGCCCTATCCTATTTCCGATTCTGGTACTTTTATCACTACTCCCGATTTTTTTGATAAAATGTTCTGACTGTGGGATGTGATTTGAAATCTTCTTGGAGGGATTGAGGAAAATTCTATCTTGTAACCACTTTTCACGTTGTCCAAAGCCCAGGGATTTTAAGTTACTGCTTCCCACTGAGCCAGAAAATTCCTCGACCTTCCTCCTACCCTGGCGTCATTGTTTTTCATTTTGTTTGTTTTGGGGATTAAGGAGAAACCTTCTACCTTTGCCCCCTTTCTGATAGCTCCAACGCCCTATTTTGCCCTTTCCCTTGTAGGATTTAGACTGTGAACTAAAGGGACAAAAAGGTTCTCTTATTCTCCTCTGGGAACCCTTTCTTTTTGTCGGCCACCTTCTCTAAGATTGCATCTAGTACAGGGCCAAACACGTATTCTCCTGAAAATACAATTGAGCACAATTTTGTCTTGGAGGTCCTGTCACCTCCCCAGGATTTCATCCATAGTGCTCATCTGGCTGAATTTGACAGAGCTGCATCTCTGTCTAACTGATTCTGCAGAAGCATCAGCCAGGAATGCTGTGGCAGACCTAAGAAGGGGGATGGAGTTTAAGATTTCCTCTCAAGGAATTTTATGGTTTTCACCACAAACATGGAGGCTTCCTAGCATTTCCTTAAAAGGGCATCTGACTTTCGTTCCATGGGACCCGTAACTGTGACGAATCCTCGAATGGCCACTTAAATGTCAATCTTTGGGGTCTCGTTAAAGATTTTAATTTCACACGGGTCAAATAACATCCTATTTAAACTGCTTGGAGAATCCCAACCTTCTTTCTGGATCTGTTCATTCATCAAGAATCATATCCTTAATGTTTTCATTAATGGGGAATACTTTAGATCCTTTTGTACGTAGTCCCCCCCAAACATCTCACCCTGTATTGTTTTGAGACTTTTTCTAACACATACTGTATTTGGTCTGTCTGGTCGTTTCCAATTTTGAGTTCCTTACTATAAGGAAATCGTCTAAGGATCATATCCTTAATGTTTTTATTAATGGGGAATACTTTAGATTGTACTATTGTACTTCCTTACCCATGGTAGCCCTTACTGCCCTTAGTAATTCCTCCATTTCCTCAGAGGAAAAGTAGTATTTCTTTTCGTCTTCAACAATTTCCCCCTCTGACAATACTATGTCTAGAGGTGGAAGCCTCCTCTTCCATGTCCTCTGCATCAGAGGAGGATGGAACTGATAACCAGAATTTTTTGGCTGGAGGCATAGGAGGAACTGGGGGTAAGGGTGAATTTAACCTCCATAAGGATAGATTGTTGCTTTTCCTTTAAAAGCTCACTGATGCAAGATTTACCAAGTTTCTTTTTATAATTTTCAGGGAGTTTTTTTTTTTTTTTTTTTAATACAAGTTGCGTATCTTAAGTATTTGGATTTAACTTTACATTCTTTCACTCTTTATAAAAAGCAACTAGGTATCAGAATTTTACACCAGAAAAGCATCAAGACAAATGTGGCTTCCAGGGGCTTCAGAAGCTCACACGCTGTAGCTTCTTCTAGGAGCAGGAATCAGTGGAGACAGTAATGGACCAAACCGCCTGCTCTTCCACTCCAAGAGCAGCGTCTGACGTCACAAGCGCGCGCCCGCGCTCCCCACTTGCTCCCTGGATCCGCCCCCCCAGGCAATGCCGGGAACTGAACGCTGACTGCGGCTCATGCCTCCCGATCAGCGTGCAGCGTCCCGCTCTCTTTCTCTGGTCTGCTTCCTCACTCAAGGGAAGGAAGACCATGCGGTAAGAAGTGAAAACAGGCCCCCGCTCTCAGGGACAAGAATCAACTCCTGTATTTTCCTCTGACCAGCTTTAGCAGCCGTCGCAGGAGGGTAGAGGGGAAGGAAGACAGTAAAACAACCCCCGTTCCTTAATAAACGTAAAAAACTCTTCACCTCCCCTAAGGGAGGCCTTTCTGTGTGATGCCCCGTAGGGACAGGAAACACTGATGGATGAGAGTGGGTGGGGGCTTTTAAACTCTGTGTTCTTGCCCCTACAGAGGTCAATCTCATGTGTAGCTGTCATGGTGGATGAAATGGAAACTCATGAAAGAATAAAGTTACGTTAAAACCGAGCACACGATTGTTTTTCTTGTGAAATTCCCAATAAGTTTAATGTGTCACATGACCCTCTTCCTATTGAAAAAACAAAAGTTGGATTCAAAATGGCCGACTTCAAAATGGCCGCCATGGTCACCACCCATCTTGAAAAGTTTCCCCCCTCACATATACTAATGTTCCACAAACAGGAAGTTAATATCACCAACCATTCCCATTTTATTAAGGTGCGTCCATATAAATGGCCCACCCTGTAGTATGCCTCATCCCTCTTTTAACCAATATCTGCTGGGGAAATTTGGGAGGCCCCATACACATAAGATATAGCTAAACTGCCAAAGTCAAAAAGTTTCTTTTATGTGCCTGTCATGCGTAAGGATGCCATTGCAACTCTTTATCCTCTGGTCCTGAAGTCCAGGGTTACAGCTGTCATCTACACTGATGCAGTATTCTCAGGGCAGGTATGATTTGACGATGTATGAAGATGTGTTGACAGAGCATTGTCTCCTCTAGACTGATCCACTGTAGCATAACACCAGCTGTTAGAGGAACTCGGTCAATGCTGTGAATTCACTCATAGCAAGCAAGAGCTTACAAATGGTAAAGTGAAACACAGAGTTTACTAAAAAACTTGACAAATTTTTCATTATATAGTGAATAATGTTTATTTGAATAAAAACAGGAAACAGTGTCTGTCTCTGGTGAGACTGTCAGAATGCAGCTATGATCTCATCACCCCAGGTCCACTCACGGAACCTCTAGTAAAGTACTGATTTTGCAGGAAAAAGCCACAGCCAGCCAGGCATTTTCCCTGCATGTAGTATTAAATGCCAGCCATTCAGATGTTTTTTTTTATTTATTTTTTGGGGGGCGGGGGTTTGTGGCGACTTCAGAAATAGCTCAAATGGCGACCATGCATATAGTTCAAATAGCAGTATCAACAAAAAAAATGGCTTACTTCAGCATGTAAACACAAAAAATATACAGTCCATGTGAACTTGCCTGACTCACAGTCTTCTGCTATTTCCTGGTTTCGACCACCAGCATGAGGGGGAAGAAAGACTTGGCAACAGCAGAATCTCTGCTGAAGCAACTCCACACAGCTGTACACCCAGTCTAGCACACTTTCAGACTGGGAACCAAATCCCCAGCTCTCCTAGGCTTCCTGGCTTATATAGGCCAGCCAAAACCTGGCCTGGATACATGGGAGTAGTTATCCCACCCTACTCTTTGACTACTCCAATGAAACCCGGACCAGATCTGCTGAAGCCAACAGCTAAACTACTAATAACAAGTGTCAGTAACCTAGGGTTACTGACAAAGCACTACCGTTTCATTTCACCAAGGCTAGTCCCATCTGTGACACATATCTATCATTGACTATGGCACCTTGTGCCTCCTCACATACTCTATCCATCCCCTTTGGCATCTTCAGCCGCCAGACTGTGTACCCTTGACAGGGCATCCGCATTCCCATGCATCTTGCCCAGCCTGTGTACTACTGAGAAGGAATCTTGAAGTGCAAGAAACCAGCAGGTAACTCTGGCATTATTTCTCATCTTCTCTCCTATCCACTTTAGTGGGGCATGGTCTGACACTAACCTGAACCTCCTTCCCAACAGATAGCACCTGAGGGAGTCTAGTGCCTATTTTATGGCCAGACACTCCTTCTCAATGATAGCATAACCTGAAACATGACTGCACCTAGACCCACATCGGAGGCATCAGTCTGGACCACAAACTCGCATAAGTCTGGGGCTAACAACACGGGTTGCTTACAGAAGGCCTGTTTAAGCTCCTAAAAGGCCCTCTCTGCTTCTGGGGACCACTTCACCACTGCCAAATTTGGGCCCTTTGTCAGGTCGGTCAGGGGAACCGCTACTTCTGCGAACCTGAGGACAAACCACCGATAGCATCCCACAATTCCCAGAAACCTGCTTCTCGGTTAGTGGCCAATTCTGAATGGCCTCTACCTTATTAAACTGGGGTTTAATCTCCCATCTCCCCATTACATATCCCAGGTATCTGGTTTCCTTCATCCCTAGGGCACATTTCTTTGGGTTAATCGTAAACCTGACCTTGCTTAAGGCGTTAAGGATGGCCTGAACCTTTAAGAGATGGCTTTTCCAGTCATGGCTAAAGATGACATATATCTCTATGGGGGAGTAGAACTTGATCCATTGCCCTCTGGAAGGTGGCAGGGGGACCCTGCAACCGAAACAGCATTTGTACATACTGAAATGACCCCTCAGGCATAGAGAAAGCAGTCATCTCCTTAGCCTCTTTTGACAGTGGGATCTGCCAATATCCCTTAGTGAGGTCTAAGGTGCTAATATACCTTGTAGTTCGACCAGCTCATCTACCCTGGGCATGGGGTAGGCATCAACCATGGACATCTCATTAAGCTTGAGGTAGTCATTGCAGAATCTTAATTTGCCATTTGGTTTTAGCACTAGCACCCACTTTTAGACCTCTCAATCACCTCCAACTCTATCATTCTCCAGACCTCCTTGGAAATGACCTCCCAGGGATCCTATACGGTTTTAAGTTCACTTGCACTTGGGGATCTGTAAGAATCTCATGTTCTATTACATTGGTACATCCGGGGGTTTCCATGAAGAGATCCTTATTCCTCTGCAGCAGTTACCTACACTGTTTTTGAGAGGGGGATAGGGTATTTAACAGCTTCAATGGTGGACTCTGGTTGAGTCACCAAGCAAGAAGCTTCAGGATGGTCTATCTTCTTTCAGGGTTTGATCAGATTGACATGGTACATCTGGAAGGGTTTGCTCTTCCCTGGCTGGTGTACCCTATAGTTGACCTCCCTCACCTTTTCCACTCCATCTCGTAGGGACCCTGCCATTTGGCTAGAAACTTGCTCTCGACAGTGGGGACTAACACTAATACATAATCTCCCAGATTAAACTGTCTCAGATGTGAGGTCCTATTTTAGACCGTGGCCTGTGCTTCCTGTGCCTGGAGCATATACTCCTTTACAATTAGCATCACCTTCGACATCCTCTCCTACATCTGGGCTAAATGCTCTACTACACTTTTGTAAGGCTTACCCTCACTTTCCCATGTTTCCTTTGCCACATCCAAGAGAACTCTGGGGTGCCTGCCATACAGTAATTTGAAGGGTGAAAACCCTGTGGAGGTTTGGGGCACTTCTTTAATGGAGAACAACAGATATGGTAGAAGAAAACCCCAGTCCTGCCCATCCTTATCTACCACATTCCACAGCATGGCCTTTAGGGTCTTTTTAAATCGCTCCACGAGGTCATCTGTCTGAGGATGATAGACCGATGTGTGCAACTGACTGACTTAAGACTTTAAAAAGTTCCTTCATCACCTTTGACATAAATGGGGATCCCTGGTCTATAGGAATCTCCTTGGGAATCCCCATTCGAGAGAAGACATAGAATAATTCCCTGGCAATTTTTCTGGACAAGGGGTTCCATAGGGGGATAGCCTTGGGGTAACGGGTAGTATGATCAACAATTATGAGGATGTATTGATGCCCCCTAGCTAACTTCACTTACTAGGACCAGAGGGCTATGGAAGTAGGCTACTAGGGAAGTAACCTTGCAAACCAGACAAGATTGACAGAAATTCCTAATCTTCCGGTAACACCCTGGCCAATAAAACCGCTGTAGGACGCTCTTGTGCGTTTTGTATGCCCCTAGGTGACCACCCAACACATGGGAGTGGGCCATCTCCATAATCATACGCCTGAATGGTTCTGGGACTAGTAGCTGCTCCACCACCTTGTCCCTCTATCTTGGTCACCCAATATAAAAGGTTGTGATTCAGGGCAAAGTGTGGAAACCGGTCATTGGCTCCAGGCTCCTAGGGAACCCCATTAAGGACCACCATATGCTTTAGTGCCCCTTTCAAGGTCAAGTCTCGGAGTTGGGCCGTACCAAAATTTCCCCTAGACAACTCCAAGTCGGTGACATTTTCCTCTTTGGTGGCCTCTTCCTCATTGTCCCCTACTAGGACAGTAAGAGGAAGTTCCTGAATTACCTCTGGACTTCCACCGACCGGGTTGCCTGGGCCTCCTGGGCATTTGACATAGTCGTCTTTGCCCACAGGTCCCAGAACAGGGGGTAGTCACAACCAATAATAGCTTCATGCAGCAAGCATTTCACCACCCCCACATTGTGACTTAGGGTACCTCAGCCTGTCTCCAGAGTAACCTGGGGGACCAGGTAAATCCTGGTGTCCCCATGGATACACGTGACCCCCAGATTTTTCCCGGGGCCAACACATAGAAAGAGAGGTCGAGATAAAAGTGACCAAGCTCCCCGAGTACAACAGTCCTGAGACAAGAGTCCCATTTATCGTTAGTGTTCACATCTGGGGTCCCTCCCCATTAGTTAGTACAGTATGTCGCTGAAAGCTGCCTTCGCTTGGCCTGCACGCTGATGGCGCCGGTCGCATAGCGCTTCTGCTCCGGGCTTAATCGCTAACAAATGGCTCACAGCTACTACTCCTGCATCCTACCGCAGTAAATTGAAGCCCCACACGGTGCTCTAGGCATGGGGAACGTCAGAAGGCGCCCTGCTCCAGCAGAATTGACCGAATTCTTCTGTAAAATGGCGCCAGTAGAGTCCGGCCAAAGAGGGACCCCACCTCTGGCGTGTACATCGGCCTCTTCGGCGGGAACGCCATTGCCATCTGCGCACGGCTCTGCTGACAGACGCGGGACTGAGCGGGAAACCCTCGAACCTACTCAGCTCACAGCGGACATCATGCGCTCCATGTTGGACAATCTACGCACCTCTATGAAAGAGGACATGCTGGGGCTTTTGAAAGACCTCCGAAAAGATATTCAGAGCATTGGGGAGCGTACGTCTCACTTGGAGGTCAAAATGGCCGAGTTCGCCACCTCCCATAACACCCTTATTGATGCCCATGAGGCAATGGAGGACGATATCGCAAAAATTACAGCCAAGCTGCAGGACCTGGAGGACAGACATAGGCGGAACAACATTAGAATCCGTGGGATCCCAGAGTCTGTCGAAGCAAGCGAGCTGGAACCCTTCCTGCAACAACTAATTAAAGCAGAGCTGCCTGAGTGCACAGAAAGGGACTTAATAATAGATTGGATCCACAGAGTGCCTAAGCCTAAGGGGCTTGATTCATCTCTCCCTCGTGATGTTATTGCCCGGATACACTTCTATACTATCAAAGAAGCATTCCTAAGGGTCCTGAGGCAAAATACAACCCCAACAAAGGATTTTTCCAGCATAGCGGTCTACACAGATCTTTCTGCAGCTACCCTTGCGAAAAGGAAGGAATTCGCTCCGATTACCGCAGTATTACGACAGCAGCAAATAAAATACTGCTGGGGGTTCCCAGTGAAGCTTCTGGTCACCTACAAGTGGCGAATCGGCATCTGATCGAATGGGGCCTCATCAACGAAGATTCTCATCGGGCAAAGGAAACCGCCCCGTGACCAGACAAGATTCCTTCAGAATGGGACGTTGCCTGATACGTGAGTTTACTCCAGTCGGGAGTAGTCGATTGATTGACTGCAATCATTAGTATTAGTCCGTGGCAGGGAGCTTGGTTCTCTGTCCCACTTGGACCTTTTCTGTTTGGTCCCTTGACCGTTAATTACCTGGTCGGGCTAGTTAAGCCTTGAAGACCATATTACATTTAACTTTAATTTTTCTTTTTAATGTGTTTAGTTTTCTTTTTTTGGTTAGTTCCTGTGAGTATTGTATATGTACTATGTGCTCTATGTGCTTCAGCTTCTGAGGGCTTATGTGTTGATGCATGGTGACACGCAGAGGCGTATCTATCGCGAGGCAAACAAGGCATTTGCCTGGGGCGGCACTTTCCAATGGGGCGGCAAAATGCCTTGTTTGCCTACACAAATACTTGCCGATCGATCCGATCCTTCACTATGCTGCTGCGAGCGGCAGCATCGCCGGCGCCGCATAGTGAAGGATCGGATCGATCACTTATCTCCTCCCTCCTCCTCCTCCCTCCTCCTCCCGACCCCAGCTGTTTTCCTACCCGGCCTTGCTACCCACGTCACTTCCAGTAGTGACGTGGGAGGTGCGTCTCTTCCCTCCGCTCCTGACTGGGTTTGTTGGCGCAGGCCCCGTAGCAGAATATTCCGGCCCAGTGCGCATGCCCGAAGCGCAGTAGGAGGCGTAGTAGCAGAAAATTCCGGCTCCTACTGCGCCTGCGCCGAGTCGCCTTATTTGCGCATGCGCAGTGGGTCAAAATATTCAAAATAGAAGCGGCAGCCACAGCCGGCCGGGAAAAGTCTGCCCAGACCGGCTCCCTCCTCACACAGACAGTTGGCCACTTTGCCTGACTGACTCCTGGCCTACGTACCCTGCGAGGAGTGTCCAGACCAGGACCAGGTCCTGAGGTCCAGGCAGAGGAACAAACAGGAGTGAGTGAGAGTGAGACGAGAGTTAAAAAGCACAGTTCACAGTGAGAGTGAGACTCATAAATAAAGGTGGTATGATGTCAGACTGTCTATAGTGGCCCTGGCCTCTCCTTGAGGCTGCCCCATACAGACTGTATGGCCTGGGGCAGCCTCGAGGAGAGGCCAGGGTCACCATAGACAGTCTGACATCATACCACCTTTATTTATGACACAGACACAGTGCACTATTTGCTTGTGGCTGCCCCCGGCCCCCCATACAGTATAATGTCTCCTTATGTTTGCCCCCAAATATGCCATACAGTATGTATAATGTCTCCTTGTGGCTGCCTCCGCCCCCATACAGCATAACGTCTCCTTGTGGCTGCCCCAGTGCCCCATACAGTATAACGTCTCGTTGAGGCTGCCCCCATACGGTATAACGTCTCCTTGAGGCTGCCCCATACGGTATAACGTCTCCTTGAGGCTGCCCCATACGGTATAACGTCTCCTTGAGGCTGCCCTATACATTATAACGTCTCCCTGAGGCTTCCCCATACAGTATAAGGTCTCCTTGAGGCTGCCCTATACAGTATAACATCTCCTTGAGGCTGCCCCCATACGGTATAAGGTCTCCTTGAGGCTGCCCCCATACGGTATAAGGTCTCCTTGAGGCTGCCCCATGCAGTACAACGTCTCCTTGAGGCTGCCCCATGCAGTACAACGTCTCCTTGAGGATGCCCCATGCAGTACAACGTCTCCTTGAGGATGCCCCATGCAGTACAACGTCTCTTTGAGGCTGCCCCATGCAGTACAACGTCTCCTTGAGGCTGCCCCATACGGTATAACGTCTCCTTGAGGCTGCCCTATACATTATAACGTCTCCCTTAGGCTTCCCCATACAGTATAAGGTCTCCTTGAGGCTGCCCTATACAGTATAACATCTCCTTGAGGCTGCCCCCATACGGTATAAGGTCTCCTTGAGGCTGCCCCCATACGGTATAAGGTCTCCTTGAGGCTGCCCCATGCAGTATAACGTCTCCTTGTGGCTGTCCCATACAGTATAACATCTCCTTATGTCTGCCCCCATACAGTATGTATAATGTCTCCTTGTGGCTGCCCCCGCCCCCCATACAGTATAAAGTCTCCTTGTGTTTTTTCTTTTAAACGGGGATTTATCGCGATATATATCGTTATTGCGATAAATTTCTTACTATCGTTATCGACTGAATATTTTTGATATCGCCCAACCCTAGGTGGAGTCACGGGCCGGCAACGCTAGGGTGAGCCTTATCTCCTCCAAGTGCAGAACAGATCCTGCACACGGTCACCGTGAACACTGAGTCTGCTGTCTTCAAAAACTGTAAGTACTTAAATTAGAGTAATTCACAAAAAATCTATTACTTAGATGTTTTATGGGGTAAGGGGTTGGGTGGTTATAGGGGGGAGAATTAGGGAGGGTTTAATAGGGCCCTCGCACTTGCATCTCTCTCTGCTCTGTCCCTGATTAAAGTCTGACTGTTGCCATGGAGAGCAGACAGCAAGCCGACCTCCCATGAGAAGCAGCATGCTCCTTCAGAGCCTCCTTCCATTATAGCCGAGCAGCACGTGCTACGTCTGTTGATTTTCAGTGACGTTATGTCTGTTGATTTTCACTGACGCTATGCCTGTTGATTTTCACTGATGCTCTGTCGGTTGATTTTCACAGCATTGGTACTATTCTTAGCAGCCATGAGTGACGGGCGAAAAAGGCTAAGTGGAGCAGGTTACCGAAAAAATGCAAAAATTAGGCGTGAAAAACAAGCCAGGGAGCTTGAACAGACAGGAAAAATTGAGCAATTTTTCACGAAACCTGTGGCTTTCTTCTAATACTGAGCAGGGTGAGGAGGTAGTTGAAGATTTAACTGCTGACATCTGTGAAACTGATGTTGCTACATCATGCAGTTATGATACTTCCATAGCTACCAGTAGTACTAGTATTGCCAGAGAAACAGAGACTTCTGAATCAGGTCCTTCGAGTTCAGTAGAATTTGATGATCCTGTTGTACAAATAGGAGTGAGCTCTGACCCTGCTGAATGGGTTTTAAATTATTGCACCAGAGACCATGTGGCTAAACATGGAATAATTCAAAATGAGAATCTGGACTTTACACAGTCGAGAAGGCTGTATGCGGACCATTCTAGGTTGCTAACTAAACACCTTTTTGAAAAAGAAAACTTTAATGGAGAGAAACAAAAAAGGAGCTATGTGGTTTACTCCAAAAGCAAAGGAGTCGTGTTTTGTGCTCCATGTCGTTTGTTTGGTGGCAAATCCCAGTTGGCAGAAAGTGGCTTCAATGACTGGAAAAATGGCACGGCTCGATTAAATAAACACGAGCGTTCAGCTGAACACAAATCCTGTGTGCTATCTTTAAAATCGAGAGCATGTACACTGGGGAGAATTGATGAAAGTCTTACAAAGCAGCGTTCTGATGAAATTCAATATTGGAGAAATGTTTTAAAAAGAGTTGTTGCTGCAGTTAAGGCACTTGGCACTCGAGGACTTGCTTTCAGAGGGAAAGATGACCGTTTTGGTTCCACACATAACGGAAACTACATGATGATGTTTGAATTTCTGTCAGAATTTGACCCATTTATAGCAGAACACATTGCCCGTTACGGCAATGCAGGAAAAGGAGTCACATCTTACCTCTCATTCACTACCTGTGAGCAGTTTATTCAGCTTATGGCAGATTCTGTTACAAAGCAGATAGTTAAGGAGGCAAAGGCTGCTAAATATTACTCTATCAGTGTTGATTCAACACCGGATAGCTCCCACACGGATCAGCTGGCCTTCATCTTAAGGTATGTCAAGGAAGATGGCTTACCGATTGAGCGCTTTCTACATTTTATTCCAAATCCTGGACATAAATCGGAACAACTGGCTGAAGTGGTCCTCACCACTCTTAAGTCATATGATCTTGATATTGCCAACTGTCGTGGTCAATCATATGACAATGCAAGCAATATGTCTGGCCATTATAGAGGATTGCAAGCCAGAATTCTGGAAAGAAACCCACTTGCTGTGTATATTCCATGCGCTGCACACTCTTTAAATCTAGTAGGGAAGCATGCTGCTGAAAGTTGTCCTGAAGCCTGTTCATTCTTTGGTCTCCTACAATACCTTTACATTTTTTTTACTGCTTCCACTCACAGATGGGAGATTTTACAAGAACACTTATCATCTGTGCCAAACACTGTAGCGGTAAAGAGATTATCTGACACACGATGGTCAGCCAGGGAAGATGCCTGTCGAAGCTTAAATTGAAATTGGACTCAAGTAATCGAAGCCTTAACAAAAATTAAGGAAAATACAGCAGAGGCACCAGGAACATGCAAGGAAGCTGAAGGTCTTCTGAATAAAATACAACGTCTGGAGACTGCACTTATGAGTGGTTTGTGGGGTACTATCCTGGATAGATTTGGTGCAGTTAGCAAAAAACTCCAAAGCATTGGTATTGATGTTGGAATTGTAGGGGAGCTGTATGAGTCACTGATCCAGTTTGTTCGAGAAACCAGAGGCCTATTCCCGACTTTTGAAGCTGCTGCAATGGAAAAATCAGTTGTGAAGGATTATGAGACTAAGAGGAAAGGTGTACAAGCACGGAAAGTTTCAGCAACTTCCAGCAAGACACAGGCAGAGGTAGCCCAAGAAAACTTTCGCATTAACACCTTTTATGTTATTTGTGACAACTTAGTTGCTGAACTTATGAGAAGAAAATCGGCATATGACTCTTTTGTTGGAAAGTTTAAATTCATTACTGAACTATCAAAAACTGAGCCATCAGCAATTTCACAGCATGCAAATAACCTTTGTTCTTCTTACAGCAAAGACTTGGAACAGGAGTGTTTTGTTGATGAGTGCCTCCACTTTCGTTCATACTTAATAAGTTCTTCTGCAGAAGATACCTCTGTTCTGGTGATGTCCCGAATGATAAGAGAGAGAGGATTGCAAAGTATTTATTTAAATGTGGACATTGCTCTCAGAATGTTTTTGTGTACTGCAGCAACAAATTGCTCAGCTGAGCGTTCTTTCTCGACTTTGAAGCGAGTGAAGAACTACTTGCGATCCAGAATGGGAGAGGAAAGATTGAACTCCCTGGCAGTGTTGGCAATAGAGTCTGAACTCACAAAATCTTTGGACTATGAATAGCTCATCAACAGCTTTGCCACACAGAGAGTTCGGCGAAAGGCATTTTAGTTTCCAAGTATAATTTAGATCTAATAGTCTAATATTCAACAGTTTGCACTTAAGTCAGAAATGTTTACAGTTTCATTTGTTGTATTCAACAAGTTGCATTTCAGTTTAATATATTAATATATTTAATTAAAGTCATCTAAGTTATTAAAAACCTCATCGTGTCCGTTTCAGGATAAATTAATTGATGTAAGTAAATGGTGTGTGAAAGTCTGTGCTATGGCTAAAGTAATGTAATGGACTGGATGTGTTGATATGTACAGTGGCATTGTCTTGTATGAATGACACAAATTGTGTATGCATGTCCAGTAACAGCTGTTGAAGCCTTGGTGCTGTTACTGCTCATGTGGACTCTGGACTGACCTTGTGCTAATTCAAACAATTTGAAGACGTGATCAATATAGTATAGTTGACCTGGATGACTGATCTTTGTAAAGTGGTTGAATTTACACTTTATATTATTATATGTAAAGATTCTCTTAAAATAATAGATGGTGCAGAAAACACAAAATATTGTCCTTCGTTATTCACTTTAAAATACAGAAAGGAAGATGTGAAGCTCCGACAGGAAAGGGTGGGGCCTAAAGAGGAAGGGGCAGGGTTTACAGAGGAAGGGGTTTGGCCGTGACAGGAAGGGGTGGGTTAAATTTATATTAGGGGGTGCCCAAGTTTAGTCTCGCCTAGGGCAGCACAAAACCAAGATACACCACTGGTGACACGTGTTACAGGGGTAGTTCTATGTATAAAGAAACTCCCTATGACAGTAGAGGTATAGTAGCGCATATCCTTTTTGCAAAAAAAAAAAGTGATTGCTCGCCAATGGAAAGGTTTACAGTCTCCACTAGTTAGTGAAGTTCTCAAATTGGTAAACTACCATATGCAATATGAATTTACATTCGCCTCCTCGGTGAAAAATAGAATAGCATTACATAACAAGTGGTTACTATGGTTGTCCAGTACGTATGCGGATCCACTTCCACACTGCCTCCTATAATTGTAATACTCTGGGGGAGCCTATCTAGCTTCTAGCCTCCTAGTTGTTAGCACATGTTCTAATTACACATGTATGTCGTTAACGTATACTGCATATAGCTTACTGCAAACTGTACAATACAACTGTTTAGCATATATTGCTTATGGTCAATGCAACATCTTCAACTTGACAAATCCTTTATACTCATGTATGGAACCCTTTTATCTATTATTTATTATTATTCATTAATTTTCTGTATGTGTAATATGTCTATTTTGTTAATTGACTTATGCACAAAACCTTTTTAAATAAATTTTATTGATTAAAAATAAAAAATAAAAAATCATCCACAGTGGCACCTTGTCCCTTCTCACAAAATTTATATATATATATATATATACAAAACACAAATAGTGCAGCAGCACAGTCAGTATATATATATATATATATATATATATATATATAGAAGAAATAAATCCACCGCAGCACATCCAATGGTGAAAAAAATGTGGGATCCTTTATTCACCCAAGCAGCGACGTTTCGGTCCGCTTGCTGGAATGGTCCCAGCAAGCAGACCGAAACGTCGCTGCTTGGGTGAATAAAGGATCCCACATTTTTTTCACCATTGGATGTGCTGCGGTGGATTTATTTCTTCTACATTGACTCGACACTGCGGTAGAGTGTTAACATCGCTGGCACCCAGTACCCGTAACAAGGTGTGCTGCCCTGAACTTCTGTCGCTCTATATATATATATATATATATTTTTTTTTTTTTTTTTTTTACATATATATATATATATATATATATATATATATTTGTGGTCATGGCTACGGCCGAGAGCTGGCGCCACGAAGTGCCGGGACCTATCAGAGAGAAAACTACCTGCCTAACTAATATGGCTGGAGGGGTGCCCTTAGCCATGCCTTGGGTAGGCCTAAAAGGGGGCATACCCTGAGGAGTATGGAAAGAAAAGGGGAGGGAGGGTGGGGCACCGAAAACGCACGCAAATGAGGAGAGGGCGTGACTCCTTTTAAGCGCTCCTACGCCCCTCCCACAAATGCAGGCTGACATGTCAGCCTTAAATTACTTGTGGTCATGGCTACGGCCGAGAGCTGGCGCCACGAAGTGCCGGGACCTATCAGAGAGAAAACTACCTGCCTAACTAATATGGCTGGAGGGGTGCCCTTAGCCATGCCGTGGGTAGGCCTAAAAGGGGGCAAAAACATACACGAGTAGGGAGAGAAAAACCTTTATTGCAGCGGCCAATTACAGTACCAAACTGTGAAACGCCTGGGATATTTCGGCTTGAGGGTTCGGTATGTAGTGTGTGAAGCAAGAGGAGCGCCAGCGACCCATTTTACGGATGACGTGGCCGGGGACGTTATTCTTCGAAGCCGCGGATGCTGCTCCAATACGGAAGGAGTGCCCCGAAATGGCCTTGGGGTCGAAACCCAAGCCCGATGCCAGGGTGCGAACGTGCGAGATGAACTGCGTGGTTGTGAGGGCCAAGGCCTGGAACGGGAGCAACGGGCTGTCCGGGGCTGCGTCCCTTAGAGCTGCCAGCAAACTCCTGAGTACCTGGACCGGGCACCAAGCGTTGGCAGACTGGTAGAACTTCACCTCCACTGGTGGACCCACCTGCGTGGTTTTGGAAGTGAGGAGGTGTAAGGAGAAATGGTCGTCGTGCCATGACAGCTGACCCCTGGTTAAACCCTTTGCCCTGGCTGAACTGCGGGTGAATTCGCCGGGTCTTAAGAACCCGTAGAAACTAAGGTACATTGCCGCCTTGATGACCGTGCTGGAAAGGAGCCCAAAAGGAAGACCATCTAGGGAGGTAGAAAGCTTTCAAAATAATTCCCCTGACACAGGCTACCTGCTCGGGATGGCTGCGTGACCACTTTTCTGAACACCCCTGAGTGTTGCCCTGACTGCTTGGGATAGGAAAACCGACCTACTTTCGGGGTCTTCCAACATAGAGAAATGTTGGACTCCGGCCAAATACAATTTAATGGTATTGAAGGATAGCTTGAGATCAATATGACAGTAGGCTATGAAAGCTGTGAAGTAAGTGGTCTTATCAGTGTCTTGTCTCGGATGCAGGCCCATGAACCTGTTGAAGGTGTTCCAGGCGGTCCTGTAGTTCCTGGCAGTGTTATGAGATAAAGACTTCTGCATCAAAGACTTTGCTGAATCAATGAAAAGGTTTAATCCATCACCAGATTTTGATACATCGGAGGAGGTAGCCCCACACGGTCTGCCTCTGGCATAACCTGAAAGAAAGTTTTAAAATTAAAGCGGGACAAGGCGTCTGCGGCCACATTATGAACTCCTTGAATGTGCCTGCATGCCACATGGAAGTTGTATTCCAGCGATAGCCAGACCAACCTGCGGACAAAAGACATGATCTGGGGTGAATGTGATCTGCCCTTGGTGATTATGTCCACCACTATCTGATTATCAGTGACGAATGCCATGGAAGAGTTGGCCCACAGGCTGCCCCAAACCTGGGCCGCCGCTACAATTGGATAGAATTTCAACAAGGGGGATGATTTTAATGCAGCTCTGGCAGATGACACCTCCGCTGACCAGGGGCCCGCAAACCATTGGTTTCCACAGATCGCCGCGAAACCTAGGTAGATGCTGGTCCCAGCTGAGGTACGAACAAAGAGACTCCATTCCAAGAGGCCATGAAGTCCTTCCACATGGCCAGATCAGCCATGGCTTGGGTGTCCAAAGTGATGAGGCTGTCTTGCTCGGAGGCTGAGGGGAGTAGCTGAAGGAGTCTGGACATGAAGGCCCTGCCCTAGGGCATGACTCTGGTGGCGAAATTGAGCATGCCTAGCAGGGACTGCAACTCAACCTTGGTGCACGTCCTGCTGCCTTTGAGATGGCCTCCTTGATCTTTGCTAACTTCTCAGCTGGCAACCTGGCCTCCATCTTCCCTGTGTCCAGGATTATGCCCAGGAAGGTGATTACCGTCGCGGGGCCTTCTGTTTTTGAGGGTGCCACCGGGACGTTGAGTTGGGCAAACAGCTGAAGCAGAGCCTGAAGCTTGCTCGGCTGGCAGTCTGGGCTTTCGATTAGAAGAAAGTCATCCAAGTAATGGATGACCAGAGGGCAACCGCAGTGGTTGACCAGGATCCAATGCAACGCCTGGGCGAACTGGTCGGACAGCCAGGGGCTGCTCTTGGACCCGAACGTTAGGCGATTGGCAAAGAAATACTGGTCTTGCCACCTGATGCCATAGAACCTCCAAAGCTGTGGATGAATGGGCAGCAATTTAAAGGCATCGGCGATGTCCGCCTTGGCCAACCATGCCCCCCGACCTACCTGAAGAATCAGCCGGATGGCCTCGTCTATGGTGGCGTAACTCATTGAAAACTCCTCGGAGGGCACTAAGGAATTCAGACTGGGTGTGCTGGAGCCACGCGGTGCAGACAAATCATAAATGAGACGTTTTTTATTGGTAAACTGCTTGGACACGATACTAATGGGGTTTATCCTCCAGAGATCAAAAGGCACGAAGGAAAAGGGGCCGATGAGGAACCCCTTCTCTAATTCTGACCTGATCAGAGCCCCCACCGGCTCGGGATCCCTGGTTGCCGACAGCAGAATGGGCCCCTCCCAAGAAGCTTGTGGGAGAGCTATCAGGCCTGTGTGGAAACCTGTGGTGAACCCGGAGACCAGGAACTGCACGAACTGTGGGTTATGATGATTCTGCAGCAGGGATGCTAGCAGAACCACATTGACCCCGCTTAGTCAGGATGGCCTGGACCTTTGAGGACATGCCATCTGGGGGTGAGCCCTGAAGCAGACTGCGCAAACGTGAAGGGCCCTACATTTGTTGTAATAACAAGCATTTTGATTAAAATTATTATAAACCTGGCTGTTGCCCAGGAAAACTATCGCCCGCCCTAGTTTGTCCGTGGCTGGGCCAGACCGCTGAAGGGACCCGGAGCTGCTGGGAAGAGATCTGCCCTGGGACGTGGAGGGACCTGCATTGGGGCACCACTCTGCAGAGTAGGCAATTGATTGGCAAGAGGCACATGCCGGGGCCCTGAGCCCTGCAAAGTGCCAGCAAAAAAGCTCCATGTCCATTGCGGCCCAGTTTGTGATATGCTGGAATTGGACCAGTGCGGCGGCGGCTTTGGCTGAAAAAGAGCGATGGTAATCGTAGAATGCCTGCCCACCGTACTTGTGGCCCAAGTCTGTGACCCTGTAAAGGTATGTGTCTAACTCCTCCCGCCTCTCAGGATGGACAGAG
This sequence comes from Bufo gargarizans, assembly GCF_014858855.1. Classification (NCBI taxonomy): domain Eukaryota; kingdom Metazoa; phylum Chordata; class Amphibia; order Anura; family Bufonidae; genus Bufo; species Bufo gargarizans. The sequence continues at coordinate 120,724,185 of NC_058080.1, forward strand.
CAGATGACATCCCTGAATAAACTAAACGCGAGGACGAACTCCGTGATGGTTAATTTTCTGTTTAGGCGGGGATCCCTAGCTTTGAGGACGATGGACATGTTGCCGCAAGCTATGGTTTTGCTCTCTACCGTGTCGTGGGTAGCTATCAGGATGGACGCCAGATTGACGTCCTTGCCCTCTAAAATATCCTTTTTGATGCTGCTGGGGATGAAGTGCGCAGGAGCTACCTCAGGTGCGCAAGGGACCCTACCTGGGGGAACGAGCCCTGAAGTGGAGGCTACAGGCAAAGGAGAAGCGGAACGGTCGGATGCCAGCCCCTGGTGGGACTCGACGGCCAGGAGTTTGGACTGCACGTCCGAGACTGAGGAGGCAATTGTGTTCATCATGGCATGTAACTGTGTCAGAGACACTTGCAAGGTGGACATGGAGACTTGCTCCAAGTCCGGGCCAGCTGGTTCAGCCATGAGCAGCCTATATAATTCTGCTTTCCGGGCGGAAGCAGGGTGTTGGATCCCTCTTCTGTTGAGTTCCGCAATTAATTTCGCAATTGTCCAACTACTTAGTGATGAGGAGCTGGGCCGCTCGGATGCGGGTGTCTCGGGAATGGATAGGGCTTCCTCGATGTTTGAAATATGCAACATGCTGCAGCTGTGAGGTGACAAACAAAAATTAATAGCTGAGCTGGAGGCCCCGCATTTATGAAGGCGACACCCGAGCCGTGACTGGTGGTAAAAGAAAAACTAGGGTGGGCGAGTGCCTAGTGCTGTAAAACGGGCATTACTGTGGAGGACCTTGCCAGACTAAGGCGTGAAATGACGTAAGAGCTACAAGGCCGTGACTACCGACAGGGAGTTTAAAAACATAACAATTGAACATCAAACCTGAAATAGTACCGTAGCAAAAGAATATGGATTCGAGTCTGAAAAACGTGACAGGCGATAATAGTAATTATCAGCGTGATCCTGACACGTAACAGGTAACAGATGAAATGCTATGAACGTAAGCCCGAAGCGGAACGTGCAACAGATGATAAATTAGAAACGTAAGCCTGAAACGTAACAGGTAACAGTCATGGTACATTAGAAACGTGAGCCTGAAACGTAACAGGTAACAGTCATGGTACATTTAGAAACGTAAGCCTGAAACGTAACAGGCAACAGACATGGCACATTAGAAACGTAAGCCTGAAACGTAACAGGCAACAGTCATGAAATATTGGAAACGTAAGCCTGAAGCGCAACAGGCAACAATCATGGTATGTTAAAAACGTAAGCCTGAAACGTAACAGGCAACAGATGATGAAAATAAAAAATGTGAGCCTGAAGCGTAACAGGCAACAGATGATGAAAGTTAAAACGTAAGCCTGAAACGTAACAGGCAACAGATAATGAAAATAAAAAACGTAAGCCTGAAGCATAACAGGCAACAGATGATACATTGCAATATGTGAGGTGCCTGAGGCGTGACTGGCAACAGATGAGAGATTGACGTGAGCTTGAACGTGACAGGCAACAGATGATACATTGAACAAACGTGAGCCTGAACCGTGGCAGGCACCCGACATGGTGGGACGTGAACGTGAGCCTTGAGCGTGATAGGCAGAAAAGGTCAACAACACGTGAGTCTGAAAGTGTCAGGCCAATGAGGAAGAAGGAGCGGACGCCTGGGCGGAACAAGTCGGATGGCCAGAGGCGAAACCTGGCCGAAAACGTCCATCGATAACGTAACAGCAACAGCATGTTATAGACCGACATGACAGTGAAGTAAGCATGGTGACATGAACAAGCCGTAACCTGAGCCACGACTGGGGACAACCCGGTGACTATGGAGTGACCTTGACGCGGGTGACCAGAAGGATTGGAAGTTGTATTGCAGCGTGGACTGAGAGGCGGTGAGTGTGTGGGAGCAGTTACCGGCAATGTCCGCGGACGTGGCGAAGTAGAAGAGCGATTGTCGGCTCAGACGGCACCCAAGAGAGCCACCTGACTGACGAGCGCCGCAAGAGTGATGATGCACCCGGGGTCTGCAAAATAATTGTTGACGTGAGGGGGAGAATATGCAGACCAGAATGCGCAATGGTGTCCCACCCGTGATTTACGGACTCCCTTGAACATTTTTTTTTTTTTTTTTTTGACTGCACAGAGCGGTTAATGACTTTTGGGACTAGGATGACCGACACTGTCTGTCAATCCTGGTGTTTGCACGTGACCTCAGCAGGAGCCTGAGACCGTGGTCCAGCTCCTGCTTGAATGTGTGTGAACCTGCTGTAGATAACAGAGCAGCGTGGACGATATGTGTGTTTTTTTTTAGTTTTTTTTTACTTTATTGAAAGACAACCGCCGGCCGCCGGCCAGCTGCGGCAGGAGCGGCACCCCCGGCCCCTTGGCGCGGCCCTGGCTCGGGACGGACCCTCCCCCTGGGGAATGACAGGGCTGGTCAATGAAAGGTAGCGAGCTGCGGCTGCACCTGGAGCCAGAGGGGGGAGCCTGTCACGTGACGCAGGCCGGGACGCCGACTCCGTTACCGAGGCAACGGAGACGCTGCACGGCGAACCTGCCTGGCGTCCCACGTGACCTCCGCATGCCGGAAGCGGGGACAGCGCTGGCCGCCTCGCCAGGAGTGGAAGGTGGGTGGTGATGCACCGGGCAGTGGAAGCGGAGCACGCCGGGGAGGGGGATTGGGAGCATGACACAGAACTTACCCTGGCAGCCGGAACGAGCGACGAGCATCGGGGGGGACCTCGCAGAAGACTTACCTGCTGGGCAGCACGGCAGTAAAGGGCGTCACGTTACTGGAGGGAAAAGGCACCGAAAACGCACGCAAATGAGGAGAGGGCGTGCCTCCTTTTAACCACTTCAGCCCCGCTAGGTGAAACCCCCTTCATGACCAGAGCACTTTTTACACTTCGGCACTACACTCCTTTCACCGTTTATCGCTCGGTCATGCAACTTACCACCCAAATGAATTTTACCTCCTTTTCTTCTCACTAATGGAGCTTTCATTTGGTGGTATTTTATTGCTGCTGACATTTTTACTTTTTTTGTTATTAATCAAAATGTAACGTTTTTTTGCAAAAAAATGACATTTTTCACTTTCAGCTGTAAAATTTTGCAAAAAAAACAACATCCATATATCAATTTTTCGTCAAATTTATTGTTCTACATGTCTTTGATAAAAAAAAAAATGTTTGGGCAAAAAAAAATGGTTTGGGTAAAAGTTATAGCATTTACAAACTATGGTACAAAAATGTGAATTTCCGCTTTTTGAAACAGCTCTGACTTTCTGAGCACCTGTCATGATTCCTGAGGTTCTACAATGCCCAAACAGTAGAAAACCCCCACAAATGACCCAATTTCGGAAAGTAGACACCCTAAGGTATTCGCTGATGGGCATAGTGAGTTCATAGAACTTTTTATTTTTTGTCACAAGTTAGCGGAAAATGATGATGATTTTATTTTTAATTTTTTTTCTTACAAAGTCTCATATTCCACTAACTTGCGACAAAAAAAAAAAAATTCTAGGAACTCGCCATGCCCCTCACGGAATACCTTGGGGTGTCTTCTTTCCAAAATGGGGTCACTTGTGGCGTAGTTATACTGCCCTGGCAATTTAGGGGCCCAAATGTGTGAGAAGTACCTTGCAATCAAAATGTGTAAAAAATGGCCTGCAAAATCTGAAAGGTGCACTTTGGAATATGTGCCCCTTTGCCCACCTTGGCAGCAAAAAAGTGTGACACATCTGGTATCGCCATACTCAGGAGAAGTTGGGGAATGTGTTTTGGGGTGTCATTTTACATATACCCATGCTGGATGAGAGAAATATCTTGGCAAAAGACAACTTTTCCCATTTTTTTATACAAAGTTGGCATTTGACCAAGATATTTTTCTCACCCAGCATGGGTATATGTAAAATGACACCCCAAAACACATTCCCCAACTTCTCCTGAGTACGGCGATACCAGATGTGTGACACTTTTTTGCTGCCAAGGTGGGCAAAGGGGCACATATTCCAAAGTGCACCTTTCGGATTTTGCAGGGCATTTTTTACACATTTTGATTGCAAAGTTCTTCTCATACATTTGGGCCCCTAAATTGCCAGGGCAGTATAACTACCCCACAAGTGACCCCATTTTGGAAAGAAGACACCCCAAGGTATTCCGTGAGGGGCATGGCGAGTTCCTAGAATCTTTTATTTATGCCATTTTACATATAACCATGCTGGGTGAGAGAAATATCAAAACACAAAACACAGAAATATCAAAACACATTCCCCAACTTCTCCTGAGTACGGCGATACCAGATGTGTGACACTTTTTTGCAGCCTAGATGCGCAAAGGGGCCCAAATTCCTTTTAGGAGGGCATTTTTAGACATTTGGATCCCAGACTTCTTCTCACACTTTCGGGCCCCTAAAAAGCCAGGGCAGTATAAATACCCCACATGTGACCCCACTTTGGAAAGAAGACACCCCAAGGTATTCAATGAGGGGCCTGGCGAGTTCCTAGAAATTTTTTATTTTTTGCATAAGTTAGCGGAAATTGATTTTTTTGGTTTTTTTCTCACAAAGTCTCACTTTCCGCTAACTTAGGACAAAAATTTCAATCTTTCATGGACTCAATATGCCCCTCAGCGAATACCTTGGGGTGTCTTCTTTCCGAAATGGGGTCACATGTGGGGTATTTATACTGCCCTGGCTTTTTAGGGGCCCTAAAGCGTGAGAAGAAGTCTGGAATATAAATGTCTAAAAATGTTTACGCATTTGGATTCCGTGAGGGGTATGGTGCGTCCATGTGAGATTTTATTTTTTGACACAAGTTAGTAGAATATGAGACTTAGTAAGAAAAAACAAAAACAAAAACAAACAAAAAATTTCCGCTAACTTGTGCCAAAAAAAATGTCTGAATGGAGCCTTACAGGGGGGGGGGGTGATCAATGACAGGGGGGGTGATCAATGACAGGGGGGTAATCACCCATATAGACTCCCGGATCACCCCCCTGTCACTGATCACCCCCCCTGTAAGGCTCCATTCAGACATCCGCATGATTTTTTACGGATCCATGGATACATGGATCGGATCCACAAAACACATGCGGACGTCTGAATGGAGCCTTACAGGGGGGTTATCAATGACAGGGGGTGATCAGGGTGATCACCCCCCTGTCACTGATCACCCCCCTGTAAGGCTCCATTCAGACATCCGCATGATTTTTACGGATCCATGGATACATGGATCGGATCCACAAAACACATGCGGACGTCTGAATGGAGCCTTACAGGGGGGTTATCAATGACAGGGGGTGATCAGGGTGATCACCCCCCTGTCACTGATCACCCCCCCTGTAAGGCTCCATTCAGACATCCGCATGATTTTTACGGATCCATGGATACATGGATCGGATCCACAAAACACATGCGGACGTCTGAATGGAGCCTTACAGGGGGGTTATCAATGACAGGGGGTGATCAGGGTGATCACCCCCCTGTCACTGATCACCCCCCCTGCAAGGATCCATTCAGACATCCGCATGATTTTTTACGGATCCATGGATACATGGATCGGATCCGTAAAAATCATGCGGACGTCTGAATGGAGCCTTACAGGGGGTGATCAATGACAGAGGGGTGATCAATGACAGGGGGTGATCAGGGAGTGTATATGGGTGATCACCCGCCTGTCATTGATCACCCCCCTGTAAGGCTCCATTTATACGTCCGTATGCGTTTTGCGGATCCGATCCATGTATCCGTGGATCCGTAAAAATCATACGGACGTCTGAACGGAGCCTGACAGGGGGGTGATCAATGACAGGGCGGTGATCAATGACAGGGGGGTGATCAGGGAGTTTATATGGGGTGATCATGGGTGATCAGGGGTTTATAAGGGGTTAATAAGTGACGGGGGGGTGTAGTGTAGTGTAGTGTAGTGTGGTGTTTGGTGCGACTGTACTGACCTACCTCTGTCCAGTCCTCTGGTGGTCGATCCTAACAAAAGGGACCACCAGAGGACCAGGTAGGAGGTATATTAGATGCTGTTATGAAAACAGCGTCTAATATACCTGTTAGGGGTAGGCTGGCAGGCTGGAGATCCACTCGCTTACCTTCCGTTCCTGTGTGCGCGCGTTCACAGGAAATCTCGCGTCTCGCGAGATGACGCATATATGCGTGACTGTGCGCAGGGCTGCCACCTCCGGAACGCGAATCTGCGTTAGGCGGTCCGGAGGTGGTTAAGCGCGCCTATGCCCCTCCCACAAATGCAGGCTGACATGTCAGCCTTAAATTACATATACACACACACAGTTTTACATATACACCCCTCACATTTTTGTAAATATTTATTCTATCTTTTCATGGGACAACACTGAAGATCTGACACTATGATACAATGTAAAGTAGTCAGTGTACAGCTTGTATAACAGTGTAAATGTGGCGTGTCCTCAAAATAACTCACACAGCCATTAATGTCTAAACCGCTGGCAACAAAAGTCAGTGCACCCCTAAGTGAAAATGGCTGAATTGTAGCCAATTAGCCATTTTCCCTCCCCAGTATTTTCAGAGCACACCAAATTTACACTGTTATACAAGCTGTACACTGACTCATTTACATTGTGTCAAATTGTCATATCTTCAATGTTGCCCCATGAAAGATATAAAATATTTACAAAAAAAAATTAAGGGGTTTACTAACTTTTGTTAGATACTGCATATATATCAGTCATCTTTTAGACAGAAAGAAGAGCAGCAAAAAGACTAAAATACTATCTCTTAGGCCTCTTTCACACTTGCGTTGTCCGGATCCGGCGTGTACTCCACTTGTCGGAATTACACACCGGATACGGAAAAACGCAAGTGAACTGAAAGCATTTGAAGACAGATCTGTCTTCAAAATGCTTTCAGTGTTACTATGGCAGCCAGGACGCTATTAAAGTTCTGGTTGCCATAGTAGTAGTGGGGAGCGGTATACTTACAGTCCGTGCGGCTCCCGGGGCGCTCCAGAATGACGTCAGAGCGCCCCATGCGCATGGATGACGTGCCATGCGATCACGTCATCCATGTGCGTGGGGCGCCCTGACGTCACTCTGGAGCGCCCCGGGAGCCGCACGGACGGTAAGTATGCTGCTCCCCCGCTCCCCACTACACTTTACCATGGCTGCCAGGACTTTAGCGTCCCGGCAGCCATGGTAACCATTCAGAAAAAGCTAAACATCGGATCCGGCAATGCGCCGAAACAACGTTTAGCTTAAGGCCGGATCCAGATTAATGCCTTTCAATGGGCATTATTCCGGATCCGGCCTTGTGGCAAGTGTTCAGGATTTTTGGCCGGAGCAAAAAGCGCAGCATGCTGCAGTATTTTCTCCGGCCAAAAAACGTTCCAGTCCGGAACTGAAGACATCCTGATGCATCCTGAACGGATTTCTCTCCATTCAGAATGCATTAGGATAAAACTGATCAGGATTCTTCCGGCATAGAGCCCCGACGACGGAACTCTATGCCGGAAGAAAAGAACGCAGGTGTGAAAGAGCCCTTACTCTGGAGGACTCTGCACATTTGTGTAATACAGAGACAGAACTTGTTGAATTTTCGGATTTACTCACAGCACATAGGCCTCATGGATATGGCTGTGTAAGTAAGTGTATGGCCCAGGTGAAATGTATTACCACAGTATTCTGGATCCATTCAATTACCTGTGTATAATAATATATCTGGAACAGCTCAAGTGTCAGAGTTCTCCCTTGGTCTAACCCTAAGTTCACACCTGAGCGTTTTACAGCGCGTTCAAACGCGCTGTAAAACGATCAACACGTGAAAACCAATGCTTCCCTATGGCCCTGGTTCACACTTGAGCTTTTTACAGCGCGTTTGAACGCGCTGTAAAACGCCCGACGCATAAACAAGTTCTTGAGCTTTTTTTGGGGCGTTTGTCGCGCGTTTTGGCCATAGACTCATTGGAAAACACTGCAGTCAATCACACAAACGCGCGTTTACTATTGCAAAAAACGTGCATAAAAATGCGTGACAAATACGAGCGTAAAACGCGCGTCTCAGAAACGCTCAGGTGTGAACCCAGGGTAAGGGTATTAGTAGGATGCAGCAATTAAAACATACATTTGTAAGGGGAACCCCACAGTTTAAAAGTAAAGATGGCTGTACATACCTGATCTGCTGTGGTTGTGGTTTTTCCAGCTGCCTCGTGAGCAGTATTTAACCGACCTCAGTAGTTGGTCAGTTGAATCCTCCGTGTCACACGCACTGCGCACCCGCTGGTCTGTTATTTCTGTTGCTCTCTCAGTAGATGCCAGGATTTATGAATATCTCTTATTCTTACATTTTTATCTTTTGCATATGAGGAGTAAAAGGTAAAATTACTGAAATGTGCTTTTAAGAATTTTACCTTGGGAACATGATTAATGTCAAGAAATATACACTGATCAGCCATAATATTAAATAAAACTGCCTAATATTGTGTAGGATCCCCTTGAGGCATGGACCTCTGAAGGTGTCCTCTGGTATCTGGCAGCAGCTTTGTGCAGTGGTATAATATTGATCACCTATCCTCAGGATCAGCAGGAGTCCAACTGTTTGAAGGGATGAAGGGGCCACAGTGAAAGTTGACAACCATCAAATGAATGGGACAAGCAGTTGTAGTTTCACCGCACTGCTGCTACAAGGAAAGGGATTGAAGTTAAACAATGAAGAGGAATCAGTGCTCAATCGAGGGCCATGCCCCTTTAAACTATTAATTGGAATGGATCGGACCTTAGCCGACCTGATATTGAAAACCTATCTTGAGGATAGGCCTTCAATATTATATCACTGCACAACCTCTGTAAATTGTGAGGTAGGGTCTCCATGAATTAGACTTGTTTTTGCAGCACATCCCACAGATGCTTGATTAGATTGAAATCTGTCAAATTTGGAGGTCAACACCTTGAACTTGTTTTTTGTCATGTTCCTCAAACCATTCCTGAACTATTTTTTTAGTGTGGTCGAATGCATTATCCTGCTAACAGAGACCAATGCCATTAGGGACTACCATTGCGAGCAATGTTTAAGTTGTGGTACGTGTCAAAGTTAAATCCACATGAATGTCAGGACCCAAGAGGTTTCGCTGCAGAGCATGGCCCAGAACATCACACTGCCTCTGCATGCTTTTCTATTACCACGGTGCATCCTGTTGGCATCTCTTCCACTGGTAAGCCATGCGCACACATCAGGTGATTCACAAGATGCATCAGAAAACATGATCCATAAGACCAAGACACCTTCTTCATTGCTCTATGGTCCACTTCTGATGCTCAGATGCCCATTGTAGCACTTTCAGCAGTGGACATCGGTCAATAATGGCAATCTTCCATGTTTGCAGGCACACAGCCCCATAAGCAGAAAACTGCCATGTGCTGTATGTTCTCATATGGTTTCTGATGTAAATATTTTCAAAAAATTGTCAACAAGAAATAAAAAAACTTCTTTCATATATATATATTTCAGTTGCCTGGCTGCCCGTGTGAGAGGCTGCAGGCTCAGTCATAGACAGCACTGTGTGCACAGTGCACACCATTCATACAGGGTGTGACAAAAAATACCTTGCAGATAAAAAAAAATCGATTTAAAATTTTTCTGTGATCTAATCACATTTGCAAGCCCGTGTGCGTCAGGCCCACACATACTGTATTGTGCCCATTGGCTAGTGCTAGGCCTCCACTCATAACATTACAGGGTGTCATTCACTCAAATACCTTGAAGAAAATAATAATTATATTTAACATTTTTCTGTGATCTAATCACATTTGCAAGCCCGTGTGCGTCAGGCCCACACATACTGTATTGTGCCCACTGGCTAGTGGCTAGGCCTGCACTCATACCGTTACAGGGTGTCATTCACTCAAATACCTTACAGGAAAAAAAAAATCTATTTAAAAATTTTCTGTGATCTAATCACATTTGCAAGCCCGTGTGCGTCAGGCCCACACATACTGTATTGTGCCCACTGGCTAGTGTCTAGGCCTGCACTCATACCGTTACAGGGTGTCATTCACTCAAATACCTTACAGGAAAAAAAAATTCTATTTAAAAAATTTCTGTGATCTAATCACATTTGCAAGCCCGTGTGCGTCAGGCCCACACATACTGTATTGTGCCCACTGGCTAGTGTCTAGGCCTGCACTCATGCCGTTAGAGGGTGTCATTCACTCAAATACCTTGCAGATACAATTTTCTGTGATCTAATCACATTTGCAAGCCCGTGTGCGTCAGGCCCACACATACTGTATTGTGCCCATTGGCTAGTGCTAGGCCTCCACTCATAACATTACAGGGTGTCATTCACTCAAATACCTTGAAGAAAAAAATAATTATATTTAACATTTTTCTGTGATCTAATCACATTTGCAAGCCCGTGTGCGTCAGGCCCACACATACTGTATTGTGCCCACTGGCTAGTGGCTAGGCCTGCACTCATACCGTTACAGGGTGTCATTCACCCAAATACCTTGCAGGAAAAAAAATATGGATTTAAAATTTTTCTGTCATCTAATCACATTTGCAAGGCCGTGTGTGTCAGGCCCACACATACTGTATTGTGCCCACTGGCTAGTGGCTAGGCCTGCACTCATACCGTTACAGGGTGTCATTCACTCAAATACCTTACAGGAAAAAAAAAATCTATTTAAAAATTTTCTGTGATCTAATCACATTTGCAAGCCCGTGTGCGTCAGGCCCACACATACTGTATTGTGCCCACTGGCTAGTGTCTAGGCCTGCACTCATACCGTTACAGGGTGTCATTCACTCAAATACCTTACAGGAAAAAAAAATTCTATTTAAAAAATTTCTGTGATCTAATCACATTTGCAAGCCCGTGTGCGTCAGGCCCACACATACTGTATTGTGCCCACTGGCTAGTGTCTAGGCCTGCACTCATGCCGTTAGAGGGTGTCATTCACTCAAATACCTTGCAGATACAATTTTCTGTGATCTAATCACATTTGCAAGCCCGTGTGCGTCAGGCCCACACATACTGTATTGTGCCCACTGGCTAGTGGCTAGGCCTGCACTCATACCGTTACAGGGTGTCATTCACTCAAATACCTTGAAGAAAAAAATAATTATATTTAACATTTTTCTGTGATCTAATCACATTTGCAAGCCCGTGTGCGTCAGGCCCACACATACTGTATTGTGCCCACTGGCTAGTGTCTAGGCCTGCACTCATACCGTTACAGGGTGTCATTCACCCAAATACCTTGCAGGAAAAAAAATATGGATTTAAAATTTTTCTGTCATCTAATCACATTTGCAAGCCCGTGTGTGTCAGGCCAACACATACTGTATTGTGCCCACTGGCTAGTGTCTAGGCCTGCACTCATACCGTTACAGGGTGTCATTCACTCAAATACCTTGCAGGAAAAAAAAATTGATTTAACATTTTTCTGTGATCTAATCACATTTGCAAGCCCGTGTGTGTCAGGCCCACACAGACTGTACTGTGCCCACTGCCCACCACTTATATAGGGTGGCACAGTACCTTGCACGCATAGTAACACTTATCTAATAAAAAATGACAGGCAGAGGCAGGCCACGCCGCAGGGGCCGTCGTGTTCGTGGTTCTGTGATTTCCACTGGCCCTGGAATAATGCCCAGTGTTCAGAGGCCACGTACCCTGAACCCAAAAAATTCAGAGAAAATAGTTGACTGGCTTACACAGGACACCCAATCTTCAACAGCTTCCGCTAAGAACCTTGACGCACCATCCTCCTCCAGCTCAGCTTTGGTCACCTGCTCTCAAGTTACCACTCTCCCGCCCGCCACCACCACCACCACTACCACCACAGCCACCACAGCCGCTTCACTTGATCCCTCAGAGGAGTTATTTAAAACATCAGTTGGATGAAATTAGTGATGCTCAACCATTATTGCCAGGGGATGTAGATAACAGGGATATGTCTCAGTCAGGCAGCATTACACACATGGACGTACAGTGTGATGATGATGATGTTGTACCCGCTGCTGCTTCCTTTGCTGAGGTGTCAGATACAAGTGAAGTGGTTGATGATGACGATGTGTCCGTGGATGCCACGTGGGTGCCTGCTTGAAGAGAAGAAGAAGAGGGGGAAAGTTCAGAAGGAGAGACAGAGAGAAGGAGGAGACGAGTTGAAAGCAGGGGGAGGTCGTCGCAAGGAGCTAGTGGCACAGTCAGACAGCATGTATCGGCACCCGGGGTAAGCCAGACAGCACGCCAATCAACGCGTGCTGTTGCCACCACCAGAATGCCGTCATTGCAAAGCTCATCAGTGTGGCATTTTTTGTGTGTGTCTGCCTCTGACAACAGCGATGCCATTGGCAACCTGTGCCAAAAGAAACTGAGTCGTGGGAAATCCAACACCCACCTAGGAACAACTGCTTTGCGAAGGCACATGATCGCACATCACAAACGCCTATGGGATCAACACATGATGACGAGTAGAAGCAGCACACAAGCTCATAGCCACCATCCTCCTCCTGGTCCAGCATCTTCAGCCACGTCAACCACTGCTGTCCTCCTTTCCCCCTCGCAGTTCCATCTCATCTGCCCACAGTCAGGTGTCTGTAAAGGAAATGCTTGAGCTTAAGAAGCCAATGTCACAGAGTCACCCCCTTGCCCGGCGTCTGACAGCTGGCTTGACGGAACTCTTAGCCCGCCAGCTTTTACCATACCAGCTGGTGGAGTCTGAGGCCTTCAAAAACATTGTCGCTATTGGGATACCACAGTGGAAGGTACCCGGACAAATTTTTTTTTTCTAATAAGGCAATCCCAAACCTCTACTCATTGATTGAAAAGGAAGTCATGGCATCTCTGGCATACAGTGTTGGGGCAAGGGTCCATCTGACCACTGATACCTGGTCTGCAAAGCACGGTCAGGGCAGGTATATCACCTACACTGCGCATTGGGTCAACCTGCTGGCGGCTGCCAAGCATGGAATGCGTGGCTCTGCAGCGGAGTAGGTGACACCGCCACGACTTGCAGGCAGGCCTACTGCCACCTCCTCTACTCCTCCTACTCCATCCTCCTCCATAACCTCCTCGGCTGAGTCCTCTTCTGCTGTGGCGTCTGGCTGCACATTAACTGAATCCCCCCAGCTCCCCAGGGGCTATTCCACATCCCGAATACGACAGTGTCACGCTGTCTTGGGGTTGACTTGCCTGAAAGCAGAGAGCCACACCGGACCAGCACTCCTGTCCGCCCTGAACGCACAGGTGGATCAGTGGCTGACCCCGCACCAACTGGAGATCGGCAAAGTGGTGTGTGACAATGGAAGCAATTTGTTGGCGGCATTGAATTTGGGCAAGTTGTCACATGTGCTGTGCATGGCACATGTGTTGAATCTCATCGTACAACTCTTTGTGTCTAAGTACCCAGGCTTACAGGACGTCCTCAAGCAGGCCAGGAAGATGTGTGGCCATTTCAGGCGTTCCTACACGGCCATGGCACACCTTTCAGACATTCAGCGCCGAAACAACATGCCAGTGAGGCGCTTGATTTGAGACAGCCCGACACGTTGGAATTCAACACTCCTAATGTTCGACCGCCTGCTCCAACAAGAAAAAGCCGTCAACGAGTATTTGTATGACCGGGGTGCTAGGACAGCCTCTGCGGAGCTGGGAATTTTTTTGCCACGTTACTGGACGCTCATGCGCAATGCCTGTAGGCTCATGCGTCCTTTTGAGGAGGTGACAAACCTAGTCAGTCGCACCAAAGGCACCATCAGCGACCTCATCCCATTTGTTTTCTTCCTGGAGCGTGCCCTGCGAGAGTGCTGGATCAGGCTGTAGATGAGCGTGAAGAGGAAGAAGAAGAGTTGTGGTCACCATCACGACCAGAAACAGCCTTGTCATCATCGCTTGCCGGACCTGTGGCAACGCTGAAAGAGGAGTATGAGGAAGAGGAGTCAGAGGAGGAATGTGGCTTTGAGGAGGAGAAGACCAACCACAGCAGGCATCCCAGGGTGCTCGTTGTTGTCACCTATCTGGGACCCGTGGTCTTGTACGTGGCTGGCGGGAAGAACAGACCGTCAATGACATCAGTGAGGAGGAGGAATGGGAAATGAGTAGCTCGGCATCCAACCTTGTGCAAATGGGGTCTTTCATGCTGTCATGTCTGTTGAGGGACCCTCGTATAAAAAGGATGAAGGAGAACGACCTGTACTGGGTGGCCACGCTACTAGACCCCCGGTATAAGCAGAAAGTGGTGGAAATGTTACCAAATTACTGGAAGTCAGAAAGGATGCAGCAGTTCAAAACCAAACAAAAAAATATGCTTTACGCAGCTTATAAGGGGGATGTCACAGCACAACGGGAATCTAACTGGGGAAGAGGTGAAAGTAATCCTCCTCCTACCATGACCACGGCGGCAAGGACAGGACGCTTTACAGATGTGTTGTTGATGGAGGACATGCAGAGCTTTTTCAGTCCTACACTTTGCCACAGCCCTTCAGGATCCAGGATTAGAGATCGACTCGACCGACAGGTGGCAGACTACCTCGCCTTAACTGCAGATATCGACACTCTGAGGAGCGATGAACCCCTTGACTACTGGGTGTGCAGGCTTGACCTGTGGCCTGAGCTATCCCAGTTTGCGATAGAACTTCTGGCCTGCCCCACTTCAAGTGTCCTGTCAGAAAGGACCTTCAATGCAGCAGGAGGCATTGTCACTGACAAAAGAAGTCGCCTCGGTCAAAAAAGTGTTGATTACCTCACCTTCATTAAGATGAATGAGGCATGGATCCCTGAAGGGACTGACAGTAGGGGATACATTTAACTAACAAAAGGCCCGATGACATGCCTTGGCCTCAAAATGGTCCCCACGCTGCTGTATTTAATGTCTGCATACCGGATGACTTTCGTGAATTCTCCGCCATCAACTAGGGTTCAAGCAGCAATGTTTTAGTCACCTTTCTGCCTTGAAAACATCAATTTTTCTGGCCGCTGCTACAACATCGGCTGCAACAATAACATTCTTTTTCAGGCATGTGTACATGCCAAATTTTTCTGGCCTCTGGTGCTGCACTGTGGCTGCAAAAACAAAAAAAATAAAAAAAAGGCACATACAAGTGTCAATTCCCCTTTCGTGATCGTTACCTTGTTGTGGTGAAGGGGCTTGCGTATCACAATGAAGCGATCATCACCTCTATGAGTGTGTTGGCAATGTTGCCACACCCCAGGTGATAAGGCCATTGCTTCATTATGATCAGACCAAAAGCGATCGGGACGGCTGGATGTTTTTTCATAGAAAAAACTTACATTTTTTTATTTTATTTTTTTAAGTTGTATGGGTGGGTTTTTAATACATAAAATAAAAAAAATCATAATAAAGTCTCTTAATAGTTTATTAGAAATAATGCAGACAATTTAAAAAATCCCCAACAATTCCAATACAAATCAAGTACAAAGCTCAGAACTAAATTATTCCAGGATGTCGTAATGGTTCGTTAATTCGACAATGGTTAATCAATTCGACACACGTCCCCAGATAGGGGACGTAACAGGGATTAAACTGATAGGAATAGTACTAGTTAAGACACCACTCATATAGGGTGTCACAGCACATTGCTCCGTGCACGCGCAGTGCCCCAACTTGGGAGTAAGAGGACCGACCAAGCTGCTTTTTCCATCTCCCGGTTCCTAAAATCAATTCAGTTTGGTGTATCAGAGTTTGGTCTGTCACTAAGAAGGCAGTCGAAGGTACCCGGCCTAAATTTTTTTTCACAAAAGGCAATCCCACTCTGATATGGGACGTAACAGGGATTAAACTGATGAGAATAGTACTACAGAAAATAGCACTCATATCGGGTGTGACAGTAAATTGCGCGACGCAGACGCAGTGACCGTGGCGTTGATTCAAACAAAGGGGAGGGAGCCAGCGTTTTTTTAACCATCTCCCCGTTCGAAAAATCTATTTAATAAATGGACCCCAGATTGGGGATGTCACGTAACAGGGATTAAACTGATGAGAATAGTACTACAAAAAATAGCACTCATATCGGGTGTGACAGTAAATTGCACGGCGCAGACGCAGTGACCGTGGCGTGGATTCAAACAAAGGGGAGGGAGCCAGCGTTTTTTTAACCATCTCCCCGTTCGAAAAATCTATTTAATAAATGGACCCCAGATTGGGGACGTCACGTAACAGGGATTAAACTGATGAGAATAGTACTACAGAAAATAGCACTCATATCGGGTGTGACAGTAAATTGCACGGCGCAGACGCAGTGACCGTGGCGTGGATTCAAACAAAGGGGAGGGAGCCAGCGTTTTTTTAACCATCTCCCCGTTCGAAAAATCCATTTAATAAATGGACCCCAGATTGGGGACGTAACAGGGATTAATCTGATGAGAAGAGAGAACTATAGAAAATAGCACTCATATTGGGTGGGACAGTAAATTGCACGGCACAGACGCAGTGACCGTGGATTCAAACAAAGGGCAGGGAGCCAGCGTTTTTTTTAACCATCTTCCCATTCGAAAAATCAATTCAATTCACCTTTCCGGGACTCTTGGTGTTGTACGTGGCTGGGTGGAGGAAGAAACCTTCAATGACATCAACGGGACATGGCTAGCTTGGTATCCAACCTTGTGCAAATGGGAAGTTTGCGGTTGGGCAAATGGACTGTTTGCGGTTGTTTGCGGTGCATTAAAAGGGGAGTTTGGTCTGTCAATGTGTATGAAGCGGGCGTAACCCTTACACTACCTGATCGATACAACATCATACCTGATCGTATACACACACTGGATTGTTAGGTGATTTATGCCGTTTATGGATTAAAATCCAACTCTGCGTCAACTATGTAATTTTCCATGGGAGTTTTGCCATGGATCCCCCTCCGGCATGCCACAGTCCAGGTGTAAGTCCCCTTGAAACAACTTTTCCATCACTATTGTGGCCAGAAAGAGTCCCTGTGGGTTTTAAAATTTTCCTGCCTATAGAAGTCAATGGCGGTTCGCCCGGATGCGAACATTTGCAGAAATTCGCGTTCGCCGTTTGCGAACTGAAAATTTTATGTTCGCAACATCTCTAGTTGGGTAACCCCTTTAAGTAAGCAGGCACAAGGACATCACTGCATCACGTCTGCCTGCGCTAAACCATCAGTCACAGGGTGAATGGTGGAGCAGGGAGCTGACTACTCCCTTTTCTACCATTATATTCAGCGGCTGGGTGGCAAGCCTACCATGATGTAGGTGGACCTATGTGTATAAACTATGCTAAGAAGCACAGATCAGTGCATGGCATGCATGCCCTTTTTTTCTACAGTTTACCACATTCTAGTTACACCCCAGTTGCCAAATGTATTTTATTGTATTGATTTAACTACAGGGGCAGCTATTTTATAAGGTGGGCACTAAGGGAGCAGCACTACTGAAGTGGTAAGGACCTGTGATGTCACCATCATGTGGTCAGTGCAGACGGGGGGGGGGGGGGGGGGACTCAGTAGTGGAGAAGTGGTGAGCCTGAGAAACCTTGGGTGTTGTAGTCCTCTCTTATACCCCCTCTGAATTGTTCTCTGGCATGCCTCCTAAGTGTCCCTCTTTTTGACCCAAGTCCCTCCGCCTCTTTTTGATTCTTATTAGTGCTAATCGAGCACCAAAGTGCTCAGGTGCTCGAGTAGAACACCTTAGGATGCTCGGGTGCTCTATATGGAAGTCAATGGGAGAACCTGAGCATTAAACCAGGCAACCCCTGCTCTGAAGAGGGGAGGGTGTCTGGTTCACATGAAAAGGTCAGAAATTGATGGAAACACCACTGAAATAGTTTGGGAGCAGCATGGGCAGGATGTCTGGATGCATCTTGGACTCCCAGGTTGCTGCTGGGAACGGCGTTGTCCGAGTCCAAGTACTGACTGACAATAATACGCACAAAAAAACTGAAGATAAAATCGATTTTTTTAGGAAAAATTGTTAGGAAATATTCTTTCCTGTATATTTACTTGTATATAAAGTGCAAGTGCTGCCAAAAATTACAAGCAAGAGGCACTCCGATACAACCTGTATATCACATAAAGGAGGGCCTCATTCACATTGTGGTGCAATTGTTCAGGTTGTGGGACTCCTACAGTCATAAATCCTATGCACTAAGTGAAAGTGCTGCCAAAAATTACAAGGAACTGGCACTTCAATACACCCTTTATTACACATAAAGTAGGGCATCATACACACCCTTGAAAAATGATGATTGATGGCCTCCTGGTGACCCTCTAAAACATTAGGAGCAAGGGCCTGCTGTTGACCCATCTAAAACATTAGGGGCGAGGGCCTGCTCTGATCTGACCATCTAAAACATTAGGGATGAGGGCCTGCTGCTGAGCTGACTCTCTAAAACATTAGGGGTGAGTGCCAGCTGCTGATCTGACCATGGAAAAAATTATGTTTGAGGGCCTTCTGCTAAGCTGACCATCTAAAACATTAGGAGCGAGGGCAGCCTAATAAGCATGTTGATATGATGGAGGAGGACAATGACGAGAAAAGGAAGATTGAACCATATACCCTTTTTTGTGGTGGAAGGGTTGCATGGGAATACAGTGTATTCAATACACCATAAAAGCCACATTTAAAGTGCCTTTATGTTCAGTCGTTTTCCTCTGGTGAAGTACAGAAGTCGGGGCAATCCAGGCCTTGTTCATTTTGATAAGAGTCAACCTGTCAGCATTTTCAGTTGACAGTCGGATGCGCTTATCAGTTTTGCCCACAGCATAACATACCCACAGCAACTACAGTCATGTGAAAAAATTAGGACACCCTTTGAAAGCATGTGGTTTTTTGTAACATTTTTAATAAAAGGTTATTTCATCTCTGTTTCAACAATACAGAGAGATTAAAGTAATCCAACTAAACAAAGAAAACTGAAGAAAAGTCTTTTCAAGATCTTCTGTAAATGTCATTCTACAAAAATGCCTATTCTAACTGAGGAAAAAGATAGGACACCCTCACATGTATTCCCTCTTAAATTGGCTCAGATCTCACACAGGTATATCACACCAGGTGCACATAATTAGTAGATCGTTACTCTGCATGTTGAATGAGGCTTGCCCTATTTAAACCTCAGACATTTAGTTTGGTGTGCTCCTGACTGTTGAAGTGAGAGTGAGCACCATGGTGAGAGCAAAAGAGCTGTCAGAGGACTTCAGAAAAAAGATTGTAGCAGCCTATGAGTCTGGGAAGGGATTTAAAAAGATCTCAAAAGATTTTGAAATCAGCCATTCCACTGTCCGGAAGATAGTCTACAAGTGGAGGGCTTTCAAAACAACTGCCAACATGCCCAGGACTGGTCGCCCCAGCAAGTTCACCCCAAGAGCAGACCGCAAGATGCTAAAAGAGGTCTCCAAAAACCCTAAAGTGTCATCTCGAGAACTACAGCAGGCTCTGGCTACTGTTGATGTAGAAGTACATGCCTCTACAATCAGAAAGAGACTGTACAAGTTTAACTTGCATGGGAGGTGTGCAAGGAGGAAACCTTTGCTTTCCAAGAGAAACATCGAGGCCAGACTGACATTTGCCAGAGATAAAGTTGACAAAGACCAGGACTTCTGGAATAATGTTCTTTGGACAGATGAGTCCAAAATTGAATTATTTGGACACAACAGCAGAGGACATGTTTGGCGTAAACCAAACACAGCATTCCAAGAAAAGAACCTCATACCAACTGTGAAGCATGGAGGTGGAAGTGTCATGGTTTGGGGCTGCTTTGCTGCAGCAGGACCTGGTCAGCTCACCATCATAGAATCCACGATGAATTCTACTGTGTATCAGAAGGTGCTTGAAGAACATGTGAGACCATCAGTTAGAAAATTAAAGCTGAAGCGGAACTGGACCATGCAACATGACAATGACCCAAAACATACTAGTAAATCAACCAAAGATTGGCTGAAAAAGAAGAAATGGAGAGTCCTGGAATGGCCAAGTCAAAGTCCAGATTTGAATCCCATTGAGATGCTGTGGGGTGACTTGAAAAGGGCTGTACGTGCAAGAAACCCCTCAAACATCTCACAGCTGAAAAAGTTCTGCATTGAGGAGTGGGGTAAAATTTCCTCAGACCGATGTCGAAGACTGGTAGATGGCTACAAGAACCGTCTCACTGCAGTTATTTCAGCCAAAGGAGGTAACACTCGCTATTAGGGGCAAGGGTGTCCTATCTTTTTCCTCAGTTAGAATAGGCATTTTTGTAGAATGACATTTACAGAAGATCTTGAAAAGACTTTTCTTCAGTTTTCTTTGTTTAGTCGGATTACTTTAATCTCTCTGTATTGTTGAAACGGAGATGAAATAACCTTTTATTAAAAATGTTACAAAAAACCACATGCTTTCAAAGGGTGTCCTAATTTTTTCACATGACTGTATGTACTAGCGTTGTCAGCTGGATATTTTTGGAGCAATTTTTCCACAAAGACCTTCTGGTATTGCACCATTTTGCTAATCCTCTCTACCACAGGAATGAGAGATGAGAAGTTCTCTTTGTAGCGGGGGTCGAGAAGGGTGAACAACCAGTAATCGGTGTTGACCAAAATGCGTATAATGTGAGGGTCACGGGAAAGACAGCATAACATAAAGTCAGCCATGTGTGCCAGAGTCACAACAGACAAGACTTTAAGAGTCATCCTTCTGATGAGGGCAGCAATCTCCTCATCCTCTTCCTCCTCTTCGGCCCATCCACGCTGAACAGATAGAATAAACCTGCTGTGGGTACTATCCTCTGTAGTGGAGGCAACCATCTCCTGCTCCTCATTATCATCCAATTCGCGCTGAGAAGACGAACGGAGGGTGGTCTGGCTATCACCCTGTGTACAGTCTTCCACCATTTCCACATGCAAAGCGTCCTCCTTCATTGTGAGCAGCGAGTGTTTCAGTAGACACAGAAGTGGGATGGTTACGCTGATAAAAGCGGCATCGCCGCTCACTATCTTTGTGGATTCCTCAAAGTTGCGTAAAACCTCACAGAGGTAAGACATCCATGCCCACTCCTCACTTGTGAAGAGCGGAAGCTGACTGGAAAAGCTCATATTCCACTACTGCCCTCTGCTGCTCACAAAGCCTGGCCAATATGTAGAACGTGGAGTTCCAGCGCGTGCTCAAGTCACACAACAGTCGGTGAGCTGGCAGTTGCAAGCGCTGCTGCAGCATTGTCAGACTGGCGGCAGCTGTAGATGACTTTCGGAAATGGGCACACACGCGGCGCACCTTAACCAGTAGCTCAGGCAAATTGTGATAGGTTTTGAGAAACCGCTGAACCACTAAGTTGAACACGTGGGCTAGGCATGGTATGTGTGTGAGCTTGCCGAGCTCCAAAGCCGTCACCAAGTTACAGCCATTATCAGACACAACCATGCCTGGTTCTAGGTTTAGTGGCAAGAGCCACAGCTCAGTCTGGCCCCCTATACCCTGCCACAGCTCTGCGGCGATGTGCTGTTTGTCACCTAAACATATTTGTTTCAGCACCGGACTGTTGCCGCTTCCCCACTGCAATGCTACAGTTAATAACTGATGGCTGACTGGTGCTGCAAGATGAGAATTTAGAGGTGGAAGTGGAGGAGGAGAAGGGGGGTTGCAGCCACTATTGTAGGTAGTGACGGAAATCCTGATGGAAGTAGGGCCCACAATCCTTGGCGTCGGTAGCACCTGTCCACCCAGGGTACAATTCACTCCCAGCCTCCACAACGTTCACCCAGTGTGCCGTCAGGGAAATGTAGCGTCCCTGACCACAAGCACTGTGTCAGTCGCTAAATGGACCTTCCCAACAACTTCATTGGTCAGGGCACGGGTGATGTTATGGGACACATGCTGCTGTAAGGCGGGGACGGCACACCGGGAAAAATAGTGGTGGCTGGGGACTAAGTTACGAGGGACTGCTGCCATCAGGCTGCAGAAAGCCTGAGTGTCCACAAGCCTAAATGGCAACATTTCCAGGGCCAGCAATTTGGAAAGGTGCGCATTTAGTGCTATGGCCTGTGGGTGGGTGGCTGGGTATTTGCACTTTCGTTCTAAGGCCTGGGGTATGGACATCTGTACGCTGCGCTAGGACACAGAAGTGGATGTGCTAGCTGATGGTGCTTGCGAAGGTCCAGGTGCAGGGCAGGAGGCATCAGGTCCTGCGTCTTGGACAGGTGATTGTCCAGCACGTAACACAGGGGAAGAGGAGGCAGTGGTGTGACCCGCAGACACTGATTGTGGACCCAGGCCTTCGGCCCACCTATTAGGGTACTTTGATGCCATTTGGCAGATCATGCTGGTGGTGAGGTTGCTAGTGTTCACGCCCCTGCTCATTTTGGTACGGCACAGGTTTTAAATGACAATTCTTTTATCGTCCGCACTTTCCTAAATAAAGCGCCAGACTGCAGAACACCTACCCCTTGGCAAGGGAGATTGCCGCAAGGGGGTGCTCCCTTTTGCCACCCCACTGCCTCTTCCAGCCTTTTGCGGTGCTGCGGATCCCTCCCCCTCTGTACTGCTGTCCTCGTTCGGCTTGCTACCTTCCCAGGTTAGGTCAGTGATTTCATCGTCCACCACCTCCTCTTCCACTTCCTCACTCTGGTCATCATCCTGACTTGTTAACCTAACAAGAACCTCACTTATTGACAACTGTGTCTAATCCTCCTTATCAACCTCTTGAGACACTAATTGCCATTGACTTATTGGCAACTGTGTCTCATCATCATCATCCACCTCGTAAAACACTAATTGCCATTTCCCACCGTCATCTTCTTGTGACTGTGGATGCTCAAGAGTTTTGGCATCGGTGCACACGATCTCCTCATGTCCCTCTTCAAGAGGGCTTAGCGAGAGCCCCAAATCAAGGAATGTCGATGAAAAGAGCTCCTCGGAATATCCGAGTGTGGGATCACTTGTTTAGCAAGACTCTCCATGGTGGGAGGAAGGAGGATCAGGGTGAGGATTCTGTTGAAAAGATACTGATACTGGACTTTGTGGAAGACAGGGTGGTGCTTAAAACGACTGGAAGCATTATCTGCTACAATTCAACTGACCACCTGGTCGCACTAGTCAGACTTCGAGAGTGGTGTCCTGCACCACCCTGCAAACTGGGACATGAAGCTGGGTATCGTGGATGAGTGTGTTTTTTGTGCTCTGGCAGCAGGCACAGTTTCACTACGCCCAGGGCCATGGCCTCTGCGGGCACCATCAGCAGCACGGCCACTTCCCCATCCCTTACTTCTCACCTTCTGCATATTAAACGGTATATATGCTTGCAAGTATGTCACACGTACAGTAGCGCAGGTTTTGTAAGTGTATGCGCAAATAAATTAAACTGAATGTCACAGCTATTTGAGATGCGCAAACGTTATACAGGAGATGTAGCGCAGGTAATGTAACTGTCCACAGCGGACACCGTCTATGTAAAAAGTACACTGGATGTCACAGATATTTTAGTATGCGCACACGTTAAACAGGAGATGTACCGCAGATAATGTTGCTGTCTGCAGCGTCTATGGAAAAAGTACACTGAATGTCACAGATATTTTTAGGATGCGCAAATGTTATACAGGAGATGTAGCACAGGTAATGTAACTGTCTGCAGCGGCCAAACAATTAAAAGCTATTTAGCGCAGGTTGCACTAAAAATATATATTGCTGCCAGATATAATAATAGTCCTTAAAAGAATTTTTGGGTTTCTAATCGCACGCAATTTAGCGCAGGTTGCGCTAATAATATATATTGCTGCAAGACACAACAATAGTTCTTAAAAGGACTTTTGGGTCTCTAACACCAACCCTGCCTAACTAAAAAATAAAATTCTATTCCCTACACTATCTGTCCCTTCTACAGCACAGCTCTCCCTGACTAAGACTGGCTGAACCACGTGTCATTGGGTGCTTTATAGCACCCGATGACGTGTTCCGGCCAGCCAATCACTGTAATGCCAGTAACCAACATGGCTACGGCTTTACAGTGAGTGGCAGCACTTACCTGCACATTTATTGGCTGCGTAGCAGCCAACAAACGTGCGGAGAGGAGACTCGAGCATGGCGCTCGAGCACACGTGATATTCAGCCGAACACCGCGATGTGCCGAGCATCGTGATGCTCGATCATCACTAATTCTTATATGTCCCTCATTTTGACCTGGGGAATTAATGCTTAAATGTGCATTAATAAATATCTCCTTACTAAACTATCCGTATGGTTTGGACCTGAATATTAGACCATAACTTCATTATTTGCTGCAAGTTGAACATTAAAATATCTATAATCAGATGATTTAGTAACATAGTTTGTAAGGCTGAAAAGAGACATCTGTCCATCCAATTCAGCTTGTTATCCTACAAGTTGATCCAGAGGAAGGCCTCATGCACACGACAGTTTTCTTTTTAAGGTCCGCAAAAACGGGTTCCGTAGGTCGGTGATCCGTGACCGTTTTTTCGTCCGTGGGTCTTCCTTGTTTTTTGGAGGATCCACGGACATGAAAATTGAAAAAAAAATCTAAGTCAAGTTTGCCATTTAAATGATAGGAAAAAACGGACACGGATCACGGACACGGATTACAGACGCGGATGACAATCTTGTGTGCATCCGTGATTTTTCACGGACCCATTGACTTGAATGGGTCCGTGAACCGTTGGCCGTGAAAAAAATAGGACAGGTCATATTTTTTTCACGGCCAGGAAACACGGATCACGGATGCGGCTGCCAAACGGTGCATTTTCCGATTTTTCCACGGACCCATTGAAAGTCAATGGGTCCACGAAAAAAAACGGAAAACGGCACAACGACCACGGATGCACAAAACGGTCGTGTGCATGAGGCCAAAGGCAAAGAAAAACCTCATGAGGTAGAAGACAATTTTCCTCACTTTAGGGGAAAAAAATTCCTTTCTGACTCCAATCAGGCAATCAGAATAACTCCCTGGATCAACGACCCCTCTCTAGTAGCTAGAGCCTGTGATATTATTACACTACAGAAATACATCCAGGCCCCTCTTGAACTCTTAGGCCCCATGCACACGGCCGTGTTCCTCTTTGTGCGTTTTTGACGTAACGCAGGTCCCATAGAAATGAATGGGGTTGCATGAAAATCGCAAGCATCCGCAAGCAAGTGCGGATGCGTTGCGATTTTCAAGCACGGTTGCTAGGTGACGATCGGGATGGTTATAAGGGAAAATAATAGCATTCTGAATACAGAATGCATAGTACAATAGGGCTGGAGGGGTTGAAAAAAAAGAAAAAATATTTTAACTCACCTTAATCCACTTGTTCGCACAGCCGGCATCTCTTCTGTCTTCTTTCTTCAGGACCTGGGTAAAGGACCTGTGGTGACGTCACTGTGTTCATCACATGATCCATCACCGGCATATATTATCCCTCTTTTCCATTTTCAAAAGTTGGGAGGAATGCTCTGATATCCCATAATAACGGTCTGGACATCATGGGAGTTGTAGTCCTCTCCCCTTAAACCCCTTCCTTGAAAAATCCTCTTACATTTCATAATAATGACCTGGGTATGCTGGAGGTTATAGTCCTCTCCTCTTTACCCCCTCCCTGTAATGTACTCTGCTATCACATTATATCAGCCTGGACATGCTGGGAGTTGCAGTTCTCTCGTCTTATACCCCCCCCCCCTCCCTTCCTCTGTCTTCTCATAATATCAGCCTGGAAATGCTGAGAGTTGTAGTTCTCCCCTCATACCACCTCCCTATAATGTGCTCTGCTATCACATTTGCTGGGGGTTGTAGTCCTCTCCTCTGACACTGGTATATAGATTACGGTTTACATTCTGTGAGCTGTATCGTCACCAACTGCCCCGGGTATGGTGTCCTCCTTTTGGCAGTTATAAAAGCGGTCAGGCAAGGTAATAATGATTGGGTGCGGACACAAAGGGGTCTGGGTGTATAGACAGGCGGAGTTAGAGGGGTGACTTTGCTGACTTTGTCCCTGCCTGGGCTTGTCAAATTTGGGAGGTATGGTTTCATGCAGGATGTGTGAGGCAGAAAAAGTCAAAACCACGAATTGGACGCGTTCACATACTTTCACCACGGTAGTCCGTGGTGTGTTGCTTTGTTGCCATGACAACAGACACTGACTTAATAGAAAAATACTATAATCCCGGAAAAGATAAGAACACAGTTTTTTTTTCTTCATAATCCTTTAAAATGTGCACCAGTTCATTGTTGAATTAGGTTGACAATGCGAAACTAATAATACAGCGCCGTTATTTGTTGTGGGTCTTTGCCCATACCTAAGATGGCGTCGCCCAATCAGTTTCTAGTCACAGGGCGGGAGCGGAAGCAACGTGACGTAATTATGACGCGCGGTGACGTAGAGCTGACGGTGTGGTCTGAGACTGTGGAGTTTCCCCTCAGTGTCGGCGGAGTTTTCGCGGTTGTTTCGCTGCCAGATTCCCTGTATGGGGATGGCGAGCGGAGAAGATGTATCCGAGTACCTCAGACAGAACCGGGAAACGGCCGCCTGGGTGGAGAGTGTGAGAGGGGAGTGCGAGTCGGACAAGGTGTGGCGGCACCGGAGAGAGTTCATACTGAGGAATATGAGCGACTTCTGCGAGGACGAGCAGCAGCCGCCACCCCCCGAGTCCGGCCACAGGGGCCTGGACCGGCTGCTCTCCTACTCCATGGTGTGGGTTAACCATGTGTTCACCGGCTGCCGGTGAGTGTGCGGCCGCGTGCGCTTCCGGTGGCCACTGCACCTGCCTGTGTGGCGGGACGGCGGCGACCACCCTCGGGGCCCCTTATGTTTTCGTGTCAGCCTTTTAGTTTCCTTTCTGGAAGAGTGCCCAGGTCACGTGATGCCAGCCACCTGTGTGTGACTATGGGCAGCAGGGGCACAGTGTGGTCATGCTGTGCCCACGGGTCATCTTCCACTTCTCAGCTAATACCTGGAGCTCACGCTGTCAGGCTACTTTCACACTTGCGGCAGAGTGATCCGGCAAAACGTATGCCAACTGATGGCATTTGTAAGGCTACTTTCACACTAGCGTTCGGGCGGATCCGTTCTGAACGGATCCGCCCATAATAATGCAGACGGAGGCTCCGTTCAGAACGGATCCGTCTGCATTATATTAGCTAAAAAAAGCTAAGTGTGAAAATAGCCTGGGACGGATCCGTCCAGACTTTCAATGTAAAGTCAATGGGGGACGGATCCGCTTGAAGATTGAGCCACATTGTGGCATCTTCAAACGGATCCGTCCCCATTGACTTACATTGTAAGTCTGGACGGATCCGCACGCCTCCGCACGGCCAGGCGGACACCCGAACGCTGCAAGCAGCGTTCAGCTGTCCGCCTGTCCGTGCGGAGGCGAGCGGAGCGGAGGCTGAACGCCGCCAGACTAATGCAGTCTGAGCGGATCCGCCTCCATTCAGACTGCATCAGGGCTGGACGGCTGCGTTCGGGTCCGCTCGTGAGCTCCTTCAAACGGAGCTCACGAACGGAAACCCGAACGCTAGTGTGAAAGCAGCCTAAGACTGATCAGGATCCTAATCCGTCTGACAAATGCATTGAACTGCCGGATCCGTCTTTCTGGTGTCATCCGGCAAAACGGATTTGGCATTTATTTTTTTCCCCCTTTTTTTTTTTGTCTGCGCATGCACAGAACAGAAAGACGGGATCGGCACATACATTTCTATGGAAAAAAATGGCGGATCTGGCATTCAGGCAAGTTTTCAGTTTTTTTTTTGCCAGAGATAAAACCGTAGCATGCTGCGGTTTTCTCTTTTGCCTGATCAGTCAAAATGATTGAACTGAAGACATCCTGAACGGCTTGCTCTCCATTCAGAATGCACGGGGATATGCCTGATCAGTTCTTTTCCGGCAATGAGCCCTTTTGACGGAACTCTATGCCGGAAAAGAAAAACGCTAGTGTGAAAGTACCCTAATATGGCGGTCATGATACAAATCCTGCAGGTGAAATTGCGCTCTGAGATTTCTGCGCCATTGCTCTGTACACATGGCATCTGATGGCGCAGTGTACGCTGACTCCCTGCCTGTACTGCATGCCCTATGCCCATCATTTCTGCTGTGCGCTAGTCTTTGGGCTCTATTCACATCTGTATTTAAAATCCACACTGGGGGTTATGTATCATCTCCCTTGTGCCTGAAAACTGGCATTAACTCGCAAACCGTGTGTGACTTTTTTTTATTGTCACATCTCCCACTTTTTTGCCGCTTTTCAGGAAAGGGGTGTCGCCAGCAGCTGTGACAAATTTCTTTATTTACGCCAGTTTTGTGGCGTATATGAAGCCCCTATGCCAGGAGCACGGACCGCCGGAGGATGTGCCTAATTTATGACGAGGCCGGCACCCTGTCATAACTGGCAGTACAGGGGATATCAGGATCAGCCCTTGATAAATCGCCCCCACAGTGCATGAGTGCAGACCCTGAACACTTCCATTAAAGAGGACCTTTCATGGGTCCAGACATTATAAAAACTAAGTATCCCATGAAAGGTCCTCTTTAAAGGGTTGTCCCATCTTGCAAAGTTGCTTTCATTTTGTTTGCCTAATAATAAACGTACCCTTTCCATGTTATTTACACTACGGCCTCCTCTCCCTATTCCTAATTCTTCGCTTTGTTTATCGCTCATTGTCAGGGGTTACGGCCACCTTGGCGATACTGCGCGTGTGTCCATCCTTTCTGCGGCTCCATAGAAATTTATTGAACAGGTACTGTAGCAACTGCTCTTACCATGGCTGGTTGTAAAGACCCTGTAGGAGCCCCGCACTGGTGACACTGGTAATAGTAGTAGCTACTTCCTGCATTGGGAGTGCGCCCTTACAGGCAAGCAGAGCAAGTGCCGCTTGCCTGTACTATCAATCTAATTTGTTGGTGCCGACCCCCAGAAGATTCAAGTAAGAGGGTGCTGCGGCAGAGGGAACGACCCCTAAACTGTCCATGGGTTGGCTGGTCGCCAGCTACAACTGTGGGGGAGATTTATCAATACTAGTGTCAAGGAGAACTGGCTTAGTTGCCCATAGCAGCCAGTCAGATCCCACCTTTCATTTTCCAAAGATGCTCTGAATAATAAAAGGAGAAATCTGATTGGTTGCCAGTTCTCCTTGACACATCTCCCCCTGTACGTATGGGGTAGTCGCTAATAATTATTTGCCACTGTCCCTGATGTACCAGTTCACTTTCACATACTGGTGGTCGAATCATTGTGCAAATGATCAGCTACATGGTGGAAATGGAATGGGGCTGATTAACTAATCCTGTAGACCAGTGGTCCTCAGGGCCCACCTGCCTGTCAGGATTTTCTTATTAATGAGCAGGTGATACAATTGGTGCCAATGCATCAGGGCTTACCTCAGGTGTTCATTCTGTGGGATATTCTCAAATCCTGACTGGTAGGTGGGCCCTGAGGACTGGAGGAACACTGCTGTAGATGGCATAAGCTGAGGCTAGTTTCACAGGAGAAGCCTACCAGAGACGTCTGGATCGTCACTGCCGGATGGTGGGAGCAGGCGGAGATCCATCTGGATGAAAACCTCATGCGATTCTTAGCATGTGTGCTGGGTTGTGGCGGGATCTCCTCCCGTCCCCACTATAGTGAGCAGGAATAAGGCAGCACAGTCGGAATAGCCTGCCGGGTCTCTAAAACGGGCCTTAGACCTGCACCAGATTTCTCACAGGGGCTCAGGCTGGAGGAGAAATGTGCTGCAGAGACCTTCTCTCGGACTCTATACCAGCTTGTTTCTTTGCTGACGTGGGTCAGTTAATAGATATTTATGTTTGGCTGCTTGCACACGATTCGGATTACAAGCATTTTTTTCCTTGCAGATTTGTGTGAAAAATCCACAGTGTAATGCAGTACCAGCAGAGTGAGTGAGATTAGACAGCTCTCATGTACACATACGCTCATCCATAAAAACCCTCATAATAAACTGTACACGTATTCATTTTGTATTTGCATGTTACAGATTGACAATGTGAAGTCACCATGGCAAACTATTCCAATTATTCTTGCACACTTTTCTTTTTAGTTATCCTCCACCAGTTATGGATAGAGTCCTTAAAATGGCAGAAAATATAAAGGT
The DNA here is from genome assembly GCF_014858855.1 of Bufo gargarizans. Classification (NCBI taxonomy): domain Eukaryota; kingdom Metazoa; phylum Chordata; class Amphibia; order Anura; family Bufonidae; genus Bufo; species Bufo gargarizans. The sequence continues at coordinate 120,754,198 of NC_058080.1, forward strand.
GACTGATGCCCCAGTCCATACAACCCGCGACGAACTGGTTTCCAAGGTGAAGAAAAGAGGGATTGCAAGTAGCAATGGTTAGCAGAACATAGACATAACGTAGGACTTTACCATAAGCCTGAACGCTTCAGAGACATTTAGACTGTGTTCACCCAAAACCACAAAAACAGCTAACTTTATATGGGAATCACTCTTCTAATATTTACTTATAAGATCATATAAGAATAAATGTTTCCTGGAAGAGGTATCCACCCGAAAGGTAGAGTTGTGAGTTACAGTATCTCACAGTAGTGAGTCCACCCCTCATATTTTTGTAAATATTTTATTCTATCTTCTCATGGGACAACACTGAAGATCTGACACTTTGATGCAATGTAAAGTAGTCAGTGTACAGCTTGTACAACAGTGTAAATTTGGTCTGCCCTCAAAATAACACCCAGCCATTAATGTCTAAACCGCTGGCAACAAAAGTGAGTGCACCCCTAAGTGAAAATGGTCAAATTATGCCCAAAGTGTCAATATTTAGTGTGGCCAGCAGTATTTTCCAGCACTGCCTTAACTCTCTTGGGCATGGAGTTCACTAGAGATTCACAGGTTGCTACTGGAATCCTCTTCACAGAGCTGGTGGACATTAGAGACCTTGGTCTCCTCCACCTTCCTTTTGAGGATGCCCCTCAGATGCTCAATGGTGTTTCGGTCTGGAGACATGCTTGGCCAGTCCAGCACCTTTACCCTCAGTTTCTTTAGTAAGGCAGTGGTTGTCTTGGATGTGTTTGGGATTATGTTGGAAAACTGCCCTGTGCCACTTTCCGAAGGGAGGGGATCATGCTCTGCTTCAGTATGTCACAGTAGACATTTGCATTCATGGTTCCCTCAAGGGAACTGTAGCTCCGCACAGCTGACAGCACTCATGCACTCCCAAACTATGACACTCCCACCACTGTTCTTGACTGTAGACCAGACACACTTGCCTTTGTACTCCTTACCTGGTTGCCGCCACACACGCTTCACACCATCTGAACCAAATAAGTTTATCTTGGTCTCATCAGACCACAGGATATGGTTCCAGTAATCAAGGTCCTTAGTCTGGTTCTCTTCAGCAAACTGTTTGCAGGCTTACTTGTGCATCATCTTCCTTCTGTGATGCAGCGTATGGTCTGAGCACTGACAGGCTGACCCCCCCCCACCCCTCTAACCTCTGCAGCAATGCTGGCAGCACTCATATGTCTATTTTAAAAAGACAACCTCTGGATATGACGCTGAGGACGTTCACTCAACTTATTTGGTCGACCATGGCCACGCCTGTTCTAAGTGGAACATGTCTTGTTAAACTGCTGTATGGTCTTGGCCACTGTCATGCAGCCCAGTTTCAGGGTGTTGGCAATCTTCTTATAGCCTAGACCTGTGATGGCTAACCTCCAGCACTCCAGCTGTGGCAAAACTACAACTCCCAAGATGTACACTTGCTTGGCTGTTCTTAGAACTTCATAGAAATGAATGGAGCATTCTTTTTTTCAGATCCTCTTTTCTCAGTTCTTTGCCATGTGCCATGCTGAACTTCCAGTGACCAGTGTGAGAGCGATAACACCAAATGTAATACATCTCTTTCCCATTCACACCTGAGACCTTGTAACACTGAGTCACATGACACAGGAGTGGGAAAATGACTAATTGGGCACAATGTGGCCATTTTCACTTGTTGCCAGCAGTTTAGACATTAATGGCTGTGAGTGATTTTGAGGGCAGACCACATTTACACTGTTATACAAGCTGTACACTGACTACTTTACATTGTATCAAAGTGTCAGATCTTCAGTGTTGTCCCATGAAAAGATATAAAATATTTACAAAAATGTGAGGGGTGGACTCACTTTTGTGAGATACTGTAGGCCTAAGGCACACAACAGTATTTTTCATCCGTGCACTAGCCAAATTTTTGGCAGACCATGCACTGACCTATTCCTCTGTTTTGGACAATATACACCTCAGTGTTTTTTTTTGTTTTTTTTTTTGTCTTGTGGATCTGTTTTTCCATTCCACAAACTATATAACATTTCCTGTTATATTCTAGTCTGTTTTGTGGATGGGGATAACACTTTCTGTTAACGCCAATGAGAAAAAAAAGTGTGGACCAAAATATGGAAATGATTGTGTGCATGAGGCCTAAATCAGAGGCTGCTGCAGCCAAGGTCTCTTAATGATGTTTTATGCAGTTACAGTGATGTTGGCAATTGAACTATCATAATTGTCAAGCTGCTGTTCTAAAGCCTGATTTCCTAAGGCTGGGTTCACACGGGCGAGATTTCCGCATGGGTGCAATGTGTGAGGTGAAAGCATTACACCCGCACTGAATCCGGACCCATTCATTTCTATGGGGCTGTGCACATGAGCAGTGATTTTCACGCATCACTTGTGTGTTCTGTGAAAATCGCAGCATGCTCTATATTGTCAGTTTTTCACGCAAAGCAGGCCCCATAGAAGTGAATGGGGCTGCATGAAAATCGCAAGCAAGTGTGGATGCGGTGTGATTTTTCACGCATGGTTCCTAAGATGAAAGTTTATTCACTGTATTATTTTCCCTTATAATATGGTTATAAGGGAAAATAATAGGATTCTTTAATACAGAATGCTTAGTAGAAGGTCAATTGAGGGTTAAAAAATTAACTCACCTCCGATTGATCGCATAGCTGCTGCTCTCCTGTGCTTTCTTCAGGACCTGTTGTTTTTTTAACCCTCAATTGACCACTCTACTAAGCATTCTGTATTAAAGAATGCTCTTATTTTCCCTTATAACCATGTTATAAGGTAAAATAATTACATCTATACAACCTTGAACCCAAACCTGAACTTCAGTGAAGAAGTTCGGGTCTGGATACCACATTCAGTTTTTTCACGCTCATGCAAAACGCATTGCACCCGCGCGATAAAAACTGAACAACGGAACGCAATCGCAATCCTGAGCCAAAACGTGACGCTCGTAGTGAACCCAGCCTAAAGGGTGTATTAGACGGGCAGATTTTCTGTCTGATAATCACTAATGAGCCTTCCTATAAACACTCGTTAGCGATCATCTGGCAGTCTAATACTGCCACGTTCATTAGGTAATGCCTCATTGACACGTCAGTGTGAGCCAAAATCGGGATTGGAGCCTCCACAGACATAAGGTATGATGGAAAGATCTGCACCTGTTCTGTCTTAAGAGCCAGGTTTTGGCTCAAAATCACTGACGTGTGAATGAGGCGTGATTTGGATCTTTCAGAATGCTAAAGGATTTGCTGGCGGCAGATTGCTCCGTCTAATGTCCTGCTTGCTGATGAGCGATGGCAAAGTGATTGTTGCTCCCTATGCTGAGGGTCCTCCACTAGCTGTCTAGAATGCTTCCCTCCTAACAATTGTTTGCATCATTGGGGAGTCTGATACAGCTTTGATGTATGGCCAACTAAGATAAGAAAAATAGTAATGTTTGTCTTGTATTTAACCTAATTGGACATATTTGATGGTTGACGAAACTTCAAAACATGACTGAGCTTCTTCAGTTTAGAAACTGAGCAATGACTTTGAATCTGAACAGGTCACCTGTAGTTATTAGGGATGAGCGAATCGACTTCGGATGAAACATCCGAAGTCGATTCGCCTAATTCTTCGTTTGGATACTGTACAGAGCGAGTGCATTGCACAGTATTAGAATGTATTCGCTCCTATGAGCCGAAGTTATTACTTTGCGAAGTCTAACGAGACTTCGCATAACTTCATAAATCAATTTCTACTGTAAAAAACGGTTCCAAGGTACCACTGCTCGGGAAATGTTGTTTTTTTATAGTACAAATTAATATATAAAGTTATTGCGCAAAGTCTCGCGAAACTTCGCAAAGCAATACCTTCGACTCATCGGAGCCAATACATTCTAATACTGTACGGAGCTCCTGCTCCATGCAGTATTAAACAAAGTTTTATGCAAATCGACTTCAGATGTTTCATCCGAAGCTGATTCGCTCATTCCTAGTTATTATACAGATTTTTTTAATTATGGATATTTATCTCTGCATGTTTATTGTAGCCATTTTTCCCCTCATTGTTTCATGATTTTACATGTCAGTATCCCACCTGGTACTGGCCCAAATTGTCTCCCATTTTCCTACTTTATATCAACACGTGACCCAGTTTGGACTATTACCACAAGTAATTAAGACATTTTAATTACTTGTCAATTGAGCCAACCTTTTAGAGCAGTACAGCTGTCACCCAGAGCAGAGGGGCTATGAATCAGCCCCATGCAGAGAGCACTTTACAGTGAAGCTCCGCCTCCATTGCACTTGCAGGAACTGAATCTGGCAGAATAAAAGTTCATAGTCGCACTACTCCTCAAAAGTTGCTGACAGATTCCCTGTAATCCTATACTATTCTACCATAAGGTGCTCTACAGTAGGTTTCCTTATTCTGGTTTTCAAAAGTGTAATATCTTATTTTTTTATATATATATATTCACAGAAGGGGTAGAAGATGAGCCTTCCAAAAAGCAGAGGTCTACTGATGAAGCCTGGAGACAGTCAGAGGCTGACAGCCAGCAAAGTTCAAATGCTAGTGCTGAAGATGGCCGTCACAACGAAGCACAAAAGACAGGTTCAGGCTATAATGAACCTGCCGCTCAGGAATGGAAAAGTAACTCTCGCCCTGCCACAAAAGTGCAGGCACAGGCTAATACAGGGAAAAGTACTCGCAGACTGACCTCCGAGGACGTCAAGTGCCGCCAGCCGTTCTTTAACAGACTGTACAAAAGAGTAGCTTGGAAGTTGGTATCTTCAGGGGGTTTCAGCCTCAGCCTCAATCATACAGAAGTTTTGAGCTCGTCTGTTGAGTCTTTAAGCTCTACACTGGACATTGCTTTTGTGCCCCTGAAGGACCTGGCAGATTTGCCACAAAATAAGACCACCCAGGAGAATGTAGTGTGTGAACTGAGATGCCAAGGTGTCTATTTAGGCATGGGCTGTGGCAAAACAAAAGAAAATGCCAAAGCCGTGGCCTCCAGGGAGGCAATAAAAGTTTTCCTGAAGAAAAAGGTAGTAGTAAAAATATGCAAGAGAAAATACTGTGGTCAGGACGTTGAGGACTTGGCACTACTGGATGAGGAATCTCGCTGCCAAAACCTGCCCCCTGCAGTGAAAAACCCCCGCGAAGTAATATGAGAGGTCTTTACGTTTGGACTTGATACAGAAATAGATGCCTCATACTTTATACAGTAAATGTTACCTTTATCACATTTTCTATTTTTGTTTCCTTGAGTTTTAATAGGTAAAATGTTACCAATCTTAACTGGAGTGTTTTGCTACAGAACTTGAAGTTTTTTTTTCCTAACTAGGTTTTTGACTTGTGCAGTTTTACATGTATGAAAACATTGATATGATTTTAATGTTATTTTATGATTATTTGATATGGGGCAATCCTTTACAGTTTGGTGCATTTTGTCGGTATCATTTTCTCTACATCCATAAAGTTTCCTGAAATAGATTTGATTTCTTTTTTTCATATTTATTGGATCTTTTTAGATGTTTAATATTAGAGATCCTCAGATTATCACTGCGGCAACAAAAATAGCTTTATTTTCCATTAACTGTTTATATTCCAGTCTACTTCCGATGACATATTTGACATAATTAAACCTGACTTTCTTAGCAGCATTTCTATTTTACGTTCTTATTTCATTTTACGGCCACCTGCACACAATGGGGGTGAGTGCACATAATATCCATGCGGATTTATGTACATTTCTGAACCAAAATCTGCAATTTTTAATTGTGTATTTTGGTGCAAATTAGATTGTTTTGCAGCAGATCTCACCCTTCAATGGAAAAGGATCAAATCCGTAGCTAAAACCTCAAACTTAATTGAGATGCTGCAGAATTTGAAATCCACAATGCAGGTCAATAAACCTCATACGCTTTGCTGGTACGTCACTACGCTGTGGTTTTTCCGCACAAAAATCCACTCTGAAAAAACCCACATAGGCCGCCTGCACACCATGCGGATTAATTGTTTCTATAGGGCAACATGCATCTTCATTGCTTGCGCTTGAAATGTAGACCCTCCAATCTAACTAAGGCTTCGTTCACATCAGCGTTCAGCCTTTCCGTTCTCCTGCTCCGTTATAAGAGCAGGAGAACGGAAAGGACGGATTGGGCACATAACTGAGGCGAGCGGAGACTACGGACCCCATAGACTATAATGGGGTCCGTTAGGTTTCCGCTCAGAAGATGATTTTGGAACGGAGACAAAAGTAGTACATGCAGGACTTTTGTATCCGCTCCAAAATCATCTTCTGAGCGTAAACCTAACGGACCCCATTATAGTCTATGGGGTCCGTAGGCTCCGCTCGCCTCAGTTATATAACTATAACTGAGCAGGAGAACGGAAAGGCTGAACGCTGGTGTGAACGAAGCCTTAAAGGGAATGTGTCATCACAAAATAACCTATTTGTTTAAATAATGGTTTTATGTTTAACATATTTTAAAATAATTTTTAGTGATCTTTTTAATTTTCCATGTCTATCTATATTAAAAAAAAAAAAAATCCTGCAGTTTTCTTACTGGCCACTAAGCCTAATAATAGGAGCCACTTCTTGGTCTGTACAGATCACGCTACTGCAGTTACCTGCTTATCTATGCACAGAGGTGATATTATTACAAGCAGGATTAGAGTGACAGATAAGACAGGATCCACCATTCACAATAGCTGATTGACAGCTTATCTCTTCTTTCCTTGTACAATGACCTCTGCACAGATCACAGAACATGCCCAGAAAACTCTCCTATAGAACACAATGAGGTTCCCTCCTGACCATTGTCTATCCATGGGGCTGCCGTAAGGCAATTTTTTTACTGCTTTCTAAATGCTATAAAGCTCAGGCAAGATGGTCGCCCCCATAATCATGTTTAGGAAATAGAATAAAAAAATCTGCAATCAGAAAATAAAGAGATCGGAAAAAAAGATGTGCTACTCACTATCTGATTTTAACTGGTAGAAAACAGTTTCGTGACACAATTCCTTTAAAGGGGTTTCCAGGATTTACTAAGCGATGGACTATCCTCAGGATAGGCCGTCACTAGCTGGCACGGGTCCGACACCCTGCACCACTGCTGATCAGCTATTTGGTGCCAAAACTACACTACACAACACGACTATGTAGTGGCCAGAGCTGATCACTGCAGCCATTGACTTCAACAGGAGCAGTGCTGTAGTAACAGACTCCCTTCACTACACAGCTGATGGTGTAGTTTCAGCAACAAATTCCAGCATTGGTGTCAGTGCCTTGCTGACCAGTTAATGATTGACTGTCCTGAGGTTACGTAATGAAAGATCGATAACCTTTTTATTCTTTGTACCTCTGACCTGCTGAATCTTGACCCCTCTGCTTTCCCCAACATTTCTCACGTCGTGCACAGGTAGTCTAAAACACTCCCCCCTGTTCTTGCAGTTGCCAGCACTGCTCACGTGTGAACAGCGGAAGGGTCTTGAGCTACACAAGCAGTGTGCACTGGTGATAAGTGTGGCAGCAGCTGGGCCCTTGAATGAGAGGATCTGCGGCACAATGAAACTACTAAGCGTTCCCTGGATACTCTTATATCTTCATGTCAGACTGGAGGATAACTTCCAAGATTGGGTTCACACATGCAGTATCTGATGCTCCCTCTCATTCCTGTGATCCAGCTTTCCAAATACACTGCCTGTCCCCCCAAAAAAGTAGCCACCAAAAAAAAGCCTTTAGCTTTTGATTACGGCACGAATTCGCTGTGGCATTGTTTCGATAAGCTTCTGCAATGTCACAAGATTTATTTCCATCCAGTGTTGCATAAATTTTTCACAAAGATCTTGCATTGATGATGGTAGAGTCTGACTTCTGCGCAAAGCCTTCTCCAGCACATCCCAAAGATTCTCAATGGGGTTGAGGTCTGGACTCTGTGGTGGCCAATCCATGTGTGAAAATGATGTATCATGCTCCCTGAACCACTCTTTCACAATTTGAGCCTGATTAATCCTGGCATTGTCATCTTGGAATATGGCCGTGCCATCAGCGAAGAACACATCCATTGGTGGAATAACCTGGTCATTCAGTATGTTCAGGTAGTCAGCTGACCTCATTCTTGGAGCACATACTGTACTGTTGCTGAACCTAGACCTGACCAACTGCAGCAACTCCAGACCATAGCACTGCCCCCACAGGCTTGTACAGTAGGCACTAGGCATGATGGGTGCATCACTTCATCTGCCTTTCTTCTTACCCTGATGCGCCCATCACTCTGGAACAGGGTAAATCTGGACTCATCAGACCACATGACCTTCTTCCATTGCTCCAGAGTCCAATCTTTACTCCCTAGCAAATTATAGCCTTTTTTTTTCTGGTTTGCTTCACTGATTAGTGGTTTTCTTACAGCTACACAGCTGTTCAGTCCCAATCCCTTGAGTTCCTTTCGCATTGTGCGTGTGGAAATGCTCTTACTTTCACTATTAAACATAGCCCTGAGTTCTACTGTTGTTTTTCTTCAATTTGATTTCACCAAACGTTTAAGTAATCGCCGATCACGATCATTCAGGATTTTTTTCCAGCCACACTTCTTCCTTGAATACGATGGGTCTCCACTATCCTTCCAGTTTTTAATAATGCGTTGGACAGTTCTTAACCCAATTTTAGTAGTTTCTGCAATCTCCTTAGATGTTTTCTCTGCTTGATGCATGCCAATGATTTGTCCCTTCTCAAACAGACTAATATCTTTTCCACGACCACGAGATGTGCCTTTTCGACATGGTTGTTTAAGACATGAGAAGCAACTCATTGCACCAGTTGGGGTTAAATAACTTGTTGCCAGCTGAAAGATAATCGCCCATGCAGTAATTATCCAATAGGAGGCTCAGAACTATTTGCTTAGTTAAATCCAGGTGGCGACAATTTTTTTTGGACAGGCAGTGTATGCAAGTACATATTGGCTACTATGGTCCCATCAGTACAGCCCCACAATTTATCTGCTCTGGTCAAGTAATGTCTTAGTAAGGACAACACCGAAGTGGAAAAAAAAAATGAAATGTTGAGGAGGCCTTGGTAATGCTGGAATCAGTGGAAACATAACAAGAAGCCTATCGAATTTGTTTTTAAACGTTTTATGGCAATAACTGCACTTTCTTTTAGAGCATCTATAACATTGCATTAAAGAGGAAATGGTGCGGCCAAATGCTTCTTTGCACCATTAAAATGGTTTGCAAGGATTTAAATGTATGGATAGGATAGAAAGTGTGATTGGTGGCTACACGCCATCAACACCACCGACCCCATAGAGCATTACATGCTTGGCTGACACTCCATTCAAACAGACCCCCACTCATCAATTGTCTCCTTTCCTGTAGACCGGAGATGAGATTAGGCACAAAAGGGGTATTTACATGCGCCAAATAAGCAGGCAATTATCGGGCTTGGACCGTTTGTTCATCATAACTGCTTGTCAGTGTCAGGAAGAACTGCATTTATATCTAGTAATCTCCTCTACTGTATGGGAACAAGTGATGGCTACCACACCCAGCACTGCCAACTACAGCACTCTCAGTAGTCCGACAGAAGGGAATAGAGCCGTAATCACACATTCACACCCCCAGCCATCAGATATTTATCCCCTATCCTGTAAGTATTGTGTGAGAGCCCCTTAAAAGCAAAAATAAGCTGTTTCTTGAAGGGAGCAGTGCTGCAGTAACCAGTCCAGTACGTGATGGAGGTACTCTCAAACAGCTGATTGCTGGGGGTCAGACCCCCACCAATTATATGAATGACCTATACTGAGGATAAGCCATCATTATTAAAATCCCAGAAAAACGTGTTAAGGGGTTAAAATTATAGTGCCACATTCAGTATAATCTTTACTCTTGACTTCGGCACAATACTTGATGGTTACAGCCACAATGGATGTTGGAGTCTTGACAGATACCAGTAACAAACAAACAGTCTTTCACAGAAGGCACGTTGCATACTGGTCGCTGTCTCTCTTAGAGGGCATAGCATATAAATGATAGGCTCTCATAGAGGGCACACAATGTATTGGTTACAGTCTGTTATTACTGGGTATCAGCTACAATCCCTCTTACAGGGCACACTGGGTATCAGCTACAGTCCCTCTTAAACCGCACACGGTATCGATTTAGGGACGTAACTATTCATAGGGCCCCATAGCAAAATAAGGATCCAACCATCTTTTGTAAGAAAATTAAAACAGCAGCATAAGTAGAAATAATAAGGGTACAGTAGAATTCAAAATTAGCAGCCAAATGGGGGGCGGAGCCTGACCTTGCTTGATGGCGGTTGCTTGAGCGAAGCGCTCCCGCTACCAAGTCTCCCTTAAGCCTATTTCAAAGCGACCGGCATGGTGAAGATTCAACCCAGAGAGAGCCCCAGAGAGCTCACAGTCAGCTGCAAAATCTCACCCAGAGATGGAGAAATATCTTCACAAGTCTCCTGCTCAACCTGCCTCCCGCACTCCCAAGATGGCGCCGAGACGACAATACAGTGAGCGCTCGTGCATAGAAGTCCCACGCGATGATTCCGATGCGGATATAGATGCTGCCTTCAGACAACAAGGGGTGAGTAAATCGTCAGATCTCACCCAGGACTATCTAGATCGGGCCTTACAAAGAGCCCTTGCACCTATTGCGGCCAACCTCACTGTCATCAAAGCTGACATCCGCCATATTGGTGACAGGGTAGAAACTCTAGAACAGGCTCAGGAAGCTCTACTTACCTTCAATGAAGCAGTAAAAACTCCTTGGAGTCGCACCACACTGCTATAAATAATCTACTACAAATTGAAGACCAGGAGAACAGAAGTCGCAGACGCAACATTAGAATCCACAGCCTGCCAGAAACTACTGAAAAAGAAGATTTACACCCCATTATGTGAGCACTATTTAATACCTTATTAGGACCTGGCAGAGCTAAAGCCATCACTGTGGAAAAGGTACATAGGGCATTATGCCCTAAGCCCACCCCGTCTTAGAACCCCTCCTCCCTATTAGCTCCTTATGGAGACCTAAGTCATTATACTTAATTAGTTCCTAAGTTATATGTTTTGATATTGTACCAATTGTTGTTTGTATGTTTGGTCATGGTGTTCAAGGCAGGCTCATCTTCAGCAGCTGACATGACACAAAGATGGCCTCCCTGAAGCTCAACCTTGCTTTTTTTAACGTGCATGGTTGCAACAACCCAGTTAAAAGAAACTGTGCTTTTCAGATCTTAAAAAAGGCAGAAGCAGATATCGTACTACTTCAAGAAACACATTTTCGAGTTAACCACATTCCAAAGTTATCAAGTTCTTTTTATCAATCCTGGTTTCACTCATGTTATGACCATTCCTCATCAAGAGGGGTCAGTATAGGGATTAATAGGAATATTCCTTTTTCAATGCAATCTGAGTTGGCGGACCATGAGGGGAGATATCTGTTCCTAAAAGGGACAATAGGAAATACTGTTACAATATGTAACCTGTATGCCCCTAATAAGGGTACGGTCAGATGGTTAAGGGACACGCTACAAAACATCTCTATATTCACTTCAGGATTCTTGATCATAGGGGGTGACCTTAACTTAACCTAACCCTAAATCCTCTTTTGGATACCTCTACTCAGAAGTGTGCCATCTCCTTTAAAGCACTCAAGGGTATCGAGGGTAAATTAAGAGATCTTTGCTTAAGTGATGTTTGGAGATCTATACATGCAGACAGGAGAGACTATGCGTTTTATTCTAATACGCATAGGTCATACCAAAGGCTCGACTACCTTTTTATACCAGACAAATAGCTACCCTTAGTCCAAAGGGCGGATATTCATAACATCATGGTATCAGATCACGCATTGGTCTCCCTGTCCATGAGCCTTTCTGGAGGTTTCGGGGAGGGAATGGACATGGAGACTAAATAACACACTGCTAGAGACCCCTTTGCATACAAAGTCTATGTCCCAAAAGCTCAAAGATTACTTCACAAATAATAATACCCAAGAGACTCCACCTGCATTTGTTTGGGAGACCCACAAGGCCATTATTAGGGAGGAATTCATAGCTTTAGGATCCCATCTAAAAAAACAACGTATGGCACAATTGACCACATTATTGTCGCAAATAGCAGTTTTAGAACAAAAAAACAAAAGATCACTGGCCGTACGTGACCATGAGGCGCTGGTAGCCCTGAGGTTTAAGCTAAAAGCACTTTTAAATTTGAGAGCGGCACAAGCCTATCTCAAAATACAACACAAACATTATGCACACGGGGATAGGAGTAATACAATTATGACAGCACTCATTAAAAAACAAGCTGAACAGTCTTACATCAAACAAATGAAAAATCAAGATGGTGAGACCACGTGCACTATGGAAGGAATCACGAACATCTTCACTACTGTTGTAGAAATATTAATAGTTGTAATCAGCTCGCATCAAAGTTTGTGTAAAGAAAAAGGTAAATCCCCCTTCCATCAGGCGCAGTCAGAGAAAGACCCAGGTGCTACCATCTTGATTGAAATTCTGAGCAACTCGGGGGGAGTTGCTCAGAATTTCAATCAAGATGGTTGCCTCACTCAGTCTGTGTCCTTTATTTACTAACAAAAGGTGTAAAAGGGGCTGGCCCAAGACAAGGATACAGGAAGTGATGACATATCAAAGGACAAGGAGGGGCAATCAATGTGGCTGGCCAGACAATGCACACACCCCATCCCTGTATAAGGCAGGATGAGTCATGTCCATTACCCGACCAGCCAGGTGGTCGCCCACCCCCATCACTGTCAGCATGGACCTTATTCAATACTGCTCCAAAGTGATCAGTATCTAATAAAAATCATTATACTGGTTTTCATACTGACTGTTTTACCACTGGTCCCGATTCAGCTAAAGTACCCTCTGCTAGAGTGTTCTCTGGCTAAATCCGACACAGGGAGACAGATGACAATCTATAAAAACTCACACACATCCTGAAGTAAAATGTCTGCATAATAAAATTTCCACAACACTACATACTACCAGTCATTGTATAATCTGCACCCTAGGGAAACCCCAGAGGCCCTTGACAATAGATTAGAACGTACGAGATTATTCTTACTTACTCTCAATTTACCCTCGCTATCAACGGCAAATAAGGAAACACTGACAAAACCCATAACCTTAGACGAGATTCGAAATGCACTAAAAACAACCCCAACAGGTAAAAGCTCGGGACCTGATGGCCTTCCAATTTCGTATTATAAAAAGTTTTTGACAGTTTTGGGACCTTATCTAGTGTCCTACTTTAACTCAATGCTATCTGGAGCTACTCCTGCCAAGCAAGCACTTGAGGCTCATATTACTGTACTCCCAAAGCCCGGCAAGGATCTAGAACTCCCTTTTAGTTATAGGCCAATCTCCCTGTTAAATGTAGATATAAAATTGTGGGATGAGATTTTGGCATATAGAATATCCCCCATTCTCAAAGACCTCATCTCCCCTGAACAGTCAGGATTTGTGGGGGGTAGAGAGTGCAGGGACAGCACCTTCAGGGTTCTACAAGCACTATTATACACCCTAGCTACTAATACTAAACGTATGCTTCTTAGCACAGATGCTGAGAAAGCATTTGATAGAGCTTTATGGAAGCTACACTCCAAAAATGTGGCTTTCCTCTTCAGTTTATATTGGCGGTCATGTCCCTGTACTCCTCTCCTCATGCGAGGATTAGAATAAATGGAGTGCTCTCACCTTATTACCCGATCTACAACAGAACACAACAGGGGTGCCCGCTATCTCCTACCTTATTTATATTATGCCTGGAGACACTCATACAAGGTATCAGGCAGGATCCTAGAATACAAGGTCTAGTGGTAGGATCAGTGACCCACTCTGTGGCGGCCTTTGCGGATGACATGCTTTTGTTCCTGTCCGATCCGGGAGTGGCATTCCCAGCTATTCTTAGTCTATTAGCTGTATTTTGCCAGCTTTCCAATTTTAAAATAAACCTTTCCAAATGCACAGCCATGGGTATTAACATTTCCAATAGGTCCATATCAGAAATAACAAGGGATTTGTCCTTTCAATGGGCTGACACTCATATAAATTACTTAGGAGTGAACATCACTAAGGACCCAAATAAGCTATATCAAATGAATTACCCTACAATTTTATCCGGTATTACACAGCAACCGAAAGACCTCAATATACCATATATGACTTGGATAGGTAGGAAGAATCTACTGAAAACATATATCCTTCCAAAGTTGCTCTATTTAATGCAGACTCTACCTACCAGTCTCGTATCTTCTATCAATCCGCAAGTTTTTTTCCGCCTTTTTTTGGAAACATACTAAGCCCCGATTAGCATATAATATTCTAGTTCAACCTAGACACAAAGGAGGCTTTGGCCTACCAGATATCTCAATGTACTACAAAGCAATCCAATTAAGGCCTCATGCACACGACCGTTTTTTTTTTAAGGTCCGCAAAAACGGGGTCCGTAGGTCCGTGATCCGTGACAGTTTTTTCGTCCGTGGGTCTTCCTTGTTTTTTGGAGGATCCACGGACATGAAAAATGAAAAAAAAAATCTAAGTCAAGTTTGCCATTGAAATGATAGGAAAAAACGGATCACGGACACGGATGACAATCTTGTGTGCATCCGTGATTTTTCACGGACCCATTGACTTGAATGGGTCCGTGAACCGTTGGCCGTGAAAAAAATAGGACAGGTCATATTTTTTTCACGGCCAGGAAACACGGATCACGGATGCGGCTGCCAAACGGTGCATTTTCCGATTTTTCCAAGGACCCATTGAAAGTCAATGGGTCCGTGAAAACAAACGGAAAACGGCACAACGGCCACGGATGCACACAACGGTCGTGTGCATGAGGCCTAAGGCTCCATTCCGAACTTTTAAGCTCAAGCACTACCAAACTTGGTTGTCAAATAGCCAGCATAATTCTCTCACCCAATGACTATGCCAACTTATGGCGTACTTCAAATAAGGGTCAAGCAGGCCTTAGTATCTCTGCACCATATAGAGGAGTCCTCACTACGTGGGCAAATCTATCTAGACTTATGAACCTTCCCCAACATCCGTCACCTTTTATGCCCATATGTTTCCTTCTCTACCTTCTCCAGAAAAACTTTACAGATGACCTGGGCATCTGGGCGGCACTAGGCAATATAACAGTAGGAGACCTCTTGAAGAATCACTTTATACTTCCCTTTCAAACTCTTAAGACAGTTTCAGGCCTTAAAATGGACCCCAATACATTATTCTCAGTTTTGGAAGATTTGCAATCAATACCTTACCATTGCCCAAAGGAACTACAATACCTTCATGGTATGATGCAATTCTAGAATCTTCTAACACTAGAAGAGGACTAGTTTAATTGATATAAAATAAAATTCTAGACCTAACAGCCTCTCCTAAACCCCATTTAATTCAACAATGGGAGACAGACCTGGGGATAACACTATCAGACGGTGATGTCTCTGAGATATTGAGAAACTCTCATGGATTCTCACTGTGCATATGGATTCAAGAAAACTCCTATAAACTGATCACAAAATGGTATAAAACGCCAGACAAACTCCATAAAATAGACCCCTCCATCTCTGCAGAATGCTGGTGGTGTCAAAACGCACAAGGATTAGCGCTGCATATTTGATGGACATGCCCCAGGATAGCCGCCTTTTGGGACACAATACTATCTTTCATTAGTCAAATTTGCTCATTAACTGCACCTCTCGAGCCTTCTTATGTTCTTCTTACCTTACCAAATCAACTTTGTCCTCTTGGTCAGTTCTCCTTGCCTGCTCACCTGATTGCAGCAGCTAAGTTGCTCATCCCATTATATAGGTTATCAGATAAGGTCCCGCACATAAGAGAATGTGTCCAAAAGGTTCAGGAAATCTGCAGGTTAGAGGAACTATCTAGCTGGGAAACCATGTCTCATGACAAACATGTTACCTTATGGTCTGCCTGGTATAAATGGAGTACGAACTACTATAACTCTAATACTTCACAATAACGCACCAACAATTGCCTTCATCTACAGATTATGGTCTTACTAATTACTAACAGATACTTTGTCCTTGAAGCTTTTATACATTGTTGTCTGGAATGTCACTTTTCTACCATATCTGCTTTATTGTACTAAAGAAGCACGTTATGTTATCACAGCTCTCATGACCATTTGGCCCGTTGCCATTTTTGTATTTTTGGATACTTATTGTGGTTCTTCTTTCCTGTATATGATATACTGGATACTTATTTTAAATCAAGATTTGATAAAAAAAATAAAAAAAATAGTAGCCAAACATCATTGAAGGGGTTCTTCAGGAATTATAAATATATTCCCAAATACCTTACTTTAGTTATAATGGCTTGTTTTGTCTGGGGAGCAATCATCAGGGATAATAAAATGGCGGCCGTCCTAATCACACAGGAGGACATGTTCCTTCACAACACTGAGCTAAAGAGCTGCCTCATCCTCCTTTCTGCTCTGCTTGTCAGGAATTATGATCCTGAAAACAGTTTAATATGGGCATCAGCTAAATCTCTGTAGGAATGGAGTTCCATGAGCAGATGCAAATAATGAGCAGCAGCACTTGTACGCAATCTCCATTACTATAACCCCACATTACCACAGTCTGTCCTATCCGTCACTCTGTACTTCATGTCCCCTTATGAGCTCCATTCCTCTAGAGATTCAGCTGAAGATCTACGAGCCATTATAACTAATGAAAGGTATTTGGAAATATATTTACAATAAAGTAATATTTACCTATTTTCATTTTCTTAATTCCCGGATAACCCCTTTAACCTGAGAAATCACTGTTTTGGGCAGAAGCAAATAAATTACTTGTAAGTGTATTAGAGTAATGCCTCATGCACACAACCGTGCCGTTATTTGCGGTCCGCAAACCGGAACGGGTGCCGGCAATATAAATGCCTATTCTTGTCCGCAAATCGCGGACAAAAATAGGACATGTTATTTTATTTTTTTGCGGGGCCGCGGAATGGAGCCACGGATGCGGACAGCACACGGAGTGCTATCCGCATCTTTTGCGGCTCCATTGAAATGAATGGGTCCGCATCCGAGCTGCCAAAACGGCGGCTCGGATGCGGACCCAAACAACGGCCGTGTGCATGAGGCCTAATAGAAAATAACCTGACCCAACAGTTAGGACATGCATGCCGCTCATTCTGAGTAATTGAATCATTAATGGAAAGGGTCGTGCTCAAAGTAATAGCAGTGAGGAGTTAAATGGGTGATGTTATTCATTCTGTGGAAAAACAGGTGTCAATTTTGGCCCTTATTTAAAGGCAGATTTGTACCTATGAAACTGTCTGACCTGTTGGCGGCTGAATCAAAGCAGTAATAGCAACTCCCCCATTGCTCCTAAAGGCTAATTTGCATATATTAACACTTTATTGTTCTCAGTAATGCGGGTACATACAGTATCTCTCATATTTTTGTAAATATTTTATTATATCTTCATGGGACAGCACTGAAGATCTGACACGTTGATACAATGTAAAGTAGTCAGTGTACAGCTTGTATGACAGTGCAAATTTGGTGTGCCCTCAAAATCACTCAACACACAGCACCCCTAAGTGAAAATAGCCAAATTGTGCCCAATTAGCCACCGCGGGGATCAGAAACTTTAGAGTGCCTAAAATCAAGATTTTGCACCCCCCCTGCACCCCTGCACAATTTGATGCCGGCGGGTGGTGCAGGGGGGGTGTCGCAGGCGGTGGGGGCGTTGCGGGAGGCGGGCGGTGCGGCAGGCGGGATCGCGATCCCCCGCCCGCCTCCCCTTGAAAATTCGTTGGCTTCTAGTGGGTATACCAGAGTGTCAGCACATTGCTGACACTCTGGTATAAACGGCTGACATCTGTGCAGATGTCAGCCGTTTAACCCTTTCCATACCGCCAGGGCCGTTTCTAGGGGCGGGCGGGACGGGCGGCCGCCCGGGGCGCTATCAGAAGCAGGGGGCGCCCGTTGAGGTAAAAAAAAAATAAATAAAAAAAAATTGGGTTATGTGATAAAGGTTCGGGCGGTCGGCCGGCGGCGCCCCTCATGCTGAGCCTCCTGAGCGGCCGGCTCAGTGCTGCGCAGCCTGCCTGCGCTGCAGACTGCTGAGTTGCTAATGTAGCGTGGCCGAGCTCTGTTCAGTCCGGCCCGGGGTACAGGAGCATTTGTTTCCTGTACCCGGCCGGACTGAAAGGAAGTGCACACTAAGTTAGCACTTCCTGTCAGCCGAGTACAGGAAACAAAAGCTCCTGTACCCCGGGCCGGACCGAACAGAGCTCGGCCACGCTACATTAGAAGAGGTGACATTGACAAGGGGGACGAAATGAGAGTGACAAGGGGGGGGGGCGAGTACAATCAGAGTTGACAAGGGGGGGGAGTACAATCAGAGTGACAAGGGGGGGCGAGTACAATCAGAGTGACAAGGGGGGGCGAGTACAATCAGAGTGACAAGGGGGGGGCGAGTACAATCAGAGTTGACAAGGGGGGGGGGAGTACAATCAGAGTGACAAGGGGGGGGGGGCGAGTACAATCAGAGTGACAAGGGGGGGGCGAGTACAATCAGAGTGACAAGGGGGGGGCGAGTACAATCAGAGTGACAAGGGGGGGCGAGTACAATCAGAGTGACAAGGGGGGGGGGCGAGTACAATCAGAGTGACAAGGGGGGGGGCGAGTACAATCAGAGTGACAAGGGGGGGGCGAGTACAATCAGAGTGACAAGGGGGGGGGGCGAGTACAATCAGAGTGACAAGGGGGGGAGTACAATCAGAGTGACAAGGGGGGGGGGCGAGTACATTCAGAGTGACAAGGGGGGGGGCGAGTACAATCAGAGTGACAAGGGGGGGGGGCGAGTACAATCAGAGTGACAAGGGGGGGGGCGAGTACAATCAGAGTGACAAGGGGGGGGGCGAGTACAATCAGAGTGACAAGGGGGGGAGTACAATCAGAGTGACAAGGGGGGGGATACAATGAGAGTGACAAGGGGGGGGGATACAATGAGAGTGACAAGGGGGGGGTGAGTACAATCAGAGTGACAAGGGGGGGGGGGTGAGTACAATGAGAGTGACAAGGGGGGGTGAGTACAATGAGAGTGACAAGGGGGGGGTGAGTACAATGAGAGTGACAAGGGGGGGGTGAGTACAATGAGAGTGACAAGGGGGGGGTGAGTACAATGAGAGTGACAAGGGGGGGGTGAGTACAATGAGAGTGACAAGGGGGGGTGAGTACAATGAGAGTGACAAGGGGGGGGGGTGAGTACAATGAGAGTGACAAGGGGGGGAGTGAGTACAATGAGAGTGACAAGGGGGGGGGGTGAGTACAATGAGAGTGACAAGGGGGGGGGGGGTGAGTACAATGAGAGTGACAAGGGGGGGAGAGTGACAAGGGGGGGGGTGAGTACAATGAGAGTGACAAGGGGGGGGGTGAGTACAATGAGAGTGACAAGGGGGGGGTGAGTACAATGAGAGTGACAAGGGGGGGGGTGAGTACAATGAGAGTGACAAGGGGGGGGTGAGTACAATGAGAGTGACAAGGGGGGTGGGGGGAGTAGAATGAGAGTGACAAGGGAGGGGGGGAGAAGAGAGTGACAAGGGAGTCCGCAGAGCCAGACCAAGAGCCAGACTGCAGCCAGAGACCAGATCATCTAATTGTCCTGGTGGTAAGTAGACAATGCAATATGTGTATTATTTAATTGTTTAGTTATTAATACTACATTTTGCGGGCCGCACATTGCCGGCACTAAGAGAATATGCCTATTCTTGTCCGTTATTGGGGACAAGAATAGGACATGTACTATTTTTTTTTTCAGGATCGGAATTGCGGATCCGGGTCCGCAATTCCGGATCTAATAAGGGGGGGGGGGGCGTCAATTTTTATCTTGCCTAGGGCGGCAAAGATCCTTGCACCGGCCCTGGTCAGACTTACTGATGTCACGCGCCTGATCCTCCCACTAGGCGGCGCAGGCGCGTTACATACAGTGAGTGAGTGAGCGCCGCACTGCATGCCTGTTACCGCCCGCCCTGAGTCCCTGAGCAGTGCTGATGCCTGCTGTGAGGCGAGTGATGGTCTGGGGGGGCATTAATTACAATGGGGGGAATTAATTACAATGGGGGGGGCCTCTGTGGGAGACATGAAAATGGGGGCCACTGTCACTGTGGGGGACATTAAGTTTAATAAGGATCACTATGGACATTATTTAGAATGGAGGCTGCTGTTGGTGTCATTACTCATTATAACTGTATAATGTCTGATAGGCCTAGTCCTGAGCTGAGTTATATTACCCTGCCCATGCCCTGTATAATAATGTACCCATCCCTGATACCCCTTAGTTATATTACCCCGCTGGAGTAATATAACTAAGGGGTATCAGGGTACATTATTATACAGGGCAGGGTAATATAACTCAGGACTAGGCCTATCAGACATTATACAGTTATAATGACATCCACAGCAGCCTCCATTCTAAATAATGTCCATAGTGATCCTTATTAAAAATAATGTCCCCCCACAGGCAGGCAGTGCGGGCGGCGGCGCTCACTCACTGTACCTCACGCACTGCGTGACGTACAGTGAGTGAGGTGAGCACCGCCGCCCGCACTGCCTGCCTGCCTGTTACCGCCCGCCCGGAGCAGTGCTGAGAAAGAAGCCTGCTGTGAGTGAGAGCCTGAGTCTATGGGACAGTGGGTCACTGTGACCGTCCGTGCAATGTGGTTCCACATTTTTTACAATGGGGAGACACTTATTTCATTGAGCAGTTGTGAGGGGGGGGGGGGGGGGGGAGTTTTTTTGACACTCGCCCTGAGAGAAATTTTACCTAGAAACTGCACTGCATACCGCGGTCCGTACGGACCGCGGTATGGAAAAGGTTAACTGTCAGGGTCAAGGAGCTCCCTCCCTCTCCCATCGGGGGGCTGCTGTGCCTTTGCAGCCCCCCGATGGAGAGGGAGAGAGCCCCCCAACAGCCCCCCGCAGCCCTGTGCTTACCCTTCCCCGTCTGCGAAGTTGTGGCAGATGGGGAAGGTTCCCATGGCAACAGGATGCCTTCTCAGGCGTCCTGCTGTCCATGGTGCTGAACAGATCTATGCTAAAGGCATAGATCTGTTCAGACAAAGTGTAAGTAAAATACAGTACAGTACAATATATATTGTACTGTACTGTATTATACAGACATGAGACCCACTGGATCTTCAAGAACCAAGTGGGTCTGGGTCAAAAAAATGTAAAAAAAAGTGAAAAAAGTTAAGCTAAAAAAAAACATTTATCACTGAATAAAAATTAAAAAAATAAAATACACTACACATATTAGGTATCGCCGCGTCCGTAACGACCTGATCTATAAAACGGTCATGTTACTTTCCCCGCACGGTGAACGCCATAAAAATAAAAAAATAAAAACTATGAGAAAATTGAAATTTTGCCCACCTTACTTCCCAAAAAAGGTAATAAAAGTGATCAAAAAAGTTGCATGTACGCCAAAATAGTACCAATCAAACCGTCATCTCACCCCGCAAAAAATGAGACCCTACTCAAGATAATCTCCCAAAAACTGAAAAAACTATGGCTCTTAGACTATGGAAACGCTAAAACATTATTTTTTTTGTTTCAAATATGAAATCATTGTGTAGAAATTACATAAATAAAAATAAAGTATGCATATTAGGTATTGCCGCGTCCGTATCGACTGGCTCTATAAAAATATCACATGACCTAACCCCTCAGGTGACCACCGTAAAAAAAAAACGGTGTAAAAAAAGCCATTTTTTGTCATCTTACGTCACTAAAAGTGTAATAGCAAGCAATCAAAAAGTCATGTGCACCCCAAAATAGTGCCAATCAAACCGAACTGAAAAAACTATGGCTCTTAGACCATGGAGACACTAAAACATTTTTTTGGTTTTAAAAATGAAGTTATTGTATAAAACTTACATAAATAAAAAAAATGGTATACATATTAGGTATCGCCGCGTCTGTGACAACCTGCTCTATAAAACTACCACATGATCTAACCTGTCAGATGAATGTTGTAAATAACAAAAAAAAGTGCCAAAAAAGCTATTTCTTGTTACCTTGCCACACAAAAAGTGTAATATAGAGCAACCAAAAATAATATGTACCCTAAACTAGTACCAACAATACTGACACCCTATTCCGTACTTTCTAAAATGGGGTCACTTTTTTGGAGTTTCTACTCTAGGGGTGCAACAGGGGGGCTTCAAATGGGACATGGTGTCAAAAAAACCAGTCCAGCAAAATCTGCCTTCCAAAAACCGTATGTCATTCCTTTCCTTCTGCGCTCTGCCGTGTGCTCGTACAGCAGTTTACGACCACATATGGGGTGTTTCTGTAAACTACAGAATCAGGGCCATAAATAATGAGTTTTGTTTGGCTGTTAACCCTTGCTTTGTAACTGGAAAAAAAATATTAAAATGGAAAATCTGCCAAAAAAGTGAAATTTTGAAATTGTATCTCTATTTTCCATTAAATCTTGTCCAACACCTAAAGGGTTAACAAAGTTTGTAAAATCAGTTTTGAATACCTCGAGGGGTGTAGTTTCTTAGATGGGGTCACTTTTATGGAGTTTCTACTCCAGGGGTGCATCAGGGGGCTTCAAATGGGACAAGGTGTAAAAAAAACTGTCCAGCAAAATCTGGCTTCCAAAAACCATACGGCGCACCTTTCACTCTACGCCCCGCTGTGTGGCCGTACAGTAGTTTACAGCCACATATGGGGTGTTTCTGTAAACGGCAGAGTCAGGGCAATAAAGATAGAGTCTTGTTTGGCTGGTAACCCTTGCTTTGTTAGTGGAAAAAATGGGTTAAATGGAAAATTAGGAAAAAAAATGAAATTCTCAAATCACATCCCCATTTGCCAATAACTTTTGAGCAACACCTAAAGGGTTAACGAAGTTTGTAAAATCAGTTTCAAATACCTTGAGGGGTGTAGTTTATAGAATGGGGTCATTTTTGGGCGGTTTCTATTATGTAAGCCTCGCAAAGTGACTTCAGACCTGTAGTGGTTCCTAAAAATTGGGTTTTTGTAAATTTCTGAAAAATTTCAAGATTTGCTTCTAAACTTCTAAGCCTTGTAACATCCCCAAAAAATAAAATATCATTCCCAAAATAATTCAAACATGAAGTAGACATATGGGGAATGTTAAGTCATCACAATTTTGGGGGGTATTACTATGTATTACAGAAGTAGAGAAACTGAAACTTTTAAATTTTCAAATTTTTCTAAATTTTTGGTAAATTAGGTATTTTACTATGCAAAAAATTATTATTTTTTTTACTTCATTTTACCAGTGTCATGAAGTACAATATGTGACGAAAAAACAATCTCAGAATGGCCTGGATAAGTCAAAGTGTTTTAAAGTTATCAGCACTTAAAGTGACACTGGTCAGATTTGCAAAAAATGGCCAAGTCCTTAAGGTGAAATAGGGGGTTAAACCAGCTGACATTAGTGATGTGCTAATGTCAGCTGAACCTAACCAGCCTATTTCTACTTTTATCTATGCCCCTGTTACGCCAGAAATATATATTTTATAATATGCTAATTAGCCTCTAGGTGCAGGGGGCATTGGCGGCTTCCTCACTGCGCCTGCGCTGAATACTGAACAGCGCGAGATTTCCCCAGCGCACAGGGCCGGCAGTTGAGGTGAAGGCTGCCTGGCCCTGTCAATCTAGTGTAGCAGGGCATGGCCAAAGGTGGGAGAACGGAGCCTCTAGGAGCAGGGGCAACGCCCCCCCCCCCTGCACCTACAGGCTAATTAGCATATCATAAAAGTTTTATTTCTGGAGTAACGGGGCATAGATAAAATTAGGAATAGGCTAGTTAGGTTCAGCTGACATTAGCATATTGCTACTGTCAGCTAGTTTAATAGGGTTAATTCTGGTGACAGAATCCCTTTAAGTAATAAAAAAATGTAATGATTTTCAGTATCAAATTAAACAAATAATTTGGTGATAAAAAAGTGTAAATACATGATTGTCCTGTCGCCATATTTATAATGCATAATTCAATAAAAAATATATATAGAATAGATAAAGAAGGGGAAAAGAAAAAGAAAAAAAAGGAAAGGGGGAAAGAGAGAGAGAAAGCTATACTCCACAATTCAAATAATATTAAAGTGCAACGTTTCTTTCATTTTTGATGGGTCCTTCTACCTACAGCTCCAGGGGACCGCGATGGGGGTGCCTTGTGCGCCCTCTTACGCAAATCTGTTCCTGAACTGTGGGAGAGGAACCTCTTCCCGTCAGATTGACATTCATTGATGGATTGCGTCATTTTTGGGGGCGCGATGCATCGATGATGTATTTTTGATCTGGTAGGGAGAATATCGTACAATTCCTAAATGATAATAATAAAAACATAAACCTTACATATAAGTTTAATATGGATTCCATTGACTTCCTGGATGTACAACTTCTGAGGGAGACTGATGGTTCTATTTTAACAAATATTTTTAGGAAACCAACTTCAGTAAATTCATACTTACATGCCTCCTCATCTCACCCTCCACAGATAATCAGATCAATCCCTGTTGGACAGTTCTTGCGGGCGTGCAGGATTTGTTCTACCGATGACATGTTTGAGGAACATGCAGAAGAGTTAAGACGTTTCTCTAATAGGGGATATAGTCAACGATCCATCAAGAAAGCTTATAGAAGGGCAAAATTATGTACTCGTTCTGACTTATTGTACTCCAGAAAACAGAAAGCGGATGATGATACAGTAAGGTTCATCACAGGTTATCATTCCAGGTGGCATGAAATGAGGGCCCTTTTAGAGAAGTTTTGGCCAGTGTTGTTAACAGATTAGATTGTCGCAAAATATGCCGCTTCAGGTCCTTCCTTAGTGGCAAGGAGATCTAGAAATTTGAAGGATCATTTTGTGAAGTAGATTGCTTCAATCTTCCCTGGAGCTGGTAAACCCAAATGGGGATTTATGTCCAAATATGAAGGCTGTGGATTTCACCGATTCATCTGGGGAGAAGATTTTTCTAATTACCCATCGTTTGACATGCTTCAGTACAGCTATTATGTATTACGTAAAACATGTCCATGCCCAAAAAATATATGTGGGCCTTACTACAAGTGAGTTAAAAGTTAGAGTATGGGAGCATGTTATATCCGCTCAAAATGTAAAAGAGGTGACCAAGTTAAAACCTGTCGCCAGACATTTCAAACTTCAACGTTCCTGTGATCTGATGAATTTAAAAGTCTTGGGAATAGATTGTGTATTGAAAATACATTGCCTCAATATTTGAACTCTGCAGGTCCCAAATGTGAAGTGGGCTCTGTTCACAATCAGTCAAATGCATTTAAGTGGACCGCGCAATTTCTGTTGGTAACTTTTCAAGTTCAAACCATCCAATTTTTTGCATATGGGTAAAACATCAGATTCCACAAAGATCTTTCTCTCACAGAGAGCCCTGTGGAGTATCAAAGACCGCACCAATAGTGAAGAACTGTAGACACTATTCACATGCACTTGTATTTGTTATACTCACAAGCACCGGAGGAAATGCAGACACATCAAACACATATGACCGTATCGTGTGTCTCTCCCGTGGTTAATTCTACAGAAGAGAAAATTTGCTCCAATAGTGAAGAACTGCAAACACTTGCCTAAATTTTTTTTAATTATACTTGTAGGTATAAGCGTACCTAAATATATGCACATAAAATGGGTTAAAAAAAGCCTTGTTCTCATGCCTGACCCGGGTTTCGCTCCAATGCTTCATCAGGGGCGTGATGAAGAAATTGCGCGGTTTACTTAAATGCATTTGAAAAATATGCGAGGTGGAGATATCTCAAGGAGACTTGCTCAATTGGAATGCAAATGGGTTTGTAAATTAAATATGTTACGTCCAAATGGACTCAATGAGTCCTCCGGTTTTTCGTCCTTCCTATAAATATTTCCTGGGTCTGCATACTCTTGATTTTAAGTACGATGAATTAGCTTTTAACATATGTTTTATTTTAATCATGTATCACTTATTCTATTCTTATTCTCACATATCTTTCCTTATTTATTCTAATTATATCCTTTTAGGTCTCGATCCTTATATTAGCACTTAAAAATATACAGTCATGTGAAAAAATTAGGACACCCTTTGAAAGCATGTGGTTTTTTGTAACATTTTTAATAAAAGGTTATTTCATCTCCGTTTCAACAATACAGAGAGATTAAAGTAATCCAACTAAACAAAGAAAACTGAAGAAAAGTCTTTTCAAGATCTTCTGTAAATGTCATTCTACAAAAATGCCTATTCTAACTGAGGAAAAAGATAGGACACCCTTGCCCCTAATAGCGAGTGTTACCTCCTTTGGCTGAAATAACTGCAGTGAGACGGTTCTTGTAGCCATCTACCAGTCTTCGACATCGGTCTGAGGAAATTTTACCCCACTCCTCAATGCAGAACTTTTTCAGCTGTGAGATGTTTGAGGGGTTTCTTGCACGTACAGCCCTTTTCAAGTCACCCCACAGCATCTCAATGGGATTCAAATCTGGACTTTGACTTGGCCATTCCAGGACTCTCCATTTCTTCTTTTTCAGCCAATCTTTGGTTGATTTACTAGTACGTTTTGGGTCATTGTCATGTTGCATGGTCCAGTTCCGCTTCAGCTTTAATTTTCTAACTGATGGTCTCACATGTTCTTCAAGCACCTTCTGATACACAGTAGAATTCATCGTGGATTCTATGATGGTGAGCTGACCAGGTCCTGCTGCAGCAAAGCAGCCCCAAACCATGACACTTCCACCTCCATGCTTCACAGTTGGTATGAGGTTCTTTTCTTGGAATGCTGTGTTTGGTTTACGCCAAACATGTCCTCTGCTGTTGTGTCCAAATAATTCAATTTTGGACTCATCTGTCCAAAGAACATTATTCCAGAAGTCCTGGTCTTTGTCAACTTTATCTCTGGCAAATGTCAGTCTGGCCTCGATGTTTCTCTTGGAAAGCAAAGGTTTCCTCCTTGCACACCTCCCATGCAAGTTAAACTTGTACAGTCTCTTTCTGATTGTAGAGGCATATACTTCTACATCAACAGTAGCCAGAGCCTGCTGTAGTTCTCGAGATGACACTTTAGGGTTTTTGGAGACCTCTTTTAGCATCTTGCGGTCTGCTCTTGGGGTGAACTTGCTGGGGCGACCAGTCCTGGGCATGTTGGCAGTTGTTTTGAAAGCCCTCCACTTGTAGACTATCTTCCGGACAGTGGAATGGCTGATTTCAAAATCTTTTGAGATCTTTTTAAATCCCTTCCCAGACTCATAGGCTGCTACAATCTTTTTTCTGAAGTCCTCTGACAGCTCTTTTGCTCTCACCATGGTGCTCACTCTCACTTCAACAGTCAGGAGCACACCAAACTAAATGTCTGAGGTTTAAATAGGGCAAGCCTCATTCAACATGCAGAGTAACGATCTACTAATTATGTGCACCTGGTGTGATATACCTGTGTGAGATCTGAGCCAATTTAAGAGGGAATACATGTGAGGGTGTCCTATCTTTTTCCTCAGTTAGAATAGGCATTTTTGTAGAATGACATTTACAGAAGATCTTGAAAAGACTTTTCTTCAGTTTTCTTTGTTTAGTTGGATTACTTTAATCTCTCTGTATTGTTGAAACGGAGATGAAATAACCTTTTATTAAAAATGTTACAAAAAACCACATGCTTTCAAAGGGTGTCCTAATTTTTTCACATGACTGTATATATATATATATATATACCTTTCTCTCTCTCTCTTTCCCCCTTTCGTCCCTACCCTTTTTCCCTTTTTTTCTCTTTTTCCTTTCCCCTTCTTTTCCTATTCTATATTATATTTTTTTTAATTATGCATTATAAATATGGCGACAGTACAATCACGTACAGACTAGTGGGCCTTTTCCATATTTGGACAGGCTATGCATTTCCCACGTGGTATAAATCCCCATTTGGGCAGACTAGATGGGCCAAATGGTTCTTATCTGCCGACACATTCTATGTTTCTATGTATTTACACTTTTTTTAGCACTTTATAATTTGGTTACTTTTTGAAAATCATTTACACTTTCAATTATTATTTTTATTCATCACTTCTTATTCTTCACATTTTGCACTATTATTATTCATCATACTTATCACTATGCATATCAATTGTGTGGCATTATTATCATATTTATACAGGGGTTTATATAATTGATTGTACTACAATTACAGTCGGATGATTATTATGTTCTAATTATGCTATTCTTCCCTGCAAGAGTAGGTGAACACACAATGCAGATGTGCTGGGCCCGCACGGTATGTATGTAGACTTACAGGGCACACAGGGTATTGGTTACAGTCTCTTACAGGGCACACAGGGTATTGGTTACAGTCTCTCTTACAGGGCACACAGGGTATTGGTTACAGTCTCTTACAGGGCACACAGGGTATTGGTTACAGTCTCTCTTACAGGGCACACAGGGTATTGCTTACAGTCTCTCTTACAGGGCACACAGGGTATTGGTTACAGTCTCTTACAGGGCACACAGGGTATTGGTTACAGTCTCTCTTACAGGACACACAGGGTATTGGTTACAGTCTCTTACAGGACACACAGGGTATTGGTTACAGTCTCTCTTACAGGGCACACAGGGTATCGGTTGCAGTCTCTTACAGGGCAAACAGGGTATCGGTTACAGTCTCTTACAGGGCACACAGGGTATTGGTTACAGTCTCTTACAGGGCACACAGGGTGTTTGTTACAGTCTCTTACAGGGCACACAGGGTATTGATTACAGTCTCTCCTACAGGGCACACAGGGTATCGGTTACAGTCTCTTACAGGGCACACAGGGTATTGGTTACAGTCTCTTACAGGGCACACAGGGTATTGGTTACAGTCTGTCTTACAGGGCACACAGGGTATTGGTTACAGTCTCTTACAGGGCACACAGGGTATTGGTTACAGTCTCTTACAGGGCACACAGGGTATTGGTTACAGTCTCTTACAGGTGCATTAGTCTTCTAATGTGCATTAAAAACATATAATATAACCCCTGTCCACCTTATGAAGCGCCACCCAGCTCATCAATATTCACTTCGCTGGGCGGCTTCTGCTGTCCCCGACCTTCCGAGATCCGGCGCATGCCCAATAGAAAGCTATGGGCATCGGACTCACTTTCAGCTTCTGCGCATGCGCCCGGCACCCATAGCTTTCTATTGGGCATGCACCGGATCTCGGAAGGTCGGGGACAGCAGAAGCCGCCCAGCTAAGTGAATATTGATGAGCTGGGCGGCGCTTCAAAACGGCGGTTGGGGGGCGCTGGCTGGGCGCAAGTGGAGCTGAAACCCCGCCCCTTGGGCAGAAAGAACAGCGATTACTTCAGGTTATAAAACATGAGTTTACTGTATTCATAATGTGGACAGGGGTTATACTTGTATGTTTTTAATGCACATTAGAAGACCTGTGCATGGATATGTACAGCTAATTATGCTTATTGGGCCTGTCAGTGTCCCTTTAACCACATCAACCCCGCTAGCTGAAACCCCCTTCATGACCAGGCCACTTTTTACACTTCTGCACTACACTACTTTCACCGTTTATCGCTCGGTCATGCAACTTACCACCCAAATGAATTTGACCTCCTTTTCTTCTCACTAATAGAGCTTTCATTTGGTGGTATTTTATTGCTGCTGACATTTTTACTTTTTTTGTTATTAATCAAAATGTAACGATTTTTTTGCAAAAAAATGACATTTTTCACTTTCAGCTGTCAAATTTTGCAAAAAAAAACTACATCCATACATAAATTTTTCGCCAAATTTATTGTTCTACATGTCTTTGATAAGAAAAAAATGTTTGGGCAAAAAAAAATATATGGTTTGGGTAAAAGTTATAGCGTTTACACACTATGGTACAAAAATGTGAATTTCCGCTTTTTGAAGCAGCTCTGACTTTCTGAGCACCTGTCATGATTCCTGAGGTTCTACAATGCCCAAACAGTAGAAAAACCCCACAAATGACCCCATTTCAGAATGTAGACACCATAAGGTATTCGCTGATGGGCATAGTGAGTTCATAGAACTTTTTATTTTTTGTCACAAGTTAGCGGAAAATGATGATTTTTTTTTTTTTCTTACAAAGTCTCATATTCCACTAACTTGCGACAAAAATAAAAAATTCTAGGAACTCGCCATGCCCCTCACGGAATACCTTGGGGTGTCTTCTTTCCAAAATAGGGTCACTTGTGGCGTAGTTACTTTTTTTATAAAAAAATGGAAAAGTTGTCTTTTGCCAAGATATTTCTCTCACCCAGCATGGGTATATGTAAAATGACACCCCAAAACACATTGCCCAACTTCTCCTGAGTACGGCGATACCAGATGTGTGACACTTTTTTGCAGCCTAGGTGGGCAAAGGGACCCACATTCCAAAGTGCACCTTTCGGATTTCACCGGTCATTTTTTACAGATTTCGATTGCAAACTACTTCTCACACATATGGGCCCCTAAATTGCCAGGGCAGTATAACTACCCCACAAGTGACCCCAATTTGGAAAGAAGACACCCCAAGGTATTCCGTGAGGGGCATGGCGAGTTCCTAGAATTTTTTATTTTTTGTCACAAGTTAGCGGAAAATGATTTTTTTTTTTTTTCTTACAAAGTCTCATATTCCACTAACTTGCGACAAAAAATAAAAAATTCTAGGAACTCGCCATGCCCCTCACGGAATACCTTGGGGTGTCTTCTTTCCAAAATGGGGTCACTTGTGGCGTAGTTACTTTTTTTTATACAAAGTTGGCATTTGACCAAGATATTTATCTCACCCAGCATGGGTATATGTAAAATGACACCCCAAAACACATTCCCCAGCTTCTCCTGAGTACGGCGATACCACATGTGTGACACTTTTGCGCATCTAGGCTGCAAAAGTGCCCAAATTCCTTTTAGGAGAGCATTTTTAGACATTTGGATCCCAGACTTCTTCTCACGCTTTAGGGCCCCTAAAAAGCCAGGGCAGTATAAATACCCCACATGTGACCCCACTTTGGAAAGAAGACACCCCAAGGTATTCAATGAGGGGCATGGCGAGTTCATAGAAATGTATTTTTTTGGCATAAGTTAGCGGAAATTGATATTTTTTTTTTTTCTCACAAAGTCTCACTTTCTGCTAACTTAGGACAAAAATTTTAATCTTTCATGGACTCAATATGCCCCTCAGCGAATACCTTGGGGTGTCTTCTTTCCAAAATGGGGTCATTTGTGGGGTGTTTGTACTGCCCTGGCATTTGAGGGTCTCCGCAATCATTACATGTATGGCCAGCATTAGGAGTTTCTGCTATTCTCCTTATATTGAGCATACAGGTAATGAGATTTTTTTTTTCCGTTCAGCCTCTGGGCTGAAAGAAAAAAATGAACGGCACAGATTTCTTCATTCGCATCGATCAATGTGGATGAAAAAATCTCTGCCAAAAAAAAAAGGAGGGGAAAGGCGTCTGCCAGGACATAGGAGCTCCGCCCAACATCCATACCCACTTAGCTCGTATGCCCTGGCAAACCAGATTTCTCCATTCACATCAATCGATGTGGATGAATAAATCATTGCCGGGATTTTTTATTTTTTATTTTTTTTCTTTATATACAAAGTGTTTGCCAAAGCATAGGAACGCCGCCTCCTCCTCAGCTCGTATGCCTTGGCAAACGTATCTGTTACTGCAGAGGAGAAATCTCGTCTTGCAGCGCCGCATACACCGACTTGCGTGTAATCTGACAGCAGCGCAATGCTTCTGTCAGAATGCACATCAGTGCTGCAGCTAGTCGATCGGTTGGTCCACCTGGAAGGTAAAAAAAAAAAAAAAAAACAGGCCACAACGCAATAATTTTATTAACTTTGGAACAGAATACATAAGCTTTAACTTTTTGAACTAAACATTAACTTTTTTGCTTGCTGGTGTTTGTTTGTTTTTTTACCTTTATAGAACAAACCTCTCCTTCCCCATGGGACAATGTGCAAAGCGCAAATCGCCCAAAGATGTGGCGAAGTGCGTTATGCACTTTGTCCCAGGTGAAAGGAGACGTTTGCAGCAGCTGTGTGAGTGAATGGACCCTAATAGCCCTGTGTGCCTGTCCTGGTGAGATGTGATCCCTATGCTAATAGTGTACCTGTGAGTGGTACTTCCAGAAACACTCTCCAAAGCATAGGGCAGGGTGGTCAGGACAGTCAGGACAGAAATAGCGGGTGTCACGCCTTATTCCACTCCTGCTACAGACACGACATTTTTGGGGGTGGCGGTCGGTTTGAGGTACCAGGAACAACACTGGGGAAATGTCGCTCGTGTAGACGGCTAACTACACTGGTGGATGGGGCCACGGAACCTCCTGGATACAGGAGGTTCGCGATGATCTCTTCCTGAACTTTGAGGAAGGATCCAGTTCTCCCAGCCTTACTGTAGAGAACAAAACTATTATACAGAGCCAATTGAATTAAATATACAGACACCTTCTTATACCAGCGTCTGGTTCTGCGGGACACTAAATACGGAGCCAACATCTGGTCATTGAAGTCCACCCCTCCCATGTGAAGGTTATAGTCGTGGACCGAGAGGGGCTTTTCAATGACACGGGTTGCTCGCTCAATTTGGATTGTCGTGTCTGCGTGAATGGAGGAGAGCATGTAAACGTCACGCTTGTCTCTCCATTTCACCGCGAGCAGTTCTTCGTTACACAGTGCTGCCCTCTGCCCCCTTGCAAGACGGGTGGTAACGAGCCGTTGGGGGAAGCCCGCGCGACTAGTTCGCGCGGTGCCACAGGCACCAATCCGTTCTAGAAACAAATGCCTAAAGAGGGCCACACTTGTGTAAAAATTGTCCACATAAAGATGGTACCCCTTGCCGAATAAGGGTGACACCAAGTCCCAAACTGTCTTCCCACTGCTCCCCAGGTAGTCAGGGCAACCGACCGGCTCCAGGGTCTGATCTTTTCCCTCATAGATCCGAAATTTGTGGGTATAGCCTGTGGCCCTTTCACAGAGCTTATACAATTTGACCCCATACCGGGCGCGCTTGCTTGGGATGTACCAGCTTCAACTGCCCTTCTGGTGCTCGCCACTTCACCAGGTTGTACGGCAGTGCTGGTACTAGGTCCAGGGAGGGCTGGGCTGCTGGTGTATGCCTCACCACGTAATCCGACAGCACCAGCCCCACTCTGCTGCTCTTGAAGCGGATCCTGCGCAACCTGCGGTCTAGCGACACGGGGCCGGGTACGCCTGGTGCTATCAGGGACCTCAGCCTCCTCGTCTGAACTTTGGGTCAGAGAGCCACTGCTTTCTACAGGTTCGTATTCTGACCCGCTAGATTCGTCAGATGAGGGTTCCCATTCCTCATCCGACTGGGTCAGAAGCCTGTAGGCCTCTTCAGAAGAATACCCCCTGTTAGACATTTGGGCAACTAAATTTAGGGGTATTCCCTGAGACTACCCAAGAAAAAAAAGCAAGCCTGTCTTACAAAGGGGAGGCTAGCGAAGTACCGGAGGACGCTGCGGTTGATAAAAAATATCAAAACTGATTTTTTTATCGCCGCAGTGCGTGTAAAGTGAATGTGCAGTGATCAAAAAAAATTATTTTTTTTGTCACTGCGGTGGGGCGGGCGTGGGTGAACGCACGTGTGGGCGACCGATCAGGCCTGATCGGGCAAACACTGCGTTTTGGGTGGAGGGAGAACTAAAGTGACTAGAGTTGAGCGAACACCTGGATGTTCGGGTTCGAGAAGTTCAGCCGAACTTCCCGGAAATGTTCGGGTTCGGGATCCGAACCCGATCCGAACTTCGTCCCGAACCCGAACCCCATTGAAGTCAATGGGGACCCAAACTTTTCGGTACTAAAAAGGCTGTAAAACAGCCCAGGAAAGGGCTAGAGGGCTGCAAAAGGCAGCAACATGTAGGTGAATCCCCTGCAAACAAATGTGGATAGGGAAATGAATTAAAATAAAAATTAAATAAATAAAAATTAACCAAAATCAATTGGAGAGAGGTCCCATAGCAGAGAATCTGGCTTCACGTCACCCACCACTGGAACAGTCCATTCTCAGATATTTAGGCCCCGGCACCCAGGCAGAGGAGAGAGGTCCCGTAACAGAGAATCTGTCTTCATGTCAGCAGAGAATCAGTCTGCATGTCATAGCAGAGAATCAGGCTTCACGTCAGCCACCACTGCAACAGTCCATTGTCAGATATTTAGGCCAAGCACCCAGGCAGAGGAGAGAGGTCCCGTAACAGACAATCATGACTTCACGTCAGCCACCAGTAGCAACAGTTCATTGGCATATATTTAGGCCCAGCACCCAGGCAGAGGAGAGAGGTCCCGTAACAGAGAATCTGGCTTCATGTCAGCAGAGAATTAGTCTGCATGTCATAGCAGAGAATCAGGCTTCACGTCACCCACCACTGTAACAGTCCATTTTCATAATTTAGGCCCAGCACCCAGGCAGAGGAGAGAGGTCCCGTAACAGACAATCAGGCTTCACGTCAGCCACCAGTGCAACAGTCCATTGGCATATATTTAGGCCCAGCACCCAGGCAGAGGAGAGAGGTCCCGTAACAGAGAATCTGTCTTCATGTCAGCAGAGAATCAGTCTGCATGTCATAGCAGAGAATCAGGCTTCACGTCACCCACCACTGTAACAGTCCATTTTCATAAATTTAGGCCCAGCACCCAGGCAGAGGAGAGAGGTCCCGTAACAGACAATCAGGCTTCACGTCAGCCACCAGTGCAACAGTCCATTGGCATATATTTAGGCCCAGCACCCAGGCAGAGGAGAGAGGTCCCGTAACAGAGAATCTGGCTTCATGTCAGCAGAGAATTAGTCTGCATGTCATAGCAGAGAATCAGGCTTCACGTCAGCCACCACTGCAACAGTCCATTGTCATAAATTTAGGCCAAGCACCCAGGCAGAGGAGAGAGGTCCCGTAACAGACAATCTGGCTTCATGTCAGCAGAGAATCAGTCTTCATATCATAGCAGAGAATCAGGCTTCACGTCACCCACCACTGTAAGAGTCCATTTTCATAAATTTAGGCCCAGCACCCAGGCAGAGGAGAGAGGTCCTGTAACAGACAATCTGGCTTCATGTCAGCAGAGAATCAGTCTTCATGTCATAGCAGAGAATCAGGCTTCACGTCACCCACCACTGTAACAGTCCATTTTCATAAATTTAGGCCCAGCACCCAGGCAGAGGAGAGAGGTCCCGTAACAGAGAATCTGGCTTCATGTCAGCAGAGAATCAGTCTGCATGTCATAGCAGAGAATCAGGCTTCACGTCAGCCACCACTGTAAGAGTCCATTTTCATAAATTTAGGCCCAGCACCCAGGCAGAGGAGAGAGGTCCCGTAACAGACAATCTGGCTTCATGTCAGCAGAGAATCAGTCTTCATATCATAGCAGAGAATCAGGCTTCACGTCAGCCACCAATGCAACAGTCCATTGTCAGATATTTAGGCCCAGCACCCAGGCAGAGGAGAGAGGTCCCGTAACAGACAATCAGGCTTCACGTCAGCCACCAGTGCAACAGTCCATTGGCATATATTTAGGCCCAGCACCCAGGCAGAGGAGAGAGGTCCCGTAACAGAGAATCTGTCTTCATGTCAGCAGAGAATCAGTCTGCATGTCATAGCAGAGAATCAGGCTTCACGTCACCCACCACTGTAACAGTCCATTTTCATAAATTTAGGCCCAGCACCCAGGCAGAGGAGAGAGGTCCCGTAACAGACAATCTGGCTTCATGTCAGCAGAGAATCAGTCTTCATGTCATATCAGAGAATCAGGCTTCACGTCACCCACCACTGTAACAGTCCATTTTCATAAATTTAGGCCCAGCACCCAGGCAGAGGAGAGAGGTCCCGTAACAGAGAATCTGGCTTCATGTCAGCAGAGAATCAGTCTGCATGTCATAGCAGAGAATCAGGCTTCACGTCAGCCACCACTGTAAGAGTCCATTTTCATAAATTTAGGCCCAGCACCCAGGCAGAGGAGAGAGGTCCCGTAACAGACAATCTGGCTTCATGTCAGCAGAGAATCAGTCTTCATATCATAGCAGAGAATCAGGCTTCACGTCAGCCACCAATGCAACAGTCCATTGTCAGATATTTATGCCCAGCACCCAGGCAGAGGAGAGAGGTCCCGTAACAGACAATCAGGCTTCACGTCAGCCACCAGTGCAACAGTCCATTGGCATATATTTTGGCCCAGCACCCAGGCAGAGGAGAGAGGTCCCGTAACAGAGAATCTGTCTTCATGTCAGCAGAGAATCAGTCTGCATGTCATAGCAGAGAATCAGGCTTCACGTCACCCACCACTGTAACAGTCCATTTTCATAAATTTAGGCCCAGCACCCAGGCAGAGGAGAGAGGTCCCGTAACAGACAATCAGGCTTCACGTCAGCCACCAGTGCAACAGTCCATTGGCATATATTTAGGCCCAGCACCCAGGCAGAGGAGAGAGGTCCCGTAACAGACAATCTGGCTTCATGTCAGCAGAGAATCAGTCTTCATGTCATAGCAGAGAATCAGGCTTCACGTCAGCCACCACTGCAACAGTCCATTGTCATAAATTTAGGCCCAGCACCCAGGCAGAGGAGAGAGGTCCCGTAACAGACAATCTGGCTTCATGTCAGCAGAGAATCAGTCTTCATGTCATAGCAGAGAATCAGGCTTCACGTCACCCACCACTGTAACAGTCCATTTTCATAAATTTAGGCCCAGCACCCAGGCAGAGGAGAGAGGTCCCGTAACAGAGAATCTGGCTTCATGTCAGCAGAGAATCAGTCTGCATGTCATAGCAGAGAATCAGGCTTCACGTCAGCCACCACTGTAAGAGTCCATTTTCATAAATTTAGGCCCAGCACCCAGGCAGAGGAGAGAGGTCCCGTAACAGACAATCTGGCTTCATGTCAGCAGAGAATCAGTCTTCATATCATAGCAGAGAATCAGGCTTCACGTCAGCCACCAATGCAACAGTCCATTGTCAGATATTTAGGCCCAGCACCCAGGCAGAGGAGAGAGGTCCCGTAACAGACAATCAGGCTTCACGTCAGCCACCAGTGCAACAGTCCATTGGCATATATTTAGGCCCAGCACCCAGGCAGAGGAGAGAGGTCCCGTAACAGAGAATCTTTCTTCATGTCAGCAGAGAATCAGTCTGCATGTCATAGCAGAGAATCAGGCTTCACGTCAGCCACCACTGCAACAGTCCATTGTCATAAATTTAGGCCAAGCACCCAGGCAGAGGAGAGAGGTCCCGTAACAGACAATCTGGCTTCATGTCAGCAGAGAATCAGTCTTCATATCATAGCAGAGAATCAGGCTTCACGTCACCCACCACTGTAAGAGTCCATTTTCATAAATTTAGGCCCAGCACCCAGGCAGAGGAGAGAGGTCCCGTAACAGACAATCTGGCTTCATGTCAGCAGAGAATCAGTCTTCATGTCATAGCAGAGAATCAGGCTTCACGTCAGCCACCACTGCAACAGTCCATTGTCATAAATTTAGGCCCAGCACCCAGGCAGAGGAGAGAGGTCCCGTAACAGACAATCTGGCTTCATGTCAGCAGAGAATCAGTCTTCATGTCATAGCAGAGAATCAGGCTTCACGTCACCCACCAATGCAACAGTCCATTGTCAGATATTTAGGCCCAGCACCCAGGCAGA
This sequence comes from Bufo gargarizans, assembly GCF_014858855.1. NCBI lineage: Eukaryota > Metazoa > Chordata > Amphibia > Anura > Bufonidae > Bufo > Bufo gargarizans. Next base: position 120,791,905 of record NC_058080.1, read on the forward strand.
GGAGAGAGGTCCCGTAACAGACAATCAGGCTTCACGTCAGCCACCAGTGCAACAGTCCATTGGCATATATTTAGGCCCAGCACCCAGGCAGAGGAGAGAGGTCCTGTAACAGAGAATCTGGCTTCATGTCAGCAGAGAATTAGTCTGCATGTCATAGCAGAGAATCAGGCTTCACGTCACCCAACATTGGAACAGTCCATTGGCATATATTTAGGCCCCGGCACCCAGACAGAGGAGAGGTTCATTCAAATTTGGGTAGCCTCGCAATATAATGGTAAAATGAAAATACAAATAGGATTGAATGAGGAAGTGCCCTGGAGTACAATAATATATGGTTAAGGGGAGGTAGTTAATGTCTAATCTGGACAAGGGACGGACAGGTCCTGTGGGATCCATGCCTGGTTCATTTTTATGAACGTCAGCTTGTCCACATTGGCTGTAGACAGGCGGCTGCGTTTGTCTGTAATGACACCCCCTGCCGTGCTGAATACACGTTCAGACAAAACACTGGCCGCCGGGCAGGCCAGCACCTCCAAGGCATAAAAGGCTAGCTCTGGCCACGTGGACAATTTAGAGACCCAGTAGTTGAATGGGGCCGAACCATCAGTCAGTACGTGGAGGGATGTGCACACGTACTGTTCCACCATGTTAGTGAAATGTTGCCTCCTGCTAACACGTTGCGTATCAGGTGGTGGTGCAGTTAGCTGTGGCGTGTTGACAAAACTTTTCCACATCTCTGCCATGCTAACCCTGCCCTCAGAGGAGCTGGCCGTGACACAGCTGCCTTGGCGACCTCTTGCTCCTCCTCTGCCTTGGCCTTGGGCTTCCACTTGTTCCCCTGTGACATTTGGGAATTCTCTCAGTAGCGCGTCTACCAACGTGCGCTTGTACTCGCGCATCTTCCTATCACGCTCCAGTGCAGGAAGTAAGGTGGGCACATTGTCTTTGTAGCGTGGATCCAGCAGGGTGGCAACCCAGTAGTCCGCACACGTTAAAATGTGGGCAACTCTGCTGTCGTTGCGCAGGTACTGCAGCATGTAGTCGCTCATGTGTGCCAGGCTGCCCAGGGGTAAGGACAAGCTGTCCTCTGTGGGAGGCGTATCGTCATCGTCCTGCCTTTCCCCCCAGCCACGCACCAGTGATGGACCCGAGCTGCGTTGGGTGCCACCCCGCTGTGACCATGCTATCATCCTCATCCTCCTCCACCTCCTCCTCATCCTCGTCCTCCTCGTCCTCCAGTAGTGGGCCCTGGCTGGCCACATTTGTACCTGGCCTCTGCTGTTGCCAAAAACCTCCCTCTGAGTCACTTCGAAGAGACTGGCCTGAAAGTGCTAAAAATGACCCCTCTTCCTCCTCCTCCTCCTCCTCCTGGGCCACCTCCTCTTCCATCATCGCCCTAAGTGTTTTCTCAAGGAGACATAGAAGTGGTATTGTAACGCTGATAACGGCGTCATCGCCACTGGCCATGTTGGTGGAGTACTCGAAACAGCGCAACAGGGCACACAGGTCTCCCATGGAGGCCCAGTCATTGGTGGTGAAGTGGTGCTGTTCCGCAGTGCGACTGACCCGTGCGTGCTGCAGCTGAAACTCCACTATGGCCTGCTGCTGCTCGCACAGTCTGTCCAGCATGTGCAAGGTGGAGTTCCACCTGGTGGGCACGTCGCATATGAGGCGGTGAGCGGGAAGGCCGAAGTTACGCTGTAGCGCAGACAGGCGAGCAGCAGCAGGATGTGAACGCCGGAAGCGCGAACAGACGGCCCGCACTTTATGCAGCAGCTCTGACATGTCGGGGTAGTTGTGAATGAACTTCTGCACCACCAAATTCAGCACATGCGCCAAGCAAGGGATGTGCGTCAAACTGGCTAGTCCCAGAGCTGCAACGAGATTTCGCCCATTATCACACACCACCAGGCCGGGCTTGAGGCTCACCGGCAGCAACCACTCGTCGGTCTGTTGTTCTATACCCTGCCACAACTCCTGTGCGGTGTGGGGCCTGTCCCCCAAACATATGAGTTTCAGAATGGCCTGCTGACGTTTACCCCGGGCTGTGCTGAAGTTGGTGGTGAAGGTGTGTCGCTGACTAGATGAGCAGGTGGAAGAAGAGGAGGAGGAAGTCGAGTAGGAGGAGGTGGCAACAGGAGGCAAAGAATGTTGCCCTGCGATCCTTGGCGGCAGAAGGACGTGCGCCAAACAGCTCTCCGCCTGGGGCCCAGCTGCCACTACATTTACCCAGTGTGCAGTTAGGGAGATATAGCGTCCCTGGCTGTGCTTACTGGTCCACGTATCTGTGGTTAGGTGGACCTTGCCACAGATGGCGTTGCGCAGTGCACACTTGATTTTATCGGATACTTGGTTGTGCAGGGAAGGCACGGCTCTCTTGGAGAAGTAGTGCCGGCTGGGAACAACATACTGTGGGACAGCAAGCGACATGAGCTGTTTGAAGCTGTCTGTGTCCACCAGCCTAAATGACAGCATTTCATAGGCCAGTAGTTTAGAAATGCTGGCATTCAGGGCCAGGGATCGAGGGTGGCTAGGTGGGAATTTACGCTTTCTCTCAAATGTTTGTGAGATGGAGAGCTGAACGCTGCCGTGTGACATGGTTGAGATGCTTGGTGACGGAGGTGGTGGTGGTGTTGGTGGTACATCCCCTGTTTGCTGGGCGGCAGGTGCCAACGTTCCTCCAGAGGCGGAGGAAGAGGCCGAGGCGGCAGCAGCAGAAGAGGCTGAGGAAGTGCCATGCCAGGGAACTCCTTGAAGCTGCCTTTGGGGTGCTCGGTCCCAGGTGGCGGCGGTCAGTAGCAGGCGGAGTCTCTTGGCGGCGGGTGTTCTGCTTTTGCCCACTGCTCCCTCTTTTGCTACGCTGTTGGCTCGGTCTCACCACTGCCTCTTCCTCCGAACTGTGAAAGTCAGTGGCACGACCTTCATTCCATGTGGGGTCTAGGACCTCATCGTCCCCTGCATCGTCTTCCACCAAGTCTTGATCTCTGACCTCCTGTTCAGTCTGCACACTGCAGAAAGACGCAGCAGTTGGCACCTGTGTTTCGTCATCATCAGAGACATGCTGAGGTGGTATTCCCATGTCCTCATCATCAGGAAACATAAGTGGTTGTGCGTCAGTGCATTCTATGTCTTTCACCGCTGGGGAAGGGCTAGGTGGATGCCCTTGGGAAACCCTGCCAGCGGAGTCTTCAAACAGCATAAGAGACTGCTGCATAACTTGAGGCTCAGACAGTTTCCCTGGTATGCATGGGGGTGATGTGACAGACTGATGGGGTTGGTTTTCAGGCGCCATCTGTGCGCTTTCTGCAGAAGACTGGGTGGGAGATAATGTGAACGTGCTGGATCCACTGTCGGCCACCCAATTGACTAATGCCTGTACCTGCTCAGGCCTTACCATCCTTAGAACGGCATTAAGCCCCACCATATATCGCTGTAAATTCTGGCGGCTACTGGGACCTGAGGTAGTTGGTACACGAGGACGTGTGGATGTGGCAGAACGTCCTCTCCCAGCACCAGAGGGTCCACTAACACCACCACGACCATGTCCACGTCCGCGTCCCTTACTAGATGTTTTCCTCATTGTTATCGTTCACCACAACAACAAAAATATTATTTGGCCCAATGTATTGTATTCAAATTCAGCTGAATATAAATTTGAGGCCTAGTATTTAGGCGCTGGGTGACCGGTATAGATTTACTGACAGAATTAGACTTGGAAATGCACAGTAGCGTGTGTGTGAAGTTATTCTGAATGACCCTATGTGCACCTTGAATATTATATACCCTTTTAGGGATAGATTTCAAATAGCTCTGATATAGCAGAAACCACTAAATTATGAAATTGCTAAATTGGGAATTGTATTTCAACCCAGAACAAAAAATGTGCTTTGACGGACACTAAATAACTTGCCCAGCCAGAACAGTACAGCGGTAAAGACAGATTTAGCGGGATATAAATTTGAGGCCTAGTATTTAGGCGCTGGGTGACCGGTATGGATTTACTGACAGAATTAGACTTGGAAATGCACAGTAGCTTGTGTGTGAAGTTATTCTGAATGACCCTATGTGCACCTTGAATATTATATACCCTTTTAGGGATAGATTTCAAATAGCTCTGATACAGCAGAAACCACTAAATTATGAAAATGCTAAATTGGGAATTGTATTTCAACCCAGAACAAAAAATGTGCTTTGACGGACACTAAATAACTTGCCCAGCCAGAACAGTACAGCGGTAAAGACAGATTTAGCGGGATATAAATTTGAGGCCTAGTATTTAGGCGCTGGGTGACTGGTATGGATTTACTGACAGAATTAGACTTGGAAATGCACAGTAGCGTGTGTGTGAAGTTATTCTGAATGACCCTATGTGCACCTTGAATATTATATACCCTTTTAGGGATAGATTTCAAATAGCTCTGATACAGCAGAAACCACTAAATTAGGAAATTGCTAAATTGGGAATTGGTTTTCAACCCAGAACAAAAAATGTGCTTTGACGGACACTAAATAACTTGCCCAGCCAGAACAGTACAGCGGTAAAGACAGATTTAGCGGGATATAAATTTGAGGCCTAGTATTTAGGCGCTGGGTGACCGGTATGGATTTACTGACAGAATTAGACTTGGAAATGCACAGTAGCGTGTGTGTGAAGTTATTCTGAATGACCCTATGTGCACCTTGAATATTATATACCCTTATAGGGATAGATTTCAAATAGCTCTGATACAGCAGAAACCACTAAATTAGGAAATTGCTAAATTGGGAATTGTTTTCAACCCAGAACAAAAAATGTGCTTTGACGGACACTAAATAACTTGCCCAGCCAGAACAGTACAGCGGTAAAGACAGATTTAGCGGGATATAAATTTGAGGCCTAGTATTTAGGCGCTGGGTGACCGGTATGGATTTACTGACAGAATTAGACTTGGAAATGCACAGTAGTGTGTGTGTGAAGTTATTCTGAATGACCCTATGTGCACCTTGAATATTATATACCCTTTTAGGGATAGATTTCAAATAGCTCTGATACAGCAGAAACCACTAAATTATGAAATTGCTAAATTGGGAATTGTATTTCAACCCAGAACAAAAAATGTGCTTTGACGGACACTAAATAACTTGCCCAGCCAGAACAGTACAGCGGTAAAGACAGATTTAGCGGGATATAAATTTGAGGCCTAGTATTTAGGCGCTGGGTGACCGGTATGGATTTACTGACAGAATTAGACTTGGAAATGCACAGTAGCGTGTGTGTGAAGTTATTCTGAATGACCCTATGTGCACCTTGAATATTATATACCCTTTTAGGGATAGATTTCAAATAGCTCTGATACAGCAGAAACCACTAAATTATGAAAATGCTAAATTGGGAATTGTATTTCAACCCAGAACAAAAAATGTGCTTTGACGGACACTAAATAACTTGCCCAGCCAGAACACTACAGCGGTAAAGACAGATTTAGCGGGATATAAATTTGAGGCCTAGTATTTAGGCGCTGGGTGACCGGTATGGATTTACTGACAGAATTAGACTTGGAAATGCACAGTAGCGTGTGTGTGAAGTTATTCTGAATGACCCTATGTGCACCTTGAATATTATATACCCTTTTAGGGATAGATTTCAAATAGCTCTGATATAGCAGAAACCACTAAATTATGAAATTGCTAAATTGGGAATTGTATTTCAACCCAGAACAAAAAATGTGCTTTGACGGACACTAAATAACTTGCCCAGCCAGAACAGTACAGCGGTAAAGACAGATTTAGCGGGATATAAATTTGAGGCCTAGTATTTAGGCGCTGGGTGACCGGTATGGATTTACTGACAGAATTAGACTTGGAAATGCACAGTAGCGTGTGTGTGAAGTTATTCTAAATGACCCTATGTGCACCTTGAATATTATATACCCTTTTAGGGATAGATTTCAAATAGCTCTGATATAGCAGAAACCACTAAATTATGAAATTGCTAAATTGGGAATTGTATTTCAACCCAGAACAAAAAATGTGCTTTGACGGACACTAAATAACTTGCCCAGCCAGAACAGTACAGCGGTAAAGACAGATTTAGCGGGATATAAATTTGAGGCCTAGTATTTAGGCGCTGGGTGACCGGTATGGATTTACTGACAGAATTAGACTTGGAAATGCACAGTAGCGTGTGTGTGTGAAGTTATTCTGAATGACCCTATGTGCACCTTGAATATTATATACCCTTTTAGGGATAGATTTCAAATAGCTCTGATATAGCAGAAACCACTAAATTATGAAATTGCTAAATTGGGAATTGTATTTCAACCCAGAACAAAAAATGTGCTTTGACGGACACTAAATAACTTGCCCAGCCAGAACAGTACAGCGGTAACGACAGATTTAGCGGGATATAAATTTGAGGCCTAGTATTTAGGCGCTGGGTGACCGGTATGGATTTAGTGACAGAATTAGACTTGGAAATGCACAGTAGCGTGTGTGTGAAGTTATTCTGAATGACCCTATGTGCACCTTGAATATTATATACCCTTTTAGGGATAGATTTCAAATAGCTCTGATACAGCAGAAACCACTAAATTATGAAATTGCTAAATTGGGAATTGTACTTCAACCCAGAACAAAAAATGTGCTTTGACGGACACTAAATAACTTGCCCAGCCAGAACAGTACAGCGGTAAAGACAGATTTAGCGGGATATGCATTTGAGGCCTAGTATTTAGGCGCTGGGTGACCGGTATGGATTTACTGACAGAATTAGACTTGGAAATGCACAGTAGCGTGTGTGTGAAGTTATTCTGAATGACCCTATGTGCACCTTGAATATTATATACCCTTTTAGGGATAGATTTCAAATAGCTCTGATACAGCAGAAACCACTAAATTATGAAATTGCTAAATTGGGAATTGTTTTTCATCCCAGAACAAAAAATGTGCTTTGACGGACACTAAATAACTTGCCCAGCCAGAACAGTACAGCGGTAACGACAGATTTAGCGGGATATAAATTTGAGGCCTAGTATTTAGGCGCTGGGTGACCGGTATGGATTTACTGACACAATTAGACTGGGATATGGCCAAAAAATAACCACACTATTGCTGGTTAAATGCACTTGGTGTGACAGCTTGACCAACCACATTACTGAGGGTTAAATGCACTTGGTGACAGGCGCAGCTTGCCCCTGATGTAGTATATGGCCAAAAAATTAACAGACTATTGCTGGTTAAATGCACTTGGTGTGACAGCTTGACCAACCACACTACTGAGGGTTAAATGCACTTGGTGACGGGCGCAGCTTGCCCCTGATGTAGTATATGGCCAAAAAATGAACAGACTATTGCTGGTTAAATGCACTTGGTGTGACAGCTTGACCAACCACACTACTGAGGGTTAAATGCACTTGGTGACAGGCGCAGCTTGCCCCTGATGTAGTATATGGCCAAAAAATAAACAGACTATTGCTGGTTAAATGCACTTGGTGTGACAGCTTCACCCTGATGTAGGCTTTAGCCAAAAAACAACCACACCATTGAGGGTTAAATGCACTTGGTGACAGGCGCAGCTTGCCCCTGATGTAGTATATGGCCAAAAAATAAACAGACTATTGCTGGTTAACCCCTTAAGGACGCAGGGCGTATCGGTACGCCCTATTTCCCGAGTCCTTAAGGACTCAGGGCGTACCGGTACGTCCTAACTTTAAATCGGTATTCCGGCGCCGCGGGGGTTAATCGGAACGGGATGCCGGCTGAAATCATTCAGCCGGCATCCCGTAACAACGCAGGGGGGGGGTCATTTGACCCCCCCCCCCCCCGTATCGGCGATCGCAGAAAACCGCAGGTCAATTCAGACCTGCGGTTTTCTGCGTTTCCGGTCCATTCGGGTGTCCTGTGACCCGATGAACCTGAAAAAGACTGCGATCGGTGGCGTAATTATACACCACCAATCGCAGTCCGAGGATTTGAGGAGGCGGTGCTGGCCCTGGTGCTGAACACTGCTGTCCAGGGTGCTGATTGGTGCAGGGGAGAGAGGCGCGAAATTCAAACTTCCTGCGCTCCTCTCTCCCCTCCTCTTCCTGTTCTGCACGAGCACCCGGCAGCATCGTCCAGCACCAGCTCCTGTGTCCCCCTAATCGCCATCCATCACCCTCCTGCACCCATCACCACCCAGGTAGGTTAGGGTCAGTGAGGGAGAGGCACCGTTAGGCAGGGAAAGAAGGGAAAAGTTAGTTAGAAAAAAAAACAAAAAACTTTTATTCCTAACTTTTTTGATCCATCTATCAGACCCCAGCCTCCCCCTTTTCCCCAAAAAATATTAGTTTTAGTGCAGGCATCCTCAAACTGCGGCCCTCCAGATGTTGTAAAACTATAACTCCCAGCATGCCCAGAAAAACCTACAGCCATCAGCAGGGCATGGTGGGAATTGTAGTTTTACAACATCTGGTGGGCCGCAGTTTTAGGATGCCTGCTTAGTGTCTCCAAAGTCTGAGAGCCATACATATTGGGCATCGTCGCGTGCGTAAAAGTCGTCGCTATAAAAATAACTTTTGACCAAACGCCTCGGATGAACGGTGTTAAAAATATAAAAAAAAAACGGTGCCAAAATAACAATTTTTGGGCAAAATTTCCATTTGAATCCTTTTTGCCGGTAATAAAGCAAGGGTTAACAGCCAAACAAAACTCAATATTTATTGCCCCGATTCTGTAGTTTGCAGAAACACCCCATATGTGGTCGTAAATGGCTATATAGCCGCACGGCAGGGCATAGAACGAAGGGAACTCCATACGGTTTCTGGAAGGCAGATTTTGATGGACAGTTTTTTTTTTTGACACCATGTCCCATTAGAAGCCCCCCCTGATGTAGCCTAGACTAGAAACTCCAAAAAGTGACCCCATCTAAGAAACTACACCCCTCAAGGTATTCAAAAGTTACTTTACAAACTATGTTAACCCTTTAGGTGTTCCACAAAACTAAATAGCGAATGTAGAAACAATTTTAGAATTTTTTTGTTACATTGCCTCAAAAAAGAGTAATATAGAGCAACCAAAATCATATTTACCCCTAAAATAGTCCCACCTTATCCCGTAGTTTCCTAGATGGGGTCACTTTTATGGAGTTTCTACTCTAGGGGTGCATCAGGGGGCTTGAAAGGGTACATGGTGTAAATAAACCAGTCCAGCAAAATCTGCCTTCCAAAAACCATATGACGTTCCCCTTCTTCTATGTCCTGCCGTTCGGCCAAACAGTAGTTTACGACCACATATGGGGTGTTTCTGCAAACTACAGAATCAGGGCAACTCATTTTGAGTTTTGTTTGGCTGTTAACCCATTTTTTCCAGTAATAAAGTAAGGGTTAAATTGGAAAATTTTCCAAAAAATAGAAATTTCAAAATTGTTTCTCCATCTGCCATTAACTCTTGTGGAACACCTAAAGGGTTAACAAAGTTTGTAAACCCAGTTTTGAATACCTTGAGGGGTGTACTTTCTTAGATGGAGTCACTTTATTGAAATTTCTATTCTAGGGGTGCAACAGGGGGCTTCAAATGGGACATGGTATAAACAAAACCAGTCCTGCAAAATCTGCCTTCCAAAACCCATATGGTTTTCCCCTCCTTCTATGTGCTCCTGTTCGGCCAAACAGTAGTTTACAACCACATATGGGGTGTTTCTGCAAACTACAGAATCAGGGCAACCCATTTTGAGTTTTGTTTGGCAGTTAACCCTTGTTTTACTCCTGGAAAAAATTGATTATATTGGAAAATTTTCCAAAAAATAGAAATTTCAAAATTGTTTCTCCATCTGCCATTAACTCTTGTGGAACACCTAAAGGGTTAACAAAGTTTGTAAACCCAGTTTTGAATACCTTGAGGGGTGTACTTTCTTAGATGGAGTCACTTTTTTGAAATTTCTATTCTAGGGGTGCAACAGGGGGCTTGAAATGGGACATGGTATAAACAAAACCAGTCCTGCAAAATCTGCCTTCCAAAACCCATATGGTCTTCCCCTCCTTCTATGTGCTCCTGTTCGGCCAAACAGTAGTTTACAACCACATATGGGGTGTTTCTGCAAACTACAGAATCAGGGCAACCCATTTTGAGTTTTGTTTGGCAGTTAACCCTTGTTTTACTCCTGGAAAAAATTGATTATATTGGAAAATTTTCAAAAAAATAGAAATTTCGAAATTGTTTCTCCATCTGCCATTAACTCTTGTGGAACACCTAAAGGGTTAATAAAGTTTGAAAAAACAGTTTTGAATACCTTGAGGGGTATAGTTTCTAGAATGGGGTCATTTTTGGGAGGTTGCTATTATCTAAGCCCCACAATATGACTTCAAACCTGAACTGGTCCATAAAAAGTGGGATTTTGAAGATTTCTGAAAAATTTCAAAATTTGCTTCTAAACTTCTAAGCCTTGTAACATCCCCAAAAAATAAAATATCATTCCCAAAATGCTACAAACATGAAGTAGTCATATGGGGAATGTAAAATCATCACAATTTTTGGGGGTATTACTATGTATTACAGAAGTATAGAAACTGAAACTTTGAAATTTGCTAATTTTTCAAAATTTTTGGTAAAAATTGTATTTTTTTATGCAAAAAAATTCACTTTTTTGACCCAATTTTAGCAGTGTCATGAAGTACAATATGTGACGAAAAAACAATCTCAGAACGGCCTGGGTAAGTCAAAGCGTTTTAAAGTTATGAGCACTTAAATTGACACTGGTCAGATTTGCAAAAAATGGCCAAGTCCTTAAGGTGAAATAGGGCTGAGTCCTTAAGGGGTTAAATGCACTTGGTGTGACAGCTTCACCCTGATGTAGGCTTTAGCCAAAAAACAACCACACCATTGAGGGTTAAATGCACTTGGTCGCAGCTTGTGCTGGCGCACCACAAGACACAAAATGGCCGCCGATCACCCCAGAAAAAAGTGACTGACAAACGGTCTGGGCAGCCTAAAAACTGTGAGCAATTGAATTTCAGCAGCTCAATGATGCACAGCTGCAGATCGATCAATAATCAAGTCCTTTGGAGGAGTTAATCTGCCTAATCTCGCCCTACTGTCGCAGCCGCAACCTCTCCCTACGCTAATCAGAGCAGAGTGACGGGCGGCGCTATGTGACTCCAGCTTAAATAGAGGCTGGGTCACATGGTGCTCTGGCCAATCACAGCCATGCCAATAGTAGGCATGGCTGTGACGGCCTCTTGGGGCAAGTAGTATGACGCTTGTTGATTGGCTGCTTTGCAGCCTTTCAAAAAGCGCCAAGAAAGCGTCACAAAAGCGCCAAGAAAGCGACGAACACCGAACCCGAACCCGGACTTTTACGAAAATGTCCGGGTTCGGGTCCGTGTCACGGACACCCCAAAATTCGGTACGAACCCGAACTATACAGTTCGAGTTCGCTCATCCCTAAAAGTGACACTAATACAATTATAGATCTGACCGTGATCAGTTTTGATCACTTCCAGATACTATAAAAGTACAAATGCTGATTAGCGATACGCTAATCAGCGAATAACGGACTGCGGTGCGGTTGGCTGGGCGCTAACTGATCGCTAAACTACCTAACCAAGGGGCCTAAACTATCCTAAAACCTAACGGTCAATACCAGTGAAAAAAAAAAAGTGACAGTTTGCACTGATCACTTTTTTCCTTTTCACTAGTGATTGACAGGGGCAAGAAGGGGTGATCAAAGGGTTAATTGGGTGCTGGGAGGTGATCTGGGGGCTAAGTGTAGTGTAGTGGGTACTCACAGTGATGTGTGCTCCTCTGCTGGAACCAACCGACCAAAAGAAGGAGCAGAGGAGCACAGCAGCCATATAACCCCATCATATTTACTAATATGTGGGGTTAAATGGCTGCTGATTCGTTTTTTTGAAAATCATCAACCTGCCAGCCAATGATCGTGGCCGGCAGGTTGATGACGAACTTGTTCTTTGAATTTTACCGGCCCGCGATGCGCATGCGCGGGCCGGCTTCCCCGGAAATCTCGCGTCTCGCGAGAGGACGCACCGGCGCGTCCACCCAGAAGAGCACGACCGCCGAGAAGACGCAATCCTGCGTACGGCGGTCGTGAGCAGGTTAAGGTGGCTTTGTCATCACAATTAGGCTACATGCACACGGGTCCAGAAATTGCGGACCCGCAAAAAAGAAATCTTTTTTTTTTTTTTTTTTTGCAAATCCATTGTGACAATGCCTAAAACGGACAAGAATAGGACATGTTCGTTTTTTTTTTTTTGCTGGCTACGGAACGGACATACGGATGCGGACAGCCTGCATTTCATTGAAATGAATGGGTCCGCATCCTAGCCGCAAAATAAAACGGAAGGGACACGGAAACAAACAACGTTCGTGTGCATGTAGCCTTTGGGGCCCTTAGGTACTTGGTGGAGTACTCAGGTTTCATTTATACACGTAAGATGTGGGTGTAACATTTGATAATGCCAAGGGGCAACCATACTGAAGAAAGTCGCTTTCCAGTCTCCCTAAGGAACAGTTCACACTGAGAACACCTCTACCAATGTGGGTGCGACACAACCGTAGACCTTCCTAGACAGAGCTGACCACGCCCTCTTGGAGTACAGGCCCACCTCCTCTCCGAGCGTCGCACGGCTCTATAGGTCACCTGACAGGGGGCGGGGCTCGTATTCTAATATTTGTAATGCTCAGCGTTAGTCTCAACTATTCGCACTTATCTACCAATATACCCCTAGTAACGGCTCAGCCTTCACGCCCGCGCGACCGAGGGACTCGTCATTAGCATGTAACGTCCCGCTCAGGAGTGTGTGCGGTGTCGCCGTAAGTTCACATTACCGGCGTCTGGTGGGGTATATAAGGATCAGGGAGCGCCTATTTCGGCAAGCATTCTGAAGACCTGACGTCTAGGCCACGCACTGAGGACGTCAGTTCCTCTCGCAGCCTAGGGGAAAGTCCCCGGACCTCGGGCAGAAAGTGCCGTGTGCTCCTGAAGCGCCCAGTAATCCCGCCCTGCTACCCACAGCACGTCCGCCAAGAAGCTCTCAGAGCCGAGCGGCTTGGGTGAGGGCGGGACTTCTCGTCAGTTGCCATAGACATGCAGGTAGCGAGGCAGAGACCACGCGAACAGAACGGGGCTCATTCTCAGAATGCTGATTTTATTGTTGCCTTAAAGGGTTAACTTAAAATTCTAATTACTTTATGCCACGTGACGACTCAACATTACACAAGGGTTAACAATAAGGCCACAGCATTTAACCCCTTCAGGACCAGGCACCATGTCACTAGTAATGACTATTTTCCGTCGCCATTCACATAGTTTTGTTTTGTTACGTTGTGACACCGTTTCACATATCATATCTTGTACTGGAAAGAAAATTTTTTGGTGTGGAGAAATTGGAAAGAAAACACAATTACACCTTGGTTTTTAGGTTTCAGTTTTTTTTTACAGTGTTCACTGCTTGCGAAAGATGTGCGCGTCGTTATGATTACGGCAATATCTTTTCTTTGCATCTCCATGTTCTCCATGCCATAACTTTGTTGTATTTCCGTCTACAGAGCCGTGGGAGGGGGTTGTTTTTTGCAGTTTTTATTGTTACCATTTTGGGTGCATACAATTTTTGATTACTTTATTAAAATTTCTGATGGGAAACAAGGTGACCAAAAGAATGATAAAAATAAGCCATTTTCATTTTTCCTTCTGTTACGGCACTCACTATGCATGATAGATACTTTTATATTTTATTAATTCGGACATTTTCGGACATCCGTAACTTTGCATTGGGAAACTTACACTAGAGCCATCACTAACTGCTCAATTACTTATTTATTAATGACTAACGAATTACTAAGGAACCATGCTAGCCGGAACTTGGACTAAGGGCTCATTCACACAAACATGTGCTGCCCGTTGCCGTATTGTAGACCACATTTGCGGATCTGCAATACACGGGCACCATTCCGTCTGCATTCCGCATCATGGATATGGACCCATTCACTTCAATGGGTCCACAAATCCGGGGATACGGAACACTGCGGAAGCACTACGGAGTGCTTCCTGGGGTTCCGTTCCGTGCCTCCGCACCGCAAAAAGATAGAACATGCTCTATATTTTTGCGGAACGGAGGGATGGCGGACCCATTCAAGTGAATGGGTCCACGATCCCCATGCGGCTGGGCCATGGTCGGTGCCCATGCATTGCGGACTGCAATTTGCAGTCCACAGCACGGGCACGGACTTCACGTGATCATGTGAACGAGCCCTTAGGGTATTCTTTTTATGGCATCCCGTGAATTCAGTAACCTCTGCATGTTTTGCCTGATAACACTAATCTCTGTAGCTACCAGTGACTGCGGATGACGCTGGAACTACGTGAACATTGTAGTCTGAGAACTCGTTTGGGAATAGTCACTGACTGCTCCACTCTACTAACCATTCCCTATTCTAACTGATGCCAATTAATCAACTATTAATGAATTACGTGACTCACTGGAGCTGGACTCTGGGTTTATACTAACCACTTTACTGATAAGGATTTTTGTTTGCTTAATTCTTGCCTACGTATCATTGAACTGATAAGGTCTGGACGGATTTATCTCATGCGGACTTTGAACTTTGTTAAAAACTATTCTATTTTCACACTAGCGGCAGGGGAGTCCGGCAGGCTGTTACGCGGTGTGAACAGCCTGCCGGATCCGTCCTCCCGCTAGTTCACATGTGCCCCCAGACTGCCACTCCGTCCCGATTGACTATAATGGGAGCGGGGGTGGAGTTCCGGCGGCAGCACGGCAGCGCATGGTGAGAGGCAGCCGGACTAAGAGTGTGCTTCCGCCGGAACTCCGCCCCCTGCCCCCATTATAGTCAATGGGGATGGAGTGGCAGTCTGGGGGCACACGTGAACTAGCGGGAGGACGGATCCGGCAGGTGTGTCCCTCCCCTGTTCTTCTGATAGGCCGCAGGCACTAATGCCTGCAGCCTATCAGAGGCCAGCTCAGGCGGCGCGTAGACGTCATCACACAGCAGGGACGGACACAGGCCGGAAGAGACCTGCATCGCATTGCTGCTGATGGAGGTAAGTATCAGTGTATATATTTTTTTTTTTGGGAGGGGGGGAGCTGGCACTATGGGGGCACTAAAGGGGAGAACGGCACTATGGGGCATCTGGTGGTATTTTTATTTTTGGGTGGCACTTCTTACTGGCACATTATGGGGGTGGCACCATGGGGGAGAGGAGCACTATGGGGGCTCTAAAGGGGCTTATTTTTATTTTTTTACACACTATGGGGGGCACTATAGGGGAGAACGGCACTATGGGGCATCTGGTGGCACTATAGGGGCATTATTTGGGGGCACCATGGGGGAGAGGAGGACTATGGGGGCTCTAAAGGGGCTTTTTTTTACACATTATGGGGGGCACTATAGGGGAGAACGGCACTAGGGGGCATTATTTGGGGGGCACCATGGGGGAGAGGAGCACTATGGGGCCTCTAAAGGGGCTTTTTTTTTTTTTTTTTTTTTTTTACATGTTATGGGGGGCACTATAGGAGAGAACGGCACTAGGGGCATCTGGTGGCACTATAGGGGCATTATTTGGAGGGCACCATGGGGGAGAGGAGCACCATGGGGGCTCTAAAGGGGCTTTTTTTTTTTACATATTATGGGGGCACTAAAGGGGAGAACGGCACTATGGGGCATCTGGTGGTATTTTTATTTTTGGGTGGCACTTCTTACTGGCACATTATGGGGGTGGCACCATGGGGGAGAGGAGCACTATGGGGGCTCTAAAGGGGCTTATTTTTTTTTTTTTACACACTATGGGGGGCACTATAGGGGAGAACGGCACTAGGGGCATCTGGTGGCACTATAGGGGCATTATTTGGAGGGCACCATGGGGAGAGGAGCACTATGGGGCCTCTAAAGGGGCTTTTTTTTTTTTTTTTTACACGTTATGGGGGGCACTATAGGGGAGAACGGCACTAGGGGCATCTGGTGGCACTATAGGGGCATTATTTGGAGGGCAGAATGGGGGAGAGGAGCACCATGGGGGCTCTAAAGGGGCTTTTTTTTTTACATATTATGGGGGCACTATAGGGGAGAATGGCACTATGGGGCATCTGGTGGCACTATAGGGGCATTATTTGGGGGCACTAAGGGGAAGTGGGGGCTCTAAAGGGACCTTTATTCTTATTGGAACATTATGGGGGCATTATGGCATCTGGTGGCACTAAGGGGGCATTTTTTTACTGGCACATTATGGTAGGCACTATAGGGGAGAGGAGCACTATTGGGGCATAAGGTGGCACTTAGAAGGGGCATTTTTTACAGGCATATTATGGGGGACACTATGGGGAAGGGGGAGAGGAGCACTATGAGGGCATTTACTGGGGCACTATATAGGGGTATTTTATACTGGCATACATTGTGGGGACATTAGCTCAACAGCGGGCACTAAGCGGGGGTATTTCATGTACTGTCATATTGTAGGGAGAATTATTAGTACTAGGAGGTATTATGCGAAGCTTTGCTAATACTGGGGGGCTATGAGGAACATGATTACTAGTATGGGCACTATAGGGGCATTATTACTACTGTGTGCTCTGGCAGAGAATTATTTCTATTTTGGGGAGCACTGTTACTTTGGGGGGCACCCTGCCACAGTATCAGCCTAGCACAATCATTTTTGGGGGGCATTATATTTATACTATTAGTGTCTGGGCGCAGTTATTTTTTTAGAGCATTGTGTGCCAATAATTGTTGAAGGGGGCGCTATCTGTGTGGTAGTAGTATTTCCAGGGGGACTGTTTCTGCAGTATAGTATTGGGGGTGGCAGGAAAGGGTGTTCAGAAGATGTGAAGATGATGGAAATGTGGGAAACTAATGTCTGTTTGTCAATCTCTGCAGAGATGGGAGATGGCTGAAAAATTATCATGGCGGTCTGGTCTGAATGGAGAAGATGAGGAAAGAGAACGTCTACAACAAAGGTGACATCACTGGATGTAAGAGGTATGTGGCGCTATGTAGGAGAGGAGATGCTCCATCTCCTCCCCCTGCCATTTGCAGAAGGAGGATTCAGAGCTGGGTGAGGACGGTCAAGGGGGGCAGCAGGCCACGGTCGGGTGGCAGATGGTGGGGGGAACCACAGGCCTTGAGCAGGATCTGGGGAGGGAGGAGAGCGGAGGAGCTTCCTGGCTGTAGCCGGCTGTTTATTGTATGATGTGAAGCAGGCAGTGCAGCCAGGACAGGCCCCTCTCTCCGTATGATGTGTGGAGACAGGCCGCAACTATAGAATGTCAGCTGTACAGTGTTTGTTGGGAGTGGCCTATTATATGTAGGAGGGGCTTTTAATAATGGGTTTGCGCACCGCATTGTTGTATTCCTGTACCTGCCACATTTTTTTGCCTTTCGGACCCCCCCCCCCCCTAGACAAAATTCCTGGGTGCTCCCCTGATTACTATTGCTGGGAGATTTCAACTGCAGAATGGATGAAGATTTGGATAAATTAACGTAGAAAGACAGGGTTAAAAAAATGGGGCCCAAACCTTTCAATAAGTTAGCCCAAGAGTTTGGGTGGTGGGAAATATGGAGGACACATAACCCGTCATTAAGACAGTTTTCTTGCCATAGTAAAACCCATGACTCTCTTTCTAGGATTGACCTGGTTTTTGGAAGTCAGATGACCCTTTAGAGTCTCATATGAGCCAAGGTGCATCTCAGACCATTCTCCAGTTTTAATAAAGGTGGGCTCAATGGGTGATGATGTTAAAAGTGTTTGTAGACCCTGTTCGGTTAATCCTATTTGGTTTAACTTACTGGGGCAAGAGGAACAGTTTCAAGGACAGTTAAATCTCTTTTTTGAAATAAGGGGTCAGCTGGGGTTAATATTGTCTGGGATGCTGCCAAGGCTTTCGTGAGAGGTCTGTTTAAATAAAAAGATTATTGAGAAAAAGAAAGAGGGTCTAAGGTTAGATATGAAGAATAGGGAAGAAGATATGATTATTCAAAAAAACTGAGGGAGCAAAGAGAGCTTGGCTTCTGGCATCTATTAAGTATGACAATTACCTGAGAGAAAAAGCACAGAATATGGACTTACTTGTTAGATCTAGAAGGTACCGGGAAGGGGGTAGACCAGGCAAATTTCTATCTAGAATAATTAATAAGCGGGAAATAGTGGCAAATATTGCCACAATTTGGGACAAGAACAGAATAATACATACTGAACCAGAAAAGATTATGGGTGTGTTTAGGGATTATTATTTAGATTTGTATTCTACACAGACTCAATTAGACTGTTGTAGATTTAATATTTTTTTTTAAGGATATTAACCACTTGCCATCTGGGCCATTTGCCCCCTTCCTGACCAGGCCTAATTTTGCAAAACTGACATATCTCACTTTATGTGGTAATAACTTTGGAACGCCTTTACTTATCCAAGTCATTCAGAGATTGTTTTCTCGTGACACATTGTACTTCATGATAGTCATAAATTTGAGTCAATATATTTCACCTTTATTTATGAAAAAATCCCAAATTTACCAAAAATTCCGGAAAATTCAACATTTTCTAAATTTCTATTTCTCTGCTTTTAAAACAGAAAGTGATATCTCATAAAATATTTATTACTTAACATACCCCATATGTCTACTTTATGTTGGCATCATTCTGGTAATGTCATTTTAATTTTTTAGGACGTTAGAAGGCTTAGAAGTTTAGAAGCAATTCTTAAAATTTTTAAGAAAATTGCCAAAACCCACTTTTTAAGGTCTGAAGTCACTTTGTGGGGCTTACATAGTAGTTACCCCCATAAATGACCCAATTTTAGAAACTACACCCCTCAAGTTACTTAAAACCGATTTTACAAACTTTGTTAACCCTTTAGGCGTTCCATAAGAATTAAAGGAAAATGAAGATCACATTTTTTAATTTCACTTTTTTGGCAGATTTTCCATTTTAATCAAATTTTTTCTTTAACACATCGATGGTTAACAGCCAAACAAAACTCAATATTTATTACCCAGATTCTGCGGTTTACAGAAACACCCCATATGTGGTCATAAACTGCTGTATGGGCACACGGCAGGGCGCAGAAGAAAAGGAACTCCACGTGGTTTTTAGATGCCATGTCCCATTTGAAGCCCCCTGATGCACCCTTACAGTAGAAACTCCCAAGAAGTGATCCCATTTTGGAAACTAAGGTGCCAGTTTAATTGCTACTATTTTTGGGTACATATGATTTTTTGATCATTCATTATAACACTTTATGGGGCAAGGTGACCAAAAAATTGGTTGTTTTAGCCCAGTTTCTATTTATTTATTTTTACAGCGTTCACCTGAGGGGTTCAGTCAAGTGACATTTTTATAGAGCAGATTGTTACGGACGTGGTGATACCTATTATGTATAATTTTTCTTATTTATAAAAGTTTTACACAATAATAGCATTTTTGAAACAAAAAATTATGTTTTCATGTGTCCATGTTCCGAGAGCTATATTTTTTTTATTTTTTGAGAGATTTTCTTATGTAGGGGCTCATTTTTTGCGGGATGAGGTGATGGTTTTATTGGTACCATTTAGTGGGACATACGCATTTTTGATCACTTGGTGTTGCACTTTTTGTGATGTAAAGTGACAAAAATTGCTTGTTTTGACACCGTTTTTTTTTTTTTACGGTGTTCATCCGAGGGGTTAGGTCATGTGATATTTTTATAGAGCTGGTTTTTACGGATGCGGCAATACCTAATATGTCTATTTTATTTAATTTGTTTCACTGTAACACAATAATAGCATTTTTAAAACCATAAAAATGATATTTTAGTGTCTCCATGTTCTAAGAGCTATATTTTTTTTATTTTTTGAGAGATTTTCTTATGTAGGGGCTCATTTTTTGCGGGATGAGGTGACGGTTTTATTGGTACCATTTAGTGGGACATTTGCATTTTTGATCACTTGGTGTTGCACTTTTTGAGATGTAAAGTGACAAAAATTGCTTGTTTTGACACAGTTTTTTTTTTTTTTTACGGAGTTCACCCGAGGGGTTAGATCATGTGATATTTTTATAGAGCTGGTTTTTACGGACACGGCAATACCAAATATGTCTATTTTATTTTATTTTTTCTATTTTTAACATTTTTTTCCTTACTTGGGGAATTTTTTTTTTTTACATGTGAAACCATTTATTTTATTTTATTTTTTCAACACTTTATTTTTTTATTTTACACTTTTCGTCCCCCATAAGGTCATACAAGACCTCTGGGGGACATTTGCTTCACTTTTTCTTTTTTTTTTCACTGTTGATTTCTCCTGTAACTGGGGCTGACATAGTAGCCCCAGTTACAGGAGAAATGCACCCCCCAGAGAGGCTGTACAGCGCAATGAAAAGACCTCACACAGCTCCTGCACTCTCCGGTCCCGGCGGTCACATGACCGGCGGGCCGGAACAGGAAGCGCATAGCACTTCCTGCTCTGCATACACAGCGCTCGGTGAGCGCTGTGTATGCAGCGATCCAGAAGGCAGGGACACCTGGGCACTGTCCCTGCCTTCTCTCTGGGTTGCCCTGCTGTCACTGACAGCGGGCAACCCGATCAGCAGCTGCACAATTAGCGTGCAGCTGCAGTTTCTGAACGGACGTTCAGAAACGTCCGTTCAGAAATAGAGATCCACCCATAGGACGTTTATATCCTATGGGCGGACGGGAGGATATTAATATTCCAAGACTTACTATTACTCAACATGAAGATTTAGACCAAGATATTTCATTAAATGAGGTGTTGTTATCAATAATTGAATCTCCAATAGGGAAAGCGGCAGGCCCAGACGGATTACCCGTCGAATTATATAAGATAGAGAGTTTTGGGTGAATAGATTAATGGAGTTTTTTTCATACTTAAAACAAGTGGCTCATTTACCTAACTCAATGGGGGAAGCAACGATCATTTTAATTCCTAAAGA
This sequence comes from Bufo gargarizans, assembly GCF_014858855.1. Classification (NCBI taxonomy): domain Eukaryota; kingdom Metazoa; phylum Chordata; class Amphibia; order Anura; family Bufonidae; genus Bufo; species Bufo gargarizans. The sequence continues at coordinate 120,812,813 of NC_058080.1, forward strand.
GGGTAAGGATAGTTTAGATCCGGGTTCATACCACCCAATATCTTTGATGAATAATGATTGCAAGATTTTGGCTAGGATCTTGGCGAAGAGACTGAAGGGAGTAATTACAAGCTTAGTGCATTCAGACCAAAACAGATTTATTCCTGGACAGTCTACATCTTTAAATCTTTTCAGGATCTTCACCAATATGCAATGGGTGGGGAATGATCCTGGCTGCTGTTCTGTTCTGTCATTAGATGCGACAAAAGCTTTTGACAGCATGAAATAGGACTATTTATGGGAAATTTTGGGTCAATTTGCTGTTGGTCCTGGATTTATAAAGTGGCTGAAGATCATTTATAATGCTCCGAGAGCACGTATATCTTCTAATGGTCAACTGTCTGAAAGTTTTAATATTGAAAGGGGGATGAGACAGGGGTTTGGGGTTAGGTTAGGGAGAAAACAAAATATCACTCTATGCAGATGATTTTCTTTTTGGGGGGTGTGGGGATTTGCTCTGGTAGGCAGGGTAAGCGAAAACAAGCTTGTAAAGCAAAACTTCAGTGTTTATTCACACATAAGGCAAAAGTAAAACGACTCTGTACAGTCTTGGTGTTAGTTCACACAATGCAAAGTCCACAGAACAAAAATATCACCTTGTTGGTCGTTTTATCCACAGCAGGCTTTAGGGGGCCTGTTTCCTTTAGCATGGCACCATGCCTCAGATTCCAAAACAGAGACTCTTTCCTGCTGAGCCCAGCTGTCTTTTAAGGACAGCTAGGTGTTGTCAAAACCCGGACCGGCACTTAAGATCCAGTCCGGTGTTTGACCCCACCTGGCTGCAAATCAGCTCAGCAGCACACACTGGGAGGAAAATACCTGTCCTCCCAGACCATACCCATCACTCTGTCACATACCCCCCTTTTTTCAACCCTGAGGGGGTGAACACTCGCCAAACAATGTACTCGGGACAGGGCATCCGCATTTCCCTGTAACCGGCCTGCCCTGTGTTCCACCGTAAACTTAAAGTTCTATAGTGAAAGGAACCCGGGCATTTCTGTCTTTGGCCTGGCTCATCCACTTGAGAGGGGAGTGGTCGGTCACCAAGTGGAATTTTCTCCCCAACAAATAATAGCAGAGAAACTTGAGTTCCCACTTAATAGCCAGGTGCTCTCTCTCCACTATACTGTACCTGGTCTCGGCTGGGATGAGCTTACAGCTGAGGAAGACAACGGGATGCTCCTCCTTGACTTCCTGGGACAGTACAGCACCGAGGCCTACTTCGGAGGCATCCGTCTGTACTATAAATTCCCGTTTGAAGTCGGGTCACCAAAACCGGGGACCAACACAGGGCCGACTTCAAAGCGGAGAACGCCTCTTCCGCCTGATCATTCAAGCAAACCATCACTGACTTATGTCCCTTTAAGAGTCCTGTCAATGGTGTGGCTATCGTAGCAAAGTGGGGGACGAACCTCATGTAATAGCCCACCATCCCCAGGAACGACTTTACTTGTCTAATAGTGACAGGTCGTGGCCAATTCCGTATCGCCTCTATTTTGTTTACTTGGGGTTTGATGACTCCGTGCCCAATGACATACCCTAGGTATTTAGTCTCCTCTAACCCTATCGCACATTTCTTTGCGTTCGCTGTTAGCCCAGCCTTCCGAAGGGAGTCCACTATGGCCTGTACTTTGGGCATGTGACTTTCCCAGTCGGTACTGTATATGACAAAATCATCCAGGTAAGCCGAGGCGTACCGCCAATGTGGACGAAGCACAATGTCCATTCACTTTTTGACTCCTCGATGACTTCTAGCTGCAGCATTAGCTGAACTTCCTCCGAGATGGCTTGTCGCCGAGCCTCGGGTACCCAGCTTTAACCATACTTGTGAGCCTGTGGTTCAGTGACAATGTCATGCTGGATTGCGGAAGTGCGTACAGGGAGGTCCGAGAACACATCCGTGTTCCGACTAATGAACTTCCTCCTGAGCCTGTTTAGAGAAGAGGCTGTCAGCAATTTTCACTGTGGCAACCGCTTCCCTTGCATCAGACAGAGGGGCCGGAACCTCTTCCGCTAGAAAACCCGGCCGCGGACTGTCTTCAGTACAGGTCTCCCTATCTTTCCAAGGTTTTAGTAAATTAACATAGTGAATCTGCTCCGGCTTTTGCCGCCCTGGCTGGTGTACCTTGTAATTTGCCTCTCCAACTTTCTTTAGGACCATGTAGGGCCCCTGCCACCTGGCCAGGAACTTATTGTCCAGGGTCGGTACCAGAACTAAAACCTGATCACTGGGTTAAAATTAAGGGCTCGCGCACCCGTTGCCGTATTGTAGACCTTATTTGCGGATCCGCAATACACCATTCCGCATCACGGATGCGGACCCATTCACTTCAATGGGTCCACAAATCCAGGGATACGGATGCACTACGGAGTGCTTCCTGGGGTTCCGTTCCGTGCCTCCGCACCGCAAAAAGATAGAACATGCTCTTTTTGTAGGACGGAGGAATGGCGGACCCATTCAAGTAAATGGGTCCACGATCCCCATTCAAGTGAATGGGTCCACGATCGCCATGCGGCTGGGCCATGGTCAGTGCCCGTGCATTGCGGACTGAAAATTGCAGTCCACAGCCCGTGCACGGACTTCACACGATCATGTGAACGAGCCCTTAGGGTATTCGTTTTATGGCATCCCGTGAATTCAGTAACCTCTGCATGTTTTGCCTGATAACACTAATCTCTGTAGCTACTAGTGACTGCGGATGACGCTGGAACTACCTGAACATTGTAGTCTGAGAACTCGTTTGGGAATTATCACTAACTGCTTCACTCTACTAACCATTCCCTATTCTAACTGATCCCAATTAGTTAACTATTAATGAATTACGTGACTTACTGGAGCTGGACTCTGGGTTTATACTAACCACTTTTTTTTTTTGCTTAATTCTTGCCTACGTATCATTGAACTGATAAGGTCTGGACGGATTTAACCAACTGCTCAATATGTTCACCCCGTAGTTGATTTACCTGGTACAGCATCTCCTGTTGAACTACAAAATGGGGGAACATAGACTTGGCCCCCAGTTGTTGTGGTTCACCATCTATTATTAATACATTTTCCCAGGCTCGGAATAAGGTTGGGTCCCGGTGTTGTGCAGTACCAAAATTATCCCCAGAGACATTGATGTCTGCCAGCTCAGGCCCCGGCGGCAAGTCCTCCACGTCTCCCACCATTACACTCAGTGGGGTTGTCTCCCCTCCTTCCACCAAAGTGGCGGTCACCCTGGCCCTTCAGCTCGGTTTCCCAGGGTTCTGGCATGCCTCCGGAGAAAGCCCACTCTGCTGGGGTTACCCATCTCTCATGGGCACCAGTCACCCTCGTAGCAGGCCACAGTGCCGGGAAACCCGGGAAGTCTCTCCCGATTATAAGTTCGTAGTGTAAGTTTGTGGCAACTGCCAATTCGTGAGTCCACCTGCCGGTCCTCGTGGTTAGAGACACCAGGGCGGTGGGATAGTCTTTCAAGTCCCCATAAATACAAATGACCCCGACTTTCCAGCCAGTATACTCAGCAAACCGTACCAGGGGAGCCCTTACTAGGGTCACCAGACTGCCTGAGTCCAGCAGGGCCTCCGCTTGAGTGTCTCCCACTTCCACCTGGCACAAGTGATCTAGAGTCCCTGGGGTACCTGTTGCACACAACTTCCTGGCATATAGCAACTGACGGTAGCCATAGTTAGTGTCCATGGGCTCAACCCGATGGGGACAGTCAGCCCTTACATGGCCAGGCTCCTGACACCGCGAGCAGACTATCAGAGCCAGGTCCGCAATGGGTACATCCTGAGCGGGTTCTATCGGCTCAAACCTCTGGGCCTCGGGTGGACATTTCCGGGGTTTGACTGGCCCCCTCCCGAAAGAACCCCCCTTTAGATTCCTGGTAGTCTCATAACGTTCCACCAAGTGCACCATCTCAAGGGCATTGCCAGGAGACACCTGGCCGATCCAGTGCTGGAGAGGGACAAAGCCCTCCAGAACATATCAGCTAACAGACGGTCCAGCATAGCAGTGGGGCTTAGCACATCAGGCGGTAGCCACTTTTGCAAGAGGTAAAGAAAGTTTTAATACTGGGGTCTAGTGGACTAAGCCGCGTTGAACCCCCACTGATGCGCCCGCTGGGCCCGGACCAACACATTCACCCCCAGTCTTGCCAGAATCTCACCCTTGACTTTCTGGTAGTCGGCCGCTTGATCGTCCGGCAAGTCGAAATACACCCGCTGGGATCCGAAAGTCAGGAACAGAGGGACAACCTCAGCCCAATGATCTCAGGGTAGATTCTCCCTTGTGGTCACCTTCTCGGACATTGCCAGGTAGGTTTCAACTTTATCTGATGGTGTAATCTTGGAGATCGCCGCATGGACCGCTTTCCAGTCATCATAGATGTGACAAGAGCAATCTCGCCACATTGCATTGGAGAAGCCTGGTTGCCCGCCTGCTTCCTTTAGACTATGGCCCCGTGTTAAAACACTTGATTTTCCCCTGCGAAGACTATGTGAAAGAATTTGGCTCCATGGCAATTGAACTGTATTTGTGTAGTCTGAGGGCCATTCACCTAATAATTGAATGCACTCAGACCTGAGCTATCTGGGGATATGTTAAATGTCTATGTTTTATGCAATAGCTGAACAGTTAAATATTCTTATGTCTTTTTATTGTATTTTGCTACCATGTGGCTAATGGAGTTTGCCTCAGCCCTTGGAGATAAATTGGATTACTTCCCAATTGTCTCCAGGACAGAAGACATTGTGTAAAACTGTGTATTCTCCTGTCTGTGATAATTACATTAACCCATTGTGTAGGGTAATTGTATCACAGGCAGAGGGGAGGATTTTGTGTGGGAGTGTCTGAGTGTATTGTACATGTTTACTGGTTGTTTTACAAAACCCTGTGGGTGGTACTAATGTGTATATAAGAACAATAAACCCACAGCTCTAGCTGTCCACTTCTTTACCCTCAACACAGAGCTTGGTCTCGTTCTTGGGGGGATTCACTGTATGCTGTTAGAGACTGATTGCTAGGAGTGTAAGTCGCTTGGGTGTGTTTCCTATTTGTCTGCTAGCAGCTATTCGTGAGGTTCCGTTCGGGAGTTTGGGGAATTCCATTGTATGCCGTTCAGGAGTTTGGTGTTCTGTAAGTAGCTGTGCCTGTAGCTCTGTAATGGGAAGATCGCCTAAACGATTTTAACCCCTTTTATGCCCGGGGTGCCATAACAATTGGTGGCAAGCAACGGGATGGTTCTCACAGGCCAGAAGGACAGCTACAAAGTAACATCATTCCCTGGAATTACAATTTAAGGGCAACGCATGTCCCAGTACAGCGACCCTGACAATAGCAGGATGGAACCAGCAGTGGCATATGAGGAAGACCCGGATGGCCGGGATGCATTAAGCAAAGGCATCTGGTACCAGGCCCTGGATAATGTACAATACGAGGTGAGAGTCTCCCCAGTGAAGAGCAGCGATTGCAGAAGCAAGTCGCCCTGCGGATGCCCTTCCTGGGAGAGCAACCCCTGGAGGAATGGGTGAAGGAACTAGAGCACCGGGTATGGCAGGAGCTATGGCTGGAGGATGCCTACCAGGCGCTCTGGTGGTATATAGCACAGTATATACCCTGGACAGCTGAGCATGACAATCCAGAGGGAGAGGAGTTTGATGGTCCTGGCTTGTTATGGGAGTCCTTTGCAGAGCCTGACTTCGGGAGCCCTGCACAGTCCAGACTTCAGGACATTTTCTACAAGAGGGAGGCTAGGCAGAATTGGGATGACCCCCATAAGGTAGAGAAAGACCAGGCTCACCTAGCAACCCTGGAGTGGGAACTGGAGCAGGACTACCGAGATCTCTTCCACTCCATTGGGAAGGCCCAGCAGGACAGCAAGATGACAGACCCGGATCCAGACCCATTAAGCTGGGAAGATATTGTGGAGTGTTACTGGGAAGAACCCCAGGTGGCCGGTGGAGATGGGACCGAGGTCTCTCCACCAGTCCTACAGGGAATTGGGATCCCAGTCTCTATTCCCCAGCGGCCATGTGATTTACAGGGAATTGGGAGCCCAGTCTCCATTCCTCAGTGGCAGAGTGTCCTACAGGGAATAGAGAGCCCAGTCTCCATTCTCGAGCAACAGGACACTGTATTGGGAGCGGAGACAGTCGGTCTCCCTCCCCAGAGGCTGGAAGTATGCATGGGAGAGGAGCTTGTTACCCGCTCTCCCTTTTGGCAGCGTGAATTGCAGGGAATTGGGAGCCCAGTCTCCATTCCCCAGCGGCCGTGTGATTTACAGGGAATTGGGAGCCCAGTTTGCATCCCCCCAGTGGCAGTTTAACGCACCAGGGGGAGACACAGTAAGCCCCACAACAGTGCAGATGGGACCATGGTCTCTGCACTCACAGCACAGGGGGTAGGGACAGTCGGTCCTGTCCCCCAGCAACAGGGCTGTTTAGCCAAAGGGGAGACAGTCAGTCTCCCCCCACAGCAGCATGGTGGTCTATCTAAAGGGGAGACAGTCGGTCTCCCCCTCCAACAACCAGGCTCCAACCAGGCTATTTCCGTGGTAGCGCTGGCATCAGGGCAAAGTACCGCTGGTCTCTGCCCACTCAGCAACCCACCAAGGCAGTCTACCAGTCCCCCACACAGCCGTAGTGAGGCACATGGACAGGTTTCTCCCTTGCTCAGGTGTAGTAACCATTTATTGTGGGTGGGTTGTACTGCTGTTTCTGTTTTGTGGGTGGGCTGCTGGACTAACAAGGGCACTGACTGACAGGAAGTCAGATACCCTGTTAGTCTGTTTGGAAAAGGGGAGAGATGTGACAAGACCAATCTCGCCACATTGCATTGGAGAAGCCTGGTTGCCCGCCTGCTTCCTTTAGACTATGGCCCCGTGTTGAAACGCTTGATTTTCCCCTGCAAAGACTATGTGAAAGAATTTGGCTCCATGGCAATTGAACTGTATTCGTGTAGTCTGTGTGCCATTCACCTAATAATTGAATGCACTCAGACCTGAGCTATCTGGGGATATGTTAAATGTCTATGTTTTATGCAATAGCTGCATAGTTAAATATTCTTATGTCTTTTTATTGTCTTTTGCTACCATGTGGCTAATGGAGTTTGCCTCTGCCCTTGGAGATAATTTGGATTACTTCCCAATTGTCTCCAGGGTAGAAGACATTGTGTAAAACTGTGTATTCTCCTGCCTGTGATAATTACATTAACCCATTGTGTAAGGTAATTGTATCACAGGCAGAGGGGAGGATTTTGTGTGAGAGTGTCTGAGTGTATTGTATGTGTTTACTGGTTGTTTTACAAAAACCCTGTGGGTGGTACTAATGTGTAAGAATGTGTGTGTATAAGAACAATAAACACACAGCTCTGGCTGTCCACTGCTTTACCCTCAACACAGAGCTTGGTCTCGTTCTTGGGGGGATTCACTGTATGCTGTTAGAGACTGATTGCTAGGAGTGTAAGCCGCTTGGGTGCGTTTCCTATTCGTCTGCTAGCAGCTATTCGTGAGGTTCCGTTCGGGCGTTTGGAGCATTCCCTTGTATGCCGTTTGGGAGTTTGGTGTTCTGTAAGTAGCTGTGCCTGTAGCTCTGTAATGGGAAGATCGCCTAAACGGTTTTAACCCCTTTTATGCCCGAAGGGCCGTAACAATAGGCATTCTGGGACGCTCCTGCCGTCTGTAAAGCCATCACGTGTTGTAACAGCAGCTGGTTTGTTTCTTGTTGGTGTTGGTTGGCCTCCACGAGAGCTTTCATTACAGCCTCCATTTTGTCAAGTGACACAGGTTTGAATTTAGCTGGTTTAATCCAGGACATCCAGCCATACCCAAAAATAAAAATATTTCAACGTTTACACCAGCCTCACTGTGTGTGCCCCCTCGAAGCCACCAATTGTGGGGATTTGCTCTGGTAGGCCGAGTAAGTGGACGCAGTACAGAGACGAAAACAAGTTTGTAAAGCAAAACTTCAGTGTTTATTCATACATAAGGCAAAAGTAAAACGACTCTGTACAGTCTTGGTGTAAGTTCACACAATGCAAAGTCCACAGAACAAAAATATCACCTTGTTGGTCATTTAATCCCCAGCGATCCACAGCAGGCTTTAGGGGGCCTGTTTCCCAGCGTGCGTCTCTCAGCCCTTTAGCATGGCACCATGCCGCAGATCCCAAAACAGAGACTCTTTGCTGCTGAGCCCAGCTGTCTTTTAAGGACAGCTAGGTGTTGTCAAAACCCGGACCTGCACTTAAAATCCAGTCCGGTGTTTGACCCCACCTGGCTGCAGATCAGCCCAGCAGCACACACTGGGAGGAAAATACCTGTCCTCCCAGACCATACCCATTACTGTGTCACAGGGGATACCAATACAGATTTAGTTCATGTCATGGTAACAGTGAGCGAGTTTGGTATGCTCTCGGGCATTGTAATTAATTGGAACAAAACAATCTTACTTCCATTGAGCGAGAAGGTTAAGGTAACATAGAAACAATTAAAGATATTGGGTCCTCATGATAGTTTTAGATATTTAGGATTAGAAATAGCAAAGGATCCTGGTAGATTTATAGAGTTGAACCTTTTGCCGCTGTTCCGGAAGATTAAAGAAAGGATTAGGATATGGAATAAACTTGCTATAAATAAATCTGACAGGATAGGTCTTATTAAAATGGTCTTGCTTCCTCAAATATTATACATTATCAGGAATTGCCCCATTTATTTGAATAAATCAGTTTTTAAGTTGCTGTTATGGTCAAGCAAGAGAGTGAGGGAAAAAATTAAGCTGTTTTACTAGGGCTTATGATCAGGGAGGTTTGGAAGTACCGGATATGAAGCTTTATTATCTAGAGTCTAACATTGCATTGATAATGAAATTGGAACAGGTGGACTTATTACAACATTCAGTGAATAACAATGAAGGCTGCTTGCCGAATATGTTTGCATTGCTAGAATCAGGGGTTATATAGGATGCCAATTGTAAAATTGTTATTAAATATTTTGTCCACGGTGAAGCGATATTTGTCTTTGGTTGGTATCACATGTTTGACTCCCTTTTGGTATAATAGGACACTGGGGGATATTACTTTTGCAGGTTTTTGGTATATATCACAATATATTAAGGAAGGGGATTTGAAGTCTAGGGAAGAGTTACTAGGTAACTCAGATGATAGTTTAAGTGTGCTTAGATATATTCAATTATCTGCAATTTTTAAAGTAGTAAAAAATAAGAAACTTATGGAATTAGAGTCGCACGAAGTGCTGAACTTCATTTCAGGTTGGAGGGGTAATTATAGATTGGTTTAAATTTTGTATAAAAACTAAGAATAGTTACTAATAGAGAAGATAGATGTAATAGTAAAAATGCTTTAGAAAAGGATATAGGCCTTATAACAGAGGAGCAATGGAGGAGTTTTGGGCAAGAGAGTAATAATTTGAGGAATCCTTTGCATAGTTACTCAATTTATGATTCTACATAGGTTATATGTGACTCCTAGTTGGCTTCCTTTGTTTTTTTTAACAGGTACTCCAAATGTATGCCCAAGATGTGAAAATCCAAAAGTGGATATTATTCATATGTGGTGGCACTTCCCTTAAATACAACCCTTTTGGCAGGGCCTTATTGAATTGATTGGAGATGTTTTCTGTCTTAAATTACCTTTGTTGACCTCTATTTGTGTCTTGGGAGAAATTCCTAATAAGCTATCAAAAGACAGTAAGTTCATGTTGTATAAATCCCTCTTCTTGGCTCGCTTATTAGTGGCCAGAAGATGGATGAGAACTGAGGTGCCCACTGTTAATATGTAGTTAAACGTAATGAATTTACATAGGTCTATTGAAAAGGCAGGTTATATTAAATTGAAGAAAATTTATATTTTCAGTAAAATATGGAGTAAATGAGCTTTATGGATAAGATGAATTAATATTTTTTCTTTTTTTTCTCTCTCCTTGCCCTTGGTGATAGGGTGGGTGGGATTTGGGGCTATATATATATCAAAGGTAATGGTCTAATTGTACTGATGGAACGCTATAAAAACAAAACCCATAAAATTGTGGTGGAATTGCATTTTTTCCCAGTTCCATCCAATTTGGTGCCATTAACCCCTTCAAGACCAAGACAGTTTTTACCTTCAGGACCAAGCCACGTTTTGCAAATGTAACATGTTTCACTTTATGTGTTACGGTAATAACTTTGGATCACTTTTACTTATCCAAGCCATTCTGAGATTGTTTTCTCGTGACACATTAGTGATACATTCGAGTCAATATGTTTTACCTTTATTTATTTAAAAAAATCTAAAATTTACAGACATTTTGAAAAAATTTGCAGTTTTCTAAATTTAGAATTTCTCTGGTTTTCTGACAGATAGTGGTACCTCACAAAATTGCTATTACTTTACATTTACCATATGTTTACTTAATTTTTGCATCATTTTGTAAATGTTATTTTATGTTTTTTAGGAAGCAAATTTTTCAGAACATTTCCAAAACCCACTTTTTAGGACCAGTTCAGTTATGAAGTCACTTAGTGGGGCTTATATGATAGAAACCACCCCGAAATGGGTATTCAAAACTGATTTTACAAACGTTGTTAACCTTTTAAGTGTTCCACCAGAATTAATGGGAAATTGAGGTGAATTTTTAAAATTTCACTTTTTTTGCAGATTTTTCCATTTTAGATCCATTTTTCCTGCAACCCAGCATAAACCTCAATATTTGTTACCCTGATTCCTAAGTTTACAGACACACCCCATATGTGGTCATAAAATGCTATATGAGTGCACAGTGGGACTCAGAATGGGAGGAACACCGTGTGGCTTTTGGAAGGCAGATTTCGCTGGAATAATTTTCAGGCACCATGTCGCATTTGAAGACATCCTGAGGCACCCCAACAGTGAAAAAACACCAAATATGACCCCATTATGGAAAATACACCCCCCAAGGAATTTATAAAGGGGTGCACTGAGCACTTTGGCCCAATAGCCGTTTTATAGATTTTAGAAAGACTTGACAGTGAAAATGAAAAATTTCGTATTTTACAAGAATATCTCACTTTAGGCCCAAACTTTTCATTTTAACAAGGGGTATCAGGAGAAAATGCACCCCAAAAGCTGTTACCCATTTTCTCCTGAATACGTAAAAATGCTGTATATGGTTGTAAAATGCTGTATGAGCACACAGCGGGGCTCAGAATGGGAGGAACACCATGTGGCTTTTGGAAGGCAGATTTCGCTGGAATAATTTTCAGGCACCATGTTGCATTTGAAGACCCTGAGGCACCCCAACAGTGAAAACCACAAAAATGAGACTCTAGGGGTGCCTGAACATAAAAGGAAATTGAAGAAATGCCTTATTTAATAAAATGACACCTTTCAATGTATTCATCTAGGGGTATAATGGGAATTTTAAAGGTTTTTATTTTTTCTGGGGGGGGCTATTATTGGATTGCCAAATGGAAAAATGCTAAACTGAAAATGTATTTCCATGGATTAATTAAGAAATTAATGAAATGGACTTAATGGATATCAGTGGGCGTGTTATCAATGATAAACTTGAAAGGCCCGGTTTAGAGAGGCAGGTCTGAGGGTAGTGAGTGGTGTCTTTCCTAATCCCTTTAACCGAGCAAACTCGACACCATTTTGGGGATTGCCTTTTTTTTTTTCCGTGGGGCGAAGTACTCCAGGGAAATGCTGCCCATGAATTATTCTTGAGACCCCAGAAGCACTGCTGGCTGAAAAACTGCCCTCTCCTTCCTGAACGCCCAAAATTATTATATAGTGACACTTGGGTTAGGTAAATAGCTAATTTTTTGTACCACACCTTCTAGATTTAAGGCACTGTAGAGCTGTAGTACCTAGTCTGAAAGATCCACTCTACCCATAAACTTGTTGTAATCCTGGATACACACAGGCTTGATGTTCTGCTCTGTGATTCCTCGGACTGGGACTGGGGTGGACTGATCTGCATGGATGGTAGTTAACACAAGAACTTCCCGTTTGTTCTTGTATTTTAGCAGTATCGAATTTTCTGAGCAAACAGCCCTGCTTTCCCCAGGACGCACTGTCTGGTCTATAAAATATTTAGGGAGCCCTTTTTGATTTCTTCTAATTGTGCCACATGTGCCTATGCCTCTGGCAGCAAGGCACTTCAGGAGAGGGACACTATTGTAAAAGTTGTCCAAATATAGATGGTATCCGTGGTCCAGCAGGGGGTGGACTAAATCCCATGCTATCTTCCCACTTATACCCAGAACCGGGGGACAATCGGGTGGCTCAATTTTGGAATCTTTTCCCTTATACAACTTCACGCCATACCTAGCCTTTTTATTGGGCAGGTACTGGCGGAAATGTAATCGGCCTATGAAGTGGACCAATGGTTCATGCACTGAGAGGCATTTTTTTTTTGGGGGGGGGGGGTATATACTTGACCAAATTTAGAATTGTAGTGGTCAACCACTGGCCTAATTTTTAAGAGTCTGTCATAACTGGGGTCGCTTGGGAGCAGGCATTCATTATTATTGCTGAAGTGTAGAAATCTTAGAAGAGCTTTGAAACGGGCCCGGGGCATGGCAAAACAGTGAAGAGGGGTGTGATATAAAATATCTTTGTTCCAATACGAACGTATTGTTGTTTTTTTTATGATGCCCATGCTTAGGAGAAGTCCCCAAAACCTTTGCATTCCAGTCGTGTAGGGGTGTGGATTTGTGGATCCTTGCCATATAACTGGCTGGATTGGAGGCAATAAATTGCTCTGCATATATATTTGTTGTTCCACCATCAAGTTAATTAGGTCATCAGTGAAGAATAATTGGAAAAAATGTATTTGGTATCTACATTGATGCCTGGAGTGGCTGTAAATTCAGGCACCTGGGGCACATAGTTATTTGCGGGGATCCATGAAGAGTCACTTGTACGGGGCTGCGACTGAGCACTAATTAGGTCAATTAGGTCATCAGTGAAGAATAATTGGAAAAAATGTATTTGGTATCTACATTGATGCCTGGAGTGGCTGTAAATTCAGGCACCTGGGGCACATAGTTATTTGCGGGGATCCATGAAGAGTCACTTGTACGGGGCTGCGACTGAGCACTACCCCTAGGACGCCTACGAGGAGGTTCATCATTAGTGAATCATCTGAGGAAGATGAAACTAAAAATGTCACTTCATCTCCACTGTTGGAGTCCTCAAAAAGCACGGCATATGCCTCTTCGGCAGTGAAAAGCCATTTAGTCATTTTAAACTGTAAACTAACGTAGATTTTTTTAAATCTTTTTTTTTTTTTTTTCTTTTTTTTTTTAAATAGAACAGCAAACTAAAATACTGTATATTCTTTAGGATAGGATAAAAACTCCCCAAGTCACTTGGCAGTTATTGACAGAGTGTCACAGGTAGCACAGATGGCTGGCGATGAGCCAGGGGTCTAGTATGGGGCACAGAGTAGTGCCAGTATTCTTACTGGGGCAGAAAAAGGGTTAATTAATGTATTATTTTGCAGTTATAGGTGGCACAAATCCACATGGGGCATAAGAAACTTATATTTTACCGAATGGTGCCACTCAAGCACAGGACATGAGTATGTATACACAGGAGGATGGCACACATAGTGACAGGGTTATATTTTTTTATTTTTTATGTAACTTGGGAGTGTGTGACAGGTGACTTGACTGATGGACAGGCTGGACTGACGGGTCTTGACAGACGGACAAGCTGGAGTGACAGGTGTCTTGATGGATGGACAGACTGGAGTGACAGGTGTCTTGATGGACGGACAGCCTGGACTGGCAGGTGTCTTGATGGACGGACAGGCTGGAGTGACAGGTGTCTTGACGGATGGACAGGCTGGAGTGACAGGTGTCTTGACGGACGGACAGGTGGAAGTGACAGATGTCTTGATGGACAGACAGGCTGTAGTGACAGGTGTCTGGATGAGGTGATGATGACTGGACTGGACAGGACTGATCTGTCACTGACTGGAGAAAATCAGGCACAGAAGAGTGGCAAATCAGCACTGAAGGGGTTAATGCAGCCAGCCAGTAGCGCAGGGGCAACACGTGAGGTGCACGGTGGACCGATGAGGGGCCAAATAATAACACACAGTTAATCAGTTTACTCACGGTTAGCAGAAAGCCTCCCTGGGCTGGCAGCACAGTGTTGAGGTGGACAGCACGAAATCCTCCGGGGCACGCTCTGTGGTAGGGAAGCATCAGCCAAGATGGTGGTTGAGGTGCCCTTGATGTTAGGGTGCTTGTTGCGCCTGAGTCTCTTGATGGTATTTGTCGTGACGCCAGTACCGTTAATGGTGGTACAACCAATAGTGGTAATAATGAGGTAGACAGTGGTAAGATGCAGCTCACAACTGAGCAGAAGTGCTAGTGTAGTGTCCCACTATGTAAAGGTGGGCACTACTAAGGGTCATGTTGCCCCCACCTCCTGTGGGAGATTGGTATTTTGTATTGCATTCTATTGTATATTGTCATGTTATCTCCTGTGTATCAGGCCTGTTAGGGGTGTAGTTTCTCCTCCCAAGCTGTAGAGGGAGCTAGTACATATAGTTAGGCCCAGACAGGAAAGAGTCAGTCCAGTCTAGTCCAGGAGGCTGAGTAGTGCAGTCTAGCCTACCTGAAGTTCTGAGCAAGTGAAGCTCAGAAGTTAATCCAGGGGAAGAAGTTTCCTCCTGAAGATATCTAGCATTTTGCAAAAGTACAGAGCAGAGCCAATATTATCCAGCCAAGTAGAAAGCTGAAGGGCAGAAGGATATTTACAGCAAGAGGATTTATACCAGAGGAAGGTTTCCCTACCCAAGGATAAAGCCAGCTATAGGGCATACAGGCCTTGGAAAAAGCCAGACAGGATCTGAAGAAAGTACAGCCTGATCTGTGAGTGTTATTCCCTCTGAGTATCTTGCAAGAACTTTGCCTGCCATTTATGTGAAGCCTGCCTGTTACCAAGTCCCTGCATATGGAACTAACTGAAACCTGTATATAGTTGAACTGTTCAGTAAAAAAGAAGTTCTGGTTCACTACAACTGTGTGTACCTCAATTATTCCTACAATAAATCGATGTGCCACCGTTACCGGCACTGGCGTCACAAACTATGAGGGATCTTGCCACTGGCAAACTAAACCTACAACACCCAGGGCACCTCACCTACCACCAGGCCTGGTCCCTATACCCAGAGAGTGCCCCAGAGGATCTATGTGCCAGCCTCTCCATCACTGCTGTACGCCTGCCCAGGGTATATTAAAAACTGTGAGTACCAATAGCAACCCTCGGTCTGTTAACTGTCCCCTGTGACCTCATAATCGCTCACCCTGCAGGACTGGCGTACTGCACTAGATCTGCACTCTCTCCAAACTCAGCAGGGTAACTTGAGATGAATGAATTTCCCTGTCTGATCTCCACACACTGACTCTCTCTCATTTAACTAGGCCTGAACCAGGTATATATAGAACCTAAGTTTTATCCCCATCTAGTGGTGGGATGTATAAATGACACCAGACCAGCCTATGAACAGGGATACCACAAGTATTGCAGTGGAAAATAACATACAATATGAAAATGCAGTTTTAAAGCTATTTTGCAGTTCCCACGTGTTCCTGAGTGGGACGCTGCATTAATTAGGGGTTCATTTTGTATGAGGAAGGGGATGAGGCACAGAACTGATGGCAGGCTGTTGATGAGGCACAGAACTGATCTGTGTCACTGTTGATGGGGCACAGAAGCAGCTTTTTGGCACCCAAGGGGTTAATTCTCTCTGGTAAGTAATACTGTACTGCAGCGTTTGACACTCGTTCTCTGATCGCTTGGGACTATCAGAAAAGGAGAATCACATAGTCCCTCCCTAACCTGCCCCGATGCGCTGCAATTGGTCCCTTTGCAGTAATGGACCATACACGGCGATCGCGGGCAGGTCAGCGCTCCGATTCTGTTCCCACCGGCGTCACTGGTTGCCTAGCAACCCCAGCACACCGGCTTCACTGAACTTTCAGCGCATCGCTCACTGCGCTGACAGTGAAACTGGTCACGTACATGCAAGTGGGGATTCGGTAAGGCACCACATTCCCCCACGTACATGTACGTGATATTGCGGGAAGGGGTTAAAAAGTAGAACTTGTCCCTCAAAAAACAAGCCCATATACGGCTTTTTAAATGGAAAAGTAAAAAAGTTATAGCTCTAGAAAGGAAGGGGGTGAAAAATAAAAAAGCAAAAACAAAAAATTATCTGGGTGTGAAGGGGTTAACTAGTTTTCTTGGAGCTTGTGGCTCTGACAGTCATCAGAGCTGGTATTTTACAGAAGAAGGTGTATGTGACTGTGTTGTGGAAATCCCACCAGTAGGGGGCTCAGCTTGACATTCATAGGAAAAGAGTTTAGATCAGGGGTGCATGCGGCTCCCGTTCTCCAGGACAGTGGAGTGATTGTGCGATCAGCTATGTTTCTGCCCGCAGTGCCGCACGATGGAGCATTACAGCTCCTGCTCCCGCACTGTAGCGAGAGCAGGATGGTCCCCGGCTGTCTGTGACAGCGGGTAAGCCTAGGAGAAGGCAGAAGCAGTGTATCAGCGCTTCTGCCTTCTCAGATAGGTGAGCGCTATTCAGGGTGGACCCAGGTTGGGGGCAGAGGAGTGCAGAGCTGCAGGGTCAGGAGACCCTGTTCAGCATTGCCTGTGTACAATGCCCCCCACAGCAGGCTGGTTTCCCCTGTAACTGGCTCCTTTGGATGCCCAGTTACAGTGGAAATAGTAAAAAAAAAAAAGTATGTGTCCCCCAAAGGTCTTTCAGTGACCTCTTGGAGACAAACTATCTTATTGGCCTTGGCAGCAGCCTGACACTGGTTTTTGCAGCTTAGTTTGCTGTTTATTAAAATTCCTAGATCCTTTTCCATGTCAGTGTTACCGAGTGTTTTATAATTTAGTATGTACTGGTGACTTGCATTATTCCTTCCCATGTGCATAACTTTACATTTGTCAGTGTTAAACCTCATCTGCCACTTATCTGCCCAAGCCTCCAATCTATCCAGATCCATCTGCAGCCGTATACTGTCCTCTTCAGTGTTAATTACTTTACACAGTTTATTTTCATCTGCAAAAATTGATACTTTACTATGCAAGCCTTCTACGAGATTATTCATAAATATATTGAAGAGAACTGGGCCCAATACTGACCCCTGAGGTACCCCAATAGTGACAGTGACCCAATCTGAGTGTGTACCGTTAATAACCACCCTCTGTTTTCTATCACTGAGCCAGTTACATGCCCACTTCCAGACGTTTTCTCCCAGTCCGAGCATTCTCATTTTATATACTAACCTTTTATGTGGTACAGTGTCAAGAACTTATCTCCTCATAGTAAAAAAATTAATTATAAAATAAAAATAAAAAAACACAAAGAAAAGAAAAAAATAAAATAAAATATGATCCCTTAGGGGAAACATTATGTGGCAAAACTATATATAAAAATTATAAAATATAAATAAAATAAAAAAATTAAAAGTGCAAAATAGTGTTCATTGTCCCCCAGCAGTCTTTTTATGACCTCTTAGGGGACATATTATGTGGCAAAAATATATTTAAATAATAAGTAATAGATCAATTATAAAAAAGAATATACAATAAAATACAAATAAAAAGGAAAAAGTGAAAAATTAACAAAAAGTGTCAGTGTATTTGTGGCAGAAATATATTAAAAAGTAAGTTAAAAAAGATAAAAAAATAATAATATACATTTAAAAAAAAACACCCACACCAACCAAAACCGTCGCCATTAATGCCCCATTCACGTGAAACTATACATATTATATAACAAAACTAGTTATAAAAATGTATCTTGGTGTCAGATTGCATATTTAAAGAAAAAGGAGCTATAGTTTGAACAGTTTATGTACATTTTCCCCCAAATAAACTAAAAAATAAATTAGAAGGCCCTATGTGTCAAGTGAAAAATTGTTGCAAATATTATTTTGGTAGTACCAACACATAAAAAAAAGTTACAACTTCGAACCACCATGTGTGCTAAATCACAAAAAAAAGTGGCTGTTTAGGCCCACTAGTAAGGGGAAATGCTTACTGGTTATTACATGGTGCCTGTAACTGGCAGGAGGTGGTAATAACCAGGGAGTGCCATCATCTGCAGTGAAGGAAAGTGCTGATTTATGACTAGGATTCAGGAAGTTAATGTCACCACTTTTCCTGTAAAAATGATTTTTAAAAAGTTACTGCAGCATTGCCATTGAAACAGAAGATTCATACTTACCTGCTTCATGCCGCCCTGGCCTCCTCTGCCTCCATCTTCCGGTTCCTGCACTTTTACACCTGTCAGTGCATGGCCATGGTCACATACACCGCTCCAGTCAATGACTGACTTCAGCAGTGACATGCTGCTTGTGGCCACATCACCGCTAAAGCCAGTGATTGGCTGAGAGGTGCATGTGACCATGGCCATGAAGTGCCAAGTGAAAACAGAGCGGGGAGCAAGTAAGTATAAGGCTTCTTGCACATGAACGTGTGTGCCCTGTGGCCATGCTGCAGTCCGCAAATTGCAGGCCGCAATGTATGAACACCCCCCATGGGGCAGCCGCAGCGGGTCGTGGACCCATTTACTTTAATGGGTCCGGATCCGCAAAAAGATAGAGCATGTTCTGTCTTTTTGCAGAACGGAAGTACGGGACAAAACCCGTAGGGTTCTGTTCCATGCTTCGGTTCCACACCATTCCGCATCTCCGGATTTGCGGAAACATTGAAGTGAATGGGTCCGTATCCGTGATGCGGAATGCACACGGAACGGTGCCCATTTATTGCGCAATAAGCCTAATACTTCGGTTTCAGGAGCCATGCTGCAAGAACTTGTTAAAAATTCATCATACTGGGAAATCCGTTTAAGCCTCTATTACACTGCGAGATATTCAGGTCAATTATTTGTGATATCGCCGTTTGCTCCTTGGTTTCGTTCTCATAACTGAAAACGACCGCCAGAAGTACAATCAGGAAATCCTTGGTGTAGTGTGCGTCGATGTTGTGCGCAATTCCTCCAAAATAACATCACAGAGACGTTCTCAAGTAGGATCCAATAATGTGCCTGCTTCCAACAGCTAGGCAAGGTTTATTTATACCAGAAGATGGAAGGCGGTCTTACAATCATGACCAATGGAGAGACAGGTTATGGTATGAAGTGATTGGCTGGAAGGCAGTCTTACAATCGTGACCAATGGGGAGACAGGTTATGGTATGAAGTGATTGGCTGGCGAAGATGTGAATGATCGTGCAAACTTATGTTCGCGCGTTCGCACACTTATTCACACCCTTTCTGTTGCCGTGCTTATCCTCGTGGATGAAGAAACCTTTGTTAAACAGTCCACATCCCTCCCGCCTCACCCGGCGTCATGACACTGAAATCCTGCAGTAATACCAGGCCGGGCACAAATCTGCTACAGGTCGGGACGACCAGACCATCGTGCGAAAGTTTCTGCGCGATACGAACGTGAATGCGAACGAATCTGCGCATCTCCATAGGATAGATGGCGACCATATGGCGAACAATGATTTTTTCACAACAGTTCCCCCCTTTTTTGCCATATGTCGTCATTTCAGCGGCTTCCTAACACTACAATCACTCAAACCAGACCTCTAAAGGGAATAAACATGTAAAGGGGAACATGCTACACTACAGATGAACTAACAAGAAGAACCTCACCTATCATTCTTGAGCCTCTTCGGTTGCTTGACCGCGACGTCCGGCAAGGGTGGTGACAGTAATAAGTGGCTAATAAAGAAATGCCTTCAAAAGAAAGGGCGATTCTCCATGACGGTTCCTTAAAATGCAGTGGTTCTTCTTGGGTTGTAGTAAGAATCCGGTTGCTCCGGGCGATGGTTCTCTGCAATCATAACGTGGTCCTCTGAACGGCCCCTCGCGACTTTCAAGCAGCAGGTCAGTCTCACCGCCACATAGAAAAGAAATAGAAAACACAGCAGTAACAGGACATACACTCCTTTTTCCTTCAGCCACGATCCTTTAGAAAACAACATATCACGAAGCCCCCCAGACCTTTAAAGGGGTTCCAACCTTCATCTGCAATCACACGTACTTGCCCCTGTAATGCCTTAACTCTATCTAGATGGGCCTGAACCTTGTCACCAGTATCTTCCACCCAGGTGCAGCAATCCTACCCAATGAATTCACAGAAACCCCCCTTTTCAGCTAAAAGTTAGTCGAGAGCCATCTTCTCCTGGAGGAGAAGAGTTTTTAATTGTCGCTGTTCGGAGGAGACTTCTCTCATGGCTTCAACTGTCTCGTTGAACATCTCATCCACTGTGGTAGAAAATTTGTTCAGCCGCTTCATAAGTTCTATACCCCATTCGGTCCATGCCCAAGCACAGTCCCCTGCAGAGAACAGCTCCCTCCTAGTCCTTCTTCCCATACTCACCCTCCTCTGCACCATCAGATCCTCGTGACCATCAGCAATATAGGAGGCGGGGAGTAACCTGACTAAGGAGCATGACCCTCTAGTATTCGTGGGAATTACTCTGTAAGCACCCTGCCCACACAAGAAGTAATAGGGCCCAGTTAGAGAGACACAAAGGTCATTAGGGTTCCGGTTAAGGGAGTTGAGAAACATCTGGATGGATAAAGTGATTGCTACACCGTCCTGAATGTCACCCCCACCCCCCAGCAGATATAGTCATGTCTGGTGGTTAGGTTGTTACGGTCAGGGATTCTATGGTCGATCTGGACAGTGATCCCAGATGGGCATTCGGTCCGACCCATGGACTTAGCTCCAAATCCAGAGCTGATATTCAAACAAAGCTGGGTCGCCCTAATTGACAGGATACCCACACAGGTCTACTAAGCCTACTACAAGTCTCAGGGCTGAAATCAAGAACATAAGTGACGTTACCATCTAAGAATGTAGGTTGAACTCTATGGATAAGTGACGCTCCACAGAATTACCTAAAGGGTTGATTTTCCTCATGTCCACCCTGATGTCATAAAGGGCATGAACTGCCGCCATGGCCGGGAGGCTCTGACCCGGAGGTGGTTTGGAGCACACCCAGCAGTTGGATCTATTTGCCGTCTTTGTTAACTGCAAATGCATTCTGAATAACAAATTCGGATGTGACTCCTCTTAACATTTTCCAAAGTTAGACAAAAAGAATAAAGGAATACGAGGTACCTGATCATTGCGCTTTGTGGTCCAGTAGCTTCTTGCAATGGCTGGCGTGGATCCACCCGTCAAGTTCCTTGAATATGAGGGAGGTTGGTGTCATCAGCAGCACCTGGAATGGCCCAAGATATCTCGGCTCTAGTCCCGTCCTCGGATGTTTCTTTAGCACGACCCATTCACCTGGTTGACCAAAATGAACACTGGTTATTGAGTCTGGGTCCGGGAGAGACTCCCGAATCCGGTGGTGGACATCGGGTGATAACCCGTGGGGCTGCCTGGGGGCATACCTGATGGAATAAAGGGTTACAGCGGAACATTCAGGCCATGGATCGGTCGTGATTTTTACCTTTTTTGCAAAAATCTGACCCAGGTACCATCAAAGAAAAGGCAGTCATGATGGTTCTCAACGTAATTCCCTACTAGGTTAGAAAATTGATTTACAGTTGAGAGGTTAGAATGGTTAGTAAAAAGTTTGAAGATTGTTGTTTTCTGCACCACTTTCCCCCCTTCTCATCGTCCTTAAAACCAGGGCGAAGAGAAGCTAGATTCAACATGGTGCATCGTCTCAAGGTTAGATGGAGAGACGAGGGAGGGATAAGAGAGAAAGAGAAAAGCGACCCTGTCAGTAGTGGAGGTGGAAGTGTCAGTTGGGGACTCGCTTACCTCGGGAACTGGTTGTGTTTAAGTAGGCCCGGGTTTAGTGGATCCAGTCTGTTTCAACAAAGTCAGCCCAGATAGAGCCTCCTCTGCTTCCTGCATTGGATCCCTAAACTCAGTTTACTTCTCAGGCCAGGTGTACATCACTCGGTTCTTACGGATTCAAACTGGGTTCTGTACGCCCTGCTTAATTACCATGATTGACTTTTGCAGCCACCATTGCGCTACCTACCTTCCAGAGGGATACTCCAATGAGTTCCCTTGGACCACCTACTCTATTCTTTAACCACCTCCGGACCGCCTAACGCAGATGTGCGGTCCGGAGGTGGCAGCTCTGCGCAGAGTCACGCATATATGCGTCATCTCGCGAGAGCCGGGATTTCCTGTGAACGCGTGCACACAGGCGTGCGCGCTCACAGGAACGGAAGGTAAGCGAGTGGATCCCCAGCCTGCCAGCGGCGATCGCTCGCTGGCAGGCTGGAGATGTGATTTTTTTAACCCCTAACAGGTATATTAGATGCTGTTTTGATAACAGCGTCTAATATACCTGCTACCTGGTCCTCTGGTGGTCCCTTTTGTTTGGATCGACCACCAGAGGACACAGGTAGCTGTGTAAAGTACCACAAAACACTACACTACACTACACCCCCCCCCATGTCACTTATTAACCCCTTATGAACCACTGATCACCCCATATAGACTCCCTGATCACCCCCCTGTCATTGATCACCCCCCTGTAAGGCTCCATTCAGAGGTCCGTATGATTTTTACGGATCCACTGATACATGGATCGGATCCGCAAAACACATGCGGACGTCTGAATGGAGCCTTACAGGGGGGTGATCAATGACAGAGGGGTGATCACCCATATAGACTCCCTGATCACCTCCGTCATTGATCACCCCCCTGTAAGGCTCCATTTAGACGTCCGTATGATTTTTACGGATCCACTGATACATGAATCGGATCCGCAAAACACATGCGGATGTCTCAATGGAGCCTTACAGGGGGGTGATCAATGACAAGGGGGTGATCACGCATATAGACTTCCTGATCACTTCCCTGTCATTGATCACTACACTGTCATTGATCACCCCCCTGTAAGGCTCCATTCAGACGTCCGTATGATTTTTACGGATCCACTGATACATGGATCGGATCCGCAAAACACATGCGGATGTCTGAATGGAGCCTTACAGGGGGGTGATCAATGACAGGGTGGTGATCAATGACAGGGAAGTGATCAGGGAGTCTATATGGGTGATCACCCCCCTGTCATTGATCACCCCCCTGTAAGGCTCCATTCAGACGTCCGCATGTGTTTTGCGGATCCGATCCATGTATCAGTGGATCCGTAAAAATCATACGGACCTCTGAATGGAGCCTTACAGGGGGGTGATCAATGACAGAGGGGTGTTCACCCATATAGACTCCCTGATCACCTCCGTCATTGATCACCCCCCTGTAAGGCTCCATTCAGACCTCCGCATGTGTTTTGTGGATCCGATCCATGTATCAGTGGATCCGTAAAAAATCATGCGGACGTCTGAATGGAGCCTTACAGGGGGGTGATCAATGACAGGGGGGTGATCACCCCATATAGACTCCCTGATAGACTCCATTTTTTTGGGCACAAGTTAGCGGAAATTATTTTATTTTTTTTTTTTTTTCTTACCAAGTCTCATATTCCACTAACTTGTGTCAAAAAATAAAATCTCACATGAACTCACCATACCCCTCACGGAATCCAAATGCGTAACATTTTTTAGACATTTATATTCCAGACTTCTTCTCACGCTTTAGGGCCCCTAAAATGCCAGGGCAGTATAAATACCCCACATGTGACCCCATTTCGGAAATAAGACACCCCAAGGTATTCCGTTAGGGGCATATTGAGTCCATAAAAGATTTAAATTTTTGTCCCAAGTTAGCGGAAAGGGAAACTTTGTGAGAAAATACCAAAAAAATCAATTTCCGCTAACTTGTGCCAAAAATATTTTCTAGGAACTCGCCATGCCCCTCACGGAATACCTTGGGGTGTCTTCTTTCCAAAATGGGGTCACATGTGGGGTATTTATACTGCCCTGGCATGTAAGGGGCCCGAAAGCGTGAGAAGAAGTCTGGGATCCAAATGTCTAAAAATGCCCTCCTAAAAGGAATTTGGGCCGCTTTGCGCATCTAGGCTGCAAAAAAGTGTCACATATGTGGTATCGCCGTACTCAGGAGAAGTTGGGGAATGTGTTTTGGGGTGTCATT
The DNA here is from genome assembly GCF_014858855.1 of Bufo gargarizans. NCBI lineage: Eukaryota > Metazoa > Chordata > Amphibia > Anura > Bufonidae > Bufo > Bufo gargarizans. The sequence continues at coordinate 120,836,891 of NC_058080.1, forward strand.
TTACATATACCCATGCTGGGTGAGATAAATATCTTTGTCAAATGCCAACTTTGTATAAAAAAAATTGAAAAGTTGTCTTTTGCCAAGATATTTCTCTCACCCAGCATGGGTATATGTAAAATGACACCCCAAAACACATTCCTCAACTTCTCCTGAGTACGGCGATACCAGATGTGTGACACTTTATTGCAGCCTAGGTGGGCAAAGGGGCACATATTCCAAAGTGCACCTTTCGGATTTCGCAGGCCATTTTTTACACATTTTGATTGCAAAGTACTTCTCACACATATGGGCCCCTAAATTGCCAGGGCAGTATAACTACCCCACAAGTGACCCCATTTTGGAAAGAAGACACCCCAAGGTATTCCGTGAGGGGCATGGCGAGTTCCTAGAATTTTTTATTTTTTGTCGCAAGTTAGTGGAATATGAGACTTTGTAAGAAAAAAAAAAAATCATCATTTTCCGCTAACTTGTGACAAAAAATAAAAAGTTCTATGAACTCACTATGCCCATCAGTGAATACCTTAGTGTGTCTACTTTCCGAAATGGGGTCATTTGTGGGGTTTTTCTACTGTCTGGGCATTGTAGAACCTCAGGAAACATGACAGGTGCTCAGAAAGTCAGAGCTGCTTCAAAAAGCGGAAATTCACATTTTTGTACCTTAGTTTGTAAACGCTATAACTTTTACCCAAACCATTTTTTTTTCCCAAACATTTTTTTTTTTATCAAAGACATGTAGAACAATAAATTTAGCGAAAAATTTATATATCGATGTCGTTTTTTTTGCAAAGTTTTACAGCTGAAAGTGAAAAATTTCATTTTTTTGCAAAAAAATCGTTAAATTTCGATTAATAACAAAAAAAGTAAAAATGTCAGCAGCAATAAAATACCACCAAATGAAAGCTCTATTAGTGAGAAGAAAAGGAGGTAAAATTCATTTGGGTGGTAAGTTGCATGACCGAGCAATAAACGGTGAAAGTAGTGTAGTGCAGAAGTGTAAAAAGTGGCCTGGTCATTAAGGGGGTTTTAGCTAGCGGGGTTAAAGTGGTTAAAGGGGTTTACTGGCCTTCGCCCCAAAACTAGATTTCATGTACTGTGCAGCCGTCTGACTGTGGGAAGCCTCGCTTTCCTTCCCTTGCATGGATGGACACAACCCTTACACTGCGTCGGCAGACTAAACTGCACAGCACAAGGAATATTCTCTTTCTCTACAGAACAATGTGGCTCCTCCAGTCAATCTCCTGCTGATAAAGTAAAAAGAAATACGGGGTTAACCTCTGGTTGTTAAAGAGAAGAGTCCTGGAGTGGAGAACTGTCACTTGGAAAAGAGAAATAGAAGGAAAAAGAAAAGGTATGCTAAGATCGCAGCCAAAATATGAAAAAGGAAAAACTGAATAATAGACTAAAAATAAAAATGGGTCAGTAAAAGAAAACGTAGAAAACTTCAGTTACAGGAAGTCTTGCTATATACAGTACATTGAGATTCAGTAAAAAGTATATGTTAACTTAAAACCAAACCTCAAATACAAAAAAAAAATACAAAAAAACTTTGGAAAACTTAAAACTGTATAGGACTGAATTAACATATTAATGTCTTGGAGGCTCCACCTGAAACACTAGCAGAATTATACCCACCCAGTCATTGAAATGTTCATTTGCCCAGCCCCAAACCAATTTCAGATTAATTTTACCAAAGAAGCAGGATTTAACATTTCAAGGTCCCAAAACCGTTTTTTTTTAAGGGAAGGGGAAAAGTCAATTAAAACTAGGTCTTAGAGTTCCTCCATTTTCTTTATATACAAACAGTAAAATGGTTTACAAAGACCTTAATTTACCCTTCTCTGGCACACAAAATTAGAACCTCTACTGTATTCCAGGCATATTGGGATTCAAAATCTGCTTCCTTGATCAATGACCTCGGCTGTCCCTGGCTTCTATTGGACTCCATCGTTTTAGTTTGACGGGAATACATGACAGTGTTAGTTCGCACTGTCTGGGACTTTTGAATGCCCTGTTGCTGGAACTCGATAGATTCATGCAGCCACAGTTCTGCCTTCTGGAGGGAACCATGGCTTTGGAATCTAGTGGGGAATTCACGGACAAACTTTCTCCCAAATCCAGACCTCAAAGGTCCCTTCTTTGGGGATGGTCCACTCTGAACCTACAGTCCCTTGGTGCCAATCTTTGTATATATGGGAGTGCTCCCTCAGGGTGAGCATTAGGGAAATTTTATAGTGGTAGAGCATGGAATTCCCCTCTCAGCTGATATGTGACAGAAGTCTTTATTTCCAGCTTCTTAGACCTCATGCACACGACCGTTGTTGTGTTCCGTTCCACAAAATGGGGTTCCGTTGTTCCGTGATCCGTTTCCGTTTTTGTTTCCATGTGTCCTCCTTTATTTTTGGAGGACCAACAGACATAAAGGAATGTAAATGCCATGCAAAAAAACGGACGCGGATGACAATCTTGTGTGCCTTGTTTTTTAGCGGTCCCATTGACTGGACTGGAACCACGGATCACGGACGCGGATGGCAAACGGTGCATTAGCCGAGTTTTCAACTGACCCATTGAAAATCACGAAAAACGGCGCAACAGACACTGAATAAAACAACGGTCGTGTGCATGAGGCCTTAGAGGGAGAGTTACGTGCTTACATATAGATTAAAGGTTACAGCAAAAATTTATTCAATGAGTATTTGCATGGCCTATAAGGCAGAAATATATGTGCAATCGTGGGTCCCAATAGCACTCTTAGTTAGTGTTTTCAAATCAAAAACCCGTACTCAGATCATTTTTTTATTAAACAGAAAAAGGCAAAAAAAGAAACGGGAAGAATAAAGGGAGAAAACAACAGAACAGTAAAGAGAAAGAAAAAAAAACAATGCCACGGCCGTGTTAACAATAATCACCTCAAACATATGTGTTCTTGAAACGTTTACTCAATCCCAAAATTTTGCAATGTCAACTGTGTCAACGTAATCATTCCACCTCTTCCAAATTTTCAGATAGGAATTATGTTTGCCCAGTGTAGACCATTTCAGTTTCTCAAACCTGTTTAGGCTACTTTCACACTAGCGTTCGATCGGATCCGTTCTGAACGGATCCGATCATAATAATGCAGACGGAGGCTCCGTTCAGAACGGATCCGTCTGCATTATTTTGGCATATAAAAGCTAAGTGTGAAAATAGCCTCGGACGGATCCGTCCAGACTTTCAATGTAAAGTCAATGGGGGACGGATCCGCTTGAAGAGTGAGCCATATTGTGGCATCTTCAAACGGATCCGTCCCCATTGACTTACATTGTAAGTCTGGACGGATCCGCACGCCTCCGCACGGCCAGGCGGACACCCGAACGCTGCAAGCAGCGTTCAGCTGTCCGCCTGTCCGTGCGGAGGCGAGCGGAGCGGAGGCTGAACGCTGCCAGACTGATGCAGTCTGAGCGGATCCGCATCCATTCAGACTGCATCAGGGCTGGACGGAAGCGTTCGGGTCCGCTCGTGAGCCCCTTCAAACGGAGCTCACGAGCGGACAGCCGAACGCTAGTGTGAAAGTAGCCTTATTTGGCATACTTCATTAAACCATTCCTTTATTGTTTGGGATTTCTGAACTAAGCCAGTATTTAGGAATAATCGCTTTTATTGCACATATTAGAAAGGGAAACAATTTGCCCTTCAAAATTTGGTTATTTTTTGGTAAATATTGAACAGAATCAATTCCCGATCCACATCGAAATCGGAGTGGTAGAGCTCAGATATAATCCGAGCAAATTTGTTCCATAGGGAAACAATCTTTCCACAGTCTACCCATATGTGAGCGAGTGTACTCTCTTCACTATCACATCTTCAACATTTTTTGGAAATTTCAGGATTCATTCTATTCAACAAAATTGGTGTCCTGTACCAATGGGTAAGTAATTTATAGTGGACCTCTTGCAATCTGGTGGCAGTTACCTTGAGGAGGAAAGCCTGGATGTAGCCTGTTTTTCTTTTTCATTAAAGGTTTTATTTAGTTCAGTGGACCATTTATCCAGATATGGAAGAGGTAAGGTGTTTTCATTGATAATATAATACAATCTGGAGATACCATGGTCCAGTGGTTTTCTATTTAAAATGATACTGGGTGAAGTATTGTTTGTATGTACAGTCGTGGCCAAAAGTTTTGAGAATGACACAAATATTAGTTTTCACAAAGTTTGCTGCTAAACTGCTTTTAGATCTTTGTTCCAGTTGTTTCTGTGATGTAGTGAAATATAATTACACGCACTTCATATGTTTTAACGGCTTTTATCGACAATTACATGACATTTATGCAAAGAGTCAGTATTTGCAGTGTTGGTCCTTCTTTTTCAGGACCACTGCAATTCGACTGGGCATGCTCTCAATCAACTTCAGGGCCAATTCCTGACTGATAGCAAACCCATTCTTTCATAATCACTTCTTGGAGTTTGTCAGAATTAGTGGGTTTTTGTTTGTCCACCCGCCTCTTGAGGATTGACCACAAGTTCTCAATGGGATTAAGATCTGGGAGTTTTCAGGCCATGGACCCAAAATGTCAACGTTTTGGTCCCCGAGCCACTTAGTTATCACTTTTGCCTTATGGCACGGTGCTCCATCGTGCTGGAAAATGCATTGTTGTTCACCAAAATGTTGTTGGATTGTTGGAAGAAGTTGCTGTTGGAGGGTGTTTTGGTACCATTCTTTATTCATGGCTGCAGGGCCGGTGCTACCATAAGGCAGACCAAGCGGCCGCCTTAGGGCGCACCCTGGGGGAGGGCGGAAAAATATGACATGGAGGGGGAGAAATGTGACATGGGGGTCTGATGGATGACATTGGGGGCTGATGGCTGGGGGATGATGTCTGACATGGGGTTCTGATCTGAGGTCTGATTAACATTGGAAGTCTGATTGGGGCTGTGAGCTGAGGTCTGATTAACATTGGGGGTCTGATTGCTGGTCTGACCTGAGTTCTAATGGAAATTTTTTTTTTCTTATTATCCTCCTCTAAAACCTAGGTGTGTCTTAGAGGTCGATAATTTGGTCCTTAACCACTTCAGCCCCGCTAGGTGAAACCCCCTTCATGACCAGAGCACTTTTTACACTTCGGCACTACACTACTTTCACCGTTTATCGCTCGGTCATGCAACTTACCACCCAAATGAATTTTACCTCCTTTTCTTCTCACTAATGGAGCTTTCATTTGGTGGTATTTCATTGCTGCTGGCATTTTTACTTTTTTTGTTATTAATTAAAATGTAACGATTTTTTTGCAAAAAAATGACATTTTTCACTTTCAGCTGTAAAATTTTGCAAAAAAAACGACATCCATATATAAATTTTTCGCCAAATTTATTGTTCTACATGTCTTTGATAAAAAAAAAATGTTTGGGCAAAAAAAAAATGGTTTGGGTAAAAGTTATAGCATTTACAAACTATGGTACAAAAATGTGAATTTCCGCTTTTTGAAACAGCTCTGACTTTCTGAGCACCTGTCATGTTTCCTGAGGTTCTACAATGCCCAGACAGTAGAAAAACCCCACAAATGACCCCATTTCGGAAAGTAGACACCCTAAGGTATTCGCTGATGGGCATAGTGAGTTCATAGAACTTTTTATTTTTTGTCACAAGTTAGCGGAAAATGATGATGATTTTATTTTTTTTATTTTTTCTTACAAAGTCTCATATTCCACTAACTTGCGACAAAAAATAAAAAATTCTAGGAACTCACCATGCCCCTCACAGAATACCTTGGGGTGTCTTCTTTCCAAAATGGGGTCACTTGTGGGGTAGTTATACTGCCCTGGCAATTTAGGGGCCCAAATGTGTGAGAAGAACTTTGCAATCAAAATGTGTAAAAAATGACCGGTGAAATCCAAAAGGTGCACTTTGGAATATGCGCCCCTTTGCCCACCTTGGCAGCAAAAAAGTGTGACACATCTGGTATCGCCGTACTCAGGAGAAGTTGGGGAATGTGTTTTGGGGTGTCATTTTACATATACCCATGCTGGGTGAGAAAAATATCTTGGTCAAATGCCAACTTTGTATAAAAAAATGGGAAAAGTTGTCTTTTGCCAAGATATTTCTCTCATCCAGCATGGGTATATGTAAAATGACACCCCAAAACACATTCCCCAACTTCTCCTGAGTACGGCGATACCAGATGTGTCACACTTTTTTGCAGCCAAGGTGGGCAAAGGGGCACACATTCCAAAGTGCACCTTTCGGATTTTGCAGGCCATTTTTTACACATTTTGATTGCAAGGTACTTCTCACACATTTGGGCCCCTAAATTGCCAGGGCAGTATAACTACGCCACAAGTGACCCCATTTTGGAAAGAAGACACCCCAAGGTATTCCGTGAGGGGCATGGCGAGTTCCTAGAATTTTTTATTTTTTGTCACAAGTTAGCGGAAAATGATGATTTTTTTTTTTTCCTCTTTTTTCCTTACAAAGTCTCATATTCCACTAACTTGCGACAAAAAATAAAAAATTCTAGGAACTCGCCATGCCCCTCACGGAATACCTTGGGGTGTCTTCTTTCCAAAATGGGGTCACTTGTGGCGTAGTTATACTGCCCTGGCAATTTAGGGGCCCAAATGTGTGAGAAGTACTTTGCAATCAAAATCTGTAAAAAATGACCGGTGAAATCCGAAAGGTGCACTTTGGAATATGTGCCCCTTTGCCCACCTTGGCATCAAAAAAGTGTCACACATCTGGTATCGCCGTACTCAGGAGAAGTTGGGGAATGTGATTTGGGGTGTCATTTTACATATACCCATGCTGGGTGAGAGAAATATCTTGGCAAAAGACAACTTTTCCCATTTTTTTATACAAAGTTGGCATTTGACCAAGATATTTTTCTCACCCAGCATGGGTATATGTAAAATGACACCCCAAAACACATTGCCCAACTTCTCCTGAGTACGGCGATACCAGATGTGTCACACTTTTTTGCTGCCAAGGTGGGCAAAGGGGCACATATTCCAAAGTGCACCTTTCGGATTTTGCAGGGCATTTTTTACACATTTTGATTGCAAAGTTCTTCTCACACATTTGGGCCCCTAAATTGCCAGGGCAGTATAACTACCCCACAAGTGACCCCATTTTGGAAATAAGACACCCCAAGGTATTCCGTGAGGGGCATGGCGAGTTCCTAGAATTTTTTATTTTTTGTCGCAAGTTAGTGGAATATGAGACTTTGTAAGGAAAAAAGAAAAAAAAAGAAAAATCATCATTTTCCGCTAAATTGTGACAAAAAAATAAAAAATTCTAGGAACTCGCCGTGCCCCCCACGGAATACCTTGGGGTGTCTTCTTTCCAAAATGGGGTCACTTGTGGCGTAGTTATACTGCCCTGGCAATTTAGGGGCCCAAATGTGTAAGAAGTACCTTGCAATCAAAATGTGTAAAAAATGGCCTGCGAAATCCGAAAGGTGCCCCTTTGCCCACCTTGGCTGCAAAAAAGTGTCACACACGTGGTATCGCCGTACTCAGGAGAAGTTGGGTAATGTGTTTTGGGGTGTCATTTTACATATACCCATGCTGGGTGAGAGAAATATCTTGGTCAAAAGACAACTTTTCCCATTTTTTTATACAAAGTTGGCATTTGACCAAGATATTTTTCTCACCCAGCATGGGTATATGTAAAATGACACCCCAAAACACATTCCCCAACTTCTCCTGAGTACGGCGATACCACATGTGTGACACTTTTTTGAAGCCTAGATGCGCAAAGGGGCCCAAATTCCTTTTAGGAGGGCATTTTTAGACATTTGGATCCCAGACTTCTTCTCACACTTTCGGGCCCCTAAAAAGCCAGGGCAGTATAAATACCCCACATGTGACCCCACTTTGGAAAGAAGACACCCCAAGGTATTCAATGAGGGGCCTGGCGAGTTCCTAGAATTTTTTTTTTTTGCATAAGTTAGCGGATATTGATTTTTTTTTTGTTTTTTTCTCACAAAGTCTCACTTTCCGCTAACTTAGGACAAAAATTTCAATCTTTCATGGACTCAATATGCCCCTCACGGAATACCTTGGGGTGTCTTCTTTCCGAAATGGGGTCACATGTGGGGTATTTATACTGCCCTGGCTTTTTAGGGGCCCTAAAGCGTGAGAAGAAGTCTGGAATATAAATGTCTAAAAATGTTTACGCATTTGGATTCCGTGAGGGGTATGGTGCGTCCATGTGAGATTTTATTTTTTGACACAAGTTAGTGGAATATGAGACTTTGTAAGAAAAAACAAAAACAAAAACAAACAAAAAATTTCCGCTAACTTGTGCCAAAAAAATGTCTGAATGGAGCCTTACCAGGGGGGGGTGATCAATGACAGGGGGGTGATCAATGACAGGGGGGTGATCACCCATATAGACTCCCTGATCACCCCCCTGTCATTGATCACCCCCCCTGTAAGGCTCCATTCAGACATCCGCATGATTTTTTACGGATCCATGGATACATGGATCGGATCCACAGAACGCATGCGGACGTCTGAATGGAGCCTTACAGGGGGGTTATCAATGACAGGGGGTGATCAGGGTAATCAGGGTGATCACCCCCCTGTCACTGATCACCCCCCCTGTAAGGCTCCATTCAGACATCAGCATGATTTTTTACGGATCCATGGATACATGGATCGGATCCACAAAACGCATGCGGACGTCTGAATGGAGCCTTACAGGGGGGGGGGGTGATCAATGACAGAGGGGTGATCACCCATATAGACTCCCTGATCACCCCCCTGTAAGGCTCCATTCAGACATCCGCATGATTTTTTACGGATCCATGGATACATGGATCGGATCCACAAAACGCATGCGGACGTCTGAATGGAGCCTTACAGGGGGGTTATCAATGACAGGGGGTGATCAGGGTAATCAGGGTGATCACCCCCCTGTCACTGATCACCCCCCCTGTAAGGCTCCATTCAGACATCCGCATGATTTTTTACGGATCCATGGATACATGGATCGGATCCACAGAACGCATGCGGACGTCTGAATGGAGCCTTACAGGGGGGTTATCAATGACAGGGGGTGATCAGGGTAATCAGGGTGATCACCCCCCTGTCACTGATCACCCCCCCTGTAAGGCTCCATTCAGACATCAGCATGATTTTTTACGGATCCATGGATACATGGATCGGATCCACAAAACGCATGCGGACGTCTGAATGGAGCCTTACAGGGGGGGGGGTGATCAATGACAGAGGGGTGATCACCCATATAGACTCCCTGATCACCCCCCTGTAAGGCTCCATTCAGACATCCGCATGATTTTTTACGGATCCATGGATACATGGATCGGATCCACAAAACGCATGCGGACGTCTGAATGGAGCCTTACAGGGGGGTTATCAATGACAGGGGGTGATCAGGGTAATCAGGGTGATCACCCCCCTGTCACTGATCACCCCCCCTGTAAGGCTCCATTCAGACGTCCACATGATTTTTACAGATCCATGGATACATGGATCGGATCCACAGAACGCATGCGGACGTCTGAATGGAGCCTTACAGGGGGGTTATCAATGACAGGGGGTGATCAGGGTAATCACCCCCCTGTCACTGATCACCCCCCCCTGTAAGGCTCCATTCAGACGTCCGCATGATTTTTACGGATCCATGGATACATGGATCGGATCCACAGAACGCATGCGGACGTCTGAATGGAGCCTTACAGGGGGGTTATCAATGACAGGGGGTGATCAGGGTAATCAGGGTGATCACCCCCCTGTCACTGATCACCCCCCCCTGTAAGGCTCCATTCAGACGTCCGCATGATTTTTACGGATCCATGGATACATGGATCGGATCCACAGAACGCATGCGGACGTCTGAATGGAGCCTTACAGGGGGGTTATCAATGACAGGGGGTGATCAGGGTAATCACCCCCCTGTCACTGATCACCCCCCTGTAAGGCTCCATTCAGACGTCCGCATGATTTTTACGGATCCATGGATACATGGATCGGATCCGTAAAAATCATGCGGACGTCTAAATGGAGCCTTACAGGGGGGTGATCAATGACAGGGGGGTGATCAATGACAGGGGGTGATCAGGGAGTGTATATGGGTGATCACCTGCCTGTCATTGATCACCCCCCTGTAAGGCTCCATTCAGACGTCCGTATGCTTTTTGCGGATCCGATCCATGTATCCGTGGATCCGTAAAAATCATACGGACGTCTGAACGGAGCCTGACAGGGCGGTGATCAATGACAGGGGGGTGATCAGGGAGTTTATATGGGGTGATCAGGGGTTTATAAGGGGTTAATAAGTGACGGGGGGGGGGTGTAGTGTAGTGTGGTGTTTGGTGGGACTGTACTGACCTACCTGAGTCCTCTGGTGGTCGATCCTAACAAAAGGGACCACCAGAGGACCAGGTAGGAGGTATATTAGACGCTGTTATGAAAACAGCGTCTAATATACCTGTTAGGGGTTAAAAAATTCGGATCTCCAGCCTGCCAGCGAACGATCGCCGCTGGCAGGCTGGAGATCCACTCGCTTACCTTCTGTTCCTGTGAGCGCGCGCGCCTGTGCGCGCGCGTTCACAGGAAATCTCGCGTCTCGCGAGAAGACACGTATATGCGTCCAGGAGGAGTAAAGCAACCACCTCCCGGACGCATATCTGCGTACAGCGGTCGGGAGGTGGTTAAACCAGCCATTGACTGAAGCAGAGAGAAGATACCAGGACCACAGAGAGGAGAAGGGGGGGGGGGGGGGGCGCCAAAATGTAGCTTCACTTGTGTTGGCAAAAATCCTTGCACCGGCCCTGCATGGCTGTGTTTTGGGGCAAAATTGTGAGTGAGGCCACTCCCTTGGATGAGAAGCAACCCCACACATGAATGGTCTCAGGATGCTTTACTGTTGGCATGACACAGGACTGATGGTAGCGCTCACCTTTTCTTCTCCGGACAAGCCTTTTTCCTGATGCCCCAAACAATCGGAAAGAGGCTTCATTGGAGAATATGACTTTGCCCCAGTCCTCAGCAGTCAGTTTCACCATATTTTCTGCAGAAGATCAATCTGTCCCTGATGTTTTTTTTGGAGAGAAGTGGCTTCTTTGCTGCCCTTCTTGACACCAGGCCATCTTCCAAAAGTCTTCGCCTCACTGTGCGTGCAGATTCGCTCACACCTGCCTGCTGCCATTCCTGAGCAAGCTCTGCACTGGTGGCACTCCGATCCCGCAGCTGAATCCTCTTTAGGAGACGATCCTGGCGCTTGCTGGACTTTCTTGGACGCCCTGAAGCCTTCTTAACAAAAATTGAACCTCTTTCCTTGAAATTCTTGATGATCCTATAAATTGTTGATTGAGGTGCAATCTTAGTAGCCACAATATCCTTGCCTGTGAATCCATTTTTATGCAACGCTATGATGGCTGCACGCGTTTCTTTGCAGGTCACCATGGTTAACAATGGAAGAACAATGATTTTAAGCATCACCCTCCTTTTAACAGGTCAAGTCTGCCATTTTAACCCAATCAGTCTGACATAATGATCTCCAGCCTTGTGCTCCTCAACATTCTCACCTGAGTTAATAAGACAATGACAGAAATTATCTCAGCAGGTCCTTAAATGACAGCAATGAAATGCAGTGGAAAGTTTTTTTGGGGATTAAGTTAATTTTCATGGCAAAGAAGGACTATGCAATTCATCTGATCACTCTTCATAACATTCTGGAGTATATGCAAATTGCTATTATAAAAACTTAAGCAGCAACTTTTCCAATTTCCAATATTTATGTAATTCTCAAAACTTTTGGCCACGACTGTAGTTCTGTAGTAGGTATATCCAAAGTATCTATGTATGCCTGCAAAAGAACGTATTCAGTTTCTGTGAGTTGGGGAGTCATTGTTAAATTTCTAAAGTTTTCATATGTAGGTACAGTTGCAAGAAAAAGTATGTGAACCCTTTGGAATGATATGGATTTCTGCACAAATTGGTCATAAAATGTGATCTGATCTTCATCTACGTCACAACAATAGACAATCACAGTCTGCTTAAGCTAATAACACACAAAGAATTAAATGTTACCATGTTTTTATTGAACACACCATGTAAACATTCACAGTGCAGGTGGAAAAAGTATGTGAACCCTTGGGCTTAATAACTGGTTGAACCTCCTTTGGCAGCAATAACTTCAACCAAACTTTTCTGTAGTTGCAGATTAGACGTGCACAATGGTCAGGAGTAATTCTTGACAATTCCTCTTTACAGAACTGTTTCAGTTCAGCAATATTCTTGGGATGTCGGGTGTGAATCGCTTCCTTGAGGTCATGCCACAGCATCTCAATCAGGTTGAGGCCAGGACTCTAACTAGGCCACTCCAGAAGGCGTATTTTCTTCTGTTTAAGCCATTCTGTTGAATTACTTCTATGCTTTGGGTCGTTGTCCTGTTGCAACACCCATCTTCTGTTGAGCTTCAGCTGGTGGACAGATGGCCTTAAGTTCTGCAAAATGTCTTGATAAACTTGGGAATTCATTTTTCCTTCGATGATAGCAATCTGTCTAGGCCCTGACGCAGCAAAGCAGCCCCAAACCATGATGCCCCCACCACCATACTTCACAGTTGGGATGAGGTTTTGATGTTGGTGTGCTGTGCCTCTCTTTCGACATAGTGTTGTGTGTTTCTTCCAAACAACTCAACTTTGGTTTCATCAGTCCACAGAATATTTTGCCAGTTCTGCTGTGGAACATCCAAGTTCTCTTGTGCAAACTGTAAACGTGCAGAAATGTTTTCTTGGGACAGCAGTGGCTTCCTCTGTGGTATCCTCCCTTGAAATCCATTCTTGTTAAGTGTTTTACGTATCGTAGATTCGATAACAGGGATGTTAGCATATGTCAGAGACTTTGTAAGTCTTTAGCTGACACTCTAGGATTCTTCTTCACCTCATTGAGCAGTCTGCGCTGTGCTCTTGCAGTCATCTTTACAGGATGGCCACTCCCAGTGAGAGTAGTAGCAGTGCTAAACTTTCTCAATTTATAGACAATTTGTCTTACCGTGGACTGATGAACAGCAAGGCTTTTGGAGATACTTTTATAACCCTTTCCAGCTTTATGCAAGTCAACAATTCTTAATCGTAGGTCTTCTGAGAGCTCTTTTGTGCAAGGCATCATTCACATCAGGCAATGCTTCTTGTGAAAAGCAAACCCAGAACTGGTGTGTGTTTTTTATAAGGCAGGGAGGCTGTAAGCAACAGCTCCAATCTCATCTCATTGATTGGACTCCAGTTGGCTGACACCTCACTCCAATTAGCTCTTGGAGATGTCATTAGTCTAGGGGTTCACATACTTTTTCCACCTGCACTGTGAATGTTTACATGGTATGTTCAATAAAAACACGGTAACATTTAATTATTTGTGTGTTATTAGTTTAAGCAGACTGTGATTGTCTATTGTTGTGACTTAGATGAAGATCAGATCACATTTTATGACCAATTTGTGGAGAAATCAATATAATTCCAAAGGGTTCACATACTTTTTCTTGCAACTGTATTCTTCAGTGTTGGTTATATACTGTGGAGAAGCAGGAGTAGTTTCTTTCAGCTGGACTGAGGTATCTCCACGCATCTATGAGTTGTCTGTTTTGAAATAATTTCCTGATACTTCTTATTTTACTATGAGAAATCGAAGATTTCCCCCTAGTCGTATCAATACTGGGTTCAAGCGGAACATTATAATCGCCGCCCATTATAAGGTTGCCTTCTGCGAATTTGTCCAAAATATTAAACACATGTTTCAGAAATTCCATCTGTTTGGTATTGGGTGTGTAAACATAAAGTATAATTATTAAAGACTCACCTATCCATCCCTTAACCATTACATACCGAACTTCTACATCCGGGATTGTGTCTTTAGGTTTAAAACCCAATGAATTATGCATAATAATTGAAACCCCTTTCCGTCTCCTGAGGGGCATTTTAGAGTTAAACCACTGTACATATGGAATGGATTTTATAAGGGGAGTGTATGTTTTCCTAAAATGTGTTTCTTGTATGAGAGCAATTCCTATCTTCTTTTGTTTCAAATACCTTAAAATCTGCGTTCTTCTTTTAGGGATATTCAGACCGTTGACATTATATGTAGCAATCATTAAATTCTGCATGGGAAAGGATCAAGTATATTTATTTTCTGTATGTGACAATTAACAAAAACATAGTAAGAAGTTTAAAATTGAACAAGTTTAAACCTATGTAACAGATAGCTGTAAGTCTCGATTAAGAGCTTAGGTACAGCTAAAGGAGGAAGAGGAAAGCTACTGGCAACTGATGGGGTAGGACAAGGGCCCACAGAATGCCAGATTAATAAGTAGCTAAGGTGGAGGGGGGGGTCTTCGGGGGTAGGAAGAAGCCCCTCAGGTAATTAGTGTATATAGTTATGCGTGCTCAGTTAGCACCCATAAGTTACAAAATATATGTAACAAAATTGGTGGTATTGTATAATAACAAATATCTGTATGTAACCCGGTGCCTCATAAAATGACGCCTTTGGTGAAAGTATTGCCTAACCAACATGGAATATTATTAGCTTAGGCCTCTTTCACACTTGCGTTGTCCGGATCCGGCGTGTACTCCACTTGCCGGAATTACACGCCGGATCCGGAAAAACGCAAGTGTACTGAAAGCATTTGAAGACGGATCCGTCTTCAAAATGCTTTCAGTGTTACTATGGCACCCAGGACGCTATTAAAGTCCTGGTTGCCATAGTAGTAGTGGGGAGCGGGGGAGCGGCATACTTACAGTCCGTGCGGCTCCCGGGGCGCTCCAGAATGACGTCAGAGCGCCCCATGCGCATGGATCATGTGATCCATGCGATCACGTCATCCATGCGCCTGGGGCGCCCTGACGTCACTCTGGAGCGCCCCGGGAGCCGCACGGATGGTAAGTATGCTGCTCCCCGCTCCCCACTACAGTTTACCATGGCTGCCAGGACTTTAGCGTCCCGGCAGCCATGGTAACCATTGAGAAAAAGCTAAACGTCGCATCCGGCAATGCGCCGAAACGACGTTTAGCTTAAGGCCGGATCCGGATCAATGCCTTTCAATGGGCATTCATTCCGGATCCGGCCTTGCGGCAAGTGTTCCGGATTTTTGGCCGGAGCAAAAAGCGCAGCATGCTGCGCTATTTGCTGCGGCCAAAAAACGTTCCGTTCCGGAATGGAAGACATCCTGATGCATCCTGAAGGACGGACTGTCCATTCAGAATGCATTAGGATAATCCTGATCAGTATTCTTCCGGCATAGAGCCCCGACGACGGAACTCTATGCCGGAAGACTATAACGCAGGTGTGAAAGGGCCCTTAAACAGTGAAAGGTCTACAGTAAACATAGTGCAGTATTTGCAAATGAAACATAGGAAACATCCAAGTCTATTCAAATAGTTGAGCCCAACACTAAAAAGCATAGACACAATGCTTTCTAATAGGAAACTGTGTCTGTGGTTCCGGGTAAAATCAGAGAAGCAGTATGGAATTCTGTAGTTGCCGTGTGTGTCCGCATATGCCAGAAATGCTGAATACAGCTTTGTGCTTGAAGCAAAACCAGTTAGCAGAAGATATATTTTCCTTACAGCCTCTGACCTCTGCACAAAGATGCACGGCACACAGTTCTGTGGCTCTCAGGTATATGCATTTGTGTGTATATGTACAATATGTGCAGCTGCACAAGGGCCCTGCAGGAAAAAGGGCCCACTTTTACCTAAAAAATGGTTCCTGTTATCTAAAAGATAATAGGCAGGGGCTAAACTGCTTCCTATATGGGTCTCACAATCAGGAGCGTACATAGAAATCACTGGGCCCCATAGCAAGAATCTGAATTGGGCCCCCTAACTCCGCCCACTACCCACCCCTGGTTCATCCCACCTCCTGTCCTGGCTCCTCCCCTGCCACACCCCCATTTGCCAATAAAGAAATGTATACATATGTTCGTACGTATTGGTACTGACCCAGAGAATGAAGAGCACAGGTCAGTTTTGCGGCAAAGGGAATGCCGTAGGAACAAAACCCTGTGGTATCTGAATCTATGGGACTCCAGTGGATATTCCATAAAAGTTTTATCTGCAGTCCTATGTAACATTACAAATAACACAGTTATAACTCTATGCGTACAGATAATGTTACAGATAATGTAGTAGATGTTACCTCTTGTCCTATGTAACACCACAAATAACACAGTGATAACTCTCTGCGTACAGATATTGTAGTAGATGTTACCTGCAGTCCTATGTGTGAGGAGCTAGTAACCCACATTAGCACTTTTAAAGCATTACTAAAGTTTCCCAAAACTTTTGGTATGTTAAAAGTTGTGATCACAACTTTTGAAATGTCTCTATGACATATCAAAAGTTTTGTGAAAAGTTAGTGACCCTTTAAATCACGCAGTCTCTATGCTGTTCTTGGCTGTGGCCTTAAAAAGTGCAAAGAAATGTGAAATGGGCATTAGTCTGTCTTTTTGTCCCCATAGCAATTCGAATGTTGAATAAACAATTTTTCCTGTGGATGATGAATGCCTCACATTTCATTTCTTGGATCTGAATATGAACATTGGTTTCCACTAGTTCTGCTGAACATGGCCAGTGTTGTGCGGAGAGTCAGGATTGATTAGTGTGTGCATTGCTAATGGTTATTGTGGACCACTTGAAAATTATCAGAGTGCCAGTCATAGTATTCCGTTTACCTGCTGGATAACTGTACGTGAGTGCCTGTGACATCACAAGTGGATTTTATTCCGGTGAGTGACTGTGACATCACAAGTAGGATAAATTCAGGTTAGCAATTGTGACATAACAAGTGGGTTTCATTCTGGTGAATGACTATGACATCACAGGTAGGTTATATTCAGGTTAGTGACTGTGACATCACAAGTGGGTTTCATTTCGGTGAGTGACTGTGACTTCTTAAGTAGGTTATATTCAGGTTAGTAACTGTGACATCACAAGTGGGTTATATTCAGGTGAGCTGCTGTGACAAAACAAGTGTCTCTCTCTCTCAGGTATGCTACTGTGACATCACAGCTGTGATTCCTGATATATAAGTGTAAGGACGTCACAACATACATGTGACATCACAGCTGTTTCAGTGAATTACATTACTGTGACATCGCAATTGCGCCTCTGTCAGGCAAGCGGCTGTGATGTCACAAGTTCCTGTTAGATAATCGCCACCAGGCTCGGACTGGCCCACAGGGGTACTGGTCCACAGGGGTACAGGGGAATCCCCCGGTGGGCCCCTAAGCAAGGTGGGCCCCTATTCTCCCACCCCCTGCACAAGTGGCACATAACACATTAAATTTACTGCACTTAGATACATATAGTACAGACCAAAAGTTTGGACACACCTTCTCATTCAAAGAGTTTTCTTTATTTTCATGACTATGAAAATTGTAGATTTACACTGAAGGCATCAAAACGATGAATTAACATATGTGGAATTCTATACATAACAAAAAAGTGTGAAACAACTGAAAATAGATCATATTCTAGGTTTTTCAAAGTAGCCACCTTTTGCTTTGATTACTGCTTTGCACACTCTTGGCATTCTCTCGATGAGCTTCAAGAGGTAGTCACCTGAAATGGTCTTCCAACAGTCTAGAAGGAGTTCCCAGAGATGCTTAGCACTTGTTGGCCCTTTTGCCTTCACTCTGCGGTCCAGCTCACCCCAAACCATCTCGATTGGGTTCAGGTCCGGTGACTGTGGAGGCCAGGTCATCTGGCGCAGCACCCCATCACTCTTCTTCATGGTCAAATAGCCCTTACACAGCCTGGAGGTGTGTTTGAGGTCATTGTCCTGTTGAAAAATAAATGATGGTCCAACTAAACGCAAACCGGATGGAATAGCATGCCGCTGCAAGATGCTGTGGTAGCCATGCTGGTTCAGTATGCCTTCAATTTTGAATAAATCCCCAACAGTGTCACCAGCAAAGCACCCCCACACCATCACACCTCCTCCTCCATGCTTCACGGTGGGAACCAGGCATGAAGAGTCCATCCGTTCACCTTTTCTGCATAGCACAAAGACACAGTGGTTGGAACCAAAGATCTCAAATTTGGACTCATCAGACCAAAGCACAGATTTCCACTGGTCTAATGTCCATTCCTTGTGTTCTTTAGCCCAAACAAGTCTCTTCTGCTTGTTGCCTGTCCTTAGCAGTGGTTTCCTAGCATATATTCTACCATGAAGGCCTGATTCACACAGTCTCCTCTTAACAGTTGTTCTAGAGATGTGTCTGCTGCTAGAACTCTGTGTGGCATTGACCTGGTCTCTAATCTGAGCTGCTGTTAACCTGCGATTTCTGAGGCTGGTGACTCGAATGAACTTATCCTCCGCAGCTCTTGGTCTTCCTTTCCTGGGGCGGTCTGCATGTGAGCCAGTTTCTTTGTAGCGCTTGATGGTTTTTGTGACTGCACTTGGGGACACTTTCTTAAAGTAATGATGGCCACTCGTTTTTCTTTACTTAGGTGCTTTTTTCTTGCCATAATACAAATTCTAACAGTCTATTCAGTAGGACTATCAGATGTGTATCCACCTGACTTCTCCACAACTAAACTGATGGTCCCAACCCCATTTATAAGGCAAGAAATCCCACTTATTAAACCTGACAGGGCACACCTGTGAAGTGAAAACCATTTCAGGTGACTACCTCTTGAAGCTCATCAAGAGAATGCCAAGAGTGTGCAAAGCAGTAATCAAAGCAAAAGGTGGCTACTTTGAAGAACCTAGAATATGACATATTTTCAGTTGTTTCACACTTTTTTGTTATGTATATAATTCCACATGTGTTAATTTATAGTTTTGATGCCTTCAGTGTGAATCTACAATTTTCATAGTCATGAAAATAAAGAAAACTCTTTGAATGAGAAGGTGTGTCCAAACTTTTGGTCTGTACTGTATATTCAATCTACAGCACCTCAACCAGCCTATGTTCATATAAGAAAACTTGTTCAATTATTTATTATATTCAAATGTATCCGTACAGGTGGGCCCTAAGTACCCCAGTCCGACACTGATCGCCACTGACATCACAAGTTGGTTTCTGTCAGGTAAGATGCTGTGATATCACACCTGTATTTCGGTGAGGTAAGCTACTGGGACATCACAAGTGGATTTCAGACATGTGAGCTTCTGTGTCATTACAGCTTGTTTCCTCAGATAAGATAGGGTGATGTTATAAGTGTTTCAGTCAAGTAACTAGGTGTGACATCACAGCTCACCTTCTCTCAGCTAAGCAGTTGTCAGACTATGGGGGGGGGGGGGGGTCAGTAAGGTTATCTGCTGCTACATCACAACTCGACATCAGATTACCACATGAACATCAAGGAGCCCAAATACTCTTGCACAGAGCCCCTCTGCTATATGTGTCTACTCCTGGCATGTGTGACTATATACATCCTCCTGATAGAAATCCTGCAAAAGGCAGTAGTAGAAACTGCCATATAGTCTGCATTTTAGGAAAAGTCTACCAAAAGGCTTGAAATAATATGGGGCAACATATGACTGGTTGTTTTGGAAGGTCCTTTATAACGTGTCCTGAATATGTTTTCCATCAACATCACCATTTATTCAAGTGCAACACATTCATGTGCAGTCATCAGTCACTAAGAAAGAACCATTTCACACATGGCAGCTTGATGTTGTCTTTATTGGTTTCTTTTTGTTGCATTGTACGGCACAAGAAAACGTGTTTCCTGCCTATGCCCAGTCTCCACAGAGTATATTGACACTGTAAATGTATTGTCATCTGAGGGCAGTTAGTAGTATGTAGCTGGATAAGTACTAGAGGTCGGTGGCTGCAAGAAGCTATCCACAGACTAAACATACATTCTGCAGTTAGACATCTTAATCTTCTGGACAATGGTAATAAAACACATTTTCTGTGCAGTTTCCTTTGGTGCCATACAGAGCCGGTGTATACCCCAGACACTGCAGATATGGTTCAGATATCTGTCAGCAAAGAACTCAACACTGAAGAAGACTACATGCAGACCTACATAATTTTTACATGTAAACATCAGTTATTCTTTGGCATTTGAAGCATTTACATGAATGTTTCTAAGGTTTCGGCATACAGACTTTCAGTGTATGTACTGATGTCATTCATACTCCATTTACGACAGATATCATGGTGACCATCCACAGTGGTCTCAAGGATCTATTTTTCAGTCTTCTGAGCTTCTCTAGGCACAAGGTTCAGTATCACAGGTTTTGTTGTCTTTAGGAATCCTCGGGTGTCAATTTCCACTGGGATCTGTAACATTAGATTTAACAGATTAGGACTTGCATAAAATAGTCTGTACATTAAAGGTGGTTTCCAGTGTCAGGTTATTACAAGTTAACCTTTTTGCGACATCCGCCATATATGTTTGGTTGATGTTGAGTCTTTAAAGATGAAGTCCACTTAGC
This sequence comes from Bufo gargarizans, assembly GCF_014858855.1. Taxonomy (NCBI): domain Eukaryota; kingdom Metazoa; phylum Chordata; class Amphibia; order Anura; family Bufonidae; genus Bufo; species Bufo gargarizans. The sequence goes on from NC_058080.1 coordinate 120,857,284, forward strand.
TCCATAGCTAGCAGGTATCTGCTGTTTTAAAGACAACTCTGATCACAGACTTTTAACCTCTCAGGTGTTGTGGTCAAGTGTGACCACAGCATCTGAGTGGTCCCAGGGTAAGATGCTTCTGGTGACTGAGTACCCACCAACCTCGCAACAAGATCGCAAGAGCGGTTCGTTTGCTATGACAGCCTGGAGTCTTCTGAAGGCTGCTAGATCTGTCATATTAAAGTCCCTATTGAGTCCCGACCTGTCCAGCAAGCAGGACCTGCTGTCTTCCGCTCTGTTCACATTACAGGGCTCCCAGGCTGTCTGTACTGGACTTCTGGATCTCATCTGTCAACTTCTGCACGGACCAGTTCACATGTCTCTCTGCATCCCAAGCAACACATCCCTTGGTTATGTGCCACTTAGGAGCCATGGAGTCAGAAAATAGCAGCAGGTAAGCATAGATTTCTCCACAGGTCCTGCTTTCTGGGAAGGGGTGTGTGATTTTATTTTTAAAAAATGTAATCACGGAAAACTGCTTAAAGAAAAATATATTAATTTTTACTATAGACTGCAATGGTAAACATAAAAGAAAATGTATAAATTTGATATATGAAACTATGGTATATACATGTGATGCCACTGTAACTGTGCTGAACAGAATAAAAGTAACTGTGATGTAATTTTTACTGCACATGAAAATGAAAACCATGAAACAATGGCGGAATTGTGTTTTTAATTTTTTCCATTTCCATCCTGTTTAGAATTTGTTTCCAGCTTTTCACTATGTGGTACACAATATTAAATGGTGCCAATAGAAAGTACAACTTGTCCCGCAAAAAACAAGTGAATAAAAAAAAAAATGCTGTGTCGGGAAAGGGTTAAAGGGGTTGGCCCATCTCACATATTGTGAGGATATGCTAGGATATGCCACCATTGTCTGATATCTCTAGAACAGAGTCTGCAAAGTGAAGGAGAGTAGACTGCGCATGCGCGGCCCCCTCCCTCCCTACATTTCGAGGATGCCACTCGACTCTTTCTGGCAGTCACATAGAGATGAATGGAGGGTGGCCGTGCATGCTCTGTCTGCTCTCCTTCACTTAGCAGATTCTGTTCTAGAGATAGGTGCGGGTCCCAGAGTTGGGTTCGGCACCTTTCAGACATTGGTGGCCAATTTTAGTGATATGCCACCAATGTGTGAGATGGGCCAGCCCCTTTAATGGTTCTATTATGAAGAATTACTTCAACAATATTCTTTATGTTCCAGTTCCTCACCATTTATAGAATTTCTAATTGCTGTCACTGAATAAAAACCGAGCACATATAACACTCACAGTTGTTTTCTACACTGTATTTAGAGTAGGAAATCCTTTGTGAGCCGAATGCATCTGCATCTCTCTACCGAGTGCTTGCTATTATCGGTACAGGTGTGCACTGTCTGTCTAGAGTCCAGACTGTTCTATTCATTATAATCAGGCATCTTTCATCCTGATGAATGTTTGATCGTTCATTGGCTGATCTCTTATACGAGCCTATTATCGGGAACAAGTGTTCGTATTCCTGATAACTGGCCTGAAATCATGCAGTGTAATAGGGCCTTTAGAATCCATTAAATGTGACTTACTGGAGTGTCTTTGCACGTTCGAAAAGAAAAGTTCTGCAGTAGCAGGGTGATCGCTGATTTCATATTGAGCAATGCAAATCTCATTCCTATGCAGTTCCTTGGTCCAGCTCCAAAGGGTAGGAAGGTGTAAGGGTCTTGTGTTTCTCTGTTCTCTTTACTAAATCTGTGCATGAAGAAGAAACAAAATTGTACAAAATGTAAGTGAATCAATAGTGTAATTTCACTGTGACCACAGTCACTGATGATAGTGGGGGTAAGTGGGTCCCTCTATGGATTCAAGATAAAATGTATCCAATTCTGAATTGATTTGTGCTACCACCAGATATAGTGTGTGTGTATGGCTTGACAAAGGCTCCATAGAGAGAGCTGAAACGTTGCTGTTCACATATGGGTGAATAAAATACCCTTTTGCTTTTCACGGATACTTGCTGCCTTGGATTCTTTTTCTACATATATATATATATATATATATATATATATATATGAAAGATGAGACTGCAACTCATTTGTCAGTGCATATTTTTATATAGGACTTATCTGAATTTATATAATAAATGTTGATTGTATGCAAAATTTCTGTTTTAACAGTCAACATGAATATGTAATAAAATACATGTTTTAAACTTTTATAATTGGGGCAAATATCCTGGCAATTTCTTTGAAAAAAAAAAATCACAAAAAAATCTTATAACCAAGAGAAGTCTCAGTATTAAAATGTACAGGAGTTTACCAGAGCAATTCAAAGGGGGTATTTTGGTTATTTAAATTTATTCCCTATCCACAGGATAGGGTATAAGTATTTAATCAGTGGGGTTCCTACTGCTAGGATCCCTAAAAATCACGAGAACGAGGGCCCTAAACGCCACAGGGCCTCTCGAAATAAACGGAAAGGCAGGTCAGGCGTGCATATTGGCTCACTATTCATCTCTATGGGAGTGGTACTCAGCTATCTCCAACAGTCCCACAGAGATGAACGGAGCGGCAGTGAGCACGCCTGACCTCCCAGAATACCCCTTTAATAAAATGATGTTTTTCAGATGTAAATTCTTCCTATGTACAGGTAATTTGTCTTTATACTATTTTGTACTAATATACTAAATACTCCCATATGTATACCTTTCAGGTCTGAATTCTTCTGGTTCAGGCCAGAGCTCTGGGTCACGGTGCAGCACGAAGGCTGGGATCACAGTCACAACGCCCTTGGGGATAGTTACTCCATTGATCTCAGTTGTTGCCTTACATACACGTTCAATTCTGCCGGCTGCAGGGTAGAGCCGCAGGTTTTCGTAAAGCACCATATCAAGGTATTCCATCTGCATCAGAGCTTCGTATGTAGGAGGAGCCTGCAGACAATGAATGCATCGCTTGTTTATTGCCTGGGATTACCTTGTAATGTAAAGGCCTTTATACATTTCACCAAAAGTCCCCCATACCCACGTTAAAAGTGTCTTATTTAGCCAAACCAGTACCCTGTTCTACATTGATGAGGGGCATAAACCCTAAAACAGCAGTCTGCACATGAGTCTTTTTCTTCTTGAAAAGATTTAGCTCTTGACTTCATTGTTCCAAGGCCTATCGAAAGAGCCAGACACTGACATATAGGATAGTCATCCAATAGGTGGAGCCAGATTTTGTTCCACTAGATACGAGCTAAGAGCTTATTTACATTTCCTTTTTCCCAAGGAGCATTTCCTGGCCCATAAGACTCCTGATGCCAACTTGGAGGTCTCCACAAAGAGAAACTTAATTCTTCCAGACCCAAGTCAAAGGCCTCTGCTGTTCTAATGCCTATTTAAAGGGCCAGACATTGACCTATTATGTAGACAGCTTTTTGCCCTCCTAGATAAGAGTTTATTGAAATTCCATGTTCCCCAATGACATCACTTTTTAATTGTCAAAATTATATTCTGAGAGAGCTGTGGCAATCATTATGGCAGAATGGCAAATCTGCTTACTTCCATCTGAATATGGGAGCAGGGCATACATGTATTATAACCGCATATAACTAAGAATGTTTGATGGAAGACTAATACTTTGATTTTAAGTACTAAATGCTACTTGCTGCTTGTACCTACAGTGCTACTGTTACAAGAGAACAGAGACGTGTTCCATCCTGAAGCATCAAACTGAAGGTGCTGTAAATATGTTTTTTGCGTCATTTATAAGAACTTATTTTATAGAACATGCTCAACGTTACTTCTCCATTCTGCGCTATTAGACTTTGTTATTTGTTGGGTAGGTATCTTTTACCTGAACTGTAAGTATAATGGTTGGTGATGTATATTTACTCCCATTGCACCTTTTTAGCTTTTCCATTTTATACTTTAACCTCGTACACCCAGGACAGTGTGCTGGATATGATATATCACCTGATATGAAATACATACAGTACCATGTACCGAGATACAGAATAAACAGGAAAGCACTAGTCACTGACATTTTTTTTTACCTATTGGTGTTACCTTATTGGGGAGTAAGGTGTCAATCTCCTCTTGGAGTTTGGTTTGGACATCAGGGTGAGTTGCCAAATGGTAAGCCAGAAACATAAGTGTAGTACTGGTGGTCTCATAACCAGCTATAATGAAGATAAGCCCCTGAGCCATGATTTCAGTGTCCGTCAGTTCTGTGAAATACATACAAGGCAGAGTTGGTTCCAATCATCTTGAATTTCGCTGGGCATACAATGTGATATGAGAGGAAGTATTTATTTTTACATTTTTCACAAAAATGTATATTTGCTAACTTTATGCTTTAAGTTTAGAATATATAGGATGCAATGGGAAAGAGTAGGTTATAATCACACATCAAATTCTAATTTCTTGTTAAATTCTGGGATTCTGCTTCTTCACTCTCTAAGTGGTGTACAGGAAGCCAAAGAGCAATGGTAGGGGCACAACAACGCAACTTCAATCAGTACTCTTCTGAGGTAGTGAGCATCTACCCAATACTGATTTTCTAATACTTTTGCATTAAGTTGCAATGACATAATAATACTGCATATTCTTTCACTAACAATTTTCTAGTTTTCTGCACATCTGCTCAGTGTTTGGAGGCCTACAGACAGGACACCGATGCAGACAATGAGAGTTCATACCTTTATAGCCATGATTCGCTTCTCCATTGCTGTCATTAGCCTGAGCATCTACCATAAGTTGTAGGAAATCTACTCGATCCTAAAAGGCCAAAGAAACAATCAGAAAATAAAAGCCATATTGAAAATGATGCCCTCGTTCAAGGATTTCAGTATTTCTAATCCCTTCGACATTAGGACTACATTCCAGATACATAGCTTAGGGACTACCTTCACTGCTTCATTTATTAAACCCACCCTTAATTTTTTTTTACCCGTCCTTTCCTTTTTAAAGGATTGTCAGCTAATTTAAAATCTCGGACAAGCCCCTGAACAGTCTAAAATAAAGAATGATGCTATAGTTACCGCTTTCTTTGCTGCCATTTTTGAGCCACTGGTACTGTCCTCCTGCCAGTATACATGGCATATACTTGGACGTCACCACTGCAGTCCATAAACAAGCAGCGACAGGAGAACCGGACTGGTGGCTCAGAGAACACTACTGGCAAAAGAGTACATCATCATTATTTTTTATTTTAGACCATTCGGGGGCTTGTCAAAGATTTTAAATTCTCTCGGACAACCCCTTTAATGGAGTTTTCTGATACTTTTAAAATCAATTTCAGCTCAAAATTGACATAATCTTTCCATAGCAATCAATATTTGCGACATGGGACAAGAGCCAAATCCCACCACATATTAGAGTTAAACATTCACTTACTTTGTGGATTCCTTTCTGCCTGTTTTTTTTAATGCTCTTTATGGCATCTTGAAAAAAGTTGAGGACACTTATTGGAAGGAAGGTAAAGTTGAATTTGTCCAAAATAGGAATCAGGAATGGACACAGCACTGTAAGAAAAGTGAGGAGGATACAAACAAAACATAAATCATTGTAAGATTAAATAATAATAGTCAACTGGCGCTACACCATATAAGAGCGCAGCAGTGTAATAGCAGTCCCGTACTTGCTATGGAGGATGTTGTGCAGGCTAGCTGCACGGGTCCCAAATGTGTATATAAAAGTAAAATGTAACACTGCGCGCTATCGATAGATCAGTTGAGTGTATTAGAATGTACAAAATATAATTAAAATTAAAATAAACAAATAGCTGGCAATCTGCAGAGTCATTTATCGTTCAGACATGTAATGACACAGGCGCGCTACAAAATGTCCGGGTCCTACCTTAACCGCACGTGTACGTGTGGAGGTGCAATGTTCTGCAGCGATCCTCTTCTTGTATTTCTCTGTAATAGCGCAGAAGGGGAAGCGGATCCAAGGGGAGAGGATGGCCAGCATAGACTAGTATTATAGTTATGTTACAATAGGTATTGGGAATATAGCCCCGGCCGGTGGCAAAAAAAAATATTCCCGTTACCTGTGGGTTAATGCTCACGTCTGAGCAAGTGACGTCACCGCAAACTGAGCTACGGGTAGTAGTGGGAGTCAAACTTCCTACGCGTTTCGAGTACGGGCGGTACTCTTCATCAGGGAACGTTACACCCACTACGTATGTTCTCATTATTTATAATGCATGCTGTGCCTTTTCCCCTCCTCCTCATAACAGTTGTTACTAATCAAAACCAAATAGCTCGATCTCTGAGTTAAGGCCCTTCGGCAACATTGTATCTAAATTGAATATCCATTCTGTTTCTTTCTTTGATTGCTTTTTAATATAGTCTCCACCCCGGGCATCCATTTCTATCTTCTCTATGCCCAAAAAAGACATGCCTTCTATTTTTCCTCCATGCAACTCAGTGAAGTGTCTAGAAAGAGGGTGTTCTATTGATTTTTTTCTTATATTATTGATATGTTCACTTATCCGTTTTTTTAATTTTCTTTTTGTGCGTCCAATGTATAGTTTGTGACAGGGGCATTTGATCGCATAAATAACCCCTTCTGTGTTGCAGGAGATGTGCCCCCTTATCTCCTGTTCAAAACTACCCTCATAGTTATTTATGTATTGTGTTTTCACTGTATTTTTTGCTGTATTTTTACATGGGGCACATTTTTTACACGGGAAGAAGCCCTGTGGGAGATTACTCTGGATATTCCTCTTTTTGCCTAATATACCTGCTCCTTTGCTAGTTGAGGCAATCTTGTTGCCTATATTGGTTGCTCTTTTATATATGAAGGATGGTCTTGTTGGTATAAGGTTGCCTATAATCTTGTCTTCTTTCAATATATCCCAGTATTTCTTTACAATTTTTCTAAGAATGTGGGTTTGTGTGTTGTATGGGGTTATAATAGGTGGTATTTTATCCTTTATCTCTGTTTTGTCTTTTTCTTCTTTATTTTCATTTTTCTTTATTATTAATTTTTCTCTTGCTGTCAATTTTATTTCTTTTTTCTGAGCTTCCATTATATCTTCATTGTATCCCTTAGCTGTAAATTTTTTTCCCAGAATTTCTGCTTCTTTAACATATTCTTTGATATCAGTGCAGTTTCTTCTTAGGCGGAGAAATTGGCTCCTGGGTATGTTGTCCAGCCACCTGGGCAAATGACAACTGTCTCTATTAATGTAGCTGTTTGAATCGGTTGGTTTTGAATAAGTCTTAGTGCTAATGTGATCCCCTGTGACATAGATAGTGAGGTCTAAAAAGTTTATTTCATGATTGCTGTGAGTCAAGGTAAAATCCAGATAAAATTCGTTTTTATTAATATCTTCTAAAAATAATTTAAGTGCATCCTCTCCTTTATCCCAAATAAAAATAACATCATCAATGAAACGCCGCCAGAGGACGAGGCCCGCCCGGAGCTCTCCGTTGGGGTGTATGTGGTCCGCTTCCCACCTACCAACGTATAAATTAGCGAACCCCGGTGCGAACCTCGTCCCCATCGCGGCCCCCCATGTCTGTAAATAAAAATCCTCCTTATATTTAAAATAATTCTTTTCTAATATAAATAAAATACATTCGCCTATAAACTCAATTTGGGTACTGTTTAATTCCCCTTTTTGATATAGAAAGTGTTTAGCTGCTGCACATCCTTTATGATTTTCAATAATAGAATATAGGGACTTTACGTCTAAAGTGCCTATTATAAAACCATTTTTCCATTCTATATCTTTTAAAATCTGTAGCACATGATTAGTGTCTTTTAAAAAGGATGGTAACGTCTGTGCGCATGGTTGCAAGAATTGGTCTATATATTTTGACAGTGAACTGGTCAAACATTCAATCCCAGACACTATTGGTCTGCCTGGAGGACTCTGTGTATCTTTATGGATTTTGGGATTTTGATAAAAAATTGCTATTTTTGGATTTTTGATGTCTATAAATACACTTTCACTTTTATTCAGGATACCTTCCATTTTGCCTTTTTGTATTAGTTGTTTTAGGTCTTTTTTAAAAATTTCCGTGGGATCTTTTTTAAGGCGTTTATATGTTTTATTATCACTTAAGATGTTGAAAACCTCCTTCTCATAGTCTTCGCTGTCTAATATAACAATTCCGCCCCCCTTTGTCTGCGGGGCGGATGATGATGTCTTTGTTTTGTTGCATTTTCCGTATTGCTGTTTTCTCTGCCTTGGTTATATTGCCCATATAGTTTTTTCTATATTTGTTGATGTATTTAGTTTTTCTTATTTCTCTGGTAACTAGGTTTGAAAAAGTATTGATAGGTACAGAATATTCATTAACAGGGTCGAATCTAGATTTTATTTTTAGCTCTGTATGAACATATCTATTATCATTGTAGTTTTCATTGTCCCTCTTTACCATATTATTTTTCTCTTTTTTCTTATAATATCTTTTAAGGGCTAGTTTCCTCATAAACTTCCTTATTCCCAAAAAAGCTTCAAATTTATTGAAGTAAGTAGTAGGGGCAAACTTGAGTCCCTTTTTTAGAATGTCATTCTCAGCTCTAGTTAAATCGTGTTTACTCAGGTTATATATTTTCTGTCCTAAGTCGTCGGTAGTAGTCTCTTCCTTTGTTTGTATCTCTGTTATTTTTTTATTATTTTTTTGTCTTTTGGTGTGTTTGCCATGTCATAAGCACAGTGGTTATTATTTCCTTATTGTTTAGAAGCTACAAGCCGTCTCTGACTACTATGGGGACTGTAGTGGACAGGTTATGGCTGTATGTGCTCTAATGTCTACATTAGAGATGAGTCAATCAATTCATCTCATCAGCAAGGACGCTTTCACCTGTGAGGGGGTGCCCACCTGTTGCAAGATTGACAGGACTAGACATTTTGCCTCCTGGCCCTGACAATTTCCTGCCTGCACTAATTAGCAGAGCAAGGGCAAAGGCTGCTCCACTATATTGTGAGTTTGCACTACTGTTACTTACTGCTATTAATTGAAAAGCTCTTAATTGATCTCAGTAGATAGTCTCTAACTTACGTGTTGTTAAGAACAGAGGGTTTAAAAAGGAGAAGGTGAAAAGGTTTCTTCCGTTGGTCACAAATGGATCATTGGGATTGTTCAGTGAATCGACATTCACACTGAAGGATGTACTCAGAACAATGTCCATGCTGTAGCTTCCAAAGATGCTGCAATTACAAAATAGGGATGTACTGTACTCATACCATAGCTAAAATATAATGATTGTGTCCTGTGTATGTATAATGGATTAGGGCTCTGTCATAAGTTTTTAGTTTGGTCAATAATATGATACAATATACTACCAATCAATAATATGTTGCTTAGACAATTGCCCCCGCTTGAAGGGCATCTGTCAGCAGATTTGTACCTATGAAACTGACTGACCTGTTACATGTGCGCTTGGCAGCTGAAGGACATCTGTGTTGGTCTCATGTTTATATGTGACCGCATTGCTGAGACTGATTAAGTTTCAATATATGCAAATAAGCCTCTAGGAGCAATGTAGGCGCTGCCGTTACACCCTGGAGGCTCTGCTCTTTCTGTAACTACTGTGCCATCTCCACTGTTTATTGACAGGGGCAGGCAGTGTAAACATCATCAGGCCTGGCCATGTCAATCAAAGTGGAGAGGGCACTGCAGTTGCAGAGAGAGATTAGCCTCTAGGAGTAACAGTAACGTCCCTAACGTTTCTCCTAGAGGTTGATTTGCATATATTAAAACTTAATTTTTCTCTGCAATGTGGGCACATATGAACATGGCCTTTAAGGATAGTAAAAAGAGCACCACGTATGCCAATGAATTTATGTGGCAGATCCCTCTTGTTTGTCCATCAGGAATCTGTCCTGAAAACATGCCAAGAGCCATGCTCTAGTTTATATAAACTGTAACAAAGATATGTACTTACTTCTTCATATCTATGAATTCTTTGTTATCTACTTTCTTCTGAATATTCTTCACTAAAAGGTCTCCATACTGTTTAACTATCGGGAACATCTGTAAGAGTGGCACCATTTAGTATTTCAGATAATTTAGCAGGGAACTGGAAAAAAATTCCAAATGGGGTGGATTTTTTATTTTTTAAATGCAATTCCACCACAGTTTTATGTTTTGTTTAGTTTTTTCTTACAGCATTCTGTATGCAGTAAAACTGACCTTCTTTCTCTGGGTCAGTACGATTACAACAATACCACATTTTTAAAGGTTTTTCTTTATATTATATATTATCATATTCTAACCTCTATAATTTTTTTGATATTTATGTCTATAGAGCTGTGTGAAGCCTCATTTTTTGCAGGGCGATCTGTACTTTTCACTGATTTTGGGGTGTGTGAGACTTTTTTTCAAATTTTTGGAGGAGGTGAAGTGACAAAAACATGGCAATTTTTATTCGCAGTAATGGGATAAATATTTTTATATTTTATTAGTACTGGCATTTTCGGACGCGGTGAAGGCTTTTATTAATTATTTATCTATTTTTTGGGGAGGGGAAGGGAGGGTGATTTGAACTTTTATATTTTTTAAAAACGTTTATTATTTTCTTTGTCATCCTAGGTGACTATAACAAGCACTGGATTGCATCATTAGATTGCTAATTATATTCTGTGATGGATATTTATCTATCACAGAACACAGTATTCAGTATATTCCAATACAGTGCTGCCTGTGTTAGAGTATACCAGTGAGAGCCCGATCCCATCACAGGAACAGCTTCCCCCATCTCGGCCGGCAGCATCAAGGACGATTACAGACATTAGCCCAGGCCTCTGCTGTTTGAAACAGCAGCTACCCAGCGGCTATGCCACCTGCTGCGCTTGGGCGGGGGTGCCATCTTTAAAGTGACAACTACCACTGTACATGTACGGCGGAGGTTGTCAAGGGGTTATCCGTTTGGTGCTACAAAATAATTTTCTTTTCTTTTTTTTCTTCTTTTTTTACTCCCTGCCTTTTTCAAGACTCATAATTTTTCACTTTTCTGTTCACATAGCCGTATGAGGGCTTTTTTTTTCTAAGACAAGTTGTACTTTCTAGTAGCTCCATTTTAATTTCTATACAACGTGTTGGAAAGCTGTGCAAAGATTATTAATGGGTTGGAATTGGGGGGGGGGAAAGCATCAACTTTTTACATGTTTTTACAATATTTACTGTGCACTAAAAATGTATAAATGGCTAACCTGCTCGGTCCTGATAAAGGTTGAGCACAGCCAACAGGAGCAGAAGGGGCTTGGGAGAGCACCACAACCACTTTTTTTTTTAAATGATTATGGTCCCATATTTTAGATCATAGTTTATAACAATTTTAATGATCAAAATGGTAATATTCTCGCATACTTATTTATGACATACAGATATATATATATATACTTTCCAAAAAACGAGGCAGCACTTCCAGATTTCTGTGAAAGGGTGAAGACCCCAAACTTTATTCCCCAACTTTATTGCTGGGGAATAAAGTTTTGGGTCTTCACCCTTTCACCGAAATCTGGAAGTGCTGCCTCGTTTTTTGGAAAGTATACATCGTGGAGGAGAAGCAGGCCTCTAGGAGGAATTGCACCCAGTGCACACTGTCTGACTGTGCTGCTGCGGTATTTGTTTTATATATATATATATATATATATATATATATATGTATAAAGAAAGACATATATATGTATGTATGTATGTTCCGCAATCACTCAAAAACGCAACCATCAATTTCAACAAAACTTGGTATGCACATCCCTTGCTACCTGAAAATAAATCTTGTGGGGGGGGGTCACAGCTCTCTAGGACGTACCGTTTCTGAGATATTCCCCAAAAATGACCTGCATTAGCCAATACAAGCCTGCAAGTCTTTCTCTTCATATCCCAACTGCCAAACACACGGTCACATGTCCCTTATCAGCCAATCTCCGGGGAAGAAGCCAGTTCACTGGCGAAACGACGTTGGGAGGAGGTGACTGAGGGATCGGTACGTTCTTTTGGGGTATTTACCTTTGCTTGATGATTTCCACATTTAGTTTACCAACATCCTTATCGAACCTTTACGTCCGGGGGGCTACCTGTTCCTTGTTGGTTCTATGTGTGGCTCTCTCTTTTAACTCTGGATGCCCCGTGTGTCGATCCCCCAGTCCCCTCCTAGGTTTTTTATTCCTCACCAAAGTACGTTATGTCTTTTTCTGCCGATTTTACATATTATAATGTCTGTCTAATGTTTATTGAATAAATAATTTTCTATTTATTTACATGGTCGAGCCGCGGTTCAATTTTTTTGTGTGTTAGTTTTGATTAGTGGAGGCTCTTTTCAATATTTTTTCTATGACCAGGTGTTAAAAATTGGTGGGTGTCCACATACACACAGTTGTACTCCAGGTTTCCATAACAACCCAGCCATTTTTCTTCACTGCCCTATGTGTCGTGCAACAAGTTGCACAACACATAGGGTGCAACTACTACACAGCTACATGTGTCGCGTGACATTGATGTTGCACCAATGTCACGTGACAATTTTTATAATGATAGTCTATGGTGTCGCACTGCGACATGTGACATACTTTGACGCGACTGCCGCAGAAAAATCCATCTTGGATGGATTTTTTGCGACAGTCGTGTTGCATTTGCAGCATGCCATATGTCACAGTGTGACACCATAGCCTAAAATTATAAAAATAGTTGAGACAAAATGTAATGCGACACATGTCGTCGTGTAGTTCTATCATTAAAGGGGCAGGCCACTGTGGAGGTCACTGTTAAAGGGGCAGACACTGTGGCGGTCACTGTTAAGGGGGCAGGGGCCACTATTAAAGGGGCAACTACTGTGAGGTCACTGTTAAGGCAGCAGGGTACTGTGGAGGTCACTGTTAAGGCAGCAGGGTACTGTGGAGGTCACTGTTAAGGCAGCGGGGTACTGTGGAGGTCACTGTTAAGGCAGCAGGGTACTGTGGAGGTCACTGTTAAGGCAGCGGGGTACTGTGGAGGTCACTGTTAAGGGGGAGAGCCCCTGAGGAGGTCACTGTCAAAGGAGTGGGGTGCTGTGAAACTCGCTGTTAAAGGGTCGGGCTGCTGTGAAGGTGAAAGTTAAGGGGATGCGCTGTTGTGGAGGTCACATTTTAAAGGGGTGTTGGGGGACTGTGCGGGGGTCAGTATTAAGGAGTGGGGGACTGTGGAGTTCACTGTTAAAGGGGCGGCGTGCTATAGAGGTCACTATTATGGGGATACTGTTGATATCTTTTAACGACACACAAAGATTAAATTAAATAGATTAAATATACCCGTGCGAAGCCGGGTCCTTCTGCTAGTGTCTATATCATTTACCTGCTTAAGTTTACCACTGGTGAATGTTGGTGACAACACTGTTCTTATCCTCTTCCACTGGTCATCTGCAGCAATTGACACGGCAGACTTTAGAGGGCCATTAAGGCCAAAATTCTAAAAAAGAAGCAAACATATTATTAATAAAAGATTAGGAAAAAAAAACATCAGAAATAGCCAAAAGCAAATGAAAACTGGATTTGGTTGGAGGACTTACTCTTCTGTTTGTAAAAATAGTATAGCATTCCTTAACTAGAATGGCTTTAATGATAGCTGGGTCCATAATGGCAAGTACCGGCTGTCTCCCATCATAGAACCTGGTAAAGAAAATAGAGACGTTCATATGTGGCGATGACCACCACTATGGCACATGGTAAATGCTTTTATTCACCTAGTAAAAGTTGAACTGCCTGTGCCACATTAAAAAGTGTACCCTGCAAGTGCACACAGCACAGTACCTCAGTGAAGAAATTGTATTGTTAATTACCATATTTGTAATAGCAATTCATTCAAAAAGATTTTGGGGGTCACTTTCTAATCTGAAATACGCCTAAATTAGGCGTATTTCAGGCTCAGATGGCGGCGCAATGGTTAGTTGCACCACTATCTGCGACTTTTCCCTGCTCACGCCAGGTCTAAACTTTTGGGCGTGGCGTGAGCAGGGAAAAGTCGCAGGCCCATCTAATTCATCATTTTCTATGCCTGTTTCAGGAATATTGGGCAGTGTAAATCCACTTAAATCAGGAAATGGAATGACTGCTACCATGTTATAGAAAATAGCGGTTTCATTAACACACATAATATTTTTTACTTACCCCCATATTTTTCCAAACTTTTTGAAACATTCCATGTCAAATTCAAAAACTCCCTGAAAAAAAAGTATGCTTTACTAACAGTAATCCCAGACTTAAGGAAGTTCGTAGATTAACTGGTTTGGACATACATGAAGCAAATTCTTACGAAACATAAAAAAAACATATTAGGGAAGGCCATTCATTTATTAAAATTCATCTTAAAATGCTAACTTTTCTCAGCCTGTTTATTGTGGGTGATGACATACATCCTTCTACTCTATACAGATTCTCTAGAAATCAAAATTGCTGCAATGTTTCAGCATTAAAAATGTAAACTCCTTGTGCTGAGCATATCTAATTATCTATAGATCTGATATGAATGTAGACATAAGTGAAAGCAACAGACCCATTAATAGATACATTCAAACCATGCAGGTTCAGCATCAGCACCAGGGCAGGTGCCAAAGCTCATGGGGCTGGGAAGTCCATGATAATTTGGACAAGCTTTTCAGACATATTGCAGGGACCACAGACAGCTTTATTGCTCTGCTACATGCAGCAAGCTCCCCAGGACTGTAAATTAGATGGTTTTACAACAGGTAGTAGCAATTCCAGAATCCTGATAAACTAAAGTTTTACAGGAATTCGAAACAGTGGTGATCAATATGATCTACTGCTGCTATACCGCCATGACCAGCTTTACCCTCACCTACTGTGTCCTTCCTCCATACCTTGTAGATTGTAAGTCCTCACGGGCAAGGCCCTCTCTCCTTCTGTACCAGTCTGTAACGCGTCTTGTTCATGCTTATTGCACTTGTCTGTATTATGAATATATACCACTTTTCATATGTACAGCACCATGGAGTGAATGGCACTTTAATAATAATAATGATCTACTCTCTGTATACAGCTTGCTGATGTATTCTCTCAAAGTATTTTATTTTTGTGAAAATACGAAGACTTAGAGGGAAATACAAAAATTACTGATACTAATAGTAATGTCATCGCAATAGTATTTACATTGGCTTCTCGTCACTGGGTGTATGTGTTCCATGCATTATCAGTCTTCAGGTTCATAAAATCATTCATAAAACTGTATCTCACAATCTTTACTATTTCCTGGAAGTTCTGCATACACTGATTACTAAGGCACAGAGCCTCATTTAAGATCAAATCATGCGTATGCTGTATTATATTCAGTGATGCTATATTCCTATATGGTGTCACCCAATAATACTACAATACAAGCATTGTGATATAAATATAATGTTACTTCACTATATATATTTACCACCCCTAGTTTACCTATAGTAGCAGTGTTATATATTCCTTTTTCTTATTTGTTCCCAGTGCCTGATATGTGCTTTATTGCGCTGTTCAGCCTTCTCTGTCTGCTGGTTCAGCATTCAGCTACATTCCAACGTCGCTACCTTTCCTAGTACATTTTTTAATGCTTCTTATTACCAGATTTTATTAAAAAAAATATATAAATGAATTGTGTATTTTTAATGCAGCATAAGGTTATATAAGTTGTAATTGAAATAAAATGTGATTAGTGTGTCTTTTTACTCACATTTCTGTTTTCAAGAAAAGTACCAAAGAATGGTAGGGGCTTAGGGCCAGGTATTCCATATTTTTTAAAAAGTCTGTATGGCCAGATTCCATAACTGGAAAAGAATAAAAAATGTGTCATTTATTATCATATTTTCTCCAATATTCAAGATACAGTCACATTGTACAAACCTTATGGACATGGTAACAAATAAGTACAATCCTGTGCATGAAAGGGTTAATAGATTACGACAGTAATCCTAGAGGGAGGATCCATTACCAGGGAAGCAGAAGCATACAGTACAGATACCAGAGAGCTGGCCGTTCCTGGTTACGAGTGTTAGGGAGAAGATGTCAGCCATTCCTGGGGGGCAGCTCTTTCCTAGAAATGCTCTCAGGCCCCGTGGAAAATATCTGGGAAGTTTACATGATTGCAGAAACTGCCTGTCAGCTGTATACAACCTTCATATAAAAACTACAGAGTATATACAGCCTACAAGCACAGAAAAGCTGCCAATCGGTGTGAGTTCAGTTACAGACTGGGTTCATGCACCTTGTATCTCTTAGTATATAACTTTTTAAAGGGAGGAGATCCATGATGATCAATTGATCATTTAAAGTGGTTCTCCGGGAAACTAAACTAAATAAAAATATATATAATGTAAAAACATTCATAAGTACCTTTATTTATCAAAAGGAGCTTGTTTTCCTTAGGGAGTTATCATTGTGGGACCCTAAAATGGCTGCCATCAAGTCATTGCGTCAGAAACACGTCCTAGACTGTCCAGTACACTCACTAGGACGGGCTGCGTCAGCACCAGCAGCTCATGGCAGAAAAAGTCCTTCACTTTTTTCCCACCCAAAATAACGGATCTCTGATAAAACTGACAAAAACGGATGCAAAATAAGCACAACGGATGCTCAAATAAGAGGATTATTTTTTATTCTGTTCTGTGACGGATCAGAACAGAAAACAAAATGTTGATGTGAATACGGCACAATATAAATATGTGTTTGTAGAGAGGGAGCGACACCCGCTTGTGTGATGGTGATGTGAACACAGCCTTACAAATATATGTGATGTATATAGAGAAACTTTTATAAATAAATGCTAGTCATCTAGATCTAATTCTTCTTTATTGGATTATAATGATTTGCATACCATTGTTTTGAGAGCTTTGTGACAAGGAAGGTTCAGTTTCTGATAACCTCAGAAAGTTGCCTGAAACGAGTAGCTTACAGGATGCAGCCGGCCTCACTCCTGCCAGGCTGGCAGGGCACAGCACAGACTGTGATAGGAGTAGATTCCTTGTAAATTTGCTGCTTCAGAGCCCTGCCGGGTGCCCGAGACGGATCGCAAGCACAGTCTTCGGGGAGCTGGTTTCTCCTCTTCAATGGGAACTGCCTGAGCACAGTGCGCACGCTCTAATATGCGCGTTCACGTCTCACTAGCAGTCAGCTCAACCAGGAAGTTACCTCAGGCTGAACAGCAGTGTTCCCTCTAAGCTGCGCGGGTGCGCGGCCACACAGCAATTATAGTGCCCCCGCTCACAAGTTTTCAAAGTTCGCTCAGCGCACACCCTGCTGGCAAAATGCCCACGTTTATTTCTCCTACGTCCTACAGGACGTTCTGTGTGCCATGCTACTGCTGCCTCCTCCTTCTTTTTCTGACCCGAAGAGGAAGACTGGGCACACAGCAGCAGGGCGAGATAACTTGAAGGCGGCAGCGCCATCTTAGAGGCTAGAGTGAGTCTCTAATGAGTGTGGTGATTTTCTTCTCCCTTCAGCTCAGAGTAAATGTATGAGGAGAGGAAGTGTCAGGCTGTCGCCTTAGCATCAGCAATAAGAGTCAGAATGCACCCAGCAGCACGGCACCGGCCGCATTGTTTCTCCCTGCTAGCACTGGAATGATGGCCCCCTCATTGTATACAGTGATAGGCTATGATGGGCATCTCCTCTCCATACAGTGATAGGCTATGATGGGCATCTCCTCTCCATACAGTGATAGGCTATGATGGGCATCTCCTCTCTTATACAGATTTTTTTATGTACAGCTGGTTTAAGTTATACAGCTTGCAGTTATATGGACCATGATACTGGTATAACCTAGTTATACGCCTGTATTATACAGGAGATGCCCACTTGCCCAGGTTATACCAGCAAGGTCCATATCACTATATACAAGAAGATGTATAACTTATACCTGCTGTACATATATAATTATATACAGGAGATACCCAGGTTATACCAGCATGGTCCATATCACTATATACAAGAAGATGTATAACTTATACTTGATGTACATATATAATTATATACAGGAGATACCCAGGTTATACCAGCATAGTCCATATAACTATATACAAGAAGATGTATAACTTATACCTGCTGTACATATATAATTATACACAGGAGATACACAGGTTATACCAGCATAGTCCATATCACTATATACAAGAAGATGTATATAAGCTGTACATATATAATTATATTCGACGATTATCTCTTGTTTGATTGTCCTATCGCCCACCTTTGACTAAGCATTGCCCATCTTCAAGCCAACCCCGCTCAGCAGCTGCCAAGGCTTAGAGGGAACACCGCTGAACAGTGTCTCGAGCTGCTGGTGTTGATGCAGCCCGTCCTAGTGAGTGCATTCTAGGACATGTTGGCAGCCATTTTAGAATCCCACAATGATAACTCCCTAAGGAAAACAAGCTTCTTTTGATAAGTAACGGTACTTATGAATGTTTTTACTATGACATAATGTTTATTTTTTTAGTTTTGTTTCCCGGAGAACCCCTTTAACACAGTACAAGATGTGCAGTAACTTTAGTATGTTTAGGTTTAGTACCCTACAGCTGACCTCAGGGGCCTCAGCTAGGGGACAGGGTTTACATGTCTCATCCAGGGACGAGAAATGCATACATACAGGTTCACTAATATAAAGTTACAACCCTTCGCTTATTTTTTGGCAGAAAGGACAAAAACACTTTAGATTAAGAGAGAATGATCTTACTAAGCGAGAAGTGCCAGCAGGATGATGAGCAGGATCCATGTTTCCTTGGAGAAATCTGGGATGAGATACATGCTTAATCTTCCTAGATGTTGACCCCTCTTGTATATACTTTCCCTGCTTCTTGATGGTGTTCCTGCCTTTCTGGCTCTCTGCACTCAGCTAGCTGTTAATATACTGCTTCCTTCCCAAACCCTATGACGCTGCTCTGGAGGAGGGATCACTTTTTCTGAGAACATTGCTGGCAACAGGCCTGGGACTTGTGTACATACGGGGAGAGGCGACATCCACTGTTCTTTTTTTTCTGCCACACAATGTAAACTACTGTAATGTCTCCGAAATGTACAGAAAAGCCCACAGTGCTAGTCAGCATTTATATTATTGCTTCTGTGGCAATGTGAACATTGAGGTGTTGTTTCCCCAGGTTCCAGTCCGGGACTTAGGGCATGCTCATGTCCTGGGATCCTTTTTAATCCTGCTACTGGATCTTGGGTGGGTCTCACTCTGGAGAGTCTGTGTGCAGCAGAGGCCTGGGAAGGCTCTGTACAAGTGGGCTCAGCCGAGCTGGCTGAGGGGTTACGGGCTAGGTGTTAGCCTGAACTTTGGGGGACTCCGCGAGGTCTTGTAATCGACGGTGGTTAGGCCAGAGTCAGGAGGACTTCTGGGCCACAATCCCCCAAAAGGTACTGGACTTTGTTACAGCCTGGAAGTGCTGAATTGTTAGGCTGGTTAAAGCCGCATGTTCGTCCCGTGTGTGAACAGGGCTTTCAGTGAGGTAGGGAGTCCTCATGTTTAGTTAGAGCCCAGCCGGGCAGGTGTTTTATTTGTATTGTTTGTTTTGTTTTTGCTGAGGTGCCAAATACAAGCAATGTTTGGTCGCTAACCCTGTGGTCGATGAAGATCATTGTGAGAATGACCCCCGAATAAGAGACGATCCCTTACAATTCATAAAGAGGAACACTACAGCCATAAGGGATTGGTGCAGGGCCACATGCAATTCTTGGACAATCTGTATAGCACTATAATTTCTGCAGTATATTATTTGGGGGTATTGGGAAGCACAGTAGGCATAGTATTGGGGTTAACAGCAGGATAACACTTTTGGGGCACCAGGGTGAGGTGTTTGTTTGGGGTACATAACACTTTTGAAGCACTTTATTATTATTATTTTTTTGGTGGCAAATAAGCAAATAAACAAATTGTGGCTTTTTTATGGTGTTCACATATGGGATAAATTATGTGATAATTGTGTAGTGCAGGTAATTACAGATGCAGCAATGTCAAATATGTGGAGGGTGTTTTATTTTTGCAATTTATTGCATTGAAAAGCTTTTTTTTTTTTCAGTTCAATAAGTATTTCTTATTTTTTTTTTCAAAGTATTGTGAAAAGAACATCCAATGAAAAACAAAAGCAGTACCTGCGTTCAGAGATTTACTGCAGAAAATTACACTGTATATAGTGACAGTGATAGAGCGCTTAGACCTTGTCTCATTAAAGCAAAAGGTATAAGGCTATATGTGAAGGTAATCATACATTGTCAATGGTTGGTGGCTGGGTCCAGCAGTCTCCACGTGGCCCAATCTCTGTCAAATTTCCTCATATTATGATGCTTCAAAGCCATCTTTCCCTCACCAAACTGTAGTGTTTACTGAGCGTAGAATGTCGCTAAGTGATGGGATTGAGGAACTCTTTCAGTTTCTAGCTATTTATATTTTAGTAGCAAAATGAGCCGCGATAGTGTGTGCACAGGCATGGGAGTCAGCCAGTTCCCTCCAGTTTCTCCAGATTCGGTTGTTAAAATAACAATTGTAGCAGGCCCTGGGTGTATGTATATGTAAACATGTGTCGTGACACCCCGTGTCCGCCTTTGAGTAGGGAACCTCTTAAAAATTTAAAATCCCACCCCTGTGCGTGCAGTTATAGGGATATTATGAAGGTCTATAAAGAGTAAAGCTAGAGCTGGGTCTGGTGAAACTGCTGCCCCAGCCACCCCAGAGATGAACACAAAAAACTTGAGACCAAAGGGTTTTTAAATGAGGACAAGACCACAGGATATGCAATAATTCCGGCTTTCCGCCACACTATCTCCAGCAAAAAATGAGAAGTCCCTGGGTATATCTCAGCATCGTTTTCATATATGCTTCATAATGAGACGCACATCGTAATGAGTGACTACAAATCTCATTGCCATAGACCATTGAGTCTTAGATATCACCCCACTGAGCTCCCTATCCCACACCAGATATGGAGCCGATTTAACAAAGGATTCTTTAAAGCTTAGCATGGAATATAGAGGTCTAATGCCCTTTAAATTCTTGGCTATTGTCGACCATAGGTCAAAAAGAGACTTGGAAGTTTTAACTAATAAGGGTTTATCTACCTGCAATAAATGGAGTACGCAAAGGTATTGATAGAAGTTTTTGTGTAGAATCTGATGGGTATCATGGAGAGCAGAAAAAAGGATTAAAAGTATTCTGAGAAAAAAGATCGGACACCTTCTGTATACCCTTGAGAAACCACGATTCCATCAATGTGTTCGAAAGAAAGTATTCCAACGTTTGTATAGGAGCAAGGGGCAGAAGGGATATATGAGTGGGTGAACTTTGTGTGTGGAATTTCTTTCATAAGGCAATAAACAAAGAAATAGTGCTTGGGAAATTCTGAGTCGAGAAGTTATTAAGTAAAGACGCTATGAGAAGCGCTTTCAGATTATGAGAAGGGAGGAGAGATAATAACCCAATGTGTACCCAATGTTTTGAAGAATCTCTATTCCACCACTCCTTAAACTGTCCTACATATGTAGACAAATAATAATCTGGAGTATTGGGTAGTCTAAGACCTCCGAATTGCTTATTGCTCTAAAGAGTGCTCCTCGCAATACGAGGCCTGCTTTTATGCCAGACAAAGTTGCTTAACAAACAGTTAATCTTGGTGAAAAAGGAGCTCAGCAAGAGGATCGGCAATGCTCGGAGAAGATACAGCAGTTTGGGTAAAGAGTGCTGTTGAAAAACTGCAATGCGACTCACCCAGAACAAGTCAGCTTTATCCATCTTTTGGAGATCAGTGGTTAAGGTAGCTATCAGAGGAGGGATATTAGCCTCATAAGGTATTGTAGGAAGCTGTGACTTGAACACCCAAATATGTAATTGCCAGTCTAATGGGAATGTTTCCTGTAGACAAAGTAGGATATCAACAGAAAAGTGGAAAGGCAAAGCCTGTGACTTTCCCTCATTCACTTTTTAGTATGAAAGAGATCCATATTCACGAATCAATACCATAACTGTAGCCAAAGACGTACACTAAGAGATGTAGGGGAAGATTTTTAATCTCCCTTGCGCCAGAAAAGTGGCTTTAAAAAGTTGCAAGCTGTATGTTTGTGACTTTTTGAATGCGACTTTTTGGAAAATAAAACTTGCAAGTGCCTTTTTTTACACCGATGTTGCCACTTTTACAAAAGGGGAGCGTGGCAAGGGTAGGAGAGAGAAATGACCAACAACCGAGACAAATTTTATCTTCATTTACATCAGTTTTCTGGTGCAAATGAAGCCAGAAACTTACAGCAGCTCGGAGCCGTCATATATTTCTGTTTAGGCACACAGACTGCCAGAGGATGTGCCTAATTTATGACAAGGTGTGTGCTTCATAATAAATTAGGCTTATCCTCCATCGGCGCAGGGGATATCAAGACCGATGCAGAAAGCACTGGTCTTGATAAATCTCCCCCACCGTCATAAATCTCACCATCAGTCAGAAGGTTACATCTGGGTTTTGTTTTTATCAAAATCTTAGTGCTGCATGCTGCACTACTGTTTCCAAAAACTGTAAAAGTGCTGCCAATGAGACCCCAAACAACCCAGTAAATAAACCATGAAGATCTCTTGCAAATAGACTTAATTAGAAAAATCTTGCTGTTTTGTGTCTACAGCCACAATATAGATTTTTTGAGTCTACATATTTACTAGAAACCCAGTCATATTCCTCAAGCGTGCGCCTTTCTTTTTACTTGGCGGATGGAGTAGAGTTAGCACTCCTGTTTTCTGAGATTTCTGAGTTGTGTTATCTAATCTAAGCAAACACCTTCAATTGCTTTTCAATGGCTTTTGTCTCAAGATAACACGATGAGTTAAGAAATTTAAGTTAAGAGCTGGAGTGCTAACCCTGCTACATCTGTATATGTGCCATTTTAGAAAACAAGCCACACACATCATGCTAGATATACACGTCCCTCTTAACTAATCTCTAAAATCTATCAATATGATATAATGTTAAAAAGGTTTTCTGGGATTTTGATACTGATAACCAATCCTCAGGATACTCAGTACAGCACTGTGCTTGGTATGCACCGAAAAGGACATGGTGCTCACAGAAGTGAAGTGCCTGTGCCTTCTCAAACAGATGATCGGCGGGGGTCCTGGGTGTAGGACCCCATCGATAAGATACTGATGACCTATCCTAGGGATAGGTCATTAGTATCAAAATCCCAGAATACCCCTTTAATGTGTCCCAGCTTATTATATAGTATAAAGGGAATTGACACATATTAAGGGCAGTATAATTTGTATGCTAATATACAATACACTACGTGCAGAATTATTAGGCAAATGAGTATTTTGACCACATCATCCTCTTTATGCATGTTGTCTTACTCCAAGCTGTATAGGCTCGAAAGCCTACTACCAATTAAGCATATTAGGTGATGTGCATCTCTGTAATGAGAAGGGGTGTGGTCTAATGACATCAACACCCTATATCAGGTGTGCATAATTATTAGGCAACTTCCTTTCCTTTGGCAAAATGGGTCAAAAGAAGGACTTGACAGGCTCAGAAAAGTCAAAAATAGTGAGATATCTTGCAGAGGGATGCAGCACTCTTAAAATTGCAAAGCTTCTGAAGCGTGATCATCGAACAATCAAGCGTTTCATTCAAAATAGTCAACAGGGTCGCAAGAAGCGTGTGGAAAAACCAAGGCGCAAAATAACTGCCCATGAACTGAGAAAAGTCAAGCGTGCAGCTGCCAAGATGCCACTTGCCACCAGTTTGGCCATATTTCAGAGCTGCAACATCACTGGAGTGCCCAAAAGCACAAGGTGTGCAATACTCAGAGACATGGCCAAGGTAAGAAAGGCTGAAAGACAACCACCACTGAACAAGACACACAAGCTGAAACGTCAAGACTGGGCCAAGAAATATCTCAAGACTGATTTTTCTAAGGTTTTATGGACTGATGAAATGAGAGTGAGTCTTGATGGGCCAGATGGCTGGATTGGTAAAGGGCAGAGAGCTCCAGTCCGACTCAGACGCCAGCAAGGTGGAGGTGGAGTACTGGTTTGGGCTGGTATCATCAAAGATGAGCTTGTGGGGCCTTTTTGGGTTGAGGGATGGAGTCAAGCTCAACTCCCAGTCCTACTGCCAGTTTCTGGAAGACACCTTCTTCAAGCAGTGGTACAGGAAGAAGTCTGCAAGGTAAGAAAAACATGATTTTCATGCAGGACAATGCTCCATCACACGCGTCCAAGTACTCCACAACGTGGCTGGCAAGAAAGGGTATAAAAGAAGAAAATCTAATGACATGGCCTCCTTGTTCACCTGATCTGAACCCCATTGAGAACCTGTGGTCCATCATCAAATGTGAGATTTACAAGGAGGGAAAACAGTACACCTCTCTGAACAGTGTCTGGGAGACTGTGGTTGCTGCTGCACGCAATGTTGATGGTGAACAGATCAAAACACTGACAGAATCCATGGAGGGCAGGCTTTTGAGTGTCCTTGCAAAGAAAGGTGGCTATATTGGTCACTGATTTGTTTTTGTTTTGTTTTTGAATGTCAGAAATGTATATTTGTGAATGTTGAGATGTTATATTGGTTTCACTGGTAAAAATAAATAATTGAAATGGGTATATATTTGTTTTTTGTTAAGTTGCCTAATAATTATGCACAGTAATAGTCACCTGCACACACAGATATCCCCCTAAAATAGCTAAAACTAAAAACAAACTAAAAACTACTTCCAAAAATATTCAGCTTTGATATTAATGAGTTTTTTGGGTTCATTGAGAACATGGTTGTTGTTCAATAATAAAATTAATCCTCAAAAATACAACTTGCCTAATAATTCTGCACTCCCTGTACATATAGTATTGTAGAACAAGCCCTGACATGTTTCTTTAGTGAGTCACAGAGACTTTGCTTACAGCTTGTGCATCTCAGTGTGACAGGTGCATACCTTATGGGAATAAAAGGGTCAGGAACAAGATAAAGGAAAGTGGATGAATAGAAATGTAAAGGGATTAATAAATGTAAAAAAGAAAGCATTTAAATCACTAAAACAGGAATGTAGCAAAGAAGCATTGAAAAACTATAAAGAAAAAAATATTATATGTAAAAGATAGATAAAGTGAGCCAAGTGGGAGGAAGAGAGGCACGTTGCCAAAGAGAGTAAAACGAACTCTAAAATGGTCTTTTAGTATATAAATGGTAAAACGTTTACACCTGAAAGTTTTGGCCCTTTGAAGAGTGATGAGGGAGGAGTTGTAAAGAGTGATGAGGAAATAGCAAAGTTATTAGGCTTTTTCTCCACTGTATTCACTGAGGATGAAATGAAAAGTCAGATGAAATGCAGAGTGTCAAAGTGAACTCCCTATTAAATCTGCTCTGTCTGACTTAGGAAGAAGTTCAGCGGCGTCTTAAAAAGATTAAAATGGACAAATTACTGAGTCCAGATGGCATACATTCCAAGATTCTAAGAGAATTAACTAATGTAATAAACAGACATTATTTCTGATATTTAAGGACTTTATATTGACAGGGAGTGTTCCATAGGATTGGCACTTAGTAAATGTGGTTTTAGTATTCAAAAAAGGGTCAAAAACAGAGCCTGGGAACTGTAGGCCGGTAAGTCTAACGTCTGTTATGGATAAACTGTTTGAAGGTTTTGTAAGAGATGCTATTCAGCAGTATCCCAATGAAAATAAGTGTATAATGCTGTTTCAGGACGGGCTTATGAGGGTTCGGTCTTGTCAAAATAAACTAATTACATTAGTTTCTATTCACTTCTTCAAAGCATTTGATACGGTATCACATAAAAGGTTAGTACATAAAATGAAAATGCTTGGACTGGCAGAAAATGTATGTATGTGGGTAAGTAACTGGCTCAGTCAGTGGCTATTAACAGCACTTTTGCAGTTTGCGTAATTTAATTCCATCTGTCCAAGATCACTAAGAGCCCCTTAACGTGGACTGATGATTGGGAATGAACAGGGGCATAGATGCACATGATAAGAAAATAGGGGGTGATTTATTAGGCTGAAATTCACCTATGTTAGGCATATTTCAGCAGCAGATTGCGGCGCAACAGATAGTTGCACCACAATCTGACTTCTCCCCGCTCACACCAGGTCTAAAAAAGTGGGCATAGCGTGGGCGGGGAAGGGGACTTGGCCAGCAGGACCATGTCATTTACCATTTACTACACCTGTTTCAGGCGTAGAAAAAGGTTCGTTTCCATGGTTATGATCACCCTGCAATCCATGAGTGGTGGTCGTGCTTGCACACTATAGGAAAAAGCATCGGCCTCTCTGGTGGTCAGGACCATGGGACTGCACATAGGCTAGTGCTTTTTCCTATAATTTGCAAGCACGGCCACTACTGATGAATTGCAGGTTGGTTGTAACCATGGAAACAAGCCATGTATACTTTGATGGAAAAATGTATCCAGCCAGCAAAGGAGGCAATATGGACAGTCAACAAACAAAGTGCCTGGTATTAACTTTCTTGACATAATAAATGTTATTTTCTAAAGTGAGAATTCCTTTAAAGGCTATGTACACCTTTGGGGGAATTTTTTTATGATTGCATTGTACTCACTTTGAGCTAAAAATCATTTTTTAAATTGGTCTTTATTACAAATATGGCTTCCTTTTTAATACATAGCTGACATGCTCTAGTAGCAGCCTTTAGATTTTCTCTCTTTTCCGTCAGTCAGGGAGCTAACGGGCTCCTTATCTCTGCTCTCTCACATTATAAACACTCATTATAGCTCAGTTTTATCTTACTGGTAAGAATGTGTGTCACGTACCGGCAGGACAGGTAGTGGATCCTCTGGACCAGAGAGGTGATGGCGCGGGTTGTACTAAAGGACCGGTTCTAAGCAGTTACTGGTCTTCACCAGAGCCCGCCGCAAGGCGGGATGGATTTGCTGCGGCGGTAACTACCAGGTCGTGTCCCCTAGTAACAACTCGACCTCTCTGGCAGCTGATAAGGCGTGGTACACAGGGAGAAGGCAAGCGCGTAGTCGGACGTAGCAGAGGTCAGGGCAGGCGGCAAAGGTTCAAAGGCGAGTAGACGGTAGCAACGGGTTCGGCAACAGGCAAGGCAAACAAACACAGTGGAACGCTTTCTCTGAGGCACAAGGCACAAAGATCCGGCAGGAAGCTGTGGGAGGAGAAGGTATAAATGGGCAGTGCACAGGTGCAGCCTAATTAAGTCAGCACTGCCTCTCACAAACCTTAACCCTTAATAACCCTTTTGGACCAGGCACCAATCACTGGTGCACTGGCTCTTTGAATCTAAGAGTCCCGGCGCACGCGCGCCCTAGAGGGTGAGGACGCACACGCCGAGACACTGGGGTGCTGCCTGGGGGCATATGCTGTGAGCGCTCCGAGGCCAGCAGGGGACCCGGAGCGCTCAGCGTAACAGTACCCCCCCATTTGGTCTCCCTCTCTTTTTGGTACCGAAGAACTTGCGGATGAGACTGCGGTCCAGGATGTTCTCCTCCGGCTCCCATGACCTCTCCTCAGGACCGCAGCCCTCCCAGTCGACCAAAAAAAATCTTTTTCCCCGGGAGATCTTGGTCGCCAAGATCTCCTTGACAGAGAATATATCGGAGGTACCGGCGACAGGGGTGGGAGAAACAAGCTTGGGAGAAAAACGGTTAAAGACAGCAGGTTTAAGAAGGGAGACATGGAAGGAGTTATGGATTTGGAGGGAGGGAGGAAGATGGAGCTGATAAGAAACTTGATTGATACGACTCTTGATTTTATAGGGTCCCAAGAAACGAGGGCCCAACTTGTAACTTGGGACCCTAAATCGGATGTACCTAGAGGAGAGCCACACCTTGTCACCCGGGCGAAATTCCGGAGGAGATCTGCGTCTCTTGTCAGCTTGAACCTTCATACGGGCGGAAGCCTTGAGGAGAGCAGCGTGGGTTTCTCGCCAGATGGAGGAAAAATCCTGTACAAGACTGTCAACGGCAGGTACAGAAGACGGAGTGGGAGACTGCGGCAGAGGTGGAAGAGGATGACGGCCAAAAACTACAAAGAAAGGAGACTTGTTAGAGGCAGAGGATTGTTTGTAGTTGTAGGAGAACTCCGCCCAGGGAAGTAGATCAGCCCAGTCGTCATGGCGTGAGGATACAAAGTGACGCAGATAGTCACCCAAAATTTGGTTCACCCGTTCTACTTGGCTGTTAGACTGAGGATGGTACGAAGAAGAAAAGTCCAATTTGATCCCGAGCTGAGCACATAGAGCCCTCCAGAATTTGGAGACTAATTGTACCCCACGATCCGAGACAATATGTTTGGGAAGGCCATGGAGACGGAAGATGTGTTGGAAAAATTGTTTGGCCAACATGGGTGCAGAGGGTAGACCGGGCAGGGGTACAAAGTGAGCCATCTTGGAGAAGCGATCCACCACGACCCAAATAACAGACTTGCCATGGGAGGAGGGAAGATCTGTAATAAAGTCCATGGCGATGTGAGACCAGGGAACTTCAGGAACGGGTAGAGGCAAGAGGAGACCCGCTGGTTTCTGGCGAGGCGATTTATCCCGGGCGCAAATTATACAGGCCTGGACGAAGTCCGAGACATCTTTCTCTAGAGTAGACCACCAGTACCTTTGGGAGATTAGTTAGAGAGACTTTTGCACCCCTGGATGACCGGAAAAAGGGGAGGCGTGGCCCCACTTGAGAATTCGCAGCCGCTGACGTGGAGGTACGTAGGATTTGCCAGGAGGAAGAAGGCGCAGGTCCACGGGAGCGACTGTTATAAGGCGTTCTGGAGGGATAATATATCGAGGTGTTAACTCGTCGCCCACCACATCAGAGGAGCGAGACAGAGCATCTGCCCTAATGTTCTTACAAGCCGGACGGAAATGGATCTCAAAATTAAAGCGGGCGAAGAACAGAGACCAACGAGCCTGACGGGGATTTAATCTCTGAGCAGACTGGAGATAAGCCAGGTTCTTGTGGTCCGTGAAGATGTACACAGGATGTGTGGCGCCCTCGAGTAAATGTCTCCATTTCTCCAGTGCCAATTTAATAGCCAGCAGTTCCCTGTCCCCAATGGAGTAATTTCTCTCTGCGGAAGAGAATGTTTTAGAAAAGAAGCCACAAGTAGAAGTCTTGGCCCGGGAAGACTTCTGGGTGAGGACAGCTCCGGCTCCCACCGAGGAGGCATCCACTTCAAGAGAGAAAGGCTTGGTGGAATCTGGTCTAGAGAGAACGGGTGCAGAGGCAAAGGCACATTTCAGGGACTGGAAGGCTTCCTCGGCTTGGGAAGGCCAGGATTTGGGGTTAGCTCCTTTTCTTGTGAGGGCCACGATAGGAGCTACCAGAGTGGAATAGTGAGGGATGAATTGCCTGTAGTAATTCGCAAAGCCCAGAAATCTTTGTATGGCTCGGAGACCAGAGGGGCGTGGCCAATCCAGAACCGCCGAGAGCTTGGCTGGGTCCATTTGAAGTCCTTGGGCTGAGATAATGTATCCCAGGAAAGGCAGGGAGGTCCGTTCAAAAAGACATTTTTCAAGTTTAGCGTACAGGCGATTTCTCCTAAGACGAGTAAGAACTTGTTGCACATGGACCCTGTGTTGATCCAAATTGGAGGAAAAGATCAGGATATCATCCAGGTATACGACCACGCAGGTGTAAAGTAAGTCCCTGAAAATATCATTAACGAATTCCTGAAAGACAGCAGGTGCGTTGCAGAGGCCGAAGGGCATCACCAAATACTCAAAATGGCCGTCCCTTGTGTTAAAGGCGGTCTTCCATTCGTCTCCCTCACGGATACGGATCAGATTATAGGCCCCTCGAAGGTCCAATTTAGTGAAGATCTTAGCCCCTCGGAGACGATCAAATAGCTCAGAGATTAGAGGCAGAGGGTAACGGTTCTTGATGGTAATTTTATTAAGACCTCTGTAGTCAATGCAGGGGCGGAGGGAGCCGTCTTTTTTTGTCACGAAGAAAAAACCGGCCCCAGCAGGAGAAGAAGATTTTCTTATGAATCCTCTCTGTAGGTTCTCACCTATATAGTCGGACATGGCAAGAGTCTCAGGAGGTGAGAGAGGATAAATTCTGCCCCGAGGTGGAGTAGAACCGGGTATCAGGTCGATCGGGCAATCATAGGATCGGTGAGGAGGAAGGACCTCAGCTTGTTTCTTGCAGAAGACATCCGCGAAGGAATGGTATGGCTTGGGCAGCCCAGAAGGCGGAGAAACTTGCGGGTTCTGTTTGACCAGAGCAGGCTTGAGACAGCGGTCCGAACAGGAGGAACCCCAACGCAGGATCTCACCGGTGGACCAATTCAGGATAGGACTATGACGTTGAAGCCACGGCAGACCCAGGAGGAGTTCGGAGGAACAGAAGGGAAGGACAAAGAACTCTATAGTCTCGGTATGAAATATTCCGATGTCCATCTGCAGAGGCTGGGTACGGAACTGCACGGTGGCAGAGAGTCTCTCACCGTTAACAGTAGAGATGAAAAACGGCTTGGGTAGACGGATTACTGGAATACGGTACTTGTCAACCAAGGAGGCGTGAATGAAGTTGCCAGCTGAACCGGAATCCAAGAAGG
This sequence comes from Bufo gargarizans, assembly GCF_014858855.1. Taxonomy (NCBI): domain Eukaryota; kingdom Metazoa; phylum Chordata; class Amphibia; order Anura; family Bufonidae; genus Bufo; species Bufo gargarizans. The sequence goes on from NC_058080.1 coordinate 120,887,772, forward strand.
CAGCTGCGGAGAAAGAGGACTTGGAAGAGATGATCAACTGCACAGGTATGATGAGACGTGGAGAGGAAGAATCCACACCTAGCAACGCCTCTCCCACGTTTACTAGGTGCGAGCGTTTCCCGAACGCGGTGGACGGAGAGGACAATCTCTAAGGAAGTGCTCGGTACTGGCACAGTACAGACACCGGTTCTCGTTTCTGCGGCGGCTTCGTCCTTGCGGAGTCAGGCGTGACCGATCCACCTGCATGGCTTCCACGGCGGAAAGCCCAGTAGCGGGTTGAGGTGGACGCAGAAAAACGGGAGCCAGACGAGGAAAGCGTCTAGGACGAGCTTTTTCCTTTTCAAGGAGGAGTTCCTCTTGTCTTTCGGCGAAACGTTTGTCTATCCTAGTGGCCAGCAAGATGAGGTCACTAAGAGTGGAAGGAAGCTCACGTGCAGCCAGAACGTCCTTTAATTCACTATTAAGTCCCTTCTTGAAGGTGGCGCAAAGGGCTTCATTGTTCCAGTTCAGCTCAGAGGCCAGGGTGCGGAACTGAATGGCATAGTCACCCACGGAAGAACCTCCTTGGGTCAAATTTAGTAAGGCAGTCTCTGCGGAGGTAACCCGGGCAGGCTCCTCAAAAACATTCCGGAACTCTAGGCAGAAGCTCTGGACGGAAGCGGTGGCAGGATCTGCGCGGTCCCATAGTGGTGTAGCCCAGGCCAGGGCCTTCCCGGACAGCAAACTGAGAATAAAGGCTACCTTGGCTCGCTCAGAAGGAAACTGGTCGGACAGAAGCTCGAGGTGGAGAGAGCACTGCGACAAGAACCCACGGCACTGCTTAGGATCTCCGTCATATTTGTCTGGTAGGGACAAACGGATTCTGGAACCGGTGGCAACTGCAGGCGGAGGTGACGCAGCAGGAGCAGACGGAGGAGCTGGCTGTTGCTGAGAAGGCAGGAGCTACTGCAACATAGCGGTCGCCTGGGCTAGCTGTTGACCCTGCTGGGCCACAATAGTGGTGAGGTCCGCTAGGCTTGGCAGGGGAACATCAGCGGGATCCATGGCCGGATCTTACTGTCACGTACCGGCAGGACAGGTAGTGGATCCTCTGGACCAGAGAGGCGATGGCGCGGGTTGTACTAAAGGACCGGTTCTAAGCAGTTACTGGTCTTCACCAGAGCCCGCTGCAAGGCGGGATTGATTTGCTGCGGCGGTAACTACCAGGTCGTGTCCCCTAGTAACAACTCGACCTCTCTGGCAGCTGATAAGACGTGGTACACAGGGAGAAGGCAAGAGCGTAGTCGGACGTAGCAGAGGTCAGGGCAGGCGGCAAAGGTTCAAAGGCGAGTAGACGGTAGCAACGGGTTCGGCAACAGGCAAGGCAAACAAACACAGTGGAACGCTTTCTCTGAGGCACAAGGCACAAAGATCCGGCAGGAAGCTGTGGGAGGAGAAGGTATAAATGGGCAGTGCACAGGTGCAGCCTAATTAAGTCAGCACTGCCTCTCACAAACCTTAACCCTTAATAACCCTTTTGGACCAGGCACCAATCACTGGTGCACTGGCCCTTTGAATCTAAGAGTCCCGGCGCACGCGCGCCCTAGAGAGCGAGGACGCACACGCCGAGACACTGGGGTGCTGCCTGGGGGCATACGCTGTGAGCGCTCCGAGGCCAGCAGGGGACCCGGAGCGCTCAGCGTAACAATGTGTCTTAAATAAGTGTTCATGACCTCTTATTAATTGAGAGATAAGGGTTATTAGATGACCGGCCCAAAGTGAAAGTTAAAGTAGGACGTCCACAGCATTTTTATTTTATTTCATACGTGATCCAAATACACAAAGGACATAAAAACATTAAATCAATATGTTTTCACATTTCATACTTCATTAAAAATAGTATACAAGCGACCCTTGGAAGAAAAGGAACTTCCTACGGTTACATAATCCATCCCAAACTCGAAAAAACAACATATTCTGAGAAAAGGACGAGGAAAAAAAACTGTTATTGGATCAGTGATTGTGACCCAAAACCAGTAGTGAAGCCTCAACAGACATAAGCTATAATAAAAAGATTTGAACCTGGTTTTGGCTTCCAATAACTAATGGAAATAACTGACCAAATAACTGAAGTGCTAACTCAGCCTTAGGGTCCATTCACACGTCCGTAATTTGGGTCCACATTCGTTCCGCAGTTTGCGGACCCATTCACTTTCAATGGGGCTGGAACAGATGCAAATCCCCATTTCCTGGATCCGCATCAGCATTTTTGGGATCAGTTTTTTCGGGATCCGCAATTTCGTTCCTGAAAAAAATAGAACATGTCCTATTCTTGTGGCAATTGCGGACCAGAAAAGGCATTTTCTATTATAGTGTCTGTGATGTGCGGTCTGCAAATTGCAGATCGCACATTGCCGGTGTCAGTGTTTTGCGGATCCCCCCTTTTGCGGATTCGCAAAACACGGACACTTGCAACGTGCGATCTGCAATTTGCGGACCGCACATCACAGACACTATAATAGAAAATGCCTTTTCTGGTCCGCAATTGCGGACAAGAATAGGACATGTTCTATTTTTTTCAGGAACGAAATTGCGGATCCTGAAAAAACGGATCCCGAAAAAACAGATGCAGATCCCGAAAATGCTGATGCGGATCCAGGAAATGTGGATTTGCATCTGTTCCAGCCCCATTGAAAGTGAATGGGTCCGCAAATTGCGGAACGAATGCGGACCCAAATTACGGACGTGTGAATGGACCCTTATCCTGGTTTAGAGGAGAAGAGACAACTCCTTTAACCGCCTCCGGACCGCCTAACGTAGATGTGCGGTCCGGAGGCGGCAGCCCTGCGCACAGTGACGCATATACGCGTCATCTCGCGAGGGCCGAGATTTCCTGTGAACGCGCGCACACAGGCGCGCGCGCTCACAGGAACAGAAGGTAAGCGAGTGGATCTCCAGCCTGCCAGCGGCGATCGCTCGCTGACAGGCTGGAGATCTGATTTTTTTAACCCCTAACAGGTATATTAGACGCTGTTTTGATAACAGCGTCTAATATACCTGCTACCTGGTCCTCTGGTGGTCCCTTTTGTTAGGATCGACCACCAGAGGACACAGGTAGGTCAGTAAAGTCGCACCAAACACCACACTACACTACACCCCCCCCGTCACTTATTAACCCCTTATGAACCCATGATCACCCCATATAAACTCCCTGATCACCCCCCTGTCATTGATCACCCCCCTGTCATTGATCACCCCCCTGTCAGGCTCCGTTCAGACGTCCGTATGATTTTTACGGATCCACGGATACATGGATCGGATCCGCAAAACACATACGGACGTCTGAATGGAGCCTTACAGGGGGGTGATCAATGACAGGCGGGTGATCACCCATATAGATTCCCTGATCACTTCCCTGTCATTGATCACCCCCCTGTCATTGATCACCCCCCTGTAAGGCTCCATTCAGACGTCCGTATGATTTTTACGGATCCATGGATACATGGATCGGATCCGCAAAACACATGCGGACGTCTGAATGGAGCCTTACAGGGGGGTGATCAATGACAGGCGGGTGATCACCCATATACACTCCCTGATCACCCCCTGTCATTGATCACCCCCCTGTAAGGCTCCATTCAGACGTCCGCATGTGTTTTGCGGATCCAATCCATGTATCCATGGATCCGTAAAAATCATACGGACGTCTGAATAGAGCCTTACAGGGGGGTGATCAATGACAGGGGGGTGATCACCCATATACACTCCCTGATCACCCCCTGTCATTGATCACCCCCCGTAAGGCTCCATTCAGACGTCCGCATGTGTTTTGCGGATCCGATCCTTCATGGATCCGTAAAAATCATACGGACGTCTGAATGGAGCCTTACAGGGGGGTGATCAATGACAGGGGGGTGATCACCCATATACACTCCCTGATCACCCCCTGTCATTGATCACCCCCCTGTAAGGCTCCATTCAGACGTCCGCATGTGTTTTGCGGTTCCGATCGATGTATCCATGGATCCGTAAAAATCATACGGACGTCTGAATGGAGCCTTACAGGGGGGTGATCAATGACAGGGGGGTGATCACCCATATACACTCCCTGATCACCCCCTGTCATTGATCACCCCCCTGTAAGGCTCCATTCAGACGTCCGCATGTGTTTTGCGGATCCGATCCATGGATCCGTAAAAATCATACGGACGTCTGAATGGAGCCTTACAGGGGGGTGATCAATGACAGGGGGGTGATCACCCATATACACTCCTTGATCACCCCCTGTCATTGATCACCCCCCTGTAAGGCTCCATTCAGACGTCTGCATGTTTTTTGCGGATCCGATCCATGTATCCATGGATCCGTAAAAATCATACGGACGTCTGAATGGAGCCTTACCAGGGGGGTGATCAATGACAGGGGGGTGATCAGGGAGTCTATATGGGTGATCACCCCCCTGTCATTGATCACCCCCTGTCATTGATCACCCCCCCCCCCCCCCCCCCCCCTGTAAGGCTCCATTCAGACATTTTTTTGGCCCAAGTTAGCGGAAATATATATATTTTTTTGTTTGTTTTTTCTTACAAAGTCTCATATTCCACTAACTTGTGTCAAAAAATAAAATCTCACATGAACTCACCATACCCCTCACGGAATCCAAATGCGTAAACATTTTTAGACATTTATATTCCAGACTTCTTCTCACGCTTTAGGGCCCCTAAAAAGCCAGGGCAGTATAAATACCCCACATGTGACCCCATTTCGGAAAGAAGACACCCCAAGGTATTCCGTGAGGGGCATATTGAGTCCATGAAAGATTGATATTTTTGTCCTAAGTTAGCGGAAAGTAAGACTTTGTGAGAAAAGAACTAAAAAAAATCAATTTCCGCTAACTTATACAAAAAAAAAATATTTCTATGAACTCGCCATGCCCCTCATTGAATACCTTGGGGTGTCTTCTTTCCAAAGTGGGGTCACATGTGGGGTATTTATACTGCCCTGGCTTTTTAGGGGCCCGAAAGTGTGAGAAGAAGTCTGGGATCCAAATGTCTAAAAATGCCCTCCTAAAAGGAATTTGGGCACCTTTGCGCATCTAGGCTGCAAAAAAGTGTCACACATCTGGTATCGCCATAGTCAGGAGAAGTTGGGCAATGTGTTTTGGGGTGTCATTTTACATATACCCATGCTGGGTGAGAAAAATATCTTGGTCAAATGCCAACTTTGTATAAAAAAATTGGAAAAGTTATCTTTTGCCAAGATATTTCTCTCACCCAGCATGGGTATATGTAAAATGACACCCCAAAACACATTCCCCAACTTCTCCTGAGTACGGCGATACCAGATGTGTGACACTTTTTTGCAGCCAAGGTGGGCAAAGGGGCACATATTCCAAAGTGCACCTTTCGGATTTCGCAGCCCATTTTTTACACATTTTGATCGCAAAGTACTTCTCACACATTTGGGCCCCTAGAATTCCAGGGCAGTATAACTACCCCACAAGTGACCCCATTTTGGAAAGAAGACACCCCAAGGTATTCCGTGAGGGGCACGGCGAGTTCCTAGAATTTTTTATTTTTTGTCACAAGTTAGCGGAAAATGATGATTTTTCTTTTTTCCTTACAAAGTCTCATATTCCACTAACTTGCGACAAAAAATAAAAAATTCTAGGAACTCGCCATGCCCCTCACGGAATACCTTGGGGTGTCTTCTTTCCAAAATGGGGTCACTTGTGGGGTAGTTATACTGCCCTGGCAATTTAGGGGCCCAAATGTGTGAGAAGAACTTTGCAATCAAAATGTGTAAAAAATGGCCTGCGAAATCCGAAAGGTGCACTTTGGAATATGTGCCCCTTTGCCCACCTTGGCTGCAAAAAAGTGTCACACATCTGGTATCGCCGTACTCAGGAGAAGTTGGGGAATGTGTTTTGGGGTGTCATTTTACATATACCCATGCTGGGTGAGAAAAATATCTTGGTCAAATGCCAACGTTGTATAAAAAAATTGGAAAAGTTGTCTTTTGCCAAGATATTTCTCTCACCCAGCATGGGTATATGTAAAATGACACCCCAAAACACATTCCCCAACTTCTCCTGAGTACGGCGATACCAGATGTGTGACACTTTTTTGCAGCCAAGGTGGGCAAAGGGGCACATATTCCAAAGTGCACCTTTCGGATTTCGCAGCCCATTTTTTACACATTTTGATCGCAAAGTACTTCTCACACATTTGGGCCCCTAGAATTCCAGGGCAGTATAACTACCCCACAAGTGACCCCATTTTGGAAAGAAGACACCCCAAGGTATTCCGTGATGGGCATGGCGAGTTCCTAGAATTTTTTTTTTTTTGTCGCAAGTTAGTGGAATATGAGACTTTGTAAGAAAAAAAAAATTAAAATAAAAATCATCATTTTCCGCTAACTTGTGACAAAAAATAAAAAGTTCTATGAACTCACTATGCCCATCAGCGAATACCTTAGGGTGTCTACTTTCCTAAATGGGGTCATTTGTGGGGTTTTTCTACTGTCTAGGCATTGTAGAACCTCAGGAAACATGACAGGTGCTCAGAAAGTCAGAGCTGCTTCAAAAAGCGGAAATTCACATTTTTGTACCATAGTTTGTAAACGCTATAACTTTTACCCAAACCATTTTTTTTTGCCCAAACATTTTTTTTTATCAAAGACATGTAGAACAATAAATTTAGTGAAAAATTTATATATGGATGTCGTTTTTTTTGCAAAATTTTACAGCTGAAAGTGAAAAATGTCATTTTTTTGCAAAAAAATCGTTACATTTCGATTAATAACAAAAAAAGTAAAAATGTCAGCAGCAATGAAATACCACCAAATGAAAGCTCTATTACTGAGAAGAAAAGGAGGTAAAATTCATTTGGGTGGTAAGTTGCATGACCGAGCGATAAACGGTGAAAGTTGTGTAGTGCAGAAGTGCAAAAAGTGGCCTGGTCATGAACGGGGTTTTAGCTAGCAGGGTTGAAGTGGTTAAAGGACATCTGTCACCAGGTACTCCTTATCCAACTGTTTGTATGGACACATAGTTGTGGCTCACATAATTAACCCTTTCAACCCCAGGAGATTTTCCGTTTTCCACTCCCTGCCTTCCCAGAGCCATAACTTTTTTATTTTTCATTTTTTTCGTGGGACAATTTGTACTTTCTAATAGCACCATTTAATATTGCATATGATGTAGTGGGAGGCCACGAAAAAAGTCCAAGTTTTTATGGTGTTCCCTACATAGTAAAAACTGGCATGTGCCTTTCATTCTATAAGTCAGCACGATTACAACAATACTACATATGTATACTGTTTCTTGGGTTTTAATACTGAAATAAAAATAAAAACGTGGAATAAAATTTTCATCGCTATATTCTGATCCCCATAACTTTTTAAAATTGAAATCTACAGAGCTGTGTTAGGTCTTCTTTATACACTCACCTAAAGAATTATTAGGAACACCTGTTCTATTTCTCATTAATGCGATTATCTAGTTGACCAATCACATGGCAGTTGCTTCAATGCATGTAGGGTTGTGGTCCTGGTCAAGACAATCTCCTGAACTCCAAACTAAATGTCAGAATGGGAAAGAAAGGTGGGCTACAACAGCAGAAGACCCCATCGGGTACCACTCATCTCCACTACAAATAGGAAAAAGAGGCTACAATTTGCACGAGCTCACCAAAATTGGACTGTTGAAGACTGGAAAAATGTTGCTTGGTCTGATGAGTCTCGATTTCTGTTGAGACATTCAAATGGTAGAGTCCCAATTTGGCGTAAACATAATGAGAACATGTATCCATCATGCCTTGTTACCACTGTGCAGGCTGGTGGTGGTGGTGTAATGGTGTGGGGGATGTTTTCTGGGCACACTTTAGGCCTCTTAGTGCCAATTGGCCATCGTTTAAATGCCACGGGCTACCTGAGCATTGTTTCTGACCATGTCCATCCCTTCATGACCACCATGTACCCATCCTCTGATGGCTACTTCCACCATGTCACAAAGCTCAAATCATTTCAAATTGGTTTCTTGAACATGACAATGAGTTCACTGTACTAAAATGGCCCCCACAGTCACCAGATCTCAACCCAATAGAGCATCTTTGGGATGTGGTGGAACGGGAGCTTCGTGCCCTGGATGTGCATCCCTCAAATCTCCATCAACTGCAAGATGCTATCCTATCAATATGGGCCAACATTTCTAAAGAATGCTATCAGCACATTGTTGAATCAATGCCACGTAGAATTAAGGCAGTTCTGAAGGCAAAAGGGGGTCCAACACCGTATTAGTATGGTGTTCCTAATAATTCTTTAGGAGAGTGTATGTGGGACGGTCTGTAGCTTTTAATTATACTGTTTTGGGGTGTGTATGACTTTTTGATCAATTTCTATTAAGTTTTTGGGGGGAGATGGCGAATCGGCCAATTAGATTTTTTTTTCCGTTATGTGTTCATCGTATGAGATAAATGCATTTATATTTTAATAGTACAGGCATTTTGGGTCGTGGTGTTGCAAATGATATATTTTTAATTGTTTCATTTTATCATGGGGAAAGGGGAGTGATTTGAATTGTTTTTATTTTTATATATTTTTTTAGCTTTTTTTTTGTAAACTTCCCCACCCCCCCTAGGGGACCTGAACATGCTATCTTTAGATCGCTTCTCCCATACACAACTGTGATTTAATAAAGTAGTGTATGGGGAAATTCATTATATTCCTATGGAACACTTCCACCTGCAGCACTCAATAGAAACTACCACTCTATTACTACTCAGAGGGATCTAGGCTATTGGAGAGAACAAACGTCTTCCCCGATCTCTGTGAGGAGGAGCCAATCTGGCCCCGGAAACGCAGTGCTCCTGGAGAAAGCCCCCTCAGATGCTGTGGTCACAATTGACCATGGCATCTGAGGGGTTAAAGCAGCTATGGCACCCGCTGCGCTTGCAAGCAGGTGTAATCTTTTACCACCTCAGCTCCCCTAGCTTAAACCCCCTTAATGACCAGACCACTTTTTACAATTCTGCACTACACTACTTTCACGGTTTATTGCTTGGTCATACAACTTACCATCCAAATACATTTTACCTCCTTTTCTTCTCACTAATAGAGCTTTCATTTGGTGGTATTTCATTGCTGCTGCCATTTTTACTTTTTTTGATACTAATCGAAATTTACCAAAATTTTTGCAAAAAAATGACATTTTTCACTTTCGGTTGTAAAATTTTTCAAATAAAACTACATTTCTATATAAATGTTTCTCTAAATGTATTGTTCTACATGTCTTTGATAAAAAAAAAATGCAATAAGTGTATATTTATTGGTTTGGGTAAAAGTTATAGCGTTTACAAACTATGGTACAAAAATGTGAATTTCCGCAATTTGAAGCAGCTCTGACTTTCTGAGCACCTGTCATGTTTCCTGGGGTTCTACAATGCCCAGACAGTAGAAACACCCCACAAATAACCCAATTTTGGAAAGTAGACACCCTAAGGTATTCGCTGATGGGCATAATGAGTTCATGGAAGTTTTTATTTTTTGTCACAAGTTAGCGCAAAATGATTTTTTTTTTCTTTTTTTTTTTTTTCTTACTTTCTTACAAAGTCTCATATTCCACTAACTTGTGACAAAAAATTTCTTACTTTCTTACAAAGTCTCATATTCCACTAACTTGTGACAAAAAATTTAAAAAACCCTCACGGAATACTTTGTGGTGTCTTCTTTCCAAAATGGGGTCACTTGTGGGGTAGTTATACTGCCCTGGCATTTTAGGAGACCTAAAGCGTGAGAAGTAGTTTGGAATTCAAATGCGTAAAAAATACCCTATGAAATCGTAAAGATACCCTTTAGAATTTGGGCCCCTTTGCCCACCTAGACTGCAAAAAAGTGTCACACGTGTGGTATCGCCGTACTCAGAAGAAGTAGGGCAATGTGTTTTGGGGTGTATTTTTACATATACCCATGCTGGGTGAGAGAAATATATCTCTAAAAGACTTTTCCCATTTTATTTTTAATACAAAGTTGTCATTTGACAGAGATATTTCTCTCACCCAGCATGGCTATATGTAAAAATACACCCCAAAACACATTGCCCAACTTCTCCTGAGTACGGCGATACCACATGTGTGACACTTTTTTGCAGCCTAGGTGGGCAAAGGGGCCCAAATTCCAATGAGTACCTTTTTAGGAGGGCATTTTTAGGCATTTGGATTCCAGACTTCTTCTCACGCTATAGGGCCCCTAAAATGCCAGGGCAGTATAAATACCCCACATGTGACCCCATTTTGGAAAGAAGACACCGCAAGGTATTCCGTGATGGCGAGTTCATAGAATAATTTATTTTTTGGCACAAGTTAGCAGAAAATGATTTTGTAAGAGAAAAAAAAAAAATTCCGCCAAAAAAAAAAATATTCTAGGAACTCGCCATGCCCCTCATGGAATACCTTGGGGTGTCTTCTTTCTAAAATGGGTCACTTGTGGGGTATTTATACTGTCCTGGCATTTTAGGGGCCCTAAAGTGTGAGAAGAAGTCTGGAATATAAATGTCTAAAAAATGTTATGCATTTGGATTCCATGAGGGGTATGGTGAGTTCATGTGAGATTTTATGTTTTGTCACAAGTTAGTGGAATATGAGACTTTGTAAGAAAAAAATATAATAAAAAAAAACAATTTCCGCTAACTTGTGCCCCAAAAAAAAATTCTTCTATGGACTTGCCATGCCCCTCAAAAGTGATCTTTTTGTAGCGCCGCAGCGATTTTACTGTGTTTTTGCAGTGATCATAAAAAAAAAATTCTGTCACTGCGGTGGGGCAGACTGAATGCAAGTGTGCGCACAAGATCAGGCCTGATCGGGCGAACACTGCGTTTTTTGTAGAGCCTATAGAACATGTCCTATTCTTGTCCGCAATAGTGGACAAAAAAAGGCATTTTCTATATAGTTCTGGCAATGTGCGGATCTGCAAAATGCGGAAAGCACATTGCCGGTGTCCGTGTTTTGCAGATCCGCGGTGTCCATGTTTTGCGGATCCGTGGATCCGCAAAACACATACGGACGTCTAAATGGAGCCTTACAGGGGGGTGATCAATGACAAGGGGGGTGATCAGGGAGTCTATATGGGGTGATCACCCCCCGTCATTGATCACCCCCCTGTAAGGCTCCATTCAGACGTCCGTATGTGTTTTGCGGATCCGTAAAACACATACGGACGTCTGAATGGAGCCTGACAGGGGGGTGATCAGGGAGTCTATATGGGGTGATCAGGGGTTAATAAGTGACGGGGGGGGGGTGTAGTGTAGTCTGGTGCTTGGTGCTACTTACAGAGCTGCCTGTGTCCTCTGGTGGTCGATCCAAGCAAAAGGGACCACCAGAAGACCAGGTATATCAGACGCTGTTAACAAAACAGCGTCTGATATACCTTTCAAGGGTTAAAAAAATCGCATCTACAGCCTGCCAGCGAATGATCGCCGCTGGCAGACTGTAGATGAACTAGTTTACCTCCTCTTCCTGTGAACGTGCGCTCCTGTGTGCCCGCGTTCACAGGAAATCTCGCGTCTCGCGAGATGACGCGCCACCGCGTCAAGGAGGAACAAATCGACCGCCTCCGGACCACAATACTGCGTTAGGCGGTCCGGAGGCGGTAAAAGACCTGACCAGCGCCGAACAAGTACAGCTCTGGTCATATAGGGGTTAAAACACTATTTTTCTTTTGTTGATCTGAGGCCCTATTCCCATTATGAAACTTTCTCTTAATATGTAAATGAGGCATTTGGTGCAATGAGGGCTTCATTATTGCTCTTGTTGCACCCAAGCTCCACTCATCTCTATGGCCAGCCCCTCCCTTGCTGCTTTGATTGACCCCAGAAAGGAGGATTGGCCACAGAAAGTAGTAGAGCTTGGGTGCAACAGGAGCACCAAAGGCCTAATTTGCATATTAAGAAAAGTATCAGATCTCGGGAACAGAGCCTCAGATCAGGAAAAGGAAAACTGAGTTTTAATCAGATGAACCACAGCTATGTGTCTATGCAAACGGCTGCATAGGAAGGTCGCTGGCGTCAGGTTCCTTTTATGGGTACATTTACACAACCCTATGTATTTGGGGTTCCACAAAATATGGATGCAGTCCATGTGGCATCTGCATTCTTTTTGCAGACCCCTTAACATTAGTGGGTCCGGGGTCCACATTTGCAGCCAAGAATAAGACATGTTCTAGCCAGGCATGGGATTCAGCCGGTTCCCTCCGGTTCTCCAGATCCGGTTGATAAAATTACAGCCAGGATCGGAGAACCGTGTTACCAGCTAAATCCTGATCTGGTGCGCAGGAGATGAGCGCTTGCATTGTGGAAGCGCTCATCTCCCTACATTCATCTGTATCACCGATGGTGGGTTGCAACCCAGCCTTAGACCTTGTTTACACCTCAATGAATCACTTACATGTGCTGTACGTTTTCTCCCCTTCTAATGTGTCTGTTCACACATCAGTGATTTTCCACTGACACATCACGGGCATCACCAAATATAAAAATATGTATCCCATAAAGCAAATGGCGAAACGAAAAAAAAGTCAATATGGCTAATTCTGAATTTTTTGGTTGCTTCACCTCCCCCAATTTTTTTTTTTTTTTTAAAAGTGATCAAAATGTCTTACACACTCCAAAATTTTATCAATGCAAAGTTCAGATTGCCCAGCAAAAAATAAGCCCTGATACAGCTCTGTACATAACTACAAAAATGTCATAGAGGTCAGAATATGGAGATGAAAAGAAAAAAAATTCTAAGTTTTTTATTTTTTCAGTATTAAAATACAAGAAAAACTATACATATACACTACTCACAAAAAGCTAGGGATATTTGGTTTTCGGGCAAAATTTATGGAAATGTAAAAGTTCACGCTACAGTGATATTATATCATAAAAGTAGGGCATTTAAAGGGGTTATCCGAGTTATTTTTTTGTTCTTTCTGTTCCTAACTAAGCAAATGTAACAGCTTTCCAATTAACTCACTTTATCTCCAGTGGCTGGTTTCTCAGATTTCACTGAGGGTCACATGACCTTTGATGTCAGCTTCTCTCCCTGCTCTGATAAAGGTCGTTGTAAACTAGACCACTGTGCTGGCCACGCGCAACCCCCCCCCCCCCCCCCCTTCACTGCCATCTACTCTCTGCTAGGATTCTTAACCCCTTTAGCTGCACAGCTTTGTAGGCAGTGAGGAGATAATGCTGGGCACTGGAGTTGATATACTAGAGAGAGCAATGCACAAGAAGGTAGGGGGAAGATCCTGTGTGTATTAGCAGTGTCATTATACAGGTGGGACATGTAGTCCTACACATACAACATGCTGCAGAGTCTCCCAGCACTCAGGGCAGCTCTTGTATCCACTCCCTTAGCAGTGTCATTATACAGCTGGGACTTGTAGTCCTACACATACAACATGCTGCAGAGTCTCCCAGCAGGGCAGCTCTTGTATTCACTCCCTTAGCAGAGCAGGGGGGGGGGGGCAGAGATTGGTTTTATTGCATGTAAACAAAGGGCCAGAAAAGAACCAGAGAAATTAGGAAATACAGTGGGATGCAAAAGTTTGGGCAACTTTGTTAATCGTCATGATTTTCCTGTATAAATCGTTAGTTGTTACGATAAAAAATGTCAGTTAAATATATCATATAGGAGACACACACACAGTGATATTTGAGAAGTGAAATGAAGTTTATTGGATTTACAGAAAGTGTGCTATAATTGTTTAAACAAAACTAGGCAGGTGCATAAATTTGGGCACCACAAAAAAGAAATGAAATCAATTTTTAGTAGATCCTCCTTTTGCAGAAATTACAGCCTCTAAACGCTTCCTGTAGGTTCCAATCAGAGTCTGGATTCTGGTTGAAGGTATTTTGGACCATTCCTCTTTACAAAACATCTTTAGTTCATTCAGGTTTGATGGCTTCCGAGCATGGACAGCTCTCTTTAAGTCACACCACAGATTTTCAATTATATTCAGGTCTGGGGACTGAGATGGCCATTCCAGAATGTTGTACTTGTTCCTCTGCATAAATGCCTTAGTGGATTTTGAGCAGTATTTAGGGTCGTTGTCTTGTTGAAAGATCCAGCCCCGGCGCAGCTTCAGCTTTGTCACTGATTCCTGGACATTGGTCTCCAGAATCTGCTGATACTGAGTGGAATCCATGCGTCCCTCAACTTTGACAAGATTCCCAGTCCCTGCACTGGCCACACAGCCCCACAGCATGATGGAACCACCACCATATTTTACTGTAGGTAGCAGGTGTTTTTCTTGGAATGCTGTGTTCTTTTTCCTCCATGCATAACGCGCCTTGTTATGGCCAAATAACTCAATTTTAGTTTCATCAGTCCACAGCATCTTATTCCAAAATGTAGCTGGCTTGTCCAAATGTGCTTTAGCCCACCTCAAGCTGCACTTTTTGTGCTGTGGGCGGAGAAAAGGCTCCTCTGCATCACTCTCGCATACAGCATCTCCTTGTGTAAAGTGCGCCGAATGGTTGAACGATGCACAGTGACTCCATCTGCAGCAAGATGATGTTGTAGGTCTTTGGTGCTGGTCTGTGGGTTGACTCTGACTGTTCTCACCATTCGTCGCTTCTGTCTATCCGAGATTTTTCTTGGTCTGCCACTTCAAGCCTTAACTTGAACTGAGCCTGTGGTCTTCCATTTCCTCAATATGTTCCTAACTGTGGAAACAGACAGCTGAAATCTCTGAGACAGCTTTCTGTATCCTTCCCCTAAACCATGATGGTGAACAATCTTTGTCTTCAGGTCATTTTAGAGTTGTTTTGAGACCCCCATGTTGCTACTCTTCAGAGAAAATTAAAAGAGGAGGGAAACTTACAATTGACTCCCTTAAATACTCTTTCTCATAATTGGATTCACCAATTGTATGTAGGTCAGGGGTCACTGAGCTTACCAAGCCAATTTGAGTTCCAATAATTAGTTCTAAAGGTTTTGGAATCAATAAAATGACAACAGTGCCCAAATTTATGCACCTGCCTAATTTTGTTTAAACAATTATAGCACACTTTCTGTAAATCCAATAAACTTCATTTCACTTCTCAAATATCACTGTTTGTGTCTCCTATATGATATATTTAACTGACATTTTTATTCGTAACAACTAACAATTTATACAGGAAAATCATGACGATTAACAAGGTTGCCCAAACTTTCGCATCCCACTGCATATATATATATTTTTTTGCATTAAACTTGCTTAGCTCAGTTATATATCAGATTTTCTGTGCTATATTTTTTTTCATAACTCGGACAACCCCTTTAAGTAAAAGCAGCAATAGTGATTTCCCCATCTCAAACTATTTATTGAAACAAAGGCAACAACAGTGGTGGGTATACCCTTACAAAAAATGTCAATGTCTCAATAATTTGTCTTGTGGCCTTGAGCATCAATTACAGCTTGACAACAATGTCTCATGATGTTCCCAAGTCAACTTATTGTCTGCTGAAGCATGGCATCCCACTCTTCTAGAAGAGCGTCCCTCAGGTCATTGAGGTTCTGGGGTACAGAATTACAAGCCTCTACATGGCGGCTCAGCTGATCCCATAGGTTTTCAAAAGGATTCAGGTCTGGAGAAAGGGCAGGCCACTCCATTTGAGGTACACCAGTCTCCAGCAGCTGATCCCTAATGATGCGAGCTAGTGCATTGTCGTCCATGAAGATGAAATTAGGCCTGTGTTAATGGAGAGGCACAATGACTAGATTAATAATGTTATTCAAGTATGGGCTGGTCACTGTACCATTCACAAAGTGTAGGGCAGTTCTGTATTGACTAGACACACCTGCCCACACTAACACCACCACCAAAGGCTTATCTGGTGACAACAGTGCATAAGTGCATAGGGCTCTCCTTGATGTCTCCAACATCGTTGACGTCCATCTATTCTGCTCAGCGTGAATCGACCTTCATCAGTGAACAGCACTGAGGCCCATTGGTCCCTCGTCCAGCATAGATGCTCCCTGGCCCATATAAGACAAAGCTTGTGCCTGGTGTTGTGGTCAGGTACCCTTGCTTGTTCCTGCATTTTCCGTCTGGTTCTGATATTGGCTTGTCTTCTGACCACTCTCTGTCTCTCATTTAGTACTGCATAGCTTGTCTGGTTCTGACCCATTTACGTACGACTCTAGTATTGTGTTTGTCTGTCTTTGTTGTTTGTCCGTCTCTGCACTTAAACAGCGTAGAGACCGTCGACCAGTTGCGGTCTAACTATCTAGGGCTTGTACTGAACGTAGGTAGGGGAAGCAGGCTAGGTTCTAGCCTTAGAGATCATAGTCTTTTTCTATCCCTACCTACAGTCATAACATTAACATTGGCCCCTCAAAAAACTTGGTACCTGCACTACAATGGATGCAATGGCAGCTTTAGCCTCACAGATGGAGGCCATTGTTTAGTTGGTGCAGGATTTTATTGAGAGAGTCCAAAAGCAGGAGTCCCATCAGACGAGTCCCCATGCTTCCACAAACCCATCACCTATCACCGATGGTGCCTAAGAATAAGATCCCTGATCACTTCTCTAGTGACCATAAGGTATTTTCGGGAACCAATGCACAAAGAGTCAGTATCATCATGTTACTATTGCAAGTTGACCCCTATGAGTGGGCTGTTGCATTCCGCCTAAGTCCCCTGGGCGGTATTTTGTAGGCAGTTTTTTGTCTGCCCTTTGTCTTTTGTATAATGAGCCTGACAGGGAAGCCTATGCTGAAAGTCAGCTCCTCTCTTTGCATCAAGGCAGGCGGCCTGTTGAGTAGTATTATTCCAAGTTTTGCAGGTGGTGTACTGCGTCTAACTGGAACGATACGGCCCTTAGAACACAGTTCAGATTGGGCCTCTCAGACACTCTGAAGGATCTGTTAGTTAATCATCCAACCCCAGGGTCCTTAGACGAGGAAATGTCTCTTTTCGACTAGGTTGACGTTTAAGGGAACGTAAGCATGAATATTCTGTCTCTGTCCGTCCTTCTCCCTTCCCTTCTATCTCTCAGTCTAATGTGGTGAAGGCGCCAGTGGAGTCTGAAGAACCCATGAAAATGGGTACCATATCTTCTCAGCAAAGGAAGGGACACCGCTTAAAGAAGGGCCTTTGCTTATACTTCGGCAGTCCTGCACATATACTGCGATACTGTCCAACTAGGCAGAAAACTTCAAGTGTCTGAGTGATAATTAGGGAGGTCACTCGGATGCACAGGTATTTCCTGAAAACATTAACAGGGTTCTATTGCCTGTAAATCTCTTTACAAAGGAGATCTGTTTCTGGCTTAGCTTTTGTGGATTCTGGGTCTGCACCTAGCTTTGTTAATTTTGATTTTGTGATTGCTTTGGGTCTAAAATATTGTTGAGCTAATGTCACAACCAGACAGCTGAGAAGCTCTGACAGAAGCCTTTCAGAACCTCCTCCTTGAGTTTTCTTTGTTGTGGTGTTCAGTTCCTCATCTCGTTAGCCTCTCTCAGCTGTCATGTAGTTGGACTGATTGCTTCCCTTTAAATTCCTCCCCATAATGCATTACTGGGCGGCTTATACTTCTTCCTGGAGTGTGTGTGCATGCTGATCCTATTTCCCAGTCTTCTACTAAGTTAAGTGCTGTACATTTATCTGTTATTTTCTGTTTGCTGGATCCCAGGTGACCCTGACTCCCTCCGTGTCTGGTGTAGGGAGCCGGTGGTCGTGTCCCCTCACTATTGTAGGGTGTTCAGGTGTTATATAGTCGAGGTACTTGGATATGCAACCATCCACCTTTGGGATTTTTGCATAGGCTGAGCAGCCAGGGAAAGTGCCAGGTCTTGTGCAGGGGTCTCCCTTTTGGTTCCTTAGCTTTGGATCCAGTGAGTCATATATGCATGTTGCATTGTCTTGTTTCCTGTACACCGTCCTTGACATTATATGCATGTTGCATTGTCTTGTTTTCTGTACACCGTCCGTGACAGCTAACTTACGATTTGCAAGTTCAGAGTTCGGGTTAAGAATTCCATAATGGATTCCGTTACTACGGACCATAGCGGAATTCTATGACGGCATGCACCACGGAAGCCTATAGGAGGCATTCCGTTTATAATAGAAGTATTTGCTAGCCATATACTTCTATTATGATAGAATGCAATACAGAATTTTTGTTATAGGCTTCTGTGGTGCATGCCGTCATTGAATTTCGTTATGGTCCTTGGTAACAGAATCCATTACAGAATTCTTAGATAACCCAAACCTGAAGGCTGAACTGGAAAATCGCAAGTTTGCTTAGCACTAGTCTCAAATTACTTAGGTTACCTGAACCGATTCTGGTATCTAAGGTGGATACTACTCCTTTTGGCTGGAGGATTTATTGAGTATAAGACTCCACATTTGGTCATGAAGGTTGGTTCCATTCATTCTAAGAGGTTTACCTTAAACTCAGAGGAGCCTACAACTTGATTAGAATCCTGAAGGGGGACGAATGCAATTAAGCATTCAATACCCCGGAAGGGCATTTTGAATATCTTGTAATGCCTTTTGGGTTGTGTAAGGCCCCAGCAGTGTCTCAAAACCTCAATAATGACATTCTTCGTGAATTTCTGGGTCTCTTTTTGTTGTCTATCTTGACTATATTGACTGATTGGGCCTCACATGTTGTGCATGTAAGAAAGGTTTTGCAAAATTCAGTAAATTTGTCTTTGGTGTTAGAGAAGTCTCTTTACTGGGTTATATACGAACAACTCAAAATTTTTATATGGACCCTGTCAAGGTGCAAGCCGTTGTTGATTGGCCTAGTCCCACTTCCCTCAAGGTCCTACAGAGATTCCAGGGGTTTGCAATTTATTATAGAAAATGTATTAGAAACCAAACCATTGACAGATTTAACTAGGAAAGGGGCGGATCTATTGAACTGGTGCTCTGATGCATTGTCTGCTTTTGAAACTCCGAAAGAAAAATTATGACATTGGCAATCAGGACTTGCTGGCTATAAAATGGGCCTTCAAGGAATGGCGGCATTTCTTAGAAGGGACCTAACACCAGGTCATTGTACTTCCAGATCACAAGAACCTAGAGGCACATTTATTAAGACCGGCATCTAAAACTAATAAAGCCCTGCACTGGCGGTGGATCTGCTGAAGTTATGAATAGGAGCCGGCCTCTTCAAAACTTCGCCGGATCCACTGCTGCTTCTACATGTAGACAGCTTCCTTGCTTTCTTACATTTAGGGTCCATTTACACATCCATAGAATGGGTCCGCATCCGTTCAGCAATTTTGTAGAACAGATGTAGACCCATTAATTTCCAATGGGGACAGAAAAGATGCGGACAGCATAGAGTGTGCTGTCCGCATGCACATTTCCGGTCCGCGGCTCCGTACTTCCGGTCTGCCACTCCGGGAAAAAATAGAACATGTCCTATTCTTGTCCGCAGCTGTGGAAAAGAATAGGCATTCTCTATTGGGGCGCCAGCAATGTGCGGCGTCAGTGTTTTGCAATTTGCGGACCGTAAAACACTATGGACGTCTGAATGGAGCCTTAGACCATTTTTACGCCTAAAAAAGGCGTACAAAATGCTTAATGAGACGTGCCCACCGACACGTCCCCTTCCCTGTCCACGCAATGCCCTCTTTTTTAGACCTGGCGTCAGTGGGGAGAGGTCCTTTGTGTAGCAATCTGCACCAGAAATACACCTAATTTAAGCATATTTATGTTTAATAAATGACCTCCCTAGTGTAACTTGACACTGCTAGGAGCTTGAACCCCAAACAAGCACGCTGGGCCTTTTTCTTCACTCTTCACTTTAACTTTATTGTTATGTATCATTCTGGGTCTGATAATGTAAATGTGGATGCCTTGTCAGTTTTGGGACCTGTGAGTCTATTGATACTTAACCTGTTAACATTCTTCCTCCTGTTATTGTCATTGCTGTCGTTAATCCTGATCTTGCCTCTGAATATGACAGTGAAGGAATGGCTCCCCTGCTCGCTGCATGGTGGAGCCGTTCCTGACCTGGAAGTGTGTGCTTCTGGTTTTCAAGTATTTAGATGCCTTGGTCAAATTTTACCACGGCATCCAAAGGGTTTAATATTTGCAATTGGTGTTATCGCCAGTCGCAGACATTAGACCCAGGCATTTTCTGTTTCAAACAGAAGAGGCCGATGATTATGGAGTCCACTGCGGTTATTAGTAGGCACCATATTTAAAACCCCTCCTTCCGCCATATATGTACGCTGCTGGCACAGAAGGGATTAAAGTGCTTCTGTACTTTGGGAAATCTTTTGATATCACAGTGTGATTGGTGGAGGTACAAGCACTGAGACCCCACTGATCACTAGAACGAGGAGAGAGAAGCATTCATATATTGCACTCTCTCTCTTCACTGCAAGATATCCTTGTTTTAGTAATGGGCAGGGGTCTCATGGACCCCACGACTATGTTGCATAGTTTTCAGTTGTTTTACTAGGCATTAAAATAAATTATTGGGACTTGCATTGTTTTCATGTTTGTCTAGATATCTGCAATGGTTTTCTAGTTGAGCTTCCCAGCAGGTAAAACGCAGAACTTCTTATGCTAGAGTTGCTATGTCCATACAGTATAATTAGATGTCTTGTCCATACTATGTCCATACAGTATAATTAGATGTCTCTTTAAATACTATTTTTATTATGGGTGTCTTGTCTATAGCAGTGATTGTCTTTGTCACTGCCTATAAGGTTTAATTTGTACAACCTGTAGTGACTGTGACATCACAAGTGGGTTATATTCAGGTTAGTGGCTGTGACATCACAAGTGGGTTTCATTCTGGTGAATGACTGTGACATCACAAGTAGGTTATATTCAGGTTGGTGACTGTGACATCACAAGTGGGTTTCATTCTGGTGAATGACTGTGACATCACAAGTAGGTTATATTCAGGTTGGTGACTGTGACATCACAAGTGGGTTTCATTCTGGTGAGCAGCTGTGACATCACAACCATGTTTTAGTCATGTGAGCTGTTGTGACAAAACAAGTGTCTCTCTCTCTCAGGTATGCTACTGTGACATCACAGCTGTGATTCCTGATATATAAGTGTAAGGACGTCACAACATACATGTGACATCACAGCTGTTTCAGTGAATTACATTACTGTGACATCGCAATTGCGCCTCTGTCAGGCAAGCTGCTGTGATGTCACAAGTTCCTGTCAGATAATCGTCACTGACATCACAAGTTGGTTTCTGTCAGGTAAGATGCTGTGATATCACACCTGTATTTCGGTGAGGTAAGCTGCTGGGACATCACAAGTGGATTTCAGACATGTGAGCTTCTGTGTTATCACAGCTTGTTTCCTCAGATAAGATAGGGTGATGTCATATTGTAAGTGTTTCAGTCAAGTAACTAGGTGTGACATCACAGCTCACCTTCTGTCAGCTAAGCAGTTGTCAGACTATGGGGAGGGTCAGTAAGGTTATCTGCTGCTACATGACAACTAGTCTCCATCAGATAAGCTCAGGGGTGGACATGACATCAGATTACCACATGAACATCAAGGAGCCCGTATACTCTTGCACAGAGCCCCTCTGCTATATGTGTCTACTCCTGGCATGTGTGACTATATACATCCTCCTGATAGAAATCCTGCAAAAGGCAGTAGTAGAAACTGCCATATAGTCTGCATTTTAGGAAAAGTCTACCAAAAGGCTTGAAATGAGATGGGGCAACATATGACTGGTTGTTTTGGAAGGTCCTTTATAACGTGTCCTGAATATGTTTTCCATCAACATCACCATTTATTCAAGTGCAACACATTCATGTGCAGTCATCAGTCACTAAGAAAGAACCATTTCACACATGGCAGCTTGATGTTGTCTGTATTGGTTTCTTTTTGTTGCATTGTACGGCACAAGAAAACGTGTTTCCTGCCTATGCCCAGTCTCCACAGAGTATATTGACACTGTAAATGTATTGTCATCTGAGGGCAGTTAGTAGTATGTAGCTGGATAAGTACTAGAGGTCGGTGGCTGCAAAAAGCTATCCACAGACTGAACATACATTCTGCAGTTAGACATCTTGATCTTCTGGACAGTGGTAATGAAATAAATTTTCTGTGCAGTTTCCTTTGGTGCCATACAGAGACGGTGTATGCCCCAGACACTGCAGATATGGTTCAGATATCTGTCAGCAAAGAACCCCATGCTGAAGAAGACTACATGCAGACTTAGGGTACTTTCACACTTGCGGCAGAGGAGTCCGGCAGGCAAACGGACAATCTGGACACTAACGGATGCATTTGTGAGACGGATCCGGATGCAGATCCATCTCACAAATGCATTGCAATACCAGATCCGTCTTTCCGGTTGTCATTCGGAAAACGGATCCGGTATTTATTTATTTTCACTGATTTTATGGTCTGTGCATGCGCGAACGGAAAGAACGGATCTGTTTTGCCAGAACATTAATGCATTTCAATGGAACCTAATGCCGGAACCGGCATTCCGGCAAGTGTTCAGGATTTTGGGCTGGAGAGAAAACTGCAGCATGCTGCGGTATTTTCTCCTGCCAAAAAACGTAAGAGGGACTGAACTGATGCATCCTGAACGGAATGCTCTCCAATCAGAATGCATTAGGATAAAACTGATCAGTTTTTCCCGTATTGAGCCCCTAGGACGGAACTCAATACCGGAAAACAAAAACGCTAGTGTGAAAGTACCCTTACATCATTTTTACATGTAAACATCAGTTATTCTTTGGCATTTGAAGCATTTACATGAATGTTTCTAAAGTTTCGGCATACAGACTTTCAGAGTACAGTGTATGTACTGATGTCGTTCATACTCCATTTACGACAGAAATCATGGTGACCATCCACAGTGGTCTCAAGGATCTATTTTTCTGTCTTCTGAGCTTCTCTAGGCACAAGGTTCAGTATCACAGGTTTTGTTGTCTTTAGGAATCCTCGGGTGTCAATTTCCACTGGGATCTGTAACATTAGATTGAACAGATTAGGACTTGCATAAAATAGTCTGTACATTAAAGGTGGTATCCGGTGTCATGTTATTACAAGTTAACCTTTTTGCGACATATATGTTTGGTTGATGTTGAGTCTTTAAAGATGAAGTCCACTTAGCTCCATAGCTAGCAGGTATCTGCTGTTTTAAAGTGTGACCACAGCATCTGAGTGGTCCCAGGGTAAGATGCTTCTGGTGACTGAGTACCCACCAACCTTGCAACAAGATCGCAAGAGCGGTTCGTTTGATATGGCAGCCTTGAGCCTTCTGAAGGCTGCTAGACCTGTCATATTAAAGTCCCTATTGAGTCCCAACCTGTCCAGCAAACAGGACCTGCTGTCTTCCGCTCTGCTCACATTACAGGGCTCCCAGGCTGTCTGTACTAGACTTCTGGATCTCATCTGTCAACTTCTGCACGGACCAGTTCACATGTCTCTCTGCATCCCAAGCAACACATCCCTTGGTTATGTGCCACTTAGGAGCCATAGAGTCAGAAAATAGCGGCAGGTAAGCATAGATTTCTCCACAGGTCCCGCTTTCTGGGAAGGGGTGTGTGATTTCAATTTAGTTTTTTTAAACACAGAAAACTTCTTAAATAAAAATATATAGATTTTTACTATAGACTGCGATGGTAAACATATAGACTGCAATGAAAACAAAAACCATGAAACAATGGCAGAACTGTGTATTTTTTTCCATTTCCATCTTGTTGGAAGTGAATGGAAAAAAAAATGCTATGTCGGGAAAGGGTTAAAGGGTATGGCCCATCTCACATATTGTGAGGATATGCTAGGATATGCCACCATTGTCTGATATCTCTAGAACAGAGTCTGCAAAGTGAAGGAGAGTAGACTGCGCATGCGCGGCCCCCTCCCTCCCTACATTTCGAGGATGCCACTCAACTCTTTTTGGCAGTCACATAGAGATGAATGGAGCGTGGCCATGCATTCTCTGTCTGCTCTCCTTCACTTTGCAGATTCTGTTCTAGAGATAGGTGCGGGTCCCAGAGTTGGGTTCGGCACCTATTAGAAATTGGTGGGCTATTTTAGCGATATGCCACCAATGTGTGAGATGGGCCAGCCCCTTTAATGGTTCTATGATGAAAAATTACTTATATTCTTTATGTTCCAGTTTCTCACCATTTTATAGAATCAGGCATCTGTCATTCAGATGAAAGATGCTAATCAGCCGATGAATGTTTGATCGTTCATTGGCTGATCTCTTATAGGAGCCTATTATCGGGAACAAGTGTTCGTATTCCTGATAACTGGCCTGAAATCATGCAGTGTAATAGGGCCTTAAGAATCCATTAAATGTGACTTACTGGAGTATCTTTGCACGTTCGAAAAGAAAAGTTCTGCAGTAGCAGGGTGATCGCTGATTTCATATTGAGCAATGCAAATCTCATTCCTATGCAGTTCCTTGGTCCAGCTCCAAAGGGTAGGAAGGTGTAAGGGTCTTGTGTTTCTCTGTTCTCTTTACTAAATCTGTGCATGAAGAAGAAACAAAATTGTACAAAATGTAAGTGAATCAATAGTGTAAGTGAGGATAGTGGGGGTAAGTGGGTCCCTCTATGGATTCAAGATAAAATGTATCCAATTCTGAATTGATTTGTGCTACCACCAGATATAGTGTGTGTGTGTGTGTATGTGTATGTATGTATGTATATGTGTGCGTATATATATATATATATATATATATATATATATATATATGAAAGATGAGACTGCAACTCATTTGTCAGTGCATATTTTACATAGGACTTATCTGAATTTATATAATAAATATTGATTATATGCAACATTTCTGTTTTAACAGTCAACATAAATATGTAATAAAATACATATTTTAAACTTTCATAATTGGGGCAAATATCCTGCCAATTTCTTTGAAAAAAAATCAATTTTTTTTTTTATAACCAAGAGAAGTCTTAGTATTAAAATGTACAGGAGTTTACCAGAGCAATTCAAAGGGGTATTTTGGTTATTTTGAATTATGACCTATCCACAGGATAGGGTATAAGTATTTAATCAGTGGGGGTCCTACTGCTAGGATCCCCAAAAATCACAAGAACGAGGGTTAATCAGTGGGGGTCCTACTGCTAGGATGCCCAAAAATCACGAGAACAAGGGCCCTAAACACCACAGGGCCTCTCAAAATAAATGGAATGGCAGGTTAGGTGTGCATATTGGCTCACTATTCATCTCTATAGAAGTGGTACTCAGCTATCTCCAACAGTCCCACAGAGATGAACGTAGCGGCAGTGAGTACGCCTGACCTCCCAGAATACCCCTTTAATAAAGTGATGTTTTTCAGATGTAAATTCTTCCTATGAACAGGTAATTTGTCTTTATACTATTTTGTACTAATATACTAAATACTCCCATATGTATACCTTTCAGGTCTGAATTCGTCTGGTTCAGGCCAGAGCTCTGGGTCACGGTGCAGCACAAAGGCTGGGATCACAGTCACAACGCCCTTGGGGATAGTTACTCCATTGATCTCAGTTGTTGCCTTACATACACGTTCAATTCTGCCGGCTGCAGGGTAGAGCCGCAGGTTTTCGTAAAGCACCATATCAAGGTATTCCATCTGCATCAGAGCTTCGTATGTAGGAGGAGCCTGCAGACAATGAATGCATCGCTTGTTTATTGCCTGGGATTACCTTGTAATGTAAAGGCCTTCATACATTTCACCAAAAGTCCCCCATACCCACGTTAAAAGTGTCTTATTTAGCCAAACCAGTACCCTGTTCTACATTGATGAGGGGCAAAAACCCTAAAACAGCAGTCTGGACATGGGTCTTTTTTCTTCTGGAAAAGATTTAGCTCTTGACTTCATTGTTCCAAGGCCTATCGAAAGAGCCAGACACTGACATATAGGATAGTCATCCAATAGGTGGGGCCAGATTTTTGCTCCACTAGATACGAGCTAAGAGCTTATTTACATTTCCTTTTTCCCAAGGAGCTTTTCCTGGCCCATAAGACTCCGATGCCAACTTGGAGGTCTCCACAAGGAGAAACTTAATTCTTCCAGACCCAAGTCAAAGGCCTCTTAACGAGTACCCTCATCTGCACTGATGAAGGGCAACAACTCTGAACAGCTGTCTGTAAAGGGAGGTCTTTTTCTTATAGAAAAGATTCTGGTTTTATTTTTTATACAAAGTCATTGTTCTAAGGCCTATTTAAAGGGCCAGACATTGACCTATTATGTAGACAGCTTTTTGCCCTCCTAGATAAGAGTTTATTGAAATTCCATGTTCCCCAATGACATCACTTTTTAATTGTCAAAATTATATTCTGAGAGAGCTGTGGTAATCATTATGGAAGAATGGCAAATCTGCTTACTTCCATCTGAATATGGGAGCAGGGCATACATGTATTATAACCGCATATAA
This sequence comes from Bufo gargarizans, assembly GCF_014858855.1. Taxonomy (NCBI): domain Eukaryota; kingdom Metazoa; phylum Chordata; class Amphibia; order Anura; family Bufonidae; genus Bufo; species Bufo gargarizans. The sequence continues at coordinate 120,914,121 of NC_058080.1, forward strand.
CTAAGAATGTTTGATGGAAGACTAATACTTTGATTTTAAGTACGAAATACTACTTGCTGCTTGTACCTACAGTGCTACTGTTACAAGAGAACAGAGACGTGTTCCATCCTAAAGCATCAAACTGAAGGTGCTGTAAATATGTTTTTGCGTCATTCATAAGAACTTATTTTATAGAACATGCTCAACATTACTTCTCCATTCCGCGCTATTAGACTTTTTTATTTGTTGGGTAGGTATCTTTTACCTGAACTGTAAGTATAATGGTTGGTGCTGTATATTTGCTCCCATCGCACCTTTTTAGCTTTTCCATTTCATACTTTAACCTCGTACACCCAGGACAGTGTGCTGGATATGATATATCACCTGATATGATATACATACAATACCATGTACCGAGATACAGAATTAACAGGAGAGCACTAGTTACTGACAATTTATTTTACCTATTGGTGTTACCTTATTGGGGAGTAAGGTGTCAATCTCCTCTTGGAGTTTGGTTTGGACATCAGGGTGAATTGCCAAATGGTAAGCCAGAAACATAAGTGTAGTACTGGTGGTCTCATAACCAGCCATAATGAAGATAAGCCCCTGAGCCATGATTTCAGTGTCTGTCAGTTCTGTGAAATACATACAAGACAGAGTTGGTTCCAATCATCTTGAATTGCGCTGGGCATACAATGTGATATGAGAGGAAGTATTTATTTTTACATTTCATTTTTACATTTTTCACAAAAATTTATATTTGTTAACGTCATGCTTTAAGTTTAGAATAGATAGAATGCAATGGGAAAGAGTAGGTTATAATCACAGAAATGTAAATTCTGATTTCTTGTTAAAAAAGTCTTACTTTTATAAATTCTGGGATTCTGCTTCTTCAATCTCTGAAGAAGTGGTGTGCAAGAAGCCAAAGAGCAATGGTAGGGGCACAACAACGCAACTTCAATCAATACTCTTCTGAGGTAGTGAGCATCTACCCAATACTGATTTTCTAATACTTTTGCATTAAGTTGCAATGACATAATAATACTGCATATTCTTTCACTAACAATTTTCTAGTTTTCTGCACATCTGCTCAGTGTTTGGAGGCCTACAGACAGGATACAGATGCAGACAATGAGAGTTCATACCTTTATAGCCATGATTCGCTTCTCCATTGCTTTCATTAGCCTGAGCATCTACCATAAGTTGTAGGAAATCTACTCGATCCTAAAAGGTCAAAGAAACAATCAGAAAATGAAAGCCATATTGAAAATGATGCCCTCGTTCAAGGATTTCAGTATTTCTAATCCCTTCTATATTTGGACTACATTCCAGATACATAGCTTAGGGACCACCTTCACTGCTTCATTTATTAAACCCACCCTTTGTTTTTTTAACCCGTCCCTTTCTCGGTTGTCAGATAATTTAAAATCTCGGACAAGCCCCTGAACAGTCTAAAATAAAGAATGATGGTATAGTTACCGCTTTCTTTGCTGCCATTATTGAGCCAATGGTACTGTCCTCCTGCCAGTAAACACTCACCTAAAGAATTATTAGGAACACCATACTAATACGGTGTTGGACCCCCTTTTGCCTTCAGAACTGCCTTAATTCTACGTGGCATTGATTCAACAAGGTGCTGATAGCATTCTTTAGAAATGTTAGCCCATATTGATAGTAAGCATCTTGCAGTTGATGGAGATTTGAGGGATGCACATCCAGGGCACGAAGCTCCTGATCCACCACATCCCAAAGACATTTTAGTACAGTGAACTCATTGTCATGTTCAAGAAACCAATTTGAAATGATTCGAGCTTTGTGACATGGTGCATTATCCTGCTGGAAGTAGCCATCAGAGGATGGGTACATGGTGGTCATGAAGGGATGGACATGGTCAGAAACAATGCTCAGGTAGCCCATGGCATTTAAACGATGGTCAATTGGCACTAAGGGGCCTAAAGTGTGCCAAGAAAACATCCCCCACACCATTACACCACCACCACCAGCCTGCACAGTGGTAACAAGGCATGATGGATACATGTTCTCATTCTGTTTACGCCAAATTGGGACTCTACCATTTGAATGTCTCAACAGAAATCGAGACTCATCAGACCAGGCAACATTTTTCCAGTCTATAACAGTCCAATTTTGGTGAGCTCGTGCAAATTGTAGCCTCTTTTTCCTATTTGTAGTGGAGATGAGTGGTACCCGGTGGGGTCTTCTGCTGTTGTAGCCCATCCGCCTCAAGATTGTGCGTGTTGTGGCTTCACAAATGCTTTGCTGCATACCTCGGTTGTAACGAGTGGTTATTTCAGTCAACTTTGCTCTTGTATCAGCTTGAATCAGTCGGCCCATTCTCCTCTGACCTCTAGCATCAACAAGGCATTTTCGCCCACAGGACTGCCGCATACTGGATGTTTTTCCCTTTTCACACCATTCTTTGTAAACCCTAGAAATGGTTGTGCGTGAAAATCCCAGTAACTGAGCAGATTGTAAAATACTCAGACCGGCCCGTCTGGCACCAACAACCATGCCACGCTCAAAATTGCTTAAATCACATTTCTTTCCCATTCTGACATTCAGTTTGGAGTTCAGGAGATTGTCTTGACAAGGACCACAACCCTACATGCATCGAAGCAACTGCCATGTGATTGGTTGACTAGATAATCGCATTATTGAGACATAGAAGAGGTGTTCCTAATAATTCTTTAGGTGAGTGTACATGGCATATACTTGCATGTCACCACTGCAGTCCATAAACAAGCAGCGACAGGAGAACCGGACTGGTGGCTCAGAGAACACTACTGGCAAAAGAGTACATCATTTATTTATTTTTATTTTTTTTTTTTTTAGACCATTCGGGGGCTTGTCCAAGATTTAATTTTCCCGGACAACCACCACATATTAGAGTTAAACATTCACTTACTGTGTGGATTCCTTTCTGCCTGTTTTTTTTAATGCTCTTTATGGCATCTTGAAAAAAGTTGAGGACACTTATTGGAAGGAAGCAGAAGTTGAATTTGTCCAAAATAGGAATCAGGAATGGACACAGCACTGTAAGAAAAGTGAGGAGCATACAAACAAAAGATAAATCATGTCATAAGCACAGTGGTTATTATTTCCCTATTGTTTAGAAGCTACAAGCCGTCTCTGACTACTATGGGGACCGTAGTGGACAGGTTATGGCTGTACGTGCTCTAATGTCTACATTAGAGATGAGTGAATCAATTCATCTCATCAGCAAGGACGTTTCCACCTGTGAGGGGGTGCCCACCTGTTGCAAGATTGACAGGACTAGACATTTTGCCTCCTGGCCCTGACAATTTCCTGCCTGCACCAATTAGCAGAGCAAGGGCAAAGGCTGCTCCACTATATTGTGAGTTTGCACTACTGTTACTTACTGCTATTTATTGAAAAGCTCTTAATTGATCTCAGTAGATAGTCTCTAACTTACGTGTTGTTAAGAACAGAGGGTTTAAAAAGGAGAAGTTGAAAAGGTTTCTTCCGTTAATCACAAATGGATCATTGGGATTGTTCAGTGAATCGACATTCACACTGAAGGATGTACTCAGAACAATGTCCATGCTGTAGCTTCCAAAGATGCTGCAATTACAAAATAGGGATGTACTGTACTCATACCATAGCTAAAATATAATGATTGTGTCCTGTGTATGTATAATGAATTAGGGCTCTGTCATAAGTTTTTAGTTTGGTCAATAATATGATACAATATACTACCAATCAATAATATATTGCTTGGACAATTTCACCCGCTTGAAGGGCATCTGTCAGCAGATTTGTACCTATGAAACTGACTGACCTGTTACATGTGCGCTTGGCAGCTGAAGGCATCTGTGTTGGTCTCATATTCATATGTCTCACCCAAAACACAGAGCAAAAAGTCGCCCGGTATAGTGTGTACCCCAAACAACTAAAGAATAGGACAGCAGTTGTATGACAAAGTTGCAAATTTTATTAAACAAATAGTTTTTTTCTAAATTGAAATCACATGTTTATCAGCAGCATTACATTTCACAGAAAAAATATCCACAGGACTACCATTAGGGTCAATTCACACGTCCGTGTGTGTTTTGCAGATCAACGAATCCGTGGATCCGCAAAACATGGACATCGGCGATGTGCGTTCCGCATTTTGCAGACCACACATTGCCGGCACTTTTAAAAAAATGCCTATTCTTGTCCGCATTTTTTTTTAAAACAGTCTATTTAATAAAATTTGGAATTTTGTGTCATACAACTGCTGTCCTATTCTTTAGTCATGTTCATATGTGCCCACATTGCTGAGATTGAGGTTTATATATATGCAAATAAGCCTCTAGGAGCAATGTAGGCGCTGCCGTTACACCTGGAGGCTCTGCTCTTTCTGTAACTACTGTGCCATCTCCACTGTTTATTGACAGGGGCAGGCAGTGTAAACATCATCAGGCCTGGCCATGTCAATCAAAGTGGAGAGGGCACTGCAGTTGCAGAGAGAGATTAGCCTCTAGGAGTAACAGTAACGTCCCTAACGTTTCTCCTAGAGGTTGATTTGCATATATTAAAACTTAATTTTTCTCTGCAATGTGGGCACATATGAACATGGCCTTTAAGGATAGTAAAAAGAGCACCACGTATGCCAATGAATTTATGTGGCAGATCCCTCTTGTTTGTCCATCAGGAATCTGTCCTGAAAACATGCCAAGAGCCATGCTCTAGTTTATATAAACTGTAACAAAGATATGTACTTACTTCTTCATATCTATGAATTCTTTGTTATCTACTTTCTTCTGAATATTCTTCACTAAAAGGTCTCCATACTGTTTAACTATCGGGAACATCTGTAAGAGTGGCACCATTTAGTATTTCATATAATTTAGCAGGGAGCTGGAAAAAAATTCCAAATGGGGTGGAATAAATGAAAAAATGCAATTCCACTACAGTTTTATGTTTTGTTTAGTTTTTTTACAACATTCTGTATGCGGTAAAACTGACCTTCTTTCTCTGGGTCAGTACGATTACAACAATACCACATTTTTAAAGGTTTTTCTTTATATGTTACCATATTCTAACCTCTAACTTTTTTTTATATTTATGTCTATAGAGCTGTGTGAAGCCTCATTTTTTGCAGGGCGAACTGTACTTTTCACTGAATTTGGGGTGTGTGAGACTCTTTGATAACTTTTTTTTCAAATTTTTTGAGGAGGTGAAGTGATGAAAAAATGGCAATTTTTTATTGTTTTTCTGTTACACCATTTGTCGTATGGGATACATATTTTTATATTTTATTAGTACAAGCGTTTTCGGACGCGGTGAAGGCTTTTATTAATTATCTATTTTCTTTTTTGGGGAAGGGAGGGTGATTTGAACTTTTATTTTTTTTAGATTTTTAAAAACTTTTATTTGCTTTTAAGTTTATATCTAAGTCATCCTAGGTGACTATAACAGGCACTAGATTGCATCACAGTATTCAGTATATTCCAATACAGTGCTGCCTGTGTTAGAATATACCAGTGAGAGCCCGATCCCATCACAGGAACATAACAGCTTCCCCCATCTTGGCCGGCAGTATCAAGGACATTAGCCCAGGCCTCTGCTGTTTGAAACAGCAGCTACCCAGCGGCTATGCCACCTGCTGCGCTTGTGCGGGGGTGCCATCTTTAAAGTGACAATTACCACTGTACATGTAAGGTGGAGGTCGTCAAGGGGTTATCCGCTTGGTGCTACAAAAGAATTTTCATTTTTTTTGTTTTCATTTTTTACTCCCTGCCTTCCAAGACTCACTTAGGGTACTTTCACACTTGCGTTTTTCTTTTCCGGCATAGAGTTCCGTCACAGGGGCTCTATACCGGAAAATAACTGATCAGGCATATCCCCATGCATCCTGAATGGAGAGTAATCCGTTCAGTTTGCATCAGGATGTCTTCAGTTCAGTCGTTTTGACTGATCAGGCAAAAGAGAAAACCGTAGCATGCTACGGTTTTATCTCCGGCGAAAAAAACTGAAGACTTGACTGAATGCCGGATCCGGCATTTTTTTCCATAGGAATGTATTAGTGCCGGATCCGGCATTCAAAATACCGGAATGCCGGATCCGTCATTCCGGTCTGCGCATGCGCAGACCTTTAAAAATGAAAAAAAAAAAAAAAACGGATCCGTTTTGCCTGATGACACCGGAAAAACGGATCCGGTATTGCAATGCAATTTTCTGACTGATCAGGCATTTTTCTGACTGATCAGGATCCTGATCAGTCTGAAAAATGCCTGATCAGTCAGAAAAAATGACATCCGTTTGCATACAATTTGCCTGATCAGGCAGTCAGTTCAGGCAACGGAACTGCCTGCCGGAATCAAGCAACGCAAGTGTGAAAGTACCCTTAGCCGTATGAGGGCTTTTTTTTGTAGAACAAGTTGTACTTTCTCATAGCTCCATTTAAATTTCTATACAACGTGTTGGAAAGCTGTGCAAAGATTATTAATGGGTTGGAATTGGGGGGGGGGGGGGGGGGGAAGCATCACCTTTTTACATGTTTTTACAATATTTACTGTGCACTAAAAATGTATAAATGGCTAACCTGCTCGGTCCTGATAAAGGTTGAGCACAGCCAACAGGAGCGGAAGGGGCTTTGGAGAGCACCACAACCACTTTTTTATATTTTATTTTTGATGATTATGGGGTCCCATATTTTAGATCATAGTTTATAACAAGTTTAATGATCAAAATATAATATTATCTCATACCTTTTTATGACATATATATATATATATATATATATATATATAAAAAGAAAGACGTATATGTGTGTGTATGTATGTATATTCCGCGATCACTCAAAAATGCAACCATCGATTTCAACGAAACTTAGTATACACATCCCTTGCTACCTGGAAAGAAATCTTGTGGTGGTCACAGCTCTCTAGGACGTACCGTTCCTGAGATATTCCCAAAAAATGACCTGCATTAGCAAATACAAGCCTGCAAGTCTTTCTCTTCATATCACAACTGCCATACACTCTGTCACATGTCCCTTATCAGCCAATAGAAGCTCGCAGGCCCTTAGTCTCCACATACACACAGTTTTACTCCAGGTTTCCATAACAAACCAGACATTTTTCTTCACTGCTGTAGGTCAAATTTAGGCTAGGGCTACACGACAATATGAGTCGCGCAACAATAAGTTGCACGACACATAGGGCACAACCACACTGCTACATGTGTCACGCAATAGTGATGTCGCACAACAATCTTTATAATGATAGTCTATGGCAGGCATGGACAACCCGCGGCTCTCCAGCTGTTGTAAAACTACAACTCCCGCCATGCCCTGCCGTAGGCTGATAGCTGTAGGAATTGTAGTTTTGCCACAGCTGGAGAGCTTCAGGTTGTCCATCCCTGGTCTATGGTGTTGCACTGCGACATGTGACATACTGCGACAGTCGCAGAAAAATCCATGTTAGATGTATTTTTTGCGACAGTCGTGTCGCAGTATGTCACATGTCGCAGTGCGACACTATAGCCTATCATTCAAAAAATTGTTGACACAAAATGTCACGCAACACACGACGTTGTGTAGCCCTAGCATTAAAGGGGCAGGGCACTGTGAAGGTCACTGTTGAAGGGGCGGGCACTGTGGAGGTCACTGTTAAGGGGGCAGGCCGCTGTAGAGGTCACTGTCAAAGGGGCAGACACTGTGGAGGTCACTGTTAAGGGGGCAGGGGCCACCATTAAAGGGGCAACTACTGTTGAGGTCACTGTTAAGGCAGCGGGGTACTGTGGAGGTCACTGTTAAGGGGGAGAGCCCCTGAGGAGGTCACTGTCAAAGGAGTGGGGTGCTGTGAAACTCGCTGTTAAAGGGGCGGGCTGCTGTGAAGGTCAAAGTTAAGTGGATGGGCTGCTGTGAAGGTCCCATTTTAAAGTGGCGAGGCACTGTGGGGGGGTCAGTATTAAGGGGTGGGGGACTGTGTAGTTCACTGTTAAAGGGGCGGGGTGCTGTAGAGGTCACTGTTATGGGGATACTGTCTATCTTTTAACGACACACACAAAGATTAAATTAAATAGATGAAATATACCAGTGCGAAGCCAGGTCCTTCTGCTAGTGTCTATATAATTTACCTGCTTAAGTTTACCACTGGTGAATGTTGGTGACAACACTGCTCTTATCCTCTTCCACTGGTCATCTGCAGCAGTTGACACTGCAGACCTTAGAGGGCCATTAAGGCCAAAATTCTAAAAAAAAAGAAGCAAACATATTATTAATAAAAGTTTAGAGAAATAAAATCACCATAAGGCCTCATGCACACGACCGTTGTGTGCATCCGTGGCCGTTGTGCCGTTTTCCGTTTTTTTTCACGGACCCATTGACTTTCAATGGGTCCGTGGAAAAATCGGAAAATGCACCGTTTGGCAGCCGCATCAGTGATCCGTGTTTCCTGGCCGTGAAAAAAATATGACCTGTCCTATTTTTTTCACGGCCAACGGTTCACGGACCCATTCAAGTCAATGGGTCCGTGAAAAAAAACACGGATGCACACAAGATTGGCATCCGTGTCCGTGATCCGTGTCCGTTTTTTCCTATCATTTCAATGGCAAACTTGACTTAGATTTTTTTTTCATTTTACATGTCCGTGGATCCTCCAAAAAACAAGGAAGACCCACGGACGAAAAAACTGTCACGGATCACGGACCTACGGACCCCGTTTTTGCGGACCTTAAAAAAAAACGGTCATGTGCATGAGGCCTAAATAGCCAAAAGTAAATCAAAACTGGATTTGGTTGGAGGACTTACTCTTCTGTTTGTAAAAATAGTATAGCATTCCTTAACTAGAATGGCTTTAATGATAACTGGGTCCATAATGGCAAGTACCGGCTGTCTCCCATCATAGAACCTGGTAAAGAAAATATTGACGTTCATATGTGGCGATGACCACCACTATGGCACATGGTAAATGCTTTTATTCACCTAGTAAAAGTTGAACTGTCTGTGCCACATAAAAAAGTGTACCCTGCGAGTGCACACAGCACAGTACCTCAGTGAAGAAATGGTATTGTTAATTACCATATTTGTAATAGCAATTCATTCTAAAAGATTTTGGGGGTCACTTTCTAATCTTAAATACGCCTAAATTAGGCGTATTTCAGGCGCAGATGGCGGCGCAATGGTTAGTTGCACCACTATCTGCAACTTTTCCCAGCCCATGCCGCCCCCAAAAGTTTAGACCTGGCGTGAGCAGGCAAAAGTCGCAGGCACATCTAATTAATCATTTTCTACGCCTGTTTCAGGAATATTGGGCAGTGTAAATCCACTTAAATCAGGAAATGGAATGACTGCTACCATCTTATAGAAAATAGCGGTTTCATTAACACACATAATATTTTTTACTTACCCCCATATTTTTCCAAACTTTTTGAAACATTTCATGTCAAATTCAAAAATTCCCTGAAAAAAAGTATGCTTTACTAACAGTAATCCCAGATATAAGGAAGTTAGTAGATGTACGGTTTGGACATGAACATGGTTGGATGAAGCAAATTCTTACGAAACATAAAAAAAAAAAATATTAGGGAAGGCCATTCATTTATTAAAATTCATCTAAGGGTCCATTCACACATCCGTAATTTGGGTCCGCATTCGTTCCGCAATTTGCGGACCCATTCACTTTCAATGGGGCTGGAACGGATGCAAATCCACATTTCCTGGATCCGCATCCGCATTTTCGGGATCCCCATCCGTTTTTTCAGGATCCGTTTTTTCGGGATCCGCAATTTCATTCCTGAAAAAAATAGAACATGTCCTATTCTTGTCCGCAATTGCGGACCAGAAAAGGCATTTTCTATTATAGTGTCTGTGATGTGCGGTCTGCAAATTGTGGATCGCACATTGCAGGTGTCCGCGTTTTGCGGATCTGCAAAACACGTATGGACGTGTGAATGGACCCTTAAAATGATAACTTTTCTCAGCCTGTTTATTGTGGGTGATGACATAATTCTTCTACTCTATACAGATTCTCTAGGAATCAAAATTGCTGCAATGTTTCCGCATTGAAAGTTTAAGCTCCTTGTGCTGAGCATATCTAATTATCTATAGATCTGATATGAATGTAGACATACGTGAAAGCAACAGACCCATTAATAGATACATTCACACCATGCAGGTTCAGCGTCAGCACCAGGGCAGGTGCCAAAGCTCATGGGGCTGGGAAGTCCATGATAATTTGGACAAGCTTTTCATACTTATTGCATAAGGGACCACAGACGGCTTTATTGCTCTGCAACATGCTGCAAGCTCCCCAGGGCTGTAAATTAGATGGTTTCACAACAGGTAGTAGCAATTCCAGAATCCTGATAAACTACAGTTTTACAGGAATTCAAAACAGTGGTAATCAATATAATCTACTGCTGCTATACCGCCATGACCAGCTTTACCCTCACCTACTGTGTCCTTCCTCCATACCTTGTAGATTGTACCAGTCTGTAACTCGTCTTGTTCATGCTTATTGCACTTGTCTGTATTATGAATGTATATCACTTTTCATTTGTGGTCACGGCTACCTGTGTGAAGAAGGTAACTAGAGACGTGACCATCAACCTGCCTAACTAACTAGATCTAAGCAGCTTGAATTGTGCCATAACCGCTGCGTAGGAGGGACGCCTAAAAGAGGGCATACCCTGTAGGATGTAACATGAAAAAGAAGGGCGGGTTGGGAGGATACACGGCACCGACGTTGAGCCCGGAGAGGAACATCTGTGAGGTTAATGAAGGCTGCTGCCGCCCCTCCCACAAATACAGGCCAATAAATCGGCCTTCATACATGCACAGCTCCATGGAGTGAATGGCGCTTTAATAATGATACTGAGGCACAGAGCCTGATTTAAGGTCAAATCATGTATATGCTTTATTATATTCAGTGATGCTATATTCCTATATGGTGTCACCCAATAATACTACAATACAAGCATTGTGATGTAAATATACTCTGTTACTTCACTATATATATATATATATATATATATACAGACGTGGACAAAATTGTTGGTACCCTTTGGTCAATGAAAGAAAAAGTCACAATGGTCACAGAAATAACTTTAATCTGACAAAAGTAATAATAAATTAAAATTCTATAAATGTTAACCAATGAAAGTCAGACATTGTTTTTCAACCATGCTTCAACAGAATTATGTAAAAAAATAAACTCATGAAACAGGCATGGACAAAAATGATGGTACCCCTAGAAAACACAGAACATAATGTGACCAAAGGGACATGTTAATTCAAGGTGTGTCCACTAATTAGCATCACAGGTGTCTACAACCTTGTAATCAGCCATTGGGCCTATATATATGGCTCCAGGTAATCACTGTGTTGTTTGGTGATATGGTGTGTACCACACTCGACATGGACCAGAGGAAGCAAAGGAAAGAGCTGTCTCAAGAGATCAGAAAGAAAATTATAGACAAGCATGTTAAAGGTAAAGGCTATAAGACCATCTCCAAGCAACTAGATGTTCCTGTGAGTACAGTTGCACATATTATTCATAAGTTTAAGATCCATGGGACTGTAGCCAACCTCCCTGGACGTGGCCGCAGGAGGAAAATTGATGACAAATCTAAGAGACGGATAATCCGAATGGTAACAAAAGAGCCTAGAAAGACTTCTAAAGAGATTCAAGGTGAACTTCATGCTCAAGGAACATCAGTGTCAGATCGCACCATCCGTCGTTGTTTGAGCCAAAGTGGACTACATGGGAGACGACCAAGGAGGACACCATTGTTGAAAACGAATCATAAAAAAGCAAGACTGGAATATGCCAAACTACATGTTGACAAGCCACAAAGCTTCTGGGAGAATGTCCTGTGGACAGATGAGACAAAAATCGAAGTTTTTGCCAAGGCACATCAGCTGTATGTTCACAGACGAAAAAATGAAGCATATCAAGAAAAGAACACTGTCCCTACTGTGAAACATGGAGGAGGCTCTGTTATGTTCTGGGGCTGCTTTGCTGCGTCTGGCACAGGGTGTCTTGAATCTGTGCAGGGTACAATGAAATCTCAAGACTATCAAGGAATTCTAGAGAGAAATGTACTAGCCAGTGTCAGAAAGCTTGGTCTCAGTCGCAGGTCATGGGTCTTGCAACAGGACAATGACCCAAAACACACCGCTAAAAACACCCAAGAATGGCTAAGAGGAAAAAATTGGACTATTCTAAAGTGGCCTTCTATGAGCCCTGACCTCAATCCTATTGAGCATCTTTGGAAGGAGCTGAAACATGCAGTCTGGAAAAGGCACCCTTCAAACCGGACACAACTGGAGCAGTTTGCTCATGAGGAGTGGGCCAAAATACCTGCTGAGAGGTGCAGATGTCTCATTGACAGTTACAGGAAGCGTTTGATTGCAGTGATTGCCTCAAAAGGTTGCGCAACAAAATATTAAGTTAGGGGTACCATCATTTTTGTCCATGCCTGTTTCATGAGTTTATTTTTTTACATAATTCTGTTGAAGCATGGTTGAAAAACAATGTCTGACTTTCATTGGTTAACATTTATAGAATTTTAATTTATTATTACTTTTGTCAGATTAAAGTTATTTCTGTGACCATTGTGACTTTTTCTTTCATTGACCAAAGGGTACCAACAATTTTGTCCACGTCTGTATATATATATATATACACACACAGTCCTGATCAAAAGTTTAAAACCACTTTAAAAATGGCCAAAAATCATATTTAGCATGGCTGGATCTTAACAAGGTTCCAAGTAGAGCTTCAACATGCAACAAGAAGAAATGGGAGTGAGAAATTATTTTTTTTGAGCATTCAATTTAATGAAAACAGCAAATAATCTGAAACAGGCTGTTTTTCAGCTGATCAAAAGTTTAGGACAACACCTCCAAAAAAAAACGAACCCCCCCCCCAAAACAGAAATCCAACTTCCAAACATGAACTCAGTAATGAGTAGCTCCACCGTTATTGTTTATCACTTCCAAAATTCGTTTCGGCATGCTTGATGCAAGCGTTTCCATGAGGTGAGTGGGAACATTTCTCCAAGTGGTGAAGACGGCCGCATGAAGGCCATCGTCTGGAACTGTTGTCCATTTTTGTAAACTCCCCTTGCCATCCATCCCAAAAGGTTCTCAATTGGATTTAGATCAGGGGAACACGCAGGATGGGCCAAAAGAGTGATGTTATTCTCCTGGAAGAAGTTCCTTGTCTTGCGGGCATTGTGTTCTGTAGCGTTGCCCTGTTGAAAAACCCAGTCGTTACCACACAGACGAGGACCCTCAGTCATGAGGAATGCTCTCTAAAACATCTGGACATAGCCAGCGGCCGTTTGACGCCCCTGCACTTCCTGAAGCTCCATTGTTCCACTGAAGGAAAAAGCACCCCAGACCATTATGGCGCCCCCTCCACTGTGGCGCGTAGAAAACATCTCAGTTGGGATCTGCTTGTCATGCCAGTAACGTTGGAAACCATCAGGACCATCAAGGTTAAATTTTTTCTCATCAGAGAATAAAACTTCCTTCCACCTTTTGAATGTCACAACGTGTGACTACCTGACAGAAAATGATAATGAATCCACATCTTTGCACAGATTTGGCTTTTTAAAGGCATGTGGTCCTAAAATTTGGATCAGCTGAAAAACAGCCTGTTTCAGTTTAATCGTTATTTTCAATTAATTGAATGCTCCAAAAATGTTTTGTCTCACTCCCATTTCTTCTTGTTGCATGTTGAAGCTCTACTTGGAACCTTGTTAAGATCCAGCCATGCTAAATATGATTTTTTACCATTTTTCAAGTGGTCTTAAACTTTTGATCAGGACTGTGTGTATATATATATATATATATATATATATACACCGCCCCTAGTTTACCTATAGTAGCAGTGTTATATATTCCTTTTTCTTATTTGTTCCCAGTGCCTGATATGTGCTTTATTGCGCTGTTCAGCCTTCTCTGTCTGCTGGTTCAGCATTCAGCTACAGTCCAACGCCGCTACCTTTCTAGTAAAAAATGTTTACGCTGCTTATTACCAGATTTTATTAAAAAAAAACTATAAATGAATTGTGTATTTTTAATGCAGCATAAGGTTATATAAGTTGTATTTGAAATAAAACGTGAATAGTGTGTCTTTTTACTCACATTTCTGTTTTCAAGGAAAGTACCAAAGAATGGTAGTGGCTTAGGGCCAGGTATTCCATATTTATTAAAAAGTCTGTATGGCGAGATCCCATAACTGGAAAAGAATAAAAAAATGTGTCATTTATTATCATATTTTCTCCAATATTCAGGATACAGTCACATTGTACAAACCTTTTGGACATGGTAACAAATAAGTACAATCCTGTGCATGAACAGTAATCCTAGAGGGAGGATCCATTACCAGGGAAGCAGAAGCATACAGTACAGATACCAGAGAGCTGGCCGTTCCTGGTTACGAGTGTTAGGGAGAAGATGTCAGCCATTCCTGGGGGGCAGCTCTTTCCTAGAAATGCTCTCAGGCCCCGTGGAAAATATCTGGGAAGTTTAGATGATTGCAGAAACTGCCTGTCAGCTGTATACAACCTTCATATAAAAACTACAGAGTATATACAGCCTACAAGCACAGAAAAGCTGCCAATCGGTGTGAGTTCACTTACAGACTGGGTTCATGCACCCGGTATCTCTTAGTATATAACTTTTTAAAGTGAAGAGATCCATGATGATCAATTGATCATTTAAAGTGGTTCTCCGGGAAACTAAACTAAATAAAAAAAATATATATATGATGTCATAGTAAAAACATTTATAAGTACCTTTATTTATCAAAAGAAGCTCCTTTTCCCTAGGGAGTTATCATTGTGGGACCCTTAAATGGCTGCCATCAAGTCATTGCGTCAGAAACACGTCCTAGACTGTCCAGTACACTCACTAGGACTTGATGGCAGCCATTTTTGGATCCCACAATGATAACTCCCTAGGCAAAACAAGCTTCTCTTGTTAAGTAACGGTACTTATGAATGTTTTTACTATGACATAATATTTCTTTTTTTAGTTTTGTTCCGGAGAACCCCTTTAATACAGTACAAGATGTGCAGTAACTTTAGTATGTTTAGGTTTAGTACCCTACAGCTGACCTCAGGGGCCTCAGCTAGGGGACAGGGCTTACATGTCTCATCCAGGGACGAGAAATGCATACATACAGGTTCACTAATATAAAGTTACAACCCTTCGCTTATTATTTGGCAGAAAGGACAAAAATACTTTAGATTAAGAGAGAATGATCTTACTAAGCGAGAAGTGCCAGCAGGATGATGAGCAGGATCCATGTTTCCTTGGAGAAATCTGGGATGAGATACATGCTTAATCTTCCTAGATGTTGACCCCTCTTGTATATACTTTCCCTGCTTCTTGATGGTGTTCCTCCACTTCTTACTCTCTGCACTTGGCTAGCTGTTAATATACTGCTTCCTTCCCAAACCCTATGACGCTGCTCTGGAGGAGGGATCACTTATCTGAGAACATTGCTGGCAACAGGCCAAGGACTTATGTATATACAGGGAGAGGCGACATCCACAGTTTTTTTTCTGCCACACAATGTAAACTGCTGTAAATGTACAGAAAAGCCCACAGTGCTAGTCGGCATTGATATTATTACTTAATAAAGAGGAACACTACAGCCATAAGGGATACACTGTGTTGCGCCTAGTGCAGGGCCACATGCAATTCTTAGACAATCTTTATAGCACTATAATTTCTGCAGTATATTATTTGGGGGCATTGGGAAGCACAGTAGGCATAGTATTGGGGGTAACAGCAGGGTAACACTTTTGGGGCAGCAGGGTGAGATGTTTGTTTGGGGTACAAAACACTATTTTTTTGTAAACTAATTGTGGCTTTTTTTATGGTGTTCACATATGGGATAAATTATGTGATAATTGTGTAGTGCAGGTAATTACGGATACAGCAATGTCAAATATGTGAAGGGCATTTTATTTTTGCAATTTATTGTGTTGAAAAGCTTTTTTCAGTTCAACACCTTTTTATTAGTTTTTTTTTTCAAAGTATTGTGAAAAGAACATCCAATGCAAAACAAAAAACAAAACGTACCTGTGTTCAGAGATTTACTGCAAAAAATTACACTGTATATAGTGACAGTGATAGAGCGCTTAGACTTTGTCTCATTAAAGCAAGCAAGGTATAAGGCTATATGTGAAGGTAGGGGTGTCACAGAGGAACCATTTAATTCTAAAGCTTCACTTTTAATATTTATATTTAAAATTAACGACCCATAGTGTATAAGAAATATATAAACAAAAAGAAAATAAAGCAAACATAAATCTATCTCACTTGACTTCTTGGATGTAGGAGATCAAGTGATTGATGAATGTGGGGCAATATCCCTAATGGATTCCCCTACAATTAAGGCCCTGCCTGAAAACGGAATGGCCGCCCCGATAGGGGCGATCCCGTATCTCGTACCTCCTGTAATGCCCTGGAGGACCCTGATACAGGTGACCGAAAAAATGATCCTATGGGGAGACCAGTACTAGTCTACAGGTGTGCCAAAAATAAGAAATGCTTTATTTATACAAATAACACCCCAACCCCCATATAGTAGAGGTAAAATATGACAAAGACAAAGTGCAATTGTGATGTGTTTGTATAAAGCGTCCCTACGCGTTTCGCCCTGTTGATATTGGGCTCCTCAGGGGACAAAAACCAGAATAGCACACGGGGTGTGTCACATAGAATTACAATTACAAGGACAGCAAAGCAGCCACCAAAAATAATACTAATCAAGTGACTGAATATAGTATGATAGACTAGTCACTTAATTATGAATAATTATTAGAGAATAAGATACATATAACTCCAGTAGTGCAGTGAGGCAAGAGGTATGCCAGACAACACAACTGGAGGGTGATGATATATCCCTGATCACAAAATAATGGAAAAACAATCACAGTAGTGACATATGTCCTATCTTTTGTTAATAATATGGATGGACAATTGTGTAGATATAACAAGTGATCGCGGTTAATTCCAACTATAGTTATAGCTGAGAAATTGAGTATAATGATATTATTATTAGTAGAAGGTCTGTTAGTATATCACAATGGTCTATACTGAATGTATATAGAGCTATTGATATATAGGGATTATATATCCCCTTTAGCTGTATCGACAGTCAGACCCCAATATTTGCATTATGGCGGCATGTTAAGACTAAAACAGACCGATCAGCTATTATGTAGTGGCAATGCACATGGAAACTTGCGTGTCCGGGAGATGATAAAGATTATTCCATTGATGTCTGGCCCACACCGGTAAGTAAAGATGTCCTGATGGTGGAGGGCTGCAAGGAATGGTGTCACGGAGTCTCGGCGTGACCGCTCGCCCAGATGAAGACGCGGCCGCGACTGGAGAGCGGCGTCTGTGCTTAAATCAGCGCCACTTCCGGGTATGACGCGCGGACATGTGATCGCAAGGCAGCGGTCACGTGACTTATCAGTGACGTCATGAGGACAAGGCCCGCATACTGCAACGGCAGCTAGGTGAAGACGACTCTTGCGATGCGAAAAATCGATCGCTGAGCTGTTAAAGCTTGTAGTCTATAGAATGTTGAGTGTTAGTATGCGGAGGCCCCATGTACAGATATAATTACATAAGGTCGCAGAGGGGACATCAGTATCTATATCTATATCAGTTTATATTAACAAATATATATGATTTTGATCCAAACACAATCTGGTATCTGATCTTATTTATTTAATATTAAGCAAAATATTATATCAAATCCTGTAAGGGACATATATATACTGTGATTTAGATACAAAATATATAATGTAATGCAGTAATTAATCTGATAAATGCCGGTAAATACAAGGCAGATAGATGAGGTTATCAGATTATAGTGTCGTATATGATAATCATCACCTACGTCCTACTCATGTTATATAGTCGGCTAGTGCTCCATAATATAATTGGAGACTGTCGTTTAAATTAATGGGTCCAAAATAATAAATAAACAGTATTTGGATAAAAATGGAGAAAATTATCCTCTATTTGATATGTTGGTATAATACCACTGGTCTCCAGATTACCAGTATTAAGATCTCTATATGTTTGACTTGTGACCTCTTTATAAAAAGCACGCATAATCGATGTGTTCGTTTAGTCCAGCCGGTGTAGTGGTATTGAGTCTAAAGATCCATTTAGATTCTTTTTGTTTTAGGAGTTTATCTATGTCTCCTTTTCTGGTTGTGAGTTTCAGTACCTCAATCACTGAGAATCGAACACCTTCAGGATTCCCGGCGTGATTAGACCAAACATGGCGGGAAATTGGTTTATCACGTCTTTTACGGATATCTCCAATATGTTCCAAGACTCTTACTTTAAATGATCTCTTTGTTTTCCCTATATACTTAAGGTTACAGGGACATGTGGCCATATAGATCACACCCATAGTGTTGCAGTTGGCAAAGCTGCGGACGTGAAATGTTTTCTCGTTCGAGCTATTCTGAAATGTATTGCCTGGAGACAGAAAACTACAGGCCTTACATTTCCCACACCTGAAGGTGCCCACTTGTCTATTTGTAAGCCATGTATTTAATACTGGGGGGTCAAAATGACTATGTACCAGAGTGTCCCCTATACTGCGTCCTCGTCTGAATGTAATAGACGGATTCTCTGGCAGGACATGTGTCAAATCTGGGTCCGTTTTGATTAAAGACCAATAGCGACTCAGAATGTTCCGGACCTGTTGGGACTCGGAGTCGAACGTACCAATGATTCTGATCGGTCCTGGAGTGTTCGTCATTTCTTTTTTTGTTGTTGGAGTTTGTAAGAGGGAGGGGCGATCCCTCGATTTGGCCCAGTTCCAGGCCTCATAAAGGCAATGGTCGGGGTACCCCCTTTCTTTAAAACGGTGGAATAGTTTTGAGGATTCCCTCACAAAGGTTTCCGGGTCCGAACAATTACGTCGCACCCTCAGGAATTGACCTTTGGGGATGCCCTTTTTGAGGGACCTTGGGTGGAAGCTCTCCCACCGGAGAAGACTATTGGTGGAAGTCTTTTTTCTGAACAACGTTGTTTTAATATAATTATTTATGTCCCGTTCGAGGGTCACATCTAAAAACGTAATTCGACTATGATGTATTTCTGACGTGAAAAATAGTCCTATCTGATTAGAGTTCAATGTATCCATAAATAGATGAAATTCCTGTTCTGTTCCAGACCATAGAAGCAGGATGTCATCTATGAATCTGGACCAAAGAGATATATGTTTGGTCCATTGATTCATAGTTTCAGAGAAGACTATCACGTCTTCCCACCAGCCCAGGAGCAAATTTGCATATGTCGGTGCACACGGGCTACCCATAGCGGTGCCCCTGAGCTGGTGGTAGAGGCGACCATCAAAAACAAAATAATTATGTGTTAAAACAAACTTAAGTAGTTCGAGAACAAAGTTATTGTGATGAACCATGTTATTGGATCGAGTCTCCAAAAAATATTTTGCTGATAGCAGACCTTTATCGTGGGGGATCGAAGTGTAGAGTGCCTCTACATCAATCGAGGCGAACCAGGTGTGCGGTTCCAGAGAGATGCCTTCTAGTCTTTTGAGCAAATCCGTGGTGTCGCGAAGATAGGAGGGTAGAGCGGATACAAATGGTCGTAGGATGTAATCAATGTAGGTCCCTACATGTTGGGTGAGGCTATCAATACCAGAGACAATAGGACGTCCCTTCAATGGAACTGTTCCCTTATGGATTTTTGGAAGTCCATAAAAGGTCGCTATTTTTGGATTAGTTGGTAGCAAAAATTCGGATTCTTTTTGTCTATACATTTGTTGAGAAGGCCCCATTGTATGATTTCAGTCAGTTCAGCTAGATAGGTTGGTGTAGGGTCATTTTTCAAGCGTTCATAACTTTTTGTGTCTGATACAAGGGTATAGCACATGTCCCTATATTGTTGGAGGGAAAGAATAACAATGTTTCCCCCCTTATCTGACGGTTTCACAACAATGTTACTATTTTTATTAAGATTTTGTAATGCTGTCATTTCAGAATAAGTATAGTTTTTATGTATATTCTGTTCTTCAAGCTTGTGTTGATCACGTGTTACTGATCTCAAAAAAGTTTCAATGTTGGCATCATTAAGGGTTTTCGGTGGCATTTTAGTGCTTCTGTTTTTAAGAGACGTGAACGGGCCTTGTCCACTGGGGCGTTCATTTTCATCTAGTAACTCAGTAAGATTGTTCAAACTGTCTAGATCTTCCCTATTGATCCCCAGTTCTAGGCATCTTTTTTGATCTGTTGTGGCAAAAATTTTATGCCAACGAAGTTTTCTAGTGAAGAGATTTAGATCCTTGATCCAATTGAAACAATTGTAACGTGTAGTTGGAACAAAGGTCAGGCCCCTTCTTAAAATGGACAATTCGTCTTTGGATAATGTAATATCTGAGAGGTTAATAATAGACATGTCAGATGAAGTACAGCTTATTTCTTGTTTAGTTGATGAGGTAGAGGGCGATCCCTCAGTCCATAGATGTTTCCCTGTGGTGGGCCTAAAAAAGGCAAGGAGTTGGAAGTTGATGTACCAGAGTGTGTAGAGGGCCCCAATGTACAGCCATCTGAAGTGTATTCCTGCCTTCTGTCGTCTCGTGTTCTGTCTCCTCTCTCCTCCATATTTTGTGACTCCCATTGTCTCTGATATTGAAAGCCTGTTGATTGTTCCCCCCTACCGGTGGGTCTGGGTCCCAAATATCTGCTCCGTCCCCTCCTGCGACCTCTCCCTCTCCAATTAGTTTTTGGGTGGGTGTAAGTCTGACGGTATGTAGTGGACTCTGGATCAGAACTCTCTGCCTCAGAGGCAGATGTGTCAGTGACGAAACCCCTTTGGTCTGTTCTTATATTCGTGTAGGCTGTGTTGCTTCTAAATTCTGTCAGGTCTTTGGTAAATTGGCGGTGTTTCCTTTCTACCAAATTATTCCTAAATTTTTCGATGTTGTTTTGAAGTTCAAGTTCTTTTTTGGGGAATTCAGTATGGTCTTTGAATTTAAGGGCTTGCTCGGTTAGGTTTTGTTTACGTTTCTCTAGTTGTTCAATATTGTTTTTTTCTTGATCTAGTAATAAACGCATAAACCTGACCGAGCTCGCTGTGGCCTCAGCCTCCCATTTCATCAGTAGTTCAGCGTTACTGATGCGTGCGGCTGGGCGTATGAAAATTCGAAGGCCCCTTGGTACAATTGAATTTTTAATATAGTTGTCTAGTGATTGAATCTCCCACCAAGTTTTGATGTATTCTTTATGAGTCTCGTATAGATCTTTAAATGCAGTTTTTATAGATGGAGTCGCTATTGAAGGTAAACTGAGTTCCTTCTCTGAAAAAATCTCTGTCGCTTCTAATAGCCATCTATCCTCATTGCTTTGCGTACTAAGAAAACCGGCCATATCAAGTCAAATAATTGATAATAGATATAGGTTTAAGTTAAAATTCGTTCTAAAGACGGGATTCACAGACTGAACATACAACCCTGTTCACGGGATTATAGTAGAATTAGGTCAAATTTACAAACGGGTGTCACAGAGGAACCATTTAATTCTAAAGCTTCACTTTTAATATTTATATTTAAAATTAACGACCCATAGTGTATAAGAAATATATAAACAAAAAGAAAATAAAGCAAACATAAATCTATCTCACTTGACTTCTTGGATGTAGGAGATCAAGTGATTGATGAATGTGGGGCAATATCCCTAATGGATTCCCCTACAATTAAGGCCCTGCCTGAAAACGGAATGGCCGCCCCGATAGGGGCGATCCCGTATCTCGTACCTCCTGTAATGCCCTGGAGGACCCTGATACAAACACATCACAATTGCACTTTGTCTTTGTCATATTTTACCTCTACTATATGGGGGTTGGGGTGTTATTTGTATAAATAAAGCATTTCTTATTTTTGGCACACCTGTAGACTAGTACTGGTCTCCCCATAGGATCATTTTTTCGGTCACCTGTATCAGGGTCCTCCAGGGCATTACAGGAGGTACGAGATACGGGATCGCCCCTATCGGGGCGGCCATTCCGTTTTCAGGCAGGGCCTTAATTGTAGGGGAATCCATTAGGGATATTGCCCCACATTCATCAATCACTTGATCTCCTACATCCAAGAAGTCAAGTGAGATAGATTTATGTTTGCTTTATTTTCTTTTTGTTTATATATTTCTTATACACTATGGGTCGTTAATTTTAAATATAAATATTAAAAGTGAAGCTTTAGAATTAAATGGTTCCTCTGTGACACCCGTTTGTAAATTTGACCTAATTCTACTATAATCCCGTGAACAGGGTTGTATGTTCAGTCTGTGAATCCCGTCTTTAGAACGAATTTTAACTTAAACCTATATCTATTATCAATTATTTGACTTGATATGGCCGGTTTTTTTAGTACGCAAAGCAATGAGGATAGATGGCTATTAGAAGCGACAGAGATTTTTTCAGAGAAGGAACTCAGTTTACCTTCAATAGCGACTCCATCTATAAAAACTGCATTTAAAGATCTATACGAGACTCATAAAGAATACATCAAAACTTGGTGGGAGATTCAATCACTAGACAACTATATTAAAAATTCAATTGTACCAAGGGGCCTTCGAATTTTCATACGCCCAGCCGCACGCATCAGTAACGCTGAACTACTGATGAAATGGGAGGCTGAGGCCACAGCGAGCTCGGTCAGGTTTATGCGTTTATTACTAGATCAAGAAAAAAACAATATTGAACAACTAGAGAAACGTAAACAAAACCTAACCGAGCAAGCCCTTAAATTCAAAGACCATACTGAATTCCCCAAAAAAGAACTTGAACTTCAAAACAACATCGAAAAATTTAGGAATAATTTGGTAGAAAGGAAACACCGCCAATTTACCAAAGACCTGACAGAATTTAGAAGCAACACAGCCTACACGAATATAAGAACAGACCAAAGGGGTTTCGTCACTGACACATCTGCCTCTGAGGCAGAGAGTTCTGATCCAGAGTCCACTACATACCGTCAGACTTACACCCACCCAAAAACTAATTGGAGAGGGAGAGGTCGCAGGAGGGGACGGAGCAGATATTTGGGACCCAGACCCACCGGTAGGGGGGAACAATCAACAGGCTTTCAATATCAGAGACAATGGGAGTCACAAAATATGGAGGAGAGAGGAGACAGAACACGAGACGACAGAAGGCAGGAATACACTTCAGATGGCTGTACATTGGGGCCCTCTACACACTCTGGTACATCAACTTCCAACTCCTTGCCTTTTTTAGGCCCACCACAGGGAAACATCTATGGACTGAGGGATCGCCCTCTACCTCATCAACTAAACAAGAAATAAGCTGTACTTCATCTGACATGTCTATTATTAACCTCTCAGATATTACATTATCCAAAGACGAATTGTCCATTTTAAGAAGGGGCCTGACCTTTGTTCCAACTACACGTTACAATTGTTTCAATTGGATCAAGGATCTAAATCTCTTCACTAGAAAACTTCGTTGGCATAAAATTTTTGCCACAACAGATCAAAAAAGATGCCTAGAACTGGGGATCAATAGGGAAGATCTAGACAGTTTGAACAATCTTACTGAGTTACTAGATGAAAATGAACGCCCCAGTGGACAAGGCCCGTTCACGTCTCTTAAAAACAGAAGCACTAAAATGCCACCGAAAACCCTTAATGATGCCAACATTGAAACTTTTTTGAGATCAGTAACACGTGATCAACACAAGCTTGAAGAACAGAATATACATAAAAACTATACTTATTCTGAAATGACAGCATTACAAAATCTTAATAAAAATAGTAACATTGTTGTGAAACCGTCAGATAAGGGGGGAAACATTGTTATTCTTTCCCTCCAACAATATAGGGACATGTGCTATACCCTTGTATCAGACACAAAAAGTTATGAACGCTTGAAAAATGACCCTACACCAACCTATCTAGCTGAACTGACTGAAATCATACAATGGGGCCTTCTCAACAAATGTATAGACAAAAAAGAATCCGAATTTTTGCTACCAACTAATCCAAAAATAGCGACCTTTTATGGACTTCCAAAAATCCATAAGGGAACAGTTCCATTGAAGGGACGTCCTATTGTCTCTGGTATTGATAGCCTCACCCAACATGTAGGGACCTACATTGATTACATCCTACGACCATTTGTATCCGCTCTACCCTCCTATCTTCGCGACACCACGGATTTGCTCAAAAGACTAGAAGGCATCTCTCTGGAACCGCACACCTGGTTCGCCTCGATTGATGTAGAGGCACTCTACACTTCGATCCCCCACGATAAAGGTCTGCTATCAGCAAAATATTTTTTGGAGACTCGATCCAATAACATGGTTCATCACAATAACTTTGTTCTCGAACTACTTAAGTTTGTTTTAACACATAATTATTTTGTTTTTGATGGTCGCCTCTACCACCAGCTCAGGGGCACCGCTATGGGTAGCCCGTGTGCACCGACATATGCAAATTTGCTCCTGGGCTGGTGGGAAGACGTGATAGTCTTCTCTGAAACTATGAATCAATGGACCAAACATATATCTCTTTGGTCCAGATTCATAGATGACATCCTGCTTCTATGGTCTGGAACAGAACAGGAATTTCATCTATTTATGGATACATTGAACTCTAATCAGATAGGACTATTTTTCACGTCAGAAATACATCATAGTCGAATTACGTTTTTAGATGTGACCCTCGAACGGGACATAAATAATTATATTAAAACAACGTTGTTCAGAAAAAAGACTTCCACCAATAGTCTTCTCCGGTGGGAGAGCTTCCACCCAAGGTCCCTCAAAAAGGGCATCCCCAAAGGTCAATTCCTGAGGGTGCGACGTAATTGTTCGGACCCGGAAACCTTTGTGAGGGAATCCTCAAAACTATTCCACCGTTTTAAAGAAAGGGGGTACCCCGACCATTGCCTTTATGAGGCCTGGAACTGGGCCAAATCGAGGGATCGCCCCTCCCTCTTACAAACTCCAACAACAAAAAAAGAAATGACGAACACTCCAGGACCGATCAGAATCATTGGTACGTTCGACTCCGAGTCCCAACAGGTCCGGAACATTCTGAGTCGCTATTGGTCTTTAATCAAAACGGACCCAGATTTGACACATGTCCTGCCAGAGAATCCGTCTATTACATTCAGACGAGGACGCAGTATAGGGGACACTCTGGTACATAGTCATTTTGACCCCCCAGTATTAAATACATGGCTTACAAATAGACAAGTGGGCACCTTCAGGTGTGGGAAATGTAAGGCCTGTAGTTTTCTGTCTCCAGGCAATACATTTCAGAATAGCTCGAACGAGAAAACATTTCACGTCCGCAGCTTTGCCAACTGCAACACTATGGGTGTGATCTATATGGCCACATGTCCCTGTAACCTTAAGTATATAGGGAAAACAAAGAGATCATTTAAAGTAAGAGTCTTGGAACATATTGGAGATATCCGTAAAAGACGTGATAAACCAATTTCCCGCCATGTTTGGTCTAATCACGCCGGGAATCCTGAAGGTGTTCGATTCTCAGTGATTGAGGTACTGAAACTCACAACCAGAAAAGGAGACATAGATAAACTCCTAAAACAAAAAGAATCTAAATGGATCTTTAGACTCAATACCACTACACCGGCTGGACTAAACGAACACATCGATTATGCGTGCTTTTTATAAAGAGGTCACAAGTCAAACATATAGAGATCTTAATACTGGTAATCTGGAGACCAGTGGTATTATACCAACATATCAAATAGAGGATAATTTTCTCCAT
Source organism: Bufo gargarizans (assembly GCF_014858855.1). NCBI lineage: Eukaryota > Metazoa > Chordata > Amphibia > Anura > Bufonidae > Bufo > Bufo gargarizans. The sequence goes on from NC_058080.1 coordinate 120,939,909, forward strand.
TTTTATCCAAATACTGTTTATTTATTATTTTGGACCCATTAATTTAAACGACAGTCTCCAATTATATTATGGAGCACTAGCCGACTATATAACATGAGTAGGACGTAGGTGATGATTATCATATATGACACTATAATCTGATAACCTCATCTATCTGCCTTGTATTTACCGGCATTTATCAGATTAATTACTGCATTACATTATATATTTTGTATCTAAATCACAGTATATATATGTCCCTTACAGGATTTGATATAATATTTTGCTTAATATTAAATAAATAAGATCAGATACCAGATTGTGTTTGGATCAAAATCATATATATTTGTTAATATAAACTGATATAGATATAGATACTGATGTCCCCTCTGCGACCTTATGTAATTATATCTGTACATGGGGCCTCCGCATACTAACACTCAACATTCTATAGACTACAAGCTTTAACAGCTCAGCGATCGATTTTTCGCATCGCAAGAGTCGTCTTCACCTAGCTGCCGTTGCAGTATGCGGGCCTTGTCCTCATGACGTCACTGATAAGTCACGTGACCGCTGCCTTGCGATCACATGTCCGCGCGTCATACCCGGAAGTGGCGCTGATTTAAGCACAGACGCCGCTCTCCAGTCGCGGCCGCGTCTTCATCTGGGCGAGCGGTCACGCCGAGACTCCGTGACACCATTCCTTGCAGCCCTCCACCATCAGGACATCTTTACTTACCGGTGTGGGCCAGACATCAATGGAATAATCTTTATCATCTCCCGGACACGCAAGTTTCCATGTGCATTGCCACTACATAATAGCTGATCGGTCTGTTTTAGTCTTAACATGCCGCCATAATGCAAATATTGGGGTCTGACTGTCGATACAGCTAAAGGGGATATATAATCCCTATATATCAATAGCTCTATATACATTCAGTATAGACCATTGTGATATACTAACAGACCTTCTACTAATAATAATATCATTATACTCAATTTCTCAGCTATAACTATAGTTGGAATTAACCGCGATCACTTGTTATATCTACACAATTGTCCATCCATATTATTAACAAAAGATAGGACATATGTCACTACTGTGATTGTTTTTCCATTATTTTGTGATCAGGGATATATCATCACCCTCCAGTTGTGTTGTCTGGCATACCTCTTGCCTCACTGCACTACTGGAGTTATATGTATCTTATTCTCTAATAATTATTCATAATTAAGTGACTAGTCTATCATACTATATTCAGTCACTTGATTAGTATTATTTTTGGTGGCTGCTTTGCTGTCCTTGTAATTGTAATTCTATGTGACACACCCCGTGTGCTATTCTGGTTTTTGTCCCCTGAGGAGCCCAATATCAACAGGGCGAAACGCGTAGGGACGCTTTATACAAACACATCACAATTGCACTTTGTCTTTGTCATATTTTACCTCTACTATATGGGGGTTGGGGTGTTATTTGTATAAATAAAGCATTTCTTATTTTTGGCACACCTGTAGACTAGTACTGGTCTCCCCATAGGATCATTTTTTCGGTCACCTGTATCAGGGTCCTCCAGGGCATTACAGGAGGTACGAGATACGGGATCGCCCCTATCGGGGCGGCCATTCCGTTTTCAGGCAGGGCCTTAATTGTAGGGGAATCCATTAGGGATATTGCCCCACATTCATCAATCACTTGATCTCCTACATCCAAGAAGTCAAGTGAGATAGATTTATGTTTGCTTTATTTTCTTTTTGTTTATATATTTCTTATACACTATGGGTCGTTAATTTTAAATATAAATATTAAAAGTGAAGCTTTAGAATTAAATGGTTCCTCTGTGACACCCGTTTGTAAATTTGACCTAATTCTACTATAATCCCGTGAACAGGGTTGTATGTTCAGTCTGTGAATCCCCCCTATATGTGAAGGTAATCATACATTGTCAATGGTTGGTGGCTGGGTCCAGCAGTCTCCACGTGGCCCAATCTCTGTCAAATTTCCTCATATTATGATGCTTCAAAGCCATCTTTCCCTCACCAAACTGTAGTGTTTACTGAGCGTAGATGGGATTACTGTCGCTAAGTGATGGGATTGAGGAACTCTTTCAGTTTCTAGCTATTTATATTTTAGTAGCCAAATGAGCCGCGATAGTGTGTGCACAGGCATGGGAGTCAGCCAGTTCCCTCCAGTTCTCCAGATTCAGTTGTTAAAATAACCACAGGAAATGCAATAATTCCCGCTTTCCGCCACACTGTCTCCAGCAAAAATGAGAAGTCCCTGGGTATAGGATGCTAAGTCATATGGGAGTGTAATACTATCTCAGCACCGTTTTCATATATGCTTCATAATGAGTGACCTCAAATCTTATCTAAAACTCAATGATCTATGGCAATATCACCCTGCTGAGCTTCCTATCCCACACCAGATATGGAGCAGATTTAACAAAGGATTATTTTAAGCTTAACATGGAATATAGAGGTCTAATGCCCTTTAACCCATTCGCTACTAGCGCCGTACATGTACGGCACTGGAGCAATGTGTAAACATGGCGGCCACTTGAACTTGCAGCGGGCGTCATGGCCGTCAGGTCTCTGCTGTTTCATACAGCAGAGACCTGCGGCTAATTACCGTGACTGGCAATTATGCCGATAGCAGTAATGAAAGGCTTTAGATGCCGTGATTAAGCGAGATCACGGCATCTAAATGCGCAAAATACAAAGCTTCCTACCGATGCCCCTTGCGGCCAATGTCGGCATCGGTAGTTGCGCTGAACACTGTAAGCCTCGCTGAAGAGGCAGATATTGTTCATGCTGCAATTCTTATTTTGGCCACCAGATAGCCAGGATAAGAAATTAGCAACTACTAGTTTATATGTCATTTAAAAAATCCCTTCAAAATCATCACAAAAAAAGTAAAAAAAATAAATAAAAAAGAATAAAGGTTTAAATCACCCCCCTTTCCGTATAATAAAAAAATAAATACCTAAATAACAATAAATATAAACATCATGGGTATCATTACGACCGAAAAGGTCCATACTTTTAAAATAAAATAAAAAATTCCAATACGGCGAATGGCGTAACAGAAAAAAGGGTCAAAATGGCCAATTTGCCAATTATTCATTGCTTCTCTTACCCAAAAAAATGTAATAAAATTTAATCAAAAGTCACACACACTCCAAAATGGTATCCCGGAAAACTACAGATTATTCAGCCAAAAATTAGCCCTTAAACAGCTCAGTAGACACAAGTATAAATAAGTTATGGGGTCAGAATATGGTGATAGCAAAAAAAATATATTTTTATCAAAGTTTAAATTTATTTTTACACTATTTAGACATTAAAAAAACTGCACATATGGGGTATTGTTGTAATCGTACTGACCCAGAGAATGAAGGGCATGGGTCAGTTTTTCCATAAACCAAACGCTGTGGGAACAAACCCCCGTAAAAGGTGGAGGAATAGCTTTTTTTTCCAATTCCAACCCATTTGGAATTTTTTTTTACCGTTACCGCTTCCCACTACATTTTATGCCATAATTAATGGTGACATTAGAAAGTACAACTTGTCCTGCAAAAAATAAGCCCTCATACAGCTATGCAACCGGAAATATAAAAAAGTTATGGCTTAAGGAAAATAGGGCAAAAAAATGAAAATGCAAAAACAAAACAAAAAAAGTAACCTAAGGGTTTATCTCTTGGCTATTGTCGGCCATAGATCAAAAAGAGACTTTGAAGCTTTAACTAATAAGGGTTTATCTACCTGCAATAAATGGCGTATGCAAAGGTATTGATAGAAGTCTTTGTGTGGAACCTGATAGGTATTATGGAGGGCAGAAAAAGGGTGAAAAGTATTCTTCTGTATACCTTTTGAGCAGAGGCGTACATAGAGAGGTAAGGGCCCCATAGCAAGGATCAAACCAGGCCCCAACACAGGACAGAAGGGTTTCCGCCTAAACCCCTTTCAATGACCCTTGTGCCATTTTTTTCCACTGCTTTTTTTTCTAAAAGTTCTTTCTTTAGAGCAGGCATCCTCAAACTGCGGCCCTCCAGCTGTTGTAAAACTACAACTCCCACAATGCCCTGTTGTAGGCTGATACCTGTAGGCTGTTCAGGCATGCTGGGGGTTGTAGTTTTGCAACAGCTGGAGGGCCGCAGTTTGAGGATGCCTGCTTTAGAGGGTACAGTCCTGACCAAGTTTTGACTCCCAGTAGAAGAGGAGATGATCCCAACTGGGCCCCCTCTTTCCCTGGGCCCCATAGCAGTCGCATGGTCTACCGCTATGGTAGTTACGCCCCTGCCCTTGAAATACCACAACTCCATCAATGTGTTGGAAAAAAAGTATTTGAACGTTTGTATAGGAGCAATAAGGCAATAGACAAAGAAGTAGTGCTTTGGAAATTTTTAGTTGAGAAGTTATCAATTAAAGACGCTATGAGAAGCGCTCTCAGATTATGCAAAGGGAGGAGAGATAACTCAATGTGTACCCAATGTTTTGAAGAATCTCCACTCCACCACTCCTTAAACTGTCCTACACACGTAGACAAATATTAATCTGGAATATTGGTTAGGCACTAGAGAGTGCTCATTAGTGATGAGCGGGAGGTGCCATATTCGATTTCGCAATATTTCGCGAATATTCTATTGAATATTCGTGATATATTAGTTGAAATCGAATATTCGTAATTATTCCAACTATCGCGAATAATATGCGATTTAATTAATCGCGTATTGCGATTTTTCTTTTAATAGTATAAGGCAACGTCCTTATGACTAATTGACTATGTCTAGGCTAATATGTGTATTTTACGAAATTTTGTAATATTGCTCTAACTTCGTCTTTTAGAATATTCGTTATATTGCTATAACTTCGTCTTTTAGAATATTACTAATATTCTAAAAGACGAAGTTAGAGCAATATTAAGAATATACGTAAAAAGTTGAAATCGCAATTTGATTATTATAACTTGAATGAATCGAATTGCGATTTCAACTTAGCACTGCTATATTCCATAGGCTAGAATTAACGAATATGGAATATAGCAGTACTAAGTTGAAATCGCACTTCGATTAATTCAAGTTATAATAATCGAATTGCGATTTCAACTTAAGCACTGCTATATTCCATATTCGTTAATTCTAGCCTAGTATGGAATATAGCAATGCTAAGTTGAAATCGCCATGCGATTACTTCGAGTTATATTGATCGCATGGCGATTTCAACTTGGACCTGGTTTACTATGGTTGGCTTCAATGGCTTGGTAGAATTAGCGAATATGACGAATGTATTCGTCATATTCCACAAAACGAATATACGAATGTATTCGTCATATTCCACAAAACGAAGATATTCTCCATCTTCGTTTTAGCTACCTATTCATCAACTTCGCGAATTCTAGCAATCATATAGGAAAGTTTACTATAGAGACAGCTAAGTTTAATTCGCTATGCGATTATATTACTCAGCTTTTTTTTTAATAAATAGAATAATTATAATACCTGATAATTATTATAATTATTCTATTTATAAAAAAAAAGCTAAGCTTAGCTGTCTCTATAGTCAACTTTCCTATATGATTGCTAGAATTCGCGAAGTTGATGAATAGGTAGCTAAAACGAAGATAGAGAATATCTTTGTTTTGTGGAATATGACGAATATATTCGTCATATTCGCTAATTCTACCAAGCCATTGAAGCCAACCATAGTAAACCAGGTCCAAGTTGAAATCGCCATGCAATTAAAGGGGTTGTCCCATTTCATTAATTGCTGTTAATCAGTTTTCCCAAGTGTCCTTGAATAATCTTCTAAATAACTTCCATTTCCTAACTTGCACGGTTCTCCTGAAAAATGTCTTCATCTGCGCCTCTGTTGTCTACCTGTATCCCATGGATACGGCCAGATACTTGCGGGGCTTGTATGTGCCGCGCCTGCGCACAATGTCCTACCTTCTCCCCAGCCGGCCGCTCGAGAACGCGCACGCATGGCTGTTTTACAAGCTGGGGAGGCGTGTCCTGCATGCTGGAGATAGTGCCGGGGAGAGAAACAGTCTGCCTGCTACGCTGCTGTCCTGCAGATTCTAGAGGAGGAAGGAGGGCCCTGGAAGATCACGGTGGCAGAGGTTAGTGATTGATATGCTCCCCTGGGCCCTATTAGTCCCGGGCTGACTCCTTCTGGGCGCCGGAGCACACGGCGTCCTCGGTTGCTATGACGCCGTGCGCTCCCTCCTGCCACCGGAATACAGTGATACATCTTATAGATCATAGCAGTGTATTACTGTTTTCCGGCAGCAGGAGGGAGCGCATGGCGTCATAGCAACCGAGGACGCCGTGTGCTCCGGCGCCCAGAAGGAGTCCAGGCAGCAATCCACAGATGCCCCCACCCCATAAGTGCCCTCCACAGATGCCCCCCCCCACCCCATAAGTGCACTCCACAGATGCCCCCACTCCATAAGTGCCCTTCACAGATGCCCCCCCCCACCCCATAAGTGTCCTCCACAGATGCCCCCACCCCATAAGTGCCCTCCACAGATGCCCCCCCCCCCCCCATATAAGCTGGGTAATAGGTCAGTGATAATATCAGACACCGGGAAAGCTGGGTAATAAGTCTATAAGAACAATATTATCACTGACTTATTACCCAGCTTTCCCGGTGAACAATATTATCACTGACTTATTACCCAGCTTTCCCGGTATCAGATATTATCACTGACTTATTACCCAGCTTTACCGGGAAAGCTGGGTAATAAGTCAGTGATAATATTGTACACCGGGAAAGCTGGGTAATAAGTCTGTAATATTATTGTACACCGGGAAAGCTGGGTAATAAGTCAGTGATAATATTGTTCACCGGGAAAGCTGGGTAATAAGTCAGTGATAATATTGTACACCGGGAAAGCTGGGTAATAAGTCAGTGATAATATTGTACACCGGGAAAGCTGGGTAATAAGTCAGTGATAATATTGTTCACCGGGAAAGCTGGGTAATAAGTCAGTGATAATATTGTTCACCGGGAAAGCTGGGTAATAAGTCAGTGATAATATCTGATACCGGGAAAGCTGGGTAATAAGTCAGTGATAATATCTGATACCGGGAAAGCTGGGTAATAAGTCAGTGATAATATTGTTCACCAGGAAAGCTGGGTAATAAGTCAGTGATAATATTGTACACCGGGAAAGCTGGGTAATAAGTCTGTAATATTATTGTACACCGGGAAAGCTGGGTAATAAGTCTGTAATATTATTGTACACCGGGAAAGCTGGGTAACAAGTCAGTGATAATATTGTACACCAGGAAAGCTGGGTAATAAGTCAGTGATAATATCTGATACCGGGAAAGCTGGGTAATAAGTCAGTGATAATATTGTTAACCAGGAAAGCTGGGTAATAAGTCAGTGATAATATCTGATACCGGGAAAGCTGGGTAATAAGTCAGTGATAATATTGTACACCGGGAAAGCTGGGTAATAAGTCTGTAATATTATTGTACACCGGGAAAGCTGGGTAATAAGTCTGTAATATTATTGTACACCGGGAAAGCTGGGTAATAAGTCAGTGATAATATTGTACATCGGGAAAGCTGGGTAATAAGTCAGTGATAATATTGTACACCGGGAAAGCTGGGTAATAAGTCTGTAATATTATTGTACACCGGGAAAGCTGGGTAATAAGTCTGTAATATTATTGTACACCGGGAAAGCTGGGTAATAAGTCAGTGATAATATTGTACACCAGGAAAGCTGGGTAATAAGTCAGTGATAATATCTGATACTGGGAAAGCTGGGTAATAAGTCAGTGATAATATTGTACATCGGGAAAGCTGGGTAATAAGTCAGTGATAATATTGTACACCGGGAAAGCTGGGTAATAAGTCTGTAATATTATTGTACACCGGGAAAGCTGGGTAATAAGTCTGTAATATTATTGTACACCGGGAAAGCTGGGTAATAAGTCAGTGATAATATTGTACACCAGGAAAGCTGGGTAATAAGTCAGTGATAATATCTGATACTGGGAAAGCTGGGTAATAAGTCAGTGATAATAGTGTACATCGGGAAAGCTGGGTAATAAGTCAGTGATAATATTGTACACCGGGAAAGCTGGGTAATAAGTCTGTAATATTATTGTACACCGGGAAAGCTGGGTAATAAGTCTGTAATATTATTGTACACCGGGAAAGCTGGGTAATAAGTCAGTGATAATATTGTACACCGGGAAAGCTGGGTAATAAGTCAGTGATAATATCTGATACTGGGAAAGCTGGGTAATAAGTCAGTGATAATATTGTTAACCAGGAAAGCTGGGTAATAAGTCAGTGATAATATTGTACATCGGGAAAGCTGGGTAATAAGTCAGTGATAATATTGTACACCGGGAAAGCTGGGTAATAAGTCAGTGATAATATCTGATACCGGGAAAGCTGGGTAATAAGTCAGTGATAATATCTGATACCGGGAAAGCTGCGTAATAAGTCAGTGATAATATTGTACACCGGGAAAGCTGGGTAATAAGTCAGTGATAATATTGTACACCGGGAAAGCTGGGTAATAAGTCGGTGATAATATTGTACACCGGGAAAGCTGGGTAATAAGTCAGTGATAATATCTGATACCGGGAAAGCTGGGTAATAAGTCAGTGATAATATCTGATACCGGGAAAGCTGGGTAATAAGTCAGTGATAATATCTGATACCGGGAAAGCTGGGTAATAAGTCTGTAATATTATTGTACACCGGGAAAGCTGGGTAATAAGTCTGTAATATTATTGTACACCGGGAAAGCTGGGTAATAAGTCAGTGATAATATTGTACACCAGGAAAGCTGGGTAATAAGTCAGTGATAATATCTGATACCGGGAAAGCTGGGTAATAAGTCAGTGATAATATTGTTAACCAGGAAAGCTGGGTAATAAGTCAGTAATAATATCTGATACCGGGAAAGCTGGGTAATAAGTCAGTGATAATATTGTACACCGGGAAAGCTGGGTAATAAGTCAGTGATAATATCTGATACCGGGAAAGCTGGGTAATAAGTCAGTGATAATATTGTACACCGGGAAAGCTGGGTAATAAGTCTGTAATATTATTGTACACCGGGAAAGCTGGGTAATAAGTCTGTAATATTATTGTACACCGGGAAAGCTGGGTAATAAGTCAGTGATAATATTGTACATCGGGAAAGCTGGGTAATAAGTCAGTGATAATATTGTACACCGGGAAAGCTGGGTAATAAGTCTGTAATATTATTGTACACCGGGAAAGCTGGGTAATAAGTCTGTAATATTATTGTACACCGGGAAAGCTGGGTAATAAGTCAGTGATAATATTGTACACCAGGAAAGCTGGGTAATAAGTCAGTGATAATATCTGATACTGGGAAAGCTGGGTAATAAGTCAGTGATAATATTGTACATCGGGAAAGCTGGGTAATAAGTCAGTGATAATATTGTACACCGGGAAAGCTGGGTAATAAGTCTGTAATATTATTGTACACCGGGAAAGCTGGGTAATAAGTCTGTAATATTATTGTACACCGGGAAAGCTGGGTAATAAGTCAGTGATAATATTGTACACCAGGAAAGCTGGGTAATAAGTCAGTGATAATATCTGATACTGGGAAAGCTGGGTAATAAGTCAGTGATAATAGTGTACATCGGGAAAGCTGGGTAATAAGTCAGTGATAATATTGTACACCGGGAAAGCTGGGTAATAAGTCTGTAATATTATTGTACACCGGGAAAGCTGGGTAATAAGTCAGTGATAATATTGTACACCGGGAAAGCTGGGTAATAAGTCAGTGATAATATCTGATACTGGGAAAGCTGGGTAATAAGTCAGTGATAATATTGTTAACCAGGAAAGCTGGGTAATAAGTCAGTGATAATATTGTACATCGGGAAAGCTGGGTAATAAGTCAGTGATAATATTGTACACCGGGAAAGCTGGGTAATAAGTCAGTGATAATATCTGATACCGGGAAAGCTGGGTAATAAGTCAGTGATAATATCTGATACCGGGAAAGCTGGGTAATAAGTCAGTGATAATATTGTACACCGGGAAAGCTGGGTAATAAGTCAGTGATAATATTGTACACCGGGAAAGCTGGGTAATAAGTCGGTGATAATATTGTACACCGGGAAAGCTGGGTAATAAGTCAGTGATAATATCTGATACCGGGAAAGCTGGGTAATAAGTCAGTGATAATATCTGATACCGGGAAAGCTGGGTAATAAGTCAGTGATAATATCTGATACCGGGAAAGCTGGGTAATAAGTCAGTGATAATATCTGATACCGGGAAAGCTGGGTAATAAGTCAGTGATAATATTGTACACCGGGAAAGCTGGGTAATAAGTCGGTGATAATATTGTACACCGGGAAAGCTGGGTAATAAGTCGGTGATAATATTGTACACCGGGAAAGCTGGGTAATAAGTCAGTGATAATATTGTACACCGGGAAAGCTGGGTAATAAGTCAGTGATAATATCTGATACCGGGAAAGCTGGGTAATAAGTCAGTGATAATATCTGATACCGGGAAAGGTGGGTACTAAGTCAGTGATAATATCAGACATCGGGAAAGCTGGGTAATAAGTCAGTGAATATATCTATCTATATCTAGCACAGATCATATGGCTACTAGCTAACATGCATTTGGGCTGTAGTGATTTATTGTTTTTGCTGCACAGAAGGGGTTTGTAACACAGGTTTTATGTGTAAGTGTATTAGAATGCAGGACAGCCACAAGTTACTCCATTAGTTCACTAGCATTGGTCAGTGGTCACTGAGTGATTCCCCAGCAGGGGGATGGGCTTTACATACTCTGCAGGCTCCATGTGGATGACTCATCCACATGAACGAGCACGGACTGAGCTCTGAGGGTGAGTCATGAGGAGGCGTGGCCTTCACTCAACTGCCTGAGAACCAGGAAGTTATCAGGACATTTACTGCTGGTAAGATTGAAACAGCAAAGTGGGACAACCCCTTTAATATAACTCGAAGTAATCGCATGGCGATTTCAACTTAGCACTGCTATATTCCATAGTAGGCTAGAATTAACGAATATGGAATATAGCAGTGCTTAAGTTGAAATCGCAATTCGATTATTATAACTTGAATTAATCAAATTGCGATTTCAACGTAATTCTCAAATCCGACAGTACATTCTAGTATATGGAGACGTTCCCATGGTGATGGGGACGCTCCATGAGCACGGAAGCAACGGGCACTGACTGGAGCATTAACAATAAAAAAAAAAAGAATATTCGATTTCGCGAATATATAGCACTATATTCTAAATATTCGCGAAATCTCGAAATCGCGATATCCGAGAGAAAAAATTGCAATTCGAATATTCGCGCTCAACACTAGTGCTCATTGCAATACGAGGCCTGCTTTTATGCCAGACAAAGTTTCTTAACAAATGGTTTATCTTGGTGAAGAAGGAGCTCAGCAGTTCGGGTAAAGAGTGCTGTTGAAAAGCTGCAATGCGACTCACCCAGAACAAGTCAGCTTTATCCATCTTTTGGAGATCAGTAGTTAAGGTTGCTATCAGAGGAGGGAAATTAGCCTCATATAAGGCATTGTAGGAAGCTGTGACTTGAACACCCAAATATGTAATGTATGTGGTTTGTCAGTCTAAGGCTACCTCCACACTAGCAGCAAGGAACTCCAGCAGGCTGTTCCGACGGGTGAACAGCCTGTCGGATCCGTGCTGCCGCTAGTGCACGAGTGCCCCTGGACTACCGCTCTGGCCCCATTGACTATAATGGGGGTGGTATGGAGATCTGGCGGCAGCACAGCAGCGCATGCCGAGAGGCTGCCGGAATAAAACTACGACATAAAACTACTACGTTTTATTCCGGCCGCCTCTCGGCATGCCTTGCCACCGGAACTCTGGCCTGCCCCCATTATAGTCAATGGGGCCGAAGCGGTAGTCAGGAGGCACATGTGCACTAGCGGCAGCGCGGATCCGACAGGCTGTTCACCCGCCTGAACAACCTGCCGGGGTTCCTTGCCGCTAGTGTGAAACTAGCCTAATAAGAATGTTTCCTGTAGACAAAGTAGGGTATCAACAGAAAAGTGGGAAGGCAAAGCCTGTGACTTTCCTCGTTCACTTTTTAGTACGAAAGAGATCCATATTCACGAATCAATGCCATAACTGTAGCCAAAGACGTACACTAAGGCCCCTTTCACACGGGCGAGATTTCCGTGCGGGTGCGATGCGTGAGTTGAACGCACTACACCCGCACTGAATCCTGACCCATTCATTTCTATGGGGCTGTTCACATGAGCGGTGATTTTCACGCATCACTTATGCGTTGCGTGAAAATCGCAGCATGTTCTATATTCTGCGTTTTTCACGTAACGCAGGCCCCATAGAAATGAATGGGGTTGCGTGAAAATCGCAAGCATCCGCAAGCAAGTGCGGATGCGGTGCGATTTTCACGCATGGGTTCTAGGTGACAGTCTATTCACTGTATTATTTTCCCTTATAACATGGTTATAAGGGAAAATAATAGCATTCCGACTACAGAATGCTTAGTATAATGGTGCTGGGAGGGTTAAAAAAAATAAAAAAGTTAACTCACCTTATCCCCATGATCGCCTAGTTCCCGGTCGGTCTCTTCTTTAGCTGTGGCTAAAGGACCTTTGGTGATGTCAGATCACATGCTCCATCACCATGGTGATGGACCATGTGATTGGAGCATGTGATCTGACATCACCAAAGGTCATTCAGCCCAAGCCCACAGCTAGAGAAGAGACCGACCGGGAACTACACGATCTTGGGGATAAGGTGAGTTAACGTTTTTATTTTTTTTTAACCCTTCCAGCACTATTATACTAAGCATTCTGTATTCAGAATGCTATTATTTTCCCTTATAACCATGTTATAAGGGAAAATAATAGAATCTTCAGAACATCAATCCCAAGCCCGAACTGCTGTGAAGAAGTTCGGGTTTGGGTACCAAACATGCGCGATTTTTCTCACGCGAGTGCAAAACGCATGACAATGTTTTGCACTCGCGCGGAAAAATCGCGGGTGTTTCCGCAACGCACCCGCACATTTTTCCGCAACGCCCGTGTGAAACCAGCCTAAGAGATGAAGGGGGAAATTTTTAATCTCCCTTGTGCCAGAAAAGTGGCTTTAAAAAGTCGCAAGCTGTATGTTTGTGACTTTTAAAAATGACTTTTTGGAAAATAAACTTGCAAGTGCCTTTTTTTACACCGATGTCGCCACTTTTACAAAAGGGGAGCGTGGCAAGGGTAGGAGAGAGACATGTCCAACAGCCGAGACAAATTTATCTTCATTTACATCAGTTTTCTGGTGCAAATGAAGCCAGAAACTTACAGCAGCTCGGAGCCGTCATATATTTCTGTTTAGGCACACAGACTGCCAGAGGATGTGCCTAATTTATGACCAGGTGTGTGCTTCATAATAAATTAGGCTTATCCTCCATCGGCGCAGGGGATATCAAGACCGATGCAGAAAGCACTGGTCTTGATAAATCTCCCCCACCGTTTGTTTTTATCAAAATCTTAGTGCTGCACTACTCTTTCCAAAAACTGTAAAAGTGCTGCCAATGAGACCCCAAACAACCCAGTAAATAAACCATGAAGATATCTTGCAAATAGACTTAATTAGAAAAATCTTGCTGTTTTGTGTCTGCAGCCACAATTTAGATTTTTCAAGTCTACATATTTACTAGAAACCCAGTCATATTCCTCAAACATGCACCTTTCTTTTTACTTGGCTATATGTGCCATTTGAGAAAACAAGCCACACACATCATGCTAGATATACACTTCCCTCTTAACTAATCTCTAAAACCTATCAATATGATTTAATGTGAAAGGGGTTTTCCTCGGGATACTCAGTACAGCACTGTGCTTGGTATGCACCGAAAAGGACATGGTGCTCACAGAAGTGCCTGTGCCTTCTCAAACAGCTGATCGGCGGGGGTCCTGGGTGTAGGACCCCATCGATCAGATACTGATGACCTATCCTAGGGATAGGTCACAAGTATCAAAATCCCATAAAAAACCCTTTAATGTGTCCCAGATTATTATATAGTATAAAGAGCATTGACACATACTAAGGGCAGTATAATTTGTATGCTAATATACAATACATATAGTATTGTAGAACAAGCCCTGACATGTTTCTTTAGGCTACTTTCACACTTGCGCTTGATCGGATCCGTTCTGAACGGATCCGATCATATTAATGCAGACGGAGGCTCCGTTCAGTACGGATCCGTTTGCATTAATAACTTTAAAAAATTTCGCAAGTGCGCAAGTAGCCTGCGCGGATCCGTTCAGACTTTCAATGTAAAGTCAATGGGGGACGGATCCGCTTGAAGATTGAGCCATATGGTGACATCTTCAAGCGGATCCGTTCCCATTGACTTACATTGTAAGTCTGAACGGATCCGCACGGCCAGGCGGACAGCTGAACGCTGCAAGCAGCGTTCAGCTGTCCGCCTGTCCGTGCGGAGGCGAGCGGAGGCTGAACGCCGCCAGACTGATGCAGTCTGAGCGGATCCGCATCCATTCAGACTGCATCAGGGCTGGACGGAGGCGTTCGGGTCCGCTCGTGAGCCCCTTCAAACGGAGCTCACGAGCGGACCAACGAACGCTAGTGTGAAAGCAGCCTTAGTGAGTCACAGAGACTTTGCTTACAGCTTGTGCATCTCAGTGTGACAGGTGCATACCTTATGGGAATAAAAGGGTCAGGAACAAGATAAAGGAAAGTGGATGAATAGAAATGTAAAGGGAGCAATAAATGTCAAAAAGAAAGCATTTAAATCACTGAAACAGGAAGGTAGTGAAGAAGCATTGAAAAACTATAAAGAAAAAAATATTATGTGTAAAAGATAGATAAAGCGAGCCAAGTGGGAGGAAGAGAGGCACGTTGCCAAAGAGAGTAAAACTAACTTTAAAATGGTCTTCAAGTATATAAATGGTAAAAAGTTTAAACCTGAAAGTTTTGGCCCTTTGAAGAGTGATGAGGGAGGAGTTGTAAAGAGTGATGAGTAAATAGCAGTTATTAAAGGGGTTCTGCACTTTCATTTAACTGATGATCTATCCTCTGGATAGATCATCAGCTTCTGATCGGCAGGGGTCCGACACCCGGGACCCCCGCCGATCAGCTGTTTAAGAAGGCAGCGGCGCTCCAGTAGCGCCGCGGCCTTCTCACTGTTTACCGCCGGGCCGCTGGCCCATTGACGTCACGACTAGTATCAACTAGTGTGGGCGCGGCTAAGCTCCATTCAAGTGAACAGAGCTTAGCCGCGCCCACGCTAGTTGATACTAGTCGTGACGTCAGTGGGCCGGCAGCCCGGCGGTAAACAGTGAGAAGGCTGCTGGTGCGCCGCTGCCTTCTCAAACTCAAAAAAACAACATACTCTTGGGGGGGAAGGGGGTTTGCGAGAAAAGGATGAGAAAAAAATGATCTTTTAAAGGAGTTGTCTCTTCTCCTCCAAACCAGGATAAGTCTGAGTCCGCACTTCAGTTATTTGATCAGTTATTTCCATCAGTGATTGTGAGCCAAAAACAGTAGTGAAGCCTCAACAGGCATAAGGTATAATAAAAAGATTTTATATCTGTTTTTAGCTCCCAATAACTGATGGAAATAACTGACCAAATAACTGAAGTGCAGACTCAGCCTTAGGCCCCTTGCACACGAACGCGTGCACCCCGTGGTGGCGCTGCGGCCCGCAAAATGAGGGCCGTAATGCACGAAAACAGTCCCTGGGGAATGGGTCCGTGATCCGGCTGTTCCACAAAAAGATAGGACATGTTCTATCTTTTTGCGAAACGGAAGTACGGGGCGAAACCCCACAGAAGCACTCCGTAGTGCTTCCGTAGGGTTCCATTCCGTGCTTCCATTCCGCATCTCTGGATTTGCGGACGCATTCAAGTGAACGGAACGGCACCCATGTATTGCGGGTCCGTAAATGCGGTCCGCAATACGGCAACAGGAAGCACACGTTCGTGTGCAGGGGGCCTTATCCTGGTTTAGAGGAGAAGAGATAACTCCTTTAAAGGACATCTGTCACCAGGTACTCCTTATCCAACTGTTTGCATGGACACATAGTTGTGACTCACCTAATTAACCCTTTCAACCCCAGGAGATTTTCCGTTTTCCACTCCCTGCCTTCCCAGAGCCATAACTTTTTTATTTTTCATTTTTTTCGTGGGACAATTTGTACTTATAATAGCACCATTTAATATTGCATATGATGTAGTAGGAGGCCAGGAAAAAACTCCAAATAGGGAGGAATTGGGAAAAAGCGCAATTCTGCCACAATTTTTTAAGTCTAGTTTTTTTGGTGTTCCCTACACAGTAAAAACTGGCCTGTGCCTTTCATTCTATGGGTCAGCACGATTACAACAATACTACATATGTATACTATTTCTTGTGGGGATTTTTTTTTTCATCACTATATTCTGATCCCCATAACTTTTTTTAAAATTGAAATCTACAGAGCTGAGTTAGGGCTTCTTGTTTGTGGCACAGTAGCTTTTAATGATACTGTTTTGTGGTGTGCATGACTTTTTGATACATGTTTATTCAGTTTTTGGGGGGAGATGGCGAATCGGCCAATTAGATTTTTTTTCCGTTCCGTGTTTATCGTATGAGATAAATGCATTTATATTTTAATAGTACAGGCATTTTGGGATGTGATGTTGCAAATTATATTTTTTTCATTGTTAATTTTTATTATGGGGAAAGGGGGGTGATTTGAATTTTTATATATATATATATATATATATATATATTTTTTTTTAAAGCCTTTCCCATCCCACCCTAGGAGACCTGAACATGCTATCTTTAGATCGCTTCTCCCATACACAACTGTGATTTAATAAAGTAGTGTATGGGAAATTCATTATATTCCTATGGAACACTTCCACCTGCAGCGCTCAATAGAAACTACCACTCTATTACCACTCAGAGGGATCTAGGCTATTGGAGAGAACAAACGTCTTCCCCGATCTCTGAGGAGGAGCCAATCTGGCCCCGGAAACGCAGTGCTCCTGGAGAAAGCCCCCTCAGATGCTGTGGTCACAATTGACCATGGCATCTGAGGGGTTAAATGTAAGCCCCAGGTGTCTGCTGTTTAAAACTGCATTAAACCCAGCAGCTATGGCACCCGCTGCGCTTGTGAGCAGGTGTAATCTTTAAAGACCTAACCAGCGCCGAACAAGTACAGCTCTGGTCATATAGGGGTTAAAAGACAATTTTTCTTTTGTTGATCTGAGGCCCTATTCCTGAGTTATGAAACGTTGTCTTTGGTGCAATGAGGGCTTCATTATTGCTCTTGTTGCACCCAAGCTCCACTCATCTCTATGGCCAGCTCCTCCCTTGCTGCTTTGATTGACCCCAGAAAGGAGGATTGGCCACAGAAAGTACTAGAGCTTGGGTGCAACAGGAGCACCAAAGGCCTAATTTGCATATTAGGAAAAGTATCAGATCTCAGGAACAGAGCCTCAGATCAGGAAAAGAAAAACTGTGTTTTAATCAGATGAACCACAGCTATGTGTCTATGCAAACGGCTGGATAGGAAGGTCGCTGGTGTCAGGTTCCTTTTAAGGGTACATTTACACAGCCCTATGTATTTGGGGTTCCACAAAATATGGATGCAGTCCATGTGGCATCTGCATTTTTTTTTTTGTTGCAGACCCCTTAACATTAGTGGGTCCGGGGTCCACATTTGCAGCCAAGAATAAGACATATTCTAGCTTTTAAGGTACTGGATGCATACGGATGCAGAAAGCACACAGATGTCATCCGTATATCTGGTCCACAAATGATATAACAAGTCCTATTCTTGGCTGCAAATGTAGACCACGGACCCATTGACGTTAATGCGTCCGCCAAAAATGCGGTTACCAGAAAGACTGTATCCATATTTTGCGGACTGGAAAATACATATGATTGTGTGCATGCACCCTAGGCAGCATAATTTTAGGTGCAACTGTTCAATAAACAAGTACCACATGATAAATGTTTTACATGTGATCGTGATATACGTGTAACCTACACTAACCTCTACTATCTTTCACTTCCCTTTATGGATGTAATTTACTCCATGTTACCCTTATCAGTGTTCTGTGCACTTTAACGAGAATACTGACTGATAATAAATGTGTGTTATGTAACTGTGACTTGGCATATTCCTCATCTAACCTCAAAACGAGGTCACCATGCTGAGGGATCGAATACAGGGAAAGCCAACCTAAACAGCAGGGCAGGACACTTGTCCATGAGTCCATGAGTGGGATTTACAGATGAACAGAGAAGAATTCTCTACCTATAGTCAAATCTGTGTGTTTATGACCACATTCAGAAAATATATCGGAAGACATAAAAACTAGGTGAAAAGAAAGACAGAAAAATAAAGGTTGGTCAATGACATCCAAAAAATGCAATTTCCAGAACAATTTTGTAACTAAAGTGCTATGGGCCCCAGATAAAATGTTAGGCTGCCCCTCCCCCACGCTGCATTATGCCCCCCCTTCACTCTTTTCAATATCCCTTTAACAGTCACATTCAAAATGGGATACCCTCCTAAAAATGTCACTTTTTTTTATTGTAGATTTAGAATTTGACTGAAGTAAATCTAGTTGGTGCACAAGTCAGGGGACGCAAGTGCATTTTTAACCCCTTAGAGAAAATTCATTTTAACCTTAAGTACCTGTAACAATGGCCCCCTCTGTGTTCCAGCAGTCTTACCTATTTTGTATTTTTTTTAGGAACCATTTTGGGATTCATATACTGTATTATATATTTTTTCTTATTTTATTTTTAGGGGAAAAAAGATTTAAAAAAACATTATTTCAACATTATTTTGTGGTATTCATCTTTGCGATGTTCATTCTGTGATTATAAATAACATGATAACTTTATTCTGTGGGACATTGTGTTTAGGATGTTGCCAAATTTATATATATTTTTTTCTCTTCTCCCTGTAGCCTGTCAACTCCCTTACTGCCCTCTCTTGCTCCTTCAGGCTGGCTGAGATACCTTTACTGTAACTCTACATATCTTATAGCAGCTAGAGCTATTGGCCTGGTCTTGTTTTAAAGCAGTATCTCCACTACAAAAAACAAAATGGCTGCACACCATTATATATACAAACAATAGAGCTATAAAATGGGGGCCATTCTAGATAAAAGTGGTACAATACCGACTTTAAATAAGTCATGGAAGCTCTTAGCGCACATACGTGTCGGGCCCATCTACCAGGCGTCAAGGTGGCTTCCGCAGATGGGTCCCTAACACTAAATATACTGCCTCACTTTGGACTTACTTAATTAAGCCTACAATATTCAGGGCAGTGTAGGAACCAGCTACAAACGTACTCTGCTCAGAAGTCCCAGGTAGATGGGCGTGTTCAGTCTAAAAGAGGTGCTACCCTCAATATATTGCAAGAAAGTTTAGACTAGAACCTTCAGAATCACAGGTGCATATCCATGAAGCAAACATAAAAAAACTAAATGGCTGCACACAGTTATATATACAAACAATAGGGCTAAGAAATGGGGGTCATTCTAGATAAAAGTGGTACAATACCAACTATAAATAAGTAATGGAAGCTCTTATCGCACATACCGTTGACGCGCTTATCCTCATGGATGAAGAAACCTTTGTTCAACGGTCCCCATCCCATCCCTCCCGATGGTCGAGTTCTCCTAGTTAATAACTTTTTTGGGGCAGTTGCTGTTCTGGTTGTTAGGTGTAGGATTTGCCATGTGCTTTTCCACCCAGATTCTTTTATTCTGATCTTGTTCTGGTTTAGCGAGTATTCTGGAATCTGTAGTTCTACAGAGTTGAGAGTGTTTTCAGGGTATTTGGAAGCTGAAGTTCCACAGAGTTTAGTGTGTTTGATGAGCGTGGAATTTGTTTGTAGCTTTATGGTATTATCCTGCCTGGGTAGAATTCAGATAAGGTAGGTTCACTATTGCTCTGTTTTTAAGTGTCTTATTGGTGGGTTGAGACCCAGCCTTAGACCTTGTTTATACCTCAATGAATCACTTACATGTGCTGTACGTGTTCTCCCCTTGTAATGTGTCTGTTCACAGATCAGTGATTTTCCACTGTCACATCACAGGCATCGCCAAATATAAAAATATTTATCCCATAAAGCAAACGGCGAAACTGAAAAAAAATTCAAAATGGCTGATTCGCTGTTTTTGGTTGTTTCACCTCCCACAACATTTTTTTAATAAAAAGTGATCAAAAAGTCTGACACACTCCAAAATGTAATCAATGTTCAGATTGCCCTGCAAAAAATATGCCCTGACACAGCTCTGTACATAACAAAAAAAAGTCATAGAGATCAGAATATACAGATGAAAAGAGAAAAAAATTCTAAGTTTTAATTTTTTCAGTATTAAAATACAAGAAAAACTACATATACACTGTTTCCCCGAAAATAAGACATCCCCCGAAAATAAGACCTACCTCTAGTTTTATTAAAAAATAAATGGATAGGTTGGACTGGCACTCTGTATGCGTGATATAATATGAATAAAAATAGTAATACGATAACAGTGATCACACAATTTAATTCACCAAAAAACTAAAAACATGTTAAAAGTACATACTGGTGTGTATATGTAAAAAACACAATCCAAAAATAGGTATAAAATGACTAAATAATTACAGCAGCAGTATTATTTCATAAAATGGTCCAGACTTGTAGAATTCCAGTAATCAATAAACCCAAGAAAAAGTTCTTCCTGTGTATAGTTCTTTGATTGTGAAACAAAACCAAGAGAAAATATGTCCTTTCATTCAATAATGTCTATATGAAGAGACACGAATATCACTTAAAGGGAACCTGTCACCGGGATTTTGTGTATAGAGCTGAGGACATGGGTTGCTAGATGGCCGCTAGCACATCCGCAATATCCAGTCCCCATAGCTCTGTGTGCTTTTATTGTGTAAAAAACCCGATTTGATACACATGCAAATTAACCTGAGATGAGTCCTGTCCCTGACTCATCTCACGTACAGGACTCATCTCACGTACAGGACTCATCTCAGGTTAATTTGCATATGTATCAAATCATTTTTTTTCCACAGTAAAAGCACACAGAGCTATGGGGACTGGATATTGCAGATGTGCTACCGGCCATCTAGCAACCCATGTCCTCAGCTCTATACACAAAATCCCGGTGACAGGTTCCCTTTAATTCAGTTATTGTAGATGTTATCCACAGTTAGAAAGCACTATGAATAAAGTTAGTTCCCAAAAAATATCCTTGGTCGCAGCTTGATTAAATACGTAGATAAAGTGCTGTGTGCTCAGAGGTAGAGGAAAAAAATATATCTTACCTCGGCCTGGATGATGGTTCAAAGTCAGGGTAGATGCCGCTTACCTGACAACTAAATTGAGCGTAGTCCCGTACTGTTGAGGCCAGACGCTGAAGTCGCGTGGTCTATGGCAAACTTTCAGCTTACGGCAGGTTGCTTGTATCCCAGGGCGCCCGCGTCTCACGTGATCTGTGACGTACCTCTGGTTTGAAACTGTAGCGAGGTATCGCGGGAACTGACGTGCTCCTGGTCCGTAGCTATAGTCGAATCTCGCGGGAACTTCGCTCTGCGATGTCTGTGTGTGAAGTTTTTTTCTTTGGAGCGCTCCAAATTTTGAAACAGAGTGTTCACAAGTTTTGTATCATCTGTGTCCTCTATACAAAGGCCTTGGTAGAAATAGGAGTTATCAGCTTAGTCATTTAAAATGACAAAGGGGGATCAGAGGGGGGAATCAAAATGACACAGGAGGATAAGAAAGGGGTACTAAAATGGTAATCCCCACTCAGATTCTCCTGTGTCATTTTAATTTCCCCCACTAATCCCCCTGTGTCATGGAAAAATAAGACATCCCTGAAAATAAGACCTAGCGCATCTTTGAAGGAAAAATTTATATAAGACACTGTCTTATTTTCGGGGAAACAGGGTACACTACTCACAATAAGTTAGGGATATTTGGCTTTCGGGCAAAATTTATGGAATTGTAAAAGTTCACGCTACAGTGATATTATTATTATATCATGAAAGTAGGGCATTTAAGTAGAAGCAGCAATAGTGATTTCCCCATCACAAACAATTTATTGAAACAAAGCAAACAACAGTCGTGGGTATACCCCTACAAAAAATGTCAATGTCTCAATAACTTGTCATGTGGCCTTGAGTATCAAATACAGCTTGACAACAATGTCTCATGATGTTCACAAGTCAACTTATTGTATGCTGAGGCATGGCATCCCATTCTTCTTTAAGGGGCGTCCCTCAGGTCATTGAGGTTCTGGGGTACAGAATTACAAGCCTCTACACAGCGACTCAGCTGATCCCATAGGTTTTCAATGGGATTCAGGTCTGGAGAAAGTGCAGGCCACTCCATTTGAGGTACACCAGTCTCCAGCAGCTGATCCCTAATGATGCGACCTCGATGAACTGGCACATTGTCGTCCATGAAAATTAAATTAAGCCTGTGGTGTTCATGGAGAGGCACAATGACTAGATTAATGATGTTATTCAAGTAGTATGGGCTTGTCACTGTACCATTCACAAAGTGTAGGGCAGTTCTGTATTGACTAGACACACCTGCCAACACTGTAACACCACCACCACTAAAGGCTTGTCTGGTGACAACAGTGCATAGGGGCATAGGGCTCTCCGTGATGTCTCCAACATCGTTGGCGTCCATGTATTTTTCTCAGCGTGAATCGACCTTCATCAGTGAACAGCAATGAAGCCCACTGGTCCCTCGTCCAGCGTAGATGCTCCCTGGCCCATTCAAGACAATGACGCTTGTGCCTGGCCAGGTACCCTTGCTTGTTCCTCTGACCCTGGCTTGTCTTCTGACAACTCTCTGCCTCTCATTTGGTACTGCATTGTCTGTCTGGTTGTCATATTGGCTTGTCTTCTGACCACTCTCTGTTTCTCATTTAGTACTGCATAGCTTGTCTGGTTCTAACCCATCTGTGTATGACTCTAGTATTGTGTTTGTCTGTCTTTGTTGTTTGTCCATCTCTGCACTTAAACAGAGTAGAGACCGTTGACCAGTTGCGGTCTAACTATCTAGGGCTTGTACTGCAAGTAGGTAGGGAAAGCAGGCTAGGTTCTCGCCTTAGGGCTCACAGTCCTTGTCTATCCCTACCTACAGTCTTAACATTAACACTGGTCCAAAACAAGACTTGGTACCTACACTACAATGGATGCAATGGCAGCTTTAGCCTCACAGATGAAGGCCATTGCTTAGTTGGTGCAGGATTTAATTGAGAGGGTCCAAAAGCAGGAGTCCCATCAGACCAGTCCCGGTGCTTGCACAAACCCATCACCAATGGTGACTAAGATTAAGATCCCTGACCACTTCTCTAGTGACCAAAAGGGTTTTGCAACTTTTAGCGAAAGTTGCAAACGTAATTTTCGGGAACCGGGGCACAAAGAGTCAGTATCATCATGTTACTGTTGCAAGTTGACCCCCAGGAGTGGGCTGTTGCATTCCGCCTAAGTCCCCTGAGCGGTATTTTGCAGGCAGTTTTTTGTTTGCCCTCTGTCTTTTGTATGATGAGCCTGACAGGGCAGAGTATGCTGAAAGTCAGCTCCTCTCTTTGCATCAAGTCAGGCAGCCTGTTGAGTAGTATTGTTCCAAGTTTTGTAGGTGTGTACTGCGTCTAGCCGGAGCGATTTGGCCCTTAGAACACAGTTCAGATTGGGTCTCTCAGATACTCTGAAGGATCTGTTAGTTAGTCATCCAACCCCAGGGTCCTTAGATGAGGAAATGTCTCTATTCGACTAGGTTGACATTTAAGGAAACGTAAGCGTGAATATTCTGTCTCTGTCCATCCTTCTCCCTTCCCTTCTATCTCTCAGTCTAATGTGGTGAAGGCGCCAGTGGAGTCTGAAGAACCCATGAAAATTAGGTTACCTGGACTGATTCTGGTATCTGGGGTGGATACTACTCCTCTGGCTGAAGGATTTATTGAGTATAAGACTCCACATTTGGTAATGAAGGTCGTTCCATTCATTCTAAGAGGTGTGCCTTGACCTCAGAGGAGCCTACAACTTGATTAGAATCCTGAAAGGGGGACGAATGGAATTAGGCATTCAATACCTCTGAAGGGCATTCTAAATACCTTGTGATGCCTTTTGGGCTGTGTAAGGCCCCAGCAGTGTTTCAAAACCTCATTAATGACATTCTTCGTGAATTAATTTCTGGGTCTCTTTTTGTTGTCTTTCTTGATGATATTGACTGATTGGGCCTCACATGTTGTGCATGTAAGAAAGGTTTTACAAACATTGAGAGAAAACCAACTGTTTGCAAAATTCAGTAAATGTGTCTTTGGTGTTAGAGAAGTCTTTTTCCTGGGTTATATACTAACAACTCTAAATTTTTATATGGACCCCGCCATGGTGCAAGCCGTTGTGCATTGGGCTACTCCCACTTCCCTCAAGTTCCTACAGAGATTTATTATAGAAAATGTATTAGACTTTTTCAGTCATTGCCAAACCATTGACAGATGTAACTAGAAAAGGGGCGGATCTACTTAACTGGTGCTCTGATGCATTGTCTGCTTTTAAAACCCCGAAAGAAGGGGCCTAACACCAGGTCATTGTACTCCCGGATCGCAAGAACCTAGGGGCACACTTATTAAGACTGGCATTTTAGACGCCGGTCTTAATACAGCCCTGCACTGGTGGTGGATCTCCACCGCCGCTTCTACATGTAAGACAGCTTCCTTGCTTTCTTACATTTAGGGTCCATTTACACATCCATAGAATGGGTCCGCATCCGTTCTGGAATTATTGAGGAACGGGTGTGGACCCGTTCATTTCCAATGGGGACAGAAAAGATGCGTACATCCGCATTTTCAGTCCGCGGCTCCAGAAATAAATAGAACGCCGATGTGCGGCGTGAGTGTTTTGCGGTCCGCAATTTGCGGATGCCTGAATGGAACCTTAGACCATTTTTTACGCGTACTAAATGCTTAATGAGATGGGCCCACTGACCAGTCCCCTTCCCCACCCACGCAATGCCCTCTTTTTTAGACCTGGCTTCTGTAGGGAGAGGTCCTTTGCGTCACAATCTGCACCATAAATATGCCTAATTTAAGCATATTTATAGAGATGAGCGGACATCTAGATGTTCGGGTTCGACGGATTCAGCAGAACTACACAAAAAAGTTTGATTTCGGGACCGAACTTGACCCCGAACCCGAACCCGAACCCCATTGCAGTCAATGGGGACCCGAACTTTGGAGCACTAAAATGCCTCTAAAAAGTCATTGAAAGGGCTAGAGGGCTGCAAAATGTAGTTAAGAGCATGGCAAGTGATCTGCAAACAAATGTGGCTAGGGAAATGACTTCAAATAACATAAAATACGTAAAAATAAAAAATAATAATTTCGATCTAAGAGGAGGAGGTCCATATGGAGTAGGAGGTTGAGGAGGCGGTGTAGGTGGAAGCGGTGGTGGAGGAGGTAGCCAACACTGGTTTTCTATTTTATTTTTTATTTTTTTATTCAAATTTAGGTAGACCCAAAAACATTGGTAAATATAAAAAATAAAACAAAGAGAAAGTGTGCTGGAGTATAACAATGGCTGGGTGAGGCCGGTATACGTGTCTATTCTGCACAAGGTATGGACAAGTCCTGTGGGATCCCTGCCTGTTCATTGGCTGTGGACAGGCGGCTGCACTTCTCTTTGATAACCCCCTCCTGCCGTACTAAACAAAAGTTTAGACAATACACTGGCTGCAGGGCAGGCCAGCACCTCCAAGGCGTAAAGGGCAAGCTCAGGCCATGTGCCCAATTTGGAGACCCAGAAGTTGAAGGGTGCAGACCCATCAGTTAGTACGTGTAGGCGTGTGCACACATACTGTTCCACCATGTCGCACATCCCCGTGATGTCCACGATCCAATTGGATATCTTCCCTATCAACTTTCGATGTTCTTTTATGCGCCTACCATGGTGATCACGGGTAACGGGGAATCAGGGTTCCATGCCGGAGAGGGAGCCTGAGAAAGGGATACCACATCCATCCAAGGGAGGTCAATGGCTGAAATGTGATCGAGCGGAAATGTGGGACAAGTTGTTAAAGCGGAAGCATCCAATTAACGGAGGGGGCGCGCAGCAATTACCCACCCCCGACTCGGAAAGGTAGTGACGATAAATAACAATACAGGACTCTTAAGATGCCCTGTTATTGGAATGATTAATTAAAAATTACAGGGAATGTCACTGCAGTGTTTTGGATTAGGAAACGTTAGACAGGAGAGGACCTGCTGCCGCTTTGTTGACTCTAGATAACTTCTGCCTGATTGCATGTCCCCGTGACGTCCTCCACCCAATTGGATATCTTCTCTATCATCTTTTGATGTTCTTTTCTGCGCCTACCATGGTGATCATGGGTAACGGGGAATCAGGGTTCCACGCCAGAGGGAAAGCGTGAGAAAGGGATACCACATCTAAAGGAGGTCAATGGCTGAAATGTGATTGAGTGGAAATGTGGGACAAGTTATTAAAGTGGAAGGATCGAATGAAAGGAGGGAGCGCGCGTCTAGAACAGACGATTTTTTTAAATTTCGGTCCCTGTCAACTATGCAGAGCAGGGGTTTATTCATGGCAAAACTGGGTTCATGTCACCCACCAATTGAAGAGACGATTTTACAAAAATTAGGTCCCTGTCACCTATGCAGAGCAGGGGTTTATTCACGGTAAAATTTCACCCAAGAATGTAACAGACGCTTTTGCACCCTGCTCCCTTTTTTGCTGTGCTGGTGTTGAGGTGGCAGTGTAGGTGGAAGCAGCGGTGGAGGAGGAGGAGGTAGCCAACACTGGTTTTTGGTTTTTATTTTTTTATTTTTATTTTTTAAATTAGGGTACACCCCAAAACATTGGGAAACGTAAAAAATAAAACAATGAGAAAGTGCGCTGAAGTATAACAATGGCTGGGTGAGGCTGGTATACATGTCTATTCTGCACAAGGTACGGACAAGTCCTGTGGGATCCATGTCTGGTTCATTTTAATGAATGGGAGCTTGTCCACATTGGCTGTGGACAGGAGGCTGCGTTTGTCTGTGATAACGCCGCCTGTTGTGCTAAACACACGTTCAGACAATACACTGGCTGCAGGGCAGGCCAGCAACTCCAAGGCCTAAAGGGCAAGCTCAGGCCATGTGCTCAATTTGGAGACCCAGAAGTTGAAGGGGGCAGACCCATCATTCAGTATGTATAGGCATGTGCACACATACTGCTTCACCATGTTGCTGAAATGCTGCCTCCTGCTAAGACGTTCCATATCAGCTGGTGGTGCTGGTTGTTGTGGCGTGCTGACAAAGCTTTTCCACATTTCGGCCATGCTAACCCTGCCTTCTGAGGTGCTGGCGGTGCCACAGCTGTGTTGGCAACCTCTTCCTCCTCCTCTGCCTTTTCCTTGTGCCCCCGCTGTCAGGTGGGAATGCCATCAGCAGAGCGTCTACCAGTTTGTGCTTGTACTCGCGCATCTTAAGATCACGCTCTAGTGACTGAATTAAGGACGGTACGTTGTCCTTGTAACGGGGATCCAGCAGCTTGGCCACCCAGTAATCAGCACAAGTTATAATGTGGCCAACTCGGCGGTCATTGCGGAGACACTGCAGCATGTAATCGCTCATGTGTGCCAGGCTGCCCAGAGGCAACAACAACTTGTCCTCTGTGGGAGGTGTATTGTCTGTGTCCTCTGTATCCCCCCAGCCACGCACCAGTGATGGCCATGAGCTGGTTTGGGTGCAACCCTGCTGTGAACACGGTTCCATCTCCTCCTCCTCATCCTTCACCTCGTCATCCTCCAGAACTGTGCCCTGGACAATTGTGTACCAGGCATATGTTGGTGCAGGAACCCACCCTCAGAGCCACTTGTGAATGACTGGCCTGAAACCCTTGTAAATGATCCCTCTTCCTCCTCCTCCTGTGCCACATCCTCTTCCATCATCGCCCGAAGCATTTTTTCAAGAAGGCATAGAAGTGGGATAGTAACGCTGAGAACGGCATCATCGGCACTGGCCATGTTGGTGGAGTACTCGAAACGTCGCAACAAGGAACACAGGTCTCGCATGGAGACCGAGTTATTGGTGGTGAAGTGGTGCTGTTCCGCAGAGTGACTCACCCGTGCGTACTGCAGCTGAAACTCCACTATTGCCTGCTGCTGCTCGCACAGTCTGGCCAGCATGTGCAAGGTGGAGTTCCACCTTGTGTGCACGTCACATATGAGGCGGTGAGAGGGAACAATGACGTTACTCTACAGCGCTGACAGGCGAGCAGCAGCAGGGTTAGAATGCCAAAAGCACGCACAGACGGCCCACACTTTCTGCAGCAGCTCTGACATATTGGGGTAATTTTTCAGGAATTTCTGCACCACCAAATTCAGCACATGCGCCAGGCAAGGGATGTGCGTCAAACCAGCTAGGCCCAGAGCTGCTACGAGATTTTGACCATTATCGCACACCACTAGGCTGGGCTTGAGGCTCACTGGCACCAACCACTCATCGGTCTGTTGTTCCATGCCCCTCCACAGCTCCTGCGTGCTGTGGGGTTTGGTTCCCAAACAGATAAGTTTTAAAACTGCCTACTGTCGTTTACCCCTGGCTGTGCTTACTGGTCCACGTATCTGTAGTTAGATGGCGTTGCACAGTGCACACCTGATTTTTTCCCCCACTTGGTTGTGCAGGGAAGGGATGGCTCGCCTGGAAAAGTACTGGGAACGACGTACTGTGGGACAACCACCGCCATAAGGCTTTTAAAACTCTCTGTCTCCACCAGATGGAATGACAGCATTTCAAAGGCCAGGAATTTTGAAATGCTGGCATTCAGGGCCAGGGATCACAGGTGGGTAGGGGGGTACTTCCTTTTTCACTCCAGTGTTTGGGAGATACACAGTTGATTGCTTCCATGGGACATTGTGGAGATGCTTAGTGACCCAGGTGGTGGTGTTGCTGGCACATCCTCTATTAGCGGGGTGGCAGGTGCCACTATCACTCGAGAGGGGGATGAAGAGGCAGAGACTGCAGCAGAAGAGGAAGCAGGAAGAGCCAGAGACCTTTCTTGGTTTTGAGGTGTCTACTCCACTGCAGCTCGTGCTTTGCACGTAGATGCCTGGTCATGCAGGTTGTGCTCAGGTTTAGAACATTTATGCCTCGCTTCAGGCTCTGATTGCACAGCGTGCAAACCACTCGTGTCTCGTCGTCAGCACATTGTCTGAAGAACTGCCACGCCAGGGAACTCCTTGGAGCTGGCTTTGGTGTGCTTGGTCCCTTGGTGCAGTGGGCAGTAGCAGGTGTACTGTCTAGGGAACGGCCGCTCTGCTTTTTCACCCTGGTCCCTCTTTTGGGACCTGTGAGTCTATTGATACTTAACCTGTTAACATTCTTCATCCTGGTATTGTCATTGCTATCGTTAATCCTGATCTTGCCTCTGAAATTGAGAGTGAAGGAATGGCTCTCCTGCTCGCTGCATAGCAGAGCCGTTCCTGACCTAGAAGTGTGTGCTTCTGTTTTTCAAGTATTTAGATGCCTTGGTCAAATTTTACCATGGCATCCAAAGGGTTTAATATTTGCAATTGGTGTTATCACCAGTCGCAGACATTAGACCCGGGCATTTGCTGTTTCAAACAGAAGAGGCCGATGATTATGGTGCCCACTGCGGTTATTAGTAGGCACCATATTTAAAACCCCTCCTTCTGCCATACATGTACACCGCTGGGACAAACTGGATTAAAGTGCTTCTGTACTTTGGGAAAACTTTTGATATGACAGTGTGATTGGTGGAGGTACAAGCACTGAGACCCCACTGATCACTAGAAAGAGGAGAGAGAAGCATTCATATATTGCACTCTCTCTCTTCACTGCAAGATATGGAAACAAGATGGACTCAATAGAAAGTCTATGGGCCTGTCTCAATTCCATCTCCTGGTGCAAGAAGAGAGAGTGCGCTATGTGAGCACTTCTCTCTCCTTGTTTTAGTAATGGGCGGGGGTCTCATTGCTCGGACCCCCACCGAGACTTTGGTATGTCACATAGTTTTCAGTAGTTTTACTAGGCATTAAAATCAATCATTGGGACTTGCATTGTTTTCATGTTTGTGTAGATATCTGCATAACTTCTTATGCTAGAGTTGCTATGTCCATACAGTATAATTAGATGTCTTATATAAATACAATTTTTTATGATGGGTGGGTACCTGTATCTATATCTAAGTGGCAATTCACATAAATTCTGTGGCGTCACATTGAAACATGGCCAAGCAGCTGACGTTCCCAAGCTTGCTCTGCACAAACATGGATTTACTGTACCTTTCCTACACCTGGAACCATTTTTTATGCTTACTTGAACCGGTTCCAGATAAGATTTACTGAAAATAAACTTGGCCGTGTATAGAAGGAATGATATGCTCACAGGCTTAGCTACATCAGGTACAAAATGAACAGCCACCCCCAGGCCCCATGTCTGAGGGGACCCAAAATTCCATCTGCCATGTAACGGACATTAGCATTATAAATGGCATCTGTAAGGGGGTATATCACTATGTATGCCCAATAGGGATAATTACGGTAAATACTTTTTGTGTGCATGGTGATTTTGTGTTATGGTGATATTATTGAGGTGAGTGTGTACAGTGTGTAAATACTGTATATTTGAGACATTTCCATTTTGTGATAAGGGTGAGACTGTAGGTCATTTTTCCAAATGTGGTCTTTGACCTTGTGCTTTAAATAAGAGACTCAGGTACTCACTATGGGACACATTTATTTAGACTGGCCTTTTAGATACCGGTCTTAATAACCCCTATATCTGGTGGTGGATCCACCGGAGTTATAAAAAAATTTGGCTCATCCACTGCCGCTCCTAAGTGTTAGCTAGCTTCTTAGCTGTCTTACATTTAGACCATTGCCTATGCCATGCCCACTTTTTTAGATCTGGCGTTAGTGGGGAGAAGTCGCAGATTACAGCGCAAGGGACCCTATTAGGCGTATTTATGTTTAATTAATGACCCCCTGTATGCTTTAATTATACTGAATTAAAGTAGAACTCTAGTAATTTTTTGCATATATAGTACAGCATAGACTATTATTGATCAACAATGTAGAGGCTCTTGTTAATGCCTTATGTATACCTGTTTTAGTTGCTGTGCCTTATATATAGCAGAAAGAACTATAATATTTCCCCCTTGCCATCTAGTATGGTTCTACACGTCTCATTAGACCTCTAAATTGCCAGAGGCAGATAGGGTGCAGTCTCATCAAACAGGGAGTGGAGTCTCACTACACCACACAGGGGTGCACCTAGTCTTTCTGCTACCTTAGGTGAAAAGTAAATAGCCCATCCACCCACCCATCACCCAAGGTTTTAGATTTCTAGTGTCCATGTCAGAATATCTAGAACAAATACTCTATATGTTATAGAATGTTGCTAAAGATCTGGCCGTAAACTTCAGACTTTGCAATGCAAAGCCCGATGGCCACGATGTGTATTGCGGTGAGGAAATGTAACGAAAACCCAGCAAGCGCAAAATGTTTCCAGTTCATATGCTTTTTTATTTCAACAGGTACACATCAGTAGGATGCGTTTCAGTCCATCCAGCTTTTGCTGGGATTTGCCGTCCAGCTCGTGCCAGGATTTCAGTACATTGTGTTACTGGAGATTCTTCCTTCCCGCTGCGGCTTGCACGAAGATTGTGTGCTGACCAGATTTATCTATATTGCAATGAGGACACAGGCGGTGCTGCGATGTCATCAGAACTTAAAAATGTGTGCAGTGAGGGCGCTTTATTTGAAAGTCCTAGTAGATTGGGTTAAAGTAGAAAATAGTCCAGCATCTCAGAATCCATAAATCGGGACTTTATTCAAGAAAATTCATACATAACAAGTTGTTGCAAAAAGATCCAAAGAAGATCTGAAAATGGTTGTGCACCAACAGTCCCAATCCAACCTCACAAAGCTTGAGAGGATCTGTAGAGAAGAGTGGTAGGAAATTGCCAGATCCAGGTGTGGAAACCTTGTGCCAAAAAGGCTGAAGGCTGTAATCGCTGCCAAAGGTGCTTCAACTAAGCACTGAGTAAAGGGTCTGAATATTTAGGCCCCCTGCACACGGCCGTGTTTCACAGCCGTGTGCGGGCCGTGGAACCGCGGCCTGGATCCCTCCTGAGAGCTGGAGCGCACGGCGTCACTGGTTGCTATGACGCCGTGCGCTCCCTGCTGCCGCTGCAATACAGTAATACACTGGTATGATCTATGCCAGTGTATTACTGTACTGTGCCGGCAGCAGGGAGCGCACGGCGTCATAGCAACCAGTGACGCCGTGCGCTCCAGCTCTCAGGAGGGATCCAGGCCGCGGTTCCACGGCCCGCACACGGCTGTGAAACACGGCCGTGTGCAGGGGGCCTTATGCTACTACAAGGTTTTAGTTTTACCTTTTCAATAAATTAGCAAAGATTGAGTGATGAGAGAAGCAACAGCCAGGCCCGCACGCAGATCTTTGTAACGTTAGTGCAGGCACCGTCCAGAAATCGCCATCAAGTGTAGCCAGCTTTACTAGTAGTGTGGACCCTTGGCAGAGGACAGATGATGATGGATATTATATAAGGTTATTCTATATGATGACAGATGTTAGTTTTGTGTGGGCTGCTTGAGAATACCTGCAAGTGAGACTTTTTATTCACCATATTTGTGACTCCACTATTTATTCTATTGGAGCAATGTGGACCCTTCCTGTTTATTCATGTGTCCATTCAGCCTCCCCTCTTACTTCACCCTATGGACCTCTGCATTTACATATGACATTGCTCAGCCCCATACAGACTTTTTGCCAGCAGCAGAAGCTGTTTAGACGGCACGATCACCTGTCGGCAAACAAAGATTTTTGTGTCTGCACAAATTATCTATTATCCGATGAACAAGCGTTTTGCTAACGAATGCTTCTTATGAACACTCATTAACGATTATCTGGCAGATTCTCGGCCCATGTAAAGGGCCCTTAAAGGGGTTCTGCACTTTGTTTAAACTGATGATCTATCCTCTGGATAGATCATCAACATCTGATCGGCAGGGTTCCGACACCCGGGACCCCCGCGATCAGATGTTTGAGAAGGCAGCGGTGCTCCAGCAGCTCCGTGGCCTTCTCACTGTTTACTGCTGGCCGAGTGACGTCACGACTTGTATGAACTGGCCTGGGCGGGGCTGAGCTCCATTCAAGTGAACGGAGCTTAGCCCCGCCCAGGCCAGTTCATGCAAGTCGTGACGTCACTCGGCCAGCGGTAAACAGTGAGAAGGCCACGGAGCTGCTGGAGCACCGCTGCCTTCTCAAACAGCTGATCGGCGGGGGTCCCGGGTGTCGGACCCCTGCCGGTCAGATGCTGATGATCTATCCAGAGGATAGATCATCAGTTAAACAAAGTGCAGAACCCCTTTAAGACACAGGTTATGTTTTTTTTCTTTTTTAATTAGATCATTTTAATTTTAACAGACAGTACACAAGTACAAAACATATACCGCAATAAACCCCTCAAAAACCCCTCTCTCCCTTTCCCACCCTCCCCCATGCAGTGTCCTCCGTACCTTCAATGAGTTCTATACTCGGTTCCTCTCAACAGTTAACCACTCCATAATCAGCTGCATCATCCAATGATCATCTATGGGCAGTCCTACTTCTCTGATCTAGGTTGACCATTCTCATGGTATCTACCAACACCTCCTCGCTCTGAAGCCTAATGCAGGTATGCAGTGTGAAGGACTGCCCCTCCGTCTTCCTAGCCGGAGTCAGATGAGCAGTGGAAAGGGACAGGAGACATTAATGAAAGCTGTTATTATAAGGTAATTACAGATATTTTGGCAATCATTGACAGACTAACTCAGGTATACATGTCTAGCTCTAATAAACTAGCAAATAAATAAAAAATGACAGTTATACTTTAAGTGCACTTCTTTTCAGGTAGATTCCCCTTTCCAACCGAACCAGATGATTTACAGCCCCTTTCAATTCTTACTTATTGTCATGGAACCATGAACCAGACGTACAACAAGAGATAAGTGGAAATAAGAAGGCTTTATTGAAAATCAAGCTGTAAGCAAAAGTCCAAACGGATGGCTAAACCGAAGCAGGGTCTTGCGTAGCCAGAGGTCAGGAACCAGAGGGGTAGTCAGACGAAGCCTGGATCAGGAACCAGCAGGGTAGTCAGACGAAGCCAGGATCAGGAACCAGCGGGGTAGTCAGACGAGGCCAGGATCAGGAACCAGAAGCAGCAGCAGTCTTAGAAGCATGTGAACACAGGAGGACCAAGCAAGGAACTGAAGCCACAGACCTCCTATATATATGAGCTAGGCATCCAGCTCCTCCCAGTGGGAAGGAGAAGCCGCAGGGTGGGAGGCTACAAGAAACCCAGAAACCAAGATGGCCGCCAGCACATGTCAAACGAAGGAGAACGGCAAGAAGGTAAGACCATGACAGTACCTCCCCCTCAAGCGCCCCTCCTCCGCGGAGTAAGGAACGGTTTCTGAGGGAAGCGTGCGTGGAAGGCTCGGAGCAAAGCAGGAGCATGGACATCTGCGGAGGGAACCCAGGAACGCTCCTCTGGACCATAACCACGCCAATGGACCAAAAACTGCAACCGACCGCGGACCAGGCGTGAGTCCAGGATATTGCTCACCTCATACTCCTCACGATTGCCCACTTGGACCGGACGAGGCCGAGGAACCGAGGAAGTGAAACGATTACACACCAATGGCTTCAACAGGGAGACATGAAACACGTTGGAGATCCGCATGCCAGGAGGAAGCGCAAGGGCATAGGCTACCGGGTTTACCCTGCGAAGCACTCGGAAGGGACCAACAAAGCGAGGCGCCAGCTTGGGAGTGGGCACTCGAAGGTTGAGGTTGCGGGTGGACAACCATACACGGTCTCCGACCTGGTAGGAAGGAGCGGGCGCTCGTCTGCGATCAGCCTGGAGTCTCTGGCGCTGCGCAGAGACCTCAAGGGACCTCTGGATCTGTACCCAAAAAGCACGTAGGACGGAAAGGTGATCCTCCACAGCCGGAATATCCTGGGGAGAGAATACCTCCGGTAACACGGCAGGTTGGAACCCATAATTGGCCATGAAGGGAGACGTCCCAGAGGAAGAGTTCACCGCCGTGTTCCTGGCAAACTCAGCCCAAGGCAGGAGGTCAACCCAATTGTCTTGGTGATCGGAGACATAGCAACGAAGGAATTGCTCCAAGGCCTGATTGGATCGTTCTGCGGCCCCATTGGACTGAGGGTGGTAGGCCGAGGAGAAAGAGAGATGAATCCCCAACTGGGAACAAAAGGCGCGCCAGAACCTGGACACAAACTGACTCCCCCGATCCGACACAATCTCCTTGGGCAAACCGTGCAACCGGAAGACCTCCCTGGCGAAAATCGTGGCCAACTCTTGTGCAGAGGGTAACTTCTTGAGAGGAACACAGTGGCACATTTTGGAAAACCGATCCACAATCATGAGAATGACCGTATGGCCTCGGGATGCAGGGAGGTCCACAATGAAATCCATCCCCAGGTGTGACCATGGGCGCTCCTCGGTGGCTATGGGTTGCAAAAGGCCCAACGGAAGGTGCCGAGGGGACTTACTCTGGGCACAAACGGAGCATGCCGCTACATATGCGGCGATGTCGGAACGTAGAGAAGGCCACCAGAACAGACGTGAAACAGCCCAGGACAGCTGATTCTTTCCAGGATGCCCCGCGGCCTTGGAGTTATGGTAGGTTCGCAACAACCGAGTGCGCAACTCCTCAGGCACAAAACATCTGCCGTTGGGTCTCCCAGAGGGAGCACCAGATTGAGCCGCCAAAATCTGCTCACCCAGGGGAGAGGTCAGGCTGGTGCGAATGGCGGCCAGGATCTGATTCGGAGGTATGACCGAAGTCGGAATCGACTCCTCCCCGGACAGCTCAGAGTACTGCCGTGATAAGGCATCCGCTCTGATGTTCTTGGAACCGGGTAGGTAGGAGACCACGTAATTAAAACGTGACAAGAACAGAGCCCATCTGGCCTGACGTGGTGTCAATCTCTTGGCCTCAGAAAGGTAGGTCAGATTCTTGTGGTCCGTCAGGATGAGAACCGGAACCACCGAACCCTCGAGCAAGTGCCTCCATTCTTTAAGGGCCTGCACGATGGCCAATAACTCCCTGTCACCAATCTGATAGTTGCACTCCGCGGAAGACAGTTTCCGGGAGTAAAACCCACAAGGAAGCAGAGGACCCTCTGGTGTTCTACGCTGAGACAGAAGGGCGCCTACTCCCGTCTCAGACGCGTCCACCTCGAGGACAAAGGGCAACCCAGGGTTGGGATGCGACAGAATCGGAGCCGACACAAAGGCGGACTTTAGAGCCTCAAAAGCTCGGATGGCCTCGAGCGGCCAGACCTGGAAATTACTGCCCTTCCTGGTCAGATCCGTGAGAGGCTTGGCTAGCATAGAAAAGTCCCTGATGAACTTCCGATAATAATTGGCGAAGCCCAAAAAGCGCTGCAGGGCACGGAGACCACTGGGCTGGGGCCACTGTAAGACAGCCGAAACCTTCTCAGGATCCATGGAGAACCACTCAGCGGAAATGATGTAACCTAAGAAGGTTACCTGGGATCGGTGAAATTTGCATTTCTCAAGCTTACCGAACAGCCTGTTCTCTCGTAACCGTTGCAACACTCGTCTGACATCCATAATGTGGGCCTCCATGGATTCAGAATATACCAAGATGTCATCCAAATAGACCACCACACACTGCTGCAACAGGTCACGGAAAACATCGTTGATGAATTCCTGGAAGACTGCGGGCGCATTGCACAACCCAAAGGGCATAACCAAGGATTCATAATGACCGGTCCTGGTGTTAAACGCGGTCTTCCACTCATCGCCCGCCTTGATCCTTACCAGGTTATATGCCGCCCTCAGGTCGAGTTTGGTAAAGACCGTGGCCCCTTTGAGGCGATTGAACAGCTCGGAAATCAAGGGTATCGGGTAAGCGTTCTTGATCGTGATGCGATTGAGACCCCTGTAATCGATGCAAGGCCTCAACTCACCGCCCTTCTTTTTCACAAAACAAAAACTCGTCCTGCCGGGGACGAGGATTTGCGAATGTGTCCGCGTGAAAGCGCCTCCCTCACGTACTCCTCCATGGCCTCATTCTCCGCTACCGACAGTGGATAGACTTTGCCACGAGGAGGAACGGCACCAGATTGTAACTCTATGGCACAATCGTATGGGCGGTGCGGAGGTAGGGCAACCGCGCGCACCTTATCGAATACATCCCGGTACTCTTCATATTCAGGAGGCAACAGAGAGTCCGAGGAAGTACACAGCAACTTGACAGGCCCATGGATGCAACTAGCCCCACACTGCGGTGACCACGAGAGGATCTCGGCCGATCTCCAATCGAAAGTCGGATTATGCTTCTGGAGCCAGGGGTACCCCAAGACCACCGAGTAGTGTGGAGACGAAATAACCTGGAGACAGACCGACTCTCTGTGAACGGCACCAATGGCTATCCCCACTGGAAGGGTCTCATGAGTCACGTGTGGCGGCAGAAGGGGTCTGCCGTCTATCGCCTCAAGAGCCAGTGGGGAACCTCGAGGCTGCAGAGGAATGGAATTGGCGGCAGCGAACACACTATCAATGAACAAACCACCAGCACCAGAGTCCACCAACGCCTGGGTCGTCACCGAGCCCCCGACCCAGGAGAGGACAACAGTGATCAGTGGTTTGTCAACACGGGAAACCGGGGACGAGGAGACTCCACCCAAGATCTGCCCCCGACAGGATCTCAGGTGCGAGCGTTTCCCGGACGGTTCGGACATGCCAACCGAAAATGCCCACCGAGACCACAGTACATGCATCGGCCCTCGCGTCTCCGGAGTACCCTCTCCCCCTCGGACAGGCGAGCAAACCCCAGCTGCATGGGTTCACCCCCAGACAAGTCATCCCCAGGAGGCGTGGGAGGAGAGGGAGGCACGGGTGGGACAGCAAACGTAGGCGCCAATCTGTTAGAAGACCTCCGCAGGCTCTCCTTAAAGGAAGGTCTCTCCCTCAGTCTGGTGTCAATCAAAATCAGGAAAGAAATAAGAGACTCGAGCTCCACTGGTAGGTCCTTAGCTGCAACCTCATCCTTCAAGGCATCCGAGAGACCTTGAGAGAAAGCAGCGACCAGAGCCTCATTATTCCAGCCCACCTCTGCTGCCAGGGTACGAAACTCAATGGCGTATTCAGCTACGGATCGTGAACCCTGTCTGATGGACATAAGGAGCTTCGCAGCAGAGGCAGCACGAGCCGGCACATCGAATACCTTCCGAAGAGAAGCAACAAAACCGGAAAACTCGGCAACCACCGGATTGTTGTTCTCCCATAAAGGGCTGGCCCAGGCCAAGGCCTTGTCCGAGAGCAGCGAGATCAAGAAGCCCACCTTTGATCTCTCAGTAGGAAAGGCATGTGGCAGCAACTCGAAATAAATGCCCACCTGGTTAAGGAAACCTCGGCACTGAGTTGGCTCTCCCCCAAAGCGCTGTGGAAGGGGGGCAGAACCGGTCATACCCCGAGACACCGCAGGCGCAGCAACAGGTGTCAGGGTAGACTCTGGCGCAACAACCGGAGCGGCAGTAGGAGCGGGCCCAGGAGCGACAACCGACCCATCGGCAACGGAAGCGAAATGAGCCGTGCGTTCAAGCAGGGTTTGCAACGCCACAGCGAACCGACCCAACAGGTGATCCTGCTGATCAAGTCTGGCAACCAGCGTAGGTAGCGAGGATGGCCCTGTACCGTCAGAATTCATGGCTTGGTCCTAATGTCATGGAACCATGAACCAGACGTACAACAAGAGATAAGTGGAAATAAGAAGGCTTTATTGAAAATCAAGCTGTAAGCAAAAGTCCAAACGGATGGCTAAACCGAAGCAGGGTCTTGCGTAGCCAGAGGTCAGGAACCAGAGGGGTAGTCAGACGAAGCCTGGATCAGGAACCAGCAGGGTAGTCAGACGAAGCCAGGATCAGGAACCAGCGGGGTAGTCAGACGAGGCCAGGATCAGGAACCAGAAGCAGCAGCAGTCTTAGAAGCATGTGAACACAGGAGGACCAAGCAAGGAACTGAAGCCACAGACCTCCTATATATATGAGCTAGGCATCCAGCTCCTCCCAGTGGGAAGGAGAAGCCGCAGGGTGGGAGGCTACAAGAAAACCCAGAAACCAAAATGGCCGCCAGCACATGTCAAACGAAGGAGAACGGCAAGAAGGTAAGACCATGACACTTATTTGGACCAATTCATTGTATCCAATGTTTTGCAATAAGTTTCCTTGAACAGTACAGAGTTTTTGCTATAGCAAACCTACACCCATCCGTTACTGCTAGATCCTGAGTGTGGCCAAGAACACCAACCACTGGGTTCCTAGGAACTGCAATATTGTACACGGCATCTACTATACTGAACACTTCCGACCAGTAGGTACTAGTGTTGAGAAAGCATGCGCGGCCCAACAGCAGTTCGGCTCGAGCATTGCTATGCTCGGCACATCACAGTATTGGGCCAAATACTGTGTATACTCAAGCACAATGAAAATCAATGGGAGACCCAAGCATTAAACCAGGCACCCCCTGCTCTGAAGAAGAGAGGGTGTCTGGTTCACAGAAAAAGGTTAGAAATTGATGGAAACACCATCAAAATGGTTTAGAAACAGCATGGGAAGAATGTCTGGATGCATCTTGGACTCCCATTACTTATGACATACAATAAACAACTACACAAAGGCTATATGCCAAAAACCGGGTATGTGCAAGCCAACAATCATATCCATGAGACAGATACAGTCAGCATACCTTATAATGGCAGCCTTGTGCACTATGAGACATTCAAAACCAGCTCTCATCTGACTGAGAGCTAGTAAGCCTCAAAGTTGCTTCATAAATGTTGGATGGCTTGGGTGGACCTGCGCACCTAGATCATTATCATTAGGCTGACAAAAAGTTTTCAGATTGTCCTAAGGGTACTTTCACACTAGCGTTTTTCTTTTCCGGTATTGAGTTCCGCCACAGGCGCTCAATACCGGAAAAAAACTGATCAGTTTTATCCTAATGCATACTGAATGGAGAGCATGACAAGACTATGAATCCAATAGATGGCGCTGTTCATGAGTAGTGTAGATCACAAATATTGTAATCACAAATTTTTATCGCAAATTTTCCATGCAAATGCTTTTTCATCTGAAAAACAATGCAGATTCAGCTAATTTGCATGTCTTTCCCATATGTCCATGTTTATGCAAATGAGTTTACATGACAAAACTGTATAGAAAGGTTATTGAATATTATGGTAGGACAAACTTCTTGTCACCCTAATGATCATGATCTAGGTGCGCAGGTCCACCCAAGCCATCCAACAGATATAAAGCAACTTTAAGGCTTACTGGCTCTCAGTCAGATGAGAGCTGGTTTTGAATGTCTTATAGCGCACAAGGCTGCCATTGTAAGGTATGCTGACTGTATCTGTCTCATGGATACGATTGTTGGCTTGCACATACCCAGCTTCTGGCATATAGCCCTTGTTTGGTTGTCTATTATATGCCAAAGGTAATAGGGGTCCAGGATGCATCCAGATGTCCTCCCCATGCTGTTTTTAAACCATTTTGGTGGTGTTTCCATCAATTTCTAACCTTTTTCTGTAAACCAGACACCCTCTTCTCTTCAGAGCAAGGGGGTGCCTGATTTAATGCTCGGGATCTCCCATTGACTTTTATTATACTCAGGTGCACAGTAGAGCACACGAGCACTTTGGTGCTTGATCATCACTAGTAGGTACCCAATTCTCTACAGGACCACATCATATAAAAAGGATCTGACTCCGCCTCTGTACAGCGAGGGTAGATGGTGCTAGAATTAATAAATACGGTCACCAACTGGACCATGATATCCGTAGTACATATAGCTTTCAATACAATGGACGGCTAGCAAGGATACTCAGCGGATGGCAAAACAATCAAAACGAAATACCTTAGGAAGGATAATCAAAATATGATATATCTATCCCTGATCTTGCCCTTACCACCACTGCTCAGCCCAGAGATACACCTTGATGGTAGGTGTACTCTGTCCATGTACCTACGCTAACCTGTCCTTATACAACCCTATCAATTACTGACACAATGTGCAACGTCCTAGACCGGACCATGATATCTAGTAAAATAAGCAGTCAATACACTGGATAGTTTGCAAAAAATCAGGACATGGTGCATTTGGGACAGAAAAATGGAGATATAAAATATCAGTCCCTATTCTTGCTCTTACCAACACTCTCAGCCCAGAGATACACCTTTAAGGGGACCTATAGTATCAGCATGGTAATAGGATGCCATATACAAAAATAGTCAATAGATAAATAATAAATCACTGGAGCGCCCCAGACAAAAATGCATCTGTGATGCGATAAAGAAGACACATGGATAAAATACTTATACAGTGTGTGAATACCAATGTATACTTGATATAAATCGGATGCTCCGGCATTTGTATGTATACCCTATAGGAAGGACACAGCGGGTAACACAATCCTGCTGGCTACTTCGTGCCATCCTTCACATGTCGTGCGCAATATCCCCAGGGGGGAAATGATCCGAACCAGCGCAATTGCACTGATGTTTGCACTTTTAAAAATGAGTCTAACAAAGTCAAAAGGAGATTGGAGCAAAGGCTTTACCCCCTGAATTACAGAAGGGCTTCGATTTTCCCTAATAGTAAACAACGTTTGAGATCCAATGCAGATGATCTGTCCGGTGATGATGCCATTCAGGGCCGGCCTTAGGTGTTCAGGCGCCCTGTGTGAGCTAACCTTGTGCCCCCCCCCCCCCCCGTAGTAGTAGATGTCACCTGCAGTCCTATGTAACACCACAAATAACTCATACAGTAGCTCTCTGAATACAGATAACACAGTGATGGCTCTCTGATTTCCGAAAATGTAGTAGTGTTGTTACCTCTGGTCCTATGTAAAAACACAGATAACACTAGTGCTGACAATGTGGTAATGTTACCTGCAGTCCTATGTAAAACCACAGATAACACTAGTGCTGATAATGTGGTAGTTTTCCCTGCAGTCCTATATAGAACCACAGATAACCCTAGTGCTGATAATGTGGTAGTGTTACCTGCAGTCCTATGTAAAACCACAGATAACACTAGTGCTGGATAATGTGGTAGTGTTACCTGCAGTCCTATGTAAAACCACAGATAACGCTAGTGCTGGAAAATGTGGTAGTGTTACCTGCAGTCCTATGTAAAACCACAGATAACACTAGTGTAGATCATGTGGAAGTGTTACCTTTGTCCTTAGTGTGCCTCCCTGTGTCTATCGCATGGACTCCACGCTGGCGCTGACTCCTCTTCCTTCTTCTTCTTCTTGCTCCGCACAGAACATCCTGATGCAGCTGCGTCAAGACATAGGAACACTGTGGTCATGGTGATGGTGACACACAGGGACAGACACACACAGGGACGGACAGTCACACACACAGGGACGGACACACACAGGGACGGACACACACACACACACACATACAATAAATATGATCACCACATGGCTCCTGCCTGTCTGCTTTGGTAAAGCCGGACATAGCTGGGCTATGCCAGGCTTTAGCAGAGTGGGCACAGGACAGTGGACACAGGGCACGATATGTATGCGAGCACAGCTGAGTGAGTGCAGGGCAGGGGCCCGCATACACATCGCTCCTCCTGCCTGTCATACCACCCCCATGCCGGGCATTTTGGGGGGCATTAGGGGTTGGATGATGCGGAGTGTGCACATAGCCACCAATCATATCCCCCCCTCCTAAAGGTAACTGATGTGCTGGGGGAGAGGAATATGATTGGTGGCTATGTGCACACTCAATATCAGCAGCGAGGAGTTAAAGTCCAACCCTTAATGGCCCCCAAAATCCTTGGGGAGGGTTGATGTAGTAGCAGGAAAGCACACACTGTCCCCCTGTCCTCTATGAGCCCCCCCCCCCCATGGCACATTTCTTTCCTCCATGGGCCAGTGGCAGCAGCAGCACATCTCTCCTTCTGTCGCCCCCCCCCCATTTCTCCCACTCCATCATAGGCCAGTGGCAGATGAGTTGTTATCTTTGTACTACCAAATACCTGTAAGGCTGTAACTTCTGTTGGAACTTGGCTCAGCCTCAGGCTGTGTCGTGGGCCTTCCCTGGCAGAGACTGAGTCTGCTGTGGCTGCTGGCTGGCGCTCGCGGGCTTGCTCCTTCTTCTCTCTGGGGACCTGGGGGCGGAGCTCAGTGGCAACGTCAAAAGCTAAGGAAGACGTGCCTGTGCGGCAGCTGCGGCACGCTCCAGCAGCCACTGGTTTGCTCTCTTAAAGAGACAGGCAGGCCAGGCAGCAGAGTGGAGCTC
Source organism: Bufo gargarizans (assembly GCF_014858855.1). Lineage (NCBI taxonomy): Eukaryota > Metazoa > Chordata > Amphibia > Anura > Bufonidae > Bufo > Bufo gargarizans. The sequence continues at coordinate 120,983,323 of NC_058080.1, forward strand.
AGAGCGGCCGCGGGCCCCGCCCCCTCCTCACTCTTTCCAGTAGTCCGTGCGCTTTCAGCGCTGTTAGTCAGCCGGCGGCCACAACTAAATAGTAAGTAAACTTAGTTAGTTTGCGGCGGGCTGTCGGCCGCCCGGCGCCCCTGTTGCTATGGCGCCCTGTGTGGCCGCACAGCCCGCACACCCCAAAGGCCGGCCCTGATGCCATTATGTTCTCGACCGCTTACAGTGAAGAGTACAAAGACATCTGTCACATAATTAAAAAACATCTCCCTGTTCTGAGTTTTGACAAGGATTGGTCAAGATTCATACAGGGCGGTTTTAAATGTGTTGCACGACATGCACCAACACTAGGAAATCTACTCAGCCCCAGCCGTTATGTTGAACGTCCCCGGCTGCAGCCAACCTGGCTTTCCAATAAAGGCAATTTTAAATGCGGACATACCAGATGCATATGTTGTGGGCACATGAAAGTAAGCAATATTTTTACATCTACGGTGAATAAAGGACTATTTGCAATCAAGACATATTTGAATTGCAATACCAAGTATGTCATCTATTTAATCATATGTCAAATTTGACAAAAAGAAAGCATATAAAACACTAAAATAGGAGGGTAGCACGGAAGCACTGAAAAACTATAAAGAAAAACATAGAACATGTAAAAAACAAATAAAAGCGGCCAAACTAGAGACCGAGAAATTAATTGCCAAAGAGAGTAAAACTAACCCTAAAATGTTCTTCAATTATATAAATGTTAAAAAGTATAAATCTGAAGGTGTCGGCCCTTTAAAGAGTAATGAGGGGGGAGTCGCAGAGAGCGACGAGGAGAAAGCAAAGCTGTTAAATATTTTTTTCTCCGATGTATTCAGAATGCAAAAATAAATTCCCCATTAAAAGTGTCCTGTCTGACCCAGGAAGAAGTACATCAGCGACTTAAAAAGATTAAAATAGACAAATCGCCAGGACCGGGTGGCATACACCCCTGTATCCTAAGGGAATTAAGTAATGTCATAGCCAGACCCTTATTTCTGATATTTGCAGACTCTATACTGACAGGGAATTTCCCACAGGATTGGCGCATGGCAAATGTGGTGCCAATATTCAAAAAGGGTCCAAAAACAGAGCCTGGAAACTATAGGCCGGTAAGTTTAACATCTGTTGTGGGTAAACTGTTTGAAGGTTTTCTGAGGGATGCTATATTAGAGCATCTCAACGGAAATAAGCAAATAACGCCATATCAGCATGGCTTCGTGAGGGATCGGTCATGCCAAACTAATTTAATCAGTTTCTATGAGGAGGTAAGTTCTAGACTTGACAGCGGCCAATCAATGGATGTCGTATATCTGGACTTCTCCAAAGCATTTGACACTGTACCACATAAAAGGTTAGTATATAAAATGAGAATGCTCGGACTGGGAGAAAATGTCTGTATGTGGGTAAGTAACTGGCTCAGTGATAGAAAACAGAGGGTGGTTATTAACGGTACACACTCAGATTGGGTCACTGTCACTAGTGGGGTACCTCAGGGGTCAGTATTGGGCCCTATTGTCTTCAATATATTTATTAATGATCTAGTAGAAGGCTTGCATAGTAAAGTATCAATTTTCGCAGATGACACTAAACTGTGTAAAGTAATTTACACTGAAGAGGACAGTATACTACTACAGAGGGATCTGGATAGATTGCAGGCTTGGGCAGATAAGTGGCAGATGAGGTTTAACACTGACAAATGTAAAGTTATGCACATGGGAAGGAAAAATGCAAGTCACCCGTACATACTAAATGGTAAAACACTCGGTAGCACTGACATGGAAAAGGATCTAGGATTTTTAATAAACAGCAAACTAAGCTGCAAAAAAACAGTGTCAGACAATTGCTGCCAAGGCCAATAAGATAATGGGTTGCATCAGAAGGGGCATAGATTCCCGTGATAAGAACATAGTCCTACCACTTTACAAATCGACCACACATGGAGTAGTGTGTACAGTTCTGGGCTCAAGTAAACAAGGCAGACATAGCTGAGCTGGAGAGGGTCCAGAGGAGGGCAACTAAAGCAATAACTGGAATGGGGCAACTACAGTACCCTGAAAGATTATCAAAATTAGGGCTATTCACTTTAGAAAAAAGACGACTGAGGGGAGATCTAATAACTATGTATAAATATATCAGAGGTCAGTACAGAGATCTATCCCATCATCTATTTATCTCCAGGACTGTGACGAGGGGACATCCTCTGCGTCTGGAGGAAAGAAGGTTTGTACTCAAACATAGAAAAGGATTCTTTACGGTACTATGTTACTATGAATACGTGGGTTGCACACCAAATGCATTTAAAACCAGGATCAGAAAACATATATCCGATATTCCGCATTATAAAACAATGAACGTTTCCGCTGTTAGTCTGCATTTTGCCTTGGAACATGGAGGCAAATCTTCCGCATTGAGTGTGGTTGGCATTGAAAGGGTTACAACCCCATTACGGGGCGGGGACCATCGGAGAAAGCTTCTCAACAGAGAGACTTTCTGGATGTTCCAATTGAATACCCGGATTCCAGGAGGATTAAATAAGAGACAAGATTTAATTTTACAGTATAATTAAGTGTCTATGGGATTATGTTGGAATAAATCAGCCAATGTTGTGGGTTTCTTGTTACACATCTTTGATTTTAGTAACATATGTACAAGCTGCTTTTTCCTTATGTCTGTTTTAAATCCTACTATACAGTTAAACACCCATGTGATGCCTAAACCTCCGTGGATTGGTGGAGGAGGAGTATATGGGTAACTGTTCAGTTTGGGGTTTTTATGTCATGATTTTGGACTGATACACGAAGGTCCAAAACGTGTTGACTATACCCATGCCTATGAGGATTGGAAGTTTTACCGCTAAATAAAGTGTCTCCTGTTGTTCAAGAGCCGAGTTTTCTCTTTTTGTTCGTTTAATATCACTGTATTGCACCAAAGAATATACAAAAAAATGCCCCGTTGTGTGTCAGTAAAAAAAATATAATAATCTCTCAGTGCCCCCAGTAGAGTCAGTGTCCCCAAAGTGCCCTCATGTGTTTCAATGACCAGTACTGTGTGCCACTAGAAAAAACACTTAGTGCCCCCAGTTGAGCTTAGGTGCCCGTAGTGCCCCTATAATTTGTGCCAGTATAAAATACTCCTATATAGTGTCCCCAGAAGATGCCCATAGTGCTCCTCCCCGTCCCCATAGTGTCCTCCATAATGTGCCAGTATAAAATGCCCCTATAGACTGCCCCACATAGATGCCTCCATAATGCTCCTCTCCCCACTTCTCCATAGTGCCCCCCCATAATGTGTGCCAGTAAATAGGCCCCCAGTAAATGCCCCCATAGTGCTTTACCCCACACTTCTCCATAGAGCCCCCCATAATGAGTGCCAGTATATAGGGCCCCCAGTAGATGCCCCCATAGTGCTCCTTCCCCCCCCCCCACTTCTCCATAGAGCCTCCCAAGAATGCGTGCCAGTACTTAGGGCCCCCAAGTAGATGCCCCCATAGTGCTCCTTCCCCTCTTCTCCGTAGTTCCCCCATAATGTGCCAGTATATAGGGCCCCCATAGTGCTTCCCCTCTTCTCCATAGTGTCTCCCCATATTGTGCCAGTATATAGGGCCCCCATAGTGCTTCCCCTCTTCTCCATAGTGTCCCCCCATATTGTGCCAGTATATAGAGCCCCAATAGTGCTTGCCCTCTTCTCCATAGTGCCCCCCATATTGTGCCAGTATATAGTGCCCCCATAGTGCTTCCCCTCTTTTCCATAGTGCCCCCCCATATTATGCCAGTATATAGAGCCCCAATAGTGCTTGCCCTCTTCTCCATAGTGCCCCCCATATTGTGCCAGTATATAGGGCCCCCATAGTGCTTCCCCTCTTCTCCTTAGTGGCCCCCATAGTGCTTCCCCTCTTCTCCATAGTGCCCTCCCCATATTGTGGCAATATATAGGGCCCCCATAGTGCTTCCCTTTTTCTCCATGGTGCCCCCCCATATTGTGCCAGTATATAAGGCCCCCATAGTGCTTCCCCTCTTCTCCATAGTACCCCTCCATATTGTGCCAGTATGAAGGGCCCCCACCCCCCTTCTTGCCACAGTATACTATAAATAATAAAAACAACAAACTCATATACTTACCTTATGCTTCTGTCAGTGATGCGATGCAGGCCTCTTCCGGCCTGTGTCCCACGCTGTATGGCTCCGGCGGCATGCTTACATCATTGCGCCACCTGCACCGGCCTCTGATAGGCTACAGGCACTAGGCCTGTAGCCTATCAGAGGAACAGGCAAGAAAGACGCCTCTCCCCTGCTCCTCCGCACCATTCATCTGTATCGCTGTCCTGGGGACGATGATACAGATGGATATGGAGATGACAGCTTTCACAATGGAAGCGCTCATCTCCACTCCTGCTGCCTCCGGACAGAAAGGGCCCCTCTCTGGTGCTGGGCCCTGCTGATGGCGCCCCCCTCTTCTGTCCTGAGAGATGCACCCCATGCGGTCGCACCCCTCGCCCGGCTGTAGTAACGGCCCTGCTGATAGACAACAATGGTGTATTTTCCAGGATGGCTTGCCACTGATCAGAAGTTAAACGACCCACATCCTTTTCCCAATTTCCTTGTAGACCAGCTATTGAATCCCCCAGACTCCTCTCCAAAAGGAACAAACGAGATGAGTTTATAGGAGGCCAATGCTTGCACCACTTGATCGAACAAAGCTGTAGTAGCAATAGATGTAGAGACTTTTCTTGATATTGCATAGCATGTCTCAATTGCAAATAGGCATAAAAAACTGACCTTTTCGGTCCATACTGCAACTGGAGTTGCTGAAAGAACTTAAATATCCCATTTATCAAAAACCTGGTGCCCATACTTAATCCCTTTTGTGCCCATTCCTCAAAGCCCTCCAATTTATACACTTCCCATAAGTATGTATTATGCCACAACGGAGTATATTTAGTACAGCCCTTAACTTTAACAGTCTTCCACACCTTATGCATAAGCTGGAATGTAGGCAGACTAGGGGAGAATAGTTTAAACGCTTGCGCTTACAGCGCCCCCAACGGAGTGTAGTTCACTATAAGCGACCCTATTATGGACCTCCTAGAGTCCTGCATTGCGTCCTGTTCCATCCCTGCAAGTGTTGGAGCTGTGCAGCCAGAAAATAGGGCCAAGGATGCAGCAATGCCACTCCACCTCTGTCCTTAGCCAGCTGCAGCTTATTCAGTTTAATTCTAGATACCCCTTTCCTCCATACTAAGTCTCTAAATGCCCAATCTATCCTCCTATAGAAGTGCCGGGGAACCCAAACTAGAGCATTGTGCAGAATATACTGTATAGCAGTTGGGGCATTATTATTATCTTGATCAGGTTCGCTCTACCGATCATAGAAATCGGTAGTTTACACCATGCCTCAATGTTATGTTTCATCCTATCCAAAAGGGGTATCAATTTGAGCTCAATATAGTTCTTAACATCTCTCGTGACCCACACTCCCAAATACTTAAATTTGGCCACTGTGACACAGTGAGCGGTTTTGTCTGGGAAAACAGGTATTTTCCTCCCAGCATGTGCTGCTGGGGTGATTTACAGCCAGGTGAGGTCAAATACCAGACCGGATTTTAGGTGCTGGTCCGGGTTTTTGCAGCACCTGGCTGTCCTTAAATAGGCAGCTGGGCTCAGAAGCTGTGGCTCTGTATTGGGATCTGGGAGCCTTGTGCCTGGATGAAGGCTTGCTACCTGTTTGGCGTGAAAACAGGTTGGTGCTGCTATGGTCAAGGACTCTTTGAGGCAGAATTGCTGCATGGTGTGAATTACCACCAACACCACAAGGTGATTTTTGTTTGATTATGACTGCTTGTTTTGTCACTTGCCTAAAGTGTGAATAAAACGCTGAACTCTTTGATACAAAGAACTTGTTGTTGCCTCTATACTGCGTCCGCTAATCCTGTCTACCAGAGAGAAACCCCACACCACCCATAAAATGGGGATATTCACTAGGCTAGATGGGACCTCTCGAGGAATCAAAGGAAGCAGCGCTAACTTAGACCAGTTATTGGACAACCCTGAGAAAGCTCCAAAATGATCTATAATTCTCATTATTGGGGACAAGTGCTCCGTTACCTTATTAACAAATAGCAAAAGGTCATCAGCATGTAAAGCCACTCGTTCCTCTCCCTGCCCATACTTGAACCCCTGAATCTCCTGGGATACCCTCAAAATGGCCGCCAAAAGTTCTATTGCCACTGCAAAAAGCAATGGGGACAATGGGCAGCCCTGCCTAGTACCCCTCTCTAATTTAAAGCTATTCGACATGTCATTATTGCCGTTAATCCTAGCAGTGGGAGCAGCATACAAAAGTCAGACCTAGGCTATGAAAGACGACCAAAATCCCATTTTTTTAAGGACAGCCCATAAGTACAAAGGTTATGTTTAATAATGGTCTTCACATACTATGTCTCAGCTAACATTCTAGTATAATGAGGCTATGTTTACACTAGGTTTATGGCGTGCAGTCTCAGTATATGCACTGAAATGCTTCTAGTCTATACAGCAAACATATCCATAATCTATGCAGATGTAGAAATAAAAATAATTTGTGGTCTTTTACAAAGGCCAAAAATTAAGGAATACCCTTGGAATGTAGAGGGATAAAAAATATTATGCTTCTAGGATTCAACATTTTGCTTTCTATGGTAGAAATTCCGAAGATTTAAATGTAGTAGTTACATTTGCATTTTGAAATCTGATATACTGTCTTTTAGCTGCAATGAAGAACCTCAAATTGTCTATAGAATATTTTATTACAGTCATTTACATATCTCGCTATAAAGAAATCATATTCCCTTCCTCAGTGCCAAAAATAGTATGGAAATCCTGCCTTTACAACCGAGATCTGTATCATTCAATGGTCTTCTCTGTTCCAGTTTCATCATCATTTTTGTGAACTGATACCCTCAGGCAGGGGTGCACAACCTTTTTGGTCTGAGGGCCCTATTGTCAGGGGCTGCAAACCAAAAAAATGTTGATTGCCGATCATTTGCATCGGCCTATTCCACAAGCCACGTGAATGGGGAGGAATGATCACTATCACAGTCATTCCTCCTTAATTTAGTTGTATTGATTATTGGTGGCCCATCCCTAATTACACAGGGAGATGTGCTGATGATAATTCTACATCTTTCATCCTGATAAAATATACAAATTAGCCAACGAGTGATTCCTTGTTTATGGGCTGATCAGCGGCACGATTATACCGACCAGATATCAGAAATGAGCGCTCCTATGAACACTTGTTCCCAGTAATTGTCCCGAATATCAGGCAATGTAATATGGGTTTAAAGGAATTTCCCTGTAAAATAATTTTTAACAAGTTCCTGTAGCATAGCCCTTGCAACTGAAGAGTTATACCTAACTGCTCCCCGCCGATCCGGTCCTCCACACTGCCCCCATCTTACAGGCCTTGCGCTGTTTACATCTGGCAGTGCATGGGCATAGTCACATGCACTGCTCCAACCAATAATTGTCTTCTATGCTGCCTCCTATTCATAAATCAGCACTCTCCTTCACTGTAGAGGATAGCGCTCAGTGGTTATCCTGCCAATCCAGTTACAGATGCCAGACAATAACTAATAGGCACTTTCCCTTACTAGCGGGGAATGCGCTTATTAGTTAACTTTTTTGACACTTTTTTGTGATGTAGCGCAAGTGGTGGTTAAAACTGTTGTAACTTTTTTTATTTGTTGGACTACCAACATAATTTTTGCAAAACTTTTTTACATGACACATAGGGCTTTATAATTTGTTTTTTAGGTGTATTATATTTTAGGGGAAACTGTACAAAACATTAAAAAAAAACTTTTTTAAACTATAGCTCCTTATTCTTTAAATATGCAAACTGACACCAAAATACATTTTTATAATTAGTTCCCTATTTTGTGTCAGTCATTTTATTATACAATATGTATAGTTTCACGTGAATGGGGAGATAATAGCGATGGTTTTGGTTGGTGTTGGTGTTTTTCTTTTATGTATTTTATAATTTTTTTAATCTTTTTTTTAAACTTAATTTTGAATATATTTCTGCTACATAATATGCCTCCCAAGAGGTCATATAAAGATCTTTGGGAGACACTGACACTTTTTTATTTAGCACTTTTTTTGTTTTATTGGTATTTAATATTTTTTACAGTTTCATATTATAAGAGCTATCTCTCCCTTCTCCAGACTCCTTTCACCAATGCCTTGAATAGAATAGATCTGGAAAACCCCATCCCCAAAGATATGCACACATTACTGTAATCCACAAGGAGGGTAAGGACCCGGTTGCCTGTGCTAGTTACCACCCCATCTCATTACTTAATGTTGACCTTAAGTTATTTGCGAAGGTACTGGCCACACGTTTAGCCCCTTTCCTACCCGATCTAGTACACACCAATCAGGTGGGTTTTATTCCTTCAAGGGAGGCGAGAGACAATACCACAAAAGTATTGAACTTGATCCATCACGCTAAGATACAACGCTCTTCCCTTTGTCTCCTATCCACCGACGCCGAAAAGGAGTTTAACAGAGTGGATGGCCTTGGTTACTCGCAGTGCTGAATCATGTGGGCATTGAGGGTCCGTTGTTGGCATGGATCCGCTTTCTTTATTCCTCACCCTCGGCGTCCACAAAGGTTAATGGTGTGCTCTCATCCCCCTTTGATATCAGGAATGGAACCCGCCAAGGGTGCCCTCTGTCACCCTTGATTTTCGTTCTTACCCTAGAACCCCTACTTAGGACGATCAGGAAAAATCCTGATATCTCAGGTCTGGTAGTGGGCGATCAGGAGTTTAGGATTGCAGTTTATGAGGATGGTTTGATGTTTATGATTACCAAACCCCGGATTACCTTCTCGAACCTAATAGCTGAATTTAAGGCATTCCATAACCTATCCAATTTTAAAATGAACTTGCAGAAATCTGAGGCTCTTAATATATCCTTACCAAACTTCCTTGAAACTGACCTAGCGACTTTCTTTCCGTTTAGGTGGACGACGGGCGCCATTAAATACTTGGGTACAATGATCCCCAAAGATCTGAATGAGATATATTGCAGGAATTACACCCCTCTCTTGATTAGGGAAGACCTTAAGAGATGGTCCAAGAGCCTATATACTTGGTTTGGTCGTTGTTCCATCTTTAAAATAAATGTTCTCCCACGTCTGTTGTATTTATTCCAGACTCTTCCCATTCGTGTACCAGCTAGTTTCTTTGATACTGCACATCGTGACTTTTTTTAATTAATTTGGGCGGCAAGGAACCCGAGACTGACCAGATCCCTGCTCCATGCTCCGAGGGATAAGGGAGGGTTAGGGATACCTGATTTACGGAAATATTACGCTGCTTCTATGCTTCAACGGGTGGTAGACTGGTGCCAACATGCTCCATTCAAACAATGGATCTCCATTGAACACCTTTCATCCCAGACCCCTCTGGCTCACTTACCATGAACTGATAGAAAACCCCCCTCTACAATCTCTATTCACCCTATCATTGGGCCAACTTTAATTCAATTCCACAAGTATCAACACATCCCCATGATCTGTCCAACTCCATCCCCAATGTTTCCTATTCTGGAACACCCAGACTTCCCAGCAGGTTGTTTGGGGGGCCCATTTTTACAATGGCGATCGAGTGGTAGATGTCCTGCACCTTTCTTTAGAACCTCCGGACCGTGGTTCACATACTCTGAATTGTCGGGACTGTCTGACCCCTGTGCCCTCAGACCATGGAGATCTAGGCAACTACATAACTTCCTTTCCTCTATCCCCTCATCCCTGGTTTTTGATAGATCTCTTACGCCATTTGAAAAAACGTGCATAGACTCAGGAGTATACCGCCATTCTATCTCAGAACTCTATAAAGCGCTAGTATTACCCGAAGCGGATTTCCGCCCTCCCTACACCGACAAGTGGACTCAAGATCTGCAAGTTGATATCTCCTCCGACCAATGGTCCAAACTGTTTTTAATTGGCTCATAAATCCTCCATTGCCAGTAAGTACCAAGGAGCCAGCTATAAAATACTATCAAGATGGTATTATGTTCTGACCTGTCGCCAGAAAATGTTTCTGACAACGTCCCCTTTATGCTGGCGTTGTGAAACATCTCAAGGCTCGTTGCTTCATATTTTCTGGCAATGTGACAAAATCAAACGTTTCTGGGAATCAATCCATAAGACCTTGGCAACAATTTTTTCTTTTTCCGTACCAAACACGCCAGGTTTTTTCTTATAATTTCTTTCGGACTTAAACCTGAGCTTATTCCGTCGGTCCTGCTTGCGCCATTTGGTCATTGCGGCTAGGTTCTGCATCCCAGCAAGATGGAAATCTCCTGTTCCACCATCCACTGAGCTTTGGGTACAAAAAGTGGAAGAAATACGGAGAATGGAGAATCTAACGGCGTTCTTGAAGAACAATCATAAAGCTTTTATTACTACTTGGACTCCTGGGGTTTATCTTCCATGACTCCTTGGAATACCAATCCTTGCTGGCTTGAAGGGGGATATTTTTACTACTGTTATCTACTTCATCCTATTATTGACCTTTCTTACCTTATGTGACCTGCTTTCCCTCATGTGCGTTAGTCTTGTTATCCCCCTTTATCTGTTCAGTTATTGTTATGATTTTTTCCCCCTTTTTGTCAGATTAAGTTCTGATGTTTTTGTACCGGTTGTATTTCTTTCTCATGCTAGTCCTTTAATATGACGGCTGTCATACCTTACATACATTTAGACCTTGACGACAGGATGTAAATGTGTTACTATGATTTTTTGTTGGCCAGGTGCCAACATATCTATCCTGTTATATGTGGATTAACAGGATGTTACCTTAACCATATTTATGAAAACACATAAAGAATTTTATTGTTGAAACTTATCTATAGTCAGATTAACATCCCTACTGCCCAATACCAAAAACTTTCTGTTCTTCTAGATAAAGTTCACCCTGACCATGTTAAATCAACTGGAGACAATATAGTTTCATCTCTCCTACGTAGTCGTTCCTCCAAAGATCATCTGATCTCCATATGTTATAAGTTAATAACAAGTTCATCTAAACCCTTAACTTACTTGGATCCATGGAGTAAGGACTTGAATTCCCCACTCAATGCGACACAAACTAACCACATACTAAAATATGCACACTCAATCTCGAAATGCTATTTGTATCAAGAAATGCAATACAAATTGACATCACGGTGGTATAAAACACCTGCTTTACTACATAGAATAAATCCTGAAATCCCTGAGCATTGTTGGAGATGTGGAGGAGAGATAGGGACATACCCCCATATTTGGTATAAATGCCCTCTAATTGTCCCCTTCTGGGAAAAGATTAACAAAGTTGTTAATGAGGTCTTTAAAACTAATACGAAATTTTCTCTGCATCTGATTTTGTTTAATTGGTTTGATGTGTGTCATGTGGAAATCAAGTCGGAGTTATGTACTCTTTTCCTCAATGCGGCCAAGATACTAATACCGAGGAAGTGGTTGCAGAAAGAACCTCCAACGCTGAAAGATTGGTATCTGGAGGTCAAGAAAGTACAGAGTTTTGAAAAAATGAGGTGGACTTTAGCCTATAATGTGCAAAGATTTGAAGAAATATGGGAAAAATGGACTTCATACATGACACCAGAAAAGACAAAGATGTTCTTAGAGGACTGTGTTTAATTGTTTAATTAAGTTTATTTTGAGTCGAGACTAAACAGACTGTTCTCTGTTTCTATACTCCTTAGAGGTCTGTTCATAGATCATTCTCTAAAAGGTTTACTAATTTGCTAAATTGACTGGTAACCATTATCTTCTCCTTTACCTGTTTTTCCTTGACTTATCCTTCCCTCCTCTCTCCCTCCTTCCCAACTCTTTCCCTGTTAGTCTCCTTCTGTTTTGTTGATCATGTATCAATAATGTTATATTTACATTGGAAAAAGATATTTCATTACCTTTTTATTTATTTTCTGGATATGTATATGGATATATATGTATATTATTTGTCAGATATTTAGAGAAATCTTTATAATTATTCATTTGGAGTGACGTAACTCCAAATTGATATCCTTAAAATACCTTTAAAAATAAAATATTTACACATAAAGAATTTTATATTTTATTATTATTTTTTTCTTGGTTTAATACAAATTTTTTAAAGACATCTTTGCCACATAATATGGTCATAAAAAGAGGATTAACATTTTTATTTTGTACTTTTTCCTTTTAATTTTTTTAATTTTTTATAATTGTATTACTTTCTAAATATATTTTTTCTACATAATATGTCCACCAAGAGGATATTTTTATTTTTATTTTATTTATATGCTATTATTTTTTTTAAGGGATTCTGTCACCAGGATTAACGATTTGTAGATATTTATATGTGCCCATTAGTCTTCATGCAGTGTTTACGATGATCCCTCTGTTTATGCTCTGTGTGCCTTATATTCTTATAAAAATCGATCTTATTCATATATAAATCACCTCTGTCAGGAGCCCAAGGGGTTGTCCCACGATCTCGTGGAGCCCAGCCACGCCAATCGATCCGGAGCCCAGCACCGCCTACTACTTAATTTATTCAGTGCACTATCCTGACATCATGTTATCTCTGCTCTGTAGTCTCGCGCTTGCTGCCAGAAGATTCCTCCGCCTAGGACTGCCTTGTGCACAGAGAGTCTGGTGCGCAGGGAGCCGGCGCATGTGCAGTGGACAAGTGGAAGCCAGTGCCAGTAGTCCGCACAGGCGCAGACTACAGTGTCCACTTCTCCTGCGAGAGACTATGGAGCAGAGATTACATGACGTCAGGATAATGTAGTGAATAAATTAAGTAGTAGGCGGTGCTGGGCTCCGGATCAATGGGCACGGCTGGGATCCAGGAGATCGTGGGACAACCCCTTGGGCTCCTGCCAGAGGTGATTTTTGCCAGTACTGCTGTGGAACATCCAGGTGCTGTTGTGCATACTGTAAACGTGCAGCAATGTTTTTTGGACAGCAGTGGCTTCCTCTGTTGTATCCTCCCATGAAATCCATTCTTGTTTAGTGTTTTACGTATCGTAGATTCGCTAACAGGGATGTTGGCATATGCCAGAGACTTTTGTAAGTCTTTAGCTGACACTCTAGGATTCTTCTTCACCTCATTGAGCAGTCTGCGCTGTGCTCTTGCAGTCATCTTTACAGGACGGCCACTTCTAGGGAGAGTAGCAGCAGTGCTGAACTTTCTCCATTTATAGACAATTAGTCTTACCGTGGACTGATGAACAGCAAGGCTTTTGGAGATACTTTTATAACCCTTTCCAGCTTTATGGAAGTCAACAATTCTTAATTGTAGGTCTTCTGAGAGCTCTTTTGTGCGAGGCATCATTCACATCAGGCAATGCTTCTTGTGAAAAGCAAACCCAGAACGGGTGTGTGTTTTTTATAGAGCAGGGCAGCTGTAACCAACACCTCCAATCTCATGTCATTGATTGGACTCCAGTTGGCTGACACCCAGTGTCGGACTGGGGTGCCTAGGGCCCACCAGTGGGAGTCATTCTAGGGGCCCACCCTACAGCTGCTATAAACGGAAATATTACTTGTTCATTTTTTTGGGCTTACATACATGAATCTTTGCAGTTTAGTACACAATACAGTTTGCAAAACAGAATGGTATTGTGCACTGAACGATATCAAAGTGTTTATCATTAAGCAACTTATTGTAGTTGATCATTTATCTGTTATTTACAGTCAGTAGTAGTTTGGATAACACTCACACATGGAAATTCCTTATCCTTGATAAACCACCCTTTCCCTCATCCTAAACAATATCCAAAGTAAAGTAAATGTTTGTCGGCATCTTCAAATAGAAAAGTGTACTGTAGTGAATAGGCCACCATGTAACCATCCCTTATAGGGTCTTTCTCAAGTGTCTTGACCACTTGAGTAAGACCCTATAGGAGTCGATACATGGTGGTGAACGCCGTATTCACTCCAGTAAACTTTTTCATTTGAAGATGCCGACAAACATTTACTTTACTTTAGGCTGACAGTTATTTTTTTTCTGTCTTTGCTATCATGGTGGTATCCATGTATGATACAGATCCAAAATAGGGTCATGTGCATGAACATCCGTACACAAACCATATAATATTCTAGACATATAGCAAAAGAAAAATGTGAGAAACTATTTTTATTGCACAAACAAATGCACTGAATAAATAACATTAAATATTAAACTCAAATATTAAATAATATTAAACCACTCAAACCGCTTACTGCACATAGTAATTGCACAGTACCGTACAAATACAGTAGTAACATTAAAATGGTATTAATGCTATAACTTACAAACAGTTAAAGAATGCCATATTACACAACCAGTTTACAGCAGCATTTTTTGGAGAACAGAAGACGAGTTTGCAAATCTGTCAACAATGTCATCATAATCTAAAGTCATGGAAATATCCCTCTCGATGTTCATTATAATGAGGGATTCCAACAGTTCCTGTCCAATCAACGATCTCAGTCTATTCTTTACAATTTTTAGTTTTGAAAACACACGCTCAGGGGTGGGATTCAAATTTTTAACAACAGGTTCCCTACTCAGCGGTGGATACGCAGCGCGTCACGAGTCATGACACATATTTACATACACCATATATATGCAACACAGTCACGACATATTTACATACACCATATATACACTACACACAAATACACTATATATACACTACACACATACCACTCAACTTTTAAAAAGCCTTAGGCCCCCTCTTTGTTATTACTGTAATGGCCCCCTCTTTATTATTATTATAATGGCCCACTCTTTATTTTTAATGTAATGGCCCCCACTTTATTATTAATATAATGACCCCCTCTTTTTTATTAATATAATGGCCCCCTCTTTATTGATAATATAATGGCCCCCTCTTTATTATTAATATAATGGCCCCCTCTTTATTATTACTGTAACGGCCCCCTCTTTGTTATTACTGTAACGGCCCCCTCTTTGTTATTACTGTAACGGCCCCCTCTTTATTATTATTATAATGGCCCACTCTTTATTTTTAATGTAATGGCCCCCACTTTATTATTAATATAATGGCCCCCACTTTATTATTAATATAATGGCCCCCTCTTTATTATTAATATAATGGCCCCCACTTTATTATTAATATAATGGCCCCCTCTTTATTATTATTATAATGGCCCACTCTTTATTTTTAATGTAATGGCCCCCACTTTATTATTAATATAATGACCACCTCTTTTTTATTAATATAATGGCCCCCTCTTTATTATTAATATAATGGCCCCCACTTTAATAACAAAGAGGGGGCCATTACATTAATAACAAAGAGGGAGCCATTACATTAATAATAAAGAGGGGGCCATTATATTAATAATAAAGAGGGGGCCATTACATTAATAACAAAGAGGGGGCCATTACATTAATAATAAAGAGGGGGCCATTATATTAATAATAAAGAGGGGGCCATTACATAGTGGAGTACCGCTTAAAAAAGCTGCTCTTACTCTGTGGGCAAAATAGATGTGTTTCCCTGTGTGTGGCCACCTTAAATATTGTCATCAACCCCATCCATAACTCTTGTTTGGCTAAAAGAATCTAAACATTGGGTCAGGATGAGGGGAAGGTGGAGTAGGCACCTGCTTAGGAGAAATAATTAATACTTACCTCTCTCTCCTTCACAGCTTGTGGCATCCTGGTACAGGCGGTCACCAATGCCTCGCTCACTGTGCCTTCCCGCGCCGCGTCATCGCGTCATCTCGCGAGATCCGCCGCAGGAGGTCACAGTGAGGTACGTGACTAAGTCCTGCGTCGCACCTCAACTGAAGCCGCTCCCCCGGCCCCTCCTCACTTCGCCTGCCCAGCTGCCCTGCACAGTGCGCGTCACACAGGGCCTCTCCTCTCGGCTTCCGCTCCGCCCCCACCCCTATAGCTACGCCACTGGTGCAGGCGCAGCTGCAGGACCGGGTCGGGATCCCTGCTTCTCACCGGTCCTGCGAACCGCCTGTAATTTTAACAAACGGTTCGGCAGAACCAGAGAGAACCGGCTGGATCCCATGCCTGCACACGCTCACAAGAAACCTGAGTGCACGCAAGTGTAAGGAGTGCTTTATAAACGGCAAAAAGATTCGTATATGCAGCTGAATGTAAGTTATGATCGTATAAAAGTCTATAACAGCAAGTCAGGCAGTTTTCACAAGCTGCATGTGTTCCCTCACTGATGTCATCCTCACCATCATTATCATCATCCACATCAAATACATCCCTGGTAGCAGGGAACGGTTTTTTCAAAGCAGCATAGTTCTCTTGGAAACTTAGTAGCTCAAGTTTAAGTTGTACAATATCTACATTGGCCAACTGAGCTACTGTTTTCAAAGACTCAGATGGAATGTCTTTTTGTGTTAATTGGCCAAATCTTCTTGGGTCTATTTGTGATATATCTCAGATAAGGGTTTCATTTTTGGAAAATTTTGCCTCAATGCTGGTTATTGCCTGGTCTATGACCACATTAAATATTTGATACTGAAAACCTTTAATGGGGTCAGGAGGAGGCTCATGTTTGGCTAATTCACCAGGCATAGTTTTTTTCTTTGGTGGTCTCTTTTGTTGTAAATTGTGCTCAATCACAGCCTTTACAGATTGCTCATCAAGAACTGTTTCAATCTGTTCAATGAATTAATTTACCAACATAGTTAGATTTGAAAATGAATCCCTAAGGGAAACAATCTGTCTTTTGGCATTCTCGATCATTCGCCATGCCTGTAGAATGTCCGGGCCACGGGTTTGAAGATAGTCAGAAACTGGACTTGCAATTTCAAAAATCTGCATGAATAGAAACGATATCAGCAAGGTTTCATACCTTGTCCATCCATGAAGTAAACGGTTTGCCTCATTTACAGCCTTACTGTCGAATCTAGGAGAATCTGCAATGTGTTCCAAGCAGTACAACAGAGTACTATACAGCTGTTTTGAATAATCATGAGATGAGCCAAAAATTGTGCTTAGTGCCCTTGGCTTACTCCACCAGCGAGTGTCTCCTATTTTTTTTAGCCTAGTTAGTTTTGCTCGGCCCTCAGCATGAGATGATACCTGTTCTGTCCAAACAGATGATCTCTTGTAGGATTCAGAGAAAAAAACAGCAGTTTTTTCTAACAGGCCAAAAAATGATTTGACTGAAGTGGCACATTGAGTCACATCAATGATCACTAAATTGAGAACATGTGCGTAACACCAAGTGTATATGGAATTGCACGCTATGGCTTTTATGTGGGCCTGAACTCCATTGTAGCAACCACTCATATTTGCAGCACCATCAAATGAACAGCCAATGATGTTATTGACACTTAGGGAGAACTTTTCTAACTCCTCTTTCAGCTTTGTAAAAAGCTCTTCTCCTGTTGTGCTGCTGACATTAATTAGAGAAAACAAACGCTCATACACGTTTCTATCCTTGACGTAGCGCAAAATTATGCTACACTGCTCTTTAATGGCAACATCTTGAGTACTATCCATTTCTACACTAAATTGTACAGCTTTTTTCACGTCTTCGGTTATTTTTTGTTTCACCATATTGCCCATTATTAAAATTAGTCGGTTTATAGATGTTTTGCTTAAGAAAGTAACAAGACTACCTCTCCCTTTACTTTCTGGATTTTTTCTTTTTCGTTTTTTGCTAATGGCTATTACCTCGTCAACATGTTTTTTGAATGTGGGATCACATTTGCTGCAAAGTATTTGCCAACTCCAGAAAATTGCCATGATTTAATTCAGCATTCAGTAAAGTGTGAGCTGCCTCATCCTTCCCTCTGTAGGCAAGAGCCAGTTTTGAAATACAAAGAATAATATCAATTATTCTTTTAAGAACAGTACGATTTTGCTGAACCTTTTCTTTCCGTCTTTTAACTAAGTTGACATTGATCAATGTTTCAATATCTCCTTTCTTTTCTGCAGCTAAATAAGCAGATACAGAGGCTTGATGCAAGTTTGACTCCTCATGTTCTTTAATGCGTGTATAAACATGCGCCTTGATGGCCTTCCACCCAGCAATGAAAAAACTTCGCCTGTTAGGGCAAAAAGCCATACATGTTGAGCAAAAAAGTTCCTGTGTTTCTATACGATAGGACAACCATTTCCTCTGAATTGCACTGCCCCCAGGCACAGACCTTAGATAAGCCTTGTGTGCTTTGAAAGGCAGTGTATAAGTAGCGTCTGACAATGGCTGGATTGGGTGCAGTTTCATAAAATTTAGTTTAGCAGTCAAATTACACACAGGGTCTGGTGCCTCAAAAGCATTGCTTACTGCAGATGTGGATGGTATTTCTGACATTATGTCATAGTCTGAACTTTCTGAATCTCCCTCTTTCTCAAGTTCATCTAAATTACCAGTCAAGTCTTGCATGTATATGTCTTTTATCGCTTCAGGTAAAGATGATTCACCAGCCTCATCTTCATCAAGTATAGTTGCTTCTACATCTGCCACTGTCTCAGACTGTGCAGGAGCTGTAGAGCAAGATGCCGTTGGTTCCACAGAGTTTTGGCTGGTAGCACCTATTGAGTGCCATAATTTCTGCTGCCCTGGAGCTGATCCAGCTTTTGCAAGATCTTTTCGGGTAGCCGTTAGTCTCTTTTGTGCACCAGTTTTATATTTTTTTTTGGGTGCTTCTTCTGATTTTTCTTCAGAAGCAGAGGGTCGTTTAGAAGACATTGCCCTACAAAATATTATTATTGAAATTAGGACTGCGTGGTTATTCACTTTTTCCTGATTCTGCGTGACCTTTCCTTTACAGAATCATACTGACATAAAGCTGTCACTATGATTCTGTAACGATAAGGTCATACAGAGGCACAGAGCATTATCAGTCATAAGTCCAGAACGCACCATCCCTCTCTAACATGGAGCGTGCAAGGAACATGCTTCTGTGAAAGAGCCCTAATGCTTAGTTTTTATTATCAACGTTGTCTGTTACCAGTTTCATGCTGCTAGGTTATAACAGCTTCAGCACACGCCAAGTCCCCAGATTCATGAACTCAAGGCTATTCCACTGATCTACCTTTAATTGACAGTTCTTTTCCAACTGAATCAGCAGCAGGGGGTGAAAAAAGCCAGGAGCTCATGAATATTCACGACTCATCATAATGCACTGGAGCTGGTCAATTAAACAAAGTGATTAATTATGAGCAAAGTTATGGAAAATTTGATTCGGCTGCTTTGCTGAATTTCACAAAGAAACTTGCTTCATGACAAATTACTTTGTCACAAATCGCATTTCTTTGTATGTAGTGGGTGCAATAATGGGGAACCGCGATTGCACTACCCCCTGTCATTGAACCTTTCAGATGCTGCATTCATCGCTGATCGCGGCATCTGAGAATAATAGTGAGGGCTTTCAGGAGTTAATTAGTTAAACCAAAAATACTCACTTTATCCATTTGATCGGCCATCTTGATTGAAGACACCACGCAAAATATTGCACAGTGAAGTGATGATGTGATCACATGGCAGGCGTGGTGACATCATACGTCACTGTGCATGAGATTTCATGCGGTATCTTCAATAAAGATGGCCGCAGCGGTCTCTTTGTGTGCAAATGGATGAGGCAAGTATGTTTTTTGTTTTTTTTAACTGCCATTTCAGGGAAAATCGATTCAGCTTTGCGGCAAATCAAATTTTTCCTGAATTTCAAATCGAAGTCCACTTCGGATACTTTGGTTCCTTCAGCACTAAAAGTGACCTAGCATTTTGCTAAGGGGTCTGCCACTAGTTTATGTTGCTCTTAGACACCATAAAACTGGTGATAGATGCCCTTTAAAAAAAACTGAAATACACCTATTTAATTTTGTATTTATGTGTCAAGTTTCTATCATAAAAACCAAAAGCTAACTGTCAATACTAGATTACACCTACCCTGTATGACTGTATAACTGGCTATCAACTGATCCGGCGGTCTATGCAGTATTCTCAGGTCTGCGCAGGAAGAACACGTGCTTTGGTGAAGTCACTTTGCTGTTCACATTGCACAGCATTCCCGTTAGTCCTAGATATAAGAATGCTTAATACTATCATTTCATTCATTGTAAAGAAGAAACTGTTCTGCATTACTTTATTTTACAACTGTTAAAGATGTGGCCCAAATAGGGATTCTCTGGGAACAAAGATTTTTGGCAAGTGCCCGCAGCCTGCCTCTCTAAACAGATGATTCATGCTTACCTGCTCCCCACCACTTTGCCATCTGCATATCCATGTTCTGTTCTGCGCTATGTTTACATCTGGCACAGTGTGGCTATAGTAGTATGCTCTGCTGCAGCCAATGACTGGCTTCAGCAGTTACATGGCCACAAGCAGCATGTCATTGGCAGAAGCAGAGCACTTGACTATGCCCATGCTGTGGTGCATATAAACTTTGCGGGGAACGAAAAATGGAAATTTTTTCCAGTAACAAAGCAAGGGTTAACAGCGAAAAAAAAAAATGCTATATTTATTGCCCCGATTCTGTAGTTTGCAGAAACACCCCATATGTGTCTGTAAACTACTGTACGGGCACACGGTAGGACGTAGAGGGAAAGGTGCGCCGTATGGTTTTTGGAAGGCAGGTTTTGCTGGACTGGTTTATTTACACCATGTCCCATTTGAAGCCCCCCTGATGCACCCCTAGAGTAGAAACTCCATAAAAGTGACTCCATCTAAGAAACTACACCCCTCAAGGTATTCAAAACAGATTTTACAAACTTTGTTAACCCTTTAGGTGTTCCACAAGAATTAATGGAAAATAAAGATACAATTTCAAAATTTCACTTTTTTGGCAGATTTTCCATTTTAATATTTTTTTTTTCCAGTTACAAAGCAAGGGTTAACAGCCAAACAAAACTCATTATTTATTGCCCTGATTCTGTAGTTTACAGAAATACCCCATATGTGGTCGTAAACTGCTGTACGGGCACACGGCAGGGCGCAGAAGGAAAGGAATGCCATACGGTTTTTGGAAGGCAGATTTTGCTGGACTGGTTTATTTACACCATGTCCCATTTGAACTCCCCCTGATGCACCCCTAGAGTAGAAACTCCAAAAAAGTGACCCCATTTTAGAAACTACGGGATAGGGTGGCAGTTTTGTTGGTACTAGTTTAGGGTACATATGATTTTTGGTTGCTCTATTACACTTTTTGTGAAGCAAGGTAACAAGAAATAGCTGTTTTGGCTCCGTTTTTTGTTGTTGTCATTTACAACATTCATCTGACAGGTTAGATCATGTGGTATTTGTATAGAGCAGGTTGCCACGGACGCGGCGATAACTAATATGTATAATGTTATTTATGCAAGTTTTACACAATGATTTCATTTTTGAAACCAAACAAATCATGTTTTAGGGTCTCCATAGTCTGAGAGCCATAGTTTTTTCAGTTTTTGGGCGATTGTCTTAGGTAAGGTATCATTTTTGTGGAATAAGATGACGGTTAGATTGGCACTTTTTTTGGGGGCATACGACTTTTTGATCGCTTGCTATTACACTTTTTGTAATGTAAGGTGACAAAAAATTGCCTTTTTTACACCTTTTTTTTTCTTCTTTTTTTACGGTCTTCACCTCAGGGTTTAGGTCATGTGGTATTTTTATAGAGCAGATTCTTACGGACGCGGCGATACCTAATATGTCTACTTTTTTATTTTTGAACGTTTAACATAAAAAAGCATTTTTGAAACAAAAAAATCATGTTTTAGTCTGAGAGTCATAGTTTTTTTATTTTTTGGGCCACTGTCTCATGTAGGGGCTCATTTTCTGCGGGATGAGGTGACGGTTTTATTGGTACTATTTTGGCGTACATACAACTTTTTTGATCACTTTTATTACCTTTTTTGGGAAGTAAGGTGGGCAAAATTTCAATTTCATCATAGTTTTTATTTTTATTTTTTATGGCGTT
This sequence comes from Bufo gargarizans, assembly GCF_014858855.1. NCBI lineage: Eukaryota > Metazoa > Chordata > Amphibia > Anura > Bufonidae > Bufo > Bufo gargarizans. The sequence goes on from NC_058080.1 coordinate 121,005,280, forward strand.
CACCGTGCGGGGAAAGTAACATGACCGTTTTATAGATCAGGTCATTACGGATGCGGTGATATCAAATATGTGTAGGGAATTTTATTTTTTAATCAGTGATAAATGTGTTTTTTTATTTTTACTTTTTTTTCACTTTTTTTTTACCCAGACCCACATGGTTCCTGAAGATCCAGTGGGTCTGATGTCTGTATAATACAGTACAGTACACTATATAGTGTATTGTACTGTATTTTCACTTTACAAAGTCTGATCAGACTTGCCTTTAGCAGAAGTCCAAACAGCACCATGGACAGCCTCTGATCAGCACCATGCAAACCACTTGGCCATCCTGAGAGAGGGGGCGGGCGGATGATTGCGCACCTGCCCGCCCCCCAGCACCGCCCTGATGATCGCGCAGCCCTCCCGCCCGCACCCCCAACCTCGCTGCGTCCGCCGGCACATAACACAGAGGGCTGCAGGGGGGAAGGTTAAACATAAAATAAAGGCATTTTAAAGTTTCTGATCCCCGTTGTCACAGGGATCAGAAACCTCCCGAAAGCGCTGCAAACCGCAGGTCTGAATTGATCGCGGTTTGCATCGATCGCTGATATGGGGGGGGGGTCACAGGACCCCCTGGTCAGTGACCCTGGGTGCCTGCTGGCTGGTGGGTTCACACTTACTTTCTGGCATTCTGCTATAGGTTCTGATTATAATGGAACGCACAGACGGAATGCAAAACGGAAACCTTTAAGAGGCATTCTGTTTTGAGCCATCATAGTAGAAGTCTATGGGCAATCATAACGGATCCTGGCGACAGTACTTTGTTTTCCGTCTTGCATAACGGAAACCAGACCAGATGGATCCGTTATACTTGCTCATAGACTTCTATTGTGACGTATCAAAATGGAATGCCTCTTAAAGGTTCATGTTTTTTATTCGGTCTGGGTATTCAGTTATAAATGGAGCCTATAACGGAAAGCCAGAACACAAGTGTAAACCCACCCTTATTTGCTGAAAGGAAAACTACAACTCCCAGCAGGTCCTGAAGGATTGCATCTGACAAGGCATGCTGGGAGTTGTACTTTCCAGGGATGGGGGGGCAATAAAATGTGAATTTTTTTTAATAGTATTTTCAGTTATTACAGGAATATGGTATTACCTATCTAGCCTGAGACAGAGAGCCTGATGTGATGTCCACTGCCTCGGCTCTATCTGTCTTGCAGGCAATCTGGCAGGAGGCAGCTAACTGGGCACCCCGGCACTGTGCGGCACACACTATAAACCGTTACCCGGCCCGCCGCTGCGCTCTGCAGACTCTAGGGCGCGGCGGGAAAACTTACTGGCTGCGTGCCTGCGCTGCGTAGGGATGCTCTGTACGGGGAGCGCAGCGCAGGCACGTCACGTATGACTCTGGAGAGGAGGCGGTGGGCGGCTATGGCAAGTGAAGTGGCGAGGTGAATGATCATAGCCTGGAGGCTGGATCAGTCATCTCGCCACTTATGTGAAGTCTGTGTCTGAGTCTGGAGACGTGACGTCAGCCGGCCCGTCAGTGCTCGTTGAAGTGGCAGGCAGCGGTGCTGGTCAGCGGGAAGCTGGAGAGCTGCCTGCCGCACTCAATAATCATTATGAATAAAAATGCCAGGGGCCCACCGAGGGTTTACCCGGTTCCCCGGTGGGTCAGTCCGAGCCTGCTGACACCTCACTCCAATTAGATTTTGGAGATGTCATTAGTCTAGGGGTTCACATACTTTTTCCACCTGCACTGTGAATGTTTACATGGTGTGTTCAATAAAAACATGGTAACATTTAGTTCTTTGTGTGCTATTAGTTTAAGCAGACTGTGATTGTCTATTGTTGTGACTTGTGTTCCTGCCCAAGGGGCTGCAAATCTTGACTCTGGGGGCCGCATGCGGCCTGCGGGTTGTGCGTCCCTGCCCTAAAGGCTCATGCCATAGCCATTTTTGTGGTCCGCAAAACATGGATACTGGCCATGTCTTTCCACATTTTGTAAGTAAGGGCCCCATAGCAAGGATAAAACCAGACCCCCCCCCCACCGGACAGAAGGTTTTCCGCCTAAACCCTTTTCAGTGACCCTTGGGCCATTTTTTCTCCTACCTCATTTGCTAAAAGCTGTTCCTTTAGAGCAGGGGTGCACAACCTTTTTTGGTCTGGGGGCCGCATTGTCACATCGCTCTATTTCAAGGGGCCTCAAATAAAAAAATCACAGTCGTGCTGCAGATAATCGGACATCTTTCATCCTAATAAAATATGCAAATCAGCCGACAAATGAGCAATTCCTTGTTTATCGACTGATCAGCTGCACGATTATACCGGCCAGATATAAGATATGAGCGCTCCTTATGAACACTTGTTCCCAGTAATTGTCCCAAATATCGTGCTGCAGCATAGCCCCTGGAACCGAAGAGTTATACTTACCTGCTCCCCACCGCTCTGGTCCTTCGAACTGCCCCCACTGTTTACACCTGGCAGTGCATGGACATGGTCATACACCACTCCAGCCAATGACTGGCTTAGGCAGTGATGTGGTCACAAGCAGCATGTCACTGCTGAAGCCAGTCATTGACTGGAGCCGTGCAAGTGACCATGACCATGCACTGTCAGGTGTAAACAGAGCAGGAACCGGAAATTGGAGGCAGAGCGGAGTGGAGCAGGTAATTGTGAATTTTCTATTTCAGAGGCCATGCTGCTGGAACTTGTTAAAAATCATTTTTACCAGAAAAGTGGTGACATTTCCTTCCATCCTGCCTCCTATTTATAAATCAGCGTTTTCCTTCACTGCAGAGGACGGAGGTCACTGGTTATCATAATCTCCTGCCAATCCAGTTATAGGCGTCCTGCAGTAACCAGTAAGCACATTACCTTGCTAGTGGGGAAGGCGCCTATTGGTTAACGCTTTAATGACTAGGCCCGAAAAGGTCTTAATGACCAGACACTTTTTTGTGATTTAGTGCGCGTGGTGGTTCAAATGGTTTTAACTATCTTATTTGTTGGACTGCCAAGATCATTTTTGCAACAATTTTTATTTGGGGGAAACTGTACAAAACTAGGGATGAGCGAACTCGAACTGTATAGTTCGGGTTCGTACCGAATTTTGGGGTGTCCGTGACACGGACCCGAACCCGGACATTTTCGTAAAAGTCCGGGTTCTGGTTCGGTGTTCGTCGCTTTCTTGGCGCTTTTGTGACGCTTTCTTGGCGCTTTTTGAAAGGCTGCAAAGCAGCCAATCAACAAGCGTCATACTACTTGCCCCAAGAGGCCGTCACAGCCATGCCTACTATTGGCATGGCTGTGATTGGCCAGAGCACCATGTGACCCAGCCTCTATTTAAGCTGGAGTCACATAGCGCCGCCCGTCACTCTGCTCTGATTAGCGTAGGGAGAGGTTGCGGCTGCGACAGTAGGGCGAGATTAGGCAGATTAACTCCTCCAAAGGACTTGATTAATCGATCGATCTGCAGCTGTGCATCATTGAGCTGCTGAAATTCAAATGCTCACTGTTTTTAGGCTGCCCAGACCGTTTGTCAGTCACTTTTTTCTGGGGTGATCGGCGGCCATTTTGTGTCTTGTGCGGTGCTGCGACCAAGTGCATCCAAGCTGCGACCAAGTGCATTTAACCCTCAATGGTGTGGTTGTTTTTTGGCTAAAGCCTACATCAGGGTGAAGCTGTCACACCAAGTGCATTTAACCAGCAATAGTCTGTTTATTTTTTGGCCATATACTACATCAGGGGCAAGCTGCGCCTGTCACCAAGTGCATTTAACCCTCAATGGTGTGGTTGTTTTTTGGCTAAAGCCTACATCAGGGTGAAGCTGTCACACCAAGTGCATTTAACCAGCAATAGTCTGTTCATTTTTTGGCCATGTACTACATCAGGGGCAAGCTGCGCCCGTCACCAAGTGCATTTAACCCTCAGTAGTGTGGTTGGTCAAGCTGTCACACCAAGTGCATTTAACCAGCAATAGTGTGGTTATTTTTTGGCCATATCCCAGTCTAAGGCCTCATGCACACGACCGTTGTGTGCATCCGTGGCCGTTGTGCCGTTTTCCGTTTTTTTTCGCGGACCCATTGACTTTCAATGGGTCCGTGGAAAAATCGGAAAATGCACCGTTTTGCAGCCGAGGCCATGATCCGTGTATCCTGTCCGTCAAAAAAATATGACCTGTCCTATTTTTTTGACGGACAACGGTTCACGGACCCATTCAAGTCAATGGGTCCGTGAAAGAACACGGATGCACACAAGATTGGCATCTGTGTCCGTGATCCGTGGCCGTAGGTTGCTTTCATACAGACGGATCCGAAGATCCGTCTGCATAAAAGCTTTTTCAGAGGTGAGTTTTCACTTCGTGAAAACTCAGATCCGACAGTATATTCTAACACAGAAGCGTTCCCATGGTGATGGGGACGCTTCAGGTTAGAATATACTGAAAAACTGTGTACATGACTGCCCCCTGCTGCCTGGCAGGTGCTGCCAGGCAGCAGAGGGCAGACCCCCCCCCCCCTGTTTTTAACTCATTTGTGGCCAGTGCGGCCCCCCCCCCTCCCTCCCCTGTAGTTAACTTCTTGGTAGCCAGCCCCCCCTCCCTCCCCTGTAGTTAACTAATTGGTGTCCAGTGGGCCCCCCCTCCGTCCGCTATAGATAACTCATTGGTGGCCAGTGGGCCCTCTCCCCTCCCTCCCCCTCCTAATTAAAATCGCCCCCTATCATTGGTGGCAGTGGTGAGTACCGATCGGAGTCCCAGTGTAATCGCTGGGGCTCCGATCGGTAACCATGGCAACCGGGACGCTACTGCAGTCCCGGTTGCCATGGTAGCTTAGCAATTTGTAGAAGCTTCATACTTACCTGAAGAGCAGCGATGTCTGTGACCGGCCGGGAGCTCCTCCTACTGGTAAGTGACAGGTCTGTGCTATAAGCAATGCGCCGCACAGACCTTTCACTTACCAGTAGGAGGAGCTCCCGGCCGGTCACAGACATCGCAGCTCTTCAGGTAAGTATGAAGCTTCTACAAATTGCTAAGCTACCATGGCAACCGGGACTGCAGTAGCGTCCCGGTTGCCATGGTTACCGATCGGAGCCCCAGCGATTACACTGGGACTCCGATCGGTACTCACCACTGCCACCAATGATAGGGGGGCGATTTTAATTAGGATGGGGAGGGAGGGGAGAGGGCCCACTGGCCACCAACGAGTTATCTACAGCGGAGGGAGGGGGGGCCCACTGGACACCAATGAGTTATCTATAGCGGACGGAGGGGGGGCCCACTGGCCACCAACGAGTTAACTACAGGGGAGGGAGGGGGGGCCCACTGGCCACCAATGAGTTAACTACAGGGGAGGGAGGGGGGGCGGCCGCACTGGCCACCAATGAGTTAAAAACAAGGGGGGGGCAGTCATGTACACAGTTTTTCAGTATATTCTAACCTGAAGCGTCCCCATCACCATGGGAACGCCTCTGTGTTAGAATATACTGTCGGATCTGATTTTCACGATGTAGCTCATATCCGACAGTATATTCTAACATAGAGGCGTTCCCATGGTGATGGGGACGCTTCAAGTTAAAATATACCATCGGATTGGAGAAAACTCCAATCCGATGGTATAAAAGAACTCCAGACTTTACATTGAAAGTCAATGGGGACGGATCCGTTTGAAATGGCACCATATTGTGTCAACTTCAAACGGATCCGTCCCTATTGACTTGCATTGTAATTCAGGACGGATCCGTTTGGAAGACCCACGGACGAAAAAACAGTCACGGATCACGGACCTACGGACCCCGTTTTTGCGGACCTTAAAAAAAAACGGTCGTGTGCATGAGGCCTAATTCTGTCACTAAATCCATACCGGTCACCCAGCGCCTAAATACTAGGCCTCAAATTTATATCCCGCTAAATCTGTCGTTACCGCTGTACTGTTGTGGCTGGGCAAGTTATTTAGTGTCCGTCAAAGCACATTTTTTGTTCAGGGTTGAAATACAATTCCCAATTTAGCAATTTCATAATTTAGTGGTTTCTGCTATATCAGAGCTATTTGAAATCTATCCCTAAAAGGGTATATAATATTCAAGGTGCACATAGGGTCATTCAGAATAACTTCACACACACGCTACTGTGCATTTCCAAGTCTAATTCTGTCACTAAATCCATACCGGTCACCCAGCGCCTAAATACTAGGCCTCAAATTTATATCCCGCTACATCTGTCGTTACCGCTGTACTGTTGTGGCTGGGCAAGTTATTTAGTGTCCGTCAAAGCACATTTTTTGTTCTGGGTTGAAATACAATTCCCAATTTAGCAATTTCATAATTTAGTGGTTTCTGCTATATCAGAGCTATTTGAAATCTATCCCTAAAAGGGTATATAATATTCAAGGTGCACATAGGGTTATTCAGAATAACTTCACACACACGCTACTGTGCATTTCCAAGTCTAATTCTGTCACTAAATCCATACCGGTCACCCAGCGCCTAAATACTAGGCCTCAAATTTATATCCCGCCAAATCTGTCGTTACCGCTGTCCTGTTGTGGATGGGCAAGTTATTTAGTGTCCGTCAAAGCACATTTTTTGTTCTGGGTTGAAATACAATTCCCAATTTAGCAATTTCATAATTTAGTGGTTTCTGCTATATCAGAGCTATTTGAAATCTATCCCTAAAAGGGTATATAATATTCAAGGTGCACATAGGGTCATTCAGAATAACTTCACACACACGCTACTGTGCATTTCCAAGTCTAATTCTGTCACTAAATCCATACCGGTCACCCAGCGCCTAAATACTAGGCCTTAAATTTATATCCCGCCAAATCTGTCGTTACCGCTGTCCTGTTGTGGATGGGCAAGTTATTTAGTGTCCGTCAAAGCACATTTTTTGTTCTGGGTTGAAATACAATTCCCAATTTAGCAATTTCATAATTTAGTGGTTTCTGCTATATCAGAGCTATTTGAAATCTATCCCTAAAAGGGTATATAATATTCAAGGTGCACATAGGGTCATTCAGAATAACTTCACACACACGCTACTGTGCATTTCCAAGTCTAATTCTGTCACTAAATCCATACCGGTCACCCAGCGCCTAAATACTAGGCCTCAAATTTATATCCCGCCAAATCTGTCGTTACCGCTGTCCTGTTGTGGATGGGCAAGTTATTTAGTGTCCGTCAAAGCACATTTTTTGTTCTGGGTTGAAATACAATTCCCAATTTAGCAATTTCATAATTTAGTGGTTTCTGCTATATCAGAGCTATTTGAAATCTATCCCTAAAAGGGTATATAATATTCAAGGTGCACATAGGGTCATTCAGAATAACTTCACACACATGCTACTGTGCATTTCCAAGTCTAATTCTGTTAGTAAATCCATACCGGTCACCCAGCGCCTAAATACTAGGCCTCAAATTTATATCCCGCTACATCTGTCGTTACCGCTGTACTGTTGTGGCTGGGCAAGTTATTTAGTGTCCGTCAAAGCACATTTTTTGTTCTGGGTTGAAATACAATTCCCAATTTAGCAATTTCATAATTTAGTGGTTTCTGCTATATCAGAGCTATTTGAAATCTATCCCTAAAAGGGTATATAATATTCAAGGTGCACATAGGGTCATTCAGAATAACTTCACACACACGCTACTGTGCATTTCCAAGTCTAATTCTGTCACTAAATCCATACCGGTCACCCAGCGCCTAAATACTAGGCCTCAAATTTATATCCCGCCAAATCTGTCGTTACCGCTGTCCTGTTGTGGATGGGCAAGTTATTTAGTGTCCGTCAAAGCACATTTTTTGTTCTGGGTTGAAATACAATTCCCAATTTAGCAATTTCATAATTTAGTGGTTTCTGCTATATCAGAGCTATTTGAAATCTATCCCTAAAAGGGTATATAATATTCAAGGTGCACATAGGGTCATTCAGAATAACTTCACACACACGCTACTGTGCATTTCCAAGTCTAATTCTGTTAGTAAATCCATACCGGTCACCCAGCGCCTAAATACTAGGCCTCAAATTTATATCCCGCTACATCTGTCGTTACCGCTGTACTGTTGTGGCTGGGCAAGTTATTTAGTGTCCGTCAAAGCACATTTTTTGTTCTGGGTTGAAATACAATTCCCAATTTAGCAATTTCATAATTTAGTGGTTTCTGCTATATCAGAGCTATTTGAAATCTATCCCTAAAAGGGTATATAATATTCAAGGTGCACATAGGGTCATTCAGAATAACTTCACACACACGCTACTGTGCATTTCCAAGTCTAATTCTGTCACTAAATCCATAACGGTCACCCAGCGCCTAAATACTAGGCCTCAAATTTATATCCCGCCAAATCTGTCGTTACCGCTGTCCTGTTGTGGATGGGCAAGTTATTTAGTGTCCGTCAAAGCACATTTTTTGTTCTGGGTTGAAATACAATTCCCAATTTAGCAATTTCATAATTTAGTGGTTTCTGCTATATCAGAGCTATTTGAAATCTATCCCTAAAAGGGTATATAATATTCAAGGTGCACATAGGGTCATTCAGAATAACTTCACACACACGCTACTGTGCATTTCCAAGTCTAATTCTGTAACTAAATCCATACCGGTCACCCAGCGCCTAAATACTAGGCCTCAAATTTATATCCCGCTACATCTGTCGTTACCGCTGTACTGTTGTGGCTGGGCAAGTTATTTAGTGTCCGTCAAAGCACATTTTTTGTTCTGGGTTGAAATACAATTCCCAATTTAGCAATTTCATAATTTAGTGGTTTCTGCTATATCAGAGCTATTTGAAATCTATCCCTAAAAGGGTATATAATATTCAAGGTGCACATAGGGTCATTCAGAATAACTTCACACACACGCTACTGTGCATTTCCAAGTCTAATTCTGTCACTAAATCCATACCGGTCACCCAGCGCCTAAATACTAGGCCTCAAATTTATATCCCGCCAAATCTGTCGTTACCGCTGTCCTGTTGTGGATGGGCAAGTTATTTAGTGTCCGTCAAAGCACATTTTTTGTTCTGGGTTGAAATACAATTCCCAATTTAGCAATTTCATAATTTAGTGGTTTCTGCTATATCAGAGCTATTTGAAATCTATCCCTAAAAGGGTATATAATATTCAAGGTGCACATAGGGTCATTCAGAATAACTTCACACACACGCTACTGTGCATTTCCAAGTCTAATTCTGTTAGTAAATCCATACCGGTCACCCAGCGCCTAAATACTAGGCCTCAAATTTATATCCCGCTACATCTGTCGTTACCGCTGTACTGTTGTGGCTGGGCAAGTTATTTAGTGTCCGTCAAAGCACATTTTTTGTTCTGGGTTGAAATACAATTCCCAATTTAGCAATTTCATAATTTAGTGGTTTCTGCTATATCAGAGCTATTTGAAATCTATCCCTAAAAGGGTATATAATATTCAAGGTGCACATAGGGTCATTCAGAATAACTTCACACACACGCTACTGTGCATTTCCAAGTCTAATTCTGTCACTAAATCCATACCGGTCACCCAGCGCCTAAATACTAGGCCTCAAATTTATATCCCGCCAAATCTGTCGTTACCGCTGTCCTGTTGTGGATGGGCAAGTTATTTAGTGTCCGTCAAAGCACATTTTTTTGTTCTGGGTTGAAATACAATTCCCAATTTAGCAATTTCATAATTTAGTGGTTTCTGCTATATCAGAGCTATTTGAAATCTATCCCTAAAAGGGTATATAATATTCAAGGTGCACATAGGGTCATTCAGAATAACTTCACACACACGCTACTGTGCATTTCCAAGTCTAATTCTGTTAGTAAATCCATACCGGTCACCCAGCGCCTAAATACTAGGCCTCAAATTTATATCCCGCTACATCTGTCGTTACCGCTGTACTGTTGTGGCTGGGCAAGTTATTTAGTGTCCGTCAAAGCACATTTTTTGTTCTGGGTTGAAATACAATTCCCAATTTAGCAATTTCATAATTTAGTGGTTTCTGCTATATCAGAGCTATTTGAAATCTATCCCTAAAAGGGTATATAATATTCAAGGTGCACATAGGGTCATTCAGAATAACTTCACACACACGCTACTGTGCATTTCCAAGTCTAATTCTGTCACTAAATCCATACCGGTCACCCAGCGCCTAAATACTAGGCCTCAAATTTATATCCCGCCAAATCTGTCGTTACCGCTGTCCTGTTGTGGATGGGCAAGTTATTTAGTGTCCGTCAAAGCACATTTTTTGTTCTGGGTTGAAATACAATTCCCAATTTAGCAATTTCATAATTTAGTGGTTTCTGCTATATCAGAGCTATTTGAAATCTATCCCTAAAAGGGTATATAATATTCAAGGTGCACATAGGGTCATTCAGAATAACTTCACACACACGCTACTGTGCATTTCCAAGTCTAATTCTGTCACTAAATCCATACCGGTCACCCAGCGCCTAAATACTAGGCCTCAAATTTATATCCCGCTGAATTTGAATACAATACATTGGGCCAAATAATATTTTTGTTGTTGTGGTGAACCATAACAATGAGGAAAACATCTAGTAAGGGACGCGGACGTGGACATGGTCGTGGTGGTGTTATTGGACCCTCTGGTGCTGGGAGAGGACGTGGCCGTTCTGCCACATCCCCACGTCCTAGTGTACCAACTACCTCAGGTCCCAGTAGCCGCCAAAATTTACAGCGATATATGGTGGGGCCCAATGCCTTTCTAAGGATGGTAAGGCCTGAGCAGGTACAGGCATTAGTCAATTGGGTGGCCGACAGTGAATCCAGCACGTTCACATTATCTCCCACCCAGTCTTCTGCAGAAAGCGCACAGATGGCGCCTGAAAACCAACCCCATCAGTCTGTCACATCACCCCCATGCATACCAGGGAAACTGTCTCAGCCTCAAGTTATGCAGCAGTCTCTTATGCTGTTTGAAGACTCCACTGGCAGGGTTTCCCAAGGGCATCCACCTAGCCCTTCCCCAGCGGTGAAAGACCTAGAATGCACTGACGCACAACCACTTATGTTTCCTGATGATGAGGACATGGGAATACCACCTCAGCATGTCTCTGATGATGACGAAACACAGGTGCCAACTGCTGCGTCTTTCTGCAGTGTGCAGACTGAACAGGAGGTCAGGGATCAAGACTGGGTAGAAGACGATGCAGGGGACGATGAGGTCCTAGACCCCACATGGAATGAAGGTCGTGCCACTGACTTTCACAGTTCGGAGGAAGAGGCAGTGGTGAGACCGAGCCAACAGCGTAGCAAAAGAGGGAGCAGTGGGCAAAAGCAGAACACCCGCCGCCAAGAGACTCCGCCTGCTACTGACCGCCGCCATCTGGGACCGAGCACCCCAAAGGCAGCTTCAAGGAGTTCCCTGGCATGGCACTTCTTCAAACAATGTGCTGATGACAAGACCCGAGTGGTTTGCACGCTGTGCCATCAGAGCCTGAAGCGAGGCATTAACGTTCTGAACCTGAGCACAACCTGCATGACCAGGCACCTGCATGCAAAGCATGAACTGCAGTGGAGTAAACACCTTAAAACCAAGGAAGTCACTCAGGCTCCCCCTGCTACCTCTTCTGCTGCTGCCGCCTCGGCCTCTTCCTCTGCCTCTGGAGGAACGTTGGCACCTGCCGCCCAGCAAACAGGGGATGTACCACCAACACCACCACCACCTCCGTCACCAAGCGTCTCAACCATGTCACACGGCAGCGTTCAGCTCTCCATCTCACAAACATTTGAGAGAAAGCGTAAATTCCCACCTAGCCACCCTCGATCCCTGGCCCTGAATGCCAGCATTTCTAAACTACTGGCCTATGAAATGCTGTCATTTAGGCTGGTGGACACAGACAGCTTCAAACAGCTCATGTCGCTTGCTGTCCCACAGTATGTTGTTCCCAGCCGCCACTACTTCTCCAAGAGAGCCGTGCCTTCCCTGCACAACCAAGTATCCGATAAAATCAAGTGTGCACTGCGCAACGCCATCTGTAGCAAGGTCCACCTAACCACAGATACGTGGACCAGTAAGCACGGCCAGGGACGCTATATCTCCCTAACTGCACACTGGGTAAATGTAGTGGCAGCTGGGCCCCAGGCGGAGAGCTGTTTAGCGCACGTCCTTCCGCCGCCAAGGATCGCAGGGCAACATTCTTTGCCTCCTGTTGCCACCTCCTCCTTCTCGGCTTCCTCCTCCTCTTCTTCCACCTGCTCATCCAGTCAGCCACACACCTTCACCACCAACTTCAGCACAGCCCGGGGTAAACGTCAGCAGGCCATTCTGAAACTCATATGTTTGGGGGACAGGCCCCACACCGCACAGGAGTTGTGGCGGGGTATAGAACAACAGACCGACGAGTGGTTGCTGCCGGTGAGCCTCAAGCCCGGCCTGGTGGTGTGTGATAATGGGCGAAATCTCGTTGCAGCTCTGGGACTAGCCGGTTTGACGCACATCCCTTGCCTGGCGCATGTGCTGAATTTGGTGGTGCAGAAGTTCATTCACAACTACCCCGACATGTCAGAGCTGCTGCATAAAGTGCGGGCCGTCTGTTCGCGCTTCCGGCGTTCACATCCTGCTGCTGCTCGCCTGTCTGCGCTACAGCGTAACTTCGGCCTTCCCGCTCACCGCCTCATATGCGACGTGCCCACCAGGTGGAACTCCACCTTGCACATGCTCGACAGACTGTGCGAGCAGCAGCAGGCCATAGTGGAGTTTCAGCTGCAGCACGCACGGGTCAGTCGCACTACAGAACAGCACCACTTCACCACCAATGACTGGGCCTCCATGCGAGACCTGTGTGCCCTGTTGCGTTGTTTCGAGTACTCCACCAACATGGCCAGTGGTGATGACGCCGTTATCAGCGTTACAATACCACTTCTATGTCTCCTTGAGAAAACACTTAGGGCGATGATGGAAGAGGAGGTGGCCCAGGAGGAGGAGGAGGAGGAGGAGGAAGAGGGGTCATTTTTAGCACTTTCAGGCCAGTCTCTTCGAAGTGACTCAGAGGGAGGTTTTTGGCAACAGCAGAGGCCAGGTACAAATGTGGCCAGACAGGGCCCACTACTGGAGGACGAGGAGGACGAGGATGAGGAGGAGGTGGAGGAGGATGAGGATGAAGCATGGTCACAGCGGGGTGGCACCCAACGCAGCTCGGGTCCATCACTGGTGCGTGGCTGGGGGGAAAGGCAGGACAATGACGATACGCCTCCCACAGAGGACAGCTTGTCCTTACCCCTGGGCAGCCTGGCACACATGAGCGACTACATGCTGCAGTGCCTGCGCAACGACAGCAGAGTTGCCCACATTTTAACCTGTGCGGACTACTGGGTTGCCACCCTGCTGGATCCACGCTACAAAGACAATGTGCCCACCTTACTTCCTGCACTGGAGCGTGATAGGAAGATGCGCGAGTACAAGCGCACGTTGGTAGACGCGCTACTGAGAGCATTCCCAAATGTCACAGGGGAACACGTGGAAGCCCAAGGCCAAGGCAGAGGAGGAGCAAGAGGTCGCCAAGGCAGCTGTGTCATGGCCAGCTCCTCTGAGGGCAGGGTTAGCATGGCAGAGATGTGGAAAACTTTTGTCAACACGCCACAGCTAACTGCACCACCACCTGATACGCAACGTGTTAGCAGGAGGCAACATTTCACTAACATGGTGGAACAGTACGTGTGCACACCCCTCCACGTACTGACTGATGGTTCGGCCCCATTCAACTTCTGGGTCTCTAAATTGTCCACGTGGCAGAGCTAGCCTTTTATGCCTTGCAGGTGCTGGCCTGCCCGGCGGCCAGCGTTTTGTCTGAACGTGTATTCAGCACGGCAGGGGGCGTCATTATAGACAAACGCAGCCGCCTGTCTACAGCCAATGTGGACAAGCTGACGTTCATAAAAATGAACCAGGCATGGATCCCACAGGACCTGTCCGTCCCTTGTCCAGATTAGACATTAACTACCTCCCCTTAACCATATATTATTGGACTCCAGGGCACTTCCTCATTCAATCCTATTTTTATTTTCATTTTCCCATTATATTGCGAGGCTACCCAAAGTTGAATGAACCTCTCCTCTGTCTGGGTGCCGGGGCCTAAATATATGCCAATGGACTGTTCCAATGTTGGGTGACGTGAAGCCTGATTCTCTGCTATGACATGCAGACTAATTCTCTGCTGACATGAAGCCAGATTGTCTGTTACGGGACCTCTCTCCTCTGCCTGGGTGCTGGGCCTAAATTTATGAAAATGGACTGTTGCAGTGGTGGGTGATGTGAAGCCTGATTCTCTGCTATGATATGAAGACTGATTCTCTGCTGACATGAAGCCAGATCCTCTGTTACGGGACCTCTCTCCTCTGCCTGTGTGCTGGGCCTAAATAAATGCCAATGGACTGTTGCAGTGGTGGCTGACGTGAAGCCTCATTCTCTGCTATGACATGCAGACTAATTCTCTGCTGACATGAAGCCAGATTGTCTGTTACGGGACCTCTCTCCTCTGCCTGGGTGCTGGGCCTAAATTTATGAAAATGGACTGTTGCAGTGGTGGGTGATGTGAAGCCTGATTCTCTGCTATGATATGAAGACTGATTCTCTGCTGACATGAAGCCAGATCCTCTGTTACAGGACCTCTCTCCTCTGCCTGTGTGCTGGGCCTAAATATATGCCAATGGACTGTTGCAGTGGTGGCTGATGTGAAGCCTCATTCTCTGCTATGACATGCAGACTAATTCTCTGCTGACATGAAGCCAGATTGTCTGTTATGGGACCTCTCTCCTCTGCCTGGGTGCTGGGCCTAAATTTATGAAAATGGACTGTTGCAGTGGTGGCTGACGTGAAGCCTGATTTTCTGCTATGACATGCAGACTGATTCTCTGCTGACATGAAGCCAGATCCTCTGTTACGGGACCTCTCTCCTCTGCCTGTGTGCTGGGCCTAAATATATGCCACTGGACTGTTGCAGTGGTGGCTGACGTGAAGCCTCATTCTCTGCTATGACATGCAGACTAATTCTCTGCTGACGTGAAGCCAGATTGTCTGTTACGGGACCTCTCTCCTCTGCCTGTGTGCTGGGCCTAAATATATGCCAATGGACTGTTGCAGTGGTGGCTGACGTGAAGCCTCATTCTCTGCTATGACATGCAGACTAATTCTCTGCTGACGTGAAGCCAGATTGTCTGTTACGGGACCTCTCTCCTCTGCCTATGTGCTGGGCCTAAATATATGCCAATGGACTGTTGCAGTGGTGGCTGACGTGAAGCCTGATTCTCTGCTATGACATGCAGACTGATTCTCTGCTGACATGAAGCCAGATTCTCTGTTACGGGACCTCTCTCCTCTGCCTTGGTGCTGGGCCTAAATATATGCCAATGGACTGTTGCAGTGGTGGCTGACATAAAGCCTGATTCTCTGCTATGACATGCAGACTAATTCTCTGCTGACATGAAGCCAGATTGTCTGTTACGGGACCTCTCTCCTCTGCCTGTGTGCTGGGCCTAAATATATGACAATGGACTGTTGCAGTGGTGGCTGACGTGAAGCCTGATTCTCTGCTATGACATGCAGACTGATTCTCTGCTGACATGAAGCCAGATTCTCTGTTACGGGACCTCTCTCCTCTGCCTTGGTGCTGGGCCTAAATATATGCCAATGGACTGTTGCAGTGGTGGCTGACATGAAGCCTGATTCTCTGCTATGACATGCAGACTAATTCTCTGCTGACATGAGGCCAGATTCTCTGTTACGGGACCTCTCTCCTCTGCCTGGGTGCTGGGCCTAAATATATGACAATGGACTGTTGCAGTGGTGGGTGACGTGAAGCCTGATTCTCTGCTATGACATGCAGACTGATTCTCTGCTGACATGAAGCCAGATCCTCTGTTACGGGACCTCTCTCCTCTGCCTGGGTGCTGGGCCTAAATATATGCCAATGGACTGTTGCAGTGGTGGCTGACGTGAAGCCTCATTCTCTGCTATGACATGCAGACTAATTCTCTGCTGACATGAAGTCAGATTGTCTGTTACGGGACCTCTCTCCTCTGCCTGGGTGCTGGGCCTAAATTTATGAAAATGGACTGTTGCAGTGGTGGGTGACGTGAAGCCTGATTCTCTGCTATGGCATGAAGACTGATTCTCTGCTGACATGAAGCCAGATTGTCTGTTACGGGACCTCTCTCCTCTGCCTGGGTGCCGGGGCCTAAATATCTGAGAATGGACTGTTCCAGTGGTGGGTGACGGGAAGCCAGATTCTCTGCTATGGGACCTCTCTCCAATTGATTTTGGTTAATTTTTATTTATTTAATTTTTATTTTAATTCATTTCCCTATCCAGATTTGTTTGCAGGGGATTTACCTACATGTTGCTGCCTTTTGCAGCCCTCTAGCCCTTTCCTGGGCTGTTTTAGAGCCGTTTTAGTTCGGGTCCCCATTGACTTCAATGGGGTTCGGGTTCGGGACGAAGTTCGGATCGGGTTCGGATCCCGAACATTTCCGGGAAGTTCGGCCGAACTTCTCGAACCCGAACATCCAGGTGTCCGCTCAACTCTATACAAAACGTTTTTTAAAAGTATATATTTTTTCAAACTATAGCTCCTTATTCTTTAAATATGCAAACTGACACCAAAATAAATTATTATAATTAGTTCTCTGTATTTTGCTATATAATATAAAAAGTTTCACATGAATGGGGCGGTAATGGTGACGGTTTTGATTGGTGTGGGTGTTTTTTCTTTTATGTATAATTTTTTTTTATAACTTAATAAATTTCTGCTACATAATATGTCTCCCAAGAGGTCATAAAAAGACCTTGGGGGACACTGTCACTTTTTTAAATTTTGCACTTTTTCATAAAAAAACTGTGGTGGGACAGTGAACACTCTCTTTTATTAAGCACTTTTTCCTTTTTATTTTATTTTTTAATTTATTTTGTTTTCAAATTTTTTAAATCATTTTGTAACTTTTTTTTTTTAAATATATTTTTACCACATAATTTGTCCCCAAGAGGTCACTGAAAGACCTTTGGGAGACAATAAGTGACTTTTTTTTGTACTATTTCCACTGTAACTGGAGTATCCAAAGGAGCCCCAGTTACAGGGAAGCCAGCCTGCTGCGGAGGCTTTGTACCAGGGCAGCGCTCCTCTGTTCCTGGGTCTACACTGCAGAGCGCTCATAGAGGAGAAGGCAGAAGCGCTAATAAAGCGCTTCTGTCTTCTCCTCGGCTTTCCCGCTTTAACTAATAGTCGGGGACCCTTTCTGCTCCTGCTACAGTGCAGGAGCAAAACCTGTGATCCATCTGCTGTGCGGCGCTCTGTGCAGAAACACAGCTGATTGCAGGATCAGCTGGTTTCTGCCAAGCAGGGTGGGGGCCGCAAACCATGGCTCTTGGGGCCGCATGCGGCCCGCGGGCCGCAGGTTGTGCACCCCTGCTTTAGAGGGTAGAGTCCTGGCAGAGTTTTCACCTCCAGTAGAAGAGGAGATGATACCAACTAAGACTGGGCCCCATAGAAGTCGCATGGCCTGCCACTATGGTGGTTACTCCCCTGCGTCCAACCCATAATAGAATTGTCCTATCCTTCTCCATAATACGGACAAGAATAGGATGTTTTATTTTTTTTGCGGGTGCCGCAGAACAGACATATGGATGCAGACAACACATGGTGTGCTGCATTTTTTTGCGGCCCCATTAAAGTGAATGGATTTGCCTCTGATCCGCAAAAAATGTGGATCGGATGCAGGAAAAATAAGAATTGGTGTGCATGAGCCCTTACACAGACTGCTTAATAAATATGCACCCACACTAATGCTTTACAAGGCGGGAAAATATCTGTTTGAATGCACGGCCATATTCTGTGAGCTCCAGCTGTAGAAGACTAGCATTAAGTTAATTTACCAACTTGCTGTCCATTCAGCATTCAACCATTTGTTCATGTCTGCTGAAGATATCATCCAAATCGTTCACATCTGCATCAGTCAGGATGTCTGGGTGCTTTTTATTACAAGCCCTTTATAATGGCATTCTGGACAAAGGCCAGAAGAAAAGTCTTTGCAAATTACACCCACTATCACGGGGTCACATATTCTGACTGTTCTGCCGGGAAATGACTTATGATATTAGAATGAACATGTTATGCCCCCTAGTGGACAGTTCATTCATAAGGACAAAACGTCTATTGTTCACAAAATAAAAAGTGAGGACAGTAGAAATGAATGCAATGAACCCCACAAAACAGCAGCCCTTTCATTTTTTTCTCCTTCATAGGAATGATACAAAAGGCAAAGTCAGTCCAGCTCATCTGCTAGGATGCAAAGACGCGTGGCGGAAAGACAGAAATACTGACGAACAAGAGAGAAATCCAGCATTTAATAAAACGGAGATCTTTATTGAAGTGTCTTAAATCTGGAAGAACGGGACAGCAGAGCATCTACGCATTTCAAATCTATATATATTGATCCATATTCATGACTAAGATCTGTAAAATAAAACATGAATATATAAAGCTATAGAAAAGACACTCGGATGTTCCGCACATAAAAGATATACATTTCTCAGCAGCCACTCTACATGTTGCTACAGTACAAGGAGAAGAGGTTTCCTCATTAGTTTCTCAGGGAATTGAATGCTAAATGCCCCTACAGGGAAGGTGATCGCAGAAGAAAGCTCCTAAATAGGGAGACCTATTGCATATTTCAACTAAAAACCTCTATCCCCTTTTCTGAATAAAAAAACATGATTTGATGTTGCACTACTAACCAGTGTTCATGCAAAAATGATATAATGTGTTTTTACAGTACCATAATGATTTTGTATGTTTTTAAACCTTTCCCACCCAGGGTCGCTATGTGTGCGGCGCAGGGTGGGTCCCTAAAGGGATTCTGTCAGCCAGATTTCAGCTACAGAGCTTTTCACATCATCACATCAGTCTCCTCGATCTAGATAAAAATATACTAGTCCTACCCCCAAATGTCTTGTCATTTAGGCTAAAAATCGCTTTTATTCATATGCTAATTACCTTTCTAAGGAGCCCAAGGTGCTATCCCTCCGGCCTTTGGAGCCTAGCCACGCCCCTTATCTTGGAACACAGCACTGCCCGCTGTTAATTATTCACTCCTCTCCTCGCTGATTTTTTGCGCATGTGCATGCGTACTGGATCCACTCGTCCTTCGGTGAGGCTGCTGCCAGGACACCGCGCAGGCCCGGACGAAAAAAAAATCTGAGAGGAGTGAATAATTTACAGCGAGCTAATGTATGCAACCGACGATGGCATCAATCACAGCGGTCCCCAATGCACGGGCAACATCCGTGCGGCAGCCGGGACGGATCCAGACTCATTCAACTTGAATGGGTCCGTGATCCGTCCGCCCCGCAAAAAATAGAACATGTCCCTTTTTTTGCAGTGCGGAGGCACGGACAGAAACACCACAGAAGCACTCCGTAGTGCTTCCGTGGGGTTCTGATCCGTGCTTCTGTTTCGCATCTCCGTGATTGCGGACCCATTCAAGTGAATGGGTCCGCAACCGTGATGCAAAGTGCACAAAGGCCGGTGCCCGTGTATTGTGGACCCGCCATATGGGGGCCACAATATGGCCACGGGCACACAATGGCCGTGTGAACAAGCCCTAAGTCTTATAAACACCAATGCTAAAGCATTGGGGTCTATGAGAGAAGCAATCTAATGATTGCTTCTTAATTTCCTAAGGGAACTATTAAAAAGTGTTTGTTTTTTTTTTGTTTTGTTTTTCATATTAAAATTCAAATCACCCCCCCTTTTCCCAAAATCAAAATAGATAAACAAAAAAATAAATCATAGGCCTCACCGCATGCGAAAAAACGCCTGTACTATTAAAATATAAAAATATTTATCCCATAGATAAAAAAGCAAAATGGGGGAAAAAGGTCAAAATAGCCAATCCGCCATTTTTTTTTATCTCTTGATCTCCCAGAAAAAAAAAGTGATCAAAAGTCATACACACCAAAATGGTATCAATGAAAAGTACAGATCACCCCGGAAAAAAATTAGCCCTCACTTAGCTCTGTACACATAACTACAAAAAAGTTATAGGGGTCAGAATATGGCGAAATTACGTTTTTTTTTCAAGGTTTTTATTCTTTTTCCAGTATTAAAATGCAAGTATTTGAGGCATACACTAACACTACAGTATGCAGCACATGGCAGCCACTTGTGTAATACCCAGAAGTAGTATTACCATTTCTGCACTCCGCTACTGTCTCTAATGGTTAACATGAATGTCATCTTTGTATTTATTTCCAGGTCCTTCACCATTGTGCATTCATATTATTGTTATACAACTGTGTTCTAGATGTAATATGCCTGGTTCACCAGCAAGTGGCAGTGTAAGTGGCAGACAGATCCTTAAATAGAATGGAACTCACAATTAGATTCTCCCTCCCTTTGGGGAGAAGTGGGCGAGTCCTGCTTCTTACCAGAAGGGAGGGGCAGCAGTTCCAGTTTAGTCTGCTCTAGACAGTGAAGTGTAAGCCCGGGCACGGTCACAGCCAGACGTGCCTATAACAGTGCAGGCTAAGCTATGCTTGCCATGGAATCATATGTATGGAAGATATAGCAGCAAGAGGAAATTATTCTCCGGCTGGACCAGGAGCCTCCAAAGGGAAGTAGCTTGTAGAGCACCAGGACCCCATGCTAATTTACTTTACTGAGTGTCAGGAGGGGGACAACTGCCAAAGGCACCCCAATCCAAGGATACCAGAACTGACCAAAAGTCCAGTAACCAGTCCCAAGCAAAGTTTAGCACAGCAGAGATGAAGAAAGCAGAATTATCAAGCGTGCCTGTTAGCCCAGCACAGAAAGAGAGAAAGCACAGTTATCAAGTTTGCCTGCCAGTTTATGCCAAAGCCTGCTGGAACCAAGAAAAAGCCAGAAAATTGTTTGGATGCAAGTTTACCCAAGTAAAGCTGCTGTTGAACATTATTAAGGTCTGGACTCAATTTATTCTTCATCCCCTAACTCAACCCCCTTTATTTGCTTCGGAACCTAAGCCTGTGTCCCGCTGTATCCAGGTAGGATCACCATGACACATATAGGCCGCACCAGTGGCGTACATACCAGGGTCGCAGGGGTCGCAGTTGCGACCGGGCCCGGCACTCCAGGGGGCCCGGCCTCCTGTGGACCCCCCCCCCAGGCCGCTGGCAGGGCTCCCGCTGTACTCAGATGTAATGGAGCGCTCTGGTGGGGCCCGGCATGAAGTACAGTGGCAATTTCGGGCCCCATCAGAGCGCTCCATGCCACCATTACATGTATAATATGGGGGGTGGGGGGGCCGGAGGGTCAAGTAAGGGAGGGGGGGGGGGGAGCACGCACTCACACACACAGGGCCGGCAGTTCCGTTTCTATAGTGAAGCAGGGAAACCTCTCTGCTCCCTGCTTCACTGATCTTCAGAGCTCAGGAGCTCCCCCTGCTGGCCCCAGATCGCGCTGCTGCCTGTCACTGTGGGAGGAGACCTAAAAACCCGGCAAGCTGCCTACTCTCATCAGGGAAGAAGGTAAGTATGTAAGATTTTTTTTTTCTAATGCTGCAGACTGGGGGCAGGGGGGCAAAGGGGCAGAGGGGGGGGGGGATTGATGGGAACAACTAGAGTGAGGGGGCACAAAAGTTGGCATCTCTACTGAGGGGCACCTAATCTGCCATAACTAATTTGAGGGGGCACCTAATGTGGCATAACTACTGTGAGGGGGCACATATAAAGGCATAACTATGAGGGGGCACATATGAAGGCATAACTACTGTGACGGGGCATGTAAGGCTACTTTCACACTAGCGTTCGATCGGATCCGTCCTGAACGGATCCGATCATATTAATGCAGACGGAGGCTCCGTTCAGTACGGATCCGTCTGCATTAATAAAATTCTAAGTGCGCAAGATGCCTGAGCGGATCCGTTCAGACTTTCAATGTAAAGTCAATGGGGGACGGATCCGCTTGAAGATTGAGCCATATGGGCTCATCTTCAAGCGGATCCGTTCCCATTGACTTACATTGTAAGTCTGGACGGATCCGCACGCCTCCGCACGGCCAGGCGGACAGCTGAACGCTGCAAGCAGCGTTCAGCTGTCCGCCTGTCCGTGCGGAGGCGAGCAGAGCGGAGGCTGAACGCCGCCAGACTGATGCAGTCTGAGCGGATCCGCTCCATTCAGACTGCATCAGGGCTGGACGGAGGTGTTCGGGTCCGCTCGTGAGCTCCTTCAAACGGAGCTCACGAGCGGACCGACGAACGCTAGTGTGAAAGGAGCCTAATCTGGCATAACCAATGTGAGGGGCACATATGTGAGCATATCTAATGTGAGGGGCACATAATCTGGCATAACCACTCTGAGGGGACACATATCTGGGCAAATTTACTTTGAGGGGGCACATAACCGGGCATAAATACTGTGAAGGGGCACATAATCTGGCATTATTACTGTGAGAGGACACGTAATCTGGCATAACCACTCTGAGGGGGCACATATGTGGGCATATTTACTTTGAGGGGGCACATAACTGGGCATAAATACTGTGAGGGGCACATAATCTGGCATTACTACTGTAAGGGGCATATAATCTGGCGTTACTAGGTGAGGGGCACATAGTCTGGCATTAATACTGTGAGGGGGCACATAATCTGGCATTACTACTGTAAGGGGACACATATTTGGCATAACTACTATGAGGGGGCACATATCTGGGCATAATTACTGTGACGGGAACAAAGGTGGGCATAACTACTGTGAGGGGCCACAAGGTGGGCATTAGTACCGTGTGGTTGCACTTAGGGGAAATGTCCTAGATTACCCTGCTACACATTGGCATGGCTCAGTCTTACAGGCCAGCTGGTGATTTCACAGGGGCAGTCACCATCCCTTCCTTATGTGATTATTCTTTTTTTCTCACCACAGGGACCTTGTTCTGGATCCAGCGGACATCACGCCGACGCCAGCGACACCCTGGATGAGGTAGGACCAGATTTTATTAGGACTAGGTGAGTGTAGCCATGCATTGGGCTTAGGGCTCTTTAACACAAGCGGATCCCGTGCGAGGAATCCGCTGCGTAAATGAGAGCCAAGCCCCGTTCCGGACAGCAGAGACACAGAGCATTAACATGATTGATTATGCTCCGTGCCTCTCTGTGATCTCTTTACTACAAAATCACAGAGACATAAAGTTGTCACCGTGATTTTGTAGTAAAAAGATCACAGTCAATCATGTCACTGCTCCGTGTCTCTGCTGTCTAGAATGGGGCTTGGCACTCAGTCACGCCGCGGATTAGCCGCACGGAAAGAGCCCTTAGTAAAAAAAATCTGCCGGTTCTTTGAAAAAATGTTTGCACTGTGGCCCATAACACTATAGTTACACCACTGGTAGGGGAGGTAGTGGGGGGGGCTAGGAGGCAGGTTCGGGGGGGGGCGACGCGGAGGGGGCCCCATAGATCAGTTTCGCACCGGGGCCCCATGGATTGTGTGTACGCCACTGGGCCGCACCATAACACTCGGCATTCCACTAAACCTGGGATGGGATAGGGCCCTGGGGGGTGGCACATTGCACTTGCTAAGGAACATTTGGATGACTTGGTATGTTGTTTTTCACCTTTATAAAGTGGATAACTTCAATATCTCTTTGAATTGATTCACACTGTAAACCTCTGTACACAGGTGTCTCTGTTATTTGTTTTGTGGTATTGAGAAAAATTTTACAATCCAATAAAAACTTACTGAAATTAAAATGCAAGTATTAAAATCATACTTACCTGGAGAATGAAAGTAATAGGTCTCTTTTACCGCATAGGGAACGCTGTATAAACAAGATCCATAAAACTGTGGCGGAATTTCCATCCCATCTGGAATTTTTTTACAGATTCCCACTACACCGTATGCAATATTAAATGGCACAATTAGAAAGTACAAGTTGCCCCGCAAAATACAGTTATTTCAACGGAAAAATAAAAAAGGTTATGACCCTGGAAAGGCAGGGAGGGAAAAACTAAATTGCAAAAACGAAAATCCCTCCAGACGTGAAGGGGTTAAACTTTTTATGTTTGTGCTTCTGAATACCATGTGATGCCAATAGTATTTAATGAGTGTTCACATGTGTGCCCATTAGCACGGTCTTTTCTACAGCTATTATATCCATGTTTTATGGTACAGAGCTTAGTCATACGCAAGGATCAGTATGTATAGATCCGAAACACGTAGACGCTCTGCTGTCCTGTTTTTCTAGTTTTAAGACACTTCAATAAAGATCTTTGTTTTATTGGATGCTGTACTTCTTTTTAGTTCTACTCTATAAGAACTGTAACATACACTGACCAAAAATATAAACGCAACCCTTTCGGTTTTGCTCCGATTTTGCATGAGCTGAACTCAAAGATCTGAAACATTTTCTTCATACACAAAAGACCCATTACTCTCAAATATTGTTCACAAATCTGTGTTAGTGAGCACTTCTCCTTTTGCCGAGATAATCTATCCCACCTCACAGGTGTGGCATATCAAGGTGCTGATTAGACAGCATGAATATTGCACAGGTGTGCCTTAGACTTCTCACAATAAAGGCCACTCTGAAATGTGCAGTTTGATCACACAACACAATGTCACAGATGTCGCAACATTTGAGGGAGCGTGCAATTGGCATGCTGACTGCAGAAATGTCTACCAGAGCTGTTGCCCGTGCAATGAATGTTCATTTCTCTACCATGAGCCGTTTCAAAGAATTTGGCAGTACATCCAACCGGCCTCTCAACCGCAGACCACGTATACCCACACCAGCCCAGGACCTCCACATCCAGCATGTTCACCTCCATGATCGTCTGAGACCAGCCACCCGGAAAGCTGCAGCAACAATCGGTTTGCATAACCAAAGAATTTCTGCACAAACTGTCAGAAACCGTCCCAGGGAAGCTCATCTGCATGCTCGTCGTCCTCATCGGGGTCTGGACCTGACTGCAGTCCGTCATCGTAACTGACTTGAGTGGGAAAATGCTCACATTCAATGGCGTCTGGCACGTTGGAGAAGCGTTCTGTTGACGGATGAGTCCTGGTTTTCACTGTTCAGGGCAGATGGCAGACAGCGTGTGTGGCGTCGTGTGGGTGAGCGGTTTGCTGACGTCAACGTTGTGGATCGAGTGGCCCATGGTGGTGGTGGGGTTATGGTGTGGGAAGGCGTATGTTGTGGACATAGGTGCATTTTATTGATGACATTTTGAATGCACAGAGATACCGTGACAAGATCCTGGGGCCCACTGTTGTGCCATTCATCCATGACCATAACCTCATGTTGCAGCATGATAATACACGGCCCCATATTGCAAGGATCTGTACACAATTCCTGGAAGCTGAAAACATCCCAGTTCTTGCATGGCCAGCATACTCACCGGACATGTCACCCATTGAGTATGTTTGGGATGCTCTGGATCGGCGTATACGACAGCGTGTTCCAGTTCCTGCCAATATTCTGCAACTTCTCACAGTTATTGAAGAGGAGTGGACCAACATTCCACAGGCCACAATCAACAACCTGATCAACTCTATGCAACGGAGATGTGTTGCACTGCGTGAGGCAAATGATGGCCACACCAGATACTGACTGGTTTTCTCCTCCCCCCGCCCCAGTAAGGCAAAACGGTGCACATTTCAGAGTGGTCTTTTATTGTGGACAGTCTAAAGCACACCTGTGCAATATTTATGCTGTCTAATCAGTACCTTGATATGCCATACCTGCGAGGTGGGATGGATTATCTCGGCAAAGGAGAAGTGCTCACTAAGGCCGAATGCACACGGCCATGAGCTGTCCGTGGAACCACGGGCTGGATTCCTGCTGAGAGCAGGAGCGCACGGCGTCATTGGTTGCTATGACACCGTGCGCTCCCTGCTGCCGCCGCAATACAGTAATACACTGGTATGATCTATACCAGTGTATTACTGTACTGTGGCGGCAGCAGGGAGCGCACGGCGTCATAGCAACCAATGACGCCGTGCGCTCCTGCTCTCAGCAGGAATCCAGGACGCGGTTCCACAGCCGTGAAAAATGGCCGTGTGCATTCGGCCTAACACAGATTTAGACAGATTTGTGAACAATATTTGAGAGTAATGCGTCTTTTGTGTATGTAGAAAATGTTTCAGATCTTTGAGTTCGGCCTCATGCACACGACCATTGTGTGTTTTGCGGTCCGCAAAACACGGATGGCGTCCGTGTGCATTCCGCAATTTGCAGAACGGCACGGACAGCCATTGATATAATTTCCTATCCTTGTCCACAAAACTGGCTAGAATAGGACAGGTTATATTTTTTTTGTGGACCACGGAACGAAGAAACGGATGTGGACAGCACACGGAGTGCTGTCCGCATGTTTTGCGGAGCCATTAAAGTGAATGGGTCCGCATCCGAGCCGCAAAAACTGCGGCTCGGATGCGGACCAAAACCAACGGTCGTGTGCATGAGGCCTTCAGCTCATGGAAAATGGGAGCAAAATCGAAAGTGTTGCGTGTTCAGTGTAGTTCCCCCCATTGTTCAGTGTAGTTCCCCTTGTTAGGAGTAGAACTATACCAAGGAAAAATCAAGGCTATGCAACACTGAGACCAGAGTGTTCTAGGGCTTGGGGAACCACAGCATGCATCACTGGTTTGGCATCCTCGGGATATGCCATGCATTAGGGTGGGTAAGTTCACATGCAGCAAATTTGTTGTAGACATTTCTGTGACTGAAAATCTCTTCTGCTCACCTGAATGGGGTTGGTTCAGACATGGTTTCCTGCAAAATGCCCCAGTAGTATTAAGGGACACTCCATAAAGACCCTGTAGAGCCCCCAGTAGTTATTACATGTCCTTGTAGAGCCCCAAGTACTTATAACACCCTCTTTTAGAGCTTCCATTAGTTATAACACCCCCTTGTAATGCCCCCAGTAGTTATAAAACCCACTTATAGAGCCCCCAGTAGTTATAATGCCTCCTATAGTGCCCCTAATAGTTAGAATGCCTCCTATGGTACACCCAATAGTTTTATTAACCCCTTGTAGAGCCCCCAGTAGTTATAATACCCCTTATAGTGCTGCCAGTATTTATAATGCCCCCTCTGGTACCCTCAGCAGATATAATGTCCACTGTAGTGCCCCCCAGTATTATAGTGCCCCCAGTACTTAAAATAGCCGCCTTATAGTCATAATACCGCCGACAGTGCAAGCCCCAGTAGGTATACTGTCCAGTTAGTGCCGCAGCACTTATAGTACCCCCTGTGGTGTCCCCAGTACTTATAATGCTCCCCTGTAGTCGTAAACTTTGATTCAATTCATTCACGGGGTGCAGGTGGCTGACAGAGGGAGCCCTCTCTCTAAACCTCGTAGATGCTTCTGCTCTCTGTTGCATGGGAGACCCATGCAGTACTTATTCTAGCCCGCTGTAAAAAAAAAAGCTTCGCCAAAATAAGGCCAAATGGATTACTTATAGAGCATTACTATGTCATTACAACAATTATATACTGTATAGAATTTCAATGTCTGATTTGATCAGAATTCAGCAAATAAGAGCAGAGAGAGGTGGGCTGGAGCCATCAGAAAGCAGTCTGAAGGAACTGACTGTAAATGTCATTCTTTAGCTTGCTATGTATTGGAACCGATCCAAGTGGCAGAAGCTCCAATTTTTTAAATAAAAACCAATTGGAAAAATGTTTTTTTATTCCATAACCGAAGCCCTCTGACCATGTTCCAGTCTATACAGAAAAGCAGACAAATAAGCTGCAGAAAACATGAAATATCAGCCTACTGTGCGTGCTGTAGTGTCCAATGTGAGCAATTTGTCGACACCCAAGAAGTATGAAGGAAATACTGACACTTCTGCTCGTTTGTGTATCCGCTCTTGTGTTTTGTTCAAAAACTACATCTGTGTTTTGTTCAAAAACTACATCTGTGTTTTGTGCAAAAACTGTATGTGTGATTCCAACCTTATAGCGACTGTTACTGGATGTAATGTCGTAGTTCTATTCCGGCCGCCTCTCGGCATGTTTGCCGTGTTGTGGCCGGACCGCCCCTATTATAGTGAATGGGGCCGGAGCGGACTTCCGGCAGCACGCGTGCACTAGCAGCAGCACGGAACTGATAGGCTGTTCACCCACCGGAACGGCGTGCCGGAGAAGGCTGCCACTAATGTGAAAGTAGCCTTAGTCTGGGTTTGCTTTATTATTGGAATTCTTTATTACGATAGACATGGGAAGACTGGAGACCATTGTTTGCTTTACAGTCACTTTATACATTTATAGAGTTGTTGTATATTACATCCACAAACTGAAACGACATCAGTGGAGTCCTATTACCTGAAACCCCCTACAACGGTGGTCCTCACCTCCAGTCCTCAGGGCCTACCTGCCAGGTTTTCAGGATTTTCTTAGTATTGAGCAGGTGATATAATTAGTGTTCATGCATCAGGACTTACCTCAGGTATTCATTCTGTGGGCTATTCTCAAATCATGACCGGTAGGTGGGTCCTGAGGACTGGAGTTGGGGAACACTGCCCTACACAACTCCTGCACCTTGCACTCTAAGGCTGAGTTCACACGAGCGTGACAGATTTGGTCCGGATGCGTTCAGGGTGCGTTCAGTTAAACTCGCACCATTTTGCAAGCAAGTTCAGTCAGTTTTGGCTGCAATTGCGTTTAGTTGTTCAGTTTTTTCCGCACGGGTGCAATGCGTTTTGATGCTTTTTTCACGCGCGTGATAAAAAACTGAAGGTTTACAAACAACATCTCCTAGCAACCATCAGTGAAAAACGCATCGCACCCGCACTTGCTTGCAGATGCAATGCGTTATTAACGCAGCCCCATTCACTTCTATGGAGCCAGGGCTGCGTGAAAAACGCAGAATATAGAACATGCTGCGATTTTAAAGCATTGCAGAAGCGATGCATGAAAAAAAATGCTCATGTGCACAGCCCCATTGAAATGAATGGGTCAGGATTCAGTGCGGGTGCAATACGTTCACCTACTGCATTGCACCCGCGCGGAAATCTCGCCCGTGTGAACGCAGCCTAAGGCTTCTTTCACACGGGCGTCATGTTTTTGGCCCGGAAAAGATGTGGGTGCGTTGCAGGAAAATGCGCAATTTTTCATCGCGAGTGCAAAACATTGTAATATGTTTTGTACGCGAGTGAGAAAAATCGGCATGTTTGGTACCCAGACCCGAACCCGGACTTCTTCACAGAAGTTCAGGTTTGGGTTAGTTGTAGTGTAGATTGTATTATTTTCCCTTATAACATGGTTATAAGGGAAAATAATAGCATTCTGAATACAGAATGCAAAGTAAAATAGGGCTGGAGGGGTTAAAAAAAACATATATAATAATTTAACTCACCTTAATCCACTTGTTCGCACAGCCGGCATCTCTTCTGTCTTCTTCTTTGAGGAATAGGACCTTTGATGACGTCACTGCGCTCATCACATGATCCATCTGTATTAAGAATGCTATTATTTTCCCTTATAACCATGTTATAAGGGAAAAAAATAATGATCAGGTCCCTATCCCGGTCATCTCCTAGCAACCGTGCGTGAAAATCGCACCGCATTCGCACTTGCTTGCGGATGCTTGTGATTTTCACGCAGCCCCATTCACTTCTACGGGGCCTGCGTTGTGTGAAAAACGCCCAAAATAGAGCTTGCTGTGATTTTCACGCAACGCACAAGTGATGTGTGAAAATCACCGCTCATGTGCACAGCCCCATAGAAATGAATGGGTCGGGATTCAGTGCAGGTGCAATGTGTTCAACCCGCGCGGAAAACTCGCCCGTATGAAAGGGGCCTAAGGGCTCCACAAAGAGGAGCATGCTGCGATTTTCATGCAACGCACAAGTGATGCGTGAAAATCACCACTCATGTACAAAGCCCCATTAAAGTGAATGTGCGGGTGCAATGCGTTCATCTCACGCATTGCACCAGCGCGGAAATCTCGCCCCTGTGAAAGGGGCCTTAAGCCTAGTTCACACAAACTTTTTTTTGCGAGTGTACGGGACGTTTTTTTGTGTTCCGTATATGGAACCATTCATTTCAATGGTTCCGCAAAAAAAACGGAATGTACTCCGTATGCATTCCGTTTCCGTATTTCCATTTTTCCGTTCCGTTGAAAAAAGAACATGTCCTATTATTGACCGCAAATCACATTCCGTGGCTCCATTCAAGTCAATGGAAAATGGAACACATACGGAAATGCATCCGTATGTCTTCCGTATCCGTTGAAAATGTTATGCCCAGCCCAATTTTTTCTATGTAATTACTGTATACTGCACATGGCATACGGAAAAACGGAAAGGAAACATAACGGAACTCAAAAACGGAACAACGGATCCGTGAAAAACGGACCGCAAACTATAAAAGCCATACGTTCGTGTGAACTAGGCCTAAGGCGTCACACTCGCGTTTGGTGTGGATCCGTCTTGTATCTGCACAGACAAATCTGCACCGATAATGCAAACGTTTGTATCCGTTCATAATGGATCTGTTTGCATTATTCATAAAAAATAAGTCTAAGTAAAAACGGATCCGTCTTGACTTACATTGAAAGTCAATGGGTGATGGATCCGTTTTCAATTGCACCATATTGTGTCAGTGAAAAACGGATCCTCCCCTTTGACTTACATTGTAGGTCATGACGAATCCGTTTGGCTCCGCATCGTCAGGCGGACACCAAAACGCTGCAAGCTGCATTTTAGTGACCGTCTAAAAAATGTAATGGAGACCAAACGCAGCCAAATTTATGCATTCTGAACGGATCCTTATCTATTCAGAATGCATTGGGGCTGAACTGATCCGTTGGTTGGGCCGCTTGTGAGAGCCCTGAAACGGATCTCACAAGCGGACCCAGAAACGCCAGTGTGAAAGTAGCCTAAGCTGTTGGGTAGGGAAAGTAATATTATATATAGTATATAGTGGGCACTCAATAACTGGCGCTACACATCAGGTCCATCTAATGTTAATCACAGTACATTTTATTCAACAATGATTACAATACAATAAACAGTAGTCTATCTATAGGTTCCAGATAAGTAAGTTAGAATCCTGTAAAACTGTCCAATAAAATTTGCATGTGTGAATATATGCGCTAATATTAGCGCTTCAAAGAGTCTCAATCGTATAGATCGTTACTAGGGAATATAGTCCTCGGTCTCACTCAGTATCAATGCTGAGTAGTTACTCACTGTTTGATGTCCTGGTTAGCTTGTCTCTGCCTGTGGCGGCGTCCCACCACAGGTCAGCGCACTCACCCGACTTCCTTGCTGTGTTATGATGTTAAAGTTCCACAATATCACTGTGATAGTTAGCCACCTCCTCGTAACTCACAGTTATATGTCCCCACGTGTTGCTGGCGTCCTGCGTATTTTCAGCAGTCCACGTGATCAGGACTTCAGGATGTCCTTGTTCATTAGTTAGTTGAGGATTCCTGTAAAGAATCGGGGGTGGTATCAAACAGCCGTCTAGCTGGTTTTATCCGTAGCTGATCAGCTTATATTTCCAATGTAGAGAGGTGTCTTTTCAATATAAGGATCCCATCCGCTATACGCGTTTCGAGGTCTCAGACCTCTTCCTCAGTAGCTAGTTATGAGATCCTCCATTCCTTCCTTATATATCCATACAGATTACACCTCTATTAATTGATCCGAGTTCGGTATAAAATCTGGTTTGGATTAGAGTGATTTTCCGGTCTTTCATTGTATTCCTTAGCTGCTATTATCGCTCCTTAGTCAGCTTATACTACATATATTTCCAACAAACTTTATTAACTGTGACATATAACTTCATAATAATAAAATTACAATAAACATTTCATGCGAAAATTTAATGCGAAAATTCTCCCATGCGAAAATTTCCCCTTGCGAAAATTTCTCATGCGGAAACTTTCATGCGGAAAAAAAAAAAAAAAAAAGGCAAGCGAATATCTTGCGAAATTTTTTTTCTTAAACATTCATAAAATTAATCCAATTATTATAAAATTTCCATTTGAGGCTCTTTTTCAAATATAATATTACAATAATAAAATGTCATTAAAATAATAATTTAACTAAAAATAATCTAGATTCCTATGTAGTTCATATTGTTGGTGCTATATGGATGTGGGGCCCCCGGCGAAGGAGAGATTGGAGTGCCAATATTACAGCTACAGCGTCGATGTCTCATCCGCAGGGGGCATCCACCCTGAAGTTCTCTTCCATTTACAGAAATCCAAATATTTCAAAATCTGCATTGAGGCCTTCAGGTAACAGGGTATTGAAATCATATATACGTCTCGCTTCCTGTCTTGACATATTAGAGATATGATCCCCTCCCCTCCAATGTCTATCTATTTTTTCAAATGCCATAAATCTTAATTGGGAGGGGTCTTGGTTATGGTGATCTTTAAAATGTTTAGACAATGAGTGTTTCTCATATCCTGTTCTGATCTTAGTCATATGTTCTGCAATCCTGACCTTTAGTAGCCTTTTTGTTCTCCCTATATATTGTTTTTTACAGGGGCACTCAATTAGGTACAGGACATTTGATGTATTGCATGACAAGAATGTATCGATTTCATATATAAATGTGTTAGATGTAGAGGAGACTATATTTGTCTTTTTCGGAAATTTAGTATTTTTGCAATTACTGCACCTATAAAATCCCTTTAGATTGAAATAATTTTTTGGGGTATTATTCTTTTTACCTTTAACAGTCGGTGCTATTTTAAGGGCCAGATTAGGTGCTCTTGTGTACACAACCTGTGGACCATTAGTTAAATATGGTCCTATCACTTTATCATTTGTGATATGATGCCAATGATTATGAATAATGGCTTCAATCTTCCTATATTGCGCACTATAGGGTAAAATAATCCTCATTAGATCTCCAATTTTGGGGTCAATTCCTATTTTAGACTCTCTTTCTTGTTCAAAAAACGTTTTCCTATCCATATTTTTCACTTCTTCTAAGGATTTCTCAACCTGTTTTAGGGGATATTGTTTTATCAAAAACTGTTCCTTCATGGACATAGCTTCTCTAATGTAGTCCTCTTCTTTCGTACAATTCCGTCGTAACCTCCTAAATTGTCCCTTAGGGATATTCAGCAGCCATCTTGGCAGATGGCAGCTTGTGTAAAGGATATAGCTATTTCTAGCTATATCCTTTTGGTATGTTTGACAGACCAGCTTATCATCTTCCACTATAATAGTCAGATCCAAAAATTCTATCTGTTTTTTGTCGACCTTTGAACTGAATTTGATGTTCTTCTCATTCCGATTTACATAATCGAGGAACAATACTAATTTTTCCTCTGTCCCCCGCCAGATGAAGAGCACATCATCAATGAATCTTCGCCATAGCACCAGGTCCGTCCCCAGTCTGGGTGCTATATGTTGATCCTCCCATAGCACCCAGACTGGGGACGGACCTGGTGCTATGGCGAAGATTCATTGATGATGTGCTCTTCATCTGGCGGGGGACAGAGGAAAAATTAGTATTGTTCCTCGATTATGTAAATCGGAATGAGAAGAACATCAAATTCAGTTCAAAGGTCGACAAAAAACAGATAGAATTTTTGGATCTGACTATTATAGTGGAAGATGATAAGCTGGTCTGTCAAACATACCAAAAGGATATAGCTAGAAATAGCTATATCCTTTACACAAGCTGCCATCTGCCAAGATGGCTGCTGAATATCCCTAAGGGACAATTTAGGAGGTTACGACGGAATTGTACGAAAGAAGAGGACTACATTAGAGAAGCTATGTCCATGAAGGAACAGTTTTTGATAAAACAATATCCCCTAAAACAGGTTGAGAAATCCTTAGAAGAAGTGAAAAATATGGATAGGAAAACGTTTTTTGAACAAGAAAGAGAGTCTAAAATAGGAATTGACCCCAAAATTGGAGATCTAATGAGGATTATTTTACCCTATAGTGCGCAATATAGGAAGATTGAAGCCATTATTCATAATCATTGGCATCATATCACAAATGATAAAGTGATAGGACCATATTTAACTAATGGTCCACAGGTTGTGTACACAAGAGCACCTAATCTGGCCCTTAAAATAGCACCGACTGTTAAAGGTAAAAAGAATAATACCCCAAAAAATTATTTCAATCTAAAGGGATTTTATAGGTGCAATACTTGCAGTAATTGCAAAAATACTAAATTTCCGAAAAAGACAAATATACTCTTCTCTACATCTAACACATTTATATATGAAATCGATACATTCTTGTCATGCAATACATCAAATGTCCTGTACCTAATTGAGTGCCCCTGTAAAAAACAATATATAGGGAGAACAAAAAGGCTACTAAAGGTCAGGATTGCAGAACATATGACTAAGATCAGAACAGGATATGAGAAACACTCATTGTCTAAACATTTTAAAGATCACCATAACCAAGACCCCTCCCAATTAAGATTTATGGCATTTGAAAAAATAGATAGACATTGGAGGGGAGGGGATCATATCTCTAATATGTCAAGACAGGAAGCGAGACGTATATATGATTTCAATACCCTGTTACCTGAAGGCCTCAATGCAGATTTTGAAATATTTGGATTTCTGTAAATGGAAGAGAACTTCAGGGTGGATGCCCCCTGCGGATGAGACATCGACGCTGTAGCTGTAATATTGGCACTCCAATCTCTCCTTCGCCGGGGGCCCCACATCCATATAGCACCAACAATATGAACTACATAGGAATCTAGATTATTTTTAGTTAAATTATTATTTTAATGACATTTTATTATTGTAATATTATATTTGAAAAAGAGCCTCAAATGGAAATTTTATAATAATTGGATTAATTTTATGAATGTTTAAGAAAAAAAATTCGCGAGATATTCGCTTGCCTTTTTTTTTTTTTTTCGCATGAAAGTTTCCGCATGAGAAATTTTCGCAAGGGGAAATTTTCGCATGGGAGAATTTTCGCATTAAATTTTCGCATGAAATGTTTATTGTAATTTTATTATTATGAAGTTATATGTCACAGTTAATAAAGTTTGTTGGAAATATATGTAGTATAAGCTGACTAAGGAGCGATAATAGCAGCTAAGGAATACAATGAAAGACCGGAAAATCACTCTAATCCAAACCAGATTTTATACCGAACTCGGATCAATTAATAGAGGTGTAATCTGTATGGATATATAAGGAAGGAATGGAGGATCTCATAACTAGCTACTGAGGAAGAGGTCTGAGACCTCGAAACGCGTATAGCGGATGGGATCCTTATATTGAAAAGACACCTCTCTACATTGGAAATATAAGCTGATCAGCTACGGATAAAACCAGCTAGACGGCTGTTTGATACCACCCCCGATTCTTTACAGGAATCCTCAACTAACTAATGAACAAGGACATCCTGAAGTCCTGATCACGTGGACTGCTGAAAATACGCAGGACGCCAGCAACACGTGGGGACATATAACTGTGAGTTACGAGGAGGTGGCTAACTATCACAGTGATATTGTGGAAATTTAACATCATAACACAGCAAGGAAGTCGGGTGAGTGCGCTGACCTGTGGTGGGACGCCGCCACAGGCAGAGACAAGCTAACCAGGACATCAAACAGTGAGTAACTACTCAGCATTGATACTGAGTGAGACCGAGGACTATATTCCCTAGTAACGATCTATACGATTGAGACTCTTTGAAGCGCTAATATTAGCGCATATATTCACACATGCAAATTTTATTGGACAGTTTTACAGGATTCTAACTTACTTATCTGGAACCTATAGATAGACTACTGTTTATTGTATTGTAATCATTGTTGAATAAAATGTACTGTGATTAACATTAGATGGACCTGATGTGTAGCGCCAGTTATTGAGTGCCCACTATATACTATATATAATTTCTTACTTGCCAATGTGGTTTGGGTGAACCACACCTTAGTGAGAGCACCTGACCTGGTTATCTAAAGGGTGAGCCACTATTAACCCTGTATCATCCAGGGAAAGTAATATGCCCTGCTGGTCCCACCTCAGAGATCCCTCCCACCAGGAATAGTGACCCTTCACTTTTGGCTACTAACCGGCTTAGCAATCAATACACAGCGTAGTGCTGAGCGAATCTGGTTCTTCCTGCAGTGGATGAACTAGTTTTGTTCATCTGCACCACTGAAATTCATTATTCATTCCTTATCTCCATATATGAATTAATATGTATTACCTCTGATGAGGCTCTGGCTGCTGTTACCTTCATTAGTTTCCTGCTTGTGCCGTTACTGTGAGTAGAGGCGCGTGCATAAATGTATTTCAGAACAAATCTGAACCTGGATTCATGGAGTGTGCCACGATCATTAACGAATCTGTGTTCGGATTAGTTATGAAATACATGTATGCCTGCGCTTCTACTCGCAGTGACAGCGCATTCGGGAAATGAAGTCTCGCGTTAATGGCGGCCATCTTTAAAGAGCCTTATTGGAAGCAGGATTGGTCTACAGCCATAAAAAAAGCTGTTCTGGCAGAGCTGTTATGGCTTAAAGGGGTTGTCCGGGTTCAGAGCTGAACCCGGACATACCCTTATTTTTACCCTGAGGCTAGCATCTCATGCTCCGATGGGCTGCCCTAGCCAGGTCCTTTAGCCCACAGCTCATTATTCAAGAAGTAAAGAGACCGGGAACTACGCGATCAAGAGGAGAAGGTGAGTTAACTTTTTTTTTTTTAACCCCTCCAGCACTATTATACTAAGCATTCTGTGTCCAGAATGCTATTATTTTCCCTTATAACCATGTTATAAGGGAAAATAATACAATCTTCAGAACACCGATCCCAAGCCCGAACTTCTGTGAAGAAGTTCGGGTTTGGGTACCAAACATGCGCGATTTTTCTCACGCGAGTGCAAAACGCATTACAATGTTTTGCACTCGCGCAGAAAAATCGTGCATTTTCCCGCAACGCACGCGCGCCTCTTATCCGGGCCAAAAATATGACGCCCGTGTGAAAGAGGCCTAAACCTTTTTTGGTCTGGGGGCTGCATTGTCCGATCACTCTATTTTAAGGGTCCGCAAATAAAATAATGTCGATCGGCGCTCATCGGCCTTTTACACAAACTAATGCAAAGTGACTGGGGAGGAATGATCGCTACCACGGTCATTCCTCCCTCATTCAGTTCTATTGATTATCGGTAGCATATCCCTGATTACATGGTGAGATGTGCTGACGATAATTGTATGTCTTTCATCCAGATAAAATATGCAAATCAGCCGACAAACGAGTGATTTCTTGTTTATGGACTAATCAGCGAAACGATTATACCGGCCTGATATAAGATATGAGCGCTCCTATGAGGACTTGCTCCCAGTAATTGTCCCAAATATCGTGCAGCGTAATAGGGGCTTAATGGGATTTCTTGGTAAAAATGATTTTTGAACAAGTTCCTGCAGCATGGCCCCTGAAACCGAAGAGTTAGGGCTGTTTCACACGAGCGGATGCCGTGCGTGACATCCGCTCCGTGAATGACAGCCAAGACCCGATGCAGACTGCAGAGGCACGGAGCAGTAACATGACTGATAATGCTCCGTGCCTCTCTGTGATCTCTTTACTACGAAATCACAGTGACAACTTTATCTCACTGTGATTTCGTAGTAAAGAGATCACAGAGAGGCACAGAGCATTATCAGTCATGTTAATGCTCCGTGCCTCTGCAGTTCGCATCGGGTCTTGGCTGTCATTCACGCAGCGGATGTCACGCACGGCATCCGCTCGTGTGAAACAGCCCTTATACTTACCTCCTCCCCTCTGAGCCCCCACCGCTGCCTCCATCTTCCGGTCCCCACACTGTTTATACCTGGTTTATACCTGGCAGTGCATAGGCATAAGGCTTTATCATTTATTTTATTTGGAGGAAACTGTACAAAACATTTTTAAAAATTCTTTTTTTTTTTTTTTCAAACTATAGGTCCTTATTCTTTAACCGCCTCCAGACCGCCTAACGCAGGATCGCGGTCCGGAGGCGGCTGTCTCAGGCAGAGTCACGCATCTATGCGTCATCTCGCAAGACGCGAGATTTCCTGTGAACGCGCGCACACAGGCACGCGCGTTCACAGGAACTGCAGGTAAGCGAGTAGATCTACAGCCTGCCAGCGGCGATCGTTCGCTGGCAGGCTGTAGATCCGATTTTTTAAACCCCTAACAGGTATATTAGACGCTGTTTTGATAACAGCGTCTAATATACCTGCTACTTGGTCCTCTGGTGGTCCCTTTTGTTTGGATCGACCACCAGAGGACACAGGTAGCTGTGTAATAAGTAGCACCAAGCACCACACTACCCTACACCCCCCGTCACTTATTAACCCCTGATCACCCCCCTGTCATTGATCACCCCCCTGTAAGGCTCCATTCAGAGGTCCGTATGTGTTTTACGGATTCACGGATCTGATCCGCAAAACACATACGAACGTCTGAATGGAGCCTTACAGGGGGGTGATCAATGACAGGGGGGTGATCACCCCATATAGACTCCCTGATCACCCCATCATTGATCACCCCCCTGTCATGCTTCATTCAGACGTCCGTATGTGTTTTGCGCATCGGATCCGCAAAACACATACGGACGTCTGAAGGAGCCTTACATGGGGGTGATCAGGGAGTTTATATGGGATGATCACCCCCCCCCCTGTAAGGCTCCATTCAGACGTCTGTATGTGTTTTACGGATCCACGGATCGGATCCGCAAAACACATACGGACGTCTGAAGGAGCCTTACAGGGGGGTGATCAATGACAGGGGGGTGATCACCCCATATAGACTCCCTGATCACCCCGTCATTGATCACCCCCTGTCATGCTTCATTCAGACGTCCGTATGTGTTTTGCGCATCGGATCCGCAAAACACATACGGACGTCTGAATGGAGCCTTACAGGGGGGTGATCAGGGAGTCTATATGGGATGATCACCCCCCCCCCCCCCCCCCCCCGTAAGGCTCCATTCAGACGTCTGTATGTGTTTTACGGATCCACGGATCGGATCCGCAAAACACATACGGACGTCTGAATGGAGCCTTACAGGGGGGTGATCAATGACAGGGGGGTGATCACCCCATATACACTCCCTGATCACCCCCCTGTCATTGATCACCCCTCCTGTAAGGCTATATTCAGACGCCCGTATGTGTTTTGCGGATCCGTGGATCTGCAAAGCACAGACACCGCGGATCCGCAAAACACATCCGGACATCTCAATGGAGCCTTACAGGGGGTGATCAATGACAGGATGGTGATCACCTCGTATAGACTCCCTGATCACCCCCCTGTCATTGATCACCCTCCTGTAAGGCTCCATTTAGACATTTTTTTGGCACAAGTTAGCGGAAACTGATTTTTTTTTTTTTTTCTTACAAAGTCTCATATTCCACTAACTTGTGTCAAAAAATAAAATCTCACATGAACTCACCATACCCCTCACGGAATCCAAATGCGTAACATTTTTTTTGACATTTATATTACAGACTTCTTCTTACGCTTTAGGGCCCCTAAAATGCCAGGGCAGTATAAATACCCCAGATGTGACCCCATTTCGGAAAGAAGACACCCCAAGGTATTCGCTGAGGGGCATATTGAGTCCATGAAAGATTTAACTTTTTGTCCCAAGTTAGCGGAAAGGGAGACTTTGTGAGAAAAAAAAAGAAAAAATCAATTTCCGCTAACTTGTGCCCAAAAGAAAAATCTTCTATGAACTCGCCAGGCCCCTCATTGAATACCTTGGGGTGTCTTCTTTCCAAAATGGGGTCACATGTGGGGTATTTATACTGCCCTGGCCTTTTAGGGGCCCTAAAGCGTGAGAAGAAGTCTGGGATCCAAATGTCTAAAAATGCCCTCCTAAAAGGAATTTGGGCCTCTTTGCGCATCTAGGCTGCAAAAAAGTGTCACACATGTGGTATCGCATTACTCAGGATAAGTGATTTTGGGGTGTCTTTTTACATATACCCATGCTGGGTGAGATAAATATTTCTGTCAAATGACAACTTTGTATAAAAAAATGGGAAAAGTTGTCTTTTGCCGAGATAGTTCTCTCACTCAGCATGGGTATATGTAAAATGACACCCCAAAACACATTGCCCAACTTCTCCTGAGTACTGCGATACCACATGTGTGACACTTTTTTGCAGCCTAGGTGGGCAA
Source organism: Bufo gargarizans (assembly GCF_014858855.1). Classification (NCBI taxonomy): domain Eukaryota; kingdom Metazoa; phylum Chordata; class Amphibia; order Anura; family Bufonidae; genus Bufo; species Bufo gargarizans. The sequence goes on from NC_058080.1 coordinate 121,045,360, forward strand.
AGGGGCCCACATTCCAAAGAGCACCTTTTGGATTTCACAGGCCATTTTTTGCACATTTTGATTTCAAACTACTTCTCACGCTTTAGGGCCCCTAAAATGCCAGGGCAGTATAACTACCGCACAAGTGACCCCATTTTGAAAAGAAGACACCCCAAGGTATTTCACAATGGGCATAGTGAGTTCATGGAAGTTTTTATTTTTTGTCACAAGTTAGTGGAATATGAGACTTTGCAAGAAAAAATTAATAAAAAATCATAATTTTCCGCTAACTTGTGACAAAAAATAAAAAATTCTAGGAACTCGCCATGCCCCTCACAGAATACCTTGGGGTGTCTTCTTTCCAAAATGGGGTCACTTGTGGGGTAGTTATACTGCCCTGGCATTTTAGGGGCCCTAATGCGTGAGAAGTAGTTTGAAATCCAAATGTGTTAATGCCCTGTAAAATCCTAAAGGTGCTCTTTGGAATGTGGGCCCCTTTGCCCACCTAGGCTGCAAAAAAGTGTCACAAGTGGTATCGCCGTACTCAGGAGAAGTTGGGCAATGTGTTTTGGGGTGTCATTTTACATATACCCATGCTGAGTGAGAGAAATATCTCGGCAAAAGACAACTTTTCCCATTTTTTTATACAAAGTTGTCATTTGACAGAAATATTTATCTCACCCAGCATGGGTATATGTAAAAAGACACCCAAAGAATGTGTTCACAAACACGCCGAGCAGCAGCAACGTTTCGGCTATCAGGTAGCCTTTATCAAGCTAAATAACAAGTGATGCTATCAATCCTAATATAGTGGATCTAGTCCCTCCCATTGGGGCAGGGAACCACCATCAGGTGTCACAACCCCTACAATTGTAAATGCGATCCCAGTAACCAACCCATCAAAGGACCACCCACAGTATTAGTGTTTGTGTACACATCCCTTTAAGAATTCTTAATAGAGAAGAAACTGTAGATGCTGCCGTGGCCGTCTTTTGATTGCTATCCAGAGGATAGGTCATCAATATGAAAAAGCCCAGACAACCTCTTTAAAACTATATTATTGTAAGGGGGGCATAACTACTGTGTGGGGGCACTAAAGGGGCATAACTATTCTGTGGGGGCATTAAGGGGATATCACTAGTGTGTGGGGGCACTATGTGGGAGCACAAGGGGGGGGGGATTGGTCATGTATAGACACTTGGTGGAGTTAGAGGCGTAGCTTAGTGTGAAATACATTTCCTGCAGAGCACAACACTAAGATGTTGTGCCTCCTTATGCATTTCAACATATGGGAGGTATGTAATATTTGCATCTGGGGCTCCATGAGATGTGATACAATTGCAGGACCCCTTGTACAACCTCACAGGCCGCCTTATATGGGTAAATCACAGCATTGTGGCGTCCGCTATAAGCCAGGATGCAGATGTGCACACAGCCCTAGCTCAGATCTACTGGCTGCTATCTGCTGTTCCATCCTGTGTGGGCCGCACAGAGCACAGCAGTCCAGTGTCAGGTGTGAACAGGCCCTTACAGCCAGGTCAGTTGGACGCTGGGTTAGTACTGGAAGGTCATGTGACCGACATCACGTGATGTGAATTGTTGCGAAACGTTTCCTCCTGGCGGTCACATAGACGTGAATGGGAAAAGTGACACAACCTCATCGTTTCCCTCCAGGAGACGAGTGTAAACCGCAGCCCACGAACTATCACCAGTGTACACAGGCGGCAGCTGTAGTACAGGACGGAGGGGAACAGCAGGCCACTCACACACACCACTGGAGCTGTCAGCGAGCGGAAGAGTTAAGTCCGTGGGCGTGTTCTTACAGCAGCCAAACTCCGCCCTTGTTATCGCCACGCCCATTCCACAGCCCTTCACCCAATCAGCGTCAAGCAAAGGAAATGCGGGAAAATCTAAACACAATAAAACCGAGAAAAGAAGGGGCGTCCTGCCTTATAAGGCGATGTGCGCGCATGCGCAGAACGTCACCTCGGGCCGCCGGGTTCCAAATTGGAATGCGGCCCCAGAGATAGAGCGGAGGAGACAGGAGCCGCCGCACTCCGCCCCGACTCCCCGGACCAGTGAGCGCCCCGAATCCCCCGTGCTCCCGGAACACTGCTGGATGCTCTGAGCACCGGAGTATGCTAGGACAGCAGCAACCGCCGCCGCCACAGGCGTTCTACTACTCGCAGGGCGGCAGCAGCGGGGTGGAGGACAGTCAGCTGGTCTCCTATGTGGAGGATTATCTGGAGTGCATCGAGTCTCTGCCCCTGGAGATCCAGAGAACCGTCACCCTGCTGCGGGAGATCGACACCAAGTACCGAGGTGAGCGAGGCGCTACACGTGGCCGGGGGGGCTGCGCGCACCCCGGGGACCCCCACAGTGATAGCGGGTCACGTCCCCGCCTGTCATGCACTGCTGCTGGGGAGGTGTGCGGGGTCCCTCTTCTGCCTCTTTTCAGCCATTTTGAAAGCTGAAAGTGATGTAGTGTACGATCAACTTGTAGAACTACAAGTCCCAGCGTTCGCTGTGGGGCTTACAGCTCTCCGCACGCCGTCCGCGCTGTGACTAGTCTGGGGCTTGTAGTTCTACAGCGTCAGGAGCCTCCATACCGGAGTGTCGCCTGGCTGCTTATGTAGCGGGTGTGAGAGCGGAGAGCTTTATTACAGGCTGGGCCGGGAGGACACGGGGGGCGTCGTACATATCACCCGCGCGTGTTACCGTGTATCAGCTCGTACGGAGCGTGTGCGCAGTGTAATCCCCGTATACTGTCAGTGAGCGCGGCATCACTTCCGGGGCCGGCCACATGTCCGGAAGACTAGTTAGGCCCTGCCTATTGTGGGCGGGGCTTACCTTCCACGGTACTTCCGGGTGTAGTCGGCAGTAGGGAAAGCTATGGGAGACCCCGCCCACTCAGGGCCGTCCTTTCTTGGGGGTGGGATCGGGGGCTGGATAGGACCCGCCTATTAGAGGTGGTCCGCATACTTTGTTCATCACGTCATGGGATACACCCTCTTTATAGAACGGCTGCCAGCGGGCCACGCCACCGACCTGCCCCTTGTAACCATAGGACTATGTATAGCTTCCCATCTGCCCCTCCCACTCCATAATGTGCTCACTCTATAGTCCCTGTATCCAGTGCCTTACGTACACTGTGTGTGTAGGAGTATTCTTATAGTCCCCACTACAGTGTTCCTGATTACTGATCTTGTAGGGGGGGGGGGGGGGTGAGTAGTTTTTACATCCTCTAGTCCTGATTATTGATCTTTGTAAGAAGAGGGGGGGGGGGGGGGGGGGAGTAGTGTTTACATCCTCTAGTACCGATTACTGATCTTGTAAGAAGGGGGAGTAGTGTTTAAACACTACTCCAGGAGCATAGGTGAGGAGGACTCGTGACTGCTTCCACCATGGATGTGGCAGGGAGGCTTTCAGAGGTGTGATTGGGTAAGCCATAGAATGCCATACGAAATAAAGGGCTTCTCCAGGAGCCCCACGACTTCTGCAAACAGTTAAAGGCAGATCAGATCCCAAAGAGCCCCTTTAAAGGGCTTCTGTCACCCACTAAACTGTTTTTTTTTTTTTGGCTTACTTATAATCCCTATACTGCGATTTATGCATACATAATCATTTTGGTTCAGTAGGTTGTGTTAAAAACGTGCCTTTAAAATATGCCAATTACCTTGCTACCAGGAAGTAGGGCGGCTACTTGCTGGTAGCAGCCGCATCCTCCGATCCTAATGACGCCCCCTCCGCAAGTTGATTGACAGGGCCAGGGAACGGAATCGTTCTCTGCTGGCCCTGTTTGCATTCAAAATCTCGCGCCTGCGCCATACCTGTCTTCAATCGGCGCAGGCGCACTGAGAGGCGGACGCTTGCTCGGTCGCTCCATCCTCAATGCGCCTGCACCGGGTGCAGATGTGACGTCATCCGCGCATTGAGGATGGCGCGAGCGGCTGCCTCTCAGTGCGCCTGCGCCGACTGAATACCGTTACGGCGCAGGCGCGAGATCTTGATAGCAGACAGGGCTAGCAGAGGACGATCCCGTTCACTGGCCCTGTCAATCAACATGCGGAGGGGGCGTCTTTAGGATCGGAGGATGCGGCTGCTACCAGCAAGTAGCCGCCCTACTTGCTGGTAGCAAGGTAATTGTGTTAAAAACTTGCTTTTAAAATATGCCAATCTACTGAACCAAAATAATTAGATTATGTAGGCATAAATCGCAGTATAGGGATTATAAGTAAGCAAAAAAAAAAAAACCTGTTTAGTGGGGTGACAGAAGCCCTTTAATAAGAAGGTGATCAATCCCTTTCAGTTTGATATTGTACATGCTGAGACTTGGGTTGACCATCATGTTGTATGAACATGTTCTGCATATGGCAAGTGTCCCTTTGGTATGGATCTTCTTTTTTTTATTTTCTGGGATACAATGAAAATATACCACTCTGTATTGTTTTACAATGGTGATATTGGCCACTTTCTGTCAGAGGTCTAGGGACTGGGGAGTCTTTTAATCAGCTGTTGCTTTGTACCTGGCGCTATCCTTTTTTAGGGCTTCTGTAACCAGAATTATTGTAGGGGAACATGCTGACCTGTGACATGTGCCGCAGTCTTGGTCCTTTTATTATGCGCAGACGAGCCTGTAGGAGCAGTGGGCACGTTGCCGTTACCCCTAGAGGCTCCGTTCTGCCTGTTGCTACCACTGGAGCCCCTGTTGCTTCTACAAGCTCATGTGCGTACATTAAAAGTTCAGTTTTCTCAGAAGTAAAGCCACAGATGGGGATGGGACCAAGACTGTGGCACATGTTCCCCTACAATAATTCTGGTTAAATGCTGCTGTATGTGTACCGGAGGGGAGAGGAGTGTGGCCGTCTACAAGGTGACTTATTTCTGTCCATGTATTGTAGAGCCTTTTGTATCAGATGTGAGTTTTCAAGCTGTGGTTCTGTAGCAAAAGTGCATTTCCTAGGATGCCTTGCTCAGGCCAATTGTAGTAGATGTGCACTGTAGAGCCACAGATTGGTGACCATTGGCCTAGAAAATGATGAAAGGTGCAGCTATTATAGTTATTAGTCACTTTAAACAAGGGCATCTTTTAAAGGGCTTGTCCAGTTTCAAGAGAAAACCAGACACCAACAGAATCTGACTCAAATTAAGAACAGGTAAATACTAGTGTTGAGAGAAGCACGCGTCAGATGCTTCATCCAAAGTCTCTTCGTTCAAAAATTTGTAATACTGCACGGAGATCCGTCTCTGTACAGTATTAAAATGCATGGCATCTGAAGCTCTCTTCGTTAAACACGAATACTTACCTGCCATCTCCTGTGCTGCTGCTCATTTCTCCCAGCCAGGTACTATTTACTTGGCTGCAGCAGTGATGTCATATCGACAACATGTGACCACTGCAGCCAGTCACTGTCATAAGTGGTATAACTGATTGGCTGCCGCTGTCATGTGAAAGTGATGTCACGGCTGCAGCTGGGTAAATAGTCTAACCCCAGAGCAGTGGTTCGGGCTCTGTCTGGAAAGTACTTCAGGCAGATCAGGTTTCCTCATGAAACTGGAGAACTCCTTTAAAGGGTTACATTGAGTAGTACTAAGGACTGCCAGACTATGGTTCCTAGATCAAGAGTGCCTGGCATCCAACTTGAAAGGACCTTTAAAAAGAGTATTGTAGGGCAAGGAGCTCTGCTGATTACAATGTTGCTATTAGCTAATCAGCATCAGAGAGGAGGTGTTAATTGGGAGTTTATACCAGGTTACTTACTAGATTGACAGGCCTCTTGTTACTTGTATAGGGTGAGACCTTTAACTGAAGCTGGTGGGGAGCTGGCCCTGTGAGTAAAACGGAGCAGGACAGCCTGACATCTGTAGCCGAGGCAGATGACGATCCTGCCAGGTACAGGTATACCCATCTTTTAGGTCATTTACTGTCTTCTTTTCTATCTACAGAAGCATTAAAGGAGATCGATGAGGTCTACGAGAAGCATTCAAATGAAAGTGACCCCAGCCAAAAGAAACGCCTGCTGCAGCAACTTCAGCGAGCGCTGATTGTCACCCAGGAGCTGGGGGACGATAAGATACAGTTGGTCACCCAAGTATTTGAGTTGGTAGAAAACCGGACCAAGCAGATTGATGCCGTGTGCAAGGGCTTTGCCGACCCAGACGAAAATGAAAAATCTACCGAAAAGACAAAAGCCGACTCCGCTTCTTTAGAGCGCTCTACTCGGCGACCTCGCAGGCAGCGCAACAGTGAGAGTAGGGACTTGTGTCATATGGTCAATGGGGCAGATGACCTTGATGAGCCACCTAAAGAGAAGAAGCCCAAGTCTTCTAAGAAGAAGAAGAGAACCAAACACAAGCAGGAAAGGGACATGTCTCCTATTCCCTTTCCCATCGATCCCAACGAGCCGACGTACTGCTTGTGTAACCAAGTGTCCTACGGGGAGATGATAGGGTGCGATAACGAAGAGTGTGCCATAGAGTGGTTCCATTTCTCCTGTGTTGGACTGACCTACAAACCAAAGGGCAAGTGGTATTGTCCTGACTGCAGAGGAGACAATGAAAAAACAATGAGCAAAAATACAGAAAAAACAAAGAGGGACAGAAGGTCTAGATAGCACGGGATTTTTTTTTTTTTTTTTTGTATAGTCTGTTTTTGCCTCTTTGTATGTTTTAGGTAACGTGGACACATTTTTAATAGTATTGTAATATTAAAAGCTGTTTGGGTTGTGACTAGTCTTATTTCCAGCAAGTGCGGCTGACTTATTTTTTTCACTGTACCAGCAGAAAGCCTAGAGAACTGTTTGATTCCGTTTTGTAGCCATTGCAGTAGTGTAGAGCACTTCTATAATGCTCTTCGCTTGTAATCAGGAGAGCACACGACTTCAGGATCCTTCCTATCACTTGCCGTGGACTGCAGGAGTATAAAGCACATTGAATATGTTTGAAAAGATTGTAGAGATTTCTTACGGCGTAGCAGTCTGGCAATAGTTAATTTTCCAGAAATGTTACACCTCTGCTTAAAGGACAGATTAGTTTGCCATGGCAGTATTCAGTCACTGAAAGTGATTTTACAGATGTGGGAAGTTGTCACATGTGGCTTGAAGTACATCAAAAGCATTTTTTTTAATTGTCCCAGTAAATATGAAATGAAACATAAAGCAACTTTGCTATAGGTTGAACTTTAAAATTTCCAACCGTTTTGTGTATGCAGTTCCTGCGCAGACTGAATCTCCATGGTAACAGACGGCAAACTTTCCATGTAGTATTTCAGTTTCTGGCTAGGTTCACATGGCAAAACCTGCAGTGGCAAATGGTCTTTTTGGTGTCAGTTATGTCATTTTGTGGTGTTTTAGTGAGTTTGTACAAGTGTTTTAACCTCCTAACTGCTCATATTTGGATTGGTAGCAGCTAGTTGTAGGGACGTTGTCTTGTTTGAAAGCTTGCATTTCAAGCTTTTAAACAATACCAGTATCACAGCATTATTTTCACTACAGTGGATATCGCCCGCTGCTGTTGTGCTAATGCTGTGATTCTCATCTTGTATGAATGCTTGGACTGCCACATAGGCATGTCTCTTCTGCTACCAATCCAGAGATATTAACAGCGGAAGCAGCCCCACCCCTCGCTGCCCGAGCTGTGCTTAGGCAGAACGGTTAGGTGGTTAAAGGGAATGTGTCATCAGAAAACGACCTATTGTTTAAAAGTTTTTTCAAAGACTTACTGATGACCTATCCATGGGATAGGTCTTCAGTATGTTATGTATCTGATTGTTGGGGTCTGACACCCGGGACATCAGCTGTTTGCGAAGGCACCAGTGCTCCTGTGAGTACCGTGGCCTTCTCTGTTCTTACCAAGCATGGCACTGGACATGGTATAGCGGCTGTGCTCGGCCCCATTTACATGTCCTGTTAATGTGTTTTCACTGGCCTAGGAAAAGCTGTGAGCGCTGCAGCCTTCTAAAACAGCTGATAGATTGGGGTCCCGGCCCTTCACCGATCAGATACTGATGACCTATCCTCAGGTTAACACAAAACATAAAGGGGACGGCAGCATCTTCAGTGTATTCCTTTTATTGGACAAACCTTACAGAAATGTCAAAGCCAGACAGCTGCGTTTCAGCTACATTTTAGCCTTTATCAAGCTTGATAAAGGCTAAGATGTAGCCGAAACGCAGCTGTCTGGCATTGACTGCACGCATTCTGTAAGGTTTGTCCAATAAAAGGAATACACTGGAGCTGCTGCCGTCCCCTTATGTCTTGTGCTGAGGATATGTGGTCGTGGTTTGGCTGATGCATTCTGGCGGGGGTCGTAGAAGTCTGAGGGCGCTGCTCTATAATACTATTTGTACTATCCTCAGGTTAACTCATCAGTATTAAATTCTTGGAAAACCCCTTTAAATCATGTCTTTAATGAACTTTATTTTCAAAGAATTTTTGATGTTATTTATAAGTTTCCATATCCTTATCTTTGTTAAAAATAAAATTCTGCCGTTTTTGCACTGGCCACTACGCCTAATTATAGCAGCTATCTGCATATCCTTACAGGCTGGATTAGAATGACAGAGATCACCTTTGTATAGATAACACAGAATCCACCAGTCACAGCAGGTCATCTCTTCTTTCCTTGTACAATGACCTCTGCAGAGAACTCTCCTATAGAAGACAATGAGGTCCCATGTGGCTGCCGTAAAGCATATCTCTAAGAAGAGCTCAGGCTGGATGGCAGCCCCCATTATTGTGTTTAGGAAATAGAATGAATAAATCTGCAATTGTAAGAGATTACAGGTAAAAAAAAAAAAAAAGATATGTTATCTGTTTGTAGAAGAACATTTTGGTGACACATTACCTTTAGGGCTCATTACCAATGCCATTGTCCAACATCGGTGCGGATTCTGCAGCCTGAGCCAGACCCTTTTAACTGGAAGGGGTCTGTGATCTGTCTGCACCGCAAAAATAATAAAAAAATGTTTTTGGCGGCATGGACAGAAACCTCACAAGTTCCTCAAGTGAATTGGATCCACATCCGTGATGCAGTAAGCACACGGCCGGTACTCGGATATCGTAGACCCGCTGTTCGCAGGCTATAATGCGGGCGCAGACTGGCAACAACTGTGTTTATGAGCCCTTAAGGAGAGTGTTTCTGCTTCCCCACTTTCATTTTAAATCCACCATCAAATCTGCTTCAAACATGCAACTTCTCAAGCGTTTTGCTAATCAGCTGCCATTTATGGGCTTTGAATGTGGATTATGCAGCAGAAAATACCAGCTTTCCAATGTCGACTCGGCAGATTTTTCCATGTGAACATAGCCTCATACTTTAAAAAAAAAAAGTGGGTTGCTGGTGGCTCACCTGACCAATACAATGTCTAGGTGCTCTAGGTTTAGACTGATTCACCCAATCAGAGAAGGAAGGTATGCAATAGAAGTGTATAATGAAAACCGGCACTCTACATCTGGCGGTAACACTTAAAGAGCAATGTAGACAGGATGGTAAAAATATGCATTTATTGGTTATCTATATCAATAGTATAGGTGAGGGAATATTAAAAGGGTAATAATAAAAGTAGAAATAAAAATTGCAAAATGCAGAGGTGGGAGTGCAAAATGGAGCAATGCGGTGGTCGTATGGTGGTGGTTACCACCTTCAATAGTTCATTGGCACTCTGGTGGGTCAATGTCCCTTGTGAACAATTTGCAGTAGAAAATGTGTATAAAATATTGCTGAGGCAAAAATAAATGCTGTGTTTCCCTGTTTAGGGATTGTTGGCCAGACCCTGTTAGTGGTCGCAATGAAAAAGATGAGGGTAATATACCAGTCGGGTGCTGCGCCCCACACACTGAGAAGGGCTGCACCCTGACTGTGGTTTACCTTCTTTGTAAGGTACGAGTGTCCCGGCTGCTTTTTTTTTTTTTTTTTTTTAGAGATAACCAATAAATGCATATTTTTACCATCCTGTCTACATTGCTATTTAAGTGTTACCGCCAGAGACTTGCTACCATTTGTCCACTTTGTGCCGACGTACATTTGGTAGGTTACAGGGGTTATCCGCTTTGGCTATGTTGATGACCTAACCTCAGGCTACCGGCATCCTTGGCAATCAGCTGATTAAAGAGAACTGACATTGCAGCGGTGAGCAGTGCTTCATCACCCCCATCCCCATTTACTTCAGTAGGACGGATCCTTCCTTTTCACTTGGAACTGTCCCGCTGGAGTGAATGGGATGGAGGAGATGTGAATGCACTGTGATATCGACAGCTAGCGGGGGAGAAGGCAGCGGCGCATTCTCGTTAATCAGCTGATCAGTGGGGGTGCTGTCGGTCTGATATTAATGACTTATATTCCTGAGGATAGGTCGTCAATATGGTAACAGTGGATAGCCTCTGACTAGATGTAGAACAGATGGGAGTATGACTTTTATTAGCACCAATTGCTAAGTTACACCACTTTTTATTTTTTTACAGTATACCTGATAAATAGGCTGGATTCACGTGTTTTTTGCCCTGTTTGACGTTTACATTTAAGGGGGGGAGATACAAAAACGCAGCACACCACATTCTTGTATCCTGCTCAGTCCAGTAAAAAAAGTATACTTTTTTTTTTACCATTGTATAAAAAACTAAAAGTATGCGTTTTCTTTACAATGGTGAACGAATGCCACTGTACAGCATCAGTCTGAGGCATCTGTTTAAGGTATACGTTACACGGATGGAGAACGTGATGTGAACTCAGCCATAAAGAATTAGTTAAGATAATTAAGATGACGCTCTGGCTCACAGTAAAAAAAAAAATATGATATTAAATCACAGTACATGCAGAATGTATAGTTAAAGAGGTGTTCCGGTTATGACAAGTTATTTCCTATCCGAGTGGTTGGCAAAGTGCGGCTCGCAAGCCACAAGCAGCTCTTTAGACCCTTCAATGCGGCTCTTTCCCATGGCGACCCATCCTGCACTAGAGAGGAACCGAATCTTGCCTGTGGGACGCATTTGCGTTCCACAAAACAAGAGAGGGCGTGTTCGCTAACTAGTATTAGTGCACGCACGCAAATGCGTCCCACAGGCAAGATAACTAGTATTAGCGCACGCGCATCATGACAGTGGTAGTACGCACCTCCTTCCAGAGCAGACGTCGGAACGAGGAGGAAGTGACGAGGGGTATTGAAAACTTCCCGGGCAGTGGAATCTGCCAGAGACAGAACACCGCTGCAGGCTACAAGTCAGAGTCAGTGTACCTCCTTCTACAGGTGACTCAATTATTTGGCATCAGCATTTACTTGGCATGTGTTTAAACAGCAAAAGTAATGTCTGCAGACAAGTTTAATAAAAGTAAAAAAATGATAAAGATAAAATGAAATAATAATCAAGATCAAAATAAAAGAAAGTACATATAAAAGTATGTAAAAACACACTCTGGGCTCATGCCCACGAATGTAAGGGTGCCGTGCCTGTGCTGCGGTCTGCAATGCATGGACACAGACCATGGGGCAGCTGCATGAGGATCGCAGACCCATTCACTTGAATGGGGTTCGCGATCCGCATCCGACTGCCAGCACCGCAAAAAAGTAGCGCATGCTGTGTGCAGCCCGCATCATGGACCCATTCACTTCAGCATGCGCTTCCTTCCTATATATTTTAGGTTTTAAAAACGTGGCTCTCAAAAGAAATTTCAATCGTGGTTTTGGCGATATTTGGCTCAGTTGACAAAAAAAGTTTGCCCACCACTGTCCTATCCCAACGTTTAGGGTCCATTCACACAACCGTATGAATAGGTCTGCATCTGTTCTGCAATTTTGTGGAACGGGTGTGGCCCCTTTCATTTAAATGGCCCCCCAAAGGTGCAGACAGCACATCATAGTTCCGTTCTGCGGCTCCAAAAAAACTTTGCAAATATTTTCTAAATAGCGCCGGCTATATGCAGTCTGCAAGATGCGGAACGCCCATGGCCTGTATCCATGTTTTGTAGGTCTGCAATTTGCTTAATGTACCAGATGGTCCTAGTTTTAGTCCTCTAAAGGACCTGAGGTCTGAATAGGACTACAAACCGGATTCCAAAACTGAATGCAATGATGTGGAGATGGCAAATGGCAATATTTTATTTGTAATAGAACGTAGATGACAGATCAAATGTTTAATCCGAGTAAATGTATCATTTTAAATGAAAAATACGTTGATTCAAATTTTCACGGTGTCAACAAATCCCCAAAAAAGTTGGGACAAGTAGCAATAAGAGGCTGGAAAAAGTAAATTTGAGCATAACGAAGAGCTGGAAGACCAATTAACACTAATTAGGTCAATTGGCAACATGATTAGGTATAAAAAGAGCTTCTCAGAGTGGCAGTGTCTCTCAGAAGCCAAGATGGGTAGAGGATCACCAATTCCCACAATGTTGTGCAGAAAGATAGTGGAGCAATATCAGAAAGGTGTTACCCAGACTTTGCATCTATCATCATCAACTGTGCATAACATCATCCGAAGATTCAGAGAATCTGGAACAATCTCTGTGCGTAAGGGTCAAGGCCGTAAAACCATACTGGATGCCCGTGATCTACGGGCCCTTAAACGACACTGCACCACAAACACGAATGCTACTGTAAAGGAAATCACAGAATGGGCTCAGGAATACTTCCAGAAACCATTGTCAGTGAACACAATCCACCGTGCCATCCGCCGTTGCCAGCTGAAACTCTACAGTGCAAAGAAGCCATTTCTAAGCAAGATTCACAAGCTCAGGCGTTTTCACTGGGCCAGGGATCATTTAAAATGGAGTGTGGCAAAATGGAAGACTGTTCTGTGGTCAGACGAGTCACAATTCAAAGTTCTTTTTGGAAATCTGGGACGCCATGTCATCCGGACCAAAGAGGACAAGGACAACCCAAGTTGTTATCAACGCTCAGTTCAGAAGCCTGCATCTCTGATGGTATGGGGTTGCATGAGTGCGTGTGGCATGGGCAGCTTGCATGTCTGGAAAGGCACCATCAATGCAGAAAAATATATTCAGGTTCTAGAACAACATATGCTCCCATCCAGACGTCATCTCTTTCAGGGAAGACCCTGCATTTTTCAACAAGATAATGCCAGACCACATTCTGCATCAATCACAACATCATGGCTGCGTAGGAGAAGGATCCGGGTACTGAAATGGCCAGTCTGCAGTCCAGTTCTTTCACCTATAGAGAACATTTGGCGCATCATAAAGAGGAAAGTGCAACAAAAAAGGCCCAAGACGATTGAACAGTTAGAGGCCTGTATTAGACAAGAATGGGAGAGCATTCCTATTTCTAAACTTGAGAAACTGGTCTCCTCCATCCCCAGACGTCTGTTGAGTGTTGTAAGCAGAAGGGGAGATGCCACACAGTGGTGAAAATGGCCTTGTCCCAACTTTTTGGGGATTTGTTGACACCATGAAATTCTGATTCAACATATTTTTCCCTTAAAATGGTACATTTTCTCAGTTTAAACTTTTGTTCCGTGATTTATGTTCTATTCTGAATAACATATTAGAAGTTGGCACCTCCACATCATTGCATTCAGTTTTTATTCACGATTTGTATAGTGTCCCAACTTTTGTAAACATTGCATCAGTCATGTGCCCACCGGCATTCAGCCCAGATATTGAACAGGTGAATAGTAGTTTATTGAGATGCAGAACATATACATCATACAGTACCACTGCCTGCATTTCATGTTTGTCAGTTTCTTAGCAGAAGCAGATCAAACATTGTTCTCCTGGTCTCCCCTGTATTTGTATTTTTCCAGTTAACTTTATTAACAACATCACCTAGAGACAGACTGCCATTTTACAAATCACCTAGAAACAGGCAGCCATGTAAACGTACATACAGTGAAGTAGTTGCTGTAATAACCACAGTGGTTTCCATGATTAGTCCTTTGTAGTTATCCCATGCGTCCAGACACAACAAATACATCATGTAACATTGTTACTGAATGTCAGTGGGGTGTCACATGGCAGATGCCGTGTTTCCTAGGCCATGGATGCATTACACAGGACTGACCCATGAGTTATAGTATTCTAGGCCATGGATGCATTACATGGGACTGACTGATTCATGGGCTATAATATTCTACTGTGCAATTAGGGGTCAACAGCCTGATATAAGAAATGTGTGCAAACAGAATTTTAAATAATGAATATTTGAAAACTCTATGACTTCTTATTATATAAACAAATGTAAAAAAAATTAAAACTGGAACGATCAGAACTCCTAATTTGACTCTAGCACTAAACAGCAGCAGACTGTGCTGGTAGAGAAACACGCCTGTCAGAGTTCGTTGTGTTCGGAAACTGCCGCAGCACGGCCAGGGCCCATTGATTATAATGGGATCCATCATTAGTGCTGAGATTCGGCCAGACAAATACTAATGGAAGCAGCAGTTTATGTCTGGTTGAAACCCTGTTAGTTCCCATTATAGTCAATGGGCTCTGACGGTGAAGGCTAGGTATCTGGCTATGCTGGATACAGTGAACTCACACGCTGTTCCTCTACCAGAACAGTTTACCGCTAGCGTGAAACTAAACTTAGTAGGTAAAACTGATGTACTCCCTTCAAATTTGTGAAGCTGGTGGGCGAAGTTTGGGCTGCATGCAGAAGCCATGGTGGCATGTAAGCAGAGCCTAAATAATTATTAGGACAAACAAGTTTTATATCCAAATGTTTACTGACCTCCGAACGATTTATGAATTCTTCTGTTCCCCTCTTATATTGGCTTACAAATACTAATGCAAAATATTGAAACGCAGAAGTGTGAAAGAAGCCTCAGACCTCTTTCGCATGGGCGTCGCGTGTGAGGGCCAGACAAGATGCGGGCACGTTGCGGGAAAATGCGCAATTTTTCTGCGCGAGTGCAAAGCGTTTTAATGCGTTTTGCACGTGCATGAGAAAAATCGGCATGTTTGGTACCCAGACCCGAACTTCTTCACAGAAGTTCGGGCTTGGGATCGGTGTTCTGTAGATTGTATTATTTTCCCTTATAACATGGTTATAAGGGAAAATAATAGCATTCTTAATACAGAATGCTTAGTAAAATGTCCATTGAGGGGTTAAAAATAATAAACAAATTTAACTCGCCCCATCCACTTGATCGCGTAGCGGATCTCCTCTTCTTTCTACTTTCTTCAGGACCTGGCTAAAGGATGTTTGATGATGTCATTGCGCTCATCACATGGTCCATCACCATGGTGATGGATCATGTGATTAGCGCAGGGATGTCACCACAGGTCCTTTTCATAAAAAAAAAGAAAGAAGACATGCCAGGCTGAGCGTTCAAGTGGATTAAGGTGAGTTTATTAATTGTTTTTTAATTTTTTTTTAACCCCTCCATCACTATTTTACCAAGCATTCTGTATTAAGAATGCTATTATTTTCCCACGTTAGACGGGAAAATAATAAAGATCGGGTCCCCATCCTGATCGTCTCCTAGCAACCACGCATGAAAATCGCACCACATCCACACTTGATTGCGGATGCTCGCGATTTTCACGCACCCCCATTTTCACTTCTATGGGGCTTGCGTGAAAAACACACAATATAGAGCTTGCTGCTATTTTCACGCAACGCATAAGTGATGCGTGAAAATCACCGCTCATGTACACAGCCCCATTGAAGTGAATGGGTCCGGATTTAGTGCGGGTGCAATGCAGTCACCTGACGCATTGCACCCTCACGGAATTCTCGCCCGTGTGAAAGGGGCCTTAGAGGTCTTATTCATTGGTCATATTTTAATAGGTGCCGTGGACAAGACTTTTTTATTATATAAATGCCTCAGCAGCTGTACTGCCAAATTTGCTCCGTGCATTTCTTATGCAGAATGATTTTTTTTTTTAAATACCTTATTTTGTCTTGAAAGGTCATATGTAAACTTGTGTCTTTGTGGATACAGAGTGCAAACAAATCCTGTGTCCAAACCTAGTTATATATCCTCTACCATCTCTTCTTGGCCTACAGACAGTAGAGAGGACAGATAGAAATGAGACAGAGACTGACTACACTCAGAGTGTTTGTAGTCTGTAACCATGGAAACAGGTCTGTATACACAAGTGGATGCCAGCGCCGTACATTTACAGCACTGGGAACTGGGTCTAAAATCCCAGCTCTGTACATGTACGGCAGGCTGATCTGGCGGGTGCAGGTGCTGTGCCCCCCTGATCAGCGGCAGGGGTCCGCACCCCTGCTGTATGCGCCGGCTTCGGTGAAAACACAGAAGCCGGCACATTAACCCTCGCACTGCCGCGGTCAGGGACTCGATGGCAGGGAAGGCAGCCCGATGCCTTCCTTGACAGCCTGTGAGATCCAGCCCCCTGTATCTCACAGGCATGAAGTCTGTAAGTGTATTACAGTGTGTAATACACTTACATCCAATGCATTACAATACAGAAGTATCAATATGCATTGTAAAGGGGATCAAACCCCCAGAGTGGGACCAAAATAAAGTAAGCAAAATTATGAAAAAAAGTTGACATATTAAGTATCGCCACGTCTCTATCGACCGACTCTTTCAAAATATCACATGACCTAACCAACCCCTCAGATGAACACCGTCAAAAAAATAAAAACTGCTAAAAAAAACAATTTTTTTTGTTGTCATCTTGCATTACTAAAAGTGCAACACCAAGTGATCAAAAAGGCGTATGCCCCCCAAAATAGTGCCAATCTAACCATCACCTCATCCCGCTAAAAATGAGCTACTACCTAAGACAATCGCCCAAAAAATAAAAAAAAACTATGGCTCTCAGACTATGGAGACACTAAAACATGATATTTTTTTTGTTTAAAAAATGCTTTTATAGTGTTAAATGTAAAAAGAAATTCAAAAGTAGATATATTACGTATTGCTGCGTCCATAACAACCTGCTCTATAAAAATAGCACATGACCTAACCACTCAGGTGAACACCATAAAAAAGATAAAATAAGGGTACTTTCACACTAGCGTTATTCTTTTCCGGTATTGAGTTCTGTCACAGGGGCTCAATACCGGAAAAAACGCTTCTGTATGCATCAAGATGTCTTCAGTTCAGTCCCTCTTATTGGTATTTGGCTGGCGGGCAAAATTCCGGAACACTTGTCAGATCTGGCATTCATTTCCATTGAAATGTATTATTGCCGGATTTGGTTTCCTGGTCTGCGCATGCGCAGACCTTTAATAATGCGAAAAAAATAATCACTGGATCAGTTTTTCCGGATGACATCGGAAAAAGTCATATGCACCTCAAAATAGCACCAATCAAACCGTCATCCCGCAAAGTGTTTCCAAATTCCGTAAAAGACTTAGGGGGTCAAAGTTCTCAGTACCCCCCTTTATATATTCTTTATAGGGTGTAGTTTCCAAAATGGGGTCACTTTTTGAGGGTTTCCACTTCAGGGGTACGTCAGGGTCTCTTCAAATACAAAATGGTGCCTAAAAACAATTCTAGTGAAATCTGCCTCCAAAATCTATATGGCGCTCCTTTTCTTCTGACCACTGCCACGTGCCCATAGAGCAGTTTACCACCACATATGGGGTATTTCTATAAACTGCAGAATCAGAGTAGTATATATTGAGGTTTACTTTGCTGTTAACCCTTGCTGTGTTGCAATAAAAAAATTAACATAAAAAATCTACAAAAAAAAGTTAAATTTTAAAATTTCACCTCCATTTTCCTTTAATTCTTGTGGAACACCTTAAGGGTTAACAAAGTTTGTAACATCAGTTTTTAATAATTTGAGGGGTATAGTTTCTAAAATGGGGTCATTTATTGGTGGTTTTCATTACAAAATAATTTTATAACTGAATTGGTGCTTAAAAAAATGGTTTTGGAAATTTTGTTAAAAAATCAGAAAAATTGCTTCTAAGCCTTCTAACATCCTAAAAAAAATCTGTCTAAGGCTACATGCACACGAACGTTGTTTTTCTCTGTGTCTGTTCTGTTTTTTTTGCGGACAGGATTCATTTCAATGGGTCCGCAAAAAATGCCGACAGCACACCGTGTGCTGTCCGCATCAGTATGTCCGTTCCGTAGCCCCGCAAAAAAATAGAACATGTCCTATTCTTGTCCATTTTAGGCATTGTTACTATGGATACGCAAAAAAAAAACGGATGGCATACGGTTGTCATATTTTTATTTTATTTTGCGGACCGCAAAACACATAAGGTCGTGTGCATGTTGCCTTAAAAGTAAATTTAGAAAATTGTGAATTTTTCTAAATTTTTGGTAAATTTTGGATTATTTTATAAATAAAGGTGAAATATATTGACTCAAGTTTACCAATGAAGTTCAATGTGTCATGAGAAAACAATCTCAGAACGGCTTGGATAAGTAAAAGCGTTCCAAAGTTATTACCACATAAAGTGACATGTCAATTTGCATACCGGTACGTCATGATGTCCGGGTACTTAAGGACACATGATGTACCGGTACGTCCTGTGTAGTTCCGATCACCGGCGGGCGGTGATCGGTACTGGGTGCCTGCTCAAATCATTGAGCAGGCACCCTGGGACAATGCACGGGGGAATCCTGTGACCCCCCCCGTGTTGGCGATCGCAGCAAACCGCAGGTCAATTTGCTGCGTTTCCGTGTTATTCGGGTCTCTGGGGACCGGATAACCCGGAACAGGATGGTGATCGGTGGTGTGATAATACACCACCAATCACCATCCTGCGATCCTGAGAGGTGATGGTGACATCTGATTGGCTGCAGGGGCAGGTGGGTGGTTCAAATTATCGCAGCACTCCTCTCCTCCTTTCTGTGTCCGGGAGCTGCATCGATTTCCAGAACCCCCATCTGTGCCCAGCACACCCTTCTGACCCTCCACAATGCTCCTTGCTAGCATAGTTGTGGAGAAAAACACTTTTAATCCGCATGCAAATGAGTCTGTGAAGGTGCCCAGGGGCGGCGTTACAACGGCCGGTGCCCAGGCCCCTGGGTCATTTTCATACAAGGGCACTCCCCCTCCGCCGCGTCTGCCCGCCCTTAGTCTCTGTTCTAACCTCTCTCCTCCCGTCCGTAATCCCGCGCATGCGCACGCTAAACTGCGATGCCCCGGCCCGCGTTCATCGGCGCATGCGCAGGATTACGGACGGGAGGAGGGAGGTTAGAACAGAGACTAAGGGCGGGCAGACGCAGCGGAGGGGGAGTGGCTTCGTATGAAAATGACCCAGGGGCCTGGGCACCTTCACAGACTCATTTGCATGCGGATTAAAAGTGTTTTCCTCCACAGCGATGCTAGCAAGGAACAAACGGTGAGCACAGTTTTAATAGGGGGGATGCCGTGGACACAACACTGTTATTAGGTTAATAGGGTGAATCTGCGTGAAAGACACCCTTTAATATTGTTGCTCTTCATAAAAGATCCAGATGCCCAACATGCGGCCCTCCAGCCCTACAACTCCCACCATGCCCTGCTGTAGGCTGACAGTGGTAGGCTCTCTGGGCATGCTAAGAGTTGTAGTTTTGCAACAGCTGGAGAGCCGCATGTTGAGCATTCCTGGCCTAAGCCATAAGAAGATTTCCAACACCCTGAAACTGAGCTTCAGCATGGTGGCCAAGACCATACAGCAGTTTAACATGACAGGTTCTATTCAGCACGTTCTATTCTATTCAGCATGTTCTCAGCGTCATATGCAGAGGATGTCTTATCAAAATAGACGTATGAGTGCTGCCAGCACTGCTGCAGAGGTTAATGGGGTGGGGGGGTGTCACCCAGACCATACGCCGCTCAGTGCATCACATTAGTCTGAATGGCTGTCCCATTGCAAAGCCTCTTCTAAAGATGATGCACAAGAAAGCCTGCAGTTTGCTGAAGACAAGCAGACTAAGGACATGGATTACTGGAACCATGTCCTGTGGTCTGATAAACAGTTCATTGAGGGAACCATGAATGCCAACGTGTACTGTGACATACTGAAGAAGAGCATGATCCCCTCCCTTCCAGAAACAGGGCCACAGGGCAGTATTCCAACATGATAACGACCTGAAACACACCTCGAAGACGACCACTGCCTTGCTAAAGAAATTGAGGGTAAATGTGCTGGACTGGCCAAGCATGTCTCCAGACCTGAACTCTATTGAGCATCTGTGGGGCATCCTCAAATGGAAGGTGGATGAGCACAAGGTCTCTAACATGCACCAGCACCGAGATGTTATCATGGAGGAATGGAAGAGGATTCCAGTGGCAACTTCATGCCCAAAAGCGTTAAGGTAGTGTTGGAAAATAATGGTGGCCGCACTAAATATTGACAGTTTGGGCACAATTTGGCCATTTTTTACTTAGGGGTGCACTCACTTTTGTTGCCAGCGGTTTAGACACTAATGACTGTGTTGAGTTATTTTGAGGGCACGAGCTGTACACTGTTATACAAGCTGTACACTGACTACTTTACATTGTATCAAAGTGTCAGATCTTCAGTGTTGTCCCATGAGAAGATAGAATAAAATATTTACAAAAATGTGAGTGGTGGACTCACTTTTGTTGCCAGCAGTTTAGACATTAATGGCTGTGTGAGTTATTTTGAGGGCAGACCAAATTTGCACTGTTATACAAGCTGTACACTGACTACTTTACATTGTATCAAAGTGTCAGATCTTCAGTGTTGTCCCATGAAAAGTTATAATAAATAAATATTTACAAAAATGTGAGGGGTGAACTCACTTTTTGGAGATACTATATATATTTAATAAGATACGCCTTTAACCCACCCAATCACCTTATCATCTTAGCGCTTCCCCACACAGTAAGGATGCTTCCTTATTGCCACTTGCAATAGCGATGCCCTTAGTGCCCTCCATGCAATTTGATGTCTCCTTAACCCCTTTCCGACCCATGAAGTACTACTACGTCATGGGAACCACTGCAATTTGACGTAATAGTACATCATGGTGATTGCGCGGGCACCACAGCGGTACGCGCGCGATCACTGCAGGGGCCCTGCTGTATCCACCGGCATTGCTATAAAAGCCGGCGGATTAACCCCTTCTATGCCGCGGTCCAAGCTGACCACGACATAGAAGGGGGTTTGTGTCCGGTGAGTGAGGGCATCGAGTCCCCGCGCTGCTGTGGCGGGGACCCGATGCGTGACAAGGCAGCCCGATGCCGTGCAGAGGCTGTCCAATGCCTTGCACCGCATCGGGACCTGCCTTCTACGGGTGCCGAGGAGATCCAGCCTCAGGCTGGGTCTCCTAGGCAACCTGTTAGGCTCCTTTCACACGGGCGAGTTTTCCGTGCGGATGCAATGCGTGAGTTGAACGCATTGCACCCGCACTGAATCCGGACCCATTCACTTCTATGGGGCTGTGCACATGAGCAGTGATTTTCACGCATCACTTGTCCCCATAGAAGTGAATGGGGATGCGTGAAAATCGCAAGCATCCGCAAGCAAGTGCGGATGCATGGTTATAAGGGAAAATAATAGCATTCTGAATACAGAATGCTAAGTAAAATAGGGCTGGAGGGGTTTAAAAAAATAAAATAAAAAAATGTACTCACCTTAATTCACTTGTTTACGCAGCCGGCATCTCTTCTGTCTTCATCTGTGAGGAATAGGACCTTTGATGACGTCACTGCGTTCATCACATGGTCCATCACCATGGTGATGGATCATGTGATGGACCATGTAATGAACGCAGTGACGTCATCAAAGGTCCTATTCCTCACAGATGAAGACAGAAGAGATGCCGGCTGCGCAAACAAGTTATAAGGGGAAATAATACAATCTACACAACCTTGAACCCAAACCTGAACTTCTGTGAAGAAGTTCGGGTCTGGGTACCACATTCCGTTTTTTATCACGTGCGTGCAAAACGCATTGCACTCGCGCGATAAAAACTGAACAACGGAACGCAATCGCAGTCAAAACTGACTGCAATTGCGTACCTACTCGCGCGTGTTTGCCGCAACGCATCCGGACCTTATCTGGACACGCTCGTGTGAAAGAGGCCTTAGTGTATGACTCAGTGTCAAACACTAACAGGCAATGCATTACAATATACAGATGTATTGTAATGCATTGCAGAAGGGATCAGACACCCAAAAGTGAACATCAGAAATAAAGTAAAGAAAAAAAAGTTAAAAAAAGTGTTTTTAATAAAATTAATAAAGTAATAAAATTAATAAAGTTAAAAAAGAAAAAAAGCCCCTTTCCCCTTATTTTATAGTAAAAAACTGAAAAAAAACACATATATTCTTAATGAACGGCTTTATAAATATATCACATGATCCACCCTGTAAAAAAAAAGCAATTTTTGTCACGTTACATCACAAAAATTGCAACAGCAAGTGATCAAAAAGGCATATGCCCCCCAAAACCAATCCAGACCGTCACCTCATCCTGCAAAAAATGAGACCCTACCTAAGAGAATTGGTCAAAAAATAAAAAAGCTATGGCTCTCTGACTATGGATACACTAAAATATCATTCCCTTACGTCCTACCAGCAGCACAGATGGGGTTAACTGCCCCCTGTGGACTGGTAGGACCGGCGGAATTTTTAATGAGCCCAAGAACCAATAAGCGATCTTCAGCTCCCAGAAAGGGAGGAGATCGCCCCCCAGCCCACCGTGTTTTTTTTCTGTCCTTTGGACAGGTGGACTGGCGTGAGGCTCCCCCTTCTGGGAGCTGAAGTGTTTTTTAAGGGGGCTCTCTTGTTACTAGGAGATTGCCCTTTTCTGTTTTCTGCCTTATTGGCTTGCCTTTGTTTGCTTCTAAGAAGCTTATTGCGGCTCTGTATTTACAGGTGTACCTCAGGGGGGGTGACCTCCCTCCCCCCCTCCCCCCTGCCTCCGACCCGGTTTTCGGAGGCTCAGCGGTGCTCCGGTTGCCAGACGCCGTTCCGGCGTCGGCGCCGTGGGCGCCGCCATCTTCCGGAAGTGACGCGCAGGTGCGCAACGTCACTTCCGGTCTTCTCATATCCCGAGCTGTGTTTTTTTTTCTTCTCACCGCTCGGTCTTTCTGCTTGTTCAGGATCCTGAGGAAGACCGGGGCCAAAAGAAAGCACTTGGCCTGTTACGATTGTAACACTCCTTTGGACGACAACTGTCCTTATTCAAGGTGCGAGAGCTGTCGCACACAGGCAACCATGGAACCCACGATGCAGGAGATGTTCCAGTGGATGAAAACCTACGTGGATGATTCCATAAAGGGAGTTGTGCGCCTTCTTAATGAGAGGCTACCAGGATCCTCCCAGACTCCTATGGAAGTGACTGCACCAGTCGAGAGACCCACTCCCTGTTCCGTGGGGTCATCTTCTGAGGAAGAAGAACTAACCTCTTGTTTTTTTCCTCCAGAGAAAACACAGAAGTTGCTGAAATCCATCAGGTCGGGGGGACCATGATGTTGACATGGGGGAGTCCTCCGATCCCGCCGGACGGACACAGCGTGTCTTTAGGGCGGATGAGACCCTTCTCTCTGTGATGCGCACAGAGTGGAGAAAGCCTGAAAAATGTCCAGTCCTCACCAGGAAGTTCAAGCTTATGTACCCGATGACTAAACCCTTGGTGGAATCGTGGGGTTCCGTTCCCAAGGTGGACATGGCGATAAGCCAAGTTGTCCAGGCGCACTCTGGTCCCTGCAGACGATGGATTACCGACCATGGAGTGGTCTCTGCATCCGGAGATCTTCAGGCAGTTAGTTCACAGATGGGGTATGCCAGAGGTGGATCTCATGGCGACCAGGTTCAACGCCAAGGTGCTGAGGTTCTATTCCCTGTACAGGGAAGACAACCCCCTGGCGATAGATGCTCTGACGATACCGTGGAGGTTCAGGCTGGCTTACATCTTCCCTCAGTTTTCCATGATACCGAGGGTATTGACGAAAATCCGTCAGGATCAGGCCTCGGTAATAGCCATCATACCGTTCTGGCCCAGGAGATCCTGGTTTACCCAGCTCATTCAGATGAGTCGGGGACAATATTGGAGACTCCCCCAGAGCAGACCCTGGTGTCGTGGGACACTCATCTCTGCCCAGATCTGCACAGGTTCAACCTGACAGCCTGGAGGTTGATCAGTCCCTTCCCAACATAGAAGGGCTTTCCGAGTCCGTCCTGAAAACTTTGTCGCACTCCAGAGCAGAGTCTACGAAGAAGGCTTATTCCAGAATCATGAGAAACTTCATGTCATGGTGTGATTCCAAACAAGTGGCGTCTGCAAAACCGCCCCTTCCTGCGATACTACAATTCCTTCAAGATGGACTTGATAAAGGTCTCTCTCCAGCTACCTTGAGAGTTCAGATATGTGCCATCTTGGCCTGCCTTAACAGGCCGCATTCTCGGGACCCACTCATCAAACGCTTCCTGAAGGGAGCTAAAAGACTAAAGCCTACTATACTGAAACCTATTCCCCAGTGGGATCTTTCAGTAGTGCTCAGGGGGTTAGCATCTCCCCCCTTTGAGCCATTGGAGGAGGTGGAATTAAGATTTTTGACCTTAAAACAGTTTTTTCTTCTGGCTGTAGCTTCAGCCAAGAGGATTTCTGAACTACAAGCTTTTTCTGCAATTCACCCTTACATCATTTTCTTGCAAGACAGGGTACTCCTGAAGTTTTTACCCTACTTCAGACCTAAGGTTCCAACCTTCCAAAATATTAACCAAGTAATCTCTTTACCAGTTTTGTTTTCAGCCTCCTCCTCTGAGACTCCAGCCAGACATCCGCTGGATATTTCGAGGTGCCTCCAGGTCTATGTGGATAGATCTAGAGAGTTCAGGATAGATGAGAATCTCCTCATCCTGTTTGCCGGTAAGTCTAAAGGCCGTAAAGCGTCTAAAGCTACCATTAGTCGCTGGATCAAGGAAGTCATCAGGGAGTCTTTTGTCTCCCAATCTCTAGATCCTCCGGAGTTTGTGAGGGCCCATTCTACTAGGGCTGTCTCCACCTCTGTTGCGAATAGAAGACTTCTCCCCTTAGAGTTGATCTGTAAGGTGGCTTCCTGGAGCTCTGAGTCAACCTTCATCTCCCATTATAGGATAGATGCTAGGGTGGCAGAGTTTTCGGCCTTTGGGCAGACAGTTCTTAGTTCTGCCAGGCATGAGGACCCTCCCTAGGGGATTCTTCTTGCTATCTCCCCATCTGTGCTGCTGGTAGAACGTATGGGAATCGTTAATTTCTAACGATATTTTGTTTTCCCTTAGTCCTAACAGCAGC
Organism: Bufo gargarizans; assembly: GCF_014858855.1. NCBI lineage: Eukaryota > Metazoa > Chordata > Amphibia > Anura > Bufonidae > Bufo > Bufo gargarizans. The sequence continues at coordinate 121,070,462 of NC_058080.1, forward strand.
ACACAAATATCCCACCCTAGGTACATGATGCTTGTTAAAGACACGGTGGGCTGGGGGGCGATCTCCTCCCTTTCTGGGAGCTGAAGATCGCTTATTGGTTCTTGGGCTCATTAAAAATTCCGCCGGTCGTACCAGTCCACAGGGGGCAGTTAACCCCATCTGTGCTGCTGTTAGGACTAAGGGAAAACAAATTATCGTTAGAAATTAACGATTATTTCGGGTTCAAAAATGCTATTATTGTGTAAAACTTAAATAAATAAGAAAACGTAGACATATTAGGTATTGCCACATCTGTAACTATCTGCTCTATAAAAAAGTCACATGACCTAATCTCTCAGGTAAACGCTGTAAAAATAAATAAATAAATAAAAACTGCGCCAAAACAACCAATTTTCTGGTCACCTTGCCACATAAAGTGTAATAATGAATGATCAATAAATCATATGTACCCAAAAATGGTACCAATAAAAACGTCAACTCTGCCTGCAAAAAACGAGCCCCTGCACAAGACAATCAGCAGAAAAATAAAAAAAATGAGGGCATTCAGAAAATGGAGATACAAAAACCTAATATTTGTTTTAAAAAATGCTTTATTATGTAAAACTGAAACAAACTGTAATGACCGGCAACACGCACAGGGAGTAACACAGGGAAAGCCCTGCCTAAGGGAGAGGGAAAGGTGGTGACCCCCAACTCTCCTTGCGGCTGGCACCTGACTGCCCTGACGTCCCTAGACAGGTTCCTCACCCGTGCGGCGATCACGTGCCTAAACCCTGGCTTTCCCTGAAATGAACCCTAGATAATGAACGGGCCGGTGGGATCGCTAGTCCTCACCACTGCACTAAGAGGGAAACACCAGGGAGAGGACAGACAAACACAGACACCCAGGTGGACGACAACAACTGTCCACAAAGGTCCAACAGGGATCCGGAGGGTAGCGTTCTAAAGCAACAATCAGAAAACGCAGCAACACAGCTCCAGTGGGTCAGAATAGATGTCCAGGCAGGAATCTCTATATCTGGCAACCAGAGAAGAGTGAGAGGGGAATATAAGGAGGATTGGGAGTGCTGGACAAGGAACAGCTGAGAGAAGGAGCTACGGATCCCTGAGTGAGCCAAAAGGGTTTGCAAAGCAAACCCAGAAAGCTACAATAAGGAAACATCCCTATCTTACATAGAGCGTGCAGCCAACCGCTGTGACCTCCTGACCCCGGGTACAACGGAGTCAGGCGTGGCTCTTGACACCCTCGTGACACAAACATCATAGAAAGTAGACATATTTGATATCATTGCGTCCGTAACAACCTGCTCTATAGAAATAGAGCATGATCTAACTTGTCAGATGAATGGTGCTAAAAATAAAATAAAAACAGTGCCAAAACATCAATTTTTTGGTTACCTTGCCTCACAAAAAAACATTATATAGACCAATTAAAAATCATATGTACCCCAAAATAGTACCAATAAAACTGGCACCTTATCCCATAGTTTCCAAAATGTGGTCACTTTTTTGAGTTTCTAGTGTAGGGGTGCATCAGGGGGGCCTCAAATGGGACATGTCATCTAAAAACTAGTTCAGCTAAATCTGCCTTCCAAAAACCATATGGCGTTCCTTTCCTACTGCGCCATGCCGTGTGCCCGTACAGTTTCCGATCACATGTAGGGTGTTTCTGTAAACCGCAGAATCAAGGTAATAAGTATTGAGTTTTATTTATTTTCTCCAAACATGAAGTTGACATATGGGAAATGTAAAGTAATAACTATTATATAAGGTATCACTATCTATTATAAAAGTAGAGAAATAGAAATTCGAAAATTTTTGAATTTTTCATTTTTTTTTGTAAATTTGGGATTTTTTCACAAATATAGGTGAAATATATTGACTCAAGTTTATGACTATCATGAAGTACAATATGTCACGAGAAAACAATCTCAGAATGGTTTGGCTAAGTAAAAGTGTTCCAAAGCTATTACCACATAAAGTGACACATGTCAGATTAGCAAAAAATGGCCTGGGCAGGAAGGTGAAAACAGGCCCGGGGTTAAAGGGGTTGTCTCACTTCAGTAAGTTGCATTTATCATGATATGATAAATGTCACTTACAGAAGTGTGACAACCCCTTTTAGTGGTCCCCAAACAGTGCTCCCCATGAAATTACCCAATTTTGGAAACTATACCTCAAAGGAATTCTTCTAGGGATGTAGTGATGATTTTGACCCGTAGGTGTTTCATAAGATTTATTAAAATTGGTCCTTGAAAATGAAAAATGTATTTCTTTATTCATAAGCACAATATCTGATTATAAAGACACCAGTAATCTGTTAGCTTATAAGCATAGAAAAGTCTATGTGGTGAAGTTATAACTTGGTAGTACAGTGGTCTCTCATATATGTGGAGGTCCTAGGATAGCTTTCTAATTTTTGTTCTGTACATTATCACAATGGATTTTGAACAAAACAATTCAGATGCAGGTGAAGTTCAGACTTTCAGCTTTAATTCAGTGGGTTGAACAAAATGATTGCATAAAAATGTGAGGACCTAAAGCATTTTTTTAAACTCAATCCCTTCATTTCAGGGGCTCAAAGGTAATTGGACAAATTAAATAATTGTAAATAAAATGTTAATTTCTAATACTTGGTTGAAAATCCTTTGTTGGCAATGACTGCCAAGTCTTCAACTCATGGACATCACCAGACGCTTTGTTTCCTCCTTTTTAATGCTCTGCCAGGCCTTTACTGCGGCGGTTTTCTGTTGCTGTCTGTTTGTGGGTCTTTCTGTCTGAAGTTTAGTCTTTAACAAGTGAAATGCTCTATTGGGTTCAGATCAGGTGACTGACTCGACCCATCTAGAATATTCCACTTCTTTGCTTTAATAAACTCCTGGGTTTCTTTGGCTTTATGTTTTGGGTCATTGTCCATCTGTATTATGAAACGCCGACCAATCAGTTTAGCTGCATCTGGCTGGATTTGAGCAGACAGTATGTCTCTGAAAACCCCAGAATTCATCTGGCTGCTTCTGATCTGTGTCACATCATCAATGAACACTAGGGACCCAGTGCCACTGGCAGCCATTAGTGTTGGGCGAGCATGCTTGGCCGAACACCATTTTCACTCAAGCTTGAGTCTCCTCCCCACACGTTTTTTTAATTAACGTTTGGGGAAGTACTGGCCATCACTGTAATGCTGTAGCCATGTTGGTTACTGGCATTACAGTGATTGGCTGGCAGGAACGCGTCATCGGGTGCTATATAGCACCCGATGACACGTGGTTCGGCTCAGTCTTAGTCAGGGAGAGCTGCAGCAGAAGGGACAGATAGTGTAGGGACAGGAATTGTTTAGTGTTGAAAGGTGTTAGAGACCCAAAAGTCATTTTAGGCTCCATTCACACGTGCGTGGTGTGTTGCGGACCCGCATATTGCGGATCCACAACACACCCGCCCGGCACCCCTATAGCGCATCCTAAATATCTGTGACATTCAGCGCAATTGCTTGGCCGCTGGTGACAGCGACATTACCTGCGCTACATTTCCTGTATAACATTCAGTGTAATTTTTTCTTAGCCGCTGGTGACAGCGACATTACCTGCGCTACATCTACTATATAACGTTTGCGCATCCTAAATATCTGTGACATTCAGTCTAACCTTTTCCCCGCTGGTGACAGTGACATTATCTGCGCTACAATTCCTGTATAACGTTTTCCATCCTAAATATCTGTGACATTCAGTCAAATTTTTTCCACGCTGGTGACAGCAACATTACCTACGCTACATCTCATGTATAACGTTTGCGCATCCTAAATATCTCTGACATTCAGTCTAATTTTTTTGCCGCTGGTGACAGAGAAATTACCTGCGCTACATCTCCAGTATAACAATTGTGCATCCTAAATATCTGTGACATTCAGCGCAATTGTTTGGCTGCTGGTGACAGCGACATAACCTGCGCTAAATCTCCTTTTTTCTTAGCCGCTGGTGACAGCGACAGTATCTGCACTGCATTTCCTGAATAACGTTTGCCCATCCTAAATATCTGTGACATTCAGTAAAAAATTTTCGCCGTTGGTGATAGCGACATTACCTGCGCTACATCTCCTGAATAACGTTTTCGCATCCTAAATAATTTTTTCGCTGCTGGCGGCAGTGACATTACCTGTGCTACATCTTCTGTATAACGTTTGCACATCCTAAATATCCATGACATTCCGTCAAATTTTTTCACTGCTGATAACAGCGCTACATCTCCTGTATAACGTTTGCGTATCCTAAATATCTGTGACATTCAGTCAAATTTTTTCCACGCTGGTGACAGCAACATTACCTACGCTACATCTCCTGTATAACGTTTGCGCATCCTAAATATCTGTGACATTCAGTCAAATTTTTTTGTCACTGGTGACAGCGACATTACCTGCACTACATCTCTGGTGTAACGTTTGCGCATCCTAAATGTCTGTGACATTCAGTCTAATTTATTCGCCGTTGGTGATAGCGACATTACCTGCGCTACATCTCCTGTATAACGTTTGCGCATCCTAAATATCTGTGACATTCAGTCTAATTTATTTGCACTTACACTTACAAAACCTGCGCTACTGTACGTGTGACATACTTGTAAGCATATATACCATTTAATATGCTCAAGGCAAGCAGTAAGGGACGAGGAAGTGGTTGTGCTGCTGATGGTGTGCACAGAGGTCGTGGCCCTGGGCGGGGTGAAACTGTGCCTGCTGCCAGAGCACAAGAAACACACTCATCCATGATACCTAGCTTCATCTCCCAGTTTGCAGGGCAGCACAGAACACCACTCTCGAAGTCACACCAGTGCGACCAGATGGTCGGTTGGATTGCAGCAGATAATGCTTCCAGTCGGTTAAGCACCACCCTGTCTTCCACAAAGTCCAGTCTCAGTAGCAAAGAGTCTGGTCAACAGAATCCTCACCCTGATCCTCCTTCCTCCCACCATGGAGAGTGTTGGCAAACAAGTGATCCCACACTCGGTATTCCGAGGAGCTCTTTTCAGCGCCATTCCTTGATTTGGGACTCTCGCCAAGCCTGCTTGAAGAGGGACATGAGGAGATCTTGTGCACTGTTTCTCAAACTCTTGAGCATCCACAGTCAGAAGAAGATGACGGTGGGGAACGGCAATTAGTGTTTCACAAGGTGGATGATGATGATGAGACACAGTTGTCAATAAGTGAGGTTCTTGCTAGGTCAACAAGCCAGGAGGATGACCAGAGTGAGGAAGTGGAAGAGGAGCTGGTGGACGATGAAATCACTGACCCAACCTGGGAAGGTGGCAAGCCAAGCGAGGACAGCAGTACAGAGGCTGAGGGATCCGCACCACTGCAACAGGCTGGAAGAGGTAGTGGGGTGGCAAAAGGGAGAAGGTGGGCCACGCCAAACAGGCCCACAACTGTTCCCCGGAGCCTCTCCTTTGCGGAATCTCCCTTGCCAAGGGGTAGGTGCTCTGCAAGCTTTTTTGAGGAAAGTGTGGACGATAAGAGAATTGTCATTTGCAACCTGTGCCGTACCAAAATAAGCAGGGGCGTAAACATTAGCAACCTCACCACAACCAGCATGATCCGCCACATGGCATCAAAGCACCCTAATAGATGGGCCTGTGTCCACAATCAGTGTCTGCGGGTCACACCACTACCTCCTCTTCCCCTGTGTTACGTGCTGGCAAATCCCCTGTCCAAGACACAGGCCCGGATGCCTCCCGCCCTGCACCTGGACCTTTGCAAGCGCCATCATCTAGCACATACACTTCTGTGTCCCATCGCAGCGTACAAATGTCTCTAAATATTTCACACAGAGAAGATATAGACAGATTCAACCGAATCATGTTATAAATAGAATCAAACTAAGCATAGGAAACGAACGTGACTTTAAAAATACCTTTAATGTCAAAGTAATGGGTATTGGTACAACGGTACCTATTAACTAACAATATGTGATGTAATCCTCTAAGGGAGATATATTAGTAATAATCTGGCGACGGGAAAAAGATCAAGATGAATCAGGAGAGGAGGATAGTCAGGGGACCACAGGGGATACTATCCCTGTAATGCCCTAACCTATCCTCAGCCCAGGGTTGCCCCCTGATGGCGGAGGTTCCCTGTCCCCGTGCCTAATCCTACAATATTGCTGTTAAAACCCTATAGAAGGGGAACATTGCAAATAATCAGAAATCAGATAAGGAAAAAGGATAATACATGAATATAAAGATAATGTCTGGTGTGCCACAGATAATCATACACCAACACTTCTATAGACGAAAAGAAAACCCCTACGCGTTTCACCTAAGGCAAGGATCATCAGGGGGTGAAATTGATAACACAGTAATGAATAATAATAATTGATAATATAGATTTTTACTTAGCTCCCCATCTGGATACACAGAAGCATTGGTTTTGGCTGAATAATGATATCCTAAAAGTATCAAAAATACATGTCATATAAACAGTGCCATATAGAGTGATGCCAGGTGACATACCTTAGATTACTTACATGCTACCAAGAATATTGATAAACCAATGCTCCAGGGAAGCTGGGGAGTTACCCAGCCTATTACAAATCATTTATATTCTATTATTCCTGCCGCTATACTGAGATCCGGATGCCACACGCGTCACTTCCGGTGCTATGGAACGCACCGGTGTAACGCATCACCTGTCTGTGCGGCACTTCCGGTGCTTTGGAACGCACCGTGGAACGCATCCGAAGATTCTATGCGATTGATAGGTCCCAGAGAGGAGCAGTTAATGCGCATGACTGAGACTTAAAGATGCGATCCCAGGTATTGGGCGAGCAGGCTACCTTGTAAGATGACTTAAGCAGACACTGCCTGATGAGCGTAGTGTCATCATAAAGGCCTATATAAGCTGGAGGGATATGAAGATTAGAATAAAAACACACAAATGAGGTATTATTAGTTTAATTAGGATACAAATGTCCTTACCCCAGGCCTTTGAACGAAAGTGCAAATACCCAGCCACCCACCCACAGGCCATAGCACTAAATGCACACCTTTCAAAATTGCTGGCCCTGGAAATATTGCCATTTAGGCTTGTGGACACTGAAGCTTTCCGCAGCCTGATGGCAGTGGCCGTCCCCAGCCATCACTATTTTTCCAGGTGCGCCGTCCCCGACTTACACCAGCATGTGTCCCTTAACATCACCCATGCCCTGACCAACGCAGTTATTGGGAAGGTCCACTTAATAACTGACACATGGACAAGTGCTTTTGGCCAGGGACGCTACATGTCCCTGACGGCACACTGGGTGAATGTTGTTGAGGCCGGGAGTGAGTCGTACCCTGTGATGGCAGGTGCTACCCATGCCAAGGATCCATCAGGATTTCCCCCACCACCTACATTAGTGGCTGCAACGCCCCTTCTCCTCCTCCACCTTCTACTCCACTTCCACCTCTGAATTATCATCTTGCAGCACCAGTCAGCCATCAGTCAGTAGCTGGAAGCAGTGTAGCACTGCAGTGGGGAAGCGGCAACAGGTCGTGCTGAAACTAATTTACTTAGGTGACAAACAGCGCATCGCCACAGAGCTGTGGCAGGGGATAAAGGACCAGACTGAGCTTTGGCTCTCACCACTCAATCTACAACCAGGCATGGTTGTGTCTGATAATGGCTGTAACTTGGTGGCGGCTTTGGAGCTCGGCAAGCTCACACACTTACCATGCCTAGTCCATGTGTTCAACTTAGTGGTTCAGCGGTTTCTCAAAACCTACCCCAATTTGCCTGAGCTACTGTTAAAGGTGCACCACGTGTGTGCCCATTTCCGTAAGTCATCTACAGCTGCCGCCACTCTGGCAATGCTGCAGCAGCGCTTGCAATTGCCAGCTCACCGACTGTTGTGCGATGTGAGCACACGCTGGAACTCCACGTTCCACATGTTGGCCAGGCTTTGTGAGCAGCAGAGGGCAGTAGTGGAATACCAGCAGCAACATGGTCGTCGCCTTTCCAGTCAGCTTCGGTTCTTCATGAGCGACGAGTGGGCATGGATGTCTGACCTCTGTGAGGTTTTACACAACTTTGAGGAATCAACACAGATCAGCGTAACCATCCCACTTCTGTGTCTATTGAAACGCTTGCTGCTCACAATAAAGGCGGACACTTTGCATGTGGAAGAGGTGGAAATGAGGGAAGACATTACACAGGGTGATAGCCAGACCACCCTCCGTTCGTCTTCTCAGCGCGAATTGGATAATAATGAGGAGGAGGAGCAGGAGACGGTTGCCTCCGGTACAGAGGGTAGTTCCCATAGCAGGTTTATTTCATCTGTTCAGCATGGATGGGCCGAAGAGGTGGAAGAGGATGAGAAGATTGAGAGTCATCCTTCTTTTGAGGACAGCGAAGTCTTGTCTGTTGGGACTCTGGCACACATGGCTGACTTTATGTTATGCTGCCTTTGCCCGTGACCCTCAAGTTATATGCATTTTGGCCAACACCGATTACTGGTTGTTCACCCTTCTGGACCCCCGCTACAAAGAGAACTTCTCATCTCTCCTTCCTGTGGTGGAGAGGACTAGCAAAATGTTGCAATACTAGAAGGTCTTTTTGGAAAAATTGCTCCCAAAATTTCCAGTTTACAATGCTGGCGGCAGAGTACGTAGTTCCTTGGGTAACCAAGGAGGGGAAACAAGGGGAACACACAGCAGGTCCAATAGAGGCAAGGCAACACTCTCCAAGGCCTGGGACAGTTTGATGATACTACGCCAGCACCCTCACCCTGATGCGCGGCCTAGTGTCACAGGGAGGGAAAAGTTTTGGAAGATGGTGAAGGAGTATGTAGCAGACCATGTCAGCATCCTCAGTGATCCCTCTGTGCCTTACAACTATTGGGTGTCCAAGCTGGACATGTGGCACGAACTGGCGCTCTACGCCTTAGAGGTGCTAGCCTGCCCTGCCGCCACCGTTTTGTCAGAGCGGATATTTAGTGCTGCTGGGGGCATAATAACTGATAAGTGCATCCGCCTGTCAACTGAAAATGCTGACAGGTCGACTTTTATCAAAATGAACAAGGCCTGGATTGCACCTGACTTCTCTACTCCACCAGAGGAAAGCGGCTGAACATAAAGGCACTTTAAATGTGGCTTTTATGGTGTATTGAATACACTATTCCCATAAACCCCTTCCACCACAAAATAGTGTATATGGTTCAATCTTCCTTTTCTCGTCCTCCTCCATCATATCAACATGCTTATTAGGCTGCCCTTGCTCCTAATGTTTTAGAGGGTCAGCTCAGCCTCAGACCCTCACCCCTAATGTTTTAGATGGTCAGCTCAGCCGCAGACCCTCACCACTAATGTTTTAGATTGTCAGATCAGCAGCAGGCCCTCGCCCCTAATGTTTTAGAGGGTCAGCTCAGCAGTAGACCCTCACCCCTAATGGTTTAGATGGTCAGATCAGCAGCAGGCCCTCCTAATGTTTTTGAGGGTCACCAGCAGGCCCTCGCACATAATGTTTTAAGGCCATCAATCATAATTTTTCAAGGGTGTGTATGATGCCCTCCTTTATGTGTAATAAAGGGTGTATTGGAGTGTCTGTTCCTTGTAATTTTTGACAGCCCTTTCGCTTAGTGCATAGACTTTGAGTGTAGGAGTCCCACTACCTGAACAATTGTACCACAATGTGAATGAGGCCCTCCTTTATGTGATATACAGGTTGTATCGGAGTGCCTCTTCCTTGTAATTATTGGCAGCACTTGCACTTTATATACAAGTAAATATACAGGAAAGAATGTTTTCTAACAATTTTTCCTCTAAAATTTTATCTTCAGTTTTCTACGCATTATTGTCAGTCTGTAAAATGGCGTACTACTCGGACAACATCGTTCCCAGCAGCGACCTGGGAGTCCAAGGGCATCCAGACATCCTCCTCATGCTGTTCCCGAACCATTTTGGTGGTGTTTCCATCAATTTCTGACCTTTTCCTGTGACCCAGACACCTCCCCTCTTCAGAGCAATGGGTGCCTGGTTTAATGCTCGGGTTCTCCCTTTGACTTCCATTGTGCTACTTGCATTGTTCTACTCGAGCACCCGAGCACTTTGGTGCTCGATCAACACTAACAGCCATGCATGCCCAAGCCATCACACTGCCTCCACCGTGTTTTACAGATGATGTGGTATGCTTTGGATCATGATGCTTTTGCCATACTTTTTTCTTTCCATCATTCTGGTAGAGGTTGATCTTGGTTGGTTTCATCTGTCTAAAGAATGTTCTTCCAGAAACGTGCTGTTTTTTTTTTTTTTTAGCAAAGTCCAATCTAGCCTTCTTATTCTCAAGGCTTATGAGTCGCTTGCAACGTGCAGTGAACCCCTGTATTTCCTTTATGCAGTTTTCTCTTTATGGTAGATTTGGATATTGGTACGCCTATATCCTGGAGAGTGTTGTTCACTTGGTTGGCTGTTGTGCAGGGGTTTCTCTTCACCATGGTAATTATTCTGCGATTATCCACCACTGTTGTCTTCTGTGGGCGTCCAGGTCTTTTTGCATTGTTAAGATCACCAGTGCTTTCTTTCTTTCTCAGGAGGTATCAAACTGTAGATTTTGCCACTCCTAATAGTGTAGCAATTTCTCTGATGTTTTTTTTCTCTTTCTCGCATATGAAAGTTGGCTTGTTTCACCTGCATGGAGAGCTCCTTTGACCGCATGTTTACTTTTTAGCAAAATCTTCTAAATGCAAGCACCACACCTCAAATCAACTCCAGGCCTTTTATGTGCTTTATTGAGAATGAAATAATGAAGGAATTGCCCACACAACAACATTTCAGTCAATTGTCCAATTACTTTTGGTCCCTTTGAAAACAGGGTGCCACATGTAAAGGAGCTGAAACTCCTAAACCTTTTGTCAAATGAAATCTAAAAGTCTGGACTTTATGTCCATGATATAACTATGACTTGAATATGTTTTAGTAAGCAGGTAATGAAAACAAAATTTGTGTCAGTGCCAAATATATATGGACCTAACCGTATATTAGTGTTTTTCTGTTATTTTTTTTCTCTTTTTATTTCACCCATATTAAAAGGATATATTATAATATATAATAATAATAATAATAATAATAATAATAATATTAATAATAATAATAATAATAAAAAAGGCCTTACTATATTGAGAATAGTGTTTTTTTTCCCCTCAAAACCTATAACTAGCTTATTCACAGACACAATATATAATTATAAATAAACCAGTAATATTTATAAGCTTTCTAAAAAAAACTTTAATTCTCAATATGATAAGGAATATATACTTTTCTTATTGGTTAAATATGGAAGGGAAAAAAACGTTGAAGTTTCTCCCAAGATTCAAACCTGGGATCGCACTATGCAAAACCATTTACTTAACCACTAAGCTATAACATTACCACATGTACATCCCTGTCTTTTCTATGATTATAAGCTAACACAAATTACTGATGTCTATATTCATATATTGCATTTGTGAATAAAATATTAATATGTACATTAGCTTTCTGAGCAGATCTCAGTGTGGGGAAGCTATAGTACATGGTGTATATAATATTTTCATGCTAGCACACAGCTCTTGGACAGGGCTCTGCTGTCTAGCCCTGTCAATCAAGGGGAGAGGATAGGGGGTGTTACATAGCAGTGCTCAAAGGATTCAGTCCCGCCTCCTGGTTCTCAAACTTACATTTGCATATGAATAGACACAGATTTCTCTGCAGCTGTTTAGCATACAGACAAACGAAAGGTATTGTTTTAATCAGCATGATGAGACCTACCAAGCAGTATGTCTGGTTTAATAGGGTTCACCGTGGTGAGAGGGCCACTTTAATTCTTCATAAGGTTAGGTGGGCAAAAATTGCATTTCTGTAAGTGTTTTTATATTTAATGGGGTTGCCCTTGTGGTATAATATCAAGCAATAGTTTTTTCATGTTTTACTACTTTTGCATCATAAAATCACTTTATCATCTCCAAATTCTAATGCCTATAACATTTTTTTCTGTTTAGGCCTATGAGAGCTTGTTTTATGAGGGATGAGCTGTAGTTTTTACTGTTTACACCTGGCTTTTTGATAGCTTTTTGTAAAAATTTTTGGAAGGTTAGGTCTGAAAAAATTCTATAGCTGTCAGTGCTTATTTTTTGGGGTTTCCCTATGCAATATAAATTGCATAACTTTTTTGCAGGTTGATATGAATATGGTGCTATCAAATTTGTATAGTTTTTTCATTCTTTTTATACAATAAAATACATTTTTAGGAAAGAAAATGTTATTTAGTCTCCATTTTCTAGGATGCATCACTTATATTTTATCTGTACATTAAGCTATATAAGGGCTTGGTTTTTGCAGGACAAGTTGCAGTTTCCATTGGTGCGATTTTGATGTACAAATGGGCTTTTGATCACTTTTTGTTCTATTTGTTTGGTAAGTAGGATGGCTAAATACAGTAGTGCCTGTAAACCCTTCAGAATAATATGCTATTCTGTGGGTCGATAACGATTAGAAAAGTACATTATAGTTTATAGTGTTTTTTTTTTTTAATGTTTTACTACTAACACTTTTTTTAATAAAATCATTTGAATTTCTACGTTTTTTTTATTTAATCTAGGCAGCTGTGTGTTTTTATTGGTAGCTGTAGTTTTTATTGGTACTATGTAATGTATTAGCGGCTCACCCCACAAGTGATGGACAGAACTGGATGCCGAGTGCACTGACAAAGCTCCAAGTACCTATGAAGCAATTGTAAATAGTACGCTCCCCAGACATACAGTTATCTAGTTACAGTGATTTAAGGGAACCTGTCACCTCCAAAAACCATCCCAAGCCGCCAGCAGTACCTGACAGTAGCCGGCAGTGTGTTTCTGACGATCATGTTCTTCCTGAAGGCAGATGTGGCAAAAGCTCTGAAAATGTTCTTTTATCGCCTGCCCGCACAATTTTCTAGTCATGCTTGAAGTAAAGGGGGCAGCGGCCTCCTTGCTTCAAGTCAAGATAACCGTGCCCCCGTCCCTGCCCCTTCGCCTGTGACTGACAGCGCTTATGCACGAGAGTTTGGCTGGCTTTGCCGAACTGCCGTCTGTCAGTCACAGGTGCCACATTATCTCTCTTTAGCCTTTCCACTGTAAACTGCTGACCCTGCAGCCTCTTTGGGTATGTTCACACAGAGTGTTTTCTGTGCTTTAAAAAAAACTAATGCAGAATCTGCATCAGGTATTTTTTTAATGTGTTTTTTTTCTGACGCATTTTATAATTTTTAATGCAGTTTTGCTGTGGATTTTCATTCCTGCCTATTTTCAATGGGGATTCTGGACATGGAACCCGCATAAAGAATGGCCAGGGCGCTTATTTTTTTCCATGGTGCAGTTTATATGCAGCAAAAAAGGGGTTGTCCCATCCGGGCCCCTGAAGTGAAGGGAGAGCGCAATCTGCATGCATGGCTCTGTAAATAGCTGATCACTGGCAATTCCATAGCAGTGAATGGAGATAATGCTGCACATGCACACTGTTATGGGGGATCTGTGGATGACAGACTGTTATGGGGGATCTGTGGGTGACACACTGTTATGGGGGATCTGTGGATGACAGACTGTTATGGGGGATCTGTGGATGACACACTGTTATGGGGATCTGTGGATGACACACTGTTATGAGGATCTGTGGATGACACACTGTTATGGGAGATCTGTGGATGACACACTGTTATGGGGATCTGTGGATGACACACTGTTATGGGAGATCTATGGATGACACACTGTTATGGGGGATCTGTGGATGACACACTTTTATGGGGATCTGTGGATGACACACTGTTATGGGGGAACTGTGGATGACACACTGTTATGGGGATCTGTGGATGACACACTGTTATGGGGATCTGTGGATGACACACTGTTATGGGGGGATCTGTGGATGACACACTGTTATGGGGATCTGTGGATGACACACTGTTATGGGGATCTGTGGATGACACACTGTTATGGGAGATCTGTGGATGACACACTGTTATGGGGATCTGTGGATGACACACTGTTATGGGGGATCTGTGGATGACACACTGTTATGGGGGATCTGTGGATGACACACTGCTATGGGGGACCTGTGGATGACACACAGTTATGGGGGATCTGTGGATGACACACTGTTATGGAGGATCTGTGGATGACATACTGTTATGGAGGATCTCTGGATGACACTGTTATGGGGGATCTGTGGATGACACACTGTTATGGGGAATCTGTGGATGACACGCTGTTATGGGGATCTGTGGATGACACGCTGTTATGGGGATCTGTGGATGACACACTGTTATGGGGAATCTGTGGATGACACACTGTTATGGGGGATCTCTGGATGACACACTGTTATGGGGGGATCTGTTGATGACACACTGTTATGGGGGATCTTTGGATGACACACTGTTATGGGGGATCTGTGGATGACACACTGTTATGGGGGATCTGTGAATGACACACTGTTATATGGATCTGTGGATGATACACTGTTATGGGAGATCTGTGGATGACACACTGTTATGGGGAATCTGTGGATGACACACTGTTATGGGGAATCTGTGGATGACACACTGTTATGGGGGGATCTGTGGATGACACACTGTTATAGGGGATCTGTGGATGGCACACTGTTATGGGGGATCTGTGAATGACACACTGTTATTTGGATCTGTGGATGACACACTGTTATGGGGGATCTGTGGATGACACACTGTTATGGGGATCTGTGGATGACACACTGTTATGGGAGATCTGTGGATGACACTGTTATGGGGGATTTGTGGATGACACACTGTTATGGGGAATCTGTGGATGACACACTGTTATGGGGGATCTCTGGATGACACACTATGGGGGATCTGTGAATGACACACTGTTATGGGGATCTGTGGATGACACGCTGTTATGGGGATCTGTGGATGACACACTGTTATGGGGATCTGTGGATGACACACTGTTATGGGAGATCTGTGGATGACACACTGTTATGAGGGATCTGTGGATGACACACTGTTATGGGGATCTGTGGATGACACACTGTTATGGAGGATCTGTGGATGACATACTGTTATGGAGTATCTGTGGATGACACATTGTTATGGGGGGATCTGTGGATGGCACACTGTTATGGGAGATCTGTGAATGACACACTGTTATGGGGGGATCTGTTGATGACACACTGTTATGGGGGATCTTTGGATGACACACTGTTATGGGGGATCTGTGGATGACACACTGTTATGGGGGATCTGTGGATGACACACTGTTATGGGGATCTGTGGATGACACACTGTTATGGGAGATCTGTGGATGACACACTGTTATGGGGGATCTGTGGATGACACACTGTTATGGGGAATCTGTGGATGACACACTGTTATGGGGAATCTGTGGATGACACACTGTTATGAGGGATCTGTGGATGACACTGTTATGGGGATCTGTGGATGACACTCTGTTATGGGGGATCTGTGGATGACATACTGCTATGGGGGACCTGTGGATGACACACAGTTATGGGGGATCTGTGGATGACACACTGTTATGGGGGATCTGTGGATGACACACTGCTATGGGGGACCTGTGGATGACACACAGTTATGGGGGATCTGTGGATGACACACTGTTATGGAGGATCTGTGGATGACACACTGTTATGGAGGATCTGTGGATGACACACTGTTAGGGAGGATCTGTGGATGACACACTGTTATGGAGGATCTGTGGATGACATACTGTTATGGAGGATCTGTGGTTGACACATTGTTATGGGGGGATCTGTGGATGGCACACTGTTATGGGAGATCTGTGAATGACACACTATTATATGGATCTGTGGATGATACACTGTTATGGGAGATCTGTGGATGACACACTGTTATGGGGAATCTATGGATGACACACTGTTATGGGGGATCTGTGGATGACACACTGTTATGGGGGGATCTGTGGATGACACACTGTTATGGGGGATCTGTGAATGACACACTGTTATTTGGATCTGTGGATGACACACTGTTATGGGGGATCTGTGGATGACACACTGTTATGGAGATCTGTGGATGACACACTGTTATGGGAGATCTGTGGATGACACACTGTTATGGGGGATCTGTGGATGACACACTGTTATGGGGAATCTGTGGATGACACACTGTTATGAGGGATTTGTGGATGACACACTGTTATGAGGGATATGTGGATGACACACTGTTATGGGGATCTTTGGATGACACAGTGTTATGGGGGATCTGTGGATGACATACTGCTATGGGGGACCTGTGGATGACACACAGTTATGGGGGATCTGTGGATGACACACTGTTATGGGGGATCTGTGGATGACACACTGCTATGGGGGACCTGTGGATGACACACGGTTATGGGGGATCTGTGGATGACACACTGTTATGGGGGATCTGTGGATGGCACACTGTTATGGGGGATCTGTGAATGACACACTGTTATTTGGATCTGTGGATGACACACTGTTATGGGGGATCTGTGGATGACACACTGTTATGGGGATCTGTGGATGACACACTGTTATGGGAGATCTGTGGATGACACTGTTATGGGGGATTTGTGGATGACACACTGTTATGGGGAATCTGTGGATGACACACTGTTATGGGGGATCTCTGGATGACACACTATGGGGGATCTGTGAATGACACACTGTTATGGGGATCTGTGGATGACACGCTGTTATGGGGATCTGTGGATGACACACTGCTATGGGGATCTGTGGATGACACACTGTTATGGGAGATCTGTGGATGACACACTGTTATGACTCTGTGGGTGCACAATCTGGTTGGATGACACACTGTTATGGGGATCTGTGGATGACACACTGTTGTGGAGGATCTGTGGATGACATACTGTTATGGAGGATCTGTGGATGACACACTGTTATGGAGGATCTGTGGATGACATACTGTTATGGAGGCTCTGTGGATGACACTGTTATGGGGGATCTGTGGATGACACACTGTTATGGGGAATCTGTGGATGACACACTGTTATGGGGGATCTCTGGATGACACACTGTTATGGGGGGATCTGTTGATGACACACTGTTATGGGGGATCTTTGGATGACACACTGTTATGGGGGATCTGTGGATGACACACTGTTATGGGGATCTGTGGATGACACACTGTTATGGGGAATCTGTGGATGACACACTGTTATGGGGAATCTGTGGATGACACACTGTTATGAGGGATCTGTGGATGACACTGTTATGGTGATCTGTGGATGACACTCTGTTATGGGGGATCTGTGGATGACATACTGCTATGGGGGACCTGTGGATGACACACAGTTATGGGGGATCTGTGGATGACACACTGTTATGGGGGATCTGTGGATGACACACTGCTATGGGGGACCTGTGGATGACACACAGTTATGGGGGATCTGTGGATGACACACTGTTATGGATGATCTGTGGATGACACACTGTTATGGAGGATCTGTGGATGACACACTGTTAGGGAGGATCTGTGGATGACACACTGTTATGGAGGATCTGTGGATGACATACTGTTATGGAGGATCTGTGGATGACACATTGTTATGGGGGGATCTGTGGATGGCACACTGTTATGGGAGATCTGTGAATGACACACTGTTATATGGATCTGTGGATGATACACTGTTATGGGAGATCTGTGGATGACACACTGTTATGGGAGATCTGTGGATGACACACTGTTATGGGGAATCTGTGGATGACACACTGTTATGGGGGATCTGTGGATGACACACTGTTATGGGGGGATCTGTGGATGACACACTGTTATGGGGGATCTGTGAATGACACACTGTTATTTGGATCTGTGGATGACACACTGTTATGGGGGATCTGTGGATGACACACTGTTATGGGGAATCTGTGGATGACACACTGTTATGAGGGATTTGTGGATGACACACTGTTATGAGGGATATGTGGATGACACACTGTTATGGGGATCTTTGCATGACACAGTGTTATGGGGGATCTGTGGATGACATACTGCTATGGGGGACCTGTGGATGACACACAGTTATGGGGGATCTGTGGATGACACACTGTTATGGGGGATCTGTGGATGACACACTGCTATGGGGGACCTGTGGATGACACACGGTTATGGGGGATCTGTGGATGACACACTGTTATGGAGGATCTGTGGATGACACACTGTTATGGAGGATCTGTGGATGACACACTGTTATGGAGGATCTGTGAATGACACACTGTTATGGAGGATCTGTGGATGACACTGTTATTGGGGATCTGTGGATGACACACTGTTATGGGGGATCTGTGGATGGCACACTGTTATGGGGGATCTGTGAATGACACACTGTTATATGGATCTGTGGATGATACACTGTTATGGGGAATTGTGGATGACACACTGTTATGGGGAATTGTGGATGACACACTGTTTGAGGGAATCTGGGGATGACACACTGTATTGAGGTAATCTGTGGATGAACACTCTGTATGGGGGATCTGTGGATGACACTACGTGCTGATGGGGGATCTGTGGATGGACATACATGCTTAGGGGGGATCTGTGGAGGACACAAAACAGTGTATGGGTGGATCTGTGGATGACCACTGCTTATGGGGGGATCCTGTATGGATGACACACGTTAGTGGGGATCCTGTGGAATGACACAACATGTTAGGGGAGTCTGGTGGGATGACACCAACCTGTTATGGAGGATCGTGGATGACACACTGTTAGGGAGGACTGTGGATGACACACTGTTAGTGAGGATCTGTGTATGACATCACTGTTATGGAGGATCTGTGGATGACACATCTGTTATGGGGATCTGTGGATGACACACTGTTATGGGGGGATCTGTGAATGACACACTGTTATGGGATCTTGTGATGACACACTGTTATGGAGGATCTGGTGATGACACACTGTTATGGGGATCTGTGGATGAACACACTGTTATGGGGGATCTGTGGAATGACACACTGTTATGGGGATCTGTGGAATGAACACACGGTTATTGGGGATCTGTGGGGAATCGTGGATGACACACTGTTATGTGGGGATCTGTGGATGACACACTGTTATGGGGGATCTGGGATGACACCTGTTATGGAGGATCTGTGGATGACACACTGTTATGGGGATCTTTGGATGACACACTGTTAGGGAGATCTGTGGATGACACACTGTTATGGGGGATCTTGTGGATGACACACGGTTATGGGGATCTGTGATGACACACTGTTATGGGGGATCTGGGATGACACACTGTTGGGGGATCTGTGAATGGACCACACTGTTATTGGGATCTGTGGATCGACACACTGTTATGGGGATCTGTGGATGACACACTGTTATGGGGGATCTGTGGATGACACACTGGTTATGGAGGGAGCTGGTGGATGACACACTGTTATGAGGGATCTGTGGATGACACACTGTTATGGGGATCTGTGATGACACACTTGTTATGGAGGATCTGTGGATGACATACTGTTATGGAGGATCTGTGGATGACACACTGTTATGGGGATCTGTGGATGACACACTGTTATGGGGATTCTGTGATGACACACTGTTATGGGGATCTGTGGATGACACACTGTTATGGGGGAATCGTGGATGACACACTGTTATGGGGATCTGTGGATGACCACACTGTTATGGGGGATCTGTGGATGACACACTGTTATGGGGGATCTGTGGATGACACACTGTTATGGGATCTGTGGATGACACCTGTTATGGGGGATCTGTGGATGACACACTGTTATGGGGATCTGTGGATGACACACTGTTATGGGGGATCTGTGGATGACACACTGTTATGGGGATCTGTGGATGACCACTGTTATGGGGGATCTGTGGATGACACACTGTTATGGGGAGTCGTGGATGACACACTGTTATGGGGGATCTGTGGATGACACACTGTTATGGGGGAATCTGTGGAATGACCCCACTGTTATGGGGGATCTGTGATGACCACTGTTATGGAGGGATCTGTGATGACCACTGTTATGGGGATCTGTGGATGACACACTGTTATGGGAGATCTGTGGATGACACACTGTTATGGGGATCTGTGGATGACACACTGTTATGGGAGATCTGTGGATGACACACTTGTTATGGGGATCTGTGATGGACAACACTGTTATGGGGATCTGTGGATGACACACTGTTATGGAGGATCTGTGGATGACACACTGTTATGGAGGATCTGTGGATGACACACTGTTATGGAGGATCTGTGGATGACACACTGTTATGGGGATCTGTGGATGACACACTGTTATGGGAGGATCTGTGGATGACAAACTGTTATGGGAGATCTGTGGATGACACCTGTTATGGGGGATCTGTGGATGACACACTGTTATGGGAGATCTGTGGATGACACACTGTTATGAGGGATCTGTGGATGACACACTGTTTATGGGGATCTGTGGATGACACACTGTTATGGGGATCTTGGATGACACACTGTTATGGGGATCTGTGGATGACACACTGTTATGGGGGATCTGTGGATGACACACTGTTATGGGGGATCTGTGGATGACACACTGTTATGGGGATCTGTGGATACACACTGTTATGGGGGATCTTGGATGACACACTGTTATGGGGGATCTTGTGGATGACACACGTTATGGGGATCTGTGATGACACACTGTTATGGGGATCGGTGGATGACACACTGTGATGGGGGATCTGTGGATGACATACGTAGGGACTGGGAGCACACTGTTATGGGATTGTGGATGACACACTGTTATGAGGGATTGTGGATGACACACTGTATGGGGGATCTGTGGATGACACACGGTTATGGGGGATCTGTGGATGACACACTGTTATGGGGGATCTGTGGATGACACACTGCTATGGGGGACCTGTGGATGACACACAGTTATGGGGGATCTGTGGATGACACACTGTTATGGAGGATCTGTGGATGACACACTGTTATGGAGGATCTGTGGATGGACACACTGTTAGGGAGGATCTGTGGATGACACACTGTTATGGAGGATCTGTGGATGGACCTACTGTTATGGAGGATCTGTGGATGACACATGTTATGGGGGGATCTGTGGATGGCACACTGTTATGGGAGATCTGTGAATGACACACTGTTATATGGGGATCTGTGGATGATACACTGTTATGGGAGATCTGTGGATGACACACTGTTATGGGAGATCTGTGGATGACACACTGTTATGGGGAATCTGTGGATGACACACTGTTATGGGGGAATCTGTGGATGACACATGTTATGGGGGGATCTGTGGATGACACACTGTTATGGGGGATCTGTGAATGACACACTGTTATTTGGATCTGTGGATGACACACTGTTATGGGGGATCTGTGGATGACACACTGTTATGGGGATCTGTGGATGACACACTGTTATGGGGATCTGTGGATGACACACTGTTATGGGGGATCTGTGGATGACACACTGTTATGGGGAATCTGTGATGACACACTGTTATGAGGGATCTGTGGATGACACACTGTTATGAGGGGATATGTGGATGACACACTGTTA
The DNA here is from genome assembly GCF_014858855.1 of Bufo gargarizans. NCBI lineage: Eukaryota > Metazoa > Chordata > Amphibia > Anura > Bufonidae > Bufo > Bufo gargarizans. The sequence continues at coordinate 121,092,034 of NC_058080.1, forward strand.
TGGGGATCTTTGGATGACACAGTGTTATGGGGGATCTGTGGATGACATACTGCTATGGGGACTCTGTGGATGACACACAGTTATGGGGGATCTGTGGATGACACACTGTTATGGGGGATCTGTGGATGACACACTGCTATGGGGACCTGTGGATGACACACGGTTATGGGGGATCTGTGGATGACACACTGTTATGGGGGATCTGTGGATGACACACTGTTATGGAGGATCTGTGGATGACACACTGTTATGGAGGATCTGTGAATGACACACTGTTATGGAGGATCTGTGAATGACACATGTTATGGAGATCTGTGGATGACCACTGTTCTGGGGGATCTGTGGATGACACACTGTTATGGGGGATCTGTGGATGGCACACTGTTATGGGGGATCTGTGAATGACACACTGTTATATGGATCTGTGGATGATACACTGTTATGGGAGATCTGTGGATGACACACTGTTATGGGGAATTTGTGGATGACACACTGTTATGGGGGATCTGTGGATGACACACTGTTATGGGGGGATCTGTGGATGACACACTGTTATGGGGGATCTGTGGATGGCACACTGTTATGGGGGATCTGTGAATGACACACTGTTATGGGGATCTATGGATGACACACTGTTATGGGAGATCTGTGGCTGACACACTGTTATGGGGATCTGCGGATGCCACATTATGGAGGATCTGTGGATGACACTGTTATGGAGGAGCTGTGGATGACACTATTATGGGGATCTATGAATGACACACTGTTATGGGGGATCTGTGGATGACACTGTTATGAAGGATCTGTGGATGACACACTGTTATGAGAGATCTGTGGATGGCACACTGTTATGGGGGATCAGTGGATGACACACTGCTATGGGGGATCTGTGGATGGATGACACACTGTTATGGAGGATCTATGGATGGCACTGTTATGCAGGATCTGTGAATGACACTTATGGGGGACCTGTGGATGACACACTGTTATGGAGGATCTGTGGATGACACACTGTTATGGAGGATCTGTGGATGACACACTGTTATGGAGGATCTGTGGATGACACACTGTTATGGGGGATTAGTGGATGACACACTGCTATGGGGGATCTTCGGATGACACACAGTTATGGAGGATCTGTGGATGACACACTGTTATGGGGGATCAATGGATGACACACTGCTATGGGGGATCTGTGGATGACACACTGTTATGGGGGATCAGTGGATGACACACTGTTATGGAGGATCTGTGGATGACACACTGTTAACGGTCAATACATTTTTATTGAGATTTTCAAAAAGCAAAATCACTGCTTACAGTTAAACATGTAAACCTTGTAAGAAAAATAAATAAGATCAAGTAAAATACAAAATAACAAAGATATCAGTACAATACAGTGTACATATGATGTCCAAAACAGAATCTAACAGTTTTGATAAATGTTCCAACACACAGCAATGAGCGCAGCTACCTTGTAGTAATAAACAAAACAAAAACAAAACAAAAAAAACAGCATGAAGGAGCAGTGTCCCACCGGCGACAGTGCCATCAAGGAAAAGACTTGAGAGGAGCAGGACGGGAAAAATAAGTTACCACAAACATTCAGGCAATGCAATTGCAAATCTGCTAGATAGCCATCGAACCCAATGATTATGTGAACGGATGCGGGCAGAGGACGAAAGACCAAATACCATTTCACAGTGCATGTGGTGGTTAACTGATTGGATTACATCGGCTATTGAAGGAGTATGTGCCCGTTTCCATTGTCGGGCGATAACATTACGAGCAGCGGACAGAATATGAGCCACCACCCAACGCACCTTTGGAGCAACCACCGCCAGGCCCAGCCCAAGGGTGGAAAGGGCAGGGGTAAGGGTAAGTTTGGAGTCAGTGACCCGATGGATCAGGGTATCCATTCTATACTGCATTTCCTCCAACAAAGAGGTGAGTAACCTGGTGAACAGTGAGGTAACCTATTAGGGGTTAAATACCACCGCAATTGGATCCTTCTGGCCTGCTCAACATGATTTAAACATTTGGATCATTTGAAGGACCAGTACATTGAGTCCTTCCTTTGAGCATCAGTAAACCCGAAGTTTAGCTCTTGTTCCCACCTGAACATATATGGCTGTTTAACATCAGCTTGTCTTAAGAAAAGCTCAGAGTACTAGGATGATAGTCTAAGGCGGCATGGTGTGGCAGCTGTAATATATTCTTGACCAATATTAGTACTGGAGTGAAAGTGAGGTTGCGGGAGACTATTTAGCAAGTGTCTAATTCTGAGAAACTGGTAAAATTGAGAGTGTGGAAGAGAGTAGGTAGAATGCAGGGACTGAAAGTCTACCAGGGATGAGCCTGAGTATAGGCAACTGAGATAGTGTATCCCGCTATTGGACCATACTGTTAGGTCCAGGTCCGGGGTATGATATACTAGTGAAACTAGGGGAATTTTTTCCCTTGGGACGCTGAACAGTTTTAGAGTATCCGTGACGTGTGCCCAAATAAATAACGTTGCTTGCATTGTAGATAGTGGTACACTGAAACAAAATCGTTTCAAGCTATAAGCGGCTAGGAGAGCAGGCAGGGACTGCTGTCTAGCGTACGTCTCCTCTATTTGCAACCATTTTTGAGGCGTGGACGGGGACCACCATTCCAGCGCTTGTTCAGTCAAATTAGCTAGGTAGTATTTGTAGAGGGAGGGGACCCCCAAGCCACCCGATTTGATAGAGGGGTAAAGGGAAGTTTTCGGGATTCTAGGGTGCTTGCTTTGCCAAAAAAACTTGGAGAGGTCCGTTTGGAGTTGTGTGATGAGTTTTTTAGGTATTTGCAGCGGGAGACACCTGAAAAAATATAACACTTTTGGTAAGGAAAGCATTTTAGCTGCATTGATAGGCGCCATCCAGGAGAGCTGAACATGTGCCATGTGGGAATAATCAGCCTGTAGCTCCGCCCTCAGGTTTTTGAAGTTAATGGAGATTGTTTCCGCCACACTGCGGGCAAGTTCCACCCCTAGGTATGTAACAGACCTATTCTCCCACTAATAAGGGTAAAGTTGTTTTAGCCTACCGACGGTACACTCCGGAATAAAGAAATCCAGTACTTTAGTTTTAGTGATATTGAGCTTGTAGTACGAGCATTTTGAAAACTTTTGTAACACTCGGGTTAGAGCAGCCAGAGAGCTTTCTGGGTTTGTTAAGGTCAGTAATACATTGTCGGCATATAATCCGATCACATGAGACGTCTTACCTATTTTAATTCCCTCAATTTGGGGACAGGTTCTAATTGTGGCCGCCAGCGCAAATATTAGCGGCGACAACGGACACCCCTGCCGGGTTCCATTGGAGATCTTGAACGAGTCAGACACAAAACCAGAGGCTAGTACTTTGGCGGTTGGATTTGTGTATAAGCCCAAAACGGCTGCGAGGATATTTTCAAGCAGACCAAATGACTGGAGTATATGACCCAGGAACCCCCAATGCATCCTATCAAAGGCTTTTTCTGCGTCTAGGGAAATGAGCATTGTGGGGTTCCTGGATTTTGCTGCTAGTTTCACCAGATTGAGCATCCGCCTAGTGCCATCTCTGCACTATCTCCCTGGGACGAAACCAACTTGATTTAGATCCACAAGGGATGGGAGATATTTATTGATGCAGGTTGCTAAAATTTTAGTTTAAAGTTTTAAGTCCGAATTGAGCTAGGATATGGGATGGAAATTGGCAGGGGTGTCAGGAGATTTGCCCGGTTTTGGGAGAGTAACCACTATGGCGGAGAGATTTCTGTGGGGATTAAACCTGTATTAAAAAGGTAGTTATAAAGGGAACACAGATGGGGGAGAAGCTGAGTCTGAAATACCTTATAATAATTTATTATATAGCCATCGGGCCCTGGGGCTTTACCGATTGGGGTAGATTTGAGAGCTGTCGCTATCTCTTCTTCAGTGATAGGTAGGTTAATTGAGGCTAGGTGAGCATCTGATAATGTAGGCAGGTTGAGGGTGCCCAGAAAAGAGGTCATATCTATGTCATCAGGTTGGGGAGTTGAGGGGTCATCTTTAAGGTTATACAGTTTAGCATAGCATGAGGCTAACGCGTTTGATATTTCTTGCGGATGCGTGATAGTGTTGCCCTCATGGTGTAACTTTTCAATCCTAGAATTTGCAGCCCTTTTCTTGAGTCTATTCGCTAGGAGGGAGCCAGCCCGGTCCCCCGTGTGATAGTAGGTGGTTTGTATCCCGCGTAACGATTTTTCACGATTGTATAAGAGGAGCGACCTAAGATGCGACTGATGGTTCCGCAAATCAGACAAATGTGCAGGGGTGGGGTCAGCTTTATATCGTTCTTTCGCTGTTTCTAACTGCAGCAGGGCGTTTTTAAGCTGTTGGTCTCTTAATTTTTTCCTTAGAGAGGCAAACTGAAGGAGGATTCCCCTCATGAATGCCTTGTGGGCTTGCCACAGGGTAGAAGGTGAGATTTCTGGGGAATTATTGAGTGTGAAGAATTCAGAAAGGTGAGTTCTGAGTTCCTCCAGCCGCTTGGGACATTTGAGTAAGTACTGGTTCAATTACCATGGGGGGGGGGGGGGGATTGGTTTGGCAATCCTGTGGCTATTAGTAAGGAGATTGGGGCATGATCCAACCAGGTGGCTACCAAGATATCAGAGCTGACTACATTATGCAGAAGATCCCTAGAAACTAAAAAATAATCAATTCGGGATTGCGAATGATGCGAGGATGAGATGTGTGTGAAATCACGTTCTCCCCCGTGCTGGTAGCACCAGATGTCGTGCAATCCAGAAGTCTTAAGTGACTTCCTCAGATCATCGTGTAGGACACCAGCACGGGAGAGGCAATCCACCCCGCATCAATCGGAATATTAAAGTCCCCTCCCATTATAATAGCGCCCCTTGCCACCTTTTGTGTTTTTTTACAGATCTTATTGAAGAAAGACTTCTGTCTAACCGTCAGCACAACTAAGTATAAAAACTGCAGGGGGCCCCTTTCAGAAACAGGGGCCCTGGGCAATTACCCTGTTTGCCCCCCCCAATGCCAGCCCTGTCCCTACCTTAAAGTGAGCCTGTTGCCTCAAGAATTTTGTGCAATTTATGGGCAGCGTGTTAAAGAGGAGAAACTGAATAGATTGATATATAGTCTTTGGGAAAATATTCAGTATAACTTGTAATTTATTCAATACAATCCCTGCTCTTTCTCTGATTGGGAGTCCAGTGGGTTGTCTGATTCCTGCAGATCAGACTGTTCAATGTCACAGGTTCACTTTAAAGGATGAAGGTTTCTGTAGAGGAACTCAAAGTTGTCCACCTTATCGGGCCTTTTGGCTAGACCCCTTCACCATGTCACTAGACCTTTGAACGGAAGCACACTAATCTGCTCCCCGACGCTCGGTCCTGGCTCCTTCAGTCCGCTGCTGCACTCTGGTCCCCACCTGTAAACTTCCTGTTTGATGGGGGCCACGTGGCCAATGACTAGCCACAGCATTGGTCTTTCCCCCATGAGACACTTGACCCAGTGATGTGATGCATGGGGGACATGTCACTGCTTCCTTCTGTAGTATGCTTCCTTCTGTAGGTCTGGTGACGTGAGGGAGGGGGGATTGGCCCAAAATGCTTCATCCCTCTACTTCTAAAGTGTAATATGAACCAGCCCTTCTTATACAGAAAATGTCCCAACATGTCACCAATCAACAAAGTTGGCCATGAATCTCTTGTGATTGACACAGATTTACCAATGAGCAGCTTTAATGAATTGAAAATAAAATGGCCGATATAAGTACAGAATATCACCTGTAAATGAATATGTTAATTCAATAGTGTAATAAACCAGCCCAGTATATAATGACTGGCAGGATAAACATTGCTCAATAAATGCCTTCATTAATGTCATACATCTCTGTATACACAGCTCCTAAGCTTTCTCCACTCAGAACCACCTTCAATAACTGCTCACATACTGTCTGGAATTCACTGGAGAGGAAGTGAGAACGTGAGCTTATTAGCTAAGGTTTCAGAAAGCAACTAAAATAAAGACTGCCCTTAACCCCTTAAGGACCAAGCCTGCTTTGCTCTTAAGGATCAGGCCAGATTTGAAAAAATCTGATATGTGTGAACATTTTTGAAAATATCTCTTCCAAAAAAATATCTCCCAAGGATAGAAAACCAGCTTGCTAGTGCCTCATAGCTGGTCTCTTTAAGGAGACCCAGCACCCACCCTGACATTGTAATGGTTTGGTGTATCTGAGTTATTCTGACACTGTTTTCTGGTGACATACTGTACTATACTTTACCACCATTTTCCTGCATGACGCACGTGATTAAGCTAGTCGTGCAATGCTTTTTTAAAAGGTGCACTGGCTTATGGAAGGTACTGGTAATGTCCAAGAGACTGTCCTCACATTTCAGCCCTTCTTTCGTGGCGAGGAACTCTCTCCTGAAAAGAACGGTCTTCTGGAACACAAGGCGGGGCAACACAAGTAGGTGGCGTCAGCAATACCATCCCAACAGAACCAAATAACACAGTGTAGCACAACTATGGAGCAGGGGCTTAGGGGGTGAGGTCACAGCAGTTGAATTAGGAGGGCATATGCGGTCACTTGCTGGGTAAATACGCACCTGATTCTCACAGCATTATTTACCAGCATTATGTACGTGGTCATCGGCAGAGAGGAGGACGTGGGTGGCCCCCTGGGCATCGGCCCACTGGGAAATTTCCCTGTACGGTCTATGGCCAATCCGTCCCTGCCTGTAGCTATTGAGGACCCAAAGGAGAAAGTCCTATGGAGGATGAGAAGTCAGTGGTGCAGAAGAAGGAAGATGATGATGATGACACTGGCCACAACACCCAATGATCTCAGTGCGGGGCGAAGCCAGCAATAACTGGCTCCTTGGGCACACTGACCAGAATGATAGGCTGCATGCTTGCCTGCTTACGTAGTGACAGGCAATCATATCATTCACATTAAGCAGCATGATAATTAGAGGATAGCCTTGCTTTAAGACCTTCTCTAGCAAAGCAAAATGGGGGAATGTTTACCGCCTGCTGAAAGGAAACACATTGTATGCAGTTTGCCACGGCTTTTGGGGAGCAGATGCCTGCCACCAGCATGTCTGAAAGTAAGCTCAAGGGGAGTTTCCTTTCTGCTGCAGCTCAGGGGCCGTGTCCATGCTCTCCCTATCACAGCTCAAGAGGCAGATGAGGGATGAAACTGAGCATGTGCGGCCTTCTCAGTGAGCGGGTCAAAGAAATGAGAAAAAAACAAAACAGCAGGTAGCACTATACAGGTACATTTTATTGAATAACTCAGTGGCTATGCTAAATTTTTAACTACATGCAATTACAAAAGTATTCAGATCCAAGTACTAATTTAAAAACTGTGACAACCCCTTTTAGGGCTCTTTCACATCTGCGTTCTTTTCTTCCGGCATAGAGTTCCGTCGTCGGGGCTCTATGCCGGAAGAATACTGATCAGGATTATCCTAGTGCATTCTGAATGGACAGTCCGTCCTTCAGAATGCATCAGGATGTCTTCCGTTCCGGACGGAACGTTTTTTGGCCGAAGCAAATAGCGCAGCATGCTGCGCTTTTTGCTCCGGCCAAAAATCCGGAACACTTGCCGCAAGGCCGGATCCGGAATGAATGCCCATTGAAAGGCATTGATCCGGATCCGGCCTTAAGCTAAACGTCGTTTCGGCGCATTACCGGATGCGACGTTTAGCTTTTTCTCAATGGTTACCATGGCTGCCGGGACGCTAAAGTCCTGGCAGCCATGGTAAAGTGTAGCGGGTAGCGGGGAGCAGCATACTTACCATCCGTGCGGCTCCCGGGGCGCTCCAGAGTGACGTCAGGGCGCCCCAAGCGCATGGATGACGTGATCGCATGGATCACATGATCCATGCGCATGGGGCGCTCTGACGTCACTCTGGAGCGCCCCGGGAGCCGCACGGACTGTAAGTATACTGCTCCCCCGCTCCCCACTACTACTATGGCAACCAGGACTTTAATAGCGTCCTGGCTGCCATAGTAACACTGAACGCATTTTGAAGACGGATCCGTCTTCAAATGCTTTCAGTACACTTGCGTTTTTCCGGATCCGGCGTGTAATTCCGGCAAGTGGAGTACACGCCGGATCCGGACAACGCAAGTGTGAAAGAGGCCTAAGGCATAATTTTTGGGGGCTTGGTCCTAACAAGTGACCCTTTCTTCTGACAAGTAGCACTTGTGTATCGTAAAGGCAGGCATTGTGCCCCATAAAGGAATGATTTTTGAACACTTGGTTTCCCAACAAGCCACAGTTTTTTTCCCATGACACCATGTGTGTTTAAACACCATCTGCCCCCGATAAGGGAACATTTTTGCAAGCTTTGGAATATGAAAAAGAATGACATGCGAAAGTGTTGTCATTAACGCTGTCATCCAAGAGTTTGCCCATAGCTATGTATATAGAGAATATTAGGAAATACTCAGGGCCCAATAAAATCAGTGATTTGACATGCCAGGTTCTTTAGAGCAAGAGACTCCAGATGAAGCTCATAAATTGGGGACCCCCTTTTAATTAATTTGTAAAATCCCAGTATTGTATTAAAATTGTTTCCAGACGATTCATTTAGATTGAAACATATTAGGTTGACTGAATGATAACTTTCATATAGACATCGCAGAATAGTGAAAATGTTTATTATGTTTTAATTGCCAGTGATTACATGTAGATTATCTGTTAAGCACAAAATGACAATGCGATGTGCAGAAAATATTGCAAATTAAATATATTTGTATAAATAACAGATGCCTTCGCAGCTAAAGTTAGTGACCTAGTGTGATATTACACACTATGTAATAACTGATTCTGCTGACTATTGGTTCACTCTTCATGATATTAACTATATCATAGTAATTGTAAAAGCATTTGTTTAAGGACCTATTCACACAACCGTGGGACCAATGTGCCCTTGTTGGGGACTGCAAACCACGGGGTTCACAAAACAAGTGCACCGACTGTGTGAACTCCGCAAGATGTGGCAAAAGATAGGACATGTTCTATGGAGACGTGGACCCGGAGTCCCATGGAAACACACGGGAAGTTCACGAGAATATATATTGCATATTGTATTACATGTCATGTAATTTCATGTGATATTACTAAAGAGAAAATGCATAGACTGCCAGTGATCTTACATCCAATGCAAGAACAGTTTTATTACTTACGAGCTGAAGGACCCGGCTTCGCTTGGGTATATTTAATCAATTTAATTTAGTGTTTGTGTGTGTTGTTAAAAGATATCAACACTATCCACTATAACAGTGACATCTACAGCACCCCGCCCCCTTAACAGTGACCTCCACAGCTCCCCACCCCTTAACACTGACCCCCCCTCCACAGTGCCCGCCCCTTAAAATTGGACCTCCACAGCTGCCCACTCCCTTAAATTTGACCTTTACAGCAGCCTTCCCCTTGTGAGTTTTACAGCACACCACCCCCTTGACAGTGACCTCCACAGGGGCCTACCCCCTTAACAGTGGCCTTTACATCAATTTACCCCTTAACACTGACCTTTATAGCGGACCATCCCTTTAACTGTAACCTCCACAGCAGCCCGCCCCTAGGGTGGCCAGAGGTCCAGTTTTAGGCCGGACAGTCCGGCTTTCAGACTCTCTGTCCTCCATCTTTTGCAGGGCCTGGACGGACACAAGGATGTCCTCTGAGTGTGAGCTGCAGGGAGAAAATCACCCTCCCCCCCCCCCCCCCCCTGCAGCTGACAGAAGTAAATTTTTAACTTCATTTTTTCAATCCCTGTTGGCTGAGGAGTGGGAGGGGACATGGCCTAACCAGATCGGGACGTATCCTTTTGCTCACTCTAAGACAGCAGCACTGTGCTTTTTGATTGTGAGCTGCAGGTAGAAAGTCACCCTCCCCCACAACCCTGCAACTGACAGAAGTTGATTTTTACCTTCATTTTTTCAATCCCCATCGGCGGAGTGGGAGGGGTGTGGCCTAACCAGATCAGGGCGTGGCTTAACAGGACCTGGGTGCGGGCTTTTAAGTTCGTCTTTTGAGGGTGGACACATTATGGTAGGGGGCGTGTCTGGACCCCTTCTCGCAAGAGTGATACCCCTCTGGGCACCTTACTGGCTCATTTGCTTACCAAATAAACTGGATTTTCAGAGGATAAAAACATCTATTGCTGGAACAATGGCACATCTTGAAATAAGGTACTAAGTGCTATTAGGCCATGGCTTTACTTCAATAGCGATTATCCTAGTGACAGATTTCCTTTAAAGCTCATCTACAGCAGTAAAGAAAAATGTCTGCGTTGTTATGGAAACCTGGTGTACAGCTGTGTATGTGGAGACTAACGGCCTGTGAGCTTCTATTGGCTGATGAGGGTCATGTGACCAAGCTTCTATTGGCTAATGCATTTTTTGGGAATATCTCAGGAACGATACGTCCTAGAGAGCTGAGACCTGGTCTAAAACCTTCCCGGACACCTGATGTACCTGTGTGCCAATTTTTTTATTGTAAATGCGACAGTGCGGATTCCTTTAGTGGACATACATACATACATACATACATACACACACATACACTCAGTTTTATATATTAGATGCATTATCATTTTGTAGTTTAGATCCTTAATGGTTGGTCTTTCTCATCAGGTTCATCTTCGCTACTTGTAGATTCTTCTCCAAATAGATCTGTCCCTACATAATAAGAGCTGTCTTTATCTTTGGACGCAATCTTGAGGGTGACAAGTGAAGGTGTATCGCTCATGCCAATCAGAATGGTTTTTCTGTCAGCAGCTAAGGTCAAACAACAGATTTTACTATCAGGGGTAAAAACTGAAACCACAGTTCCATTGTCCAGGTCCCACAAGCTGACATCACCTATGGATAGACAAAACATAGAACACAATGTCTATCTTTCATGTAAACCATCAATATAGATGTTCTCATTCAAAGAGTTTTCTTTATTTTCTTGACTATAAAAATTGTAGATTCACACTGAAGGCATCAAAACTATGAATTAACACACGTGGAATTATATACATAACAAAAATGTGTGAAACAACTGAAAATATGTCATCTTTTAGGTTCTTCAAAGTAGCCACGAAAAAGTAGCAAGAAAAAAGCAGCTAAGTAAAGAAAAACTAGTGGCCATCATTACTTTAAGAAATGAAGGTCAGTCAGTCCGAAAAAATTGGGAAAACTTTGAAAGTGTCCCCAAGTGCAGTCACAAAAACCATCAAGCGCTACAAAGAAACTGGCTCACATGCAGACCGCCCCAGGAAAGGAAGACCAGTCTAATTGACACCCGGCTCATGCCAGACTGCATAGAGGCGGGCTTAGGGCAGGGGAGTTACAGCCTGGAGTGAGGGAAGGGCTACCCCCTTGACTTCTATCGTGACTTGTGATGCTGGAGAAGAGTACTTTATAAGGTGATTTTTTCATGCATATACATGGCAGAAAAGCGGGAAAAGACTGTATGATAACACAATGAGGATGATCTATAAGGTACTTTTGATAGTTTATTAAGTGAAATGCAGGTGAAAGGTTCGCTTTAAGAGGAGAATGTGTGAATCAGGCCTTCATGGTAGAATATCTGCTAGGAAACCACTGCTAAGGACAGGCAACAAGCAGAAGAGACTTGTTTGGGCTAAAGAACACAAGGAATGGACATTAGACCAGTGGAAATCTGTGCTTTGGTCTGATGAGTCCAAATTTGAGATCTTTGGTTCCAACCACCTTTTCTGCGTCGCACAAAGACACGGTGGTTGGAACCAAAGATCTCAAATGGACGGATGGACTCTACATGTCTGGTTCCCACCGTGAAGCATGGAGGAGGATGTGTGATGGTGTGGGGGTGCTTTACTGGTGACACTGGTGGGGATTTATTCAAAATTGAAGGCATACTGAACCAGTATGGCTACCACAGCATCTTGCAGGGGCATGCTATTCCATCCGGTTCACGTTTAGTTGGACCATCATTTATTTTTCAACAGGACAATGACCCCAAACACACCTCCAGGCTGTGTAAGGGCTATTTGACCACGAAGGAGAGTGATGGGGTGCTGCGCCAGATGACCTGGCCTCCACAGTCACCGGACCTGAACCCAATCAAGATGGTTTGGGGTGAGCTGGACCACAGAGTGAAGGCAAACGGGCCAACAAGTGCTAAGCATCTCTGGGAACTCCTTCAAGACTGTTGGAAGACCATTTCAGGTGACTACCTCTTGAAGCTCATCAAGAGAATGCCAAGAGTGTGCAAAGCAGTAATCAAAGCAAAAGGTGGCTACTTTGAAGAACCTAGAATATGACATATTTTCAGTTGTTTTACACTTTTTTGTTATGTACTGTATGTAAGGGCTCATGCACACAAAAGTACTTTTTGTCTGTATCTGATCCACATTTTCTGTGGATCGAATGCGGACCAATTAACTTTAATGGGGATGCAAAAGATGCGGACAGCACATGGCCCTGCAAAAAACTTAGAACATGTCCTACTCTTGTCGGTTTTACAGACAAGCATAGGACAGTTCTATAGAGGGCAGGGTGTTCTGTTCCGCAAAATGTGGAACACATATGGCTGGTATCCGTGTTTTGTGGATCCGCAATTTACGGACCTCATAAACGGCAAGGGCCGTATGCATGAGCCCTAACAAAATTGTTTTAGACTTCATGCATCCAAACACCCCACACCCTATTCACTATTGTCTTACAGGTATTCACAGAGCTGGGTACACTTACCTGATAGTAAGATTGCTTTTGATCCTCTTTCTATGATTTGTATTTTGCTGTGTACTGTAAGACAGAGGTTTTCATATCCTGGAATTATCTTGTGTTTACGCCTGAAAGGATCCCAGACCTTCAGTCTATAATGAAAAGACAAATACAGTGTTAATACACCAAATAGGACATAAGTCACCTAACATTGGCCAATCCATTACAATTTCGCCAAATAGGAAGGGAATGTTTTCAACCCCTGCATCATGTGCCTTGATGCTAAGAAAAATTTGCATATCTATGTTAAAGGGTCACCGTACTTTCACACAATTTCATTTCATTTAATAGAGAATGGTGTAACTATCACATTTCTAAAATCACTTTATTTAAAGAATGCCTGCATCCACCTGAAAAAAGCTGTAAAGTCATGGCCACTAGTGGTCTCACGTCCACCTAATTTGCAGTTCACTGTCTGTTGTCAAGAAAGATCTGTCCCTAATAACTGAGACGCAGAAGATGGCAAAGAGGAGGTGGTGGCATTTCAGAGCAAGCGGAGATCCAGAGCTTGATAAAAGAGCCTCATGACTTTCTGTATGTGTGATGTCCCCCTTCTTATCTGTTCTGTAAACTTCGGAGTGAAAACAAACATAGTGGGAAGTAAGAGAGAATGTTACAGCAGTACAGTGCTGGCACATTTCACATAGGGAGAAACCCCCTGCTTGTCAGAGAATTGCATCTAGCTGTGCAGCCAAAACAGGGAATAATATGGCTAAAAGAAACATTAGGGAAGCCCCAAAAAACTGTTTCTTTACAGTTATAGTTATACAAAAATGTACGGCCATTATACACACTTTTTTTTAAACCCAGGTACTCTTTAAATGTATTACAAAGTATTAAAACAATACTACTAAATCATTGAACATGTAGGACTACTGAAAACCATGTATGTTGTCCCTAAACTGGAACACCTCTGTACTCGCCACAATATTAAATATAAAAATGTGTACTTGCAAGCAACTGATGCTGTTAAATTAATATGCACAGATGCATATGATTTCATAAAAAATTGTTGAATTTGTGCAAGAAAAGAAATATAGAATTGTAAAACTGTATATGCTATTAGAGATTCATTGCCATAAAAAGCAAGATGCTGAGCATGATTAACAGCTAGACCAGGGTGAGCTGAGATGTAGAAACAGTTTTACAAAGCAGATTTTGTCAATTCAAAGTGAAAATCCACAACCTTTCCAAAACCTAATGGGCCTCCTGTGTAATTTATAATCTGCAGGATGCCCTGAAATCCACAATGCCCGTTTTATCATACATGCAGTTGGGGTACTTCATTAAGCATGCAAAGTCTGAATATGGCCTATCTTTTTGTGACCTCTTTGTCACATAAACTTAAAGGGCTTCTGTCAGCCCACTAAACCGTATATTTTTTTTTTGTTTACTTATAATCCCTATACTGCAATTTATGCCTACATAATCTAATTAATCATTTTGGTTTAGTAGATTGTGTTAGAAACGTGCCTTTAAAATATGCAAATTACCTTGCTACCAGCAAGTAGGGAGGCTACTTGCTGGTAGCAGCCGCATCCTCCGATCCTAAAGACGCCCCCCCTCCGCATGTTGATTGACAGGGCCAGGGAACGGGATCATCCTCTGCTGGCCATGTCTGCTATCAAGGACTCGCGCCTGCGCCGTAACGGTATTCAGTCGGCGCAGGCGCACTGAGAGGCGGCCGCTCCATCCACAATGCGCCTGCGCCGATGACATTACATCTACACCCGGCGCAGGTGCATTGAGGATGGAGCGGCCGAGCGAGCGAACGCCTCTCAGTGCGCCTGCGCCGATTGAAGACAGGTACGGCACAGGTGCGAGATTTTGAATGCAAACAGGGCCAGCAGAGAACGATCCCGTTCCCTGGCCCCGTCAATCAACATGAGGAGGGGGCGTCATTAGGATCGGAGGATGCGGCTGCTACCAGCAAGTAGCCGCCCTACTTGCTGGTAGCAAGGTAATTTGCATATTTTAAAAGCACGTTTTAAACTAAATCTACTGGACCAAAATGATTAATTAGATTGTAGGCATAAATCGCAGTGTAGGGATTATAAGTAAACAAAAAAAACAAAAAAACGGTTTAGTGGGGTGACAGAAGCCCTTTAAAAGAAGGCATACTAGATCTAATTAATATCCATGGGTTCCCAACAGAACGTTGTTGAGATTCCATATGCAGAAGTTCAGTCTGGATCGTTTTTTCAAGGGCCCAGAAAATGATACATTTTTGGGGTGTTGATTAGTGTTGAGCGAGCATGCTCGGCTGAACACCAGTTCTGCTCGAGCATCGCAGTGTTCAGCCGAATATCGCGTGTGCCAAGCGCGATGCTCGAGTCAGTGTATTTAAATCTAATGCCATTGGGTTCCAGCAGTATTCCACTAGTATCGTGACACCCAGTGTATTTAAATCTAATTTAGCGTCTATTTCTGAAAAGTTTCTGGCAGGATTCAAACTCACAACCTTCTACGTTACAGCCAAGAATGTTAACCACTACACTATAGATCCGCATGGCCAGTCTGGCAGGGACAAAGCCTAAACACAGGAAGCACCAGAAGCTTGAATAGGAGGTTGCAGGACAGAAGGATGAAGCAGAGCCAGGCAGGCGGAGCCGTTACCGGTAGCAACGGTGCAGGACCGAAGGATGCAGCAGAGCCGAGGTCAGACGAGCAATGGGTAAGGGCAGGCGGCACAGGAACGTAGTCAAGCAATCCGGGTCAGCAACAGGAGGTAGCAGGATGTCACAGAGTATTAGGGTAAACCGCAAGGAGGAACAAACCAGAGGGCTAGTTCCAAGCAAGAGGACTGCACAAGCAGAAGCTAAACACAATACTCAAGCAATTAGTAACAGGCTTGAAATGTTTAAATGTGAAACAGGAAGTAAGATGGCACCCAGCTGAGACACAATCCACCATCTTAACTGAGGAAGAACTTGAGGGCAAGACAATCTGAACTAAACAGACATAGCAGGTTTTCTGACACTGGGTGTCCCCAAGTACTGACTCCATATATGGACATAGCTATATATGGAGTCAGAGCAGGGACTCCTAAGTCGAACTAGAGTCCCGACACCCACCCTCTTCAGAGCAGGGGGTGCCTGGTTTAATGCTCAGGTTTTCCCATTGACTTCCTTCGTGCTCGGGTGCTCTGTAGAGCACCCGAGCATCGGGAAGTGTTCTACTCGAGCACACGAGCACTTTGGTGCTCAACCAACACTAGTATTGATTTTTTTTTTTTTTAAACGTCATCAGTTTTGATGAAAAAATATTCATGTTTTCCACTTACATGTTTTCAGAAGACACTCCAAAAGCAATTCTGTCAGCTTCGTCGGTGATAGACACACAACAAATATTTGGTTCATTTTTCAGTCTTTTCTTGACCTACAGAGAAATTTCATAAGTCTTCAAACTTAGAAACATAGAAACACGGATTACAGATTAAAAGATGATCATCAAAACATGTAAGAAACATTTCTTACAAAAACCTCTCTAAAATCTAAGTTAACAGATTAAGGACCTTGGACGAGAATGCTCATCCTAAATTGCCAGTATTTAGCAGAGTCCTGCAGTCCGTCCCCTGCCCCACATGCGCTGTCTTGATCAGCGTCACATGATCCACCCCATCAGGTCAACGCCGTAAAAAAAAAAAAAAAAAAAAAAACTGGGCCAAAAAAGGCATTTTTTGTCACCTTACATTACAAAAAGTGTAATACCAAGTGATCAAAAAGCCATATGTACCCCAAAATAGTACTAATCAAACAGTCACCTCATGCTACAAAAAAATTAGCCCCAACATAAGACAATCGCCAGAAAAGTATAAAAAATAAAGCTTTCAGAAAATGGAGACACAAAAACAAAAAATGCTTTTATTGTGTACAATTTATGGGTGGTTTCCACTATGTAAGCCCCACAAAGTGACTTTATAACTGAAAATTTATTCCAAAATTTGCATCCTAAAAAAACTATTACATTTACAAAATAATGCAAACATGAACGTAGACATATGGGAAATGTAAAGTAAGAACTCTTTTATGCGGTATCACTATCTGTCTTAGGCCTCATGCACACGGCCTCAGGTCTCATGCACATCCTAATGCATTCTGAATGGAGAACAATCCATTCAGTATGCATCAGGATATCTTCAGTTCAGTCACTGTACGGTTTTTGGACAGAGAAAAAAAACACAGCATGCTGCAGTATTTTCTCCGTCCAAAATTCCGGAACACTTGCCAGAATGCCGGATCCGGCATTATTTTACATTGAAATGCATTAATGCCGGATACGGCTCTAAGTGTTCTGGAAAAACTGATCCCGTTTTGCGGTCTGTGCATGCGCAAACCTTTAAAAATGTGAAAAAGATAAATACCGTATCCGTATCCGTTTTTACGGATGACAACTGGAGAGACGGATCCGGTATTGCAATACATTTGTGAGACGGATTCAGATCCGTCTACAAATGGTATCCGTTTGCATACAGATTGCCTGATCCGGCAGTTCTGGCGACGGAACTGCCTGCCAAAATCCAGCAACGCTAGTACCCTTAAAAGCAAATAATAAAACATTTTAAAAATTGCTAATTTTTCTAAATTTTCTGTACATTTTGGAATTTATAATAAACAAAGGTGAATTATATAATCTCAAATTTACCACTATCATGAAGTACAATGTATCGCGAGAAAACAGTCTCAGAATCGCTTGGATAAGTAAAAGCATTTTGGAGTTATTACCACATAAAGTAAAACGGCATGGTCCTTAAAGGGGTATTCCCATCTCAGACAATGGGATCTGCACCTATCTCGTAAAGGCAGCTGGCAAAGATGCTTAGCACTTGTTGGCCCTTTTGCCTTCACTCTGTGGTCCAGCTCACCCCAAACCATCTCGATTGGGTTCAGGTCCGGTGACTGTGGAGGCCAGGTCATCTGGCGCAGCACCCCATCACTCTCCTTCATGGTCAAATAGCCCTTACACAGCCTGGAGGTGTGTTTGGGGTCATTGTCCTGTTGAAAAATAAATGATGGTCCAACTAAACGCAAACCGGATGGAATAGCATGCCGCTGCAAGATGCTGTGGTAGCCATACTGGTTCAGTATGCCTTCAATTTTGAATAAATCCCCACCAGTGTCACCAGCAAAGCACCCCCACACCATCACACCTCCTCCTCCATGCTCCACGGTGGGAACCAGGCATGTAGAGTCCATCCATTCACCTTTTCTGCGTCGCACAAAGACACGGTGGTTGGAACCAAAGATCTCAAATTTGGACTCATCAGACCAAAGCACAGATTTCCACTGGTCTAATGTCCATTCCTTGTGTTCTTTAGCCCAAACAAGTCTCTTCTGCTTGTTGCCTGTTCTTAGCAGTGGTTTCCTAGCAGATATTCTACCATGAAGGCCTGATTCACACAGTCTCCTCTTAACAGTTGTTCTAGAGATGTGTCTGCTGCTAGAACTCTGTGTGGCATTGACCTGGTCTCTAATCTGAGCTGCTGTTAACCTGCGATTTCTGAGGCTGGTGACTCGGATGAACTTATCCTACGCAGCAGAGGTGACTCTTGGTCTTCCTTTCCTGGGGCAGTCCGCATGTGAGTCAGTTTCTTTGTAGCGCTTGATGGTTTTTGTGACTGCACTTGGGGACACTTTCAAAGTTTTCCCAATTTTTCGGACTGACTGACCTTCATTTCTTAAAGTAATGATGGCCACTCGTTTTTCTTTACTTAGCTGCTTTTTTCTTGCCATAATACAAATCCTAACAGTCTATTCAGTAGGACTATCAGCTGTGTATCCACCTGACTTCTCCACAAGGCAACTGATGGTCCCAACCCCATTTATAAGGCAAGAAATCCCACTTATTTAACCTTAAAGGGGACACCTGTGAAGTGAAGACCATTTCAGGTGACTACCTCTTGAAGCTCATCAAGAGAATGCCAAGAGTGTGCAAAGCAGTAATCAAAGCAAAAGGTGGCTACTTTGAAGAACCTAGAATATGACATACACTACGTGCAGAATTATTAGGCAAATGAGTATTTTGACCACATCATCCTCTTTATGCATGTTGTCTTACTCCAAGCTGTATAGGCTCGAAAGCCTACTACCAATTAAGCATATTAGGTGATGTGCATCTCTGTAATGAGAAGGGGTGTGGTCTAATGACATCAACACCCTATATCAGGTGTGCAAAATTATTAGGCAACTTCCTTTCCTTTGGCAAAATGGGTCAAAAGAAGGACTTGACAGGCTCAGAAAAGTCAAAAAATAGTGAGATATCTTGCAGAGGGATGCAGCACTCTTAAAATTGCAAAGCTTCTGAAGCGTGATCATCGAACAATCAAGCGTTTCATTCAAAATAGTCAACAGGGTCGCAAGAAGCGTGTGGAAAAACCAAGGCGCAAAATAACTGCCCATGAACTGAGAAAAGTCAAGCGTGCAGCTGCCAAGATGCCACTTGCCACCAGTTTGGCCATATTTCAGAGCTGCAACATCACTGGAGTGCCCAAAAGCACAAGGTGTGCAATACTCAGAGACATGGCCAAGGTAAGAAAGGCTGAAAGACGACCACCACTGAACAAGACACACAAGCTGAAACGTCAAGACTGGGCCAAGAAATATCTCAAGACTGATTTTTCTAAGGTTTTATGGACTGATGAAATGAGAGTGAGTCTTGATGGGCCAGATGGCTGGATTGGTAAAGGGCAGAGAGCTCCAGTCCGACTCAGACGCCAGCAAGGTGGAGGTGGAGTACTGGTTTGGGCTGGTATCATCAAAGATGAGCTTGTGGGGCCTTTTTGGGTTGAGGATGGAGTCAAGCTCAACTCCCAGTCCTACTGCCAGTTTCTGGAAGACACCTTCTTCAAGCAGTGGTACAGGAAGAAGTCTGCAAGGTAAGAAAAACATGATTTTCATGCAGGACAATGCTCCATCACACGCGTCCAAGTACTCCACAACGTGGCTGGCAAGAAAGGGTATAAAAGAAGAAAATCTAATGACATGGCCTCCTTGTTCACCTGATCTGAACCCCATTGAGAACCTGTGGTCCATCATCAAATGTGAGATTTACAAGGAGGGAAAACAGTACACCTCTCTGAACAGTGTCTGGGAGGCTGTGGTCAGAAATGTATATTTGTGAATGTTGAGATGTTATATTGGTTTCACTGGTAAAAATAAATAATTGAAATGGGTATATATTTGTTTTTTGTTAAGTTGCCTAATAATTATGTACAGTAATAGTCACCTGCACACACAGATATCCCCCTAAAATAGCTAAAACTAAAAACAAACTAAAAACTACTTCCAAAAATATTCAGCTTTGATATTAATGAGTTTTTTGGGTTCATTGAGAACATGGTTGTTGTTCAATAATAAAATTAATCCTCAAAAATACAACTTGCCTAATAATTCTGCACTCCCTGTATTTTCAGTTGTTTCATACTTTTTTGTTATGTATATAATTCCACATGTGTTAATTCATAGTTTTGATGCCTTCAGTGTGAATCTACAATTTTCATAGTCATGAAAATAAAGAAAACTCTTTGAATGAGAAGGTGTGTCCAAACTTTTGGTCTGTACTGTAGGTGTGGGTCCCAGTGGTGGCACTTGCACCTATCAGACAATATGGCACCTATCTGGCGATATGCCCCGATTGTCTCAGATGGGATTACCCCTGTAAGGTGAAAAATGGCAAGGTCCTTAAGGGGTTAAGTTACAGCTGCACTGTAACATTTCATGTACGACAATGGTGTTGCAATGTGACATGCGACTTTTACTCTATTGACTTTAGAGGGGTTCCCTGGGAATTAAAAAAATTTAAATACTTAAATATTACTTCATTATAAATATATTCCCAAGTACCTTTCATTAGTTATAATGGCTCGTTTTGTCTGGGGAGCAATCATTAGGAGAAATGGCCGCTGTCCAATTAGTACACACAAAACATGTCCTAATCACACAGCAGGATAAGTTACTTGTGAACACTGAGGTAAAGAGCTGTCTCATCCTCCTCTCTGCTCTGCTTATCAGGGATTATTATCCTGAATACAGATAAGATCTTCAGCTGAATCTCTGTAGGAATGGGGTTCATGAGCAGATGTGGCTAATAAGCAGCAGCACTTGTATGCAGTCTCCATTACCACAGCCTGTCCTGTCCGTCCTCTGTACTTCATGTCTCCTCATGAACTCTATTTCTACAGAAATTCTGCTAAATATCATATTCAACTATATTCAGGAGCATAATCTCTGACAAGCAGAGTAGAGAGGAGGATGAGGCAGCTCTTTATCTCAGTGTTGTGAAGTAACTTGTCCTGCTGTGTGATTAGAACAGGTTTTGTGTATACTAAAAGGATGCAGCCATTTTGTTTCTCCTAATCATTGCTCCCTAGACAAAAAGAACTATTATAACTAATGAAAGGCATTTTGCAATTTATTTATAATAAAGTAATATTTATGTATTTTCCTTTTCTTAATTCTTGTAGAACCCCTTTAATGCAAGTCCTGCATGGCACATGACTCATCTGCAACTTGGCAGTGTTTTAACATACAAATCACAGTTCTAAAATAGTCCAACTTGAAATCTTGCACTACATTTCGCATGTAGCCACACCCTTAGTGATCCAACAGGCACCATTCATTTCCATCATTTGATGGCTCAGGTGCTTCCATCATCCTGCTCTTATAATTTACCTGAGCATTAACTGGAATTAAAAGTGCTGCTTTTGGACCCATTCCTAGTGATGTGTCTGTATGAGCATGTTATGTCTACTGGTTTAAATAACATGTTACCGTAATTCTTTTTTTTACCATATATGCATTTTTTTTTTTTTTCAAAATAAAACTTCTTTTTATGGAAAAAAGTTTTACCGGTAAATATGATTTTTTTAAACTTTTTTTATGAATATTAACAATTTTTTTTACTCCTACTAAGGGACTTTACAGTACAATCATTTGATCACTTATGTGATGCTTTGGCATACTCTGTATACCAAAGCATTATCACCTGTCACTCAAACTGACAGGCTTCTGTCACCCCACTAAACCGTTTTTTTTTTTTTTTTTGGTTTACTTATAATCCCTATACTGCGATTTATGCATACATAATCTACAAACCGGATTCCAAAAAAGTGGAGACACACGATATTCACGATACAAATCGTGAATAAAAACTGAATGCAATGATGTGAAGGTGCCAACTTCTAATATTTTATTCAGAATAGAACATAAATCACGGAACAAAAGATTAAACTGAGAAAATGTACCATTTTAAGGGAAAAATATGTTGAATCAGAATTTCAAGGTGTCAACAAATTCCAAAAAAGTTGGGACAAGGCCATTTTCACCACTGTGTGGCATCTCCCCTTCTTCTTACAACACTCAACAGACGTCTGGGGAACGAGGAGACCAGTTTCTCATGTTTAGAAATAGGAATGCTCTCCCATTCTTGTCTAATACAGGCCTCTAACTGTTCAATCGTCTTGGGCCTTCTTTGTTGCACCTTCCTCTTTATGATGCGCCAAATGTTCTCTATAGGTGAAAGAACTGGACTGCAGACTGGCCATTTCAGTACCCGGATCCTTCTCCTACGCAGCCATGATGTTGTGATTGATGCAGAATGTGGTCTGGCATTATCTTGTTGAAAAATGCAGGGTCTTCCCTGAAAGAGATGACGTCTGGATGGGAGCATATGTTGTTCTAGAACCTGAATATATTTTTCTGCATTGATGGTGCCTTTCCAGACATGCAAGCTGCCCATGCCACACGCACTCATGCAACCCCATACCATCAGAGATGCAGGCTTCTGAACTGAGCGTTGATAACAACTTGGGTTGTCCTTGTCCTCTTTGGTCCAGATGACATGGCGTCCCAGATTTCCAAAAAGAACTTTGAATCGTGACTCGTCTGACCACAGAACAGTCTTCCATTTTGCCACACTCCATTTTAAATGATCCCTGGCCCAGTGAAAACGCCTGAGCTTGTGGATCTTGCTTAGAAATGGCTTCTTCTTTGCACTGTAGAGTTTCAGCTGGCAACGGCGGATGGCACGGTGGATTGTGTTCACTGACAATGGTTTCTGGAAGTATTCCTGAGCCCATTCTGTGATTTCCTTTACAGTAGCATTCCTGTTTGTGGTGCAGTGTCGTTTAAGGGCCCGGAGATCACGGGCATCCAGTATGGTTTTACGGCCTTGACCCTTACGCACAGAGATTGTTCCAGATTCTCTGAATCTTCGGATGATGTTATGCACAGTTGATGATAGATGCAAAGTCTTTGCAATTTTTCGCTGGGTAACACCTTTCTGATATTGCTCCACTATCTTTCTGCGCAACATTGTGGGAATTGGTGATCCTCTACCCATCTTGGCTTCTGAGAGACACTGCCACTCTGAGAAGCTCTTTTTATACCCAATCATGTTGCCAATTGACCTAATTAGTGTTAATTGGTCTTCCAGCTCTTCGTTATGCTCAAATTTACTTTTTCCAGCCTCTTATTGCTACTTGTCCCAACTTTTGGGGGATTTGTTGACACCGTGAAAAATTTAATCAATGTATTTTTCCTTTAAAATGATACATTTACTCGGATTAAACGTTTGATCTGTCATCTACGTTCTATTACAAATAAAATATTGACATTTGCCATCTCCACATCATTGCATTCAGTTTTTATTCACAATTTGTTTAGTGTCCCAACTTTTTGGGAATCCGGTTTGTAATTAATCATTTCAGTTCAGTAGATTCTGTTAAAAACTTACTTTTAAAATATGCAAATGACCTTGCTACCAGCAAGTCGGGCGGCTACTTGCTGGTAGCAGCCGCATCCTCCTATCCTAAAGACGCCCCCTCCGCATGTTGATTGACAGGGCCAGGGAACGGGATCATCCTCTGGCTAGCCCTGTCTGCTATCAAGATCTCGCGCCTGCGCCGTAACGGTATTCAGTCGGCGCAGGCGCACTGAGAGGCGGACGCTCGCTCGGCCGCTCCATCCTCAATGCGCCTGCGCCGATGATGTCATTGAGTACACCCGTCCCTTCCGGGGGGTGTGGGGTGACAGAAGCCCTTTAAGCCATTCCTCGGGCACTACCTAACAGGCATACATCCATGTCAGGCCTGGGTGCATTTGCTAGGCCCCTGGCTGCCAAAACAACCATTAGCACCCTGTCATCGCATTTGTCGGCGCCAATGGGGACAGTGGAAACCCCCTCCCTCTGTCAAACTACTTAGATGCCAGAGTTACTATTAATCAATAATAAAAATGTGCATTTGTGTCAATTACTGACAAATTAACACTGAGGGAAAATGGAAAGGGGCTGCCTTAGGCCCAGGGGCAGATTGGCCATAGACCTTACAGGGAAATCTCGCAGTGGGCCAATGCCCATTGGGCCGCCTCAGCCCTTCTCAAGGCTGCCCAGTAGAAGTTTTTGGGGATGTATTTTGTGCTGCTGGCAGTATTATGTGATGGACTGTGGTATTTGGCTCTGTTGGGGTTGTATAATGTGCCACAGTATGGTATTGCTGGCCCTGCCTTCCATCAGTTTGAACTCAACTACAAAACCAGGCCACTTTTAGTATTTTTTCCAGGGACACTTTGAATTCCCAGTCCGCCCCTGCTTAGGCCACATTCACATCTGCCCTGTGAACTCCGGTAGTCTGTTCCGGTGAAGCCGGACACTGTAGTTCTGTTGCAGTTTACCCGGATATCACCGTGCACCGCCAGATCCCCATTCACTATAATAGCATCCAACGGCCTTCGGCATATATGCCGGCTTTCGTGCAGACAAAGAATGCTGTGTGTAGTATTTTTTGTCTGGCCGAAAGCCGGCATATATGCCGGATACAGTGACCGGATAAGGTGCCGGAGTTCACAGCTGAGATGTGAACCCGGTCTTAGTGAGACTCCTTTAATTTGTGGTTTCCTTCTGTGATTGTGCCTTGGTTTCCTCCTCTTTGTTGAAATAGACTAGATCATTTCAGGTTTAGAAATGCCCCATTTCCAACATTCTCTAGGGTCCAGGGATCTGAGGATTTCCATTTTTATTACTGGAATACAATGGTAAATGCTTTTGTTATCATTGAATGTCAACCACAAAACACAAAGACACAATATCCCATATATCTTACCAGTCCATTCTGAAGATCCCATAAAGTTACATAGCTAGTTTTGTCAGCATCACAGTAATTGGAGAGAGCCAAGAAACTGCCATTGTATGTCAGAGCAGCATTATGTAAAAAGAGCATTGATGTCTTGTCCTCCAGAGTATGCAGGTGGGTGACGGTCTCCAGGCTAAACACACAGAGGTGGTGGGCATAGTATGAGCATACGATCACCTGCAAAATATGAGAGTGATCAGGGTGCACCGGACTCAACCAACGACTTTATAGAAAAGAGACAATAGTTTTTGCTGATTTATTCAGCATCTAACAGCTGATACATTTTAAAAGAAAAATATTACATTTACAAGATATTTTAAAGAAATGTTCAGGGTTGTTTTGTTCCAAAACCAGTGCCACCCCATTCCATAAGTTATGTGTGGTATTACAACTGTCAGTACTGTTTTAAGAAAAAGCAGCCACCTTTTTCGAGTTTTGGAGAACTTTAACATATAGGGGGTCATTTATTAAGGGAAATGCAACTTATTTTAGTCATAAATATAGTCGCAAGTCCCTTTTTAACTGGTTGGATGACAATATTTTATGATTTTCATCATTTTGCCTTCAACCTTCTTTACCATTTGTATATTTTTGGATGTTTTCTAATAGGTGGTATTACCTTTTCATCCTCACTCAAGAGGTACTGATCTATAACATTGTTCTTCTCATTAGCCAGCTGTTGGATCCTTTCCATCTCTTGCTTTATCTCCCTCTCCTTCCTGCGTTGCTTTGCAGTTTTGGTCTCGTTGCGTCTTTCCCATGGTGTGATAATAGCTGAAATTACAATAATACCTAGTTTGTTTCATGTACAGTGTACACACTGGGAGGAAGCTAAAGCCAACATGCCATACAGTCAAGTTTTAAGAATGTCGATTTGTAGGTCATACAGGGAGTGCAGAATTATTAGGCAAGTTGTATTTTTGAGGATTAATTTTGTTATTGAACAACAACCATGTTCTCAATGAACCCAAAAAACTCATTAATATCAAAGCTGAATATATTGTTTTTGAACATTCAAAAACAAAACAAAAACAAATCAGTGACCAATATAACCACCTTTCTTTGCAAGGACACTCAAAAGCCTGCCATCCATGGATTCTGTCAGTGTTTTGATCTGTTCACCATCAACATTGCGTGCAGCAGCAACCACAGCCTCCCAGACACTGTTCAGAGAGGTGTACTGTTTTCCCTCCTTGTAAATCTCACATTTGATGATGGACCACAGGTTCTCAATGGGGTTCAGATCAGGTGAACAAGGAGGCCATGTCATTAGATTTTCTTCTTTTCAGGGGCGTCGTTAGGTCAAAACATTCGGGGCTTGAGCCCCGGATGTTTTGACCAGTGCCCCGAATGTATTGCTTGCAGTGCACTGGCAGGGCCGGCCAGCGCTCTGACTCTCCTGCGCTACACCGGCCCTGCCGCTCAAGTCCTAATCCGCCTGCCCTGTGCCTGCAGAGAGCAGACTTAACTTGAAAAATCATCCCCAGATTCTGCAGCCGGCCGCTCATCTCGGTGATTCCTACTGCAGCTCCGCCTCCGGCAACAGCAGGCAGCGCGGGGCGGCGCTTGCTCACTGACGTCAGGCGTCTGCTCCTCCCACTAGGCGACGCAGGCGTATGACGTCAGCGAGTGAGCACCGCCCGCACTGCCTGGAGCTGACTAGCTGAATAAAACTAGAGAGACTCTCTGACTGGGTAAGACTAGGTCACTATCACAGTATCACTATGAGCAAATTAAGTTAAAGTTACTAGGATTACAGTTTAAAATAATGTCCAGTTGTACACTGCTGTGAGTGGAGGGGAGGGGGATCTGTGGTGGATGGCACTGTTATGGGGAGGGCTGGGGGATCTGTGGGTGGCACCCTTATGGGGAGGGGGGATCTGTGGATGGCACCGTTATGGGGAGGGGGGATCTGTGGATGGCACCGTTATGGGGAGGGGGGATCTGTGGATGGCACCGTTATGGGGAGGAGGGGATCTGTGGATGGCACCGTTATGGGGAGGGGGGATCTGTGGATGGCACCGTTAAGGGGAGGGGGGATCTGTGGATGGCACCGTTATGGGGAGGGGGATCTGTGGATGGCACCGTTATGGGGAGGGGGATCTGTGGATGGCACCGTTATGGGGAGGGGGATCTGTGGATGGCACCGTTATGGGGAAGGGGGATCTGTGGATGGCACCGTTATGGGGAGGGGGATCTGTGGATGGCACCGTTATGGGGAGGGGGATCTGTGGATGGCACCGTTATGGGGAGGGGGATCTGTGGATGGCACCGTTATGGGGAGGGGGTCTGTGGATGGCACTGTTATGGGGAGGGGGTCTGTGGATGGCACTGTTATGGGGAGGGGGGATCTGTGGGGTTGCCCAGACGGCTAGGCCCTTCACTGTAGTTATTAACCCCATTCAGCAGTCCCCCATTCACTGAAGGTGGGACTACTGAAAGGGGTTATGACCACTGTGAAGGCCCCTCACCCTTTTGGTGGCAATGAGGGAGTGGCTTCATGGGATGGGGGTGTGGCTTCATGGGATGGGGGCGTGGTTTCATGTGGGCTCGTGCCCCGGATGTCTTCAGACCCTAGCAACGCCCCTGCTTCTTTTATACCCTTTCTTGCCAGCCACGCTGTGGAGTACTTGGACGCGTGTGATGGAGCATTGTCCTGCATGAAAATCATGTTTTTCTTGAAGGATGCAGACTTCTTCCTGTACCACTGCTTGAAGAAGGTGTCTTCCAGAAACTGGCAGTAGGACTGGGAGTTGAGCTTGACTCCATCCTCAACCCGAAAAGGCCCCACAAGCTCATCTTTGATGATACCAGCCCAAACCAGTACTCCACCTCCACCTTGCTGGCGTCTGAGTCGGACTGGAGCTCTCTGCCCTTTACCAATCCAGCCATCTGGCCCATCAAGACTCACTCTCATTTCATCAGTCCATAAAACCTTAAAAAAAATCAGTCTTGAGATATTTCTTGGCCCAGTCTTGACGTTTCAGCTTGTGTGTCTTGTTCAGTGGTGGTCGTCTTTCAGCCTTTCTTACCTTGGCCATGTCTCTGAGTATTGCACACCTTGTGCTTTTGGGCACTCCAGTGATGTTGCAGCTCTGAAATATGGCCAAACTGGTGGCAAGTGGCATCTTGGCAGCTGCACGCTTGACTTTTCTCAGTTCATGGGCAGTTATTTTGCGCCTTGGTTTTTCCACACGCTTCTTGCGACCCTGTTGACTATTTTGAATAAAACGCTTGATTGTTCGATGATCACGCTTCAGAAGCTTTGCAATTTTAAGAGTGCTGCATCCCTCTGCAAGATATCTCACTATTTTTGACTTTTCTGAGCCTGTCAAGTCCTTCTTTTGACCCATTTTGCCAAAGGAAAGGAAGTTGCCTAATAATTATGCACACCTGATATAGGGTGTTGATGTCCACACCCCTTCTCATTACAGAGATGCACATCACCTAATATGCTTAATTGGTAGTAGGCTTTCGAGCCTATACAGCTTGGAGTAAGACAACATGCATAAAGAGGATGATGTGGTCAAAATACTCATTTGCCTAATAATTCTGCACGTAGTGTATGTTATACCTAATATTTTTATGTTTCTTTCCTTTTTTTCTAATATGGTCTTTGACCTAGTTCACCTAGTGTTTTGGTCAAGCCAGGATCGGAGTCTACACAGAGAGAAGGAATAATGCAAAGATTTGCTCGTGTTTGGCTCACAATCGTTGTGGAACTCACTAATTGAACACTGACCAAAACACTAACAGGAGAACTAGGCCTCACTGAGCGAATTCATCAGTGTATCACTAGAAACCTGTAATTGACTGAGAGAAAAATAACACCATTGCAAAGAGTAAAGTCATATGTACCGGTACCTGCACGCCATTTTACTGGAAATTGGTGTGGATTTGCAATGGTAAGTTTTGTCCTTGAGGTTTTAGCAATTAAAACATCTCAAGGACCTCCTAAAACAGCATTGTCAAACATGGGCATAGCACAATTGCAAGCAGTTTTTGATCTCCCCTCAAAGGGGTTGTCCAGGAGTTCCAAAATTTCAAACAAGTTGTGAAGGCCAATTTACTATTGAAATAAACATAGATTAATAGTGGTGGTTTTTTAATTTTTTTGCCACTTGCCACCCAATCCTCTTAGCACATGCTACTTGACATCACATGTCAAATGTATGGCACATGATCTAGAGTGCTACCTGAAAAGGAAAGAATGGGTCGCGTGACCCCCGCCAAAAATTGGTGGATCGGTATAGAAATGAAACAGGGAATAAATGACAAAATTCTAGACACTGGAATTTGAATTGTTCCATCATGAAAAAAGTCATTGAAAACACTTTTAAAGTTATCTAAATATGACTGTTAAATGACTGAAAAGGAAGCTAAAAAGAGAAGTTCATTAATGTACTTTAAAAAAAATCTTAAAAATAAATCAATAAATAAATCATTTAGACAAATAGTTTTAATATTGTAGTCTGCAGCTCAAGACTTTTGATATCAATCCAATCCAAAATAATTTACAATAAAAAGTTGAGAATTGCCAGGGAATGTATGGCTTTCATGGCAACAACTGTATATAAACCATCACCATCAACTACCGATAAGGCATAGTAATTAGTGAATTATACATCAGATATTTTATACTTCCTGATAGCAGAACTACTGTTGCACCTGAATAAGTGAAAGTGAGATCTGTTTTTACCTGTCTCATTCATTTTCTTCTTTCGCTGCTTCACTTTTTTCTCAATAGTTTCCTTAGATATGTCATTGTCTGCCATTATGTCCAGGACCAAAGACTTAAATTGTGGCCTTAACCGATCCTTTATAAAGCCTGTCTCCATATTCCAAATAACAAAATGATCCCTACAAAACAGCAAAGGACATGGGTTATTTATGGGTTAACATTTTATTTTCGACCCCCTCTTACTTAATATAATAAGATGGCAAGATCATGTCTTTTGGATATAAAATACACAGGGAATGGGCTGGCTACAAGTGCACATGGGCTTTTGGGCAGCAGAGTGCCATTTGCCACATATCTAATCTACCTTTAGCTTGAGAGCATGTCCAAATCACCATGGTTTTCCGTAAGCAGAGTTTCTAAGCGCAGACATCTGTCCAGGTTTTCCTGGTGCTGACGCCAGCTTTGTGCAGAAACAAGAAGGTTTGTACATTCAAAAGGTTTTCCTGGAGTTATCCTTAGGATAGGTCACCCATATCAGATTGTGAGGGGTCTGATTTCTAGCACCCCTGATAATCAGCCTTTTGAGTGAGCCGGGGAGCTTGGACTAGAGTTGTGGCCTGTTCCTGGTGCACAGTACTGAGCATAGCATTGTCTAGCTCAGCCCTATTCACTGGAATAAGGATCTGCAGAATGGACGTGACCATTGGCCGTTATGTCACAGGCCAAGCAAGAGTACGCAGTGCTCACCCAAGGAGCGTGGTCTATTCCAACAGCTGATCTCAGGGGCGGACTGGGAACTTAAAGTGGCCCTGGAAAAAAAACTAAAAGTGGCCCTATGTTGTAGGCGGGTCCAAATTGACAGAAGGCAGGGCAACTGAAGTAGGACGGGCCAACAATACCATAGTGCAGAACAAAATACTGCCCCAGAACCAAATACCACAGTGCGGCAGAAAACACTGCCCACTTTAATTAATGCTGAGAGCATCAGATCTTTATTATCTGGCTGTCGGCCAAGAGGAGGGCTTGGGCGGTTGTCAGGGCATCGGCCAACTGAGAAATTTCCCTGTAGAGTCTCTGCCCAGTTTGCCCATGGCTGATTTGCTATTCCCTGCAATGGGAGCAGTGCTGCAGTAACCAGCTAACCAATGGAGCGGTGTAGTTTTGGCCTCAACCTCTGGTGCTGGAGCTACAGCAGAACAGCCGATTGGCAGGGATGTGGAATAAAAAAGAACCAGAAAACCCCTTTAACTCCTGGAAAACCTGGTTTAAGTGCTAGATGTATGGCATCAGGCATGGGGAAAGGCATTGTAATGCAAGCACATATCATTTTTCATTTGTATCATATACGTGATGAACACTTGGCTATCCCCACATGAATAGAAAATCTATCCCTCCCACTGTAGATTATTCCACATTCTCACCTATTTTCTGAAAGCCCCAGGAGTAGTCCTTTGTCCAGGACCCTGTACTCATGCTTAGGACAAGGTATAACATAGAGGCCTGTCTGCCGGCGGACGTATTTTTTCTTCAGCAAATCATAAGTGAGAAGAGTCTATGAAGACAAAGTAGCCATACAATTATACAGAGTGACCTCCTACTTTATACAGCTCCCAGAAGATACGTTCAAACAATCTACTGCCATTCACATAGCAAAATGGCTTTCTCAAAAATAGTCATGGATTTCTTCTCACCTGAAATATAGGTCTGGGGGTGTCAGTGAATGAGGCCATACCCCTGTCAGTGAGGATATAAAGCTTCATGTCTCTGACTAACACAATGTCGTTGCTCTCCATCAATCCTCGCTCCACGCGCACAGCACTGCTTTTACACTTTGATTTCACAATGTTCCAGACAGTGATCACCCCGGGCCTCACACTTCTGCAGACCGCATATCTGTACAGCACAGACAAGTCATTATCACCATGTTTTATTACATTGTAGACAACATGCATGGCTGCCTGAGTAGAATGGATTGCGTCCATTGCACTGGAAATGTCCATTATTACAGTACATTATTAAAGGGCATCTGTCAGCAGGTTTGTACCTATGAAACTGGCTGCCCTGTTACATGTGCTTTTGGCAGCTGAAGGCATCTGTGTTGGTCCCATGTTCATATATGTCTACATTTATGAGAAAGATTATGTTTTAATATATGCAAATTAGCTTCTAGGAGCAATGGGGGCGTTGCCATTACACTTAGAGACTCTGTTCTCTCTGCAACTCCCGCGCCCTATGCACTTAGAATGACAGGACCAGATGTGATGATGTTGATGAACATGGGACCAACGCAGGTGTCTTCAGCAGCCAAGTGCACATGTAACAGGTCAGCTGCACTTTAACAACTATAGTCTATTACACTGGAATTTTTTTTCCGCCTTTTAATATTAAGCATAAGTAGTATATATTTGTTAAAGATATAGAATATGTTGTCAAAAAGGTGATTGTCTGTATAAGACTTTAATCCTAATTGGAGAGTGCAGCAGCCAGTGACCAGGTAGCATTTCTTCATCATTACATATGAAAATACTTGTGAAAATCATTAAAGTTTTCTCCTGGTTTTAGCAAATACATTTGATTAGAATACAATTTTTATACAATGTATGGGCAATATGGATGTAGATATATAAAATGAGTCATTTTGATATATTTTACTTCAGGCTTAAAGGGAATCTGCCACCAGCGACCTCTTTATCCAGCTGTTTGCATAGAGATTTGGCTGTGGTTTATCTGATTACAATTCTGTTTTTGTTGTGTAGATCCTAGGCTGTGTTACCGAGTTATGATACTTTTTCTTAATATGCAATATGAGAGCATCACCATTGCTCCTGGTGCACACAAGCTCCACTGCTTTCTGCTACCACACTGAGAAGATAAGCCCATGCTCCTCTGTCTCTCTGCTGGACCCCTCAGAAGAAGCAGTACATTGAGTGTATGATCATTTCAGGAAGCAGGGGAGGAGATGACATGGCTCTTAATTGGAGAAGGAGGCTTTTTTCTCTTTTCTTATATTTGCTTGTACTATTGATTTAGGAAAAGTTTGTTGAAACAATGGTGCCTATGTAAGGGATTACCTGGGAAAGTTCTTCATTGTAACAATCTCTTGAAGTCCCATCGGCTATCTTTGCATTGTTGATGTTGACGGTCAGAGACTGGTCATTTATACGGTTGGCTAAATTCCATGATCGTAAGACGTGCTCTCCTTCACAGAAAGCTAGGCAGTACCGAAGATCAAAGCACACTTCTAAGACATTGACACGAAAATATGTTAAAATGGCATTTGTGTACATAAGATCATAATACATGTAAAGAGTTTAAGACAAGCTTGAATGTGACGTTACTACACAGTCGGCTCACATTATTATGACCACCAACCAATATCCAGTGTAACCACCATGTGCAGCATGGACAGCAACTAGACGGGCTGGGAATGACTCATTAAGGTCCTGGTAGGTTGTCGCAGATATCTGGAGCCATGCTGACTGCTGTCCATCCCACAGTTGCTGGAGGGTGCATGAGCGAACATGAGGATTGTCGGTGGTCCAACAGCTGCTCAATTGGGTTCAAGTCTGGGGAATTAGGGGGCCAGGGTAGTACCTGGAAGTTTTGGTCATACCGTTCCAACCGATGTTGGACATTTCTAGCCGTGTGACATGTCACATTGTCTTGATGGAATATCCCATGCACGACCACCCAAGGGAGGACAATCAGCATGTATGGGTGTATGTGATCTGTAAGAATGGATTCATACCCAAATCATTTGAGAGCCCCTTCTACATGGATGAGTGGGCCCAGTGAATGCCATGAACATTCCCCTGACCATAGTATTGCAACCACCAGCTTGTGTTCTTCCAGCAGTGGTTGCAAGGTATTTGTTCTCTGATGTTTCTTGCCTGACACGCCAAAGTCCATCTATTCGATGAGGCAGTAAACATCTCATCATCACTCATCAGAGAATACAACCCTTTGCAAATCAGCTGAGGTCCTATTCTGATACTGCAAAGAAAATTGAAGCTTTTCTACTGATGCAACTTTGTTGGCAGAGGTGCAGTGGCCATCCATCTGCTTCAGAGCCCCATATGCAGTAAGGGTCCCTGAACTGTTGTTTTAGACAAACGTCTGGTAGCTCCCTGGTTCATTTTGGCAGTCAGCTGCTCCACTGTAGCATGTTGGTTTGCCCTTGCGCACTTTCATAGCCAACATTCACCTCTGACATCCATGGCATGAGGTGCTTTGCAGTTTCCATGTTGATTGTTTGCAATGGTGCCATTTGTCCGCTCACTATACACTTTTATCACAGCAGCATGCAAACAGTTCACAAACTGCGCAATTTCTGAAATACTTCCACCCTTGGCCCAAAACACAATAATCGTCCTTTTTTGCAACTCTGATAAATCATACCTTTTACCCATGGCAACAACGAGGGATATGTGTGAAGACACCAAGAAGCTCACAACACCTGACTTCTTTCATGAGCTACATGGCGAAAGTAGGAAGTGGTCATAATAATGTGACTTGACCATGGGTTTGGGTACTGAACATTATAATTAGTACGTGAATGCTAGGAAACACTCTGAGGTTGCCTTGGTTGAGGTGTTGGTCTACATTACCCCAGTGGTTCAGTGCTGTTCACAAGGCTATGCATCAAGGACTATGAATGACTATGACCACGCTCCTGCTATTCAGGTCCGTTCTTAGGCCTCTTTTACACGGGCGTCGCGTGTGAGGGCCGAACAAGATGCGGGTTCGTTGCAGGAAAATGCTCAATTTTTCCGCACGAGTGCAAATCATTTTAATACGTTTTGCACGCAATGAGATAAATCGACATGTTTGGTACCCAGACCTGAACCCGGACTTTGGGTTAGGTGTTCTGTAGATTCTATTATTTTCCCTTAATACAGAATGCTTAGTAAAATGTCCATTGAGGGGTTAAAAATAATAAACAAATTTAACTCACCCCATCCACTTGGTCGCATAGTGGATCTCCTCTTCTTACTACTTTCTTCAGGACCTGGCTAAAGGACCTTTGATGACGTCACTGCGCTCATCACATGATCCATCACCATGGCGACCGACCATGTGATGAGCGCAGTGACGTCATCAAAGGTCCTTTAGCCAGGTACTGAAGAGAAGAGGAGATCCGCTACGCGATCAAGTGGATGGGGTGAGTTAAATTAGTTTATTATTTTTAACCCCTCAATGGACATTTTACTAAGCATTCTGTATTAAGAATTGGGTCCCCATCCTGATTGTCTCCTAGCAACCGTGCGTGAAAATCGCACCGCATCCGCACTTGCTTGCGAATGCTTGCGATTTTTACACAGCCCCATTCACTTCTATGGGGCCTGCGTTGTGTGAAAAACGCACAATATAGAGCTTGCTGCGATTTTCACGCATAAGTGATGCGTGAAAATCACGGCTCATGTACACAGCCCCATTGAAGTGAATGGGTCTGGATTCAGTGCAGGTGCAATGCGTTCACCGCACGCATTGCACCGGCGTGGAATTCTCGCCTGTGTGAAATGGGCCTTAAAGAGGAAGCAATGTCATGGAGGTCTCACATTCTTTATGTTACTAGTGCAATTCAATGATCAGTCTATCTCTAGTACTAAAACAACAATTTTCTCTTTACATGACCATCAGTTTTACTTCTCATTTTGGGTTAATTTCTCTGGACAAATAGTCACACCTCTGTGCCTGATACACACTTATCAAATAACACCATGCGACTGTTCTTATCGGAAAACTACTACTGCTTACCTCCTAGTGGCACCGATGAAAACTTTGCCATGTGTTTATGGTCCTCTGTTTCTAGATTCCAAACTACTATCTCAGTGGTATTGGCGTTTGGGAGCCGAGAAAACGCAACCACGTGAGATCCTTGACGATTCACAGCAAACTTGGTAATGAAGTCATTGCAGCAGCCCTTCACTGTGCGAATATAGGCAAATGTGTGCACACTGAAAAGCTCTATATGCACCATGTCATGTAATTTTGGCGAAGGATACCTGCAAAACAGTGTTTATTAGACTTTAGAGATCAAATACCAATTACTTATGTCCTATATTATTCTGTTTAGTGGAACGCATCCGGACGGAAAACTTGCTTGTGTGAAATTAGCCTTAGAGGAAACGCTTACATTCCTGTGAAAGGGAATATTTTGCATTATTCATTATATACCTGCAGATCAGTAGGAAATATTCCTTTGTTACAGCCACACCTTGAACCGAAGCCACTGGATCTTGTGCAGTGAGTTTGGCAACGACCGCTCCTCGTCTGGCATTCAGTACCATGGCTTCCTTCCCACTCCTGTCACAAAGGAAACACAAGATCATTTCCAATTGCACATTGCTCTGCCCATAGTCATTTTAGCATCTAACTCTGAAAAAAATAAAGAATATAGCAGCAGCTTTGTATTAGTTTGATCAGATTAAGGCCAAGTTCACACTTTCCTTGTTATTATTTCCATCAGTTATTGCCGCAAAGTGAATGTTGCAAAATTTACAATGTAAAAAGACAGTGGTGGTATTGGAGTTTTTTGTTTTTTTCATCCACCCAGCTGTTTCCAAAACGCTTCCATTTTGTCCCTATTCATTGTCAATGGGGACAAAACTGAACTGAAGGGAATGGAGTACACCAGGATGCATTCCGTTCTGTTTCATCGCAGCAAGCAGCGTTTTTGAGTGCGTCCTGGGATGCGGAGCAAGACGGATCCGTCCTGACTCACAATGTAAGTCAATGGAGATGGATCCGTTTTCTCTGACACAAAAGAAAACGGATCCGTCCCCCATTGACTTACAATGGTTTTAGAGAAGGATCCGTCTTGGCTATTTTAGAGATAATACAACCGGATTCGTTCATAATGGATGCAGCCAGTTCTATTATTATGGCGAAAGCGTTTTTGCTGATCCATGACAGATCCAGCAACAATGCTGGCACGAAAGTAGCCTAACTTATGTGTACCCAAAAATGGTGCATTCAAAAATATAACTTGTCCTGCAAAAACAAACCTTCATATGGCTATATCAACTGAAAAATAAAAAAGTTATAGATCTTGGAAAGAAAATGAAAAAATGGAAAAAAAATAAATTCTTGGTCACTAAGACCCAAAACAGGCTGCTCCCTGAGGGGTTAAAGTATGAGTTGAGTCATGTGCTGTACCCTTTGGCTTAGGTTTAGGCCTCTTTCACACGACCGTTTTTTTTTCCGTTTTGCGGGCCGTTTTTTGCGGTCCGTATACGGTCCGTATACGGAACCATTCATTTCAATGGTTCCGCAAAAAAAACGGAATGTACTCCGTGTGCATTCCGTTTCCGTATTTCCGTTTTTCCGTTCCGTTTAAAGATAGAACATGTCCTATATTTGGCCGCAAATCACGTTCCGTGGCTCCATTAAAGTCTATGGGTCCGCAAAAAAACGGAATGCATACGGAAATGCATCCGTATGTCTTCCGTATCCGTTCCGTTTTTTGCGGAACCATCTATTGAAAAAGTTATGCCCAGCCCAATTTTTTATATGAAATTACTGTATACTGTATTTGCCATACGGAAAAACGGAACGGAACAACGGAACGGAAACGGAACCACAACGGAAGCAAAAAACTGAACAACGGATCCGTGAAAAACGGACCGCAAAACACTGAAATGGACATACTGTCGTGTGAAAGAGGCCTTAGGCTGATATCCCAAGTCATTGTTCCAAATCTGTTTAAATGGCCAGACAGTGACAGTTAGTGTCGATATCCAATAGGGGCCCTATAGAGCCAGCGTTTGTCCTATTAAAGAGCTTGCTGTATTCAGTTATGGGCACACAAAAGAAAATTAATTTACAATGAACCAAAATAATTTCATAAGTAAAATATGCACAATTGATGTCGCCGTGTGATCCTTTGTCTCGTTCTTACAACCGAAAACGACCGCCAGAAGTACAATTGGGAAATCCTTGGTG
The DNA here is from genome assembly GCF_014858855.1 of Bufo gargarizans. Taxonomy (NCBI): domain Eukaryota; kingdom Metazoa; phylum Chordata; class Amphibia; order Anura; family Bufonidae; genus Bufo; species Bufo gargarizans. The sequence goes on from NC_058080.1 coordinate 121,129,570, forward strand.
TAGTGTGCGTCGATGTGTGCGCAATTCCTCCAAAATAACATCACAGAGACGTTCTCAAGTAGGCTCCCTCCCAACGGCTAGGCGTGGTTTATTTATACCAGAAGATGGAAGGCGGTCTTACAATCATGACCATTGAGGAGACAGGTTATGGTATGAAGTGATTGGCTGGAAGGCGGTCTTACAATCATGACCAATGGGGAGACAGGTTATGGTATGAAGTGATTGGCTGGAAGGCGGTCTTACAATCATGACCAATGGGGAGACAGGTTATGGTATGAAGTGATTGGCTGGAAGGCGGTCTTACAATCATGACCAATGGGGAGACAGGTTATGGTATGAAGTGATTGGCTGGAAGGCGGTCTTACAATCATGACCAATGGGGAGACAGGTTATGGTATGAAGTGATTGGCTGGAAGGCGGTCTTACAATCATGACCAATGGGGAGACAGGTTATGGTATGAAGTGATTGGCTGGAAGGCGGTCTTACAAACATGACCAATGGGGAGACAGGTTATGGTATGAAGTGATTGGCTGGAAGGCGGTCTTACAATCATGACCAATGGGGAGACAGGTTATGGTATGAAGTGATTGGCTGGAAGGCAGTCTTACAATGGTGACCAATGGGGAGACAGGTTATGGTATGAAGTGATTAGCTGGCGAAGATGTGATTGATCGAGCGTTCACATACATATTTGCGCCCTTTCCATTGCTGCGCTTATCCTCGTGGATGAAGAAAGTATCCTGCAGTAATACCAGGCCGGGCACAAATCAGCTACAGGTCGGGACAACCAGACCATCGTGCGAAAGTCTCTGCGCAGATGCGAACGCGAATGTGAACGAATCTGCGCATCTCCATAGGATAGATGGCGACCATACGGCGAACAATAATTTTTCCACAACACAATAAAGAAAATATTATATTATTATTATTATTGCATTTAGAACCATTCACCTATATTTTCATATACCTGTAAATCAAAGAACTACATAGTCAGCAATAATCATAGTAGATACAGTATACAGACAGCTTGCCCCATACAATTTACTATGTTGGACTTACCTGTAGGCAAATACAATGTACTCTTTAAATGAATTCCGAGAAACCAGAATGGAGTGGTTTTTATGGACTGGTGTTTCATCGGCAGGAATGTCTATCTGACAGATAATCTTACAGGAGTCAGCCAAGTCAAACACCTGGAAGACACAAAATCACAAATAAAATACCAGCAAAATACAAAAGGCACTTTACATGTACATTAAATTCACCGGAGCAGAGTTAGTAAAGCAATATTCATACGCATTGGGGAAGATTCACTCATCCTGACTCACTTTTGAGGCTGAAGGCCTCATGCACTCAACCGTATTTGCGTCCAATCTGCATTTCTTTGTGGATCGCACATGGACCCATTCATTTCTATGGGGCAGTAAAAAATGCAGACAGCACAGGGATGTCATCCATGTGCTGTCCGCCCCAAAAAACTAAAATACAATAGAACATGTCCTATTCTTGTCCATTTTGCAGACAAGAATAGGCAATAGGGCGGGACGTGCAGGACAGTGCGGGACCGTGCGGTTTGCAGATAAGGTTGTGTTCAGACAGTGTAAACTTAGAAATATTGAATACTGACCTTAACTAAATGGCTTCCATCAAAAAAAGCTAAGAGAAGCTGGCCATCCATAGCAGATGTCAGGATAGGGGCATCCAAACAGTCACTGTCAGCGAAGACCATTTTACTACATGAGAGGTCCCATATCTGGAAACTGTGGTCCTGAGTGACAGCGATTATTCTGTTCTGCATACACGCAGTGATGGAGTCGGTGTTCTTTCCAATGCCATGAAGAGTGAATACAGGCTTCCCCGCCGTTAAGTCCCAAACCTTCAGGGTGCCATCTCTGGAAGCGGTCAGTGCTCGTAGATCAACCTGCACTTCTGCAACGGCGGTAATGCTGTCGGTGTGGCCTATACAACAACAGGGAGGTACAAGGTACAATACTGCTTCTTAGTTGTCTTATTGTAATAGAAACGTGTGGTTACTGTATGTTTACTATGGGATTTTCAGTATTAATGTTCAACAGTGTTTTTTAAGGATCCTATTGTCTCTGTCTCGTGATATGTCTGTTTCACTGAAGACTTGTATTCACATTAACCCCTTCCCAACATCAGCTGTACATGTATGGCGGAAGTTAGGACTTTAAAGATGGCTCCCACCCAGCTCAGCAGACCCATGGAGGCAGAGTCCATGATTGGCAATAACGCTGTTCACAGACTTTTACCACCTCAGCTGCCATGGTCAAGTACTGGGAGCGCTATGACAAAATCGCAGGAGGCGTTCGGTTGCTTTGGCAGCCTTGGGCCTTCTGAAGGCAAGAAGGTTGTGCTTCTCCTATTGATGCAGGTTGTAAATCATTGCAGTATATGAGAGAAGTGATCAGATGATCGCATGTTAAAGTCCCCCAGGGGCACTAAAAATAAAGTGTTACAAAAGGTAAAAGAAAGTTTTTAAAAATATAAAAATGTATGAAAATTCAAAGCCTTCTCTTTCCCCGTTTAACAAATAAAAATAAAGAATAAAAATAATAAGCATCCTTAGTATTGCTGCATCCAAAAATGCCAGAACTATTAAAATATAAAAGTATTAATCCCATATTGTAAGCGATGTAATGGGGGGGAAAAATAATCAAAATAGACGATTCACCATTTTTTTGGTTGTATCACTTCCCCAAAAATGGAATCAAATGTGATCAAAATGTCACACACCCCAGAATTGTATTACTGAAAAATACAGATTGCCCTGTAAAAAAATGAACCCTACACACAGCTCCATAGTTATGGGGGGGCAGAAAAGTTATGGGGGGCAGAATATGGCGATGCAAATAATATTTTTTTTTTGTCCACACTAAGGTCCTGTCCATAAAATGGCTGCTGATAGAGGGTCATGTGACCAGACATAACTCAGCCTCCTCCAGTCAAACCCACTGCACCTGCTCTAAACTCCCAACAGAACAAGTAGATATGGTAGGTGCAGTGGATATGCATGGAGGAGGCATCACATGGAGGTGATTTGCCTGGTCACATGACCCTCCATCAGCGGCCATCTTATGGACAGGACCTCTGTGTGGACAGCACAATAGACTTTGTAAACAGAGGAGTATACATTATAAAATATAGAAAATAGTGCAGAATTTCAACAAAGACTATATTAGTAAGGGCCATATACCGTAATCATCTCACAAACACATCGTTCAGCGGTAACCAGAAAGTGGCCAACCCCTTTAAGTATAATGGAGTTTGAATACATGCCCTTAGGCATATCAGCCACTTGACTGTATGGATTTTATTTAAGATATAATGCTCTGGTGCTCACAGGGAGAGTTATTTATGATTGTAAAGGTATCTCATTCTGTATGATATCTTTGTACAATATTTATATACAATAACATTAAAGAAAATCTGCACTTAAAAGTAAGAGAACTAATAAAGAAATGGTCCACACATTTTTTACAGATGTATTTCAAATACAGTTTGCATGAAACTCATGCGAATTATGTGAAATAGACAGCCATCGTACCTGCTAAGGTGTCATAGAGAATCCCTCCAGGTGGCAGAAGGCACGTGAACGAAGGTATGAAAGTGGCAATAGAGGACTGCTGACACTGAGACATCAAGGACGGCAGTATCGGATATTTCCTTGGATCACCTAGAATTAACAAAATTAGTTGGTTAAATGTTAATGTAAAGGCTATCAAAACCTCAGCAGTTTTTGTGATACAGGGGTTACATTTCAGTCTATTTGCAGACTGTCAATTTACGTTTACTCTGTCCTGTCTGATTACAGCTCATGTGCAGCTCTTATCTCTGATCTCCTGACCTCATAAACACTCATTTAAAGGCTATGTACACCTTCGGAGGCAAAAAAAATTATGACTGAATTTTACTCATTACGGGCTAAAATAAAAAGAAATTCAATTGGTCTTTATAAAAAATATTCAGCTGTTCTGTCACAAAGGGTTAACTGTTTTGAATTGTACTTTTTTACTTTCACTTTGTGCCAGTCATCTAATAACCCTTTTCTCTAATTTACTAAGACAAACGCTTATTTAAGTCACATTCTTATCAGTAAACACTGAGCTATAAAGAGCGTTTATAATGTCAGAGAGCAGAGATAAGGAGCCTGTCAGAGCCCCAACTGACAGAGCAGAGAGCAAATTCAGACCCCTCTATTAGAGCATCTCAACCTTGTACAGAAAAAAGGGATCAATATTTGTAATAAAGACCAATTTAAAAATGATTTTTAGCGGAGAATGAGTACAATGCAATAATAAAAAAATGCCCAAAAGATGTACATAGCCTTTAAGCCATATTCTTATCAGTTCAATGATAATATAGCTATACTAAGTGTTTATGAGGTCAGGCGATCAGAGATAAGAGCTGCACATGAGCCGTCAGCTGACAGGACTTACAGTAAACAGAAAGTGATAGTCTTCAAATAAACTGAAATTTAACCCTTGTATCACAGGAGTCCATAGACTTTAAATTGTGCATTGAGATAATTTTCCTGGACATGCTTAGAGACCTGGTCAAACAATTCTTTGATGCTGATCTATCAAGTATACTACCAACACCTTTAAAAGTGCTACAGTACAATCAGTATACAGTATTTTATACTGTGGGTGTTTCAGAGGTTTTAGGTTGAGTTCACACCACTGCTATTTATTTCTTTGTTCTGCTCCATTTGAGGAACAGAACAATAAAAATAACAGAAGTGATGCAGCATATAACTGACCCAAACAGAGCCTAACACAGGTTTCAGCAACCTTCGGCACTCCAGCTGTTGCAAAACTACAACTCCCAGCATGCTCCATTCCCTTCTATGAAAGTTCGGAGAACAGTTCCGAAGCTTTGCATGCTGGGAGTTGTAGTTTCACAACAGCTGTAGTGCCGAAGGTTGCTGAACCCTGGCCTAACAGATCCTATTGACTATAATGGAGTCTGTTGGGTTTTCATTCAGGATCCCGCTTTTATAGATATATAGCGAGATCCTGTAAGGAAGAATTACCTTTTGCTGTGGTTGTACTTTTCTGTAAGATATGTTTACACAGAGCAGATTTTTTTTTGCAAAATTTCTATGACTGTTCCATATATCTGAAGGGAGTTTGCAGAAATCCATGCACATGCTACAGAAACAACTCCATTCGCATGTATAAAACGGATTTCCAGTTGTAGAGGCTTTGCATGTAAAAATACCTTAAAAGGGTTGTCCCATGAAAAACGTTTTTCAAATACTTTTGTAATTGCATGTAATTAAAAATTTAGCATAGCCACTGAGTTATTAAATAAAATCTATATGTATAGCGCCACCTGCTGTTTTTTTTTTTTTTTTATATTTCTTTGACCTGCTCACTGAGACGGCCGCACACGCTCCATTTTATCCTTTAACTGCCCCCTGAGCTGTGATAGGGAGAGCATGGACACACCCCCTGAGCTGCAGCATATAAGACACTCCCCTGAGCTGTGATAGGGAGAGCATGGACACTCCCCCTGAGCTGTCAGTCTGATATAAATCTAGCAGAGCAATGAATGAGGAGATCTCTGGATCCATGTGAGGTACAGGTCTGGTTCTAGCTTTGTTAGAAAGAGATTGTCATGTACTATATGATGTATGATGTTAATTTTTTTATATTAGTCATGGGATAAATCCTTTAAGTTAAACTGAATATTACATTTCCTTAAGGTATGGCCACAAGTAAGCAGGTCCACTGTAGTTTTTATGCAGCCAAAAATCCTCGGTGTATCCTGTCCGAAACCCACAATGGCAAAATCCACACCAAATTGTGCAGATTTTGCTGCAGATTTTCGTTCTGCCTTCTGTATTGCAAAGGATGAAATACACTGTATATATCTGCAACATCAATTGACGTCCTGCAGATTTAAAATCTGCACCACCTGTGCAGTTATGTGCGGATTTCGGTGTGGACTCTGCAGTGTGTGGATGGGATTAGTGAAAATGTCATCCACGTCAGTGCTTCTGTAAATGCTTAGGAAAATCCACACCACTTATATAACCCGTAGCGGCTCCCTTAGAGTTATTGTTGCATCATTACATATATTTCCTATATACATTAAATATTAATATCACATCATTTTGGTTTAATGAGTGAGACTACTGGGGCGTGATAGAAACGAACACAAATATGGCGAAGGCGATCTTTCTTGTCTCTCCTCCAAGAGCGGTTTGCATGGTGGATTTGCAGTAGGTCCAGGCACTGATTTGCAGGATAAGGTATAATATATACTTAACTTGCAGCACAGTATGGGTACGGCCACGTGGTCAAGTTCCTAATGAAGTTTTGGAAGCCAAAATCAGGAGAGGATCATATAGGAGAGAAAGCATACAGGACAGATATGACTTTTCTGTTTTGGGTTCACCCCTGGTTTTGGCTTCCAAAACTGCATAGTTTAAGAAATTAGAAATGAACCGAGTATTATTTAGTTTGGTGCTATAACTTACCGGGGGCAACAGGTATGTCGGTGGCATCTATCTGGTGCAGTCGTCCTTTGAGCTGTGATGCCAGCTGACAGGGGTCTCTCTGTAACACCTTCATAGATAACTGAAGAGTTTCAGATAGCAGATTCAAATCAAGTATTGGCCTGTCAATCAGAAAGCAGAATCAGGGCATGGTCTGTGACGTAATATCATATAAACCGGTAAATTTGCAGATGGGGTACACATTTTTCTGTGAAAACTGATACAAGGCAATGCTAGAAAGAGTCTCAGGTATCCACACCCATGGTAAATCTATACAATAAAAAACCATAGCCAAAATACTGGCTTGGGATGACGGTTTTTTTTTGCAGTTCCTTTATGGTTTTAACACCTTTTTTGGTTCTCTAATCCCTGCCAATCCGCTGGGTCCTGTGGCCAATCACAGGTCTCATCAGTCACAGCAGCTTGAACGGTATCTCACAGCTGTGACGCAACGCTGAAGTCGATGTGACCACTGAGGCCTATGATTGGTAGCAGCAGTCATAGGACCCAGACACTTTCTGGTCACGTGGGGATCATCTGTGGGACCATGGGCAGTTGAGTCTGGATTTTTATGTTCAGAGGCATAGGTCTGGAAGATAGGGGTTGTCAGCTCCAAAGCCAGAGAACCCCTTTAACATACCTCAAATCGGGGTTCCCCATCATAAAAAATGATGGAATATCACATTGACTGATTACTGACTGCCGGGAACCTCAGGATTCCTAATTACGCTCCTTTTCATTACACTGCACTTCATCTCTCAGATATTGATGACCTATTCTGAGGATAGGACATCAATATTAACAGATGGACAACCCCTTTAGGGGGAGATTCATCAAGACTGGCGTTTTCAACACTGGTCTTAATATCCCCTGCATAGCCAGAGGATGTGCTTATTTTATGATGAGGCACGCACCTTGTCATAATGGTGCCTAGAACGAAATCTACTATACCTCTTAGCTGGCGCAGATTTCAGTTATCGTTCACACAAGAAAACTGTCATAAACAATGATAGATCCATCCACACCCATGCCACTCTCCCTTTTCAGAAAGTGGCGAGGGCAAATTGTATTTCTGGAAAGATTTCTACATAAATGGTGTTTAAAAAGTCGTAAACCTAGGGTTTGCAACTTCTTTACACCAATTTTCTGACATCTAGGGATGATAAATCTCCCCTTAAAAGGGGTTGTCCGGGTTCAGAGCTGAACCCGGACATACCTCCATTTTCACCCCGGCAGCCCCCCTGACTTGAGATTCGGAGCAGTTCATGCTCCGATGCTCTCCTTTGCCCTGCGCTAAATCGCGCAGGGCAAAGGCATTTTTTGGAGATCCGGTGACATAACGGTGCTCTCCATAAGGCTGCCAGGAAGCCCAGTGACGTCACCAGTAAATCGGCTACGGCAGCGCTAAAGCCCGTCCATCAGAGCCGGTGACGTCTTCCGAACACACTGCCAGGCACAAGTTTCCGCCCGGCAGTGTGTTATTGAAAACAAGGGAGCGCATCGGAGCATGAGATACTCCTATGCTAGCCTCAGGGGGGCTGTCTGGATGAAAATAAGGGTATGTCCGGGTTCAGCTCTGAACCCGGACAACCCCTTTAAATCTTTCCCCTGCCAATGGCAGGCCAAGTTTTCACCTAAAAGGGTTTTCATAGCTTTAAGGAAAGCTCACATTGATATAGTGCAGTGTACAATATTGCACATTGCTATAATTTTGCACCTTGTATTGCATGCAAAAATCACACATTCTTGTGAATAAGGCCTGAAAATGAGCAGGTAATATTTTCTTGTAGCTGAAGGGTGGACCCCACAATGAATTCCACTGGTGGCCCCAACACACCTCAGTGCAAAACTATGAGTACGGTTTCCCAATCATGGATCAGGTCTGTCACCTGGGATCTCCATCAATGAGCCAGAATGAAGGCCTGCTATATCAGAGCAACTTTGTTCTGGGTCATAGATGAGAGGCCTCTCAAGCAGAGGATTTCATCCATGACGTTCTTATGCCCTTTAAAGAGAATGCTCCATCTATAATTTATTAATTTTTTTTGTATGAGGTGGCACACTTGGTCAGGGTCACCCGGCTGTTTTTGTGTGTAATAACAGTGGCCGAGTGCCACATAATTCTTTACTGAGAAAAATGGTTGTTGAGTGTCTGGGTCGGCTTAGGAGGGGGTTAACATGTGCACTCCTTATTAGTCTACACTAGCCTTCAACTATTCTAAACCCCCTGAAATCCAATAATGGACAATGGGTGGGGAACACAATTGCACGAGTACAAACTATACTTTGGTGACCCCTTTCAAATTTTGTAAAAATACCATAAAGAGGTTTTCCCATGTAAAATATTCTACAGTTTTCAAACCAGCAGCTGGATCTGTTCCACAGCTCCACAAAAAAAGATAGACCATGTCCTATTCTAGTCTGCTTTGCAGACAAGAATAAGCCTTATTACAATAGATCCGCCACAAAAAATGGATGCAACATTGATTCAAAACGGACGTCGTCCGTATTTTTGGCAGATCTTTATTTTGCGGTCGTGTAAATGAACCTTAGAAAGAGGTTGTCATGCACTAGATTATGTATGATATTTATTTTTTACATTAATAATGGGATATCCTCTTTAAAATTAGGCAATGGTAATGAAGCTTGCAGAAAAAGTAAATATTATATATTAAAATTAAGCAAAATTTATGAATTAATTTCAAGAAGATTAAGTCAATAATAACAGATTCTGGAGTAAAACTGGTATCATTTCATATGCAATATCATGACTTTAGGGGAGCAAAAACTTTAAAAATGTTCTCCGTCACCAAGGTAAAAATCTTCTATTATAGCACCATCAGTGGAGGCCAAAATATTAGAATTTAGATAACTTTTACTGCATTCAGCAAATACATGTAGCAAATACGTACTTGTGATACATAAACAATGGCACGTAGTGACTTTTCAAAGTTTTGCTCCTCTCTTATGGTCAAACACGTTCACCTCCATACTAAAGGCCTTACCGCTCAGGATTTATAGCAGCTTTTATGTCATCCTGGATTTCCACCACGGAGATAGCCCAAGCTTTATGGAGCAGGTACTCATAATTGAATATGCACTCTGTCACCAGACGTTGTAGTTGATTAGATTGCAACAGATGATATGATGTTCCAAGGATTTTACGCAGGTTAAACACATGGACAGCTCGGTTTTCATGCTTTACCACCCATGACAGTGGCATGATTGCTGTGACACTATCACTTTTATTAAGTCTATGGCGACTTTGACTTTCCAGGTAGTAATTGGTAAAAGCAGAGTGGATAGAAAGTTGATGCTCCTTTGACTTCACATTTCTATTCATACACACAGACCTAAACTGGTTGTGAGCCCAGTTAATGACATAGCTATCATCTGTCCTTTGTTCCACCAAGTGGATCCCAAAGTCATTACGTAACTTGATCCAGAGTACTTCTGGAAACACTGGTACTACCACTCCCTGGTACTGTCTTATTTCATCCATTACCGCTTGGTCAAGTGACAGCAAGTCTAAGAGTTCTTCTTGTGTTATGCCATTTCTGGACAATGAGATGTATGATGTGGTCTTTTTTACTACTTGGTCTCCATGTTTTTTCTCTAGTCTTGATAGGAGCCAGGAATAAATCTTTGAGATATTAGGATGCAAAAGGATTTCACGGTCAGTGGTATAGGATGTCCACTGATGTGACTCCATATATGAGCAAACTGCGTAGAGTGGAAGAGGGCATGAGGTACAGGCCTCAATCAGGACTCTTCTTTGTTGCCCAGTGAGTTTACGACAATCTCTGTTTAGCCAAGACTCAATCATGTCAATAATTTCCACTGAACTCAATGGTGGTATCTGAATAATATTCTGTTCCAATGTAAGTTTCTGCAACAAAATATAATAGAAACATCTAAGAAAACAGTGGGAAATCTGGCATTTTAATACTGGTGTATTGCAGGCATTTCATGTACGTTGAGTAGTCTACATAATAAAAGGATACTATATGAGAACGTTATGAGAGATATCACATGTAGATCCTTTGACTTGATGATCACCAACAGTTCATTAACCCCCAATTGGCTCAAACCAATCAAACCAACAGCATGTATCACGCTATTCATAGACATGGAACCTTTTCATAGATATAGATCTATAGAAAAAGCCAATGATTCCGGGCTCGTTCACACAAACGTTTTTTCCGTTCCGTATACGAAACCATTCATTTCAATGGTTCCACAAAAAAAACTGAATGTACTCCGTATGCATTCCGTTTCCGTATTTCCATTTTTCTGTTCCGTTCAAAGATAAAACATGTCCTATTATTGCCCGCAAATCACGTTCTGTGGCTCCATTCAAGTCAATGGGTCCGCAAAAAAACCCACCAGAAACACTACTGAAACGAAAAACGGATCAGTTAAAAACGGCCCGCAAAACACTGAAAAAGCCATATGGTCATGTGAACAAGCCCTTTACTTTGTGAGAAAAAGTATGGAGTTTCTGGATCTGCCAAACTCAGGCATGGGGATAATTGTTGTCCACCTGATCCTTCTCCTGTAGCTATCTGGCTGTGACCAGCTACAGTGCACTTAAATATTATAGCACAGGGAATGCCATGGTAAAGTTAACATTATGATTGCCATTACCTACTACTGCCAGATAATGGCAGATACATTTTCCGTTAATACAATAAAAAACACGAAGCAACAATACTTGTGATTACCTGTAAATGCCTGAAGGAGGCACAGTCTGATGAGACAGACACAATGAAGTATACATGTGGGGGCAGCTCTGTGGGTATCCAGGACAGATGTGCTTCACTTTCTGATAACTCGTCTGTACCATCCAAGATTACCATGAGTGGTCTACCTTCAGTAGCCAATTCCAGAACGGTTGAGAACTCATTTATCAATCCTTTGAGAGTCTTAGAATAGAAAAAGTAACAATTACTGATCAACCCAGGCTCTATAAACTTTTTGGTAAATGCACCTCTAGTTCTATTAGGAACAGATTGATATCTAATATATAAAGCTGAGTGTATGTATGTGTGTATGTATGTCTGCTAAAGGAATCCGCATCGTCGCATTTACAATCACGAAATTTGGTACACAGGTACATTAGGTGTCCGGCAAGGTTTTAGACTGTGTCTCAGCTCTCTAGCACGTACCATTCCTGAGATATAAAAAAAAATATGCAAATATGGCACATCACATGACCTTCATTAGCCAATAGAAGCTTGCAGGTCTTTCTCCTCATATCTCAACTGCCATACACACGGTCACATGACCCTTATCAGCCAATAGAAGCTCGCAGGCCCTTAGTCTCCACATACACAGTTTCACACCAGGTTTCCATAACAACCAAGCTATTTTTGCTTCACTGCTGTAGGTCAGCTTTAAAGGAGCAAGGCACTGTGGATGACACTGTTAAGGGAACGGAGTGCTGTGGAGGTCACAGTTAAGGGGGCAGGCTGCTGTGGAGGTCACAGTTAAGGGGACAGGCCGCTATGGAGGTCAGTGTTAAGGGGCAGGGTGCTGTAGAGGTCACTGTTAAGGGGGCAGGTATTGTGGAAATCACTGTTAAGGAGAAGGGGTATTGTAGAGGTCACTAATAAATGGGCGGCTGCTGTGGAGGTCACTGTTAAGGGGGCAGGCACTGTGGAGATCTCTGTTAAGGGGACATGGAACGGTAGTGGTCACGGTTAAGGGGACTTTCCGCTATGGAGGTCAGTGTTAAGGGGCAGGGTTCTGTAAAAGTCACTGTTGAGGGGGCGAAGTATTGTGGAGGTGACATTTTAAGGGAACTGAGCTCTGTGGAGGTCACTGTTAAGGGGGCAGGTTATTGTGGAAATCACTGTTAATGAGACGGGGTACTGTGTAGGTCACAAATAAAGGGCCAGCAGCTGTGTTGGATACTGTTAAAGGGGCTGGCACTGTGGAGGTTACTGTTAAGGAGGTGGGGGACTGTGGAGGTCACTATTAAAGGGGTGGGCACTGTGGAGGTCACTGTTAATGGAACAAGGGACTGTGGAGGTCACTTATTAAAGGGGCAGTGGGGTACTGTGAGGTCACTGTTAAGACAGCGGGGTACTGGAAGGTCACTGTTAAGGGAGCGGGGTACAGTGGAGGTCACTGTTAAGGGAGCATGGTACTGTGGCAGTCACTGTTAAAGGGGCAATCACTGTGGAGGTCCCTGTTAAGGGGGCCGGGAATGGTGGAGGTAACAGATAAGGGGACTGTAACCTATGGTCAGTGTTGAGGGGCAGGTGCTGTAGAGGTCACTGTTAAGGGGGCAGACCCCTGTAACGGTCACTGTTAAGGGAGTAGGGTGCTGTGGAACTCACTGATAAAGGGGCAGGCTGCTGTGAAGGTCAAAGTTATCAAAGTTATGGGGTGGGCTGCTGTGAAGGTCCTATTTTAAGGAGGCGGGGCACTGTGGGGGGGGGTCAGTGTTAAGGGGTGGGGGTTGTGGAGGTCACTGTTAAGGGGGTGGGGTACTGTACATGTCACTGTTATAGGGGATACTATTGATATATTTTAACTGACACCCACACTCCGGGTCCTTCTGCTAGTATGTATATATTCTGTATTTAAAGGCCAATTATCAGGGCAATTATCAGGGAGGAGCGTTCCTAGGAATTCTCATTGCCAATAACTGCCATGTGTAAAGATGCCGCCGATCACCAAATGAATGAGCAAACGCTCGTTAATAGGAAAAGAACATTGTTAATGCAGACTCCAATATGATCATTTCTGGGAGCAGATCGCTCATCCCCATAGAGAACAGATGATTGCTGCGTATAAATGCAACTCTCACCTCCTATGATCAGCAGGCGACTATCAGGAAAGAATGATTCAGTTCATCAGTTTCGATCTTTTCACAGCTATTGAGAATCATTTATGGATTTGAAGACATATTTATAGAAATACAATGGAAACTGTAATTACTTAGGTCGTCATTCAAAGGACAGTGCAATGGAAGCTTACTGAGTGCACTGGTTGGACAAACCCTTAAATATTCTGAATAACTTAGCAGGGATCAGCTCTCCAGATGCCCTTCCATTGTATAACATCTATGGAAATATAAATGTATAGCCCAGATATATGCAGCAGCATGCCATAAAGTTGTATACGTCGCCCGTGTTGTCAACAATGCTTTTCAATGCAATTACCCCTCAGGTTTAAATACAGTTTTAATAAAAAAGTATGCCAATGCACGGATGTATGCTAAAAGGAGAGTCCATAATGGTCTATGGGAATGTCCAGTGTACTGCATATAGCGAGAATATTTCCAAGTGTAGACAGAGCCTAAGGAGACATTCAGTCTGAGTTTCTAGTTGTGTCATTTGTGTCATTTAATACATTGCCAGTGTGCCTGCATTAAAGGTGATGTAACATACTATATCTAAGGGGTAAAGGTGATGTAACATACTATATCTAAGGGGTAAAGGTGATGTAACATACTATATCTAAGGGGTAAAGGTGATGTAACATACTATATCTAAGGGGTAAAGGTGATGTAACATACTATATCTAAGGGGTAAAGGTGATGTAACATACTATAAGGGGTAAAGGTGATGTAACATACTATATCTAAGGGGCAGTTACATTTTCCCCGTCTATTCACTCATGCCCCAAGTTCGACCAATGAAATACAAATTCAGTTACATCATCCGTTACCATTACATCCTTACTCTTTCCTCCAGGACTATGTGCTGCATCCACTATTATTAGACTCACTCCTGCCAATCACAGCATTAAAAAGGGTTACTTAATGAGGTTTTCCACAACTGAAATATGTCATCAATATCAGATCAATTGGAGCTTCTGAAAGAAGATGCTACAGCACACTAGATCTTGCACAACTCCGTGCACTTGTGTAGCTGCAGGGAACGTACTGCAAGCTCAGCCCCATACAGAACCCACAGATCTTTTCTCGGCCACTACATATTGTTTTTGTAAAGAAAAAAAAAAGCAGATTGGGTTTCTTATCTTGAGTAACCTCTTTTAAGGATGTGATTGAGAGGAACTAATTTTATGTAACCTCTTTGAATATTCCTTGAAAACCACAAAAAAACCTAACTTGCTACTTTCACATCTGCGCATTGCCTTTCCGCTACGGAGATCCATCATAGGATCTCAATACCGGGGGAAAAACGCTTCCATTTTGTCCCTATTCAATGGGGACAAAACTGAACTAAACGGAATGCACCAAAATGCATTCCGTTCTGTTTGGTTGCGTTCCCATCGCGGACAGAAAAACACTGCAAGCTGTGTTTTTCTGTCTGCGATGTGGTCCGGAGCAAGACAGTTCAGTCATGACACACAATGTAAATCAAGGGTGGCGGATCCGTTTTCTCTGACACATTAGAAAACGGATCCCGTCATGGCTATGTTAAGGAAAATACAACCGGATCCGATGGTTGTATTATCATGACGGATGCTTTTTTTTTGCTGATCTATGACGGATCTAGCAAAAGCGCTAGTGTGAAAGTAGCCTTAATGCGCTGGTATCACTATTCACTCTATATCTGGTCCACTGGACAAAATTTGCACTTTGTGTCTGTTGGGTCACTCTAGTATGCTCTTTAGCTTGTCAGCTTTTTTGCTTTAACTTTTATTATTGGTGTTAAATAAATTGTAAATTATAAATTGTTCTTACTGTTATTGCATTTTTTTTAAATGCAGATATTCATAAGTCTGCAGTCTAACATTACATGCCAGACATTTCAGCGTTAGACACCATTCAATCTTGTGTACAGCCCTGTAAGGTTTTTAAATACTTTTTCCCATTCATTGGCCCCTTACTGGGTCAGATTTACTAATCCTGGAGCTGGTAGAAGCTTAGACAAAGGGGGTTATTTATCAAAGGACTTGTGACCAGTGTTGAGCGAACTTGTGTTTTAAATTCGGCGTCTAAAGTTCGGGTTTTGGTTATCCAAGAATCGCATTATGGATTCCGCTACCACGGACCATAACGGAATTTAGAATCCATAACGTGATTCTTCTATAACCCGAACTTTAGATGCCGAACTTAAAACACAAGTTCGCTCAACACTACTTGTGACTATTTTAGATGTAAAAATAGTCACAAGTCCTCTTTTTGACCAGCCTTGCGACAATATCAAGTTGAACGGCCGTTATCAAAAATGTATTGACAGTTGGATGGGACGGGGCGGAGTGAGGGCATGTCAGGGCAGCGCCAGGACCTTCAGGCCCAGTAAATTTTCTAACATGTATGCCTGGAAACAGGCGTACATGTTGGCTAAGAAAGACGCCAGCATGGGGCTAGTGTAGTTTTTTCACCAGGCGCACGACTGCCTCGTCATAAATTAAATTAATCCTCTGGCAGAGCAAGGGAAAACCAGCGTGAAAACTCTGTAAATGTGCCCCAGGCTGTCTAGACCTGCACCAGATTCAGAAAGGCTCAGGCTGGATGATAAATGGCGAACAGAGATAGACACTTTGTGGGAGATTTATCATCTCCCTGCTGATGTAGATTTCCGTTTATGTGCCGCATCCTCTGGCAGTGCACGGGATATCAAGAACAGAGCAGAAAGTGCCTGTCTGCATAAATCTCCCCATTTATACCAACTATTGGTTGGCTTAGTTTGAGACAGAATTTTACATCAAATTTTGTGCTAAACTGAGTCACATTTTGGCACATTTACACCAGACTGTAGGTGCAATCACATTAGTAAATGTGGGCCATTGTCTCTTTAGTGCTGCGTATACATGGTAATATGTGATCATATAATATATAACTGGTACCTCAGAGAACTGTGTTTTCAGGTTATATATATCAGCTATCTGGTAGCACAGGTTTTGTAGCAGTAGGCGAGTGTGTCGGCTGTTCCCAGTAGCACCGATAAATCGAGTCACGACCCTCAGGTCCCTAATTATTCAAAAAAGAGTGAAAATACTGAATATACAGTAACTTTGTTAATTATAGGTAATTATAATACCTCATTACTGACACGTCACACAACAGCTCTCTTTCATGTCCAGGACATAACACGTACCAACATGCAATATTTCTACTTTTTTCAAGCTAGTAAGTGCAATATCATTAGAATTAAAAGGCATAGTATCTGATGTTTTATGTAGTTAACCAGTGTATTTTGGTTGCTATCATTATTACTCCATCAAATACCATCACAGAGATCACTTAAATATGAGAACTGGTGGGAATCAGCTGATTACTGCAGATCCTGTTCTCAAAACCCCTGGCAGATAGCTGATATTGCCCAGAGATTGTGCGACTGGCTGTATATTTCAGAAGCTGCAGTGGATATGTAGTATAACATTGAAGGCCTTTCAGATGAATGGCCGTCCATTTGCACACAAATATGATACAAGTCCACAGGAGAAAGTACTACTGCTTGTTGGAATCTCTTTGCTCAGGTTCATAGACCTTCTCTATGTCCTCTATACAGTATATCCTAATAGGGCATATGAATAGGGATTGTCCCATCAGGATATTTTCTTACCCTTAGAAGAGATAGAATACCTTACGTTTCATCTGGAATATCAGTTGGAAGTTGATTGGTTGCTGCGAGTAATAGCGCTGTTCTTTTTTACCCTTTTTTTTTAACATACCTACAGAGCTGGGGATTGGAGATCTACTATTCTTTCTGGGAAATCATGTACAGTTGCAAGAAAAAGTATGTGAACCCTTTGGAATGATATGGATTTCTGCACAAATTGGTCATAAAATGTGATCTGATCTTCATCCAAGTCACAACAATAGACAATCACAGTCTGCTTAAACTAATAACACACAAAGAATTAAATGTTACCATGTTTTTATTGAACACACCATGTAAACATTCACAGTGCAGGTGGAAAAATTATGTGAACCCCTAGACTAATGACATCTCCAAGAGCTAATTGGAGTGAGGTGTCAGCCAACTGGAGTCCAATCAATGAGATGAGATTGGAGATGTTGGTTACAGCTGTCCTGCCCTATAAAAAACACACACCAGTTCTGGGTTTGCTTTTCGCAAGAAGCATTGCCTGATGTGAATGATGCCTCGCACAAAAGTGCTCTCAGAAGACCTATGATTAAGAATTGTTGACTTTCATAAAGCTGGAAAGGGTTATAAAAGTATCTCCAAAAGCCTTGCTGTTCATCAGTCCACAGTAAGACAAATTGTCTATAAATGGAGAAAGTTCGGCACTGCTGCTACTCTCCCTAGGAGTACGCCGTCCTGTAAAGATGACTGCAAGAGCACAGCGCAGACTGCTTAATGAGGTGAAGAAGAATCCTAGAGTGTCAGCTAAAGACTTACAAAAGTCTCTGGCATATGCTAACATCCCTGTTAGCGAATCTACGATACGTAAAACACTAAACAAGAATGGATTTCATGGAAGGATACCACAGAGGAAGTTACTGCTGTCCAAAAAACTCATTGCTGCACGTTTACAGTTTGCACAAGAGCACCTGGATGTTCCACAGCAGTACTGGCAAAATATTCTGTTGACAAATGAAATCAAAGTTGAGTATGTGTGGAGAAAAAGAGGCACAGCACACCAACATCAAAACCTCATCCCAACTGTGACGTATGGTGGTGGGGGCATCATGGTTTGTGGCTGCTTTGCTGCGTCAGGGCCTGGACGGATTGCTATCATCGAAGGAAAAATGAATTCCCAAGTTTATCAAGACATTTTGCAGGAGAACTTAAGGCTATTTGTCCACTAGCTGAAGCTCAACAGAAGATGGGTGTTGCAACAGGACAACAACCCAAAGCATAGAAGTAAATCAACAACAGAATGGCTTAAAAAGAAGAAAATACAACTTCTGGAGTTGCCCAATCAGAATCCTGACCTCAACCCGATTGAGATGCTGTGGCATGACCTCAAGAAAGCGATTCACACCAAACACCCCAAGAATATTGCTGAATTGAAACAGTTCTGTAAAGAGGAATGGTCAAGAATTACCGTATTTTTCGCCCCATAAGACGCACTTTTTCTTCCCCCAAAATGGGGGAGAAATGCCCCTGCGTCTTATGGGGCGAATGCTGCCAGTTTTACATCGCAAGCTGCGATGTATGAGCAGAGCGGGGACTCGGGGAGGGACTGGGAGGAGGAGCTGGGGGCCGGCAATAGCGGCGGGGCGGTGCAGTCAGTGTAGTATAGCACCGCCCCGCCGCTCCAGTATACTAATATAAGATCTCATATTCAAGTAATAGTTATTAAACATGCCCCCCAACTGCTATTACTACCTTACATCCTAATCGCTACTGTAGAATTCAGGCAGGCCGGGCGGGCGGCAGCGTAACTCGTGTCACCCTGCGCCGCCTACTTTATGAATGAAGTAGGCGGCGCAGGCAAGTGACGTCAGTGAGACCCGCCGGCCGTCCGGCCTGAATTTTACAGAAGCGATTAGGATGTAAGGTAATAATAGGAGTTGGGGGGCATGTTTAATAACTATTAATTCAATATGACATCTTATATTTGTATGGCGGCGGCGGGGTTCGGATTGCGATCTGTGGATGGCACTGTTACAGGGGGGGGGGTAATCTGTGAATGGCACTGTTATGGGCTGGGGGGTCTGTGCATGGCACTGTTATGGGCTGGGGGGTCTGTGGATGGAACATATATAACAGTGCCACCCACAGATCCCCCCCAGCCCATAACAGTGCCATCCACAGATCCCCCCTGTAACAGTGCCATCCACAGATCCCCCTGTAACAGTGTCAGCCACAGATCTCCCCCTGTAACAGTGCAAGCCACAGATCCCCCCATAACAGTGCAAGCCACAGATCCCCCCATAACAGTGCAAGCCACAGATCCCCCCCATAACACTGTCCGTCATCCACAGATCCCCCCATAACAGTGTCCGTCATCCACAGATCCCCCCTATAACAGTGTCCGTCATCCACAGATCCCCCCTATAACAGTGTCCGTCATCCACAGATCCCCCCATAACAGTGTCCGTCATCCACAGATCCCCCCATAACAGTGTCCGTCATCCACAGATCCCCCCATAACAGTGTCCGTCATCCACAGATCCCCCCATAACAGTGTCCGTCATCCACAGATCCCCCCATAACAGTGTCCGTCATCCACAGATCCCCATAACAGTGTCCGTCATCCACAGATCCCCCATAATGGTGTCCGTCATCCACAGATCCCCCCCATAACAGTGTCCATCATCCACAGATCCCCAGTAATAGTGCCATCCACAGACCACCATTAGTTCCAAACCCACCAAACACACAGCACACCTTTTGGTTAAAAATATTTTTTTTCTTATTTTCCTCCCCAAAAACCTAGGTGCGTCTTATGGGCCGGTGCGTCTTATAGGGCGAAAAATACGGTACTCCTGACCGTTGTGCACGTCTGATCTGTAACTACAGGAAACGTTTGGTTAAAGTTATTGCTGCCAAAGGAGGTTCAACCAGTTATTAAATCCAAGGGTTCACATACTTTTTCCACCTGCACTGTGAATGTTTACATGGTGTGTTCAATAAAAACATGGTAACATTTAATTATTTGTGTGTTATTAGTTTAAGCAGACTGTGATTGTCTTTTGTTGTGACTTAGATGAAGATCAGATCACATTTTATGACCAATTTGTGCAGAAATCCATATCATTCCAAAGGGTTCACATACTTTTTCTTGCAACTGTATAACAAAAAAAATGCAACAAAATATCACGGAAAGCAGGGAATGTAAAGCATATAACAGACAAAGTATATATTGTTGTATGTAAAAAACTTACCCGGCAACCCAGTATGATGCTTCTGCGGACACCTTAGCCATCAGAGAACTTTTCCCACTGCCGGGCTGTCCATGTAATACAACCAGGCGTCTGTTAGAAGATGTCACACAGTCTTGGAGCTGTATCAAAGAAGGCTTTCGACCAAGAAAGTTCTGGACTCTACGGAATAAAATGCAATCACAGATGATTATCCTGTCCAACTATATTTCATTCATTCTCTCTCCAATTCCCCCGTTTGTATACAGCCTCTCCAGTGTGAAACCAACTATATCACTTCACACGTAATATGTTCAAAGACCTCATATACAGTATGTTCATAGACGGCATATACAGTATGTTCATGGACAGCATATACAGTATGTTCATGGACAGCATATACAGTATGTTCATGGACCACACATACAGTATGTTCATCAACCTCATATAAAGTATGCCCATGGGCCTCTGTAAGCCGTGAACCGAGGTGGGCTCCCCAGGACACAGCGAAGTCACGAACGAGGAAAGCAACTCCAACACCAGCTTTCGCCAAAACAGAATTTTACTAAAACGTGGTAATGAACAACCACAAATGCTGGGAACATAAGATAAATTTACATACACCCAGCCCAAAGGCTGAGATCCTTGTGCTGCACAACACGGCGCCCTCCGATGGATGCAGGAGGAAAATGCTGTAATAATTTTCTTACTGGCGGGCACAACAAATCTGCCACACCTTTCCGGTTATTACCCTAAAAGAACAAGAATTACTCTATGGGTGTGCGGTACGGGCTAGCCTGTGGTGCAGCACAACAGCTTACAATCTTACACAGATCTACAGTATTCCCCCTCCCATAACTGGTCCTGTAGCACGTGCCTGAGTATTCATTCTGAGCAAAATGCCAGCCTGGCTTGAGTTTTTGGGGATTTATCAGCTCCCCAAGGTGAAATGTCCCTTTAAGTTATGGAGTCCTTGCAATAAACAGTATAATACTTGTGGCCTGACACAAATAGAAACCCTAAGTAACTAACTACAGGCCTGGTCTCAGTCTCTAGGCGCCAACAATGTAATGAGGTGCGTGCACAATCTTACAGACCCAGGTCTGCTTTGCATCCGCTGGTGACTCTGAACAGAACAAATGTCTCTCCAACAAGCATGCGGTACCGCAGTGTATGTAGCTTTGTTTCTCTGCTCTCATCAGCGTTCCTGGCAGCAATCTTCCTTGCTCTGGACAGGATCAGGGTCTTGGGCATGATCAGCTTCACTTAGCATCCAGGTGTGAGAGTGACCAGAGCTGCAGCTGTCCGATTCACTGCTCACACAGTCTCTCAGTGTCTCTCACAGCCTCCTTCTAAGATGGCTGCTGGCTTCCTCTCCAGACTTGTAACTCCCCCCCTCTCATGAACATGGAGATATATGTACAGTCTGTAGCTGTTATAGGAAACAGCAGCATATTGTGGCCAAACAGCAGAATGTCAGTCCAGAACATTTAGTTTAATCACACAAACAGTGTTCAGACAAGGAGAGCTGTTTCCCCATCTCACACCTCATATACAGTATGTTCGTGGACCTCATACAGTTTGCTCATCAATCTCATATACAGTATGTTGGTGGACCTCATATACTGTATGTTCATGGACGGCATATACAGTACGTTCATGGACCACACATATAGTATGTTCATGGACCTCATATACAGTATTTTCATGGACCTCCTATACAGTATGTCCATGGACCTTATATAAAGTATGTCCATGGACCTCATATACAGTATGTCCATGGACCTCATATACAGTATGTTCATAGACCACACATACAGTATTTTAATGGACCTCCTATACAGCATGTCCATGGACCTCATATACAGTATTTTCATGGACCTCATATACAGTATGTTCATGGACCACACATACAGTATTTTCATGGACCACACATACAGTATTTTCATGGACCACACATACGGTCAGGGCCGGCCTTAGGTGTTCAGGCGGCCTGTGCGAGCTAACCTTGTGGTGACTGGGGGGGGGGGGGGCGGCACAGAGATGTGCTGATGCTGCCCATCTGGAGGGGACAGGGAGAAATGTGCCAATGCCATGGTGACTGGGGGGGACAGAGATGTGCTGATGTTGCTGCCCATCTGGAGGGGGCAGGGAGAAATGTACCAATGATTGGTACATTTCTCCCTGTCCCCTCCAGATGGGCAGCATCAGCACATCTCTGCCCCCCCCCAGTCACCATGGCATTGGCACATTTCTCCCTGTCCCCTCCAGATGGGCAGCATCAGCACATCTCTGTCCCGTCCCCCCATCCCCCATTGCACACTGTTGGCACATTTCTCCCTGTCCCCTCCAGATGCTGCATCTCTGTCCCGTCCCCCCATCCCCCATGGCACTGTTGGCACATCCATTTCTCATTCTCCAAATAAATACATACTTGTTCTTGTTCTTGTAGATAGACCAGGTCCATAGACGACTAGCTCTAGCCTCCTCTAGCTGTAGTGCTGCCGCGCCGCCTGCCGCATGGGCCTTGCTGTGTCTGCTGGGCGCGCTCCGTCTTCTCTCTGGGGGCGGAGCTCAGTGGCACTGGCAACGTCAAAAGGAAAGATGTGCCTGTGCAGTGCGGGCCGCGGCAGCTACGCTCCGTCTCCAGCAGCCACTGGTCTGCCGTCTGCTCTCTTAAAGAGACAGGCAGGCCAGCCAGGCAGCAGAGAGAGCGAAGCTCAGAGCGGCCGCGAGCCCCGCCCCCTCCTCACTCCTTCAGTCCGGACCGGAGCGCTACCTGTGTCACACTGTGACTGTGTAAGTCCGCCGCCCGCCCTCCCTGCAGAATAAAGATTCGCGTCACGGCGGGCTGTCAGCCGCCCGGCGCCCCTGTTGCTATGGCGCCCTGTGCGGCCGCACAACCCGCACACCCCAAAGGCCGGCCCTGCATACGGTATGTCCATGGATCTCATATACAGTATGTCCATGGACCTCATATACAGTATTTTTATGGACCTCATATACAGTATGTTCATGGACCACACATACAGTATTTTCATGGACCACACATACAGTATTTTTATGGACCTCCTATACAGTATGTTCATGGACCACATATACAGTTTGTGACAAGCTGTTTCACCTATATTTTTAGCTTCTGCTCTGCACAAGAAGCTAGAACTCACAGTGTATGGCAGTGCGCGGCATGCTCTAAAATCTCCTCGTTTCTCTGATTCTGGAAAAATTTCTTTCTCATCCAAGTCTTCTCTGGTTCACTGGGCACTTGGCATGTTCTACAATGAAATATTACATATGTTTGTTAATTTAGCTATTGCTTATACAAACACAGGTTACAGTTGCAGTATATGCTATCTCCCAAATGCTCTCTGTTAAAATGATCAGATTACTAAAGAAAAATGATTGTACTGCACCCCAAGTGTTGGGTGTGATGTAACATAGCATAACATGTGCATGCTTTTATTATTAAGTCTAAATCTTTGCAGCATGAACACAGGTCACACTGTATTTCTGTATAGTTAGTGGGGCATTCCAGGGTACATAGCCATCATTAGGCTGATTATATACTGCACAGTTTCTCAATGCTTTGGGGCTGATAAAAATAGCAGAACATTGATACAGATAAATATGAGGTTGCTGCCGCTGCATCTTTTCCACCCTGAAAGTCATGCGTTTATTACAAGCGTTTTGTGGGTGGTGTTTATTAGTCAAATAATGTTTTCTTATGATAGTTTCCAATAGAGAAGTCTGTTGGAAAATGTCTGACAACGCTAGACCCAAAACATGCTGCAATGTAAAAAAAATGTCATAACACTCCTACCAAAAAATTAAAAAAAAGAAATCGCTTTTTAAAATTTCCTATAGGACTGCATTTAACACCTGGTTGCAGCATTTATTTTATTTATTTTTTTAAATGGGAATTATTTTTTTTTTTAAGTAGTGTGAAAGCACCATTAATAAAGGGGAGCTCCAACTTTCAAATCTCTGAATGAAAATCCAGAGCATTACATAGAAACCCACACGGCTTTTGCACTGCATGGAGATGTCTACTGCTTGGTATGTGCAGACTCTTACCGAACACCCAACCGACCCACGGCCCCTCAGTGTTGTCTGCATGGTATGTCATAATATACATTTCTGCTGGGTTTTTCCGATGGTTTCTTCGAAACACCTATGATTAAACAGGCTACAGATATTGATGACCTATCCTGAGGATAGGTCACCAATATCTGTAGACTGGACGACTTAAGGACACAGATGGGACATAAAAATATCTTACCCAAGTCGCAGTCAATTACTTCAAAGATGTTCAATTATCAATTAATCATATGATTTTTTTGTGAGCCTTTAACATGATGTGAAACTAAATACAGTATAAACTAGAAAGGAAGCCTTGTGCCAGGCTGTAACTGATTTACCAGATTACCAAAGTGGTCAAATCTCTGGCACTATAGACCTACCGCATGAGGTCCCACAGCAGGCCATCGCCTCCAAAGCTGATAATAAAGTGGATCACTTAGATTTTAACCTTTTAGTCATTTGGTCTCTATGTCACATAAATGCAGACCACATGATATAAAGTGGACATGATCCAACTCTGCACACCTGGGGGTTGGACCGGGTACTATTTTAGGCTACATGTAGTTTTTCTACTGACCTGCTGAAGTGCCCAATGACCTTCCTCTGGAAATCACTACACAGGCGCTCCAGATAGTATGCATGAGATCGGTTGCTAACAGGATTTATTCCTTCCCATCCCCAGCTGACATTGTACTCGTAGATGTTTGTGTGACGTAGCTGGAAAACAACAGTCCAAAATTCACAAAAGGAAGATGTGTGATGATTCCTCACAGATTCTCAAATTCTGCATCATTAAAACCGAATTCAGAGGAATTTCTTTTAAATACTTGCAGCTGGTGCTTTATGGACATGTGGATGTCTATGAATATTCATATATGGAACCGAAACTGCCATCCATACCTACCCTGTGATGAATTCCCTTGATAAGCGCCTGCTGGGCATCATACAGGGTCTTATTGATCTCAGGCTTAACGGGAAGGACATCAATGTAGTCAGACGTTCGACTGCTGGACAGGTTATATTTAATGTCACTGATGATTCGTTTAAAGCAATGAAAGTGATCTTCCGGGCTTCCTCCAACATTAAACGCCTGGTCTATTTCTTGTTGAACCACTTTAAATAGAGATACATACACAATAATGTTGTTTCCATTCCAAAATTACCCAAGCACTCATGTGATTATGGGGCACATCCCTGTTATCCCTCTACCCAAGAATCTTTACAGTGGTCTTCAATCACTTTCGGATGACGCAGCATCCTTTTTCAAGCAGTTAGTAGTATTGGGGTAGAATTGCCTGAAGCATTCTGATGCACCACCACTGGATCATCTCCACACACCAGGCACAGAGGTTCTACTACTCTGGTTGCCCAGTCAGGCAAGTCTAGTCCCATACCACTAACTGCCTGAAAGGGGGTGCTGCATCATCAGAAATGTCACACTGTATATTTGCTTGGTGGTGACACCTAATTAAATACCTAAACTGCTAATGCATGCCATGTTCAGAATGTAAACTGGTATAACTGCACATGGAGTCCCTACAGAACTATTATACACATACATAACCACTCCTTGTGCTTCCCCTGCCGCTCTGTCTCTTCACTATCCAATAATCCAAAAAAACTCTTTGACGCTTTCACTCCCTCCTCAGTCCTAATGTGTAGACGTCCATCACTGACCTCTGTGTTGAAGATCTGTCCTCTTACTTCAAAGAGAAAATATCTAGTGTGAAATTATCTCAACATCTCCAAGTATCATTAATTCCCTTCCCTCCTCTTCAATTATCATCAATCCGCTTCTGTCCCACACTTCCTTTGGTTCTCTTCTCACCCTACTATATGCACTACTGACCCTATTCCCTCACACCTCCTCCAGTCTCTCTCCCTGACTGTCCTTTTTCAAACATTCTGTCATAACCCTTTTACTAAAGAAAACATTGCTTGACCGATCCTGCACATTTAGCTACAGACCTGTCTTCATCTCTACCCCTGGGGCACCTGGTCTATTCTCACCTCATCCACTATCTCTCTGTTAAAGGGGTTGCCTGGGTTCAGGAGTGATATCCCTGTTTTCACCCAGACAGCACTTCTGACATGAGCATCAGGGTCTTTCATGCTCCGATGTTCTCCTTTGCCCTGCGCTATTTTGTGCAGGGCAAAAGCTTTTAATGGAGATTCGGTGACGTACCGGCACTCTCCATGGAAAAAGTTAGACGGAGGCTTCCACCTAGCAGTGAGCCCGGTGACGTCACCGGCACTAAAGGGCAGGCTTTAGCGCTGCACTAGCCTGTAAAACGGCTAGGGTAGCACTGAAGTCTGCCCATCTGTGCAGGTGACGTCACCGTGAACACTGCTAGGCGGAAGCCTCTGCCTAGCAGTGTTAAAAATATAAACAAACAGCTCTTGCGATACAGCGCAGGGCAAGGGAGAGCATCAGAGCATGAAATGCTCCGATGCTCATGTCAGACGGTCTGCCTGAGTGAAAATGGGGATGTGTCTTGGTTCAGCTGAACCCTGACAACCCCTTTAACTCGCTCCTTGACCCTTTATAATCTGGTTTCTGAACTCTACAGAAACTGCCCTTACAAAAGTTATAAATGACCTTCTGACAGCTATATGCAATGATGACCGCTCTCTACTCATTGGTTTGGATCTCTGTCTCATTTGACACTGTAGACCACAAGCTCTTACTTGGCATACTTCAAACTATTGGCCTCAGAACTCCCTCTTGGCTTTTTTCCTATCTCTCTGGCTTTTTTCCTATCTCTCTGGCTGCTCTTTCAGTGTTTCGCTTGGCTCTTCTTCCTCTCCTCTCCTTCTTGGTGTTGGGGTTCCCCAGGGCTCAGTCCTAGGTCCTCTCCTCTTTTCTCACTACACAGCACTATTGGACAGACAACCAGTAGACTTGGTTTTCAGTACCATCTGTATGTTGATGACACCCAACTACACACTTCCTCCTGTGACATCATCCCTGTTGTACTACAGAACACCAGTGACTGTCCGCTGTCTCTAACATCATGTCCTCTCTCTATCTGAAACTGAATCTTTTAGAAACAGAACTACTTGTGTTTTCTCGATCTACTAACCAACCTAATCCTAGATAACAATTGGGATTGTATACTAACCTGTCACCTACCATAGCAGGCTAACAATTCCTGGCAAGAAAAGCTATTCTTCTGCAGTCCCTGGCCTAGCCCTTATAAAGAATGCTATCCAAATACTGAAGAAGAGGAAGCTATATCTATCTTTTCAGCTTGGCATTGGATACATATATAGTAAATGACTGGGTATCTACTGGTTATTTAAAACTGGTAATTTCCAAAATATAACCAAAATCTAAAAGTATTCACATATTATTTAGCAAATGACATACAATTACAAAGGATCTACTAATTACCTGAATTTAGAAGCTTCCCCGCTGCTTCTTTACCCACCACCTGAGGACAGTATTCCTGGAGAATATCATACAGTCTTTGCATTGTACCAATCCATTTGCTTTTGGCTTGTTGTCGGCGTACAGGATCCTTACTAAATACATCTCCATAATGCACGCTGCAATGAAAAGCAGTCCAATAATTTCTCGTATTTTTCAGGCTGTATGAACAAGACAAGGCACAGAAAAAATACAACTGCCCCTAAAACAACGTGTAGAATACAACTGCATGATTTATAACTTATTCACATATCAGTGTTTTGGTCAGTGATTTCCATCAGTAATTGTGAGCCAAAACCAGGCGTGACTCTAGAAACAGAACAGGTGCAGATGTTTCCCTTATCTGTGTAGGCTTCACGCCTGGGTTTGGGTCACAATCGCTGATGGAAATCACTGACCAAAACATTGATGGGTGAATAAGGGCTCCTTCACACGAGCGTGTCCCTTGCGGCAATCATGCTCCGTGTGAGAGAGAGATCATGTGATCTGGGCTACAGAAGCGTGCGGCATGAACAAGATCGATAATGCAATGTGCCTCTGTGTTACCCTTCTGTAACGGAATCATACTGACAGCTTTATGTCAGTATGATTCCGTTATTGCATAGTAATACTTTTCTCTGTTAATGCGCAGTGCTGTTTATCCTTCTGGTTCACCTTCTCCTGCATTCAGTGGTGGACCAACATGCTCATTAGTGTCCCTAGTCCCTTCCTCTTCTCAGTGCCAGCATAGTCACTGCAGTGGGTGTGTAACCACTGTGTCAAATGAATAGATTTGACTTGGGACTACTCCTAAGAGTATATACTGGCAGCCCCCTGGTTTTCACCCTTTAACCCCTATACAGGGATCTAGACATCACTGCAGGGGAAACACCAGGCCGCTACCTCTTGGAGTAGTCTGGAGACCCTTTTGTGGAGCACCTAGAGTTCAGACACAATCATACTCAGGGATAGGACAAGGTAGAGACTAGGAACCGCATTGCTCAGGCACCCTTCCACTGTGGAAGATGCCTTAAATACCCCAAAGGTGGCCAGCCATAGGCTGGTGAAGATTAGTGCAGGCAGAGTAAGAGAGGCCACAGACTGCATAGAGGGACAGAGCTACCCCGCTGGGTCTGCACCACCGGCATCTGGATCACCAGAACGGGGGAGCAAGACAGTGGGTGATACAGTCAAGACATCTTTCATTTATTAGGTACTATAGAAACATATCACTATATCTCTCAAGACAGTGGAGAAGGAAATTGGGGAGGGTGAAGTATTGCAGACCATAGTGCTATTTATTAGTGGAATCGCTGAGGCTGTGTGCAAGGGAATATTTTCTATGCCAGGGAGGAAGGGGTTAACAAGAGCTGACTACAATGCTCTCCTGGCAGATGCAGGTGCAGGATTGTCACATGGGACAAGCTACTGCCCATGTACATAATTAGTGATGAGCGAACTTATGTTTTAAGTTCGGCGTCTAAAGTTCGGCTTCCGGTTAGCGGAGAATCCCGATATGGTTCCCGATATGGATTCCGACTTCCGTTGTGGTCCGTGGTAGCGGAATCTATAATGGCCGATTATTGATTCCGCTACCACGGACCACAACGGAAGTCGGAATCCATATCGGGAACCATATCGGGATTCTCCGCTAACCGGAAGCCGAACTTTAGACGCCGAACTTAAAACAGAAGTTCGCTCATCACTATACATAATGTAAAAAAAGAGCTGCAGATGGTTTGAGTAAAGCTAAAAAGGGTGAACGGGGGGAGAGTTTTTGCGCTGATATAGGTAATATAATCACATATATTACTCACAAATTTTGTACAATTATTTATAATTTGTGGGATAGCCACTTTAAGCTGTTGATATCACTGTAATACTATGTGTATGGCCAGAAATAAAGCTTTTCTGGAAATTGGAAAACAATCCTACAGGAAGTTCAAAAATCTTCTTGCCATTATGTGATCCTTTACTTCCCTTATAAAACAGAGGATCACAACAGGATGGTATCGTGATGGAGGGCAGAGTGAAGATTCCTTCACTGAAGTTGACATTAGTATGTGTGGGCAGATTTAAACCATTGTGTTCTTGCATACGATTACCATTACACTACATTGATTCATTTACCTGATGGCCTGAAGTCTGTATACACTTGGCACGCAGTTCTCATCCAGTTGAAACCACTGTGTAAGAAGTGCTAGATCTCTGTCATATTTCAGTGACAGTTTTTTGTGAGTTGGCTCAAACATGTTCTTGTCGTCAGGATCTTGAAGTGTGTCTTCCGTATCTGAATGTGTTGACTTCTCCTCTGCAGAATCCTGCTGATAGTCTGATTCATTTGTTCTCCCATCTTTCACCGAGGAGTCATCTGTTCCTGTAAATCCTGCTGCACCAAGAACTGTCTGGGCTGCTGTTGTCTTCATCGTTTCCAGCAACGATTTGATGCCTTCAAATATTTCTTTAGCTAAAATAGCCGGGATAGTCATCTGATCACATTTCTGTCCTACAAAGCACTAAATGTGAACAAGCAAGGTTAAAGGACCATTAAACACAGACTGTCCAGAGATGATGATCACAGTAGAAGGGTTGTGCTGAGCTAACATTACTTTAGGTACCTGTCTCCCACCTCATGGTAGACTTACAAAGAATGCTTTGTGTCCTGCATCCTGGCATTCCTGAAGGGTCTTAAGATGTAGGGCAGGCATAACATGGTCATTGCTGATGCCATCCTTCAAGCCCCACCTCAGATCAAACATACGGAACTCAATGCCTCTTTCCTTGAAGTAGATGTAGAGATCTGGATAACACTTGACAAACAACGCATTTCTTTCTGGGTAGGAATCTAATGTAAGAAAAAAAATCTCAGATTGTGGTTTTCACCTAGGTCTTCCATCTTACCAAAAAGCAGGCCTGCCAAGTTATGCAATGATACAACACCTCTGGCTTTTCCATCCCTTCTATGTACCCTGAGTTGTATTGATGACCATAATAGAATTTTCAAGAACTTCTCAGGATAGCATGGCCTAAGGACCTGTATTTTCTAATGATTTTATGTGAGAGCTCTTTAAATGGATCATTTATTTCTATTACAGTTATATTTGGGAAATTAAGCTGCCATCACCTTGGTATCCTCCACAGATATACACCATGAAAACCTTCTTCCTTGATGTATACTGTATATTTATGTATCCTTGAATTATCTTGCGCTCAGCATCAGAGAACCTCTCAAAGTCATCATCTTCAGTGTTATCTACATATCTATTTTGGATATCTCCCGATAGTTTTTCCTTTACACCAAACTCATTCCATATGCCATTTCCACTGAAGAAACACTTAGCCTCTGCACTTGAAGCATTTCCATTCAACAGTCCCCCCTCCTGTAATGGCTCAGGGTTTGTATCTTCTGCTTGTGTAGTATCATATGTTGATAGAGTCCATGCTCCAGTATGAGTTTCTCTGTTAGATTCAATGTCTTCATCCAGTAGAGTAGAGGGAGACCTCTGTTCAGCAAGACTGTCACCCTCCCCAGCTGTTTTCTGCCGAGACTGCAAAGGTAATAAAGAAGATTGAACTTTATTACAAAGGTGTGATCTCATGAAAATGAGATTTGAATCCAAGAATATTATAGACCTGTAAGTGTTTTATGCTACACAAAACAGTATTTTTGTCCAGTCATTATGAATTTTAATGCACTATTACTGTGAATTAATTAACGCTATTATCTTACAGGTAATAATAATAATTAGAGATGAGCGAAGGTTAGAAAAATTGGGTTCGTCAGTTTCACTGAAATTCCCCAAGACATTTGATTAATCACGAATTAATTTGTCACTCTATCTCAGTGTACGGCAACATTGAGCGGTCGTGCTATGGACGAGTTGCGGCTATGCTGCAGTGAAGAACCGTGCAGCCAATTATCCCACAGCTCCTTTCATTTAATAATGAAGACCGCACTGTATAGTCGGTCTTCATTATTAATGGCTGCGTGGCACTTTTAATGCAACTTTACACAGGGGCTTTCGCAGGTTAGGTTGGGGGGGCAATATGCAAATTATTTCTGTTCTGTCCTGCAATCTGCTGCAGGTTGACAGGAAACACAGACGATTAATCAGCTCTGGCATACCCACTTCTCCAACCCCAGTGTTCTCCTGCCCTACAGGTGGGAGCCCTTTTTCTGCCATCTGCTTTTCCTCCTTTTCCACATCTAATATCGATGAGAATATGTCATCAGGAACATCCAGCTCCTCCTCCCTCTGCATCTTGCTGACTTTTCTAGAATGTAAAACCAGCAAAAGATGAGGATGGTCATCATTAGAACCTGACCCCCCTAAGGGGTGTAGACTGGATGGTATTGGTTGGCACACTGGCACCAGAATAATAAAGGCTTCCACCTTATTGGTATTGAATTCTTCTATTCATTCTTTTCAGCAACACTGTCCCTAGCGCATGAGCCCTTGCCACGTCTCTCCCTATGCTCAGCTCACAGGACAATGGTGGAGATTACGTAGGATGAGGGTTTTATAGGGCTGTGACATCACTGGGGATGGCTATCTACGGATTGGCTGGTTGCACGGCATTATGGGTGATTTTGCGTTCCTGGGCTTGTCTTCTCTACACTTAGTTTTGCTTTGTAACACGTGCAGCTGCCATTTTAGGAAAAATGTATTCATTACCATGAAGCGTGAGGAAGTCAAAGTTTTCCTAATCTTCGGACCGAATTTCGCTTCGTATGCTTTGCTTCGCTCAACACTAATAATAATGATACATTATTAAACATTTTTAATATTTGTGTGCTTATGACTTTGATTGCCATCACTTCAATCACATGAAGATGCAGTATCTTCTCTAATTTATTATATGATTGTACCCAGATGAAGCAATTTCTGAGTGCCAGGAAAGAACTAGCTTACATCAGAGCACAAATACTGAAATCCACTATATATGGCTTTTACTGCATAGCAGAAATTCAAGGAAAATATGACATTACCTTTAAGAGAAAGGACTCTGTGCTCTCCAGAATGTACGGATTTTCCTCTCCTAAGCCTGTCTCATTAATGACTCTTTTGACCCTCCGATGATAGAGGTTATTCTAGAACAAGTGAATAATTCCATCAGTAAAGCATCTGGTGATCAGGCAATATCAATGGTCAACATACAGTAGTATTAAAGGGCATCTGTCTGTCGTTTTCTCAGCTAAAAATAAATAAATTCCCATCACTCATTTGAACCACATGCCCCTTGGGGTTTTAGTTTAGGGAGAGTTAACATCACCGTTATTTTTACGTTCTTTTGATCCATCAGAAGAACAGGAAAAAAACAACAGCATCCATTTGAGCCATTTCTGTCTGAGATCTGTTTTTTAGACAAAAAAAAAAAAGTACTGCATGCAGGCCTGACGGAAATGGCTCAAACAGATGCCAAATGTGCAGAACTGATGCACAGGAGCCATTTTTTTTTTACAGATCAGAACAATTTTTGGACTGATCAGAAGAATGGAAAAATAAAGCTGATGATGAACTCTCCCTTACAATTTTTTAAAAAAATGCATTGTTTCGAGTAAGCATCTTAAATTGAAAAACAGTTCATATGAAAGACTGTATCACGGTACTGCTTTTACAAGAAAGGTTTTCATCCAACTTTTCATACTATTTTCTGTATGGGCCATTGCACACTTAAAGGGGTACTACAGCACAAATAAAAATGTTTCCACATGCTGCAAAAAATATCAGCACTTGTGCTCACCTCACCGATCCCCCACTGCTGCTGGGTGCCGGGGATTCCTGACGACCTCCGCGTCCTGCTCCTGTCTTGACACGACAGGAAATAGCTGTCAATGCCAGTCGGCCAGTGCTGACGGCAGCAATGACCCT
This sequence comes from Bufo gargarizans, assembly GCF_014858855.1. Lineage (NCBI taxonomy): Eukaryota > Metazoa > Chordata > Amphibia > Anura > Bufonidae > Bufo > Bufo gargarizans. The sequence continues at coordinate 121,163,161 of NC_058080.1, forward strand.
CCTCAGCCAGTGATTGGCTGAGTGATAGTCCCAGCCATTTCCTGCCACATTGACACAGGAGCAGAAAGTGGATCATAGCGGGGACCACAACACTGTCAGAACACAGCGGTGGGGGACTGGTGAGTATAACTTCTGTTATTCGTTATACAGCGTGTGCTGCTGTGGAAGTAGTGTTTTTGTGCTAGAATACGCCTCTGAAGGGAACCTGTCAAGTTGAATGTGGCGTTTGAGCTGCAGGCATCATGTTAAAGAGCGGGAGGAGCTGAGAAGATTGAGCTTCAGCTCCTCACCATTTTCAAGATATATGTTTGCTGACTGTTTTGACATTCAGAGTCGGTGACTCTTTAGGTATATAAGAAACCTATATATAGCCCAAAATCCAAGTTTAGGACCCACACCTAACTATATCATGAAAACCAACCAAAGATAATGGGTCAATTAAATACAAAAACACATATAAGACTAAAGTAATCACAAAATAGCATAATTTTATTGAAAATCACATAAAGACATAATTAGCACAAGCCACAAAAAACTATTAACACAAGCCACAATACATTTAAAATATTAAAAACCAAGTGGACCGATGGTGGGCTGTCAGTATATATTAAAAAGTACAATAGTCATGATTGGTCACTAGAAACAAGGTTGTTCAACCAAACCACTATGGCTCAAAAATACCTGATAGCAAAAATTCATATACACATATGTACAACAAACGCTTAACCATGTGGGTGATGGTACACACCACAAGAAGTGACTATAGCAGAAAAAACAACAAAATGTAATAGGCACCTAGCAAATACTGACCAAGTAGTGTTATATCACAGATATAACACTACTGAAATTTGGAGCAATCCCAAAGGAGGAAAATACTGGAGACCTCTGATCAAGAATGCTGGTGGTCTAACCAAACCTCATGGGGTAAACAGGGAATATACTGTGCATTGAAAGCTATTAATCATTTAGCAAGTCCTTGACCATATGTCTGAATAGTGATTACCTTTAAATGTGCCTTGATCTGCATGCTGGTCTCTCCACTTATTTTCTTATACGGAACATTCCAGTGGCAATCTTCCAACTAAACCAAAGATTTCATTAAAGACATATTTACATCAAATGTTTAGTTAAAAAGATTTTCAGAAATTGAAATACTGATGACCTATCCTAAGTATAGGTCATTAATATCAGATCAGCGGCAGTCTGACACCCGGGACCTCCACCGATCAGCTGTTTGCTCCTGTGAGCGCCACAGCCTTCTCCATGCTCACCGAGCCTAGCGCTACACATTGTATAATGGCTGTGCTTGGAATCGTGCTCAGCCCCATTCACTTCTATGGGGCTGAGGTACGTCTAGGCCACGTGACTGATGAACGTGTCATCACTGGCCTAAGGGAAGCAGTGAAAGAGCTGCCATGCTACTGTGAGCGCCGGTGCCTTCCCAAACAGCTGATTAGCGGGGGTCCTAGGTGTCGGAACCCCATCGATCAGATACTGATGACCTATCCAAATGATTAAGTAAGAGTATCTAAATCTCCGAAATCCCCTTTAAAGAACATCTGTCAGCAGGATTAATCCTATTGAACCAAGTATAATACTTGGCAGAGCTGACCCTGTTGATAAACAGCATGTCTTTATTTAGAAGACTCATCACTCCATGGCCTTTCTTTAGTTTATCCGGTACGCCATAACTCAAAATTTTTTGTTTTAGTTAAGTGCACTGAGGGTGGGCCCTACATGGCCTATTGGTTCACCTTACCTTTGCAGTGCTGGACACTCCCCCTCCACTTGATTGACATGGCTCGGTGAGATGGCGTTGCTGATGCCTGGTCCTGTCAATCAAGTGAAGGCGGTGGACAGCACTGCAGAACTAAGGTAAACCAATAGGCTACCTAGGGCCCACCTTTGGTGCACTTAAGCCCACTTTGAATAGTATTTAAAACAGTCATTTCTCAGTTATGGTGCAACAGATCTGCTAAAGTAAGGCTTGGTTTTAATCAGCAGGCTCAGCCCTACCAGGCATTAAGCCTGTTTAATAAGGTTCATCCTGCTGACTGATGGTCTTTAAAAATATGCTTTATAAGGTTTTCATACCATAACCTATCATACAAGAACAAGATATAAAAATTCCAAATATACGCAGATAAATATCCTCAATATATCATGCACTACATCAAATCTAACAAGAGACAAGAATATCATAAAAGAAAATTAATATTGTATTTTACATTCATACAACACCTGTCGGGTATCACTATCTATATAACTTATTTTCATCCTTTCTCCCCCATTCCTTTCTTTTTTCAGGTCAGTAAAACTGCATTCTGCTTTTCCTTCCATTACATTCCTCATACAGAAACAAATACAAGACATTTATGTCCATGGGTTCTCCAGGATTTTGATATTGATGATGGCCGATGCCCGGGATAGGTCAACAATATCTGATCAGTGCCTCCCGATCAGCTGTATGTAGAGGTCGCAGTGCTCCATGAGTGCCTGTGACTCATGTACATTGATGTCACACTAAGTGCAGTTCAATTCCATTCAAGTGAACGGGCCTGAGCTGCAATACCAATGGATGGTGCAGTGCTCAGTAAGTTCTGAGCAGGCCGAGGTGCTCACCAAAGCTCTGGTGACTGCCATGATTTCCTCAAACAGCTGATCGGTGGGGGTGCCAGGAGATGGACCTCCTCTGATCTTATATGGATTACCAATTTTGAGGATAAGCCATCAATATGAAAACCCCAGAGACCCTCTTTAATTGTAAATATATAGATGTCAAAAAGAATAAAGGAGCACAGCCTATGTGTAGAAAGGGTACAAATCCTGCCAGAAGAGACGACTCAGTGTCACCTCCCATCAAGTAAAATCCAAATATGAGGTGGTATTCCTAATGTAGTAAATAGAAATACTTCACTATGCTGTCCCACTGTGATGGTGGCTCAGCAGTTAGCACTGCTGCCCTGCAGTGCTGGGTTCAAATCTAACCATGGGCATACAGTGATGGCTAACCTCCGGCCAGGGGGCGTAGCTAATGGCTCATGGGCCCTGGAGCAAGAGTTCAGCTTGGGGCCCCCATTTCCCACAGTGCTTTGTGGCCAGGGGCAGGAAGCACAAGGCCTTTGTGCTGCCCGAGGCAAAAATTGAAACGGCACCCCCTTGAGCCAGAGGTGTAACTTGACCAGCATGCACTTTCTATAATACCAGCGCTTTCTTATCCACCACAAGGGTCTTTGGGCCCCGTAGCGACTGCTACCTCTGCACCCCCTATAGCTACGCCCCTGCCTCTGGCACTCCAGCTGTGGTGAAACTACAACTCCCAGCATGCTCCATTTATTTCTATGGAGTTTTGAGAACAGCCAAGCAAGGGGGCATCTTGGGAGTCGTAGTTTTACCACAGCTGGAGTTCCGGAGGTTAGCCATCACAGTCATAGAGTATGTATGTTCTCCCTTTGTTTGCAATGGAAAAATGTGAATGCAAATGTCCTGTGTTAAATATACATATCAAGTATTATAATAATGACCTTACTAAGTGCATTCAGTGGATCCTATCATCACAGTGATAATACTATAGTATTATTATATGTATTACATGCTGTAGGTCGCCGCATCATGGGTCGCCGCATTGTTCAGTCAGGTGATATTTGAATAAAACCTCTTGTTCTGTGTTCACTAATGTGCAGGCACAGTTCAATCAGCCCATATTACACCAGTACTGCATCACTTTTTACACCTTTGTATGCTGGAAAAAGGCCCCATGGGCTGAAATGTAGCACTTGGATTTCATTGTAGTGCAGCTGGATATTTGGATTTAGCTAAATACTGTATACTGATAGATAGACATACTCAGGGTTGCCAACTGCCTAGAAATTTCTGGACAGTCCGTAAAAATAGGCAACTTTTGTCCTGTGTGCCTGTGAAAAAAATGGATGCGTAGGTGATTTCTTTTTTAGGCTGGTGGTAGTTGAATAGATTATTTTGGTGGTAATTATAATAATCTTACAGCTCTCAATAAATACTGGTAATGAGGTGTTATCAGTATATTGTGCTATAGACCTGCATGACTTATAATATTTATTATCCATTATGGTTTTCCAATATGTCTGTAAAAAAATTTGGCTGTCCGTGATTTTGGGATAAGTTGTCAAGAAAAAAGAAAAACTCTGGTTGTCAACCCAGGACATACTCCCTTGACTCCTTCATCCAGAGGATAGGAGATAAGAGTCTGATCATGAGGGTCTATCCTCTAGGACCCCCAATGGTCATGGGAACAGGGGTGCAGCTCCAGTCATCTCTACTGCCATAGAGATGAATGGAGTGACAGCGCACATACTTGACTGCCTCTCCATTCACATCAGCAGACATAGGACCCCTTCTCTCAGTGGTTGGACCCCTACCAATAAGAATCATATCTCCTATCCTGTGAATAGGGGATACGTTTAAATCTGGGCACACATCCTTTAAACTCAAAGAAAGTTTATGGAATGTGGATGACAAATGACAGATTATTAAAGTCTTGTAATCAGACTATGAATGATGATATTCTTCAGTTGCTGTCAGACCTGCATTAGGTATCATCTCTCATAGCTATGTTATGTTTGCTATTGTGTCCAGTTACACTCGGATAGTTGTGCAACGCACATTTTCCAGGCTAGTCCTATGGGCTGTTGATTTCCACTTAGCACTGTTTTGGCTGGGTCTCAGGAACTAACTCATTGATTTTCATCTCTTGACAAACGTTTCAGGAAGTCTCTTAACTTTGATTTGACGTCTTAAAACTGAAGTGTGATCCAAAATGGATTAATCAGGAATGAAGGCTTCCCTTGTTCTATACAACAATTCAGAGCTAACCAAACAATGATCAGCCAGGGACACCGAAATGTATTCTCTAGTTACTGAATGTGAAAAATATTGGAAAAGCTTTTATCTAAATTAGACCAGTCACATACTGGCATTTCCCATTAAAGGGGTTTTCTGGGAGCAGAATGTTAATTACCTGTTCTCAGGACAGGTCATCTGATCGGTGGGGGTCGGACTCCTGGCACTGTCACAATCAGCAGTTTGAAGAGCTTGCGGCCTCCTAGCATACCACAGCGCCGTTCAGTGTATTGTGCTTGGTATTGCAGGTTTTAGGTAGAGCTTTTTGTACCACATATCAACAAGTAAAATATCAGACTCGCTTAGGGCTTGTTCACATCTGCAGTTATATTTCTGTTCCATTCTGATTCATCCATTGACTATAATGCTAAAAAAGAGGAACGCTCCATTCCATCATAAAACCATTATTTTTTTTATTATTTTTTTATTTTATTTTTTTTCTGTAAAGAAAAATCCATCGGGCAGGACCTCCAAAAAAAGCAGAAACCTAATGGAGCGGACATAAACTGGGGATTAAAAATGTTTTTTTTTTCCAGTTTCTCTGATGGAACAGAATCCAGGAAATATCAGTCCAGATGTGAACTGAGCCTAAGCCTATAAAAAGATCACCTCATCTTTGGCTGCATTCTACATGTCCCATTCTCACTGGTTAGGACACACTCTCGCTCACTGGAACCAAAGTGCATTCAACACTCCATACAGGAGCGGTAGCTAGAGTATAGTGCATTCATCTGAAGAAGATCTGGGGACATCTGAAGAACATTCAAACTGTTCTCTTAGGGCTCATGCACACGGCTGTTCTTTGGCCATTCCGTGCATTGGGGACCCCAATCTTCAGTCCTCAATGCACGGGCAACATCCATGCGGATTCCGCAGACAGATCCAGACCCATTCAACTTGAAAGGGTCCATGATTAGTCCGCACCGCAAACAAATAGAACATGTTCTATCTATTTGCGATGCAGAGGCATGGACTGAAATCCCACGGAAGCACTCCATGCGTCCGTTCCACACCGCACCTTCTGGGTTGCGGACCCATTCAAGTGAATGGGTCCGTATCCGTGATGTAGTGCAAAAACGCCCGAGGGCGGTATATTCCAGACCCGCTGTTTCCGCGGGCTGCAATACAGGTCTGGCCGCCACAGGTTTGTGTGCATGAGCCCTTACACATGACATCTACCTATAAAGTTTTAAATATTAAAATCTAATATGTACCGTATGTAATTAAAATATACATTTCAATCACGGTAAGTGATAGCTTGTGTGCACTTACGCCAACATCCTTCAGACTATGTCTGTTGAGTGACCTCTGTGGGTCAGAGAGTTGCGTGGAGAAGAATAGGTCCTGGACGGATCTAGTTCCTTGCCCAGACCAGCTGCTTCTCTGTAAAAGAACAAGGGAGACGTCTATCACTGTGGTTGAAAGCTGGTTAGTGTAAGGGGCTGTTCACATGTCATTTTTGCTTTATGTTTAAGGTTAGTTTCACACTAGAGTTAGAGCTATGGCCGAAAGAGCCTGCTGGAGAGCTATCCCAGATGTAAAGAAATAAAATAGAAAATGGCGGCACACGGCTCTTCATTTGCAATTTAAGGCCTTTTATTCATATCGCATCACATAGAATTCATGATCCAGTAAAATCTCTGAAGTGCAATTAATTCTGGGATTTTGTGACCGGACGTTTCGGCCTGTCAAGGCCTTCCTCGGCGGTCTATTATTTTTCTGTGGCTTCAGGACTGTGATCCAGCGCAGAGACCACATTGAAGCCACAGAAAGATAATAGACCGCAGAGGAAGACCTTGACAGGCCGAAACGTCCGGTCACAAAATCTAATACCCAGAATTAATTGCACTTCAGAGATTTTACTGGATCATGAATTCTATGTGATGCGATATGAATAAAAGGCCTTAAATTGCAAATGAAGAGCCATGTGCCGCCATTTTCTATTTTACTTGCTACGACTGACAAGTCCTTGCTGGCACTGGCAACTACGGTGTGCGGTGCTCTATCTTTAAGATACAGGTGTAAATAAAGGCCTTAGGTATAAAATGGGTTACTTTCACACTGGCGTTTCTGGGTCCGTCTGTGAGATCTGTTTCAGGGATCTCACAAGCAGCCCAAAATGGATCAGTTCAGCCCCAATGCATTTTAAATAGATAAGGATCCGTTCAGAATGCATAACTTTGGCTGCGTTTGGTCTCCGTTGCGTTTTTTAGAAGGTCGCTAAGACGCAGCTTGCAGCGTTTTGGTGACCGTCTGACTATACGCAGCCAAACGGATCCGTCTAGACTTACAATGTTAGTCAATGGGGACGGATCCGTTTTTTACTGACACAATATGGTGCAATTGAAAATGGATCCATCCCCCATTGACTTTCAATGTAAGTCAAGACGGATCCGTTTTGACTTAGACTTTTTGAATAATGCAAACGGATCTGTTATTAATGGCTACAAGCGTTTGCATTATTCGTGCAGATCTGTCTGTGCAAGACGGATCCGCACAAAACGCGAGTGTGAAAGTAGCCATAGATGTACAGAAAAAATGTATCCAAATGTATGCAATTTTGTGGTTGTTTCTTTTTTTTTTACGTTACGTTTCATGGATGTACTTACATTTCAATACATTTGTGTCCATTTTTAAAAAGAGAGTTTTTTTGTGAAACCTTTCTGTTTTTAAACAAAGATTTGAAAATTTTAAAGCATCATCTAAAAAAAATGAATACTTTTGACGGATAAACACGGTGTCTTACTTTTCTATCCTTCCCTCAATGACTACAGTGTAAAAAAAGAGGTATACAGTTCTATCTGGGTTTTTTTTTTTTTGGGCAACACAGAAAAGCCTGGTATGCTACGTTGTTCCGTCCTTCAAAAAAAAGGACGGCAACATAAACAATGAGAAACGGAGTCAGAAGTGTGCACTTTTGAACTATGTTTGCCCAGTGATAGTCTATGGGAATATCAAGAATTGCCTTTCAATACAATAAATTTTTACTGTTTACAAAAGTATCTGCCTGACGTGTAACAAAAAGAGATGTGAACAGCCCCCAAGAAGCATGTCCAGAGTCATTTTTTTTTTGTGTCTGGTGCTATCAGTTTAATGCCAAGCGTCAAAACTTGTTCAACTGATACAGTGTTTTAATCCAGACTTTAAGACTGTGTTCACATCGGCGAAAATGATTTCCATTGTCCTGCTCCGTTATAGGAAGGAGAATAATGTAGCAGTAAGTGCCAGATGCAGCAAGGTAGGTGACTAGATTATTACGTGGATTGAGATGTCTCTCTTATAATAAGATGTTCAGCTTGGAAGTGTGGAAGGTATACAGTATGTATAAATATATGTATAATATATGTGCGGTCAATACAAAAAAACTGGCACATGATGTTTTTTGTTCCCAGGACTTTACAAAGGACTAGGGAATATTATTACATGTGAGGGAAAGGAGCTGTAGACATTTATATAGGAAATGGGATTTTTTACAGTTAGAGAAGTTGTGGAACGCTGTACCCTCAGAGGTAGTAAAGGCAGATACTATGTCAGCATTCAAAAAAGGTCTAGATGCTTATCTAATGGCATTAATTATAATTAATGTAATCATTAATGTTGCATACTTGATGTGAGAAAGGTTAGACTTGATGGACCGGTCTTATTTCCACCTATGTAACTGTGTCACCATATAACTGTACTACCCTTGATGACCCTGCCTGTGCCCCGGGGATGATGCAGTTATAAAACTAGCCATCATATGTCAGTGTAGACATTTCTTCTGGGCCCACCCATCATTTGTAGTAATATATGTCATTTCACCCAACATAGATGGGCTGGGTTCTATGCAAGACATAACAAGGTATGTACAGTATGCGGATATGTGCATTCGTTCTTATATTACTTACCCTTAGAGTGTGTGATATCACTGCAGGGGGTGTTCTGCTAATTGGAGGAAGTGCAACGGTCTCCTTCTTTTCCTAAAATAATTATAATTATTATTAACCATTTCAACATATAATTATTATGCATGTTATGTAGTCACAAATACAAGTGACCCAGGGAACAGAATATTGTGACTGACTGCTAAACTAAGATTGACCAAGTAAGTAGATAATACTGTACTATTCTCCAAGTATGATTCTGGATTTAAGTCTGAAAAAAATTATCTAAAATAATAATGTGCAAAGAGCTTTATACTCACTATTAGCTTAGTCCGTGCGGTATATTTGTAAGATGGTCAAACTGTTATTCTGCTGCATAATTATTTCGACATTTTACTCTGGATTTGGCTTTTCTCCTGGTAACAACTTCTTTCACACATCAAGCAAAGTGTGACTATTATATGTTTTTTTTTTTTACAATCTCCCAGTATATATGATAAGTATAGGACCATAATGTGATGCGAACACAGCAAAAAAGGAAAAGGAGTAACAAATGAAAGTATTTATGGGAAGGGGAGGAAATACCATGTTTGATATACTCACATTGATAAGTGGCGCTTACCACAATAACCACCCCAGTACATTAGATACGATTATAAGACCAAACAGTATGGGTGGACAGGTAATACAACTAGTTTTGCCTATATTGAAAAGTGGTGCCAGTCCCAAAACGGGCCAAAAACAGGGGAAGAACCCTCTTCAACTGAAGTTCAGCTTCTCGCATTAAGCATCAAATTAAACTTGGCTACATCTGAAGTTTTAAAAATAGGGTTGACAGGCACACTTTCACCTAGGAGATGCACTCGAATATCAAAAATATATATCAATTTATTGTTATTAAAACACATATAAATCAAAACACATGTAAAGCAAAATATAACGTAGGCCTATAAAAATAAATTAATATATTTTGTTTTACATTTGTTCTGATTTATATGTATTTTAATGACAATAAATTGATATATATTTTTGATATTCGAGTGCATCTCCTAGGTGAAAGTGTGCCTGTCAACCCTATTTTTATTTATTATAACTTTTTTGGCAGTGGGTAAGCCAAGTGCCAGTGCACCTTGATCCAGGGTTTTAGAGGGGTGAGCCACTATAAAAATATATTTGACCACATCTGAAGCTTTGCCTGTGTACTCCAATCCACACGCACAGCCCTATAAATCACATTTTGACCTATAGCTGAGCTGCAGTGCTATTCCACCAAATGTGACTGCATCTGCTTTGCTGATTCTATACTTTCATTTTTTACTCATCGACCCTTCGGTTTTGGCTATCTATATCTATGCCTATCAAGAGAACAACAGAGTTGCTGTTCTGTTATTCAAATCTTCCACCTACTAGTATAATAATTACCTCGAGGGTAGGTTTTACCTGTACAGTGGCAGTAAACTAATATTGCTTTGATCTACTCTTCGGGCAATGTAAAGCATTGGAATAACGGCTAGAGAAGGACAATATTTTATATTTATTTTTTAATTGTATAGTACTGCTGAAATGAAAAATAAAAATTGTTTTTCATTACAAAAAATTTAAAAGATACCCCTTTCTGATGGAAGTGTCACTTGCGATAAATTAAAGCAATGTTAAAGAGGACCTTTCACCGATTATGACAATGTGAACTAACTATACAGACATGGAGAGCGGCGCCCGGGGTTCTCACTGCACCTACTATTATCCCTGGGCGCCGCTCCGTTCTCCCGCTATGCCCTCCGGTATCTCCGCTCACTAAGTTATAGTAGGCGGAGATTTCAGTCACTAAGTTATGGTAGGCGGAGTCTGCCCTTGTTCTGCTGTAGCGCTGGCCAATCACAGCGCAGAGCTCACAGCCTGGGAGGTTATTTTCTCCAATGTAGCTCTGCAATGTGATTGGCCAGCGCTACAGCAGAACAAGGGCAGACTCAGCCTACTATAACTTAGTGACTGAAATCTCTGCCTACTATAACTTAGTGAGCGAAGATACCGGATGGCATAGCGGGAGAACGGAGCGGCGCCCGGGGATAATAGTAGGTGCAGTGAGATCCCCGGGCGCTGCTCTCCATGTCTGTATAGTTAGTTCACATTGTCATAATCGGTGAAAGGTCCTCTTTAAGCCAAGAAGTCATTGGAGTATTCCTTGTGGGAATTAACAATATGATACTGTGTGGCTCCGATGAATAGGAAAAACTAATGTCAGTTTACAATCTGCTGCAAAGGGAAGAGTTTACAATCTATCTGCAAAGTATTCCTCATCATAGTAGTAGATGGAGGATGGAATTACAAAATCACAACTTCCCCTCACCAAACTCCCTCCCCTCCAATCTGTGCTGAATGAGGCAGCCATGCTCATGTATCTGTCCACCTGCTACTCCGATACCTCTTCCCTGTGCCAGTCATTGTAGTGGTTTCCCATACAGTATAGAATTCAATTTAGACATCTCACTCTCACCCACAAAGCTCTCCACAGTGCTCCATCCTCTACATCTCCTCCTTCATCTCTTCATCTACCAACCTACCCATGCTGTCCGTTCTGCCAGTGATCTAAAACTAACAACTTCCATAAGCCAAACCTCACTTTCTTATCTCCAAGACTTTTCTCAAGCCATACAAGTTTTATGGAAAGTGTTACTCTGGACAGTCACACAAATTGCCAACATCCAGTTTTAAAGGGAACCTGTCATCACCTTTATGCTGCCCGTACTAACGGCAGAATAAAGTAGAGACAGGTGAGTTGATTTCAGCGGTCTGTCATTTATAAGTTAAAAGTAAGTGGTTGCCGAGAACCAACACCACAATCATTGCAGACTGGGCCTGGAAAAGAGTCCCGGCCACCTGAGAAGAGTCATGGTGATTCATGAATTCCTGCTCTCCTGCCCACCTGCTGATGACTGACAGTCTTCTACCTAGTTTTCTCGCTTTCTCTCTAGGAGAGAACTGCCAATCATCAGCAGATGGGTGAGAGAGCAGGAGATTATGGATAACCAGGACTCTTCTCAAGTACATTTGACGCTTTTCCAGGCCTGGGCTGCAATGATTATGATGCTGGTTCTCAGCAACCACTTACTTTTGGCTCATGAGTGACACACCGCTGACATCAGCATTTCTGTCACTAATGTATACTGCCCTCAGTGAGATCAGCATAAAGTTGATGACAGGTTCCCTTTAGGGGTACCCGAAAAACACATCTCTTCAGGTGCTGGCTTATCACATTCTCTAATCTAACCTTTGCTGTATATCATTCCAGTCTGCAGCAACCATAATGCTAGCACAATGCATAACATATGATCTTTCTGCACTTTTAGTACCAGTTAAATCCACTTACATATGCCGTTTTATTTTACTAGCACTGGATTTACCTTACCGTTGATCATGTAAAGGGCTTCAATTTTACTGTGTAACTTATTTTGACCACAACCAGCCCTGGTCATCCACTACGTGAGCAATCATTTCTAAATATATTTATTAAGATCCACATGAGTGACTATGAACATCGAACTAAGATAATCACATAGTTACAGTTTAGTAAACTGCTAATAGCTGCAAACATTCACAATGTTCTCTCTGTGCTGCAGGATTACGGTATGTGATTCATTGTTTCATGTCATAATCCGTGTAGCCATATTCCTTTCAGCAGACTGTTGCAGTCACAGCTATGAACCCGGGGATTAGATATTTTAACATATCCCAATAATTTCAAACTGATTCTCTGACATTCCAATGTTACTCTTTTAGCCTCTTCAACATCTGAATCAATTACTGCATTTTCGTAATCAGTCCGCATTGTTTCCAGTAGAGAAGTGGCGCAGGAGCGGTCTTCCAGTCCCAGCCGTTCCTTCCGATAGAATATACAGGACCTGATTATAGGGAGAATAGAAGGGACAGTTCTCTGCATTCTCCAATACTGAGGGGCTTTACCACTTATTTCCCTGCATGTGAATTTGGAGTCCAACTCCTAGCTCCCCCACTGATCAGCTGTTTGAAGGGGTCATGGCGCTCATACTAGAGCCGCTTCCTCTTCAAAGTATACTTGCGAACCAACTCCTTTGTAGCAGCGGCGCAGTGTAATTACATCTGCTCGTCCCATTCACTTCAATGGGATGGAGCAGTTATAATTATTCTGTGCCACTGCTACAAAGGAGACAACATAAAGTTCAACTTTGAAAAGGAATAAACCCTCACATGAGCGCCATGACCCCTTCAAACAGCTGATCAGCAGGGATGCCGGGAGTTCTATCCTGAGGATCGGTTAGAAATATTACACCACCGCACAACCCCATTAAACCATACCTAAAATATTATTAGGGCACAAGAATTTATGCCATATATGTTATTGCCACGGATCGGTGCTCTTTTCTCCTGAGAAATGAGGTTCAGTGCCCCAATTGCCTACAATACTATCTAGAAGACATCTGGTGTTTAAGTATGCACTTTTTTTTTTAAAGGAATTAGGATACATATGGATTCCTGTTTATCTCCCAGGATAAACACTAAAGAAATACAGTATACCTTTTATATGTTCACACCTCAGTGACAAATATACAAGCGCTACGTTTTCTTCCCTTTTTACCGGAAACAGTATAATTACAGCTTATTCTTCCCATACAAGTGACCAGGATGGAAAAACTGTAATTATACTGCTCCACCGTGTGCAATGTTGACAACAAGCCATGAAGAGACTGCAGCTCTTCTACCAGCTCTGAGATCTCTTCAAAAAGCTGATTGGCAGGGGTGCCAGGAGTCCGACCCCTCCCGATCTGATATTGATGACTTATCCTAAGGATAAGACAACCCCTCTATGTACCTGTTACAAACGGTGATGCCAGGCAAATAATGACTTGTATAATGTTTATCAGCATTCAATTAAACCCGTACAGTACCAGCGCCGTACATGTATGGCGCTGGCTACTGTGTTTAAAATACCAATGCCGTAGTACTATGGCGCGCTGATCAGGCAGGCGCAGGAGCTGTGCCCGCCCGATCAGCTGCAGGGGTCCGGCAGTCACTGATAGCGGGACCCCTGCTGTATGAGTCGGCATCGGTGAAACATTGATGCCGGTGCATTAACCCTAGATATGCCGCGGTCAGCGCTGACTGTGGCACGTGCAATGTATAGGGAGGGAGTGAGCGTCCATGAGATCCCCGGGCTACTGTGATGGGGACCCGATGGCTTGGACGGCAGCCCAATGCCTTCCTTAGGCATTGTGGCTGCCTTCCTGTGAGCCTGTGAGATCCAGGCCCCTGGATCTCACAGGCAAGCAAGCTGTAAGTGTATTGCTAAGTGTAATACACTTACAGCCAATGCATTACAATACAGATGTACTGTACAGGGGATCAGACCCCCAAAAGTCGCAGAGTGGGACAAAAAAATTAAGTAAAAAAGTACAAAAAAAATAAAGTTTTACACAATAAAAAAATTAAAGTTTAAAGTAAAATAAATAAATAAACAATAAAAATTGTAAAAAAAAATAGGTTAAAAAAAGAAAGGTAGACATATTCAGTATCGCCGTGTCCGTATCAACTGGCTTTATAAAAATATCACATGATCCACCCCGTGCCAAAACAGACATTTTCTGGTCACTTTGCCTCACAAGAAGCAATGAAAAAGGCATATGTATCCTAAAATAATACCAATCAAACCATCATCTCATCTTGCAAAAAATTAGCCTGTACCTAAGACAATTGCCCAAAAAATAAAAACAACTATGGCTCTCAGAAAATGGCGACACAAAAACAAGATTTTATTCTGTTCAAAAAGGCTTTTACTGTGTAAAACTTAACAAAAATAAAAACTATTGACATATTAGGTATCGCCGCGTCCATAACAACCTGCTTTATTAAATTATCACATGAGATGGAACCTCAGGTGAATGCTGATCCCCGGATCTTAATCCATCAGAAAACTTGTGGGGTGACATCAAAAATGCAGTCTCTGAGGCAAAACAAAGAAATAGAGAAGAACTGTGGAATGTAGTCCAATCATCCTGGGCTGGAATACCTGTTCACAAGTGCCAGAAGTTGGTTGACTCCATGTAACACTGATGTACAAGAGTTCTCAGAAACATTGGTTATACAACTAAATATTAGTTAAGTGATTCAAAGGAAAGCAAAATCTTCAAACATTTTTCAGTTTATATAGCGAATGTTTGAGTTTGTAAAAAATACAGTTTTTTTTTTAACAGTCTAATATTAACTTTTCTTCAATTTTTTTAGAGGAACAACACAAATTTGATATATTTTTCTTCATGTTTTGATTTGGAATAGACTGTGTAGTGTTCCCAAGGCATTTGTGTGTATGGAAATAAAAGCTAATAGAAGGATTTTGAGCTTTTTTCACTTTTTTAACCACAGTGCTATTAACACAACTGTATGGGGAAAGCTTGTTTATAACTTTTTTTTTAGGTATTACTCTTTCTTAAAAGTAGAGAAATTCAAATTTAGAAAATTGTGAATTTTTCCAAATTTTTTGTAAATTTGGGTATCTTTTATAAATAAAGGTGAAATATATTGACTCAAATTTACCCGTGTCATGAAGTCTCAGAACGGCTTGAATAAGTAAAAGCGTTCCAAAGTTATTAGCACATAAGTGACATGTCAGATTTGCTAAAATCAGCCTGGGATTTAACGTGAAAAGTGGCGCAGTAGTGAAGGGGTTAAAGTGCCTTTTACATGGCCTGATGCAAAATGAATGGGGGACAAAGGATCATTAGTATGATCATTCATTACCTATTCAATCTGTATGTTTAGACAGGATGATGTTCTGTTGAAAAATTATGATTTTAGGCCATGTGCAATCACACGACAAATTCCATTTGCTTGTTAGTGGGGTGATTGTCGGCACCTTTAGGGTCCATTCACACGTGCACAAATTGCGGATCCGCAAAACACGGACACCGACCATGTGTGTTCCGCATTTTGCGGACCGCACATGGCCAGCACTTTAATAGAAATGCCTTTTCTAGTACGTGTCTGCGGACAAGAATAGGACATGTTCTATTTTTTGCGTAACGGAAGTGTGGATGCGAAACAGAAGTGCAGATGCGGAACGGAAGTGCGGATGCGGACATCACAATGCGTGCTGTCCGCAGCTTTTCTGGCCCCATTGAAAATGAATGGGTCCGTATCCGCTCCGCAACATTGCAGAACGGATCCGGATCCATTTTGCGGAGTTCGCATGAACATTCGCTCCTGATTATTTGTCCTGTTCTCGGACCTTAGAATAAATTTTTCGGCGTTTGGGGCAATCCCATCACTAACAGGTAGGTATGGAACACCTTCTTCCACTACTAGTCTACTAGTCAAATGAACCCCCATTCACATGCATGTTTTGTGAACTGCACATGTGCTTTAAATCAATCTGGTAGCAGCCTGTGTCCCTTGAGGGACAAGGGAGGGCATGTTTAAATCCAACATGCCTGACTACTCTCTGCCCTGGCATCTGCCATTGGGGGAGAGTTGGAAAACCACCATACACACTAGATGAAGGTGCTCTTTGTAACAATTTTTCTGCAATTTTGTGGAACGGGTGAGGACTCATTCATTTCAATGGGGCCGCAAAAGATGCGGACAGCTTCCATTCTACGGCCCCGCAAAAAAGATAGAACATGTCCTATTCTTGTCCGCAATCAAGAATAGGCATTTCTATCAAGGTACGCTGTTCTTCTGAACAATGTCTGGAACTATCCATATCAATTTGTGGACCGCAAAACACTACTGCCGTCTGAATGAGCCCTTAGTCTTATTAGGTATATCAAAATTGTTTTTCTAAACTACAGTGCATAGTCCCTATGATGAATTATTCGCTACTCTCTGTATAAGCTTTGATATTATGAATGCCTCATGTATATTATCTGATATATCTCATAAGATTGCTGACACAGTATATTTGTATAGCTATATTAGTGTATACTGTGAATGGTGGTATTTGCATTCCCAGTTAGCGCCTTACAGTATAGCAGAACATACTCTAAACCCCGCCGCTTGGGTTAGTTCATCTCTTGACATAAGAACGAGTTCAGCAAGTGTTCAGGTTACTTACTTTCTGTACATTTTTTCGAGGAGTAATCCGTTTCATATACAGAGTCCACATCGTCCTTCAGTAGGGTTAATACATCACTAACTACTGAAAAAAATCTTCAGGTTCAAAAGGTGCAATCCAGATCTTAACATGAAATAGTTATATCATTATGGGACCCCAGGAGGTGCTTTGTGCTGCTATACAGGGTCAGTCAGCAGACGGGTGCTGGGATGACAAGTCTTCACAATATATCAGTTTATTCACTCGGTCCAATCCATTTAGTCCAATTTTGCTTTGTCACAAGCATGAAAGACCTTGTACAGCCTGGACGACAAGCTCCATTTACCGATATGTCAGGAGGCGTATTAAAAAATAAAATAAAAAGGACCATAAGAATCGAGCTGATAATCCACAGTAGATATCCTTGTATCAATAGGGTTTGCTTGTCGAGTTGCTGTTTTTGGAAAAATAAGTATTTTAGCCTTTAGGAGGTACTTGATGGAGAGGACTTCTCTGAGAGAAGCTCCGGATCCACATAAGTAGAAAAAACAGTGTCAGTTTCACCTGCTGGAGCTCTTTAATGGACACTGTCCAAGGGAAGTACCTGTAGCCAGAACCAAGCTGATGTCCCCTTAGCAACATACACTCTACCTGTTTGTGTTCTCCCCTGGAGGGCATCACAGCTCCGCTGCTAATTACACACCTCCTCCCTCCATGTATTTACCAGTAGATCAGAACTGTCAGTCAGCTGAACCACAATGAGGAAGCGGGGTCACTGCCTTCCCACACATTACATGCTACTTAGCAGAAGCTTACATGAGCTTGTTTATGTCTGCTGGATACAAAGAGAAACAATGACACATTGCTAATGTCCACAGCCTTTTTAAGGTAGCTGGACGGTATTTCCAAACCAGCTCAGTCAACATAAAGGGGCAGACTTTTACTATTAACAATGCACCATAATTATGTTGTGCCGTGTTTTGCAGTCCGCAAATTGCAGATCCGCAAAACACGGATGCCGCCCGTGTGCATTCTGCAATTTGCGGATCGGAACAGGCGGCATAACGGACAAGAATAGGACATGCTCTATAATTTTTGCGGCGCACACGGAGTGCTGTCCGCATCTTTTGTGGCGCCATTGAAGTGAACGGGTCCGCATCCGAGCCGCAAAAAAATGCAGCTCAGGTGAGGAACCAAACCACGTTCGTATGAAACTTTTTTTCCAATACATCAGACAAGACATGAAGCCTTGGAACATCATACACCACAAAATGAACCAAAAAATTGCCACATTTTGGACCAAAACTAAGCCGGCAAATAGTTGGTGTTAAAGGGGTTTTCCCCTCTCAGACAATGGGGGCATATCGCTATGATATGCCCCTATTGTCTGATAGGTGTGGGGTCCCAGCCCTGGACCCGCACTGCGCTGTCTACTCAAACAGCTGATCTCCAATCTATGCATCCCAGCTCTTTAATAATAATCCCTGGAGGCTTATGCCCCCACTTTGTCATCATTGTATGGTGCAATGTATGGTATGGAGAAAGTTGACTGATTTGCCTGGTTACATGACCCTCCATCAGCAGTCTTTTTATGGACTGAACCTCTGAATAGACCGCACAAAAGACTGACAACAAGGTAACATACCTTATGAAATTTAGAATATGGAGCAGAGTGCTGAAGATTAGCAAGGGCTATATTAATAAGTGCCATATATTCATCTAACAAACACATTGGTCCACAGCAACCAGAAAATGGTCCGATTCAAGTGAATGGGAATGAGCTGCATCACCCCACATGACCAATGATCGTGACGTCACTGGCCTAGGGTAAGCATTGAGAAGGCTATGGTGCCTTCAAACAGCTGATGGGTGGTGGTCCCAGGTGTCGGACCCCCACTGATCAGATACTGATGATCTATACAGAGGATAGGTTATCAGTTAACTTTATTCTTCTTTAACCATTCTTTGGTAGAACAACGTGTGCTTGGAGTCGTTGTCTTGCTGCATGACCCACGTTCTCTCATAGATATCCTGATATTTTCCTTTAGACTTTGCTAGTATAATTCACAATTCATTGTTCTACCAATGATGACAAGCATCCTGACCCAGATGTAGCGAAACAAGTCTTAACCATGATTCTACCCCCACCATGTTTTACAGATGGGATGAGGTTTGTTTGCTGCAATGCAGTGTTTTCCTTTCTCCAAATATAACGCTTCTCATTTAAACCAAAACGTTATATTTTTGGCCTCATCTGAACATTCTTCCAATAGCCTTCTGGGTTGTCCAGGTGATCTTTAGGAAATATGGGCAGCAATGTTCTTTTTAGTGGCTTTCTCCTTGCAATTCTGCCATGCACACCACTGTTGCTGTGTCCTTTTGATGGTGGACTCATGACTATTAACATTAGCTAATGTGAGAAAAGCTTCTAGTGGCTTACAGATTACTTTTATGACGTTGCAGACTATTACACACCTTGCTCTTAGCATGATCTTTTCTGGTCAACCACTCCTGGGGAGGATAATAATGGTCTTTAAACTTCCTCCGTTTGTACACAATCTGTCTGTGGATTGTTGGAGCCCAAACTCTTTAGAGATGGTTTTGTAACCTTTCCACGTCAATACCTCTTCTTCGGAGGTTCTCAGAAAACGTCTTTGTTAGTGCAATGATACACTGCCACAAATGTGAGGATCAGCTTTTGATGGATCCCTGTTATTTAAATAAAACAGGTCTCCCTCTCACACCTGAATATCATCCCATGCATACCATATTCATATAACACTGTGGATGACTGAAGTGTTCTTCGAAAAAAGTGCATGGCTCTGTTCTGGAACTGCAATGGAAACCTCATGGACCTCATTATAGCAAAATGGGATGAATTCAGCTGCTAACTTCAAAGATCCTGTTACTCAACCTTGTAGAATAGAGATCCTATTTCGTACCCAGTGCTAGTTCACCATCTTTTTTCTTTTTAACTATAAGAAAGGATGAAGCTTATCCAAAAGGCATGCATCTGAACTGTTTTCTATCTGTTTCCAGTGATGCTCCATCTAATTCTGTACAGAACACATCTGCAAATGTGCATGCCCACTTTACTAATTCCTTAAAGGGAACCTGTCACCCAAAAATCGCCTATTAAGCTGTTTACAGTACCTTATAGTGCTGTATAGTCGTTTCCTGATGCACTTTTTGTTAGTTTTGCAGCATGTATGCTCAGTCAGAAATCGATGTTATATTCAGCTGCTGCCCCGTGCTTCAAGTCAGGCTTGAAGTCACGGGGGCAGCGGCCTCGGCGTCTTACATGGCCCTCTCCCCGCCCCCTGCCTCTGTGACTGACAGCCGAAATCCATCTGGGCGCGGGCGCGTTTGATACAGGATGTCGGGCGCATGCGCAGTGCGGCGAAAGTAAGACGGCGCGTAGTACGCGCGGCAGCCGGGACCGCGCTCCTGCCGCCCTTTACTGCGCATGCGGCCGTTGAGCGCGGTCCCGGAATCGGATTTCGGCTGTCAGTCACAGAGGCAGGGGGCGGGGAGAGGGCCATGTAAGACGCCGAGGCCGCTGCCCCCGTGACTTCAAGCCTGACTTGAAGCACGGGGCAGCAGCTGAATATAACATCGATTTCTGACTGAGCATACATGCTGCAAAACTAACAAAAAGTGCATCAGGAAACGACTATACAGCACTATAAGGTACTGTAAACAGCTTAATAGGCGATTTTTGGGTGACAGGTTCCCTTTAAAGAACCCTGATATCAATGTACACACAGGTCATGTCATCAATGAATTCTAAAATGTGTATCTAGATTGACTTCAAATTGGTTTCTCAGAAGTGGTCAAACATATTGGATAGCTATTTGGCTCTCAGCTATTTCTTCCAACACCTCATACACCCCCATTCTAGTCTAAGTGTGCATGTGTTCTGAATGGGGAGAGGGGAATTAGCTGCTACTGGACACCTCTGACTGCAGCTTATCTACCATGAGAACATCTACCATGAGCTCAAGCATACTGAAATCCAACCGACTGATTTGTCTCTCCTCAACACCTACGATCAGAGGAGAGTTAATGTCCCCATACACATTAAATGACCAGCCAATCAAAATAAGCAGGTCAGGCCAATATTAAAGAGGTTGTCCCATGAAAAATACTCTACAGTTTTCAAAGTAGAGCCTGGATCTGAATTCTTTTCATGTAAATTCATGTAATTAAAAACTTACCATAGCCGTTGAGTTATTGAATGAAATGTGTCTACCTGCTATTTTTTTCTTCTTATTTCTTTGACCTGCTCACTGAGAAGGCTGCACATGCTCAGTTTCATCCTTCAACTGCCTCCTGAGTTGTGATAGGGAGAGCATGGACACGCCCCCTGAGTTGGGATAGGGAGAGCATGGACACGCCCCCTTAGCAGCTGGTTATAGCTTTGTTAGAGATTGTCATATACTATATATCCGATTTTCATTTTTTACATCAGTCATGGGATAAACCTTTTAATCTAATGTGTATGACCAGTGTAATGGAGTTGTCATCTGCTGGACCTCCAGGGGCCATTACTGTGTCATAACTCGGGCCCACCAATACTCAGATAGGCCACTCTGACCATGATGACAAACACAAAATAACCTGAATTGTATCCAAAATGTTTCTTCAAAACTGCTATTAACCACAGGGATTGCAAATATAATTTTTATAATACTGAAAAATGAACATTACCAGTACGAGTCTAGCTGATGAAGTGAAGAATCTTGGTATCCCAATGATGGTGTTTTCTTTAAATAAATGTAACTTTGCTTCATTTCTTTTCCGGTGTGGTGTATTAGCAGTGCGACTCCTTTGAGTGTAATCCATATGAATAATCTATAGATAAGGCTGTGTCCCTATGTACTTTTTAGTCATCACCTTATGGGTCTGCAGAGAAAAAACAAACTTAGAAAGACAAAGTTTTATTTTTGCATACCATATTCATATAACACGTGTATGTTACTGTGGATGACTGAAGTGTCCTCCGAAAAAAGTGCATGCAACATTTAGGCTTGTAGAACAGAGATCAATATTTTTACATCCAGTGCTAGTTCACCTCCTTTTTTCTTTTAAAGATAAGACTTAGGATGAAGCTCCTCTAAAGGCATGCATCAGAACTGATATCTGTTTCCTGGGGTTCTCCATCTCATTCTTTGGATCGCATTATAAGCCAGAAGCCATGATGAAGTGCTGGATCCACTGCACGATGGACACCACCAGTGTCCAATGGCTCGTATGGACATAATACTCATAAGTAGGATGCGGCACTCGTGTCCTGTGGTTTAGGTGCTTGGGATTTATGGGGACCCAGTAGGTCTCCTTGATTTGCCCTAATACTATTGCACCCTCTGCCCACCCATAATCTTTCCTATAGATCTATTTTTCATAGTTATTAAACATCTCCATATCACTTCTGGTTTGGAGGTAGTACTTCGGGCCTACACACTATTTTAATTCTACCTAGGACAAGTAGACAACATGGTGTGAACATACCCCCTACATACTGCTATCATCTACATTCTTCCTTTCCATGGCAACTAGGTGAGTTCCGTTTTCCTCCACCATTGATGGTACCTGGTGTAGTATAGCCTATAGAATGTTTTCAATTTACAATAGATTACATTTGACCCTTAACTTAAATTTACAGTGTATTGTCTTCATCTGATGTATGTCATGCACGTGGTACATTAATACGTATTCTACGTGGAACCAGCATTTGGATCCAGATAACAACTGTCCTTACACCACCTGAGGTTCTGCCCGTTTAGAATGTTAGCCTCGTCCTCTGATTTACTTTATTATTTGGCTGTCAAGTTCTGTTTTTATTTCTGTTTTCTGAATTATAATATCTATACAACAAATATGGTCCCTACTAGATGATATCAGTGTCTATTAACATACTCTACCTGAGCCCACTTTTGTGGTTCTAGATATTATTGTGTATTATGCGCTCTTTATAACTTTACTGTTAACTTGCTTTATAACAGTATAATCATAGACAGATACTGCATACCTTGGGTTTTATTACTACCATCATTTCCTGCAATGTTCTGATACTCATATGTAATTTTTGGTATTTTGTAATTTAGTGTTTGATAAAGGTCCAAGTAGGACGGAAACGTCACATGTACATGTTAAAGTTGCTTTGAATATGAAAACCCCAAAAAATAAGCACAGTACTTTAAACAAATCTTAAGGAGTGCCGAAGGTTATTTTCTTTATTGGTTCTTATAGACATGAATCAGAATGGGGTCCATCAGGTTCTCTTGAGGTTTTCAGTGTTTTGATGGGAAAATTACCCTTGCGGGCACTATAATTTACCCAACAAATGTGGCTGCGATGGATGCTCTAAACAGATGTGTGGATGTTAACGTAGCCTACAATGCAACGTTTTTTTTTGTTTGTTTTTTTTGCAACATTTCAGTTATTTATAAAAACACTAGAACATATATGGGTAGAATCAAAGCACATTACTGACTACTTTATTATATACAACATTTAAAAAATTAAAATAAAATGTATTCATTATTCACTTCATTATCCTGCATAATACATCCACTGGCCAGTAGGCATCTAATTTATCCCAGACATATACAATTAATTTATTTTCCCTGCACACATGCTTTTACACTGGTGGTTTTTGTTCACTAATTAAAAAACACCCCAGAAACTACGTACATATTTTTTCAAGACACATATGGTTTTTATGGCATTTAAAAAAATAAAAATTTCATTAACTCCATTGAAAGCAGTGCTGCAGTAACCAGCTCCATCCGCTATGTAATAGACAGAGCTGTGTAGTCCTGGAGCTTCCCGTGACAGATCTACTTTGGGATGGCTGATAGGGCAGGGGCGTGAGGTGTTGGACCCCCAATGATCAGATATTCACAGCCTATCCTGCGTATAGGCCATCAGTATAAACCCCTTTGAGTATATTAGGTAATACTTTGCTCAAATATGGCTGAAGTAAATGTATGCACACACACTGAAACAGAATAAACGGATGGAGACAGCACGTTCCTCTGTGTTTGTTTTTATTCCAGATGCAAAATTTTGGGTAAAGAGCGTTTCTCAAGCATGTTCTCAGCTCCATCTGTTTATTTTGTTTGTATTATCCGTTTTGGGAGATTGAACCTATATTCCAGGGGTGAGCGCCCACATGTCATACATGTCTACAGCATGTCCTGTACCTCCGTTCCTTTTAGTGGGTATAAATCAATGTGCAATATGTGCAACTATGCATCATTTCTGTGAATATGGGAAATGTCTGAAAAATTTGAATTATTTTTAATGAAACAAGGTTCTTTGTAAAAGGACACAATGAGGGGGGAAAAATATCACAAATAGTTAAATGGCTGTACAATACACTTATGTGTCACTGACTGAAGACTAATATCTATAATGACAATATGAATACCATTCATGTAGCTCCAACATCCTGTGTGGTGCTCTAAAATGTTGAAAAAAATGTGTGTGAGAACAAAAAAAAATAGTCAAATCATGGCTAAAAACATCTGTCATCATAAATGGTAGGAGAAAGTCCTAATGCTACAAGTTTTTGAGGACATGACATCCATAAAGCCTTTCTACCACTGTAATTTGTGACATTTTATAAATTTTATCTGGGCATAAGGAGCCTCTAGATAGACTTCCATATGACCGTGAAAGCAACTTACCTCTCCCACGGTGGTCTTCTTACTACTTATTTATCTCCACCGATCAGAATTGATTAGGCTGCCTTCACGATGAGTAGTGGCCTTGGATAATATTCAGAAAGATGCTGCTTGCTACGTACAAGCAGAAAGGCCTGCTTCCCGATGTGAAAGCTGCAGTAGCTGAGTAGCCTGAAGTATTCATTCCTATGGAAACACACAATACAATGGAGAGAGAAGGACGGGGGGGGGGGGGGGGGAAAGATACTTAAATTGGTTTGCACCATGTAGGTGAAAGGCCTTGTAAAATATGTTCACTCTACTAAGCAACTCTGAGCGACAATCCAGTGTCCCACGATATCTCCAGCAGGACAACCACTAAAGGTTGCTTACATGAAAAATGCAACATGACTCATCATGTCATGGATGATGGTAGGTATAATCTAAACATAATTTTTGAAAGACTGAATGCTTAACAGAATGGAGAACTTGTGTAATTTAGACAAATGAGGACGAGGCCCAAGTGGTACTGTGAGGGTACAGTCACACACTGAAGATGTGGCCACCTTCTGGCCAAGTACCATGTGGATCTACCAGCTGCAGCGGGATCATATTTTTTTTTTAAAGCAAAATTTTCTTTCTTTTTCGAGAAAAAGACATGTACAAAGTAAGGTACAAAGCAATGCTTGTCGGTTACAAATCATTTTCACAAAGCATACAATGATGTTTCAGTCAGAAGGTAAAAGATTCAGACCATGTGACCCTCAAAATCAATTTTCTTATTTAGAGCCCCCCCTCCCAGATCTGATAAGACCCAAACCCCCCTCCCTCTCCCCCCAACCCCAAACCAAAACTAACTTTCGTCCTGCTAGAACAATTACTATGCCTCTTGACAGACCTGGGCTAAAGGCAAAATGTCGGTGTATGAGTAATGTCTCGAGATAGTCATAGTAGAACACGTCAATGTGCCAAGCGACCTAGCATCCCTTTCAACTGCTCTTCTAGGTACCACTTCGTTAGTGTGAAAGGTTTCATAATGCTCTCAATTTCGGAGTCAGAGAAGAACTGTGTCAGGAAGCCTCTCCATCTCTTGAGAAAATTTACCTCCCTTCCCTTCCTTATGTTTTATTACATCCCCTCGCTCTAAAGTCAGTAATTCTTTGACACAGGCTACAATGTCATCTCTAGAGGGGACTGAAGGCTGAAGCCAGTGTTGTAGTATGCTCTTTTCGGCTACCATACAGAGTAAATGGAAAAGGGACGGCAGTCTACAGTAATGAAACAAGAATATCATAGGGCTCAACGGGACCGTCAGATTCCAGCTATCTTTTGCTATCTGAGTTATCTGGATCCATAGACGTTGAATTTGAGGGCAGGACAATAGGCCATGAAGTAGGTCAGTATGCATTGTCTTACATTTTGGGCAACTAGTGATCCTGTCCAACCTATTGGGAGCCGCCGGTAGATTGAAAGCATAGATGGCATTATGCATTATTCTAAAGTGCGTATCCCTCCAGGTTTCATTAATGACTGAATTCCTTAAAGCCCACCATCCTTTTAAGATCTTCTCCCCTGCCTCATCATCCTCTAAGATACGGGCCCATGGGCGAAACGCCAGTTGTGGCAGACCGTCCCCCAAAATTTCCCTTAACTGGGAGTATAAGAGAGATATGGACTGTGGGCCTGTACCCTTATCAAAAGCGGGATCATATTAACTGATTAGAACGGAATTGTTTATTTGGTACATAACTGATGGCGTGTGTTTTTTTTGGGTTACCACTAGGCCAATAAACACAGAATTAACAATTCGGCTATAACTAGGTAATGTAAACCTGATGAAGCTTGGGATGTAGACCCTGGGAGGTGTAAGCAGCATCCACGAATTGGAACCAAATTGTTTATTCTGCATTTTTTGTTAATGGCCACGTGGTAACCTGAAAAACTGTGCGGCCATTAACAATGAGCACTGAATAAACAATGCGGCCACATCCCAACCGCAGAACTGCAGTGTGGTTGTACCCTTAGGGCTCATGCACATGGCCATAGCTGTTTTTTTCAATCCGCAAACTGCGGATCCGCAAAACATGGAAACCAGCCTTGTGTGTTCCGCATTTTGTGGATCGGTACATTCTGCCCTCTGTTAAAACTGCCAATTCTTGTCTGCAAAACAGACAAAAATAGGACATGTTCTATTAAATAACACTGTGTATGGCACTGCTCATGTGCTACTCACCCATGCCATGTTCAGTGTTATTCAGTGGAGGATGTTAAGGGGATTACTGGCTGTAGACTCTACAGGCAGCTCGGATGAGGACCCAAACAACGGTTGTGTGCATGAGGCCTTAGAATAAAGTGGCCAACCCCTTTAATACAGTCTGTAGTGCTGGACCAGGGAGTTTTTTTTATCTAGTCAAACATTATATGTACATAACCAAGGTATACATAAACAGTTTTATTATTCCTACTGTCAATCAACCCCACATACCACAGTCCATGAGTGCTGTGTGACTGGAATATAACAGAGCCTTCCAACTAACATGACTTGTTTAACCACACAGCATACAGACCTGAGAAGACTAGAATATATACTGTAATTTTCTGTGCCAAAAATAAGTATAATGTAGTAGAAATTGAAGCACTCAGATTGTTCAGCTTTACATTTTTAGAAAAAGTTTATTGATGCAATGATTTCATACTCCAGTTGTCCAATTTTTACATCAAACTCAATAGAGAAAAATGACCGAACGTTTCGGTCCCAGAAGACCTTTCTCAGCGGTCAAATTATCTGTGTGGCATATGGGAAGGATGGCAGGGCGCTGGGACCGAAACGTTCGGTCATTTTCCTCTATTGAGTTTGATGTAAAAATTGGGCAACTGGAGTATGAAATCATTGTATCGATAAACTTTTTCTAAAAATATAAAGCTGAACAATCTGAGTGCCTCAATTTCTACTACATGTATCGTGGTTAACCCAGCCCTTGATGGCACCAGAAACTTCCAGAGTGCAGTTCTCCATTTTTCTACAAAAATAAGTATAATGACAAATAATCAATAGGATTAACAAGACAAAAAGAAAGAGATTCCTTCTCATAAGAGCTCAAAATCTAAACTGAACAGAAGAAGTGATATAATAGGTACATAAAAGGAGATTTACAAAGCCTTTTATGCCACAAAAGTGTTGCTAAAAGTCCCAAATAATGGTGCATGTCATATTTGCTCCATAGGTTGTGTTTTTTTGTGCTTCTTGCCACTTTTCTAAAAAGGCTAGAAAAGGGGGAGGGATAAGTGGGAGGGGGCGAAGGCTACAGCGGGCCACCTGATTTACTTCAATTTATATCAGAATCTGGTGTACATTATGGCTCAAGTCTATGCCATCCCCTAGGCATGCCTCATAAAAATGAATTAGGGGCATCTCACTCGAGCACACAGATGTAGACTGTCGTGGGAAACACCAGTCTTGATACATCTCCGCCATCATGCTAAGGTTGAGGAGATAGCAGAGCGACATGGTCAGGTTGTGTATGGCTACTAAGTATGACTGAAGTCGATATAATATTATGTGACATAGATCTATTAAAGAATGGGACAAACTGGTATAAGAAAATCCATCATCTCCAACACCTGAAGGAACTAATGGATAGGTCCCAGACAACATCAGAGATCTACACCACTGCATGGAGAAACTGGAATCTTTGGAGTCTCCTCCGTATATAGTTAATACATAATGTTTTAGGGCTCGTTCACATGAACGTGTGAAGCCCGTTGCTGTGCTGTGGACCGCAAATTGCGGTCCGCAATGCACTGGCACCATCCGTGGGGCAGGCGCATGGGGATCGCAGACCCATTCACTTGAATGGGTCTGCGATCCTTCCGTTCTGCAAAAGATCAAGTTCTATCTTTTTGTGGTGTGGAAGCACGGAACGTAACCCCAAAAAGCACTCCGTAGTGCTTCCGTAGTGTTACGTTCTTCTGTTCCACATCTCCGGATTTGCGGACCCATTGAAATTAATGGGTCCGCATCAGTGATGTGGAATGGCCACAGAATGGTGCCCGTGTATTGCGGATCCACAAATGTGGTCCGCAATACGGCAATGGCCAGCACACGTTCGTGTGAATGAGCCCTAATAATTATCTCTTTTCTCTTGTGTTCTTGATCTTCTTCCATGTTGGCCTCCTCTCCCCATGGTTTATTATCTTTAATGCTGATTTTCTTTATGTGGTATTTTCAGGCGTACTCCCTCGACCGTTGTGTCATACAGATATATTTTTTGCCATTATGGATTTTATATATGTGGAACCAAAAGAAATGTGTACCAAAAGGATGAAAAAAGAACAGTATGAAGGAAAGAAGGACGTGTTATCTGAAGCATACTACATCATCTGTTAAATCTGATGGAAGCAATTCAATGGCATGGGCTTGTACCACTGCCAATGAAACTGGCTCTCTAGTGATTGGAGACAGAAACAGCATGATGAATTCTGAAGTGTATAGAGCTAGACCTTCTGCTCAGATTCAGTCTGAAGTGTATAGAGCTAGACCTTCTGCTCAGATTCAGTCTGAAGTGTATAGAGCTAGACCTTCTGCTCAGATTCAGTCTGAAGTGTATAGAGCTAGACCTTCTGCTCAGATTCAGTCTGAAGTGTATAGAGCTAGACCTTCTGCTCAGATTCAGTCTGAAGTGTATAGAAGCTAGACCTTCTGCTCAGATTCAGTCTGAAGTGTATAGAGCTAGACCTTCTGCTCAGATTCAGTCTGAAGTGTATAGAGCTAGACCTTCTGCTTAGATTCAGTCTGAAGTGTATAGAGCTAGACCTTCTGCTCAGATTCAGTCTGAAGTGTATAGAAGCTAGACCTTCTGCTTAGATTCAGTCTGAAGTGTATAGAGCTAGACCTTCTGCTCAGATTTAGTCTGAAGTGTATAGAGCTAGACCTTTTGCTCAGATTCAGTCTGAAGTGTATAGAGCTAGACCTTTTGCTCAGATTCAGTCTGAAGTGTATAGAGCTAGACCTTCTGCTCAGATTCAGTCTGAAGTGTATAGAGCTAGACCTTCTGCTCAGATTCAGTCTGAAGTGTATAGAGCTAGACCTTCTGCCCAGATTCAGTCAAAAGCTGAAAAACGGATAGGAGGCCAATTAACAGTATAGATAATGGCCAAAACATACCACAAAAGCAACCTGGGAGCTTCCTAAAGCAAATAAATAGAAAATTATTTTATGTCCGAATCATTCTCCTGATTTCAACTTCATTGACCATGCTTTTTCTCTTATAGTAAAGAAAACAAAAACTGAAGACGGAAAGACCCCCCCAAACAAGCAGCAGCTGAAGGCAGCTGTAGTAAAGGCCTTGCAAAGGACCTTAAGGGAGGAAATTTCACATTTTCTGACTTCAGGTAGCCATTGACTGCAAATTATTTGTATCCATCTTTACAATTATGTTAGTTTGTACTATGCAACAAGTGACTTGAGTTGGCGCATGCATGTGTTCTCAGTAGAAAGAAAGGAGGATGCTGCTGTTACAAAAGGAATAGCAAGTTAAAAATCTACCATACTAGATCATTATCTCCTCCAATATCTGCCATTAGGGGACATTCAGCCTCCATACACAATAAATGGTCATCCGGTCTCTGTGACAAACATCTAATATGTCAGCTAGGGAGAACAAAAGGATCGGATAAAAAAAAAAAACAACCTCCTTTTAATGGATCCTTCCCTTCTCTGACATAATCTGTCGGGGAGGAGCAGTTGGGAGCTCCCCATACACATTAAGTTGTCACCAGAACCCACCGTTCTCAGTGGATTCGGATAACAATACACTAACATGTATGGGGCTCATAAGTTCATACCACCTATTAGTGGGCCTGATTTGTGCCAAAATTCAGGTACTATTTTGGCAAAAACAACTTAATCCACATCCCATTCCTCTTGCCCATGCCCCTTTCCAACTAAGATACAGGAGGGTAAGCCTCAAAGAGTGACCAAGACACTGAAGATGTTGCAAGGCATTATCAATTTGAGCATTTTTATTTGTAAATCTTCCCTAATAAGTTTGTCAAAGCCAAAATACTTTTTCATACAGAGAATGCCGTGTTTCCGCTCAGTCTTTTACCTATATTTGATTGTTTCTGTGTAAAAGGTGATTTTCATCATGGTAGACCTTCAGTGACGTCTGTATTATTACAGTAGATTTCTACCTTATCAAGGCTGCCTACTACCCCTGCAGTACAGATTGTCACTGTAGAAAATAGGCTGGAAGGTGCCTAGAGCACGACATACATAGACCTTAAAGAGGACCTTTCAAACATAATGAAATAAGTAGGGGGTTGTGTAGGGAATAGTTCAGGCATCTTAGATCACTTACTAGCTTATCTGTCCGGTGCTCTGTTCCCTCTCTGTCCCCCACTTTAACTTTTCCCGCATGGTATGGGAATGGATCGGTCCAGGGAGGAGGAGACTGCCCTGTTTCTCAATGGGCGTCTCCTTCTCCCTGGCTGTAGCACGGTCCAATCACAGCGGAGAGCGTCACAGCCAGGGAGAAGGAGACGCCCATTGAGAAACAGGGCAGTCTCCTCCTCCCTGTACCGATGATATTCATTTCCATACCAGGCTGGAAAAGTAAAAGGGGGGCACAGCGGGGGAATGGAGCACCGGACAGATAAGCTAGTAAGTGATCTAAGATGCCTGCACTATGCCCTACACAACTCCCTACTTATTTCATAATGTCTGGACCCATGAAAGGTCCTCTTTAACACCTATAATTACATTCCAGAAGACTGTGTCTATGATTTTCCAGTACTTCTGCTAACACCCTATTCAGCTCTCCCACACAATGACTCAGACTTAAAGGGAATGTGTCATCAGAAAATGGCCTATTGTTTAAATTGTGTTTTTATGTTTAACATATTTGTAAATAATTTTTGATGGCGTTATTTTTAATTTTTCATGTCAATATTTATACTTAAAGAAAAAACATAAAATGCTACAGTTTTCCCACTGGTCACTAATCCCAATAATATGCGCCACTTCTTGGTCTGTACAAATCACTTTACTGCAGTTATCTCCTTATATCTATGTAATCACAGACAGGTTTAGAATTACACATATCATCTGTGCATATAGATAAGACAGGATCCTCCATTCACAACAAGTGATTGGCAAAGCTTCTCTCTTCTTTCCTTGTGCAATGACCTCTGCACAGGACACAGAACATGCCCAGAAAACTCTCCTATAGAAGACAATGAGGTCCCCTCCTGACCATTGCGTCTATGGACCATGGGGCTGCTGTAATGTAATTTTCTTAATGCTTTCTAAATGCTGTTAAGAACAGCTCAGGCAAGATGGCCGCCCCCATAATCATGTTCAAGAAATAGAATAAAGAAATCTGCAATCAGGAAATAAAAACTGTTTGGAAAAGGAGATGTGTCACTATCCGTTAGGCTAGTTTCACAATAGGGGCAGTGTTTTTTCTTTGGCTGATTCTCAGTATATTTGCTGAGTAACGGATGGATCTCTGCTGGACCCCATTTTTGTTAATGGGGCTGGCAGGCATTCTGGTACTGTCCAGCAATGCCAGATTCAAAGAGCTCTGGCAGAGAACAGCCAGTCAGATCTCTTGTCTCAAACTGAAAAGATTTTAATGACATATTTGCTATAACTGGAAAAAAAAAACTCAGTGTGACATGATCTTGTCTCGTAAGGCTGAGGTGACACATGTTAAGGTGGATTTAGATGAACAAATAATTGTTTAGATGATTAACGGTGCAATCAGTCCAGTTAATACACCAGTTTACAGATTGGGTAATGCAGTCCCTGAAATACATGGGACACTTCTCTACTTTCCCCCTTAGGCCACTTTCATGTGGTCAGTATTTGGCCATTTTTTTCCAAGCCAAAACCATGTAAGCAGTCACCATTCATATGACTAGTGGTGGAATCAGGATGTTTATTGTGCTTTTTACAGTAACTACATTACTGTGTGTATTTACCTATCTGTAGGTCATTTTTTAAATTAGCTGCCTGTATGTAGGTGATGTTGTAAAATGGCTGCCTGTCTCTAGGTGATGTCATATTGTTAATAAAGTTTAGTGTAAAAAAAACAAATACAACATAAACAGATCTGTTTCTACTCAGACACTGACAGACATGACGGGATGCTGCTGCAGGTAGTAATACTATATATACTGTACAAGCTCTGCTCCTTAATACATTACTATTCACCTGTTAGATACCTGGGCCGTAACTGAAAGTCAGGTCACATGATACTTGAGAGGGTCAAGTGACGGCTCACATGACTGACACCATGTTCAGTCCTATCCAGCACTCCTATGGATGCATTTTACAGGATTCAAATGGGCCAAACCAATTTTTTTTCAGGGACAGGCTCTTGTATGGGTATAATAAAGACCAGCAGGCAAAATTTTAATGAGAAGTATATTAGAAAATTGTTCAACATCGTATTATCTAAATAAATAAATGTAATCATTGAAACCGGAATGCCTCTTTAACTAGAAACCAACACAACCAATAACTACATAATAGGAGTGCTATATGCTCTTCAAAGAAAAGAAAAGCATGTGCCGATTTCCAACATCAAGAGATGGTTTTGAACAGGTTCATAAAACAAAAATCAAATTTCCAGGATTAATCCACAGCGATCTAAATGTATTGTCCATTTATGCAATTTATATAATTTGTGTTTAATTTTTAACAATTGTGAACATTAAAATGGACCTTAAGGTGATCACGAGAGGACCAATGATTTAGTCTCCTCTGATAACTTTGTTATTTTCTGTAACTGACCTTAGGTACAGTCAGGGCTAGAGACGGTCGCGTGGCGGCAAAGCATGCTTACTTCTTGCTTTTTTATTTAGGGTCAAGTAGTTTGCCTAAAAACCGCGCAGCCATTAATAGTGATCACCTGACAGTGGCCTAAGGCTTTGTTCGCTCTGATGTTTTGACGTTAAGGGGGATCTACGATTTCCACCATGGATCCTGTAAAAATGAAACACATGACACCAGGGTGAACAGAACCTGAAACTCCACATCTAAACATTTCTTGCGATGGTTTGCTACAATGTATCAGGGTAGATAAGAGCTATCATTTTATCTATGGTTATAGATGATCTCCCAGATTGCATACTGTATGTTGTAGCCAATTCTCCCCTGTGAAAGACGAGGGTGGGTATACACACTGCAGTTTTTGTCATAGTAAAAATCTGCAGCCAAAAGGTGCGAGTTTTAACAGGAATTGCAGCTTTTAGAGGTGAAAAATATTGTCACCTAAAAAACGACATAGTCAATTTCTACATGAAAAAATGCAGCAATCACGGTAAAAGTGCATGCAAAGTGATGTGCTTTTGTCACTTTTTTTTATTGGCAGCAGTCCAAAGACCTGCACTCCAACCAATCAGCTGTTACCTCGTAGCTCTTGCTCCACAGGTTGTCGCCGGAACTACACAGCACTGTCCATTGTGTATTAAACGGAGCTAACTGCAGCTCTGCTCCGACTGAAGTGAATAGTAGCTGTGCCGCACTTACCAGCTCTCCTCACTGCGCGGTGCATTCCCGGCACTGGAGCTACAAGGTAAGGCTAGTTTCAGGCATCTCTGGCAGGCTGTTCTGACAAGGAGCAGCATGCCGTTGATGTCTGGATCTCGCACTGCCGAATGCTAGCCGACACCCCACCAGTCCTATTCACTATGATGAGGACTGGTGGAGATCCGGTTGCAACCCAGCAAACATGCCGAGAATCGGTCAGACAAAAATCATGCAGCGATTCCCGGCATATATGCCCGACATATATGTTCCCAGCCGAGACAGCATGCCGGATCTGCAAAACGCAGATATGAAACAGGCCTCACAGCTGAATAGCAGGAGTACAGTGTATTCAACCACCGCCACACTGATATAGATGACTTATATTGAGGATCATCAATATCAAGATCCTGGAATATCCCTTTATTCACCCCCCTTGACTTTTTTCATATTTTGTTACATTACAGCCTTAAGTTCAATGTTTTGTTTATCTGAATTTTATGCGATGCATCAGAACACAATAGTCTAAGTTGGTGAAGGGAAATGAGAAAAATATATAAATAAAACTATTGTTTAGAAATAGAAAACAGAAAATTGGCGTGTGCCTATGTATTCACCCCATGTGTTAGGAAGCCCATAAAAAGCTCTGGTGGAACCAATTACCTTGAGAAGTCACATAATAAGTGTAATGATGTCCACCTGTGTGCAATGTAAGTGTCACATGATCTGTCATTACATATACACACCTTTTTCGAAAGGCCCCAGAGGCTGCAACACCTAAGCAAGAGACATCACTAAGGCTACTTTCGCACTTGCGGCAGAGTGATCCGGCAAACGTATGCCAACTGATGGCATTAGTAAGACTGATCAGGATCCTGATCTGTCTTACAAATGCATTGAAATGCTGGATACGTCTTTCCGGTGTCATCCGGAAAAAAAACGGATCCGGCATTTATTTTTTTCACCTTTTTTTCGGTCTGCGGATGTGTAGACCAGAAGGACGGATCCGGCATTCTGGTATTTTGAATGACGGATCGGGCACTAATACATTCCTATGGAAAAAAAAATGCTGGATGCGGCATTCAGGCAAGTGTTCAGTTTTTTGGGCCGAAGATAGAACCGTAGCATGCTGCAGTATTATCTCCGTCCTGATCAGTCAAAAAGACTGAACTGAAGACATCCTGATGCATCCTGAACGGATTACTCTCCCTTCAGAATGCATTAGGATAAAACTGATCAGTTATTTTCTTGTATTGAGCCCCTAGGACAGAACTCTATGACGGAAAAGAAAAACGCTAGTGTGAAAGTACCCTAACCAAACACTGCCATGAAGACCAAATGGAAAGAACATGGCACAACAGCAGACCTGCCAAGAGACGGCCGCCCACCAAAACTCACGGACCGGGCAAGGACGGCATTAATCAGAGAGGCAGC
This sequence comes from Bufo gargarizans, assembly GCF_014858855.1. NCBI lineage: Eukaryota > Metazoa > Chordata > Amphibia > Anura > Bufonidae > Bufo > Bufo gargarizans. The sequence continues at coordinate 121,198,597 of NC_058080.1, forward strand.
ACAGAGACCTAAGGTAATCCTGGAGGAGCTGCAGAGTTCCACAGCAGAGACTGGAGTATCTGTACATAGGACGACAATAAGCCGTACGCTCCATAGAGTTGGGCTTTATGGCAGAGTGGCCAGAAGAAAGCCATTACTTTCAGCTAAAAAAAAAAAGGCACGTTGTGAGTTTGCGAAAAGGCATGTGGGAGACTCCCAAAATGTATGGAGGAAGGTGCTCTGGTCTGATGAGACAAAAATTAAACTTTCCGGCCATCAAAGAAAACGCTATGTCTGGTGCAAACCCAACACATCACATCACCCAAAAAACACCATCCCCACAGTGAAACATGGTGGTGGCAGCATCGTGCTGTGAGGATGTTTTTCAGCAGCCGGGACTGGGTAACTGGTCAGAGTTGAAGGAAAGATGGAAGGTGCTAAATACAGGGATATTCTTGAGCAAAACCTGTACCACTCTGTGTGATTTGAGGCTAGGACGGAGGTTCACCTTCCAGCAGGACAATGACCCCAAACACACTGCTAAAGCAACACGAGTGGTTTAAGGTAAAACATGTAAATGTGTTGGAATGGCCTAGTCAAAGCCCAGATCTCAATCCAATAGAAAATCTGTGGTCAGACTTAAAGATTGCTGTTCACAAGCGCAAACCGTCCAACTTGAAGGAGCAGGAGCAGTTTTGCAAGAAGGAATGGGAAAAATCCCAGTGGTAAGATGTGGCAAGCTCATAGAGACTTATCCAAAGTGACTTGGAGCTGTGATTGCCGCAAAAGGTGGCTCTACAAAGTGTTGACTTTAGGGGGTGAATAGTTATGCACATTGATTTTTTCTGTTATTTTGTCCGATTTGTTGTTTGCTTCACAATAAAACAAACAAACATCTTCAAAGCTGTGGGCATGTTCTGTAAATTAAATGATGCAAATCCTCAAACAATCCATGTTAATTCCAGGTTGTAAGGCACCAAAACACGAAAAAAGTCAAGGGGGTGAATACTTTTGCAAGGCACTGTACTAACTATAGCACTTAGAAAGGCTTTTCAAAAAGCATTGAGGTCAATTAACAACATAGTCAACAACAAAGTCCTTAGGGATTACAGAGATATAATGACCATTCACCTGTCAATGTGTCAATAAGGACTGACCAGCCATTATTACTGTAAATGCCTCAACCTGAAACAAACAGGAACGTGCACAATGCCCACACTTCAGAAGTCGGGAGGGTCAATGCGACAATAGCATAAGAATATGGCAAACACTTCACATGCTAAGGGGCACCCCCCAGGCCCTGCCACACAACCACACTAGCCTGGATATGAATGCTTGTGTACACCAGATGAAGTTGTCACCTTGGTAGCAAAGGGAAACTTTTAGTAATTACAGTTCAAGAGACCAAACCCCTTAGTTCAGTACCTTCAGGTGATGCATACCTACCATTTATCTTAGTATCATGAGTTCATTTTTTTATGTAAATGGTCTATCCTTAACGTTTCCTATTTAAATTGCTTTAGAGCAGTGTTTCCCAACCAGTGTGCCTCTAGCTGTTGCAAAACTACAACTCCCAGCATGCCCGGACAGCCTTTGGCTGCGCGGGCATGCTGGGAGGTGTAGTTTTGCGACAGCTGGAGGCACACTGGTTGGGAAACACTGCTTTAGAGTATAATTGATTTTGTGTTCAAAATGGTAAAATTTTTCTTTACATAAATAACTTTCCATCAACTAGGCTTTGGCCATGATATCCTTGGGCATTCAGTTCTCACACAAGCCCTGAGTATGTAGTGCATTCTTAAGACCCCTTTATACTGCCACATGTTCGGGCAGATCATCGGTAATAAGCGTTTCTACAATGACTTGCTGGTGTAAAGGTGCTGCGGATTTCCCGATGATCATTGTGACTCATGCTCTTTAAATCCAACCCCCTATAATGACCCCCCCAATGCCGGCCCCTTGTATACAATATACTTACCTGCTCCCCACACCTGCGTCACTCCGAATCCTTGCACGGGCGCTGCTGTATCTCCCTGTTGCTCAGATAAAAACATCCACCAAAAGCCATGGGCCCTGAGTTATCATCGAGGACAATTTGAAGATTGTCTGTATACGGCCTCTTGCCCGTTGCTGTATTGCAGACCTCATATGCGGATTCGCAATAAACAGGCACCGTTCCGTGTGCATTCCGCATCACGGATGCGGACCCATTGACTTGAATGGGTCCGCAAATCTGGAGATGCGGAGCGGTGCGGGCCGGAAGCACGGAGCGGAACCCCTCGGAAGCACTACGGAGTGCTTCTGTGGTGTTCCGTTCCGCAAAAAGATAGAACTTGTCCTATCTTTTTGCGTAACAACGGATCGTGGACCCCATTCAAGTGAATGGGGTCACAATCCGCATGCGGCTGGCCCAGGGTCTGTGCCCTTGCAATTTGCGGCCCACGGAGCCATTACATTTGTGTGCAAGAGGCCTAAAGGTAACAGTCTGTGAGCCAAATTTATGAAAGAAGTGCAAAGCAATTGTTGAATATAGCACAGTCCAAACTATCACATGCTGACGTATTTCCACTTGTCACAGCTAGGGCAGGTCAGGTGTAGAGTGCAGCTAACACGATTTTAGAGACAAACCCCTAGTATAAATAAGGCCAAAAACCACAAACGACCACAGACTTCATTTCGGAAGTTGGTTTAGCAGGAGGAAAATAAATCTTTGGCCTGTTGCAGACCATTGATTAATTGGTTTTACAAGTAAAACTACAGAAAAGCTGCAATTTACTCCGAAATAAAGACAAAATCAATTTGATAAATCAGGGTCAAAATGTTTTATCTTTTCCATCAATATATGTGTATGGGGGCTTTTTTTTTTTTATGAGGCCGGTGCAGGCAGCGCGATGACGCCGCCTGAGCCGTACAGTGCGGAACACAGTCTGAAAGAGGTAAGTAGGTGACTTTTTTTTTTTATATGGTACAATACAGGAGAGGACCACTATGGGGGCACTTCTTACTGGCACATGATTGGGGGCATCTATGGGGGCACATCTTACTGGCACATTATTGGGGGGCACTGTGGGGGTATCTATGGGAGCACATATTACTGGCACATTATTGGGGGGCACTGTGGTGGCATCTATGGGGGCACTTTTTACTGGCACATTATTGGGTGGCACTTCTTACTGGCACATTATTGGGAGGCACTATGGGGACATCTACTGAGGCCACAAAGAAGGGGTATTTTATATGGGGGCACTATGGGGGAAGGGGGGAGAGGAACACTATGGGGGCTTCTACTGAGGGCACTTTATACTGGGACACATTATGGTGGGTACTATGGGGTCATCTACGGGGGGGACTAAGAAGGGGTATTTTATACTGGTACATTATGGGGGGCACTAGGAGGAAAGGGGGAGTTTAGCAATATGGGGGCACTATATAGGGGTATTTTATACTGACATTATGGGGCACTATGAGGACATTTAGCTCAACTGGGGGGCTTTAAAAGAGGGTATTTTTTGTAAGGAGAATTATGTTTTGTAAGGGTATTTTTTGTAAGGAGAATTATTACTACTGGGGGGTATTATGATGGGCTTTTTTACTACTGGGGGTCTATGTGGAACATGATTACTAGTATGGACACTATGGAGCATTATTACTTCTGGAGCACAGTGAGGACATGTTGGGGGCACTGTAGGAGCACTATTACTACCATGTGTACTCTAGCAGAAAAGTATTAATATTGGTGGGACTTTTAGGAGCACTATTACTGTGGGGGCACCTTGGCACAGTATCAGCTTACCACAATTATTTTTGGGAGACGTTATGTTTACACTATTAGTGTCAGGGGCACTATTTGCTGGGCGCAGTTATTTTAGGGCACTGTGTGCCAATAATTAATGAAGGGCACTATCTGCGTGGTACTACTATTAACAGGGGGTTTATCTGTTTCTGCAGTATAGTATTGGGGAGCACAGCAGCACAGTATTGGGGGTGGTAGGATGATTTGTTCAGAAGATGGGAGGATGATGAAAAAGTAGTAAACTAAGATTTTTTTTGTCAAACTGCAGGCACGAGAGATGGATGAAAAATGGTGGTCTGGTCTGAAGGTCTGAAAGGAGAAGATGAGGAAAGAGAACATCTACATCAAAGAGACGTCACTGGATGTAAGAGGTATGTTGCGCTGTATTAGGCCTCATGCACACGACCGTTGTTTTATTCCGTGTCCGTTCATCCGCACTTGCTTGCAATCTTCACACAGCCCCATTCACTTCTATGGGGCCTGCGTTGCGTGGAAAACGCACAAAGAGGAGCATGCTGCGATTTTCACGCAATGCACAAGTGATGCGTGAAAATCACCGCTCATATGCACAGCCCCATAGAAATGAATGGGTCCGGATTCAGTGCAGGTGCAATGCATTCACCTCACGCCTTGCACCAGCGCGGAAATCTCGCCCCTGTTAAAGAGGCCTAAGTTAAACAACTGGCATTAATGCCAAAATCAGCATGTAGCCCCAGCCTTAGCAAGTACTTGCATTCCCCAGAAATAACACTTCTGGTGCATCTTTTCTTACAACTTTATGTTGTGCCATTCTTTTCTTCTTATACATTTATCAATGAATAGCCAACTGAGTGCTCCCAAGCATTCCCCTTGTCAAAGGGATGTGTCGGACACTGACAGCTCTGACTGCAGGGACACATCTACACTTGGTAGCACCCAGTTGGAAATGTAAAAATCTAGCAGGGATAATAGAGGAATGGCACAACATCCAGTTATAAGAATAGATGTTTCAGAATAATTTCATGTGGAATACAATAAATTACTAAAATAGATATGTTTCTGAACGGTGACAGGTCCACTTCAAGTCCCACTAGCAGACTTGAAGTTGTGGTCATCGGATCACATTCATAACACACTGAAGCATTATAATCTGTCAGTGTAACTTTGATAGGCTACCTGACAGGTCGCCATGCTGTGTCAGCATCCCACAATCATACTGCCTGAGGAGGGAGCCCACATGCACCCCCCCTCCCGGTCAAATTCCAAAAATGCCATGGTCCCTATTGACTGAGGCATTTAAGGAGTTAAAAAGTCAGGATCAGAGGTTTCTCCTATCCTAGTCATTACAACTGGGCTACTGCTGCTGATCACACAGAATGACATACTAGTACAGGGATCAGCAACCTCCGGCACTCCAGCTGTTGGGAAACTACAATTCCCAGCATGCTCCATTCATTTCTATGGGAGTTCTGAGAAGAAAAGAGCAAGTAGACATTTTATTATATATGTCTTAGTCTTGGATGTCTATATATATATATAATTTCTTTGATGTAAGGTCCATGGACAATCAGTGATTCATTGATTCTGCTTTACAGCATATACCCTTCCTTGGGTTAATCTTACTATCTGCTATGCAGTATTGGTTGTCCATGCACCATAATAATTTTTACCTGTAGGCTATCCATGCTTATCCTCGTGTGGACATACATGGTCTCGCAATTGTGTACATTGCCCTATGTTTCTCTGTATACTGTTTACCATCCTGTCTTTTCCCCTACTTTATATTTGAGAATAAAGTGATATTTTGATAGATTATCTCCACTTGCTTTTTCGTTTATACATACACTCACTCACTGACATAAATACACAGGCAGACACTCACTCAGTCAAACACCTAAACACTCACCTCCCTGGGGTCCAATGTGGTGCATCTCCTCAGTCCTCCAGCGTGCCATTTAGTATGCCGGGGCCGGAATGACGTCATATTCCGGCATCACAGAGGGCGCACGAGGGAGGAGTGGGGAGCTGCTAGAACAGCCTCTGTTGCCGCCCGCCTCCTCTCCTCCGGTAATTTACTGGCAGAGCAGGCACCTGCCATCAGGGTAAGCAGATGCCTGCTCTGCCATATTTAAGAAGGACCTCCACCTCCTGGCCCCCCTGTAATGGTGCTAGGGGCGGCTCAAGAGCCGCTCGCCCTGTCGCCCAGGGCTGCAGCCCCAGTCAGGGGGAGCCCACCAGGGCGCCCCCAGCAGGCCGGCGCACTAAGCGAACGCCTAGTTCACCTATATGGCCCTGCCCCCAAGTGCCTCCATCAGCCCCCCAAGTGCCTCCATCAGCCCCCATATGCCTCCATCAGCCCCCAAGTGCCTCCATCAGCCCCCAAGTGCCTCCATCAGCCCCCATGTGCCTCCATCAGAACCCCATATGCCTCCATCAGCCCCATGTGCCTCCATAAGCCCCCATGTGCCTCCATAAGCCCCCATATGCCTCCATAAGCCCCCATATGCCTCCATAAGCCCTCCATATGCCTCCATCAGCCCCCCATATGCATCTATCAGCCCCCATATGCCTCCATCAGCCACTAAGTGCCTACAACAGCCCCCATATGCCTCCATCAGCCCCCATAAGCCTCCATCAGCCCCCAAGTGCCTCCATCAGCCCCCAAGTGCCTCCATCAGCCCCCATGTGCCTCCATCAGAACCCCATATGCCTCCATCAGCCCCATGTGCCTCCATAAGCCCCCCATGTGCCTCCATAAGCCCCCATATGCCTCCATAAGCCCCCATATGCCTCCATAAGCCCTCCATATGCCTCCATCAGCCCCCCATATGCCTCCATCAGCCACCAAGTGCCTACAACAGCCCCCATATGCCTCCATCAGCCCCCATAAGCCTCCATCAGCCCCCATAAGCCTCCATCAGCCCCCCATATGCCTTATCAGCCCCCCAAGTGCCCTGATCAGCCCCCCAGTGCCTCCATCAGCCCAAGTGCCTCCATCAGCCCCCATATGCCTCCAACAGCCCCCCATATGCCTCCATCAGCCCCCAACAGCCCCCAACAGACTCCATATGCCTCCATCAGCAGTGTGCCCTCCCCCCTCCGCGGTAATCATTGGTGGGCAGTGTGCCCTCCCCCGCCCTTCCCAGTATTAAAAATCATAGGTGGGCAGTGCACCCCCCCTCCCCCCGCCGACCCCGGGGACTCCGATCGGCGCTTTTCCCACCATTAATTTTTAATACTGGGAAGGGCGGGGAGAGGGCACACTGCCCACCAATGATTACTGGGGGGGGGGGGGGGGGGCGCACTGCCGACCAATGATTACACTGCCCACCAATGATGACTGCAGTGTATTTTCTATTACACTTAGCCTGGTCAGACTCCTGCCTTTAGTAGGAGCCTGATAAGGCTTAGATATACCATGGCAAGCCAGATGCCTGTGAAGGCGTCCGATTGCCATGGTAACCGTCGGGGCTGACACAGCAGGGCAGCGCCCGATGGGGGAGGGAGCTCCCTCCCTGCTCTTCCATACAGTGGTCCCTACGGACCGTGGGATGGAAGGGGTTAACTGACATCAGTGCCAGCATGGGGCATGGGGTTCCGCTCATTCTGAAATTGAAAGGGGAGGGGTGCCAAGCAGCACAGCAGCGCAGCCCCGATCTCCTCACCACTCACTGATGAGATCAGGGCTGCGCTGCGAATCGATCACAAAGCACGGACAGCTCCCCTCCTCCTACCTTGATTTCACATCATTCTCTCCCACTACGGCCGTGCAGCATACAGAGCATGCGTGGCTCTGTATCAGACAGCTGTGAAGAAAGATGAAACGTGCATGCACAGCTCTGTAGCAGACGTGCGCGCTCTCGTGGGTATGACCGGCTGCCTGGGTGAAAAGTAAGTGCGGTCTGCGCAAGCGCAGCCCATAGATGCGGCCGTGGAGCGGTGGCCGTATCTATTGGTTGCCGTATCTATTGGTTGCCAAGTGTAAGCAATGGGGTAGGAGGGAAGGCAATTTATCTAAATAGGTGCATTATAAATAATAGAAGCAATTTAGGAAAATGAAGTATAGCACCAGTGTAAACATTTGAAACATGATCATGAAGATGGGAATACCCCTTTAAGGTACTGTGGTTGGTTTAATATGTGTTTTCCAGGTGACAGGTTCCCTTTAAAGAGTAACTAAACCTTTATCTAAACTTTTAATATGATGTCCCTAATGCCCTAATAAAACTATCTTTAATATTAAACTAGAAAATTGATTTCTAAAGTATGAAACTTTTGCTTCCCTAAAGAGCACCAGTGTGCGCTTAAAACAGTTCTCGCTGAGCGGTGTACTGAGTACCGCCTACACATTTTATGAATGGGGCTGCAGCAGCGCTGTGAGTACGGGCAGGAGCGCATATTGCTGCTCCTGCCTGTGCCCCCCGAAGGTTTACTAAATCCTGGCATAGCACATGGGTTCCCTGTAGCCATGTGCTATGCCAGGATTAGTAGAGCGGAGCAGGCTCCTGCTTCGCTAAGCTAAGAGAGCTGCATGTCATCTCCATGTGCTATGCCAGGTAAACCTCTGAGGGGCATGGGCAGAACCAGCTATATGGGCTCCTGCCCGTACTCACAGCGATGCTGCGGCCCCATTAATAAAATGTACTCCGTACACCGTTGAGCTGTCAGCTGACGAAGCCTCTCCAGGTGAAACGTACGTCGAGGTGCAGCTTTTGGTCACACGCCCGGGGTCCAGCATATCATGGGTAATACATGTTTTGCTCAGTTAGTTGTTACATTTCTCTATTGCCACCTGCACTTGGCACGTTGCCTCTGTCTGTATTGTACAGTTCAATGGCTATGTGCATATCTTATGCGGCCATCCCAGGTCTTTGGGTGGGCTAGTTTGCCTTGTGCTACTTGCACATTTTTTCATTTATCTTTCTGTGCATGCAACATACATACCAGTACATGTTACTTTGAGTGAACCTACAGGTCTCACAATTTTCATGCTGATGTATACCTAGGGCTGTGACATCTTTTTCCCTGCCAGCTGGGTGTTATGTAAGGAGGTCAGATACAACCTCTCTCCCAGAGGTCCCCCCCCCCTCCTGTACACTTGTGCCTTTTGTTTCATATATTGTTTGTTATGTGATCATATCTCATGTCTAAATTACATATATTTTATATGTGTGTCTCCCACTTTTCTTTGGGGTTATTGGTTCTGTTTTTGGGTTGGCAGCGGTGTACAGAGAACTGAGTTTTAAGCCCACAGTGAAGTAAGTAAGTGTAGTAAGAATATAAAATTGATTAATAAAGTATATTAGACATAGTTTCATTAGGGCATTAGGAACATCATATGAAAAGTTTATATAAAGGTTTAGTTACTCTTTAAAGGAACATTTAATATGGGAAATTCACAATAAATTTAATAAATGCCTAATTTCCTTTAACTCTATTTTGTCTTATACTACAGTCAAAACTGAGAAATATGTAAAGAAATCTTTTCGCTGTCCTAAGAGATCAACTACTGTATGCCCCCACCTCCTCTTCACTTGTTTTGACAAGCCATAAAACAAAAGGGTGGAGCGGGAGCTTCTCTGCTGTGTCCCATCTGCATCAGGACAAAACGGTTAAATACATGTATGGCGGATGCTGGGGCTTTGGACACGGCACCCAGTCAGGAGACAAAACCAATCACAGATATTTAATAGTAACTATGGTATCCAAATGGTCATTTGGAGGGAACGTTTTCAGCCAGTGACCTAATGGGCCCACCCACTATGAGATTATGGGAGCCGTCTAGTTGCTGTGGCAGCCTGGTTCCTTCTGAAGGCTTCCAGGCCTACCACAGTAAAACTTCTATTAAATCCTTTCTCTGCCAGGGTTAAAAGGGAACCTGTCACCAGTTTTCTGCTGCCTTCACTTTTAAATCCTAACAGTGCGAGCATCCGGGTTTTTCACAGCATCTAAAGGCTATATTACAGCAATCGGCATTATTGCTGTTTGAAACAGCAGAGACCTGCCAGCCATGATACCCTCTGCAAGTGCGAGCGGGCGGCATATTTGCCTATTGCTCCAGCACTGTACATGTATGGCGCTGGTAGCGAAAGGGTTAAAGGTGTAATTCCAGTTCCCTGATCTTGGTCTGCTTGGAAAGTATTAAACAGGTTTTACAAATGTCTAATATACTGTAATAAACGTTTTTGCACTAATCTCCAATAATATCTACTTCTTAGTCTTCCTCTGCCTTGTTTACCCTCCTGCATCCCTTATTTACGACCTTTCTGCTCTCTCCTGCCGCTGGTCGAACATGCTCTGTGTCTAGTCTCTTGCACCTGGGACTGCTCTGGCCCAAGCTTCTCTGCTCTGAACTTCCCGTCTGCTGAGAGAGGGAGCAGACAGCTGATTACACAAGGCATGTAAGGGAGCGGTGCTCTACATCACCTGAAGCTGGCTTGCTGAATAAACCTGACATGTAGCAGCAGTAAGCTGAGGTATAGCTTTTTCTGTTTTTTTTTCCCTCCTGCTTGTAGATCTTTCTCAGAGTGATTTGGTCTTTCCTTATCTTCCTCATCTATCTGTTGCTTGCCATTTCAAACTGCTTTTCGTGTCTTGATGCTGGTATGTTTCTGCCTTTTACATAGCTGTCCATGTCTTTTTCTGTATTACTGTGTGTCTGTCTGCAAATCTTAGGGTCCATTCACACGTCCGTTTTTTCTTTCCTGATCTGTTCCGTTTTTTGCGGAACAGATCAGGACCAGATCTGGACCCATTCATTTTCAATGGGTCCTGGAAAAAATCGGACAGCACAATGTGTGCTGTCCGTTTCCGTTGTTCCGTTCCGCATGTCCGTTTAAATATAAAACATGTCCTATTCTTTTCCGCAAAATTCGGATCCTGGTACAATACAAAGTCAATGGATCCGCAAAAAACGGAAGACATTCGGATGTAATTCCGTATGTCATCCGTTTTATGCGGAATCCGTTCCTGGAAACACAATTTTATTTATTTATTTTCAAAGAAATCCAAACAACTTTATTTGATTATTGAAATTTATATATGTTTCCGTTTTTTGCGGATCCGCAAAAAACGGATGACATACGGAAACATTTTCAGGAACAACGGATCCGCAAAAAACAGACCGAAAATCGGGATATAGGAAAATACTGACGTGTGAATGTAGCCTTACAGTGTGTCTGTATGCTTATTATTATGTATCACTCACTATTTTCCATCGCTCTCTGTATGGATTGTTCTGTCTTTCTCACAAACATCACATGACAGAGGATGCGCTCTTCAGAAGTGGGGTGCATAATTTAAATACAGAGTCACTTCAGAGGCTGATATGTATCAGGTCAGTTTAAGTGCACCACATACACACCAACGCTACAGGAAATGAAAAGTTACGTTACCAGAATGCCCCTTTAACAGCTGAGCAGAGCTTGGGCAGCAGGGTGAGGGGCTGAGATAAGTCTTCATATCTCGGGCTCTTTAGAACCAGAAATATGGCCTTGGTTTTGTTTGAAAGATGGAAATTGAACCGGAGTGACAGCAGCTGAAAAAGAAAGCAGATTTCATCTGCTTTATACCCGCTCCTATTTCCTAAGGTTATGTCTACCAATTTAGAGGAGATAATGTTGTGATTATGGCCTTGTTTTAAAGCTTATATTGCCAGCTTTCAAACATGACCATCTCTCTATCTTTTACAGAGCCCGAAATATCAAGGCTCAAGGCAGCTGTTCTCCACCCTTCAGCTGGTTGTGATATCAGCCAGGCTGGAGGAGAGGGGGGACAGTGGGGGGGGGGGAGCCGACAGCCTGCAGGACAGGAGAGAAAAGAAAAAAAAACATCCTCTCTCATGATAACAATTATCACTAGAGAGGAATGCAATATATTTGTCCTCACACAGTTGTCAGAACATAAAAAATGTTCTGGGTCTTGGAATGCAGCAACACAAGAACAGATTATTTTGTAATAACAGGTGTTTTTATTATGCAAGTAGAATAAAATAATAAAAACTACATACATTTTGCATCATCATAACCGTGCTGACCCACAGAATAAAATTATCATGATAGTTATACCATACAGAGAATGCTGTAAGAGTAAATCACACAAAATAATGTTAAAATTGCTGTTTTTAAATCTTCATACACTACATGTACCCAAAAATGTTGTAAAAATAACTACAGCTTGTCCTGCAAAATTCAAGTTCTCGTACTGCTTAATTGAAAAATAAAAAAAGTTATGCCTGCTGGAACACAAAGGATGAAAAATGTTACTGGTACTTAAAGTAGTTTTAAAATCAGCACCTGGAATTTAATATTTTTGTAAATGAATGTAATTAAAAAATTTGTATAGCCACTGAGTTAGACAATGAAATCCTATCTGTATAGATCCACCTGCTGTTTGCTCTTTTCCTTATTTCTTGTCCACCTCATTAGGATGGTCGCACATGTGCGCTCAGTTTAAATCTATAACTGCCACCAGCCCCATCTTAGAAGCTGGGGCAGTTACAGGGAAGAAGGTACAGCACCCTTGAGGAGCCAGCCTGAAATAAATGTAGCAGCACAATTTCAGCAATAAATGGGGAGATCTCTGGATTCATGTGAGGTACAGGGCTGATTCTAACTTTAGTATTTAACTGAATAAATTCTTAATGGGTAGTTGTATCATAGAATAATATCACTGGGGCCAACTACCTAAAATATAACTTTTAATCTGAATATCTTAAAAAATTACACATGTGGGTCCCTCACATGGGGACTGGTACACAAACAAAAAAACAACACACAGACAGCAAGAGCCAATTCAAGGACTAGGTGGGAGAGGCTGTGTATGGTGATACACCAGGGCCAGAACCATATGGGTCCCTAATATGTCCCTATGGTATCCCTGTACTTATGTCAGCCCAGAGATGCACCCTGGTGGTGGGAGCACTCCGTCCCTGTACCTAACCTGCCTGTCCTTAAATTGCCCTTATAGTATACCGACCCATATGGATGTCTGGGTCCTGCAACAATATTATAACAATATAATTCGTCCTAATTGAAGATCCAAACAAATTTATACCTGGGTCAATCAATAGAAAAAAAACCACAATTTGCATAGATAGTTGTGAAAAAGTGTTCTGAGTCTCGACGCGTTTCCCCTTAATGATATGGTTCATCAGGAGACTATGAAGATATAGACGAATGTCGCTGCCACAATCCAGAGACCACATAACAATGGTTCAAACAAGAACCGTAATCACAGTCCAAAATGAATAAATGAAAAAAACAAAGTTACTGGAGCACTCCACTGTCAGAGATAAAACATCCAGCTATAATATACAATACGGGTACTACTGATAATAGTAATGTACTTATCCGTTTCCTGTGGATCCTCTCCGAACAGTGGACCGTGGCCTGGGGCGCTCCAGGGGGCAAACAAAATAAGGAACCTTATTTTGTTTGCCCCCTGGAGCGCCCCAGGCCACGGTCCACTGTTTCCAGAGATTCCTTAATGGCAGAACAACAGGAGGTTGTTCTCCTTTGACCTTCTTGAGAGGTTAAAAGGTCTCTCCCATCTCCACCCACCAGTGTTTTTCCTGATTACTACACCAAAATGGATGTAACCGATTTATTAAAATCAGAAGAAAATTTTATATGCAATATTTACATAGTAGTTAGTAAGGGAGGGACTGTACGGGTGCGGTCATGAGGGAATCTCTGGAAACCAAATAACTGGCAAGTTTAATTCCTATTTTCCAGCTCATCCCTCATGACAGCACAACAGGAGACGTACCAAGTCTAAGGACAACAGATCTCAGATATTTATCATTAGATAAAAATACCATTTCATAGAATCTGGAATAAACCTGAGACAGAAACTTGATTCTGCCAGAAAACGAAATCTTGACAGAATTTGTGAACCCAGTCGTAACTCTGAAATGTCTCTTTATCTGCATTCTTGATCAACAGACCTACCTCTGTTTACATACTTAAATACTTAGAGGAAGAATAAATTCTCTTATTAGACATCGTCCCTGAAAAGGATGCCCTCTACCTCTAAGCCTAGTCTATATAGCAAGTACCATTGCGTAAAAGCAAGTCGCTCTAAAACCAGATAAAATATTGTAACATCATATACAGGGATGAGCAAATCGACTTCGGATGAAACAGCCGAAGTCAATTCGCATAAAACTTTGTTCTAATGCTGTACGGAGCTGGAGCTCCGTACAGTATTAGAATGTATTGGCTCCGATGAGCCGAAGGTATTGCTTCGCAAAGTCTCGCGAGACTTCACACAATAACTTCATAAATTAGTTTGTACTGTAAAATAAACATTTCCCGAACTCGGGTTCGATTCCAAGGTACCACTGTTTTTTTACAGTATAAATCAATTTCTGAAGTCTCGCGAGACTTCGCAAAGTAATAACTTCAGCTCATCAGAGCCAATACATTCTAATACCGTAGGGAGCGCTCGCTCCGTACAGTATTGAAACAAAGTTTTATGCAAATCGTATATAAACACTACACTATGTAAAAATTTACTGTAGACCCCCATTGCAGTTCATTTCCAAGAGCTTAACCTCTTACGGACACAGGGCGTACAGGTACTGCCTTCTACGGGAGCCGAGGAGATCCAGCCTCAGGCTGGGTCTCCTAGGCAACCTGTTTGTGTACTACTCACTGTAGTACACGAACAGGCAATGCATTACAATACAAATGTATTGCAGAGGGGATAAAAAAAAAAAAAGTTTTAAAAAATGACAAGACAGTCACCCAAAAAATAAATAAAACAATGGCTTTCAGAATGTGGAGACACTAAAGAATATATATATTTTTTTTAATGCTTTGTTATGTAAAACTGAAACAAATAACCAAAAGAAGTAGTCATATTTGGTATTGTTGCGTCCGTGACAACCTGGTCTATAAAAATACCACATGATCTAACCTGTCAGATTAATGTTGTAAATAACAAAAAATAAAAACGGTGCCAAAACAGCTATTTCTTGTTACCTTGCCTCACAAAAAGTGTAATATAGAGCAACCAAAAATCATATGTACCCTAAAATAGTACCAACAAAACTGCCACCCTATCCCGTAGTTTCCAAAATGGGGTCACTTTTTTGGAGTTTCTACTCTAGGGGTGCATCAGAGGGGCTTCAAATGGGACATGGTGTCAAAAAACCAGTCCAGTAAAATTTGCCTTTCAAAAACCGTATGGCATTCCTTTCCTTCTGCGCCCTACCGTGTGCCCGTACAGCAGTTTACGACCACATATGGGGTGTTTCTGTAAACTACAGAATCAGGGCCATAAATATTCAGTTTTGTTTGGCTGTTAACCCTTGCTTTGTAACTGGAAAAAAATTATGAAAATGGAAAATCTGCCAAAAAAGTGAAATTTTATCTCTATTTTCCATTAATTCTTGTGGAACACCTAAAGTTTGTAAAATCAGTTTTGAATACCTTGAGGGGTGTAGTTATAGGGGTGAGGAGGGGTGTAGTAAAATGGGGTCATTTTTGGGTGGTTTTAAATTATGTAAGCCTCACAAAGGGACTTCAGACCTGAACTGGTCCTGAAAAGTGGCTATTCGAAATTTTCAGAAAAATTTCAAGATTTGCTTCTAAACTTCTAAGCCTTGTAACGTCCCCCAAAAATAAAATGCCATTCCTAAAATGATCCAAACATGAAGTAGAAATATGGGGGATGTAAAATAATAACTATTTTTGAAAGGTATTATTATCTATTATAAAAGTAGAGAAATTGAAATTTGCTAATTTTTCAATTTTCTTTGTAAATTTTTTGTTTGTTTTTTATAAATAAAAATTTATTTTTGGGACTCCATTTTACCAGTGTTATGAAGTACAATATGTGACGAAAAAACAATCTCAAAATGGCCTGGATAAGTAAAAGCATTTTAAAGTTATTCACACATAAAGTGACACTGGTCAGATTTGGAAAAAATTGCCTGGTCCTTAAGGTGAAATATGGCCGTGTTAATTGTTATAATATGATAAACAACTAACTCTGGAATGTCTACAAGGTATATATAAGAAACCAAGCCAAGCTGACAGCACTGGCACACGGCAGGCATGGACATAAACAATGAAGTAACCAAACTGTACCATTAACTTTATACCGATGCAGGACAAGCTCAGGATCCCGTACCAGGAGGTGTTGGTATGAACTTAAGGGAGAAGAAAGAAGAAAGAACCATCCTGGCGAAACCAGGCCAACAGAGAACCCACCTGCCCGCATAGCTTCAAGGTTAGAGGCAGTCTTAAGGGTTTCACAAGATTTTTACATGGCACTAGCCAGGAGACACAGGGACTGAGGAGTGGCAAAAGGTTACAGGACCTGTGCAGCATACATAGCTGCAGCTTATGTCTGTGAGCATGGCTGGAAGTGTGAATGTGGACAGAGGAATGCACAGTCTCTATTGCAGTTTTGTAGCTCCCTGGGTTGGCGTGCAGTGAGGGCAGTCTCCTTCCCAGAGGTGCCCTTGAGGTTATGGGTATTAGGTGCAATGATGTATGGATATTAGGTGCAGGTGGCAGCAGGCCATGCACAGACACAGAAGCAACAAGCCAGGCACAGAAGCCATGAGGCAGGCACACCGGGCACAAAAACCATGAGGCGGGCAGAGAGGCCACGAGGCGCGTACGCCGGGAGCAGAGGCCATGAGGCGCACACGCCAGGCAGATACTTTTTTCCAAACTAAAGGAATCAAGTCAGACATAACTAAGCCAGGTTACTAGACCTGAAAGATTTAAGTCTGCAACCTTGTCAATTGAATGCAGCCTGAAAATTTTTAATCCACATTCAGTCCTCATTAAAGAAACATGTGATGCTACTATCGGCTGAGTTCCCATTTAGATCCACACACAGATTCTCAATTAAAGTAATTAGAACTGTTGAGGCAATCTAGCTGGTTAAACACATGCATGGTTTACTTACCTGACAAATAGTTTGCATGGTTTACTTACCAATCTTGGAGTATGTGCTGCCAAAGCAAGCAGCAATAATGTCATGCAGCTTCTGCCAACACTTGCATAAGGAGCATTGGTAAGGAGAAAAGAAAAGGCTCCATTCCAGCTGCTGACTGTTTCAGACGCACTGAGGCGTGATCCTGCTGAACTCCATTAAGGAACAGCAGAGCTAAGCTCCATGAACCCGTAGCCGTTCATAGTGAGGTAACCACAAGCTGCATTACCCACTTCATCAGGGTTAGGAGCAAACCAGGGGACCTCCACCTAAGAGGTGCTTTATATATGCAAATAGCACTCCAAAGTTGAAAGTGAAGTAATTAATGATTTTATTCAGTCAGACATAATATCAGGCAACGTTTCAGGCTATATGTAGCCCTTCATCAGGCCAGGTATGAGGAGCATAAGCGTAAGGGCCGGCACATAAGAGGTACTGGCACGGCCACTTATAGGGTAGGAAGGATAAGGATGAACCCAACGATTGAACCCAGGCCATCAGAGAACCCACCTATAGGCTCGGACTCCGCCAGGTGGGTTCCAAGCTGCTAAGCGACCTCTACCCCGAGAGGTGTTAGCAAGGCTATTCGAGACCTGGAGGGAGAGGCCGGACACCCCCCCCCCCCCCCCCCGATACTAGTCCCAGCTTTAGGCCCTAAAAGTTTTTGTAGAATCTCCTCAACCCTAGAGCAGGGAACCTCCCTGCATCTTTTCCCTGTAGGGACAGGGAGAACATTGGTAGGTGGAGGTGGGAGGGACCTGTTCGAAGGTCAAAGGGGAGCAACCTCCTGTTGTGTTGTCATGAGGGATGAGCTGGAAAAACAGGATCCAGTAAAACAAAACAAAAAAAATATTTAAAACACAGATGCTGTTGCATATTTGTACTGCATGCAGGACAGTGATAAATTTTGGATGATTGGCGCTTGCATGCGTGGAGCATAGTCTGGAGAGACCACATCTTCAACAGCCACGTCGTTAAACTCGGGTGGAGTAGCGGACCTTGGGAAAGGAGGTCGGGACGTAGAGGAAAACGCCAGGGAGCGTCGGCGAGCAGAGACAGAAGATCCGCACACCACTCTCTGCGAGGCCAGTCCAGTGCCACCACAATCGCCGGGACCCGGGCCGCCTTCAGGAACCTGGGAAGAAGCGGAATGGGAGGAAATGGGTATAAGAGGCTGAACTAGGACCAAGGAAGGACCAGAGCATCTTAGAGCCCCAACGCTGACAGAGTTGTAGGAACACCTCTGGGTGAAGGAACCACTCGCCGGACCGGAATAAAGTCCTCCGATCACCGTAGTATGCATGAGGCCTCTTCCATGACCCTCACTCTTCTGGTGCCCCCTGGTGGTTCAGATAAGCCACCTCAGTGGAGTTGTCTGTCTGGATCCAGACCGGGAGACCGGTGAGAAGGTGTGTCCAGTGGGAGAGAGACAGAAAAATCACCCTGAGCTCCAGGATGTTGAGGTGCAGGGAAGATTCCTCTGCTGACCTCAGGCCCTGAGCAGCCAGGGACCCGAAGACAGCTCCCCAACCCGTCAGGCTGGAGTCTGCAAAGCAGATCGCCTCAGGCCCAGAACCCTCATGCACGTCCGGAGAGGCAGGGGGGCGGCTTGCAAAGGCGAGCCACTCCAGCAGGGAGAACCAATACTTTGTCCTGCGGAAGGAACACTCGACCGAGGTGAGTGTCGAAGACCATGCCCAGGAAATCCATCCTCTGGCGGGGAACCAGAGAGGACTTGGGATAGTTTACCAAGCACCCGAACTGAGACAGGACAGACAGGGTGATATATAGGCTGGCCATGAGGTCCAGGTAGGGATAAGAGGAGCCAGGACCTTCGTGAAGACCCTCGGGGCGGACGCTAAACTGAAGGATAGAGCCTCGAACCGGAAATACAGAGAACCCACCACGAAGCGAAGAAACCGCTGATGGGCAAAGGCAATGGGGACGTGAAAGTATGCGTTCTGTATGTCGATGGACGACAGAAACTCGCCCTCCTCCAGGGAGGCAATTACTGACCTGAGAGACTCCATGCGAAGTGTCGGGTCCGGACAAGGCAGTTGAACGCCTTCAGATCCAGGACTTGGGAACAGTGAACAGATTTGAGTACAATCCCTGGAAGTGTTCCGAGTAGGGGACTGGAACAATTACTCTGATGGATTGAAGGGAATAAACGGCCTGAAAAAAATCTGCCGCCTTTGCGGGAGACTCGACATGAAAAACCGACCCGAAAGAAGGGTGGAAAACTATCTTGTATCCGGAGGAAACGACCTCCAGAACCCATGTGTCGTTCACGCTTGTGCGCCAAAACTTTTGAAAGGCGAGCGAGCGCAGCCCCCCCCCCATCCACGTCAAAGCGCAGTCATGCTGAAGAGGTTTTTGCAGACTGGGGTTTTGAAGGCTTGGGGCAAGAATGCCAGGAGGGCCTGGCTTTGAAGGAAGGCCCCGTCGACTACTTGTCTGAGTGGGAGGAGGAGTCCCGAAAGGAACGAAAATTTGTGGACCGCAAAGCCGCCAAGGGAAGGCCACGGCGGCGGCGGCGGCGGCGGTAAGTTCCCCGAAGCGTTTTACCAAATAATTTTTCGCCCTGAAAAGGAAGAGAAATGAGCGCCTTCTTGGAGCCCGCATCTGCCGCCAATGTACGGAGCCAGACTGTACGGCGGATGGCCACAGAATTAGCAGCCGTCCTGCTAGATCAGCGAGCAGATTCCAGGGAGGCATCACATAGGTACCAGGATGCCTGGAGAAGGTGAGAGGTAAGAATGGAAACCTCCCCTTGAACAGAATCTGGCAGAGACTGGATGAGCTGCTTGGCCCAGACCACACAGGCTTTAGCAACCCAGGAGGCGGCAAAAGAAGGCTGAACAGCAGAGCCTGCTGCCACAAAAAACTGACTTTGCCAAGGAATCAATCCGCTTATCAGCGGGATCAGACAAGGAAGCTGCGTCAGCCAAAGGAAGGGTAGTGGCCTTGGCTAAACGGGCCACCTGAGGATCAACCTGGGGTGGGACTGACCAGAGGTTAACGGACTCCTCACAGAAAAGAAAAAGAGTGTCTGAACTCTTAGAGGTCTACAGGCGACTATAAGGCTGACGCCACTCCTTGGCCAGGAGTGTGTCGAGATCCGGGTGGTTAGGAAAAACCAACACAGAGCGCTTGGAACGGCGGAAGGACACAGAATCCTGGGTACAGGAGGGAGCACCTTCCTGAGCTTGGAGAGCGTCTCTAACCGCCTTAACGAGATCCTGCATGGCAGCAGACAATGTTGAACTCTGCTTTAATGCAGAATCGGAGTCAGAGGTGTCCCCAGTAGCGGCAGAAGACGAGACTTCGCGTGCCTCAAACTTGTCCAGGGAGTGACCCGAGGATGCGCGGGACACAGCTGAGGGTACTCAAGGTCTTTTACGGGACTGGGGGAGTGCCACTCCAGCAACATGGTCCCTTGCTTCGGGCTGAAACTGACGCAATTTGAGCAGGCAAGCGATCCAGCGACTGCACCATGGACTGGGAAAGGCTGGCAAGATTCCCTATGGCTTGGGACAGTGAGGCGGCCCAATCAGGAGGGACCAACACCGCAGAGGGGGCCAGGGCATCAGGAGGGGGCATGGGGTCAAGTGAGGGGGCATGATTAGTGTACATACCCTCTGACGTCTTCAGGCACAGCAGGGTCACCCCCATCAGCAGACTCAACACAGAACCCATGGGAATGCTGGCAAGCCACTGCAGAGGCAGTAATGGGGACTGGGTGAACGGTGAGGTACCAAAGTAGCGCGCCCGCAGGTGGTGCAACTAAAGTGGCAGCCCACAATGGAGCACCCACCTGCAGCAGGTGAAAAACCTACATAAGGAAGAAAAACATCAAGATGGAAAAAAAAAAAAAAAAAAAAAAAATTTGCAGCAAGACTGCAGGGATTATATATATAAAAAAAAAAAAGCAGGTCGTGTCTGCCTCCCATGGACACTAGAAAAAAAACTGGTTTGCTCCCGCATGTGCAGTGGGTATAGCCTAGATAGGAGGAGCCAACACTTTTTACTTCTAGTGTCAGCTGGGCATATACCTATGGTGCTGTGTCCCTCAATGCCATTCACGAGAAATTGATCTAATACGGAAGTAGCTCAAACAGATGCCAAACGTGCAACAGGAGCCTTTTTTTTTTCCTGTTCTTCTGATGGATTAGAACGGAAAGTGAAACAGAGAGGTGATCTTTCCCTTAGAAAGAGATTCTCATGTACTGTCAATGTCCGATTTTCCTTTTTTACATCCATCATGGCATAACCCCTTTAAAAGGTTAAGTGTATTTCAACCCCTTAGTGATATAACTAATTTTAGCATCAGATGGTTTATCCAAGGCTATAAAAATCTGCCCCATACACTAGGTCCCTAACAGTGAATATACTTA
This sequence comes from Bufo gargarizans, assembly GCF_014858855.1. Taxonomy (NCBI): domain Eukaryota; kingdom Metazoa; phylum Chordata; class Amphibia; order Anura; family Bufonidae; genus Bufo; species Bufo gargarizans. Next base: position 121,219,699 of record NC_058080.1, read on the forward strand.
CCTGGCTCTCCACGCCGCTCCTGGTCCCCGCACCGCCACTTCTCCCCGTGCCCGAATGAAAACATCTGGTGTCGGGGGAAAGCAGCCATTGGCAGGTGGTGACTGGGACGGGCTTCCCTAGCATCGCGGCTGACACTAGGGCGGCTCGTCCCCGTTTGCCATTGGCTGCTCCCCCTGACACTGGATGTTTTCATCCGCACACGGAGAAGTGGCGGTGCAGGAACAAGGAGCGGCGCAGGGAGCTGGGAGCCAGGTAAGTATATTCATTGTGAGGGGCCCGGAGCATGGGGCAGATTTTTTATAGGCTTGGATAAATCCTCTAATGCTAAAATTGGTTATATCACTAAGGGGTTAAAATACACTTCAGTTACCCGAGTTGTGTGCCAACTAGATTTACTTGAGACAAATTCAAAACAGACAATTAAAAAAGTGACATTTGGAAGGTTTTTCAATTTTAATGTGAATGGTGGTGTGACTGGTAATTAGGGTTTTAGGACAGATTTTTTATTTTATTTTTTGAAACAAGAGCACTAACTGTTCAAAATTTCATTAACCGCAAAACAAACAGACCTGTTTGAACCAAGGATTTTGTTTCATTTTTCATCCTAACATTTCAAAAGCAACAACTTATTTTTCCATCCATGTAGCTGTATGAGGGCTTGCTTTTTGCAGGATGAGTGAATTTAGAAATGTTACTGTTTTGCTGTGCAACCTTGCATGTCGGGTGGGTACAGGTCATGTGCCTGCACAATCACATTGCTGTACAGGTACTCGGAGATGCAGCAATTGACCACATTCACCAACATACATGTACGTAAAATTGCATAAAGGAGTTAATCTCTCTGATATATAGTCTGTGTCTTCAAAAACTCACAAAAAAAAAAAAAAAAAAAAGGCAAATTTACTTGTTTAAGAAAAATAATAAAATACCAGTTACAGAAACACAGCACATGTTTATTAAACAAGAAGCCTACAAAAGGGGCTTCTCTTATAAAATGTGGCTTTTTTAATAAATTACCAAAGTAAAATAAGAAAAAAAAATGTGTAGATGATGAACTGCAGTCATGGTTTGTTATTAAAAAGACTCTTCATGATTTCTAGTCATCCTCGGGGGAGCCAGTTTTAGACAGCTGCAACAGGAGATAAAATACTGGTTAGAAAAGCCGCTCCATACACTAAGATGCAAAAACCAGCAGAGAATAGCTGAACATGAAATATTCCCTGAACGTCTGTAAACTGTTTACTTCTGCAGACCAATACAAAATCATTATTTGCCGGCAGCAGATTGTGATTAGATGGCACGATCCGCCGGCAAGCAATGGTTTTTAAACCTGCCGAAAGACTGTCTGCTTGTTCATCGGGTAATTACACAGGCAGATCATCACTAACGAGTGTTCCTATTAGATAATCTGCTAGTGTAATATAAGCCTTAGGGCTCATGCACACAAAAGTGCAGTGTTTTGCGGTCCGCAAATTGCGGATCCACAAAACACGGATGTTGTCCGTGTGCCTGCTGCAATTTGCGGAACGGGCAGCCCATTATAGAAATGCCTATTGTTATCCGCAAAACGGACAAGAATAGGGCATGATCTATAATTTTTGCGGGGCCACGGAACAGAGTAATGGATACAGACAGCACACGGAGTGCTGTCCGCTATTTTTTTTGAAGTGAATGGGTCTGCATCCGGCTCGGATGCGGAACCAAACAATTTTAATGTGAATGAGCCCTTAATCTTCAAAGAAAGGAGCCATCACCCTGAACCCTTCCAAAAAGGGTGCCCTTGTTATGTAGATCTGCCTCTATCAGTAGCTTATAATAGTCAGAAACAGATTGCGGGAGATTCATCAGAAATTGTACAATGGTAGCTCCCATACCAAGCAATTAGGTCACCAATCTCTCCCCCTGGATCTGACTGACAACCTAATCACTGTGAGGGATGAGAATCCATTTTGTATAAACATGTCCTCCATCTTGTACATATGTGGAAAAAAAATGTATGAGCCAGCTGTGAAGACATGGCAGTCTATGTTCTAGCTACAAGGCCAAGGGAGGCAGCTCCCTCGCCCCCCTTATCAGAGGTTGACATACAAAAGAGTTATGTTGAATTTAGGGATGTGCAGCTGGAGAATGTCAACTTTGAGATAAGATGTTGCAGAAACTTTTTAATTATTGGAATTCTGTTAGTATAGTGCGGAAGTATTTCCTTTTATGAATAACCAATCAAATCATTAGTTTCGATTAGAGAGAGAATTTGATTCAGCAAGTGTGTCTATGTCAGCTCTAGAGAAGGGTTTTTTGCCCCAACATCACCTACCAATATTAATAGATCCTCAGTGAATGAAGCAAGGCTGCTATGAAAAATCATAGGTGGGGGATTCCAAGAGTCAGACCTCCACTGATCTAACATTGATGGCCTGAGGATGGGTCACCAATATTGGAAAGCTGGGTAACCCCTCCTTTAATATGTCCGCACTGATCTTGCTCTAGGGATTTACATTCTGGTAGGTGGCATCTTTACACCAGGCGCTGCACAGCAAGCTGATGACAAGACAGAATATAAAGTCCCTATGCATTGTAGGAGCTGAGGGAAGCTGGTGGGAATGTGTCTGAAGAGCTTATACATGGATTCCAACTAATAATGACCACGTGTATATGATGTAGAATGCATCAGAATCATTGCAAAATAAGGTATTCAGCTTTCTATACAGACTATGTGGATACATACACCGTACCATTGTGCTCAGTGGTGGATATCGCATTTTTAGTATATATGGATTAGTACAAACAAAATGTAGCCGTCAGACTAGACTGGGATCAGCAGCCTCTGGCACTCCAGCTGTTCTGAAACTACAACTCTCAGAATCCGCCTTTCACTTCTATAGGAGGTGCCGAGTAAGTGTGCATGCTGGAAGTTGTAGTTTCACAGCAGCTTTAATGCCTGAGGTTGCTGATCCCTGGCCTAGGCTAACACGTTTAAGGGCAGCAGTACTGTTTTTAAATGGACTTGATACTTACATGCTGGAATCAGGTGAAATAGACCAGGTCAACAACAGCCCAGATAATAAAAAAAAATAAAAAAATAAAAGAGAAAAACAATAAATTAAAATAAGAGCGCACTTTATAATTTCACATATAATACTGGTAGTTCAGGGTTACCTTAATGACATCAACCCAGTTCCATCCACGAGGTAGTTCTCCCTTGTGGTCTAAAAAAAAAAAATGTATAAGTCAATGATTATTTGTGGGTTGTATGAAGATACCCTAGTCTTATTAAAGGGAACCTGTCACCAGGATTTTGGGTATAGAGCTGAGAACATGGGTTTCTAGATGGCCGCTAGTACATCCGAAATACCCAGTCCCCATAGCTCTGTGTGCTTTTATTGTGTAAAAATAAAAAAATAAAAACTATTTGCTGCACATGCAAATTAACCTGAGATGTGTCCTGTCCCCGACTCCTCTCACGTACAGGACTCATCTCAGGTTAATTTGCAGGTCTCCATACAAATGAGTTTCCAGCACTACATTAAAAAATATATCCTTTATTGAAAACACATCAAACGTATCTTGCAAAAAAAAAAAAAAAACACCAACGTGTTTCGGACTAATGGCTAAAGACAAGTCACACTGTCTGAAAAACACGTAAGCAGGTTAATGTTTTTTGGAAGATTTTTATTTTTTTAAATCAAGTAATTTTTATTAAAGGGAACCTGTCACCTGGATTTTGGGTATAGAGCTGAGGACATGGGTTGCTAGATGGCCGCTAGCACATCCGCAATATCCAGTCCCCATAGCTCTGTGTGCCTTTATTGTGTAAAAAACTGATTTGATACATATGCAAATTACCCTGAGATGAGTCCTGTACGTGAGATGAGTCAGGGACAGGACTCATCTCAGGGTAATTTGCATATGTATCAAATCGGTTTTTTTTACACAATAAAAGCACACAGAGCTATGGGGACTGGGTATTGCGGATGTGCTAGCGGCCATCTAGCAGTCCATGTCCTCAGCTCTATACCCAAAATCCCGGTGACAGGTTCCCTTTAAAGGTTTTCAATTTGATCAGATAGACATACAGTACATCAAATGTACATTGACAAAAACAAGTAAAGACCCAACTGGGGCACATTTATACACAAAGTACAAACTTAGAAGAGTGTAACCCCCCCCCCCCAACCTGCACCGCAATGTCAGCTCGTTTTTCTCCTCCACACAGCTTGAGAAACAACTACCCCTGTTTCCACCATAATCCGTTCATCAGTAACATCCCATTATCATGTTACACTTCACCATAATCTAGGCGTCCGCCCCAGTTGCAAGGACAGAAGACGTCGACGTCCAGTGGGTAGTCCTGGCGTTCTCAACCATGGTCCCCATATAGACTGAAACTTCTTACTCATACCTCTTTTAAAGTGTACCCCCCTTTAATGTCCAATTATCACATTCATACGTGCAATAAATTCCTCCTTAGCCGGTACTGCAGTGCTAATCCAGTATTTGGCTATTAATTTCCTAGCTTGGTACGGTGTTCTACTAATGCCAATATTGAGATCGGTTATGAATTAGTCTTGTAACAAGCCCAATTTAGAAGATGGTTTTAATGTGTTTTCAATTAAGGATATCTTTATCGAGAAATTCCTCATTGGAATATCACTCTGATGCTTCCGAGTCCGATACAAGATCTTCTTGTACTGTGGCGGCAGCAGGGAGCGCACGGCGTCATAGCAACCCATGACGCCGTGCGCTCCTGCACTCAGCAGGAATCCAGGCCGCGGTTCCACGGACCGCTCACGCCCGTGAACAACAGCCGTGTGCATTCGGCCTTAAGCTTTCAAAATCCCAGGATAAGCAGTGAGCGTACCATTGTGTATGTCTTTACTCCATATAACTTACCTATTTTATCTGCCAGTTTTCTCTTCTGTGATTTTGTTAACTGCTCCTTTTTCTCTTTTTTCTTACTTGATTGAGTTATATTTGTTGATTCTACTGTGCCATCATTTCCTATTAATGTCTAGACCAAAAAAAAATAAAAATACAGAAACATTTTAGGCTGGGTTCACATCACATTTTTTGTCTTACGTTTAACTTGTATAAAAAAAATGTATACGTTAAATGGATGGCTCAGATGGATGCCATACAGTAGCATCTGTCACCATAGAGTTCCGATGTAAGTGTACAGAGGGGTGGTTACAAGTTGGGGATGTGCACCTGCACTGTCTGACAATGGCAGCACTGATTGGATAGAGTGAGGGCAAAAACATGATTTATACCCAGTCTTAACTCTTTAAAAATCCAGCCTTTTAAACCCTTTGGATACCAGAGGTTTTTTTTTTTTTTTTTTCTTCCCTATTTTCCATGAGCCATAACTTTTATTTTTCCTGTCACACAGCTGTATTTTTTGTGGGATAATTTGTACTTTATAATGCCACCATTAATTATGGCATAAAATGTTGTGGGAAGTGGTAAATTTTTTTCCAAATGGGGTGGAATTTGAATATAAACGCAATCCCGCCACCGTTTTACAGATTTTGTTCCCACTGCGTTTTGTTTACGGCAAAACTGACCTGTGCCCTTCATTCTCTGGGTCAGTACGATTACAACAATACCCCATATGTATAGGTTTTTTATGTGTAAATAGTGTATAAATTGAAACTTTTTCTTATTTTTTTAGATCACCATATTCTGACCCCCATAACTTTTTTATACTGAGCTGTTTAGGGGCTCAATTTTTGCGGAACAATCTGTACTTTTCATTGATGCCATTTTGGAGTATGCGTGACTTTTTTGATCACATTTTATTTTAAAAAAAATTGTGTAAGAGAAGCAATGAAAAATATGGCAAATCAGCCATTTTGACCCTTTTTCCATTACGTCATTCGCCGTATTGGAATTTTTTCCCCCCAATTTAATAGAATATGTATTTTTGGTCACAGTGATACCCATGTTGTTTATATTTATTGTTATTTAGGTATTTATTTTTTAATTATACGGAAATGGAGGGCGATTTAAACTTTTATATATATTTTTTTTAACATTTGTTTGTTAATTTTTTGTGATCATTATGTGCCTCATATATGAGCTTATTACATTTTTTTTGTTTGTTTATATCAGGAATTTATTATTAGCTTATTTTGCTCACTTTTGCTCATTTCTTATCCTGGCCTGCCATCTGGTGGCCAAACTAAGAATTGCAGTTTGAATACTGTTAGCTTACTCAGTAAAGCAACTACCTACCAGCGCAACTACCTATGCCCGCATTAGACACACGGGGCATATGTAGGAAGCTCGAGCTTCCGGGTTTTTGCGCATTTAGGTGCTGTGATCTCACTTGATCACGGCATCTAAAAGCATTTAATTACCGCTATCGGCATTATTAGCCGCAGGTCTCTGCTGTATGAAACAGCAGAGATCTGCCAGCTATGACGCCCGCTGCACGTCTGAGCGTGCGTCATGTTTACACATAGGGTTAAGCCTTAAGGACCACGTTTTTTTTTTTTCTTAGTTGCATTCCAAGAGGTCTATGGTTTTCATTTTTCCCATCGATGTACTGTATGAGGGCTTGTATTTTGCAAAATAAAGTTTTTAATAGTGCCATTTTGGTGTACAAATAAACTTATTAACTCTTCTAACTTTTATTAACTCTCTGGAGTAAATGAAAAAAAAAAATATATATATATATATATATATATATATATATATATATATATATATATATATATAAATAAAAAAAAATACTGCCACAGCATTTTTACGTTTTAAGAAATTCATTTGGTGACATAAATAACAGGATAACTTCATTCACACGGATGTTGCAGTGTGCGGTCCTCAATGCACGGGCAACAGCTGCGTGGCTGCCGCAGACGGATCCAAAAAAATGGAAGCACTACTTGCCTCCGTTACTACTTTTGCAATGACCCCCAGAATGCCCGGGCCCCTCCTCTAGAGCATATTTACCTGCAATACTACCTGTCACCCATGAAGCTAGGGAGGCTGGTCACCATCACGACCTGTTATTGGCTGCTCCGGAGGGACGTGGGTGCTGGGGAGCAGGTAAGTCATGCTCTAGAGGAGGTGCCCGGGAATTCTGGGGGTCGTTATAGGGATTGAATAACCCCTTTAACAGACGTTTTTTTTGACTGATGCCTTTCTGAGAAATGGCCATTAAAACCGCTCTCCTTCAATTGAATGGGGTGTCGGTCAGTGAAGACGGACAGGATAGAACATGTCCTATTTTTTGACATCTGTTATTCGCTGGCCATCATTAAAAAAAAAAACCTGTCATGTGAATAATCCCATAGATTACCATTGTTCTTAAAAAGGAAGTGTTACAGCCGTTGAAAAAACTGCCGTCTCATGTCCGTTTTTCACTGTTGTGTGAATGTAGTCTTAGTAACTGCCATAAAAAGGCGTATTGGTGTGTTCTAAAGGTTAATATACTGAGTGATACGTGGATAATGTCTGCCCATCCAATAGAATACTTTCAGAAAAAAGTGCCTCATCCCCACATGGGAATACAAAAGGAGCTGGGGTGTAACACTTACTGTACTGTTGCTGAACGGTTGATGGCTCTCCATTAATTCTTCCTTATTGTCTTTGGCATATTCAAATAACGTGTACATCATGGAAGTGCCAAGGTTTGCCTCCACCTGCTCTTGTAACTTATTTATGATGTTCTGTTTCACAGCGTGAGAACTAAATAAGACACAGAAATGCATAAAGAGAGCAATAATCGCACAATAACACTACTGTACAGCAAAACACTTACATCTGATTATTAAAAAACGCATTCATAGATATGGTAGGGGCGGTTTCCGGATAGGTTTCTGGCCATGAGATTTCAACAAGAAAGGCTTTGATGTCCCCAATGTCACCAACCTATAAGATTAAAGCGGGGGGGGGGGGGGGGGGGGGAATAAAAAAAATCAATATCTTTGTTTGTTTTTTTTTAAATATGAAATACTCTGCAATTCAGATTTTGGTTACATATTTTCTCAACTATCGCTTATAAAAAAGTTTTGGTTTCCTGGACAATGAACTGAATATTAGGATACAACTAATAGTAAGTATGCAACTGGAGAATTATATTACCCGATACTGGAAAACAGTAGGCCCGAGCTCCTTAAAGCAATCATCGCCCTCGTAGATAGATCGAAGCGCTTCTAGCTCCATCTGAAAAATAACAGAAACATGATGGCGACCACAAAATACGCTCAGTAAGATTATCTAGTGTTCCTTTATTAGGCCTTTATGTATAGAATAAAAAAGCGCCGTAATCCCAGCATCGTTCCCGTACTCATACTCTATACAAGAAATACATTAAAGGGGTTTTCTGATATTATTATACTGATGACCTATCCACTGCCCCACAGAGGCCCTCCTGGTGTCATCCGTACAACACATGAGCCTTTACAGCGCCTGTATTTGTAAATGGAGGAACAGCAGGAAAATCACTTCCGTGATTTATTTTTATGCGGTAACACGTACGAGTCTGCACGTTCCAGGCGCCGGTCCTTACTGCTACTGGTCTTCCAAGCGGCAATTGTTTGATGAAGGTCCCTCTGGACCGAAGCGTCTCTTGTGTGGTCGCATGAAAGTAAATCACAATTCCTTGCAGTGCTGGCGCATTCTACAGGGTGGGAAGCCTGGTCCTAGCACCGGGGATTACACAGCGCCAAAGACATAGTCTGTAACTGGAAGTCAGGGTCTTTTCTGACACCCGTCAGCAAACTGGGGCACTACAAATAAAGCATGCACTGACTGGCACATTCTATTCGTAGTAGCTGCCCTATTACTTAAAGGGGTTGTCTCCTCTCAGACAATGGGGGCATATCGCTAGGAATAGGATACGTCCCCATTGTCTAATAGGTGCGGGTCTCACCCTGCAAAGTGGTGGCTGGAGGACTCCAGCGTTGGGACCCACACCCATCAGACAATGGGGGCATATCCTAGCGATATGCCCCCATTATCTGAGATGAGACAACCCCTTTAAGCCACAGGTGCAGAGGGAGCTCCTTATAGTACACTCCAGCACTCGTGAAACTACAAATCCCAGCATGCTCCATGTACTTCTATAGGAGTTCCGAGAACAGCCAGGCTAGTGTGCATGCTGGGAGTCGTAGTTTCACCACCTGGAGTGCCGGAGGTTGCTGATCCCAGCCCTAATACAACATGGCTGAAGGGAAGAAGCAGGCCACGTCCGCTCACCTCCTGGTCCTCGTTGGCGGCCATGCTGTCACTCCGTGTACAGGCCGCGGCTCCGAGCACACAGCTGTCACATGAGCCCGCACTCCACCAGCTCAGCTCCTCCAACACTTGTAGCCACTGCTCCCAGAACTCACCGAACCCGCACTGCGCACGCGCCAACCCTTCCACCTCATCACTTCACGACACATTGGGATAGGTTAAAAAAAAATAAGCGGCCATTTTGGTTGATGGAAGCGTCTATAAGGGACGGGTCGTCTCTAACAGAAGTCTTAGTTTTATGGAACGGGGAACCACGTCTAGGGAAAGAAATGTGTTTCTGCTTTAAAAACAATAAGTGAGAGGAAAAAGACTTGATTAATAAATGTAATAGTTTGCCCATAGTAAACATGGCGGAGCGCTCCCAGCAGGCTGTGCGGCTGGATCAGCTGACAGAGCAGGGATAGGGCTGTGTTCCGGGGGTGACAAGTGGCTGCTCGGTGTTGTGTATCCGGGGTGGTCGTAACGTGAGGATCTGCAGCCCGGGGACGTGACCGGCATGTACTGAGGGCCCTGCCCCCATCTCCTCTGGTAACTGGCACGACTCCTGCCTATCTTGTGTCCTCTGCACCATTCATCCTCTGCCTCCTGTGTACGAGGATTGATCCTCCTATTTGCTTTATTAATGGAAATCACTATTAAACTGATTACAGATGGCGACTTATAGGGGGCAATGCAGAATCTGTAACAGGGCCCCTGCTGCCTGCCATATACTGGTGTCTGTTTATGTGACAGAGGGGCCCCTTCAGGTACCAGGGCCCTGGTGTTGCTCCTGACGGTGTCGTGCACCCTGCAGCTACACCCCTGGTTGTGATTAGGGATGAGAATTCCGTAGCCACAGAATATAAGTTATGGTCCGTGGTAGCGGAATTCTTAGATACTGATTGCCTATCCTCACGATAGTTCATCAATATCAGATTGGCGGGGGTCCGGCACCCGCTGGTTGAAGAGAAGGTGTGCTCGGTAAACAGGTCTACGCCGAACTTGAAAACACAAGTTCGCTCATCACTAGTTGTGATATCTTTCTCCATGGGCGGACTGGGAACTAAAAGTGGACCCATGTCGCAGGCAGGTCCATACTGAAAGAGGGCAATATAAGCAGGAGGGCCGGAAATACCACAAGGCAGAGCAATATACCGCCCCGGCATAAGCAAATACCACAGGGCAGAGCAATGTACCTCCCCGGCATAACCAAATACCACAGGGCAGAGCAATGTACCTCCCCGGCATAACCAAATACCACAGGGCAGAGCAATGTACCTCCCCGGCATAATCAAATACCACAGGGCAGAGCAATGTACCTCCCCGGCATAACCAAATACCACAGGGCAGAGCAATGTACCTCCCCGGCATAACCAAATACCACAGGGCAGAGCAATGTACCTCCCCGGCATAACCAAATGCCACAGGGCAGAGCAATGTACCTCCCCGGCATAACCAAATGCCACAGGGCAGAGCAATGTACCTCCCCGGCATAACCAAATACCACAGGGCAGAGCAATATACCGCCCCGGCATAAGCAAATACCACAGGGCAGAGCACCGTACCTCCCCGGCATAACCAAATACCACAGGGCAGAGCAATGTACCTCCCCGGCATAACCAAATACCACAGGGCAGCACAAAAAACTGCCACCTGTGCCACAGTATTCAACTGTATAGCTGTCCTAAGGACGTCAATACAGTTGAATTCAGGAGGGCTGCTGGCCAGGTAGGTAGGAGAGAATTGGATAATTATGTACCCAGCTTGTGGCCGTGATGAGGGCTTGAGTGGCCCTCCTAGGCATCGACCCACCGCAAAATTTCCCTGTAGGGTCTATGGCCAATCCGCCCCCGTCTTTCTCTTTAACGGTAACCTGTCGGAAGCATTTCCCCTCCAGGACCCAACTCTTCTTTTCCTCTAGTTTCTGGAGGGATCCTTTGTATCCCAAGCAGGTGCCTCATTTTGGCAAAAAGGAAGTTTAAAGGTACATTTGCCATTGTGGATTTTCATGAGGCAGATCTGCGGCGTTGTACAGTGCCAGCAGAGTGGATGAGTTTTTAGCAATTCTCATTCACACACTGCAGAAAAAAATCTGCGTCGGAAGTTGACCTGTGGTGCGGGTAAGAAATTAGCAGCGTGTCAATTGATGCGGTGGATTTGCATTGCGGATTTCACCGTTTCCAATGCATATAGTGAACTCTGCGTCACATCTGCAGCACTCTGCAACAAAATCTGCATCATTTGGTGTAATTTCTCTGCTGTTTTCCAGCAGAAATGCTGTATTTTTTTCTCCTGCAGAAAATCTGCACCGTTTCAGTCGTGTGTGTAACATAAAGCTTTACTTCACAGCATTCATTCTAATTTTTTTTATCGAGGGGCACGGTTGAAACACTTCATCCTAATATCATTTGTTTTTACTGCTTTTCAGTTGGATCAGCAGTTACTAGTAAGTTAGTTACTAGTTAGTACTTTGCAGGAAAACTGTAGGAAAATTAGCCACGCACAGTCCATCTTGAACGCTAAGCCTGTCCATTCGTTGTGTCAGAGGACTTGATGAATCCAGTGTCAGGGCCATTCTTTTTCATTGCTGTTATGTTGCATCGATAAATATACCCCAGTGCATTTACCTGTGCTGCACATACTGGTTGAATATTTTATATATATTTTTTTTGTTGTTAAATTAGGTACCTTTTCAAGCTGGGTCCACTCCGCCGATGCTGCTATAACATTTCTTATATTCAAACGCCCCTCAGCTGCCCCGCTGTGCCCCTGTTCTGTTTTTGCACCCTGTATGCTAATAGATGGCATCGGCTCAATCGCAGCGGGAGATGAGCTGTTTTTTCACCCTGGTCCGCTGCGATTGGACCGCTCCACATCCAGGGAGAAGGAGACGCCCCCTAAGGGCTGGCGTCTGCTCCTCCCTGTACCGATGCTATCTATTAGCATACAGGGTGCAAAAGCAGAACAGGGGCAGCCAAGGGGGCATTTAAAAAAAAAAAATGAAAAGTTAACAGCATCAGCGGAGCGTACCCTGCTTGCAAAGGTACTTAGTTCAACAGAAAAAAAAAAGCGGTGAAAGATCCTCCTTAAAAGGGTTTTCTGGGGTATTAATATTGATGACGTATCCTCAGGATAGGTCATTAATATCAGATCAGCGGAGGTCCGACACCCGGCACCCCCGACAATCAGCTGGTTGAAGAGAAGGTGTGCTCTGTGTGAATGCAGCCTTCCCTTCGTTGTTTAGCTGCTCGCCATTGACATCTCAGCAGTGAACAGATGTAATTACAAGTCATCACATTCACTTCTATGGGACGGCTCGTTCCTATTAAAGTGTATACTACAGAGCTTGTGATTACACCTGTTCACCGCTGTGATGTCGATGGCGAGCAGGTAAACAAAAAAGGGAAGGCTGCGCTCATACAGAGCACACCTCCTCTTCAACCAGCTGATCGGTGCGGATGACCCATCCTGAGGATAGTAACAAGAGTTGTAGAGCAGCACCCACGGACCTCACCTCCTGAGGATAGTTCATCAGTATTAAAATCCCGGAAAACCCTTTTAAAGGGGTTTTCCACTGATGGCCTGTTCTTAGGATGCTAAATTATTGTCTGGTCGGTGTGGGTGTGACCTTTGGGACTTATAAGGAGAATAAAGATGTCACTTCTCTCGCTGGAGCTCCGCCATCTGCTTCTGTATTGTTAAAGCTACAAATCTATATTTTGAAAGCAAATCTAAAAGTGCAAAACTAGATTTCTGCATAATTACGGTTTCTTTGTATTCTTCCTCAGTGTCTGTGCACTTATGAGAGTGCTAAGGCTCCAAGGGTTAGATAGGGTTATGGTCTCCGAAGGCTTTGCCTTCCATCAGTGGGATGGGCTCCGTCCAGCCATACATTTCCCCTGCGGCAGGGAGATTGGCGTATTACATAGCAGCCATTCAGTTATATTGGTTGGGTACGCCAGAGCAAAGTATCTGTCTGCAGCCCCCCTCCGCTGTGGCTCAGCAGGGATTCCCTTCTCTATGATGTCCATATGTCCTAAGAAGACAACTTCTCCTTAGAAACAAACTCTAGGTTCAGCCTAGCATGCATATTTACTACCATAGGGAGAGGGGGTAGGCTGCTCTGCTGCCTGCCTACATTTTATTATGTCCAATGGCAGACGTCGCGGACATTCAGGCTGCACCCATGTACGCTATCTAATGTATATGTCCAGGCATTGATCAAGATCCATCTGTGGTAGCCATTGTTACATGAAAGGGTCTGATATCGATGGACAGAAAAGCTATATATAATATGGCAAGGGGCTAAAACATACCTGTGTGTGATGTAGATATTTTGGGAGCAGCTCGTCTAAGGCACCTACCATTCGGAATGTGTAGACCCTATCATCTAATACCCCGATACATGTAACATCTGCATTGCCTGCTACTAGTATGATCTCCTTTCTTTATTTCTCAGATATTCTCACTAAGATCAAAAATGAGCCCCACCCAGTGGGATTTTCCTGTGGAATTATGCTGTCGCCCCATGGCCTTTGTGACCCTCACTGGATTAGATGTGACATACAACGCGGTTCATCGCGCCATTTGGGATGCCTTTTGTGCAAATAGACGTGCAGACCGCGTCCCCATCTCGTTTAAAGTGCTTCCAGGAGACCACGAATTTCCAAAATGTAGAACAAAGGTACAATCTTGACTTTTCTGCCATTGAGTGACCTATATAACATTTACTGAGAAACTCCCTTATAGAAGCTCAGTGTATGTTCGTTATCATCGGGTGCTCTAGTTGTGCACACAAGTAGACATGCACTGTAAAGCATGGTGTAGGGAGGGAGCAGCATTTGAGTCATTTATTAACACAAAACCGTCAGTAGCACGTAAGTATTAGTCAAAGGTAGTGAATTATATGGATTCGGAGAGGCCACATATGTTCATAGTCTTCTCACCTGTCTTCTCCCAATGCTACTCTGCTTTCCTCAGAGAACATCATATGAATGGTACATCCCCAAAGGAATCCTAAAGACTGGTTGGATGAATAAACACCTGAACTTGGTGCCCGCGTTGGTCGTTGTGTTTTACGAACTTGACTGGGATGAGGGCCAGTGGAAGGAGAAACAGTCAGAATGTGCGACCAGAGTGGAAATTGTCAGGTAAAGATGATGTAAAACTAAAGCTGTCAGACTTTGAAGGCTTTGATCGGTGGGTCTGAGTGCTGAGGTCTCCACTGATCGGGTCAACAAGCAGAGAGAAGCCATCGCATATGAATGGCTGTCCATGTAATCCATGGATTTGCAGGGTCCCCCAGTTTTGACGCATACAGTGGCACTGTACGCATATCATGCTCCCTCTCCTCGCTGCACGAGACGGGAGCTACACGGCCCTCGTACTTTCTATTGAGTCTGTCTCGCTTGCGAGGAGGGAGCGCACAATATGCGTGGTCTTCTCTCCCTGCATTCTAAAGATCAGTTAGGGGTCTCGGTGCTCGGACCTCCATCGATGTAAACTTTTGATATCTCCCTATAACATATTTAAAGTACAGTGCCACCGTAATGCTTTGATGGGTCACTTTGCCAGGGACAGACAAGCCCTTTACCAAGCCGTGCAGCTGTCTAGACGAGGACCAGAGCAGGACAGATTTTCTGTCTAGACGAGGACCAGAGCAGGACCAGAGTAAGACTTCTACAGTCTAATAGACCTACTTCTGCCATTTTGGTGGAGGGACTGATGAGGGTCTAATCGCCCAGATTCCACCAACCACAATTCCTTAAATAGTGACCATATGGAGAGTTCATGTAGGAGTTAAGCATCTAATATACGTCCTGTACATAGCCGTGTGATGTGTGAGCGGCTAAGAGAGAAGCGTAGTGTAAGCCGATTCACGTATGTATACGGTATATATGGCTACATTTGTATACACGGCAGTCACATTGTACAGTGACTGTCTATCTTTGTGCCACAGGCAGAGCTTGCAGGGAAGAAACACCAAGGTGGCAGTTGTTCTTATTCAGAAGAAAACACCTTTACCGCCAGGTATGGTAACCGATGGTTTAATGTGTGCTTTGTGTATAAAGAACATTGAGGGTACAACACAGTGAGGGAAATTTTTATGAATCAATATGGAGTCAGTAATGTTACATCACTTACACCTTAGCCGTCCAGTTATTTTAACCATTTTATTTCTTAGCCATTAAAGAGCGGGGTTACGACTCTTATGAGCGGGCCTGGGCTGCAATACCAAGCACTGCCAATATGCAATATACAGTGCTGTGCTTGGTATGCTGTGAGGAGGCAACAGTGCTCACTGGAGGGGGTCAGACCCCAACAATCAGGTATTGATAACCTATCCTGAGGATAGGTCGTCAATATTAAACGCCTTGAAAACCACTTTAAAGTGTGATTGCCATTCTATTTTTATTTGTGTAATGTATAGGGGCAGTGATACTGACCATTTTTGTAATATACTTTCATTACTGAAATCATACATTTTTTTATTAGAAAAATAGCTCTAAAGTGGCCCATTTTGAGCCTTAGCAACGCTCCTCTGTCTTCTGTTACATAACATTGGAGAATTGCCAACACTAACTGTTATGTAACAGAAGACAGAGGAGCGTTGTAAGGGCTCAAAATGGGCCACTTTAGAGCAATTTTTTTTATTTCAGTAATGAAAGTATATTACAAAAATGGTCAGTATCACTGCCCCTATACAGGTAAAACTCAAAAAATTAGAATATTGTGCAAAAGTTCATTTATTTCAGTAATGCAAATTAAAAGATGAAACAAACATATGCGATAGACTCATTACATGGAAAGCGAGATATTTCAAGCCTTTAGTTGTTATAATTTGGATGATTATGGCTTACAGCTTATGAGAACCCCAAAGTCACAATTTCTGAAAATTTGAATATTGTGAAAAGGTTCAGTATTCTAGGCTCAAAGTGTCAGACTCTCAGCTAATTAATCCATACCCCCTGAGCAAAGGGTTCCTGCGCCTATACATTGTCTCTCAGTCTGGTTCAGTAGGAATCTCAATCATGGGAAAGACTGCTGACCTGACAGTTGTGCCGAAAACCATCATTGACACCTCTATAAGGAGGGAAAGCCTCAAAAGGTAATTGCAAAAGAAGTTGGATGTTCCCAAAGGGCTGTATCAAAGCACATTAATAGAAAGTTATGTGGAGGGGACAAGTGTGGAAGAAAAAGGTGCACAAGCTGCAGGGATGACCGCAGCCTGGAGAGGATTGTCAGGAAAGGCCATTCAAACGTTTTGGAGACTTTCACAAGGAGAGGACTGAGGCTGGAATTAGTGCACCAAGAACCACCACACACAGACGGATCCTGGACATAAGCTTCAAATGTCGTATTCGTCCTGTCAAGCCTGACAACAAACAACGTCAGAAGCGTCTACCTGGGCTAAAGAAAAAAAGAACCGGTCTGTTGCTCAGTGGTCCAAAGTCCTCTTTTCTGATGAGAGCAACTGTTGCATCTCATTTGGAAACCAAGGAGCCAGAGTCTGGAGGAAGAATGGAGAGGCACACAATGCAAGATGCTAGAAGTCCAGTGTGAAGTTTCCACAGTCTGTGTTGGGGTGCCATGTCATCTGCTGGTGGTGGTCCACTGTGCTTCATTAAGTCCAGAGTCAACGCAGCCGTCTACCAGGAGATTTTGGGGCACTTCATGCTTCCTTCCACAGACGAGCTTTATGGAGATGGTGACTTCATTTTCCAGCAGGACTTGGCACCTGCCCACACTGCCAAAAGTACCAAAACCTGGTTCAATGACCCTGGGATTACTGTGCTTGATTGGCCAGCAAACTCGCCTGACCTGAACCCCATAGAGAATCTACGGGGCATTGCCAAGAGAAAGATGAGAGACATGAAACCGAACAATGCTGAAGGCTGAAGCATCCTGGTCTTCCATAACTCCTCAGCAGTGCCATAGGCTGATGGCATCCATGCCACGTGGGGCCCAAACCAAGTGCTGAGTACATATGCATGATTATACTTTGCATAGGTCCTACATTTTTCTATTTAACATACTTTTTTTTAATTGATTTCATGTAATAATCTAATTTTCTGAGATTGTGACTTTAGGGTTTCATAAACTGTAATCCATAATCATCCAAATTATAACAAATAAAGGCTTGAAATATCTCGCTTTGCATGTAACGAGCCTATCTCATATGTTAGTTTCACCTTTTAATTTGCATTACTGAAATATATGAACTTTTGCTCGATATTCTAACTTTTCACGTTTCACCTGTACTTTTCACAAATAAAAATAAGACGGCAGTTACTTTACTGGCAATCAGCTATACATTTCCATGTGCAGGTGAAGATCTGATTGCTTCGGAAAGAGCTGCTGCCCTGTGCAATGCCTGTGACCTGTCGGGGAAGTCTCTCTTCGTGTTGCCACACACTGATCACCTGGTGGGCTATATCATCCGGTAAGTAACTGTATACTGTGCTAACATGCACCAGTATAATGGACATTATTCTAATTGCTGGCACATTTAAGTGTATCATTTGGTTTTTCTACTCTTATACATTGCCTTCTTCATGCCATTGAGGTGTATTGCATGTAGGGGCTCTCTATGATTATATGAATACCCGTAAACTATCAAATTGCTAGATGTTCTCCGTGGTTAACTCCAGATCACAGTCTCTGTTCTGGGTCTGCCCTTCTCATGCTAAATCATAGACTTGGCGACCTGAACTTGATATTTCCTGACAACTGAAATGACTACTGTTTTTACGTATTTTTGCCCCTTTAGATTGGAGAATGCTTTTTATGAACACTGCACAAACCTACTACTACTCCGAAATCCGAAGGATAAAGTCCCACAAGGAGTTCTTAAATAAAACCACTCACCAGGTATGTTTATAGACAAATTAGAATTTGTCACAGGTACAGTACAAGACTATCTTGTCGTACATTGCTTGTACCATATTAGGACGTTCATGTCATGTTTAAAATAGGCAGAGGGTATCTTGATGAGATCCCTATGCATATGATAGAGTGAGATACATTATAATGAAGTGAATAGAGTGGTGGTCTGTATGCACACAACCAATCCATTCACACAGGGGACTCAGACCCCCAGTCTTATGATCGGTGAGGATTCCAGTAGTTAGACAGGTGATACGTGTTTTATGTGGGACAGCCTTTTTAACGCATGAGTAAAGGCCAGTGATTGGTTGCGTCTGTCACATGTTGCTGACACGACGTCACCGCTGCAGCCAGGTAAATAGCGCCCAGGAGAACTGGAGCAGCAGTGTGGGATCTGTCAGGTAGGTACTGTACTTACTTCTTTATTTCAGCCAGATCCCAGGGATTGTCAACCCCTTTCCATATTGGTAACCTTTGGACGTGTCACTAATGCACAGCTTGTCGTGTGTTTTCTCTTCCAGCTCCTGTTCGTGAGGCATCAGTTCAAGATTGGATTTTTCAGTGAACTGAAGCAGGATACACAGAATGCCTTAAAGTAAGCGCCTAATAACACAGCAGATGTAAATGTATGTAAAATACAATTTCCAGTGCTGTGCTTACATCACGCATGAATCCTGCGCAGGAGTAAAATCTTCATCATCTTTTAGTTTAGGCGAGATGGATATTAGAAATGTGGCGTTTATTTTCTTGTAACTGAATACGTTTGTGCTTAGGAACTACAGGACCGCTTATAACTTGGTGCATGAACTGAGGTCTCATGAAACCAACATGCTGGAAATCAAGACGATGGCTGGCTTCATAAACTATAAGGTGAGCCGACTTCTCAGTAACTGAGCCGTTGTACAGACATCTGATTCTTTCCATGCTAGGTGTTTCACACTGAGGCCTCCTCCTGCTCATCCTGGTGTCTGACATTTCTACTGGACATTGACAAATCCTACTCCTCTTTGACCCTTTGATTGCCTGTTATTTCTGCTCTAGCAATTTATTTTGTTTCTTTTAACAAAATTTTTGTTGGAAAAGCAATTTATATCTCATACCAGTGAGGTGGGACACGTGCACAGTGGATTTCCAGACACTGCTTCTCTTTTAGTTGAAGGGTAGTAACTGAAAGCCATTTCTTTTTCAAGTTCTTGAGTCATCTTCTTCCATGCCGCCTAGGGCTACTTTAACACTAGCGGCACAGACCTCCGGCAGGCTATTCCGTCGGGTGAACAGCCTGTCTGATCCGTCCTGCCGCTAGTGAACGCGTGCCCCCGGACTGCCGCTCCGTCCCCATTGACTATAATGGGGCGAAGTTCCAGCAGTGGCACGGCGAGAGGCTGCTGGAATAAAACGATGGCATGTTTGACATTTATTCTGGCAGCCTCTCGCCGTGCCTCCGCCAGAGCGGCAGTCCGGGGGCACATGTTCACTAGCGGCAGGACACATCCGACAGGCTGTTCACCCGACGGAATAGCCTACCGGAGGTCCGTGCCGCTAGTGTGAAAGTAGCCTAATCTAAACTTTGAAAATGATCTTGAAGTGAGGATTTGATGGCCGTTTCCATCAGGACATCGCTAGGTGTCGACAGGGAGGAAACTCTTCCTCAGTTGCATACCTACAGCTTTCCACAGATGCATGCGCAATGCAGCATTCCCGGCTGTAGCTGTAGCTGCGACCAGTCATGTCTGTAATAACTTTTATAGCGCATAACTATGAAGATCAAATCTAAATGACGGTTTCGTCTTTTGTATTTTTCTTCATACACA
The DNA here is from genome assembly GCF_014858855.1 of Bufo gargarizans. Lineage (NCBI taxonomy): Eukaryota > Metazoa > Chordata > Amphibia > Anura > Bufonidae > Bufo > Bufo gargarizans. The sequence continues at coordinate 121,239,616 of NC_058080.1, forward strand.
CTGGGTAATTATTATGATGTGTAAATGGGCCCTAACCAAAAAGTGGACAAAGCAATGGTGCAGTGCATACAGTTGTGGAAGGTCACAACAAAGGATTTAATCGCTTCAGGACCGCCGTCATACATGTGTGGTTAAACAGACTTCTTTAAAATTTGTGCACACTCGCAAGCAGAGCTGCTGCCATAGCCGCCATATTTCTGTTGTTTCAAACAGCAAACACTGGGGCTAATGTCTGCGATCGGAGAAGCTGTTCCTTTGCTGTGCTAGGCTTGGTCCCGCTGATGAATCCCAGTCTGCCACAGCTGTAGTTTTTTTGGAGGCCTGCAGGTGGCAGCCATTGGAATACACAGAATGTTCTATAGCCTGCAGCGTTAAAGCCATACCGGTAATTAAAATAGGAATAAAGATGATAGGCATCGCCTTGTCCTAAAAACTCCCTAAGTATTAAAATATAAATGTATTTATCCCGTACGGTGAAGGCCATAACGGGGAAAAAAATCAAAATGACCATTCCACCATTTTTGGTTGCTTTACCTCCCCCAACAATTTAATAAAGTGATAAAAAAGTCGTACACAATCCAAAATGGTTAAATATAAAAACTATAGACGCCAAAAATGAGCTCCACACTGCTCTGTAGACAACTATAAAAAGTTCTAGGAGTCAGAATAAATACATTTTTTCCAAAGTTGTTTTAAAACACAAGCAAACCTATATATATGTGTCCTACTGACCCAGAGAATGAAGGTAACAAGTCAGTTTTACCGCATAGGGAACATTGTAAAAAAAAAAACCCATAAAACTGTGATGGAATTTCATTTTTCTCAATTCCACCCCATTTGGATTTTTTTTCCCAGCTTCCCAATAGATCATAGGCAATATTAAATGGTGCCAGGAGAAAATACAACTTAGCCTGCAAAAAAAAAAGCCCTCATACAGCGGTGTAAATGGAAAAATAAAAAGCTATGGCCGCGGGAAGGCTGGGAGTTAAAAATAAAAATAAAATAAAAAATAAAAAATGATGTGCAAAAATGGAGACTGGCCTAGGCCTAAAAGGGTTAAAGGAAGACTCCAGGCAAAACTGTTAGGCCCCTTGCACACGAGCGAGTTTTCCGCGCAGGTGCAATGCGTGACTTGAACACATAGCACCCGCACTGAATCTAGACCCATTCATTTCAATGGGTCTGAATACATCAGCGTTTTTTTTCACGCATCAGTTCTGCGTTGAGTGAAAAACTGAGCATGTTCTATATTCTGCGTTTTTCCTGCAGCCCTGGCCCTATAGAAGTGAATGGGGCTTCAGTGAAAAACGCACTGCATCCGGAAGCAAGTGCGGATGCAATGCGTTTTTCACTGATGGTTGCTAGGAGATTTTGTTTGTAAACCTTCAGGTTTTTTATCACGTGCGTGAAAAAAACATCAAAACACATTGCACCCGCACGGAAAAAACGGAACAACTGAATCCAGCGCCGTTAAACGGATTCGCCGCGCCTGAGCACTTAATTCCCCATTATGGGCAGAGGCACAAGGCTGGCTAGATCGGGATGTACGGGCCGGCACATGCACATTAAACGCTCTTGTGCCTCTGCCCATTATGGGGAATGAAGTGCGCAGGCTCGGCGAATCTGTTGAACGGCATTGGCACTGGATTTCTCACTAAGAGGAGGACGTAATCAGAAGAACCTAGGGTGGGCTATAGGGGTGAAAGGGGAGGGGTTTCATATGAAAAGCGACGAGGGGCCTGGGCAACGGCTGCATCAACACCACCCCTTGGCACCTTCAGAAGCTAATTACCATATTAAATAAAAGTGTTTTTTTTAGAAAATCAGCAATGGACAGCTATATGGAAGGTAGCATTCTAATATGGGGAATGTAATGGCGATCCTGATGTTGGTGTTCTATAAGGGTGATTTTAGGTAAAAGACTCCCTTTAAAGAATCACTCTAGGAAAATATCGTTCTTTGATATGATTGTAATGTATATCATTTGCTTGCCAAGGATGCAGCATCTTCGGTGTGGGCTTGATGTCTGTCTCTGCATTCATCCTTGTGAGACTCGCAATGAGACCCTCTTAGAAGGGAATAGAGAGACAGACGTCCAGTCCACACCAAAGACGCGGTATGATTCGGAGAGTCAGAGTACGGTCACGCGCTGCAGTGGAGACTGTCTTACGGTCATCATCTCTTCCTTCCTGCTGTAGATCTGCCGCCTGTGTTTCCAGCACAACACTCCTCTAGATGCCATTGCACAGTTCAGAAAGCACATAGATTTGTGCAAGAAGAAGATAGGCAGTGCCGAATTGTCCTTCGAACATGCGGCCTGGATGTCTAAACAGTATGGACCCCTCTACGTGACTGCATTATCTGATTTAATATCGATATTATATATTCTGTGTGGTGTAATGTCATTTGTGTGTTTTAAAGGTTCCAGGCTTTTGGAGATTTATTTGATGAGGCTATTAAACTCGGGCTGACTGCCATTCAAACCCAGAATCCGGGATTCTATTACCAGCAGGCTGCATATTATGCGCAGGAGCGCAAGCACCTAGCAGGCCTTCTGTGTAACCATGATGTAAGGCTTTCATCACGTAATTTTACTGTTTAGGTGTAACTGCCATTTTTGTATTAAGTGTGAAGGGAAATTGATGATAAACATTTTATTTATTGATTTTGGATCTTTTTAAAGAAACATCTGACCCTGAAGTTGTTTTTTGACAGTGAGCAGCCCATCTTCACTGTTCAGCGCCGTACTGAATAGTGAAGACATGCCTCCCTCATATATTCCCTAAAGATGGTTATGAATACTATATACTGCCCTAACATCGGTACACAGTCAGCGCAGTACTGAATAGTGAAGACATGCCTCCCTCATATATTCCCTAAAGATGGTTATGAATACTATATACTGCCCTAACATCGGTACACAGTCAGCGCAGTACTGAATAGTGAAGACATGCCTCCCTCATATATTCCCTAAAGATGGCTATGAATACTATATACTGCCCTAACATCGGTACACAGTCAGCGCAGTACTGAATAGTGAAGACATGCCTCCCTCATATATTCCCTAAAGATGGTTATGAATACTATATACTGCCCTAACATCGGTACACTGTCAGTGCAGTACTGAATAGTGAAGACATGCCTCCCTCATATATTCCCTAAAGATGGTTATGAATACTATATACTGCCCTAACATCGGTACACAGTCAGCGCAGTACTGAATAGTGAAGACATGCCTCCCTCATATATTCCCTAAAGATGGTTATGAATACCATATACTGCCCTTACATCGGTACACTGTCAGCGCAGTACTGAATAGTGAAGACATGCCTCCCTCATATATTCCCTAAAGATGGTTATGAATACTATATACTGCCCTCACATCGGTACACTGTCAGCGCCGTACTGAATAGTGAAGACATGCCTCCCTCATATATTCCCTAAAGATGGTTATGAATACTATATACTGCCCTCACATCGGTACACTGTCAGCGCAGTACTGAATAGTGAAGACCTGCCTCACTCATATATTCCCTAAAGATGGTTATGAATACTATATACTGCCCTCACATCGGTACACTGTTAGCGCAGTACTGAATAGTGAAGACCTGCCTCACTCATATATTCCCTAAAGATGGCTATGAATACTTATACTGCCCTCACATCGGTACACTGTTAGTGCAGTACTGAAATGTGAAGACCTGCCTCCCTCATATATTCCCTAAAGATGGCTATGAATACTATATACTGCCCTAACATCGGTACACTGTCAGTGCAGTACTGAATAGTGAAGACCTGCCTCCCTCATATATTCCCTAAAGATGGTTATGAATACTATATACTGCCCTAACATCGGTACCCTGTCAGCGCAGTACTGAATAGTGAAGACCTGCCTCCCTCATATATTCCCTAAAGATGGCTATGAATACTATATACTGCCCTAACATCGGTACACTGTCAGCGCAGTACTGAATAGTGAAGACATGCCTCCCTCATATATTCCCTAAAGATGGCTATGAATACTATATACTGCCCTAACATCGGTACCCTGTCAGCGCAGTACTGAATAGTGAAGACCTGCCTCACTCATATATTCCCTAAAGATGGCTATGAATACTATATACTGCCCTAACATCGCTACACTGTCAGCGCAGTACTGAATAGTGAAGACCTGCCTCCCTCATATATTCCCTAAAGATGGTTATGAATACTATATACTGCCCTCACATCGGTACACTGTCAGCGCAGTACTGAATAGTGAAGACCTGCCTCACTCATATATTCTCTAAAGATGGCTATGAATACCATATACTGCCCTAACATCGGTACACAGTCAGTGCAGTACTGAATAGTGATGACATGCCTCTCTCATATATTCCCTAAAGATGGCTATGAATACTATATACTGCCCTAACATCGGTAAACTGTCAGTGCAGTACTGAATAGTGAAGACCTGCCTCCCTCATATATTCCCTAAAGATGGCTATGAATACCATATACTGCCCTTACATCGGTACCCTGTCAGCGCAGTACTGAATAGTGAAGACCTGCCTCCCTCATATATTCTCTAAAGATGGCTATGAATACCATATACTGCCCTTACATCGGTACCCTGTCAGCGCAGTACTGAATAGTGAAGACCTGCCTCCCTCATATATTCCCTAAAGATGGCTATGAATACTATATACTGCCCTCACATCGGTACACTGTCAGCACTGCAGAAGAAATAGCTGTTTGCTTCCTGACAATCGCCTGCTCCATCAGGCCATGTAAACCTGCCTTTAAAGGGCTTGTTTTTGTCTTTGTTTTAAAATTACTTTGTGTTTGTTGAAGTAAGTTTTTTTTTTTTCATTTTTTTTTTCATTTTTTTTTTCATTTTTTTTTTATATGTATTGTATGTTTAGCCCTCTGTAGCATATCCCAATCCAGATCCTCTGGAGACTCCCAATGGCGTGTTGGACTTTTATGGACAGAGGGCCTGGAGACAAGGCATACTGAGTGAGTATGGTCAGTGGGTGTTCCAGTGGTAGATCCTTCACCGATCTAATAGTTATCCCCTGGATAACTTTATGTAACCAGAATACCCCTTTAAGTGTGGGACAGTATAATAAAATAAGCCAAAAAATGCAGATATTATTTTTTTTTCTACATTCTTGCCACAAAAAATATATGTACCGTCTACAGCCCAAAAAACATTTTCACCCACATAAAAAAAGGCCTACGTGTACAGAAATTTTGTTAGTAGAACAGGTCAATCTTTCCAATAAAAAGAGCAACACAGCAGGAGCTCCGCACCGCCCTCGCCATGAAGGACTAGAAGTAGAAACCAACCTGCCTTCTGCCTGTGCCCTAGTAGACACAAGCTGCCGTAAAGTGGTCTGTTACCTTATTGTGATAGCTCTGTAGAATTATTTTTAAACTGAAAGCGACATGGAAAATTAAAAATAAAATCTCCAAGTTTTAAAAAAATGTTATGTTAATTTAAAAAGGAGCCCATACTGATGATAGATTCCCTTAAAATGGAGTATTGGGGGTATAGTTTGATATTAGCATTTGCTTGGTCTCCTTTATTGTAGTCCTCATGCATAGGACCCTTTACACCCTGCAGATGGTTGGACCAGTCATCTGGAATGAATGTTTGTACCAGCACTTGTTGCCCCATTCGCTTTGCATCAGGCTGGTTGGGGCTGTAATTGGCCTGTGTTAAGGGACCTTTATGTGACATTACTCTGTTGGAACGTTGGGAATGATCACATTCTATGAGGGGCAGATCATTCCGCCGTCCTATACCAGTGTAACACTGTGTTTAATATTCTCATGTGAAGTCTTGTTGCAGGACACCATCAGTAGTACCCGGGCCATGTATGACTGTTCTGTGTGTTATCTAGGTTTCGACCTTTCCGATCCGGAGAAGGAGAAGGCCGGTATACTCGCACTTCAACTAAAAGAGAGAGATGTCATCCACTCGGTATGCAGATTTATTATTTTCTTTCCCTAAGCTTTAAATAGAAGTGATTGCTTAAAGGGGCATCTGGAGAATATGCCATAAATGTCTCATAGATGTGGGTCCCACCTATATGAATATTCCTGTAACTGTTACCCCTTTTCTGATTAGGAACTTATCATCAGCCTCCTCAGCAATGCCGTGGCCCAGTTCAAGAAGTACAAATGCCCACGAATGAAAAGCCACTTAAGTGAGTACTTTTTTTTTTAAAGGGGTTAGGCCATGATTGATGTAACAAATTCAAATCAGAAATCGTAACAAAGCTAGACCAGCCCTGTACCTCACATGGGTCCTGAGATCTCCACAGTCACTGCTCCAATTGCTCTGCTAGATTATCTGCAGCCTGCCAGCTCGCGGTCGTGTCCTTTCTGCTGCAGCTCTCTCCCTGTAACTGCCACTGCTTCTAACAGAACATACGGCTGGTGGCAGTTGAAGATTTAAATTTAGTACATTTAACCAGCTCAGTGACGTGGAGAAAAAAAATAAGGAAAAAAAATAAGGAGAAGAGCAAACAGCAGGTGGCGCTGTACGGATACATTTTATTGAGTAGATCACTGGCTACACTACATTTTTAATTACATGCAATTACAAAAGTATTCAGATCCAGGTCCTTGTTTGAAAAATTTACAATATGTTTTGTGACAACCCCCTTCAGGAGTGGGTTCACATCAAATTTAATGCCTCTGTTTGATGGATACAAAAACACAGCACCCCACGTTCTGGTAAAAAAACGTATAGGTGCAGACTTTTTGTTAGAGTTTTCCTGTAGGAAGTTGTACAACCTGAACCCATCACATCATGTCCTACACGTAGCTGTAGTGTCAACGCTAGCTGAGATCCTGAGTCTGATAAAGCAACTGCTTCTACACAGCTTTTGAAGATTATAGGTGCCTTCTGTGTCTGATTTCCCCCTCCTTATCTGTTCTATGAGCTCTGGAGCTGAAAAGAAACATAGTGGGAAGTAAGAGAAAGGACGTCACAGCAGTACAGTGCTGGCAGACTTCACAGATGGGATATGCCCCCTGCTTCTGAGTTAAATGCATCTAGCTGTGCAGATGGAACAGGGAATAATATGCCTGAGGTAGACTTTAAGTTTTCATTGTACAAAGAAGTCTGCCATTATGCAAATGTTAAAAAAAAAATTATATATTCAGGTACACTATAAGGCTGGCCGATACATGTTCTTACTATGAGGTGGTCTTGTTTGTTGTCTGTTTTTACAGTGGTACAGATGGGTGAAGAATATTACTACGCCAAAGACTACACTAAGGCCCTGAAGTAAGTTCTAAACCTTTACATTGGATCTTTTGAGTAATAATCAATATAATGGTAGAATACATATTGCTAGCAGATTAAATTCTTCTAAAGTTGGAATGTCTGTTACATTTAGACAGATTTACTAATCCTGTCTAATATTTAAACAATGGTATTTACGCCAGTTTTCTGCGTACAGGGTAATGTTAAATGACTTCCTAAGTATATGTGGCGCATGCCTTGTGAGTAAGAATTCTGACGCATTTTCATTAGGAAATCTGCCCCACATTGCGCCTTGTCTGTTTCTTCATAGTCACCATTATGTGTAAACAGTGTAATTCATAGCTCTTAAAGGGGTTGTCTCGTCTCACCGTTACTAAGGCGAGGTGAGGCACAGTCCCGACCACCTCCCAGCAAGGAAACGGTGCTCACGGTTTCATTATCTCCCATTGCCGTACAAGAGAGCTACGGAAACAATGTCGCACGGCAAGTTGAACTGTTACCCTAACTCAGAAACAGCATAGCTTGGTGTTCTATGCTGAACAATGGGAGCGACTGAAACAGTGAGTGCCGGAGTGCTCTGCTGTTTCCCGACTTGGAGGTGGTCGGGATTGTGTCTCCTCTTGCCTTCGTAATGGCGAAATGAGACAACCGCTTTAATATTTCTCCAATCTGAATAATATGTCAGTAGGAGCTGGTGTATAGTTGTATTCACTTGCTGTATTTAATATCCCAGGTTGCTGGATTATGTCATGTGTGACTACCGCAGTGAGAGGTGGTGGACCCTGCTCACCTCTATACTGAATACAGCTCTAAAATGTGCTTATCTAATGGCACAACTTAAAGATTACATCACCTACTCTCTGGAGCTGCTTGGAAGAGGTATGCGCTCCATTAAAATAATGGTTGTTTTTTTATATTTAGTAATGGTGGGTTAACCATTTTTTTTAAAACTGCAGGTTCAGTCCTAAGGAGGCCACTTGAACATTTCAAAGCTCCTTTGGCTTTATTAAATATGTGGGGCTGTGCACCCTGGTATTAAAGGGGTTGTCCACTGTCTTTAAATTGATGACCTATCATCAGGATAGGTCATTAATATCAGATTGGCAGGGGGTCCAGCACCCTGTCCGATCAGCTGGTTGCAGAGAAAGCAGTGCTCGTACGAGCGCTGCCTTCTCTTCATTGTTTACCTGCTTGCCGATGCAATTGTGGCGAGCAGATGTAATTACAGGAGCGCTATCCCATTCACTTCAATGGGAAGGCTTTGGCTCCAAGTGAATAGAAAAGAGCCATCCCTTTGAAGTGAATGGGATAGTGTTGTTGTAATTACACTGCTCACCGCTGCGGTTGAGACGGCAAGCAAGCGGGTAAATAAAGAAGAGAAGGCAGCGCTCGTACGATCACTGCTTTCTCTTCAAACAGCTGATTCCGGGAGTCTGAACCCGGCCAATCTGATACCTCAGGATAGGTCATCAAACGGACAACCCCTTTAACTGTCGGTAAGCCAGTCTGTTCAAGCAGGTGGAGACTGTCAGTGTTATAAAGTACATGTTCTAATAAGCATATACAGTGAGAGCACCACAAGGATCAGTGTTACCTTCCATATGAATCATTTTCTATAGGGATGGCTGTTCATATCGTAAGAACTAGTTTTAGTATGTATGCTTCTTTCCTGACAAGTGTTCTGATTAACTAAGACCTTGGACCGCTCATTAAACCAGGGCCACATTTTTCCATGTGGCCAGGGGTATTCCCCATCCTATAAAGTGATGTCATATTGTTAGGACATGCCATCAATGTATAATCCTCTGACACCCCCTTCAATCCTAAGAATGAAGGACCCCCATTCAGTACTGCAGTCCCTTCATTCTTAGGACCAGTAGGAGACCCCCAAAGGTTGGACCTTCGCCCAAAGACCATTAATCAATCTCCTAGCAATATGCTAATATGTAAGATTTTAAATATCCCTTTAAAGGGGGTTTTCGTATGATTAATGTGAAAAATGGAAATCCAAGATCCTATAGTATATGATAATCTCTTTCTAACAAAGCTAGATCCGACCCTGTACCTCACATGGATCCAGAGATCTTATTGCTGTACTTACTCTGCTAGATTTACTTCAAGCTGGCAGCTCGGGGGGGGGGGGGGGGGGTGTCCTTTCTCCGGGAGTGTGTCCTTTTGTAGTGCAGCTGGTGATAGCTGAAGGATGGAACTGAGCAGGACAGAGAAATTAGAAAAAGAGCAAACAGCAGGTGGCGCTATACATTTTATTGAATAACTCACTGGCTATACTACATTTTTAAGTACATGCAATTACAAAAGTATTCAGATCCAGGTGCTGGTTTGGAAAATGTAGACTATTTTTCGTGGGGCAACCCCTTTACGTCTATAACTGTTCGGGTTGCAATGTTGTTTTTTCTTTATTCTCCAAACAGCATCAACGTTAAAGGACGATCAGAAGTCCAGAATTGAAAAGAACTTAATTATGGTGTTAATGGTGAGTTGACTGCACTGCAAAAACTGAGCAGAATTTTCTATGTAGACCCAAAAGTGCTAATATTTTATTCCATCATGTGCAGAATGAGAGTCCTGATCCAGAGCCAGACTGTGATGCATCCATGGTGAAACTGGCGCAACGCTTGTGGGCAGACAGGGTGTCCCTGGCGGGCAGTAATATGTTTACCATTGAAGTGCAAGACTTTGTTCCATTTGGTACGTGAGATGGTGCAGACTTCTGTATGCTTTGTGTCATAGGGTACTTGGATGTGTTCTGATCTGAACCTTTCCGTGTTTTTTTTTAAACTTTTGCTGTGCAGTACAATGCAAGGCCAAGTTCCTGGCACCAAGTTTTCATGTCGATACACCGGTGGAGCTGTGCATCTATTTAAAAACGGATTGCCCACATCCTATCCGCTTCTCCAAGCTCTGTGTTGGATTCTGCAACCAGGTGATATATACAAGTTCAGTTACACTGAAGGAGGTTTTTTGTTTGTTTTTTGTTACCAAAAGCCTATATGGTATATCGACGGTGTATTCATGGCGGTGAAGTCATCAGTCTGCATTCTAAAAAGAATGGGGAATATGGAAACTCAAGGGACCAATGCCATAAAATGTGCCATAGAAATTTAAGAAGAGTGAGAACTCGTTGAAGCCGCCACTGTTTGTCCCTCGTAGCTTTCATGAGACGGTAGACAGTTGCCTGGGTCCTTTATGGTGACTTTACTGTGGTAAATGGCAATCCATAGCCTACAGAATGAGGGCAGTGACAATGGACATCATTTCCATACACATGACTTGCTCTGTATATGAGCAATTCATTATGAAATAACACTATGTCCTCATGTTTTAGTACACGCAAGGTGGACGCATGTGAGTTTAGAAACCATTGCATCTAACAGTAAAGGAACATAAAAAGTTTGGTGTCATTAAAGTTGCAGAGAAGAAGAATTGACCAACAAAATGTGAGCAGAGACTAATATTGTGACACATGTGTTGCATTTTTTTGGAAAGGAATACAACCAGTACTGTGTGGTTGAAGAGCAGTACCAGTCCAGCGATATACTGGAGCAGTCAGCACAAGGAACCATGTGCCTGGTGCCTGGAAAAACCAGAAAGTTCACCTTCAAGTTTGTTGCTAAAACGGAAGATGTTGGTAAGAAGATTGAGGTGAGTGAGAGCAGAAGTAGATCTAACTCGGAATTGATAAAATCAATCGTATCCGCACGGAATTTAGGACAAAACAATAAGGGTTCTTTTCTCCACTGTGCAGATAACATCCGTAGATCTAATCCTGGGCAGTGAGACAGGCCGCTGTGTCATTCTGAACTGGAGGGGTGGTGGAGGAGATGCTGCCTCAGCTCAGGAAGCCATCCAGGCCGCTCGCTCCTTTAAACGCAGGCCTAAGCTACCTGATACTGAAGTGCACTGGGATAGCATCATAATCCAAGCCAACACCATGTAAGTGATAAGCATCATGGAATATCTCATTCTCTTACTTCACCAGCTCAAGCTTCAAATGAATATGTTTTTGATTTGCAGGGTTATTTCCAGAGTACCTAAAGTCTCCATGCAACTGCGCCATGAGCCGCCAGCGCTAAATAATGAGATGTACTGCTTGATGATTACCATACAGTCTCAGGAGGACACGGTCATCAAGGATGTGAAGCTCACTGCAGGACTCAAACCAGGTATTCAGCTTTTGGGGGATGAGCTTTCTGGATATGAGTCAGTTCTTGTGTTCTACTTCCTGTACTGGCTCTCGGCTTTCCGCCTCTGTTTGGACTTTTAGCACAGCAGACAGCCTTGCTTGACTTTCTCAGTCAGACCATTCACTGTGACCAGAGAGAGTAATTTATAGCTTCATACATTACACTGATAAGTGCAATGCTCTTCTTAGATACCTTTATCTAGTCCCATCGATAAAACAATAGAGCTAACCTACTGTTATCCTACTTCTACAAATCTACCATTATACCAACAGATAACATGTTTTCCCTCACAGCAGCAGTAAAATAAACAATAGGCTATCTATCTAGGAGTTTTCTCTCTCTCTTCTAACTTCTACAGAAGGACAATATTTAGTTTCATTTTCAGATAAATAGTACCAACGAAACGTAAAAGGAAAGTGTTCACTGTGTTTGAGTTAACAAATTATGACATTCTGATGGAAGTGTCCCTTTAAAGCAGACCTTTCATGTTGTTTTTTTTTAAATTCTAGATAAATACCTTTTACTTGCGGGGTACCCCTTGCTGAGGCTGCCACCCTGCCTGTTTTTTTTTTTTTTAATATGGCTCCTACGCCCCGCTATGCCCCCCTGTAGTTTTCCCGCTCAGTATGTTAATACTGAGCATCGGTACAGGGATCCAATCACATCGGAGAGCGGCACAGCCAGGGAGAAGTAGACGCCGTTGAGAAACCCTGGCGTCTGCTCCTCCCTGTACCGGGGATTTGGTTGGTACCCCGCAAGTAAAGGTATTTATCTAGAATAAAATAAAAACATGAAAGGTCCGCTTTAAATTTTTTTTTAAATCACAAAAAAGGATAAAAAAACAAAGATAAAAACATTCTGCACAATATGATAAATAAATATGCGGATGTCCATGGCTACGTTTCTGAAAAAAAATCACTGAAAAAAATAATACACTAACACAATGGATGCAAGCATTACATATAGACTAAGCCCTCATTCTGATATAATAAAATCTGAGACTCTCAGCCTATATATTTTGATCAAAACACATCTGTGCCCACCTACCTCCGCCAAGGTGGTCTCAGTCAGGCAGGTCCTACGCTAAACCTATCTATGCCGTATGGGCATCTATATTCAGCACATATAGTATGCTGCTCCAAGTCACCTCTATGTGTACCAAGCAACCAGTGGGAGGAGGAGCACGCACACCTATATGTACCACTTAATCAAGGCGGTCTGTTTGGTACGAAAGGCAAAAGTGCACAAGAACGCTACTCCCAGGATAAAAATAGGAGCGCATTCACACTTGAAGGTGTCCCTTTTAAATGTGACAACTGTGCCTTTCCCACTCCTTGTCCTTTTAAATGTTGCCTTCTTATGTGCCACATGAAAGACAATATGTGGTTTCACCATTTCTAGAGAAATTCAAAAGAAAAAACCTTCAAACTTAATTTTGCATCAGTTTTTTTTTTCACATTAATCTTATTATCTCCTTGGTGACAGACTACAATCTGACGCATTTTTCCATTACAGTGAATGCTGACAGATGGTAGCTTGTAGTCTGTTGCCAAGGAGACGGCCTTGTAGGGATTTTTTATGTATTTTATTTTTTTACTTGCCATAGAACAAGACAAGGGCATTTTAACACTTTCAATGACAAGGTAGTGCTCACAGTTTTAACATGCATATTCTTAATTATAAAATGGAAAAAAAAAAAATCCCGTTAAAGGGGTTACCCCATCATAATGATCGCTGTTAATGATTTGACAGTTATCATTTTTGTAAATATATTTTATTAACAAATTCTCACCGCTTAGGATAAAATTCATCCCCACTTACCTCATTGTTGTCTTTCGGTCTCCCCTGGTTACGGCAACCGCTCTTGCGCAGAAGACTCCTTCTTTTCTCCGGGCCGCTCGCTGTCCTGAAAACTCTGCCGCGCATGCGGAATGGTGACTTCTTCCTAGCCAGAATAGTACAGAGCCGCGTCTACTACACTATTCTACACAGTTTTTTTTATTTATTGATTTATTTTATTTGCCGTATACTGACGTATACCAGCCAGCTGTCAGAAGGATGCACTTTTGGCCTCCATCTGACTAATGGAACCCCATAGACGTAGGAGGTTTCCTGACTTACACGCGTAAACGTAGGGGGAAAACGTGATGTGAACCCAGCCTAATCCAGTTTTTTTCGGCTTTGAAAGAAACCCCCTAAACTCCACTGTGTAGACTTGGCAGTAGAAGTGCATCTGTTGCTTAGATGTCATTGATGGTAGTCCTAATGTTAAATAGGACTTTAGTCCTGGCTAGAGCGGCATCATTACTGTCCCTTTCATCACCTTATCTGACGCCATAGTGTGTATTGTGCGGTAACCCAGGAAAACAATGTCTCTGACAGGGCAAGACGCCAACCTCACACAGAAGACTCTGGTCGCGCTTCAGGGAACAGAAATGTGTGATGACTCAAGCCCGGCGCTTCTCACCGACATCCCCATAGGAAAGCTGCAGCCTGGAGAAAAGGTGCCTGCCTGATGAATAGTGAGCCAGAAAATGGTCATCTACTAAACCCGCAGAAAGCAAATACACGCTCACCTGCTCTATATACTGGTGTAATACCGCAGCCATATCTTTATACTGATGGTTGCTGTGTACAGTACAAACGTTGTTATACATGGCTTTGTTATTGGTGTGTATTTTATAGCATGCATTCCAGAAATGTATAAAAGGCACCTGAAAGGGAGCTTTATTATTACACTGCCAGCTCTTCTGCAATCACGTATATGATGTATATTAGATAAAAGTGGCAGTGAAATCTGCATTACTTTACATAGATTTCATTATTTTCTCATTACATCTATACAGTTACGTGTATACTGTATGTCTACATTACTGAGATTCTCTGATGTGACCACTAGGTGGTGCTGTTTTGCACATAGCCATTGGTTTTTGCCGACTATCCCTATGGGAGCCTTCATTCTTAGGCCCCATTCACACGTCTGCAAAAGAGTCCGCACCTGTTTCGCAATTTCGCGGAACGGGTGCGGACCCATTCATTCTCTATGGGCCCGGACGTGAAGCAGAGAGCACACTGTGCTTTCCGCATTTGCGGAGCGCGGCCCCGAACTTCCGGTCCGCAGCTCCGCAAAAGATAGAACATGTCCTATTCTTGTCCGCAGCTGCATTTCTATAGGGGGTGCCAGCCGGGTGTGTTGCGGATCCGCAATTTGCGGGTCCGCAACACACCACAGACGTGTGAATGGACCCTTAGTAATGATAATTGCTGTCATATATATTGTTTTCTCCGTTTAGCAATAAAACCAAACTACTTACCTTTGAAATATACGCTGCTGTATTTTATATTACCGTGTACTAACTGTTGCGTTTTGCTATCTGTGTAGCGGGATATGCCCTTGTACATCCGTTGCAGCACTGTTGGATCGCGGGTATTCCTGGTTTATGTTTCATACCTGATAGATACCTCTGTGGATGGCAAAGAGGTTGTCTGCAGATGTCACAGGGTAAGCGGATATTCTCGTGCCATGGGATGGAGGTGTCTCGCATGATCAGCTTGTATATTTATGACCTGTAGATATTCGGGGGGATTGTGTCATGGGGGTAACATCAGAAGTCAAAAAGTGTTATTTTACTGAAACAGCAGTAGATGTGGTTGCAAAATCTACAGTAAACAGAACTGAACATTTCCGAGGATACATATGATATGAGGGCAGACTAGGTGGATTGACTCTTCCTTTCCCTTCCAGGATGAGACTGTAACCATTGAGACGGTGTATCCCTTTGACGTAGCTGTGAAGTTTGTCTCTATAAAGGTCAGCATTACATCTAGAAAGATCTAAAAAGATCATAAAAACCTTTTTTGCTGGATGTCCAGCTTATAGCAGTGATGTAAACCCGTTCTATGCTCTTGTCTGATGGGAAGTTTGTGCCCTGACAGTTTGAACATTTAGACCGCGTCTACACCGACATCCCATTTTTGTTAATGACGGATATTCTAAGCGCCTCTCCGTGGGCTCTCACCATCTTATCCAGTCAACTGCAGCTCTCGTCATTCGTGTCCCCTGTGGATCAGCTGGAGTCACACGTGGAGAATGGTGAGTTAGTGGTGACCACTCCTTTATAGATGTCCTATTAGTGTTTTGAAGGGTTGACTCTATGGGGCAGAGCAGAGAAAGGCTACATGCACACCACAATGAAAGGCTATTAAAAACGGACACACCTTCAGTTTTTCATGGCCATTTTTTAACCATTTGTGCATCCATTTTCAGGCTGATGGTCCGGTTTTAATGTCCATTTTGCATCCGTTTTTAATGGCTGCTAAAAATGGCCATGAAAAACAAATGAATTTCATTGGCTTTTTTTTTTTTTTTTTTTATAAAGAACTCACCCCCCTGCAGTGCCCTCAGTACACATAGTGGCCCCAGATATGTTTTTGTTTTAGCAAATAAAAGAAAAACCTCATCCCTTTCACGCGCAGAGGCAGTTGCTCCTCTCTCCATTGAAAGGGACCCGCCGAAGGACCTGCGCTCAGCTCGATGATGTCACGTGCGCTCCCAGCATTAGCTCGTGGTGACGTCATCACTCTGAGTGCAGGTCCTTTTCAATGAAGAGAGGAACGACTGCCTTTGCATGTGAATGAGGCGAGTATTTTTTTTTACCCCTAAAAGGCCATATTGTCCTTGTGAACCCGTTTTTTAACGGCATAGACTGTCAATGGTGCTAAAAATGGCAGTGTGACAGCTCATGTAGCCAAACACCCCATCTTTCACTGTGAGAAGCCTAGGGTGTCTGATGCTGCGGTGGAGACAGACAGGAAAAAAGCATTGTTCCTTTGATGATCATAACCACTGCAGAGACCCCCCTCCTCCCAATCAGCAATGGTCTAATAACCACCTAACGGTTATTTCCCAGCAGGGACAACAGGGGAAGGGGGGCTGCTTTAGCTGCTCATATCTCTGGATTGGTAGCAGATAGAGATATGGCAGTGCAAGCTTTCATACAAGACCAGAAATCACGGAATTAGCACAGCATCAGCAGGCAATATCACAATTAGAAATTGAGTCGGGAGTGAACTTGGTAAAATCTGCATTCACTGGCATCCCGATTTCTAACAGGGATAGCTTCAGATGTAGTGAAGATAATGCTATGTTTCTGGTATTCTGATCAGTGCAGAGATGTAAGCAGCTAAAGCAGCCCCCCCCCCCCCATCCAATTGCTGCTGGAGCACTCAGGCAGAGCCGTAAGCAAGTTAATGGGGTTGTCCTGTAGTTCAATATTGACGCCCGACGCCCTCCCCCCCCCACTGCTCAGCAGTTTGAAGAGGCAGCGGCACTTCGGTGAGTGTGACTGATGAAACAACTGCTTGACGGGGGTGCTGGGAGTCGGAACCCTACTGATCAGATCTCAGTGACCTATCCTGAGGACAGGCCATCAATATCGAAATTAAATGAAAAAACTCTGGCCATTCTATTTAAAGTGACTATGATTCAAGGCATTAGATCTAACCTGAGTGAAACATGCGTGACATCATGATACCTGATATTATGAAATAAAGTGATGCACATGAATATAATATGTTTGTCTTGTGTGGATACCAGTTGTGTTACAGACTGGAGAGAGCGCCAGTGAATGCTTCTGTCTTCACTGTCCACCTATAGCCAATCCTCAAACCGGTGTGGCCACTGGCAGCTATATTATTTCCTGGAAGAGGTAAGGGAAGGTCCTTAGAGAAGCATAACCTAGTACTTGTTAAGAATAGTACATATTGAAATGTAGCTACAAATTGAATTGAAGGTTTTTTCTGAGATTTTTGAACAGATGACCTATCCTCTGGATAGGTCATCAGTATCTCATTGGTGGGGGTCCAACACCCAGGACACCCACCAACCAGCTGTTTGAGAAGGCACTCTTGTCTAGGTCATATGATGTCAAGTTCATGTCACATGGCCTAGGCGCAGCTCAGCCCTATTGAAGTGAATGCGACTGAGCTGCGATACCAAGCACAGCCACTATACAATGTACGGCGCTGTGCTTGGTGAGCTGAGAGAAGGCTGCCCCGCTACTGCTGGTGCCTTCTCAAACAGCTGATCAGCAGGGGTCCTTGGTGTCGGACCCCCACTGATCAAATGCTGGTAACCTATCCAGGGGATAGGTCATCAGTTTAAAAGTTTAGAAAAACACCTTTTAAATTCTCCTATCTAATCAACTAGTTCCAGGTGTACTACGCAGCACTGCATTCAAACACATGCATATGGTTTGCCATTCCACTGTGCAGTCCTCAATCACTGTAGAATCATTCTTCCATTTATGTCATGGGCTCTCTACTTCATTCTTACAGAATGGGGGGAAATGTATTAAGGCTGTCATTTCATATCTCCGGCCTTATCAGAAGTGCTTTCGAGTATGGCTTTTGTAAAAAGTTACGACTTTTGTACACCAAAAATTTGCATACAGTCAAACCCTATTACAAGTGAATGGATTCCATCACGCATTAAATCTGGCCCAGCAGTCTTTAATAAATGAAAGCCACAACAGTGTCTTACTACTTCCTTATTTCCTAGTGATTATGCAGCACCGACATATTCCACAGCTTTGTTCTCATATTGTGATCACTCGTGTTAGCCCTTCACCTAGTGCGGGTCACGGTGTCATCTCTTAGGAAGCCATTTACTTATACCGGAGTAGGAAGAAACACGAGTATGGGCTGCAGTTATTTCTATGTAGTTGTACCATTTCTCTTTTATTATCGGGCTTAAGGAGTTTTCCAAGACTTTTTAACTGATGCTCTATCCTCAGGATAGGTCATCCATATCTGATTGGTGGAGTCTGACACCCGGGACCCCCACGGATCACCTGTAAGTGCCGCAACCTTCTTGCAGCTCGCCAAGCACAACGTCGTACATTGTATGGCGGCTGTGCTTGGTATCGCAGCTCAGGCCCGAGATCGGATACTGATGACTTATCCATGTAAAAAATCTGGAAAACCCTATTGATCTTCTGTCTACATTATATATTTTTTATCAAATTTTTTTTTTAAGGAGCTCAGCTACAGAAAATGTACCCGTTGTGAAGACAGTGGTTACGTTACCCCATGTTATGGTCGAGAGTATTCCACTTCACATACGAGCAGGTAAGTCATTACTAAGTCAAGCTGTTCAGAGATATGGATATTTCTCATAGGGCTGAATAAACAGGCCATTGAACTTTGAAGCATAGGGTCATCTCAACGTTTTACAGGACATTCAAACTGTATTTGCAGAGAATTTGGCATTATATCTAGGGAGGGCTTCCCAACATACAATTGACATGCCTCTGGTGTATACCAATGTATAGGCATACATCACCCATCGACTCCCATATTATAAGCCTACAGTATTCCCTATGGCACGGGTGCCAGAGGCGGCACTCAGAGCCCTCTCTGTGGGCACCCACATCCTGGAAAAAGTCTATGGTGTACAAATATGCCTTAGACTTTTTCTACCATTCATCAGGGTGCGCTATGGACGGCACAGGCAGCGAACTGAATGTATTATAGCTAAATGATAAAGTACATGGAAGATATACTATAGTGGGGTGTAGTATTAAGGGTAAATTGCTGCGTGGGCACTTTGCAATCAATAAGTGGGTTTTGGGTTGCAGTTTGGGCACTCGGTCTGTAAAGGTTCGCCATTACTAATGCCCTATATGGTATACATTTTGTACTGGATGACTCTTTTGTTTGTATGTAGCAAAAAGCAGTATACCAACTTACCTCAGCTTAATGGAGAGCAAAAGGATACTCTTTTGACCTAGATAAATGGGGACAAACAATTAAGATATACAGTGGTGCTTGAAAGTTTGTGAACCCTTCAGAATTTTCTATATCTCTCCATAAAGTCCCAAAGGTGAATAAAGATAACTAAAAAAAAATGAGTCAAAAATATTAGATCTGGTCATTTATTTATTGAAGAAAATGATAATGATCCAATATCACGTCTATGTGTGGTGCAATTCAACTCGGGGTTTTCAATCAATGGGATGATATTCAGGTGTGAGGGGTCGGCCTGTTTATTTAAAGAACAGGGATCTATCAAAGTCTGATCTTCACAACACTTTTGTGGAAATGTATCATGGCACGAATGAAGGAGATTTCTGAGGACCGAATATTGGATCATTTTTCTTAACCCCTCACCCCGGGCCTGTTTTCATCCTTCTGCCCGGGCCATTTTTTGCAAATCTGACATGTGTCACTTTGTGGTAATAGCTTTGGAACACCTTTATTTATCCAAGCCATTCTGAGAGTGTGTTTTCTCATCACACATTGTACTTCAGGATAGTCATAAACCTGAGCCAATATATTTCACCTTTATTTGTGAAAAATTCCCAAATTTTCAAATTTCATTTTCTCTACTTTTATAATAGAAAGTGATACCTAATATAATAATTATTACTTTACATTTCCCATATATCTACTTCATGTTTGGATCATTTTGAAAATGACATTTTATTTTTTGGGGATGTTTAGAAGTTTGGAATCAAATCTTGTAATTTTTCAGAAAATTTCCAAAACCCACTTTAACCGCCTCCGGACCGCCTAACGCAAGATCGCGGTCCGGAGGCGGTTGTCTCGGGCAGAGTGACGCATCCATGCGTCATCTCGCTAGACGCGAGTTTTTCTGTGAACGCGCGCTAACAGGCGCGCGCGTTCACAGGATCGGAAGGTAAGCGAGTGGATCTACAGCCTGCCAGCGGCGATCGTTTGCTGGCAGGCTGTAGATGCGATTTTTTTTAACCCCTAACAGGTATATTAGACGCTGTTTTGATAACAGCGTCTAATATACCTGCTACCTGGTCCTCTGGTGGTCCCTTTTGCGTGGATCGACCACCAGAGGACACAGGTAGCTCTGCAAAGTAGCACCAAAGACCACTACACTACACTACACCCCCTACCTGTCACTTATTAACCCCTGATCACCCCATATAGACTCCCTGATCACCCCCCTGTCATTGATCACCCCCCTGTAAGGCTCCATTCAGATGTCCGTATGTGTTTTACGGATCCACGCATTCGTGGATCGGATCCGCAAAACACACATGGACGTCTGAATGGAGCCTTACAGGGGGGTGATCAATAACAGGGGGGTGATCACCCCATATAGACTCCCTGATCACCCCCTGTCATTGATCACCACCCTGTAAGGCTCCATTCAGACGCCCGTATGTGTTTTACGGATCCACGCATCGGATCCGCAAAACACATACGGACGTCTGAATGGAGCCTTACAGGGGGGTGATTAGGGAGTCTATATGGGATGATCACCCCCCTGTAAGGCTCCATTCAGACATTTTTTGGGCACAAGTTAGCAGAAATTGATTATTTTTTTTATTTTTCTTACAAAGTCTCATATTCCACTAACTTGTGTCAAAAAATAAAATCTCACATGAACTCACCATACCCCTCACGGAATCCAAATGCGTAACATTTTTTAGACATTTATATTCCAGACTTCTTCTCACGCTTTAGGGCCCCTAAAATGCCAGGGCAGTATAAATACCCCACATGTGACCCCATTTCGGAAAGAAGACACCCCAAGGTATTCCGTGAGGGGCATATTGAGTCCATGAAAGATTGAAATTTTTGTCCCAAGTTAGCGGAAAGGGAGACTTTGTGAGAAAAAACAAAAAAAAAATCAATTTCCGCTAACTTGTGCCAAAAAAAAAAAATTCTATGAACTCGCCTTTTTCCTCATTGAATACCTTGGAGTGTCTTCTTTCCAAAATTGGGTCACATGTGGGGTATTTATACCGCCCTGGCATTTTAGGGGCCCTAAAGAATGAGAAGAAGTCTGGGATCCAAATGTCTAAAAATGCCCTCCTAAAAGGAATTTGGGCCCCTTTGTGCATCTAGGCTGCAAAAAAGTGTCACACATGTGGTATCGCCGTACTCAGGAGAAGTTAAGGAATGTGTTTTGGGGTGTCATTTTACATATACCCATGCTGGGTGAGATAAATATCTTGGTCAAATGCCAACTTTGTATAAAAAAAATGGGAAAAGTTGTCTTTTGCCGAGATATTTCTCTCACCCAGCATGGGTATATGTAAAATGACACCCCAAAACACATTGCCCTACTTCTTCTGAGTATGGCGATACCACATGTGTGACACTTTTTTGCATCCAGATTTTGATTTCAAACTACTTCGCATGCATTTGGGCCCCTAAAATGCCAGGGCAGTATATCTACCCCACAAGTGACCCCATTCTGGAAAGAAGACACCCCAAGGTATTCCGTGAGGGGCATGGCGAGTTCCTAGAATTTTGTATTTTTTGTCACAAGTTAGCGGAAAATGATGATGATTTTTTTTTTTTTTCTTACAAAGTCTCATATTCCACTAACTTGTGACAAAAAATAAAAATGTCCATGAGCTCACTATGCCCATCAGCGAATACCTTAGAGTGTCTACTTTCCGAAATGGGGTCATTTGTGGGGGGTTTCTACAGTCTGGGCATTGTAGAACCTCAGGAAACATGACAGGTGCTCAGAAAGTCAGAGCTGCTTCAAAAAGCGGAAATTTCACATTTTTGTACCATAGTTCGTAAACGCTATAACTTTTACCCAAACCATTCTTTTTTTTACCCAAAGATTTTTTTATTTTTTATTAAAGACATGTAGAACAATAAATTTAGAGAAAAATGTATATATGGATGTCGTTTTTTACAAAAAAATTACAACTGAAAGTGAAAAATGTCTTTTTTTTTTTTTTTTTGCAAAAATTTAGTTAAATTTTGATTAATAACAAAAAAAGTAAAAATATCAGCAGCAATGAAATACCACCAAATGAAAGCTCTATTAGTGAGAAGAAAAGGAGGTAAAATTTATTTGGGTGGTAAGTTGCATGACCGAGCAATAAACGGTGAAAGTAGTGTAGTGCAGAATTGTAAAAAGTGGTCTGGTCATTAAGGGTGTTTAAGCTAGGGGGGGCTGAAGTGGTTAATGGTGGGCTCATCTCCAGTAGTAACAGAGTGCTCCAACTCTAAGTTTAACTGGTACTTCACAGGATGGGGCGTTTTCCTGTATAACCTTTTTCCCTGCTGATTGTAAGGCCTCCATTTTGGGGGCCAAGTGGACCTTTTTTAGAGCCTTCAGAAGGATTTGACATGAGCTCCCCTACTGGGTGTACAGGGGTGTCAACCGCTAGTGTCGGCCGGGGCACAGAGGAGGAGCAAGCATATTTTACTCAGACGGGCCGCGGCCCGCACCTCCGATGCGGCCCCATCTTGTTTCGGGGTTGCCAGAGGCCCGACGTCTCTCTGGTCCCTCTCCTTCTTCCCGATGCAAGTCATTCCAGCACAAGGGGGAACCCCACAGCTCGGGGAAGCTGGCCAGGGTCTGTAAAAGCGGTAAGTAGCGCTGCAGACTAAGGATGTTGGAGGATTACAGGAAGGGAGCCTCTCAGTGCTGTCCTCTCACATGCCTGACCAAGCCACGCCTCTATTTTGGCAGTTTTTAATGCAGTTTTTTTTAGCCAAAGCCAAGAGAAATAGGTAAAAGTCCTTATCTTTGTGAATCCATTTCTGGATTAAAAATCTACATAAAAAACCGCATGTGTGAATCAGAGTAATAGAAAAAAAAACATACGACACATAAAGACTCATGGTAGAAATGCACGTGTAGTTGATATACTGTATATTACAGTGCTTAGCCTTCTGATACTGGTTTATCATGGGGGACAATAGTAGGAAAAAAACAAACCCCCCTCTGTCAGAAATAAAATGGATACATATAAAGTCATTTACTAATTGGCTGAACACATGGTATATATTTTATGAGTTCACCATTACAGCTGTCTTCCTCATTTTACCTTGTGCAGATCTGCCATCGTTTGGAAGGGTAAGGGAATCTCTGCCAGTCAAGTATCATCTACAGAATAAGACCAATTTGGTCCAGGACATCGAAATTGCAGTGGAGCCAAGTGACGCATTTATGTTCTCTGGACTCAAACAGGTAGGTCTTGTATATGACACCCGCTTGTTTTAATGCACACTTTATTTGACTCTCCTGCTCATGGGGCGGCAAGTTTAGAGCTCACCTGGCATTATGAAACATTCTCACTCTCCCTTCAATCAGTCCCTTAAAGGCGTTGTCTCATCTAAAACATTGGTAGTATATCACTAGGACATGCCAGAAATGTCCGATAGGTGTGGGTCCAACCTCTGGGACCCGCTTCTATCTCCAAAACGGGACCCCTGAAGTGAGAGGAGAGCGGCTGCGAATGGGCAGCTGCTTTCCATTCATTTCTATGGGACTGCCAAAAATAGCCGAACACTGGTTTGACTTTCTATGGCAGTCGAAGTAAATGGGGCAGTGGCCATGCTTGCACGCTGCGCTCTCCATTCATTTCTATGGGACTTCCAAAAATAGCCGAGCACAGAGGTGGGAGCTGCCCTTAGCTTACTTTGATGGCATATGTTAATAATGTGTCATCAAGACCTGAGATGATAGTACCCCTTTAATGTTCTTATGTCTCCTCATCCCTCCCTCTCTTACTCTGATGGGGCTGTGTATGCTGTGATTTCTGGAAGCAGGTACAGCTCAGAAGTCTCCTTTGACTTATGTAATAAGTCACGTGAGAACAGTACTAACCCACTGTGACCAGGAGCAGGTTAGCAAGAAGCAAGCATGGAAAATGTGACTATAGTATCGGACTACACACAGGGTTTTCTTATAGTCTGTAACCATGGAACAGCTGGTGCATCAAACTGGTATACATAGCTATTTCTGTAATATATTGTTTTCAATTACCTTTGTTTTTTTTTGTTTTTTTTCTTAAAGGGTTACTCTCACCATATAGGTAGGTAAAATGTATGTCATTAGTGGGGTTTTCGACCACTGGGACCATCACCTTTCATGACCACTGTGTCCCAAAGTGAAGTGAATGGAGCGACAGTCCATTAATTTTCTATGGGACTGCCAGGGATAGCGGAGTACAATACTTAGGTACCTCCGGCAGTCTCATAGAGAATGAATGAAGTGACATTGTACATGCTTGACCTTCACTTCAGGGACTCGGGACCCCATTCTTGTGATCAGTGGCGGTCCCCTTCAGGTTCCATCCCCCACTAATCACATATTTATCAGCTGTGCTGCAGATAGGGTATAGTGGGACAACCCCTTTAAATTATTTTCTTATATTGTAGATCCGATTACAAATCCTACCTGGTAATGAGCAAGAGATGCTGTATAACTTTTACCCATTGATGGCTGGATACCAACAACTTCCATCTCTCAATATCAATGTGTTGAGATTTCCAAATTTCACTAGCCACATGCTAAAGCGTTTCTTGCCAACTCATAAATTTGTGAAGGTGAGTTCATTTATTTTATATTCCATGTCATACATATGACCACCCATAGCGGTCTTGTACTGGTCTCCTAGCTGGTATTTCAGTGTTCCCAGTAGTATCTATATTTTTGTCATACTGTGTGGAGCCAACTTTCATTATGTAGATTTTCATTAGATATCTGGCTTGGCTATTTTCCCTTGTCAAATCCTAAGGTTTGTTGAAGAGTCAAATCTTGACTCGTAGGGAGCCCCTTTAATAGGTGGCGCTGGCGAGATTGTTCTTTTCTTGGGAGATACCTCTTTGCATGTTCGTTTCCCATGGAGCATTTCTAATAAGTCTCCATACCCTGGAGTACTTCCAGTAAGTCTCCATATAGGGCTAGTCTCTTTAAGGATATTCAACACCCTGCTGAAGCCGATTTCAAGGCGTTACGCTGAGCCATCCAGAATCCTACGTGTACTGATAAGCGGCAAGCACCCCGAAACAACTGTATTTGGATAGATATCTGGCTTGGCTATATTCCCATGTCTAATCCCAAGGTTTGTTGGAAAGTCTGATCTTAAATCAGGGGGCCACTTTCAATAGGTGGCGATGGCGAGATGGTTCTCTTTCTTGGGAGATGCCTCTTTACATAGTAGTTTTCAATAAAAGTAATTTAAAATAATAAAATTATCTAAATAATGTTACCTAGATCTCTAAAGTGATCTAAATAATTTATCCGTGCTGAATGTAATTTAGCCTCTGTGCAGTTTATTGGTTTCCTTTGCAACCCTGCTGGTAGAACCAGTTCTGGAGTCATACCTAAGAATGGAATGGTTTCTCTTTTTCAAAATTTTGGTGCCAAATCCTTGAAAAATATTGTTCCGCCAGTTCCTCAGTATTGTGTTGCTGGGAATCTGTAGCCCACAAATCCAGTGTTTAGCATGTGAGCAGTTCCTGTAATATATCACTGCACCAATTGGCAATATTGCTTTGTCTTTCAGCCACAAGGACGTCACGTAGATGATGACTCAATTGAAGCCGCGTGAGAAGGAGAATCCCTGTGCATTGGTCTTTATCTGCTCAGTCCATATATGAAGTCTGTTCTTGGCTCAATATATTTTTAACATCCTAAAACCAAACATGTTTTTGAGTGTTAACATATTTAGGAGGATATAGTGGGAGATTTATCGAGGGCCTAGGTTTTATTAATACATTCCAGTTCAGGCCAATATTCTTCTAAGTGCAAGCATGTCTGTAATGCAAGGCAGTACATCACTAGGTTGTGAGTATCTGCACAAAGCTTTAAAGGGTAACTGGTCATATTTTTTTTATTTGCTAGTTTATTAGAGCTAGGCATGTATACCATGTAGTCTGTCAATGATTGTCAAAAGATCTGTAATTACCTTATAATAACAGCTTTCATTAATGTCCTCTGTCCCTTTCCACTGCTCCTTTAAAAGACCGTTGCTATGGCTTGTCTGTCTTTGGCTAAAAAGACGGAGGAGCGGTCCTTCACACTGCATGCCTGCATTAGGTTTCAGAGTGAGGAGGCGTGTCTCTCAGTAATCCCATCTGATTGGATGGCAGAGAGCTGCTGGCTACAGCAAGTGTGTATGGGAAGTGAGGAAAAGCAGTTTTGGCCTCAGAGAACTGGCAGAGGAGCCATCTTGAGAAGATCCTCATTGTGTAAATGTTTGAAAAGCTGTAACTAAGGGAAAAACTCAAGGAAAACAGTGGTATGTGAAGAAACTAAAGATTGCTTTATGCATAATGCTGCTGCAACAGTAACTAAAATTGTAACTAAACTAATGCTAAAATTGATATTTTGATGAAAACATGACAGTTACCCTTTAAAGTCTATGGGACAGCCCTGGAGTAATTAAAACCTTGTCTCTCTTGTTATATCTAACATCAGTATATTGTATATGCACACACTAACATAAAGACTATAACATGTACATAGCTAAATTTAAAAGGCAGACTCTCTGAACCCCGACATCACATATTTCCATGCCACGTTGGCCAGTCTAAGAAAAATAGTTGGCTCTGACAAAGTCGGAGCCTTCTACATGAACCATTTTAGTAGATGTGATGTAGAGAATCTTACCTTTTGTTGATTTAATGCCCACATATTTGGATGAAATGACAACTTGTACTACGCTAATCCAGTATACTTTAACAGCCTGAAAACGCTGAAATTTGCAGACAAGGTGCAACCTGTGGCTCAGGAGCAGGAAAAGTCATGAAATTCCCTTTGCAGGAATAACATTGAGATGAAAAGTTAAAGCACACAACCCGACCCTCACTGATCTGAGTCACCAGTTTGGGAACTGTAATGTGCCCTTCAAATCTCTAATCCCATATGAGCTGTACATCTGTGGACATCCTCACCCTTTCTACAATGATCATTTACATTCATAACATCAGATCTGCTCCATTGGGTTGGATTTCAGATTTGGTTTAATATGTCGTCCATTGTAAATCTTATGTAAATAAAGAACCATGAGTGATTCAATAATGCTTGTCTGATTTACTATTGGAATAAAATACTGATATGCGCATGTAAACTCCTAAAGGAGTCTAATCTGACATCCAGTGTGGAGAGATGCAACTGTGTGCTGGACGATGCAGTTGCTAAGGCAACCATCTAACACGTAAAGAGTATCGCACAATCCTCTTATTCTAATTAGTAGGACCTGTGCACAATGCTGGGTGTCGGACAGTGGAATCACGTTAGAAGGGTTTCCAGGATTTTTATATTGATGGCCTATCCTCAGTGTAGGCCATCAATATCTGATCGGTAGGGGTCCAAAATCCCATGCCCTGACTGATCAGCTGTTCCCAGGTAGCTCAACACCAGAAATAGACGCTGGAAGTACACATCTCCAACCATTGTGTAATGGCCGGTCAGTGCTCCTACTTCCCGCACGGTCACCACCCTTTAAATTCAGTGGCCCTTGTATAATGCTTTCTCCAGATTGCAAGGGCTTCTGACATTTTATATTTAAACAATGTTTATTAAACATTTTAACATTTGATCACAATGCAAACAAGAATTCTTCATAAGAGGCATAAAGTATCCAAGCGCTTGAGTACCTACGAAAGTTGCACAAGTCATAAAGTATCAATAGCGCAACATATGTGCCTACAAAATCGTCTAAACATAGAAAGTAGTGTAGTAAAAAATAAGGGGGAGGAGAAGGAAAAGAAGGGGAAAATTAAAAAGTTTAATAGGATTGCTGAACATGGCGGGACAAATCGAAGCAGTTTAGGGACAATCCACTAAGGAGTCATGTTGTAATTAAAGTGGTTCTCCAGGAATAGAAAAAAAATTAAAATACTTAAATATTATTTTATAATAAATATATTCACAAGTAGCTTTCATTACTTAGACTGGCTTGTTTTGTCTAGGGAGCAATCTTTAGGATAAATAAAATGGCCACCATCTTATCAGTACATACAAAACCTGTCATAATCAAACAGGAGGACAAGTTACTTCACGAAAATGAGCCATAGTGCTGCCTCATCCTCCTCTCAGGAATCATGATCCTGAATACAGGTAAATCTCTCTTGGAATAGAGATGATGAGGAGACATGAGTGAAGGGCGAGGTGTGGCTAATGAGCAGCAACACTTGTATGCAGTATTCATTACCACAGACCCACATTACCACATTCTGCCCTGTCCGTCCTCTCTGTACTTCATGTTTCCTCATGAATAGAGTTGAGCGAACACCTGGATGTTCGGGTTCGAGAAGTTCGGCCGAACATCCCGGAAATGTTCGGGTTCGGGATCCGAACCCGATCCGAACTTCGTCCCGAACCCGAACCCCATTGAAGTCAATGGGGACCCGAACTTTTCGGCACTAAAAAGGCTGTAAAACAGCCCAGGAAAGAGCTAGAGGGCTGCAAAAGGCAGCAACATGTAGGTAAATCCCCTGCAAACAAATGTGGATAGGGAAATGAATTAAAATAAAAATTAAATAAATAAAAATTAACCAAAATCAATTGGAGAGAGGTTCCATAGCAGAGAATCTGGCTTCCCGTCACCCACCACTGGAACAGTCCATTCTCAGATATTTAGGCCCCGGCACCCAGGCAGAGGAGAGAGGTCCCGTAACAGAGAATCTGTCTTCATGTCAGCAGAGAATTAGTCTGCATGTCATAGCAGAGAATGAGGCTTCACGTCAGCCACCACTGCAACAGTCCATTGGCATATATTTAGGCCCAGCACCCAGGCAGAGGAGGGAGGTCCCGTAACAGAGAATCTGTCTTCATGTCAGCAGAGAATTAGTCTGCATGTCATAGCAGAGAATGAGGCTTCACGTCAGCCACCACTGCAACAGTCCATTGGCATATATTTAGGCCCAGCACACACACAGGCAGAGGAGAGAGGTCCCGTAACAGAGAATCTGGCTTCATGTCAGCAGAGAATCAGTCTGCATGTCATAGCAGAGAATGAGGCTTCACGTCAGCCACCACTGCAACAGTCCATTGGCATATATTTAGGCCCAGCACACACACAGGCAGAGGAGAGAGGTCCCGTAACAGAGAATCTGGCTTCATGTCAGCAGAGAATCAGTCTGCATGTCATAGCAGAGAATGAGGCTTCACGTCAGCCACCACTGCAACAGTCCATTGGCATATATTTAGGCCCAGCACCCAGGCAGAGGAGGGAGGTCCCGTAACAGAGAATCTGTCTTCATGTCAGCAGAGAATTAGTCTGCATGTCATAGCAGAGAATGAGGCTTCACGTCAGCCACCACTGCAACAGTCCATTGGCATATATTTAGGCCCAGCACCCAGGCAGAGGAGGGAGGTCCCGTAACAGAGAATCTGTCTTCATGTCAGCAGAGAATTAGTCTGCATGTCATAGCAGAGAATGAGGCTTCACGTCAGCCACCACTGGAACAGTCCATTCTCAGATATTTAGGCCCCGGCACCCAGGCAGAGGAGAGAGGTCCCGTAACAGAGAATCTGTCTTCATGTCAGCAGAGAATTAGTCTGCATGTCATAGCAGAGAATGAGGCTTCACGTCAGCCACCACTGCAACAGTCCATTGGCATATATTTAGGCCCAGCACCCAGGCAGAGGAGAGAGGTCCCGTAACAGACAATCTGGCTTCATGTCAGCAGAGAATCAGTCTTCATATCATAGCAGAGAATCAGGCTTCACGTCACCCACCACTGTAAGAGTCAATTTTCATAAATTTAGGCCCAGAACCCAGGCAGAGGAGAAAGGTCCCGTAACAGACAATCTGGCTTCATGTCAGCAGAGAATCAGTCTTCATATCATAGCAGAGAATCAGGCTTCACGTCACCCACCACTGTAAGAGTCAATTTTCATAAATTTAGGCCCAGAACCCAGGCAGAGGAGAAAGGTCCCGTAACAGACAATCTGGCTTCATGTCAGCAGAGAATCAGTCTTCATATCATAGCAGAGAATCAGGCTTCACGTCACCCACCACTGTAAGAGTCAATTTTCATAAATTTAGGCCCAGAACCCAGGCAGAGGAGAAAGGTCCCGTAACAGACAATCTGGCTTCATGTCAGCAGAGAATCAGTCTTCATATCATAGCAGAGAATCAGGCTTCACGTCACCCACCACTGTAAGAGTCAATTTTCATAAATTTAGGCCCAGAACCCAGGTAGAGGAGAAAGGTCCCGTAACAGACAATCTGGCTTCATGACAGCAGAGAATCAGTCTGCATGTCATAGCAGAGAATCAGGCTTCACGTCAGCCACCACTGCAACAGTCCATTGTCATAAATTTAGGCCCAGCACCCAGGCAGAGGAGAGAGGTCCCGTAACAGACAATCTGGCTTCATGTCAGCAGAGAATTAGTCTGCATGTCATAGCAGAGAATCAGGCTTCATGTCAGCCACCACTGCAACAGTCCATTGGCATATATTTAGGCCTAGCACACAGGCAGAGGAGAGGTTCATTCAACTTTGGGTAGCATCGCAATATAATGGTAAAATGAAAATAAAAATAGGATTGAATGAGGAAGTGCCCTGGAGTCCAATAATATATGGTTATGGGGAGGTAGTTAATGTCTAATCTGGACAAGGGACGGACAGGTCCTGTGGGATCCATGCCTGGTTCATTTTTATGAACGTCAGCTTGTCCACATTGGCTGTAGACAGGCGGCTGCGTTTGTCTGTAATGACGCCCCCTGCCGTGCTGAATACACGTTCAGACAAAACGCTGGCTGCCGGGCAGGCCAGCACCTCCAAGGCATAAAAGGCTAGCTCTGGCCACGTGGACAATTTAGAGACCCAGAAGTTGAATGGGGCCGAACCATCAGTCAGTACGTGGAGGGGTGTGCACACGTACTGTTCCACCATGTTAGTAAAATGTTGCCTCCTGCTAACACGTTGCGTATCAGGTGGTGGTGCAGTTAGCTGTGGCGTGTTGACAAAAGTTTTCCACATCTCTGCCATGCTAACCCTGCCCTCAGAGGAGCTGGCCGTGACACAGCTGCCTTGGCGACCTCTTGCTCCTCCTCTGCCTTGGCCTTGGGCTTCCACTTGTTCCCCTGTGACATTTGGGAATGCTCTCAGTAGCGCGTCTACCAACGTGCGCTTGTACTCGCGCATCTTCCTATCACGCTCCAGTGCAGGAAGTAAGGTGGGCACATTGTCTTTGTAGCGTGGATCCAGCAGGGTGGCAACCCAGTAGTCCGCACAGGTTAAAATGTGGGCAACTCTGCTGTCGTTGCGCAGGCACTGCAGCATGTAGTCGCTCATGTGTGCCAGGCTGCCCAGGGGTAAGGACAAGCTGTCCTCTGTGGGAGGCGTATCGTCATCGTCCTGCCTTTCCCCCCAGCCACGCACCAGTGATGGACCCGAGCTGCGTTGGGTGCCACCCCGCTGTGACCATGCTTCATCCTCATCCTCCTCCACCTCCTCCTCATCCTCGTCCTCCTCGTCCTCCAGTAGTGGGCCCTGGCTGGCCACATTTGTACCTGGCCTCTGCTGTTGCAAAAAACCTCCCTCTGAGTCACTTCGAAGAGACTGGCCTGAAAGTGCTAAAAATGACCCCTCTTCCTCATCCTCCTCCTCCTCCTCCTGGGCCACCTCCTGTTCCATCATCGCCCTAAGTGTTTTCTCAAGGAGACATAGAAGTGGTATTGTAACGCTGATAACGGTGTCATCGCCACTGGCCATGTTGGTGGAGTACTCGAAACAGCGCAACAGGGCACACAGGTCTCGCATGGAGGCCCAGTCATTGGTGGTGAAGTGGTGCTGTTCTGTAGTGCGACTGACCCGTGCGTGCTGCAGCTGAAACTCCACTATGGCCTGCTGCTGCTCGCACAGTCTGTCCAGCATGTGCAAGGTGGAGTTCCACCTGGTGGGCACGTCGCATATGAGGCGGTGAGCGGGAAGGCCGAAGTTACGCTGTAGCGCAGACAGGCGAGCAGCAGCAGGATGTGAACGCCGGAAGCGCGAACAGACGGCCCGCACTTTATGCAGCAGCTCTGACATGTCGGGGTAGTTGTGAATGAACTTCTGCACCACCAAATTCAGCACATGCGCCAAGCAAGGGATGTGCGTCAAATTGGCTAGTCCCAGAGCTGCAACGAGATTTCGCCCATTATCACACACCACCAGGCCGGGCTTGAGGCTCACCGGCAGCAACCACTCGTCGGTCTGTTGTTCTATACCCCGCCACAACTCCTGTGCGGTGTGGGGCCTGTCCCCCAAACATATGAGTTTCAGAATGGCCTGCTGACGTTTACCCCGGGCTGTGCTGAAGTTGGTGGTGAAGGTGTGTGGCTGACTGGATGAGCAGGTGGAAGAAGAGGAGGAGGAAGCCGAGAAGGAGGAGGTGGCAACAGGAGGCAAAGAATGTTGCCCTGCGATCCTTGGCGGCGGAAGGACGTGCGCCAAACAGCTCTCCGCCTGGGGCCCAGCTGCCACTACATTTACCCAGTGTGCAGTTAGGGAGATATAGCGTCCCTGGCCGTGCTTACTGGTCCACGTATCTGTGGTTAGGTGGACCTTGCTACAGATGGCGTTGCGCAGTGCACACTTGATTTTATCGGATACTTGGTTGTGCAGGGAAGGCACGGCTCTCTTGGAGAAGTAGTGCCGGCTGGGAACAACATACTGTGGGACAGCAAGCGACATGAGCTGTTTGAAGCTGTCTGTGTCCACCAGCCTAAATGACAGCATTTCATAGGCCAGTAGTTTAGAAATGCTGGCATTCAGGGCCAGGGATCGAGGGTGGCTAGGTGGGAATTTACGCTTTCTATCAAATGTTTGTGAGATGGAGAGCTGAACGCTGGCGTGTGACATGGTTGAGACGCTTGGTGACGGAGGTGGTGGTGGTGGTGTTGGTGGTACATCCCCTGTTTGCTGGGCGGCAGGTGCCAACGTTCCTCCAGAGGCGGAGGAAGAGGCCGAGGCGGCAGCAGCAGAATAGGCCGAGGCGGCAGCAGCAGAAGAGGTAGCAGGGGGAGCCTGAGTGACTTCCTTGGTTTTAAGGTGTTTACTCCACTGCAGTTCATGCTTTGCATGCAGGTGCCTGGTCATGCAGGTTGTGCTCAGGTTCAGAACGTTAATGCCTCGCTTCAGGCTCTGATGGCACAGCGTGCAAACCACTCGGGTCTTGTCGTCAGCACATTGTTTGAAGAAGTGCCATGCCAGGGAACTCCTTGAAGCTGCCTTTGGGGTGCTCGGTCCCAGATGGCGGCGGTCAGTAGCAGGCGGAGTCTCTTGGCGGCGGGTGTTCTGCTTTTGCCCACTGCTCCCTCTTTTGCTACGCTGTTGGCTCGGTCTCACCACTGCCTCTTCCTCCGAACTGTGAAAGTCAGTGGCACGACCTTCATTCCATGTGGGGTCTAGGACCTCATCGTCCCCTGCATCGTCTTCCACCCAGTCTTGATCCCTGACCTCCTGTTCAGTCTGCACACTGCAGAAAGACGCAGCAGTTGGCACCTGTGTTTCGTCATCATCAGAGACATGCTGAGGTGGTATTCCCATGTCCTCATCATCAGGAAACATAAGTGGTTGTGCGTCAGTGCATTCTATGTCTTTCACCGCTGGGGAAGGGCTAGGTGGATGCCCTTGGGAAACCCTGCCAGCGGAGTCTTCAAACAGCATAAGAGACTGCTGCATAACTTGAGGCTGAGACAGTTTCCCTGGTATGCATGGGGGTGATGTGACAGACTGATGGGGTTGGTTTTCAGGCGCCATCTGTGCGCTTTCTGCAGAAGACTGGGTGGGAGATAATGTGAACGTGCTGGATCCACTGTCGGCCACCCAATTGACTAATGCCTGTACCTGCTCAGGCCTTACCATCCTTAGAACGGCATTGGGCCCCACCATATATCGCTGTAAATTCTGGCGGCTACTGGGACCTGAAGTAGTTGGTACACTAGGACGTGTGGATGTGGCAGAACGGCCACGTCCTCTCCCAGCACCAGAGGGTCCACTAACACCACCACGACCATGTCCACGTCCGCGTCCCTTACTAGATGTTTTTCTCATTGTTATGGTTCACCACAACAACAAATATATTATTTGGCCCAATGTATTGTATTCAAATTCAGCGGGATATAAATTTGAGGCCTAGTATTTAGGCGCTGGGTGACCGGTATGGATTTAGTGACAGAATTAGACTTGGAAATGCACAGAAGCGTGTGTGTGTGAAGTTATTCTGAATGACCCAATGTGCACCTTGAATATTATATACCCTTTTAGGGATAGATTTCAAATAGCTCTGATATAGCAGAAACCACTAAATTATGAAATTGCTAAATTGGGAATTGTACTTCAACCCAGAACAAAAAATGTGCTTTGACGGACACTAAATATCTTGCCCAGCAACAACAGTACAACGGTGGGTAACGAGAGATTTAGAGGGAATTAAATTTGAGGCCTAGTATTTAGGCGCTGGGTCACCGGTATGGATTTAGTGACAGAATTAGACTTGGAAATACACAGTAGCGGGTGTGTGTGAAGTTATTCTGAATGACCCTATGTGCACCTTCAATATTATATACCCTTTTAGGGATAGATTTCAAATAGCTCTGATATAGCAGAAACCACTAAATTATGAAATTGCTAAATTGGGAATTGTACTTCAACCCAGAACAAAAAATGTGCTTTGACGGACACTAAATATCTTGCCCAGCAACAACAGTACAGCGGTGGGTAACGAGAGATTTAGAGGGAATTAAATTTGAGGCCTAGTATTTAGGCGCTGGGTCACCGGTATGGATTTAGTGACAGAATTAGACTTGGAAATGCACAGAAGCGTGTGTGTGAAGTTATTCTGAATGACCCAATGTGCACCTTCAATATTATATACCCTTTTTGGGATAGATTTCAAATAGCTCTGATATAGCAGGAACCACTAAATTATGAAATTGCTAAATTGGGAATTGTACTTCAACCCAGAACAAAAAATGTGCTTTGACGGACACTAAATATCTTGCCCAGCAACAACAGTACAACGGTGGGTAACGAGAGATTTAGAGGGAATTAAATTTGAGGCCTAGTATTTAGGCGCTGGGTCACCGGTATGGATTTAGTGACAGAATTAGACTTGGAAATACACAGTAGCGGGTGTGTGTGAAGTTATTCTGAATGACCCTATGTGCACCTTCAATATTATATACCCTTTTAGGGATAGATTTCAAATAGCTCTGATATAGCAGAAACCACTAAATTATGAAATTGCTAAATTGGGAATTGTACTTCAACCCAGAACAAAAAATGTGCTTTGACGGACACTAAATATCTTGCCCAGCAACAACAGTACAGCGGTGGGTAACGAGAGATTTAGAGGGAATTAAATTTGAGGCCTAGTATTTAGGCGCTGGGTCACCGGTATGGATTTAGTGACAGAATTAGACTTGGAAATGCACAGAAGCGTGTGTGTGAAGTTATTCTGAATGACCCAATGTGCACCTTCAATATTATATACCCTTTTTGGGATAGATTTCAAATAGCTCTGATATAGCAGGAACCACTAAATTATGAAATTGCTAAATTGGGAATTGTACTTCAACCCAGAACAAAAAATGTGCTTTGACGGGCACTAAATAACTTTCCCAGCTACAACAGGACAACGGTAACGAGAGATTTAGAGGGATTTAAATTTGAGGCCTAGTATTTAGGCGCTGGGTGACAGGTATGGGTTTAGTGACAGAATTAGACTTGGAAATACACAGTAGCGGGTGTGTGTGAAGTTATTCTGAATGACCCTATGTGCACCTTCAATATTATATACCCTTTTAGGGATAGATTTCAAATAGCTCTGATATAGCAGAAACCACTAAATTATGAAATTGCTAAATTGGGAATTGTACTTCAACCCAGAACAAAAAATGTGCTTTGACGGACACTAAATATCTTGCCCAGCAACAACAGTACACCGGTGGGTAACGAGAGATTTAGAGGGAATTAAATTTGAGGCCTAGTATTTAGGCGCTGGGTCACCGGTATGGATTTAGTGACAGAATTAGACTTGGAAATACACAGTAGCGGGTGTGTGTGAAGTTATTCTGAATGACCCTATGTGCACCTTCAATATTATATACCCTTTTTGGGATAGATTTCAAATAGCTCTGATATAGCAGGAACCACTAAATTATGAAATTGCTAAATTGGGAATTGTACTTCAACCCAGAACAAAAAATGTGCTTTGACGGGCACTAAATAACTTTCCCAGCTACAACAGGACAACGGTAACGAGAGATTTAGAGGGATTTAAATTTGAGGCCTAGTATTTAGGCGCTGGGTGACAGGTATGGGTTTAGTGACAGAATTAGACTTGGAAATACACAGTAGCGGGTGTGTGTGAAGTTATTCTGAATGACCCTATGTGCACCTTCAATATTATATACCCTTTTTGGGATAGATTTCAAATAGCTCTGATATAGCAGAAACCACTAAATTATGAAATTGCTAAATTGGGAATTGTACTTCAACCCAGAACAAAAAATGTGCTTTGACGGACACTAAATATCTTGCCCAGCAACAACAGTACAGCGGTGGGTAACGAGAGATTTAGAGGGAATTAAATTTGAGGCCTAGTATTTAGGCGCTGGGTCACCGGTATGGATTTAGTGACAGAATTAGACTTGGAAATACACAGTAGCGGGTGTGTGTGAAGTTACTCTGAATGACCCTATGTGCACCTTCAATATTATATACCCTTTTTGGGATAGATTTCAAAGAGCTCTGATATAGCAGGAACCACTAAATTATGAAATTGCTAAATTGGGAATTGTATTTCAACCCAGAACAAGAAATGTGCTTGAACGGACACTAAATAACTCGCCCAGCTACAGCACTAGGGACAGATTTAGCTGGATATAAATTTGAGGCCTAGTATTTAGGCGCTGGGTGACAGGTATGGGTTTAGTGACAGAATTAGACTTGGAAATACACAGTAGCGGGTGTGTGTGAAGTTATTCTGAATGACCCTATGTGCACCTTCAATATTATATACCCTTTTAGGGATAGATTTCAAATAGCTCTGATATAGCAGAAACCACTAAATTATGAAATTGCTAAATTGGGAATTGTACTTCAACCCAGAACAAAAAATGTGCTTTGACGGACACTAAATATCTTGCCCAGCAACAACAGTACAGCGGTGGGTAACGAGAGATTTAGAGGGAATTAAATTTGAGGCCTAGTATTTAGGCGCTGGGTCACCGGTATGGATTTAGTGACAGAATTAGACTTGGAAATACACAGTAGCGGGTGTGTGTGAAGTTATTCTGAATGACCCTATGTGCACCTTCAATATTATATACCCTTTTTGGGATAGATTTCAAATAGCTCTGATATAGCAGGAACCACTAAATTATGAAATTGCTAAATTGGGAATTGTACTTCAACCCAGAACAAAAAATGTGCTTTGACGGGCACTAAATAACTTTCCCAGCTACAACAGGACAACGGTAACGAGAGATTTAGAGGGATTTAAATTTGAGGCCTAGTATTTAGGCGCTGGGTGACAGGTATGGGTTTAGTGACAGAATTAGACTTGGAAATACACAGTAGCGGGTGTGTGTGAAGTTATTCTGAATGACCCTATGTGCACCTTCAATATTATATACCCTTTTTGGGATAGATTTCAAATAGCTCTGATATAGCAGAAACCACTAAATTATGAAATTGCTAAATTGGGAATTGTACTTCAACCCAGAACAAAAAATGTGCTTTGACGGACACTAAATATCTTGCCCAGCAACAACAGTACACCGGTGGGTAACGAGAGATTTAGAGGGAATTAAATTTGAGGCCTAGTATTTAGGCGCTGGGTCACCGGTATGGATTTAGTGACAGAATTAGACTTGGAAATACACAGTAGCGGGTGTGTGTGAAGTTATTCTGAATGACCCTATGTGCACCTTCAATATTATATACCCTTTTTGGGATAGATTTCAAATAGCTCTGATATAGCAGGAACCACTAAATTATGAAATTGCTAAATTGGGAATTGTACTTCAACCCAGAACAAAAAATGTGCTTTGACGGGCACTAAATAACTTTCCCAGCTACAACAGGACAACGGTAACGAGAGATTTAGAGGGATTTAAATTTGAGGCCTAGTATTTAGGCGCTGGGTGACAGGTATGGGTTTAGTGACAGAATTAGACTTGGAAATACACAGTAGCGGGTGTGTGTGAAGTTATTCTGAATGACCCTATGTGCACCTTCAATATTATATACCCTTTTTGGGATAGATTTCAAATAGCTCTGATATAGCAGAAACCACTAAATTATGAAATTGCTAAATTGGGAATTGTACTTCAACCCAGAACAAAAAATGTGCTTTGACGGACACTAAATATCTTGCCCAGCAACAACAGTACAGCGGTGGGTAACGAGAGATTTAGAGGGAATTAAATTTGAGGCCTAGTATTTAGGCGCTGGGTCACCGGTATGGATTTAGTGACAGAATTAGACTTGGAAATACACAGTAGCGGGTGTGTGTGAAGTTACTCTGAATGACCCTATGTGCACCTTCAATATTATATACCCTTTTTGGGATAGATTTCAAAGAGCTCTGATATAGCAGGAACCACTAAATTATGAAATTGCTAAATTGGGAATTGTATTTCAACCCAGAACAAGAAATGTGCTTGAACGGACACTAAATAACTCGCCCAGCTACAGCACTAGGGACAGATTTAGCTGGATATAAATTTGAGGCCTAGTATTTAGGCGCTGGGTGACCGGTATGGATTTAGTGACAGAATTAGACTGGGATATGGCCAAAAAATGAACAGACTATTGCTGGTTAAATGCACTTGGTGTGACAGCTTCACCCTGATGTAGGCTTTAGCCAAAAAACAACCACACCATTGAGGGTTAAATGCACTTGGTGACAGGCGCAGCTTGCCCCTGATTTTGTATATGGCCAAAAAATGAACAGACTATTGCTGGTTAAATGCACTTGGTGTGACAGCTTCACCCTGATGTAGGCTTTAGCCAAAAAACAACCACACCATTGAGGGTTAAATGCACTTGGTGACAGGCGCAGCTTGCCCCTGATTTTGTATATGGCCAAAAAATGAACAGACTATTGCTGGTTAAATGCACTTGGTGTGACAGCTTCACCCTGATGTAGGCTTTAGCCAAAAAACAACCACACCATTGAGGGTTAAATGCACTTGGTGACAGGCGCAGCTTGCCCCTGATTTTGTATATGGCCAAAAAATGAACAGACTATTGCTGGTTAAATGCACTTGGTGTCACAGCTTCACCCTGATGTAGGCTTTAGCCAAAAAACAACCACACCATTGAGGGTTAAATGCACTTGGTCGCAGCTTGTGCTGGCGCACCACAAGACACAAAATGGCCGCCGATCACCCCAGAAAAATGAGACTGACAAACGGTCTGTGCAGCCTAAAAACAGTGAGCAATTGAGGATCAGCAGCTCAATGATCCACAGCTGCAGATCGATCAGTTAATCAAGTCCTTTGGAGGAGTTAATCTGCCTAATCTCGCCCTACTGTCGCAGCCGCAACCTCTCCCTACGCTAATCAGAGCAGAGTGACGGGCGGCGCTATGTGACTCCAGCTTAAATAGAGGCTGGGTCACATGGTGCTCTGGCCAATCACAGCCATGCCAATAGTAGGCATGGCTGTGATGGCCTCTTGGGGCAAGTAGTATGACGCTTGTTGATTGGCTGCTTTGCAGCCTTTCAAAAAGCGCCAAGAAAGCGTCACAAAAGCGCGAAGAAAGCGACGAACACCGAACCCGAACCCGGACTTTTACGAAAATGTCCGGGTTCGGGTCCGTGTCACGGACACCCCAAAATTCGGTACGAACCCGAACTATACAGTTCGAGTTCGCTCATCCCTACTCATGAACTAAATTCCCCAGAGATTCATCTAAAATTCTTATCATCTGTATTTAGGATCATAATCCCTGACAAGCAGAGAGGAGGAGGAAGCTCTTTACATCAGTGTTGTAAAGTAACTTGTCCTGATGTGTGATTAGGACAGGTTTTGTGTGAACTAATGTAACGGCGGCCATTTTGTTTCCCCTGATGATTGCTCCCCAGACAAAACGAGCCATTATAACTAATGAGAGGTATTTGAGCATCTATTTATAGTAAAGTAACATTTAAGTATTTTCATTTTCTGAAATTCCCAGAGAACCCCTTTATGGTCTGAAAATCAGGGGGTTCTTGAAATTTGATCCAGTCTGACCAGATCATGAGATATTTGTAGGATTCGTCATGGGCCTCTGAGGAGACGTCCTCCTTCCGGGCGATGTGCAGCATATCCTGATACCATTCCAACATGGTAGGGTCATGTGTTGTACGCCAGTGCCTAGGTATCACCGATCTGGCTACAGAATTGCAGAATCAGAATAGGTTTTTCTTTTGAGTCGCAATCGAGCGAGGAAGAATTGAGAGGAGCGCCACCTTGGGAGAGCTGTTAACTGATTTCTGAGAGATGGTACAGTATAGTCTAAAAACCTTACCCAAAAAGGCATAATCAAGTCACATCCACACCACACATGTAGTAGCATTTTACCTTTATTTACCGCACCAGCAACAGGCCTCAGGGACAGAGGGGAAAACTCTGTAATTTGGATACCTGTACCACAGAGACAGGATCTTATAGTTTTTTTTCTTGAGTGAAGGGGGTCATGGAGAGCTTGTGGGAAATACTAAGGCTTTTTGCCAATCTCTGGGCTCTATAGTGGTGCCCAGTTCTTGCTCCAATGCTGAAATGAAACAAATGGTATCTTTATGGGTGGCTGCAAGCAAATTCCGATAAAGGAGAGAGATTGCATGGAGAAGAGAATAAGAACACTTTTTTCGTCTCAGACAGAGATGCACCAAAAAAACACTGCTATTCCGAATTGGGATAGGGGGAGATAAAAGCCCATTGCACCTCACTTTGGGCTTGGTCCCAAATTCTTGGATAGAAGTCAAGCTTAATATTCTTACCCCATGGCCAATATGGAGTCTAAAAAAAGCCCATTGGACCTGAATACCTTTTCAACATCAACTGATGGCAAAAGGGTATTTGTTAGCAACAGGGTTTTTATTGTATTATCTTGTGCCTCCCTCCAACACACGAATCCCACCTGATCTGAGTGAATAATGTTTGGTAACAAAGGAGACAGTTTCTCAGCAAGGATCTTGGAATATATTTTAATGTCAATATTAATTAAAGAGGGAGATCATTTGAGTAGAGGGAAGAGTCCTTGCCGGGATTGGGTAATACACTAATATGTGCCTCAAGGTAATAAGTAGTAGTAGTAAAGAAATCGGTGTTTAAATCATCCCTATCCGGAGTGGAAAGTGTAGGTAGAGCGGTCTCTGAGATGTAGTCATCCATGCAGTCAGTGCGAGAAAAGGGCGACATATCTGCAAATTGGACTTTAATGTTATATAATTTGAGATCTTGGACGCGTTCTCCAAGGGATTGGGTGTGTCTGTGCCATCAGGTCTTTGGAAACAGGACGTAAAGGTTTGCGAGGACCTAGGATGCAGAAGGCGAGAGAGTGGTCTGCCACATTTATTAGTGTATTAATAAAAAAAGCACCTCTCTCGATCCCGAAACCTCTTATATTGCTGGCCTAACAATGGGGAATCTCAATTCGGCAAATATGGTGGGGGAAAGTGTCTGTTTATGTTGCATTTCCAGATTATTAGCCTGGGAAGGAAGACTGTTAAGTTGGTAGGCTTTTTTTTTTTTTTTGCCATGTGTAATGAAAATCCCACAATGCACACATTTAAGGGCCTTCCATTGCATAGGTAGGGAAGTGTGGTCAGAGGCGTGTATCTGTAAAAAATTGCCTACCGTAGTCTGAACGTCGGCTGCATATACAACATCTTTAAGGAGATTATCATTCAGTCTCCAATGCCTTGTGGCTGTATCAGGCAATTCCACAGATAAATAAATCGGAGCATGTTCAGATAACAAGATATCTCCAATAGAGGCCTTAGCATGAAAATCTAAGGCATGGTGGCCAAGGAGAAAGAGGTTGATGCCACTATAAGAATTGGGGGATAAAATCCTTACCTTCAAGATGAAGAATCCAATCTGTGGAGAGTGAAATTGAGCAAGTAAGGATCTGAATTACCAATCGGGAACAGTGCTCTGAGCGTTAGAGGAGTCCATAAGTGGATCAAGCGTAAAATGGAAATCTCTGCCAATCATCACCATCCCCTCTGAAAAAAAGGAAAGTAAGTGCCGAAAAGACCTGCAGGTAGAAAGCTGTTGCTGTTTAGGCAAGTACTAGTTGACCACAGTAATTAAAAGGGTTGTCCAAGATTTTTTTTTCTACTGATGACCTATCCTCTGGCTTAGTATCTGATCGGTGGGGGTCCCCTGGAAAGGTCACCAGTATTTGATCAGTCGGGATCTGACACCCAGGACCCCCGGCCTTCTACTATTTGAGAATGCATCGACACTTGCAGTAGCAGGGTAGCCTTCTCGGCACCATACATTGTATAGTGGATGGTCCTGGTATTGCAGCTTAGCTCTATTCACTTTAATAGGGCTGAGATGCGCCTAGGCCTGTGATGGCTATCCTGCGGCAACTCCAGCTGTGGTAAAACTACAACTCCCAAGATGTACACTTGCTTGGCTGTTCTCAGAACTCCACAGAACTGAATAGAGCATGCTGGGAGTCGTAGTTTCACCACAGCTGGAGTGCCAAAGTTTGGCCATCACTGGGACATGTGACCAATGAACATGACATCACATGACCTAGACAAAGCTGCGAGAAGGCTGCTGTGATACTGCGAGAGGCGGTGCCTTCTCAAACAGCAGATCTGCGGGTGTATTCAGAGGAGAAGTCATCAGTAAAAAAGATCTCGGAAAACCCCTGAGTAAACCCTCAGCTTAAGAAATATGTAGCTCTCCTCTCCATCCATTTTGACATCTACCACAGAACCTTCAGGACTTTGATTATGATACCATTGTGTGAGATATCTGTGCCTGAGTGATGACACATGTCTCCTGCAAAAAGAGAGGCTTCTGACATTTTAATCTTGAGGTAGGATTAGTGCATTATTGTTTTATGACTAGTCTCATATATGAAAACTGTCAATGGAAATATGGGCATTAAAAAAAATATGTTTTACTGCATTCACATGAGGCCCCCAGGGCGGTCTTGTGCTACTGCCACTTAGAGCATACCTAAGGTATAGAGATAAACCAGTAGATTATAATTAATACATGAAGATCAGCCAAAAAAAAGAAAATGTGGATGGGTAGTTTGCAAAATGCACAAGAATTCTGTTGCAAATATTTTTTTCTATAGTGTCTGCATATTCTTCAGCACATAACAAATCAGATGGTCCATGTACAAGCAAAATCAGATGTTACGGAGTAACAAACTAATCAAGGAATTAATTAGGATTACAATCTATGTAGAGACAAGGATGACAAATTATGCAAGTGCTTGTTCTGTACAATGATCCAGCCACAATTTATAAAACAAGGTAGTATGCATAAAGCTGCACAAGTGCGTCACCAGTCAGTATACACATATGGAGATTTATGGTATAGAAAAGTCAAAAATTTTGTCAC
This sequence comes from Bufo gargarizans, assembly GCF_014858855.1. Taxonomy (NCBI): domain Eukaryota; kingdom Metazoa; phylum Chordata; class Amphibia; order Anura; family Bufonidae; genus Bufo; species Bufo gargarizans. Next base: position 121,283,411 of record NC_058080.1, read on the forward strand.
AGGTGCTGTTTTACGACAATTTTAGCCTTTTACGACGCCTTCGCCACTTTAAAAAAAAAAAAAAAGTGGGTGAAAGGAGTTAGTAGTAGATTTAATTTCTCGAGTACGGAGAGTGGAAGATGTGACAATTTTATTAAGTGACCTTCTGTTAATAAATTATAATTTACTATAATAATTGTGGTAAAATAAATACAAAAATATAGTTTTTCCCCATCAATCTGCACTCAATACCCCATAATGACAAAATAAAAAAAAGAATGTTCGAAATATTTGTTAATTTAGATGCTTTACTCAGTATTTAGTTGAAGCACCTTTGAAAGCAATTATAGGCTCTAATCTTCTTGGGTATGATATCACAAGGTTTGTACATCTGGATTTTGGGATTTTCTGCCATTGTTCTCTGCAAATCCTCTCAAGCTCTGTCAGGTTTGATAGGGACCATCAGTGGACAGCTATTTTCAGGTCTTTCCAGAGGAATGCTATTGGGTTCAAGTCAGGGCTGTGGCTGGCCTGGGCCACTCAAGGACATTCTCAGTGTTGTCTTTTCATTAAGAATATCTCTGTACTTTGCTCCATTCATCTTTCCCTCAACCCAGGCCAGTCTCCTTGTCCTGGCATCTGAAAAACTTAACTTGATACTGGCACATGGGGGGGGGGGGGGGGTTGGCACTATGATACTGGCACATGGGGGGGGGGGAGAGAGAGGCACCTGATACTGGCACATGGGAAGGAGAGAGGCACTTGATACTGGCACTTTTGGGGGGGAGTTGGCACTATGATACTGGCACATGGGGGGTTTTGCACTTGATACTGGCACATGGGGGGGTTTGACTTTGTTGCAGAGTGATCTAGAGTTCCAGAGTGCACAGTTATATGAGACAAGAAAAGGTACACCATGAATGTTAGATCTGCAGGGTTTCTTTGTGTGGTGGGTAGTAAGTTGATATTATCAGCAGAAGAAGGTGGACCAGGATAAGGCGACATATGCTTGCAACTGACAGCAAGATAGTATAGAAGCACAGGAGATGGTTTGGTGATTTATGAATCAGAGTTTCATAGAAGAACCAGATGGTTTAAGAGGCTACTTTCACACTAGCGTTCTGCTGTCCGCTCGTGAGCTCCGTTTAAAGGAGCTCACGAGCGGAGCAGAACGCTTCCGTCTAGCCCTGATGCAGTCTGAATGGAGCGGATCCGCTCAGACTGCATCAGTCTGGCGGCGTTCAGCCTCCGCTCCGCTCGCCTCCGCACGGCCAGGCGGACAGCTGAACGCTGCTTGCAGCGTTCAGCTGTCCGCCTGGTCGTGCGGAGGCGTGCGGATCCGTCCAGACTTACAATGTAAGTCAATGGGAACGGATCCGCTTGAAGAGGACACCATATGGCTCAATCTTCAAGCGGATCCGTCCCCCATTGACTTTACATTGAAAGTCTGAACGGATCCGCTCAGGCTACTTTTGCACTTAGAAATTTTTCTAAGTTATTAATGCAGACGGATCCGTACTGAACGGAGCCTCCGTCTGCATTAATATGATCGGATCCGTTCAGAACGGATCCGATCAAACGCAAGTGTGAAAGTTTAGGCAAGTGTATAATGCATGTAAGCTGTACATAGGTGATAGAAGGAGAGAGGGACTGATGTGGATAGAATCTTTTGAAAACATGAATGGGTGGTTTTAAGCAAGCAACAGCTAAATAAATAAACAGTTAACATGGTGAGTAATCTTGTCAAGCAGAGGACAAGAACGTTAACTCACACAAGTAGTTCCCTTCTAGTTCAATTCTGGTATGATTCCAATAGTGCACCTTAGATATGCTGCACAGACTGACCAAGGTCACAGATGACTTGTAGTCCTAAGGGACTTTCACCTGACTGATTATAGTGAATGATCTTTCTCCCAATCGTCTCCTTGATCACCCAAAAGATTATAAAAATGTTAATTTGTCGGCTGATGAAATCCTGGCTTTGACTTACATGTGAAAGTGGTCATCATGGCCAATGAAATAATCATAGACATTGAAATAATTCATGAAGTCAAGGTGGATCTATACACAGCACAGGTAATGGAAATCCATTAGTATCATGGCTATTATAAGAAGTCTTGAAACCCATAAAGTGATAACTGAATCACTTGTGTGGAGCATAGTAATGTACATGGCTTCTGCCAAATTTACTGTGTGTTCGTTATTTATGCCACTTTTATGCCATCCTCGAAGATTAGAAAAGAGCCTTATTATTGTATTTTTACTAATACCTGTTTCTCTATATAATGACTAGTAGCAGTGTGCTCCAAAAACAAGCTAAAACCACTATGTACAAAAGATAAATATGTATTTGGGACATAGGTTTGGCAATTGTCATTTATTGTAATAGATTATACAGTATGGGCATGCCAATTAGTGTGGCACACCCATAACTTCCCTAGATGAAAGATGTACGGAATAGTCAATGCTGCCAACAGCATGGTGAAAGCACATAGCGCTGATATGTGTCTGCCCACGCAGTAGTAGTAACAGCTTCACCTAATGCCAGGATAAATGTTTCTGTAAACCATTGTCTAGCCAACATTAGTCAAAGGATTAGAGATTGACCAAAACATTGATCCCTTCTTTGGATATGACATAGCTGGAATCCTATGCGTCATTATCTCTATGTGTTCCCAAAAGTGAAGCTGTAATGAGTACCACAGTCCCCACATTCATGTATGCCATGTAGTTGTGGTGGGCAAACTGTGGCTAAGCAGTCTTCTAGCCATAGGCCATATAAATGCTTCTTGTTCCTTGGTCGGAGGTGCCAAAACAAAAAACACAACTTAATGTGCAGGACCAGGAGGAAAGCTAATAAGGGGGCATAGATAGCAGCCACACCTAGTCCCTGGTGTCTGTGGAGGCCTAAAGCCTCCATGGTAGTGACAGATTTTGCATTGGAGCCCTGGAACTTCAAGTTAGGTCTTTATTACAAAAGAATACAAAAAATTGATGCAATACAGAGAATGCAGCAATTTAACCTTCCAAATATTGTTCATAAATCTGAAAGGATTAACCCTCAGTTTGTGACATGTGAGAAGAGAACTTAGTGGGGTCAAACCATTCCCCAAAATACAAGGGCCAAGAGAGAAAACAATGGGGTAGATTACATGGGAAAATGCACCAGAATTCTGGGGGACAAACCCTCTTGGCTAACATATGCCAGATATAAATTATCACAATTTATACTCTTAGCGTTGTGAGACAGTGACAGGTCTCACGCAGGTTAGAGGCAAGGAAGGGTTGGATAGTTCGGTCCACACCCCTGTTCCACCACAGGTGAGACCAGCTGGAAGTAATCAGGCTGGCACAAAGCACCTCCCAGGGTGTCAGCAAGGGGGGAGTCTGGTACCTGTGGACAGAGGCCTGGAGGCTCTGTGTGGTCCAAGCCAGGAGGGCTGAGAGACCCCTATTCCCCATGTGTGCTGAGACACTGGACTAGAGGCAGTGGGCGTACTGTGCTCTGGACAGCCAGGAGGCTGTGGGACATTGGCTGAGAAAGCTGCATGTGTTCACAGGGTGTTAGTTAGAACCTGGACGGGCGAGTGTTTATTATTGTATGTGGATGTCACATGTGTAAGGTGAAGCTGCGACTTTATGATAACCTGTATTGGTTGGAGTGTGCGCAATAAATGCACGGTTTGGACCTGAAACCTGGTGTCCTAAAGTCGTATCTGTGAGAATGACCCCCAAATAAGAGGCGATCCCTTACAGCGTCTAGAATCCACATTGCTTTCAAATGACGATCTTCCTCACTTAGCTATCAGGCAGTTCTAGACAGGATTAATAGGATCCTCTTATATGAGCGGCTCACGGCCATCCGTATGGATGCATTTACTGCTTTTGAAAAGTTCTGGGAGCCCTGGCTGTCCTCCCCATACTCCACAGACCTTCGCTATTGCATTACTTTATAAACGGGTGTATATCTTAGAGAGAGGTATTTATCAGATGCTGATAAATTAGACTGTCTATATCTTTGGTTATGTGACCCAATGGCGTTTCATATTCCTGTTTGACATACAGTACAGACCAAAAGTTTGGACATACCTTCTCATTCAAAGAGTATTCTTTATTTTCATGACTATGAAAATTGTAGATTCACACTGAAGGCATCAAAACTATGAATTAACACATGTGGAATTATATACATAACAAAAAAGTGTGAAACAACTGAAAATATGTCATAGTCTAGGTTCTTCAAAGTAGCCACCTTTTGATTTGATTACTGCTTTGCACACTCTTGGCATTCTCTTAATGAGCTTCAAGAGGTAGTCACCTGAAATGGTTTTCACTTCACAGGTGTGCCCTGTCAGGTTTAATAAGTGGGATTTCTTGCCTTATAAATGGGGTTTGGGACCATCAGTTGCCTTGTGGAGAAGTCAGGTGGATACACAGCTGATAGTCCTACTGAATAGACTGTTAGAATTTGTATTATGGCAAGAAAAAAGCTGCTAAGTAAAGAAAAACAAGTGGCCATCATTACTTTAAGAAATGAAGGTCAGTCAGTCCGAAAAATTTAGAAAACTTTGAAAGTGTCCCCAAGTGCAGTCACAAAAACCATCAAGCACTACAAAGAAACTGGCTCACATGCGGACCGCCCCAGGAAAGGAAGACCAAGAGTCACCTCTGCTGCGGAGGATAAGTTCATCCGAGTCACCAGCCTCAGAAATCGCAGGTTAACAGCAGCTCAGATTAAAGACCAGGTCAATGCCACACAGAGTTCTAGCAGCATACACATCTCTAGAACAACTGTTAAGAGGAGACTGTGTGAATCAGGCCTTCATGGTAGAATATCTGCTAGGAAACCACTGCTAAGGACAGGCAACAAGCAGAAGAGACTTGTTTGGGCTAAAGAACACAAGGAATGGACATTAGACCAGTGGAAATCTGTGCTTTGGTCTGATGAGTCCAAATTTGAGATCTTTGGTTCCAACCACTGTGTCTTTGTGCGACGCAGAAAAGGTGAACGGATGGACTCTACATGACTGGTTCCCACTGTGTAGCATGGAGGAGGAGGTGTGATGGTGTGGGGTGCTTTGCTGGTGACACTGTTGGGGATTTATTCAAAATTGAAGGCATACTGAACCAGCATGGCTACCACAGCATCTTGCAGCGGCATGCTATTCCATCCAGTTTACGTTTAATTGGACCATCATTTATTTTTCAACAGGACAATGACCCCAAACACACCTCCAGGCTGTGTAAGGGCTATTTGACCATGAAGGAGAGTGATTGGGTGCTGCGCCAGATGACCTGGCCTCCACAGTCACCGGACTTGAACCCAATCGAGATGGTTTGGGGTGAGCTGGACCGCAGAGTGAAGGCAAAAGGGCCAACAAGTGCTAAGCATCTCTGGGAACTCCTTCAAGACTGTTGGAAGACCATTTTAGGTGACTACCTCTTGAAGCTCATCAAGAGAATGCCAAGAGTGTGCAAAGCAGTAATCAAAGCAAAAGGTGGCTACTTTGAAGAACCTAGAATATGACATATTTTCAGTTGTTTCACACTTTTTTGTTATGTATATAATTCCACATGTGTTAATTCATAGTTTTGATGCCTTCAGTGTGAATCTACAATTTTCATAGTCATGAATGAGAAGGTGTGTCCAAACTTTTGGTCTGTACTGTATGTACCACATTAAGAATATCACCCAATAATGTTGTTACCTATTTGTGTTTTACATTACATCTTTTATTCTGTACTGATATGACTTTTTATATCAATCCTTCAATAAATAATTCCTTGAAACATACAGATGAAACTCTAAAAATTTGAATATCGCGCAAAAGTCCATTTATTTCAGTAATGCAACTTAAAGGGAACCTGTCACCGGGATTTTGTGTATAGAGCTGAGGACATGAGTTGCCAGATGGCCGCTAGCACATCTGCAATAACCAGTCCCCATAGCTCGGTGTGCTTTTATTGTGTAAAAAAAATATTTGATACATATGCAAATTAACCTGAGATGAGTCCTGTCCCTGACTCATCTCACGTACAGGACACATCTCAGGTTAATTTGCATATCTATCAAATAGGTTTTTTTTACACAATAAAAGCACACAGAGCTATGGGGACTGGGTATTGCGGATGTGCTAGCGGCCATCTAGCAACTCATGTCCTCAGCTCTATACACAAAATCCTGGTGACAGGTTCCCTTTAAAAGGAATTGCATTAATGCAGTTTAAAATTAGAATTTTGTGAAAAGGTTCAATATTCTAGGCTCAAAGTGTCCCACTCTAGTCAGCTGATTAATCCATACCCCCTAAGCAAAGGGTACCTCAAAATTGTGATGTTGGGGTTCTCATAAGCTGTAAGTCATAATCATCCAAATGATAACAAATACAGGCTTGAAATATCTCGCTTTGCATGTACTGAGTCTCTCAAATGTTAGTTTCACCTTTTAATTTGCATTACTGAAAAAAATGAACTTTGCACGATATTCAAATTTTTCGAGTTTCACCTGTAAATGCACCAGAATTCTGTGTCCGCTTGCACCAGAAAAACTAGCGTACATGCCACGCACCACATTGATTGTGTTTTACGTGCTGTTTGAGCCTATATTTAAACAATAAACATAACATCCTACAGTTTTCCCACTAAGCCTAATAATAAGTCCCACTTCTTGGTCTGTACAAATCACTTTACTGCAGTTACCTGCTTATCTGTCATTCTAATCCTGCCTGTAATGATATCACCTCTGTGTATGTATAAGACAGGATCCACCATTCACAAAGCTTATCCAATCTTTCCTATACAATGACCTCTGTACAGGTCACAGAGCATGCCTAGAAGACACTCCCATAGTTGTCCCCTAGTGACCATTGTGTCTATGGACCATGGGGCTACTGTAAAGCAATTTTCTGAATGCTTTGTAAATGCTGTTAAGAACAGCTCAGGCAAGATGGCTGCCGCCATAATCATGTTCAGGAAATAGAAGAAATAAACCTGAAATCAGAAAATAAAAAATAGATTCTAAAAAATTAATATTTGTTAATATCTGGTTTTAACTGGCAGATAACATTTTGGTGACACCTTTCCTTTAAGTTATGCCCTAAAGGTACTTAGCTTAAAGAAACAAAGCCTTTTCACCGATGCTCTCTTCCAGTGTCGGGGGTCCAGTCCCTGATGCTTCCGGTCACCTGTGGACTGGAAATGTGATGTCACATTTATCATCACATGCACTGCTGCAGCCATTCATTGGTCTCTGCAGTGACATGTCCCTAAGTGGTGCATGATCACAGATGTCAATGAATGGCTTCAGCAGTGCATGTGACAATGAATGGGACATAACACTTTCGATCCACAGCGAACAGTAGGCAGTGGGGACAGAACCCTCAGTGTTGGCAAGGAGCAACGATGAATAGGAAAGTGTTCCTTTAGGCTGAGCTTTTTTAGGGTCATAACTAAAATTCCTGTAGTTGTCAGACCACAAGGTTTGCCACAGGGCAATAAAAATACCAAATTTCCATCTGGATGAGTTTTTTTTAAAAGCCACTAAGCTGATTCTTTTCACCTAATCCCACATACTTTATATTTGATGTTAATAAAGGCTACTTTTTAATTTCACAATTTGGAATTAGTGGGTAGAGTGGATCACTTTGATAAATCTGGGACATCTTTAGTCTGCCTGGTCTAAGTTTACAATTTATGAGGATTAGTAAATTTGTCCAGGTATCTTCTATAGTTCAGAACACATAAATGTGAATATAAAATATGTACTACACACGCAATATTTCGAGGTGGCCCACAAAAAGGTAGCCCGCCTTCAATATCTCCAAATCAAACTGCCTAATAGTAAATCTATCTTAGTTGTCCGTAGCAACCAATTCATTTTTTTCAGAGCCCTGTAGGAACTAAAAGCCAAGCTATGATTGGTTGCTATGGGCAACTAACACAGATTTACTATTAGGCAGTTTGATTTGGAGATATTGGAGGCAGCCTACTTTTTTGTGGGCCACCCTGTACTATACAATGGACTGTATGTAAACTATCCAGGTCTTTTGGTGCAGAGCAGAGATTAGATAAGCTCATTAAGAAGGCCAGCTCTATCCTAGGTTGTCCCCTTGATCCAGTGCAGGAGGTGGGTGACAGAAGAACTCTAGCAAAATTAACATCACTGTTGGACAATGTCTCCCACCCCATGCACGAAGCTGTTGAGGAGCTGGAGAGCTCCTCAGTGACAGACTGCTGCATTCTAGGTGCACGAAGGAACGTTATCAGAGGTCCTTCCTCCCAGCAGCAGTTAGGATTTATAACCACCACTGTTCCCAGAAACCCAGTAGTGAATTTTTTAAATACATTCTGTTATGTTTTTCTTGTATTTTATTCTTTAATTTCTAATTACTCCTATTTTTGCTCGTGTTGTGAATGTGATTGCTGTTGTTATGCCAAAATATCTCCACTGAGGAACAATAAAGGGATTTTCTTCTTCTTCTAGTTATCTCCAGATTCGGTACATCACCCAACAGAGCCTGCATGTCAGACCATACATATGGCCCTTATCTTCAAAGGATGCACTTTTTGTATATGCTGACCCCTAAGAAACTCATTACAGTGTAGACCATAAATAAAGCAAATCCTGAGTCATTTATGGGGTCATTTATCAAACTGGTGTAACGTAGAACTGGCTTAGTTTCCCATAGTAACCAATCAGATTTCACCTTTCATTTTTGACAGCTCCTTTGGAAATGAAAGGTGGAATCTGATTAATTGCTAAGCCAGTTCTACTTTACACCAGTTTGATAAATGACCCCATTAGTCACTTGACTACAGAGTTTTTGGATAATTTGGTAAGGGTGCATTGGGATTAGCAACAGGAGGTCATATTGGGACAGCTTCGCCATTGGAAAGCACACCTAGGTAACACTAGCAACACTCATACAGGGAAGCAGTGGAGCTTAGTTGTATAAAAAGCTTTTGTAAGCAACTGGTCAGGGTCAGGCTGACCTTACCTAATGTTGGCTTGTAGCCCAGGTTTCATTATGAGAAAGACCAGAAATTAGGTAGCACAGGTCAGAAGCAGAAAGCTGCTGGAGTTTGTCAGTCATCTGTAGATTTCTTTGCTCTGTTCTGCTAGAGTAACCTCAATGGAGAGAATCAGGTTGGGTATGATTGATGATCCTTCACTTAGTTTAATGTGCAAGGTGTGGACATCAACCATAGGTAGATCCTGCAATGTGTGCAATAAAGGTGATCTGTTCCACGTTATTAGCATTATTAGGGTCAGTGGGCGTAAGACATGGGAATACTCACCAGAAAGTGCAATTACAATAAACTAATAGGGTCTGTGCTGAAACAAGGGACACACCTACTAAATAAAGGGAGCCTGCAGGGCCTGAAACTCGGCAATAATGGACAATGGTGCAGGAAAACTAGGATCAACTTGTTTAGCAATCACTTCAAAGACATTTGGAAAAAAAATCTCATAAGAATGACGCTATGTTTTATGGAAAGCAAATCACATAAATGAACTTGAATTACTGAACATGGACATCAGCCCTCTACGTTGGTCATCGCCTGTTGAATTTGCACAACAATATGTCCTAGGAATTAAAGGCTGCATCTGATCCTGTGTTTTTCTATGTTTCATAGTAGAATGCATTTCTCTGTATGGTACCTCTATAAATACAGTAAAAATCAAATAATCAGAAATATCTGATATTCCAGCACAAAACGGTGATATAATGTAAAATTCACAAGACCAGAAGCAAAAGATAGTTTGAAGATTTATTTTTTATTTATTTTTTGTTCTAAAGTAGATTTTGTGTAAAGGTCCTTTTACATGGATTGACAATCAGGCTGAATATCTGGGATGGGTGTTTGTAGAAACGTTCAGTCCTGATAACTGCTCTGTGTAAAAAGTGGTGGCTTCCCAGAAACAATGAAACTGTATAGGGAAAAGCGATTGCTTGTCCCCATACAGAGGAGATGATGAGTACATGTAAATGCAGTTCTCACCTCCCTGACAATCAGGCAATTATCTAGAACTTCAGATGAGTGAATTGCTCAGAATTCGATTCAGCTTAATTTGGCCAAACTGGTTGACAGTTCGAATTGGTGGCAAATTAATTCTTCCTGAACTGAAAGTGTACTCATTGGCATGAAAATTTACCTACGAGACTCGGAGGTTTAGATGTGTTTTCTTACTTGTCTCTCCCTTTTTTTTTTTTTTTTTTCGCACCCTCAAAATTTGAATCACCTAAAATTCATATTCAGGTGCAATTAAATTTTTTTACAAAATTCAGGACAAATTAGATTGTCAGAATCTATTCTGCCTGCTAAGTTGGACCGTGTATAAGGACCTTTAGTCTATACTCGCATTGTCTTACGTGGAGCAATACGTGCCCAAAACACTATAAAGGAACTTCTCATTGATTTCCATAGAAAATACACACCCTACTGCGTATGGGTGCATATTTTTACACTGATGTGTTTGAAGCTTATTTTGGCCGCTTTAGCCATTGACGTGTAACACCTTTGGGCAGCCCTCAGTAGGCAGAGTGTATGGTGGTTCTCACCTCAATATGACGCAGTGCCTCCACCCAAACCTTGCTTGGAGCTCTATAGGATAGCAAGAGGGACCTCCTCTTCTGCCAGGGGCCAACTTGGCAAACCCCTGCCCAGCTCAGTACACGCTCACCCCAGGAAGGAGTTAACTGGTTTATTTAGGAAAGGGTGAACAATGGCGAAGAACATAAAGATAATGTAATAAAAAGAACAGAGCACGGATTGCAATTCTGTCTAAAGGGAACCACAGGTGACGGGGGTGGGCGATCTGTAACAGTAAGCAGTGATGGTGAGCACACACTCTCCTTTAACAGACAAATACAGAATAACTTCTCAGCAATCTACTCCTAGCACTCAGCTTGCTATTAACTCCTGTCTAACAATTGACCCAGCCCGAACGTTGGCATGCTAATGTTGGTGTACTTACAATTGTCCTGTCCGGGAACCAGCTGGGGGCGGCAGCATTCAGAGGCTTGGATGGCTGTGAAGTTGGTGGCAGGATCCTCCTGGGTGCAGGCTGGATTGTGGGTGTAACAGTAGCTGGACCCTCTCCTTGCCTCCACAGGTGCCGCCTGGGCTGGATTGTACTGTTTTTCCTGAAGCAATGCTCACTTCTGTTTGTGGCGATCTCTCAGTCTATCTAATGGCCATGCTCCTGTCACTTCCTTCTTTAGCCTTCCCTCCTGGTCCCCCTGCTATTGGATGCAGGGAGGGGCAAGTGCTCATGGGATTTGTAGTCCACTTCACCTCAGGAGAACCAGTACTACTGCCTGCTGCTGTCAGTCCCTGCTTGTAATTGACAGCAGCAACATCTGCTTTCTCTGCAGGGGTTACAGAAGTCAATGGGAAAGTGGTAAAATACTGTACATTGAAGAGCAGGAGGTGGCTCTGGAGTAATTTGGTAGCATTTATGCTGCAAAAACAAGGTATTTTAGGGGCAGATGTCCATGGTGATCTGACACAGATTTATTTTAGCTCTGTTTCTTGCAGTGAGAATGTAGCCTAAAGACTTCACTTCCTGGAGGATCTCTGTCATTACAAGGGAATTTTATGTATGTTTCTATGATCATCCAATAATCCAGAATACTTGATGATCTGGCACTAGAGATGGGTAAATTATTTAGTAAAAATCCATTTGCTTCTTCGAGCAGAGTTGTGCGCCTGTGATAAATTGTCCCCAAAGCTGAGGACGCCAGGGTTGCCAACCAGAATTTTTATTTTTTCTGGGCAACTTATCTCAGACTAACATTTTTACAGACTAATATTATAAGTAATACAGGTACAGTGGCGTAGCTAGAAATGACTGGGCCCCACAGCAAATTTTTGAATGGGGCCCCCCTCCCCCAGTAATTTTTTCGCAACCCCTTCCTTTCATGCCGCCCCCATTCCTGTGGCTAGTAAAGATCACTCTCTCAGACCAGGCCCGGCAGCTATTCCATTCGTTTCCAACACTGTCTATACTGTCACTGTATATAATTTCATTGTGTAATACTGTTGAGGGGGCCCGGACAAAATCTTTTAGTCCTCCACCTGGATGGGCCCCTTCTGGGTCAGGGCCCCAAAGCAGCCGCTTCCCATGCTTCCCCTATAGCTACGCCCCTGTACAGGTCTATAGCTCAATGTACAGATAAGAACCCATTACCAGTATTTACTAGGATTGTTAGGACAGGCCGAGATGTTCAGTCCTGTCAATCAAGCACAAGGGGGGCGTCTTTAGACCATCACAGGTGCAGAACTCTTACGAATCAATTTGTTCATCTGTATCTGGCACCTGTCCAGCTTCATGAATGCCCTGCACTCCAGAATTCTGGCTTCAAATAGTCACAAATTAGGGATTTTGCAACTTTTGCAACTTTTTGCATTACACCACTAACTCCAGTTTTGAACAGTGCATAGGAAAGTGGGTGTGATTAGATATGTTAATTAGTTCCACTCCAGATTTATCACTGCAACTTTTTAAAAAGCAGGGGTGTAGTGAGGGGAAGGGGGAAAACAAGGAGCACGTGCACCAGGCGCAGGGGCTGGGGGGAAGGGGGGGCACACCCACCTGGCAGTTCCTTTCACTGCCAGGCAATGTTTTTCCATAGTGAAGCAGGGAGCGGTCTACTCCCTGCTTCACTGTTCTGCTGAGCTCTGGCGCCCAGGAATCAGCCTCCTGCACAGCCAGGTGGAGGGGCAGTTTAGTGTAGGCGCAAATCTAAATCCTTGCCCCAGGAAAGCCTAGCTACACCTCTGTAAAAAGTCACAAAGTCACTCCAGTGGGTGTAGTGCTTCTTGACAAAAGTCTTAGGTTTAATCCTAAGGCTCCCAGCGCCTTACATGTACAGCGCTGGGAGGGTCTTTAAACATGGGGTTCACCCACACATCCAGTGGGTGCCATAGCTGGTGGGTATCTGTTGTTTCAAACAGCACAGGCCTGTGGCTAATGTCTGCAACTGGCAATAATGCAGATCACAGGCATGTTTCCAGGTTAAGACTGGCTCCTCCAAGCGTCTTTCGGGGAAGATAGTCCTTTGCTCTAGGACTCTAAAGAGACCCAGCGTATTAGAGCTGCAGTTCCTATGTTGGCCTGCAGGTGGCAGTCCAACATAAGATAACAACTAATTCAATAAAGGGTCCATTCACACGTCCGCAAATGGGCCCGCATCCGTTTCGCAATTTTGCAGAACGGGTGCGGACCCATTCATTCTCTATAGTCAGCATTTGCGGAGCGTGGCTCCGATCTTCCAGTCCGCAGCACCGCAAAAGATAGAACATGTCCTATTCTTGTCCGCAGCTGCGGACAAGAATAGGCATTTCTATAGGGGGTGCCGGCCGGGTGTGTTGTGATCCGCAATTTGCGGGTCCGCAACACACCACGGACATGTGAATGGATCCTTATACTATAGTTCTATGGAACTATAGCATAAGCTAAAAAAAAAAATCTAAATAGTAAATAGTGTAGCCTTCTAGAGGGGCTAAAAAAAAGTGTAAGAAAATTAAAAAAAAGTTAAAAAATATAAAAAAAAACTATAGAAATGTAAATCACCCAACATTTCACTAGAATAAAAAAAAAATACATAAGCAAAAGAAAATATAAAGATTATGGGCATTTCCGCGTTCAAAAACATCTGTACTATTAAAATATTTAAATATTTATCCCATACAGCAAATGGTGTAACAGAAAAGAAAAACGAAATAGCCGATTCGCCATTTTTTCATCGCTTCACATACCAAAAAGATGTAATAAAACGTGAACAAAAAATCACACACTCCAAAATGGTATCAATAAAAACTACAGATCTTCCTGCAAAAAAATTTCCCCACACACAGTTCTATAAAAAAGTTATGGGGGTCAGAATACAGTGATGTAAAAAATATATTTTTTTTTTACATCACCATAGTTTTTATTATTTTTTCAGTATTAAAACACAAAAAAACAACACATCTGTGGTATTTTTGTAATCATATTGACCCAGAAAATGAAGGGCACAAATCAGTTTTGCTTCATAGACAACACCGTAGGGACAAAACCCGTAAAACTATGGCAGATTTATGTTTTCCAATTCCACCCCATTTGGAATTTTTTTCCCACTTACCACTACACAGTATGCCATATTAAATGATGGCATTAGAAAGTACAAGTTGTTCCTCATAAAACAAGACTTCATATGGCTATGTGAACAGAAAAATAAAAAAGTTATGGCTCTGGGAAGACAGGGAAGAAAAATTTAAACGCAAAAACAAAAATCCAGTATCCAAGGGGTTAAAGTGGCAAATTTAACAATGTATATATTCAATGTTTGCAGGGTGCTGTTGTATTGTGTTTGGTTAAGTTACAGTGATGCGCACCTGCGCATTCACTTCATTTTATAGGATGTACTGATATCTGATTGGTAGGGGTCTGACCACTGAAATCCCCTTTGATCACATCAATGTTGCTCCATTCATTCTCCATGGAACTGCCAGACAGTGATGGCCAGTTCGCATTGTTCGCCGGCGCGCGGCCATCTTTTTTCACAAGTCCGGCGAGGCACAGGTAAGCCCTTACCTGTGCCTGTGCCGGGAGCTGGTCTGAAAACAAATGCATCACCAGGAGCAGACAGTTCCGAGCACAGCCCGATGAAGGCCCCCGGTGGCTGTTCTCAGAACTGCCTGCTCCCGCTGACCACACTTGTTTTCAGACTGGCTCGCGCACAGGCACAGGTAAGGGCTTACCTGTGCCTCGCCGGATTTGTGAAAAAAGATGGCAGCCCGCATATGTTCACGGGCGAACAATGCGAACTGGCCATCACTTCTGCCAGAGGCTGAGTACTGATCAACCAGAGGTCCCCCCTTTTCTGTGGATTCATAATTTTATATCGTGGGCCATAATAATAAGTATTAGGCCTCATGCACACGACCGTTTTTTTTTAAGGTCCGCAAAAACGGGGTCCGTAGGTCCGTGATCCGTGACCGTTTTTTCGTCCGAGGGTCTTCCTTGTTTTTTGGAGGATCCACGGACATGAAAAATGAAAAAAAAATCTAAGTCAAGTTTGCCATTGAAATGATAGGAAAAAACGGACACGGATCACGGACACGGATGCCAATCTTGTGTGCATCCGTGATTTTTCACGGACCCATTGACTTGAATGGGTCCGTGAACCGTTGGCGTGAAAAAAATAGGACAGGTCCTATTTTTTTCACGGCCAGGAAACACGGATCACGGATGCGGCTGCCAAACGGTGCATTTTCAGATTTTTCCACGGACCCATTGAAAGTCAATGGGTCCGTGGAAAAAAACTGAAAACGGCACAACGGCCACGGATGCACACAACGGTCGTGTGCATGAGGCCTAAGTCTAACGCTGCCCTACATGAACTCGCACCTTGGTGTTTAAGGACAGCTCAAGTTGATATCATGAGACAACCCCTTTAAAGCAGCAATCCAATTTATGTTTCTTCAGCTGTTGCATAACTACAACTCCCAGCATGCAGTGATAGTAAGGCCTCATGCACACGAACGTATTTTTTAACGTCCCGCAAAACGTGGTTCCGTTGTACCGTGATCCGTGCCCGTTTTTTCTTCCGTGGGTCTGCCGTGATTTTTGGAGGATCCACGGACATGAAAGATGAAAAAAAAATCTAAGTCAAGTTTGCCATTGAAATGATAGGAAAAAACGGACACGGATCACGGACACGGATCACGGACACGGATGACAATCTTGTGTGCATCCGTGATTTTCACGGACCCATTGACTTGAATGGGCCCATGAACCGTTGGCCGTGAAAAAAATAGGACAGGTTATATTTTTTTCACGGCCTCGAAACACGGGTCACGGGCGCGGTGTAAAAACGATGCACAAGCCGAGTTTTCTACGGCCCCATTGAAAGTCAATCGAGCCGCAGAAAAAAACGGAAAACGGCACAACGGCCACGGGTGCACACAACGGTCGTGTGCATGAGGCCTTACAGGTGAAGAGTCAAGGTGCCTTTGCACGCTGCGGATTTTGTTGTAGAATTTTCTGCAGCTGAAAATCACATCTATCCACCTGAATGGGACGTGCAGAAATCCATGTTTCATGGAATGGGCTGATTTTTTGAAAATTCTGCAGCGTGAGAAGAGACCCTGACATGTAGGAGATCACTACAGGATGAGGTATTTTACCATTTCTCCTGGCTCTGCATTAAATAAACAGTTCAAAGGCTAGGAAATGGGGTCTTATTTTTTTAAGAAACAGTCCACTATTGGGCCATATTTAGTATTATAGATCAGACCGATTTATTTAGAGGAGCGGAGTGACGACTACTTATGGTCAACAGCACTAGCATGAAACTAACGTTAGCAAATTTGCTCAACAATTACTACATCTGTAACGAGTTTCTATTACTCCCTTGGGCAGTCACTTAACAAGAGATGACAGTTTGTCCTTTCAGCAAGTGGACGTCTGCCAGGCGTATGTTAGTGGGCAATGCTGAGGATGGTGCTACTCAACACTTCTTATGCAGAGCTCTTCCACCTTTAGCAAAGTCTTAACTGAGTTGTCAATTATTACAACCACTTGACAAAAAACTATTTTACCTCTGGATGCTTCAGCCCTGGGGTAATGTGCAGACCGGCGCAAGAAAAGTACAATCACCCCCGATTTCCAACCTCAGGCTGTGCTCATCGTCGCTTTCTGTTTATCGCAAATATTCCACATTTGGCTATGTCTGATATGAACAGTCTTCTGACGTCTTCAGAATACAGTTACAACTCAGAGAATCGCAGACAAGAAATGAAGCCACCTTCTCTGTAAGGCCTCGCTCACATCTCAGTAAAGCCTGATCGCCACGACTGTCAGCTGTTGGCTGGATAAAAAAAACTGTTGACATTTAGGCCTCATGCACACAACAGTTTATTTTCACGGTCCGCAAAAACGGGGTCCGTAGGTCCGTGATCCGTGACCGTTTTTTCGTCCGTGGGTCTTCCTTGATTTTTGGAGGATCCACGGACATGAAAAAAAAAGTCGTTTTGGTGTCCGCCTGGCCGAGCGGAGCCAAACGGATCCGTCCTGAATTACAATGCAAGTCAATGGGGACGGATCCGTTTGACGTTGACACAATATGGTGCAATTGCAAACGGATCCGTCCCCATTGACTTTCAATGTAAAGTCAGGAGTCCCTTTACTTTCACACTTGCGTTCATATAATGCAGACGGTGGCTCCGTTCAGAACGGATCCGTCTGCATTATATTGTTAAAACATTTCCAAGTGTGAAAGTAGCCTCAGACGGATCCGTCCAGACTTTACATTGAAAGTCAATGGGGGACGGATCCGTTTGAAAATTGAGCCACAGTGTGTCATCTTCAAACGGATCCGTCCCCATTGACTTACATTATAAGTCTGGACGGATCCGCTTGCCTGGCGCACGGCCAGGCGGACACCCGAACGTAACTTGAAGCGTCCCCATCACCATGGGAACGCCTCTATGTTAGAATATACTGTCGGATATGAGCTACATCGTGAAACTCATTTCCGACAGTATATTCTAACACAGAGGCGTTCCCATGGTGATGGGGACGCTTCTAGTTAGAATATACTACAAACTGTGTACATGACTGCCCCCTGCTGCCTGGCAGCACCCGATCTCTTACAGGGGGCCGTGATCAGCACAATTAACTCCTCAGGTGCCGCACCTGAAGGGGTTAATTGTACTATCATATCCCCCTGTAAGAGATCAGGGCTGCCAGGCAGCAGGGGGCAGACCCCCCCTCCCCAGTTTGAATATCGTTGGTGGCACAGTGTGCGCCCACCATCGGGCCCCCCCCCCTTCCTCCCTCTATTGTTATAAATCGTTGGTGGCACAGTGTGCGCCCACCATCGCCCCCCTCCCTCCCTCTATTGTAATAAATCGTTGGTGGCACAGTGTGCGCCCACCATCGCCCCCACCTCCCTCCCTCTATTGTAATAAATCGTTGGTGGCACAGTGTGCGCCCACCATCGCCCCCCCTCCCTCTATAGCAGTAACAACATTGGTGGCAGTGTGCGGCCTCCCATCTCCCCCCCCGATCATTGGTGGCAGCGTAGTTCCGATCGGAGTCCCAGTTTAATCGCTGGGGCTCCGATCGGTAACCATGGCAACCAGGAAGCTACTGCAGCCCTGGTTGCCATGGTTACTTAGCAATAGTACAATTGTAGAAGATTCATACTTACCTGCTTGCTACTGCGATGTCTGTGAGCGGCCGGGAGCTCCTCCTACTGGTAAGTGACAGTTCTTTAGCAATGCGCCGCACAGACCTGTCACTTACCAGTAGGTGGAGCTCCCGGCCGGACACAGACATCGCAGCAGCAAGCAGGTAACTATGAATCTTCTACTATTGTACTATTGCTAAGTAACCATGGCAACCAGGACTGCAGTAGCGTCCTGGTTGCCATGGTTACCGATCGGAGCCCCAGCGATTAAACTGGGACTCCGATCGGAACCACGCTGCCACCAATGATCGGGGGGGGGGAGATGGGAGGCCGCACACTGCCACCAATGTTGTTACTGCTATAGAGAGAGGGGGGCCGATGGGCGCACACTGTGCCACCAACGATTTATTACAATAGAGGGAGGGAGGGGGGGCGATGGTGGGCGCACACTGTGCCACCGATTTCTAACAATAGAGGGAGGAAGGGGGGGCCCGATGGGGGGCGCACACTGTGCCACCAACGATATTCAAACTGGGGAGCGGGGGGGGGGGTCTGCCCCCTGCTGCCTGGCAGCCCTGATCTCTTACAGGGGAATATGATAGTACAATTAACCCCTTCAGGTGCCGCACCTGAGGGGTTAATTGTGCTATCATATCCGCCTGTAAGAGATCGGGTGCTGCCAGGCAGCAGGGGGCAGTCTTGTACAAAGTTTGTAGTGTATTCTAACTAGAAGCGTCCCCATCACCATGGGAACGCTTCTGTGTTAGAATATACTGTCGGATATGAGTTTTCACGAAGTGAAAACTTAGATCTGAAAAAGCTTTTATGCAGACGGATCTTCGGATCCGTCTGTATGAAAGCAACCTACGGCCACGGATCACGGACACGGATGCCAATCTTGTGTGCATCCGTGTTCTTTCACGGACCCATTGACTTGAATGGGTCCGTGAACCGTTGTCCGTCAAAAAAATAGGACAGGTCATATTTTTTTGACGGACAGGATACACGGATCACGGCCTCGGCTGCAAAACGGTGCATTTTCCGATTTTTCCATGGACCCATTGAAAGTCAATGGGTCCGCGAAAAAAATGGAAAACGGCACAACGGCCACGGATGCACACAACGGTCGTGTGCATGAGGCCTTATGCCGGAAAGTGGATGGATCACTACAGTTAGGGCTCGTTCATACGAATGTTTTTTGCGTTCCGTATACATGCCGTTTATTGCGTTCCATATACGGAACCATTCCTTTCTATGGGTCCGCAAAAAAAATAAATGGAATGTACTCCATGAGCATTCTGTTTCCGTATGTCCACATTTCCGTTCCGCTACATTTTGGGTCCTGTCCTATTATTGCCTGCAAATCACGTTCCGTGGCTCCATTCAAGTCAATGGGTCCGCAAAAAAACTGAACACAAGTACGGAAATGCATCCGTATGTCTTCCATATTCGTTCCGTTTTTTCGGAACCATCTATTGAAAATTTTATGCCCAGCCCAATTTTTTCTATGTAATTACTGTATACTGTATATGCCATACGGAAAAACGGAACAGAATCGGAAACACAATGGAAACAAAAAACGGAACAACGGATCCGTGAAAAACGGTCCGCAAAACACTGAAAAAGCCATACGGTCGTGTGAACAAGCCCTTAATGGGGATCCGGCGTGAACTATAGACTCTGGCAATGCCAGATCCTGTGAAATCTAGCAGGCTGTAATCTGCTGGATCTGCTTGACAAAGATGTGAACGAGGCCTAAGCAATCTGCTTATTTATCTGGTGCCAAAAAGCCATAGCCATATGATTTCCATTTTCCACCAGTTCATTCAAATAAATTTTACATAATCCGTAGTACTGTACATTGGAAAAAGCTGAGACTACAGATAGGTTTGCACCCGTTCCACAAAATTGGGGAACGGATGTGGACTCATTCATACGGCCGTCTGAATGAGCCCTTAGCATGTACTATATAGCACTGCTGAATGCACTGATCAGCCATACACTAATACAATACATAAAATAGCACATTCATGGAAAGGGATATAATAGGCAGCAAGTAAATTATCCGTTCTTGAAGTAGAGGTGTTGGAAGCAGGAAAAATAGGCAATTGTAAAGATTTGGGCAACTCTGACAAGGGTCAAACTGTTGGCTAAGCGACAGGGACAGAGCATCTCCAAATGGGCAGGTCTTGAGGGGTGCTCCTGGGATGCAGTGGTCCAAAGAAGGACAATCGTTGAACTGGCAAGAAGGGAATGGGAATCAAAGGTTCATTGAAGAACATGTTAGCAAAGGCTAGCCTGCTAGGTCTGATCCCACTTAGGCCTCTTACACACGGGGAGCGGGAATTCCGTGCAGGTGCAAGGCCTGAGGGGAACGCATTGCATCCGCACTGAATCCGGACCCATTCACTTCTATAGGGCTGTGCACATGAGTGGCGATTTTCATGCATCACTTGTGCGTTGCGTGAAAATCGCAGCATGCTCTACTTTGTGCGTTTTTCACGCAACACAGGCCCCATAGAAATGAATGGGGCTGCGTGAAATTCGCAAGCATCCGCAAGCAAGTGCAGATGCGGTGCGATTTTCACGCACGGCTGCTAGGAGACGATTGGGATGGGGACCCGATCATTATTATTTTCCCTTATAACGTGGTTATAAGGGAAAATAATAGCATTCTTAATACAGAATGCATAGTAAAATAGGGCTGGAGGGGTTAAAAAAAATATTCTAATAATTTAACTCACCTTAATCCACTTGTTCGCGCAGCCGGCATCTCTTCTGTCTTCATCTTTGCTGTGCAGGAGGAAAATGATCTGTGGTGACGTCACTGCGGTCATCACATGACCCATCACCATGGTAAAAGATCATGTGATGGACCATGTGATGAGCGCAGTGACGTCACCACAGGTCCTTTACCCAGGTCCTGAAGAAAGAAGACAGAAGAGAAGGGCTGCGCAAACAAGTGGATTAAGGTGAGTTAAATAATTTATTTTTATTTTTTTAACCCCTCCAGCCCTATTTTAGTAAGCATTCTGTTTGCTGCAATGCACCCTGAGCCAAAACGTGACGCCCGTGTGAAAGAGGCCTTATGTCTTCCAAAAACAGAGGCATGAATGTCCACAAGCTTTGAGTGGTACAGTATTGCTGCTCGGCCCCATTCAGCCGAACGGAGTAGAGAACCAAACCAGACACCCCGCGGTGGTGCTATGTCTGAAAGAAAAAGTCATTGTTTTATAATCCTGGGCAACCTATTTAACTCCAAAAGACATATTGATAGGGAACCTGATGGCGCAGGCCTCAACATAACTTTGGCGCATGATCTGCCAGCATCGGAGCTGGCGTAGATTTAAAGAAGAACTCCCGCTAAAAATGTTATTCTCTGGTAAAAAAAAAAGGTACATGACGTAATCTGTAGTGAATGTAATCTTCTTACCAGTGGCTGCATTTGTGAGCTATCCCCTCCCTTCTGATCCTCAGCTGTGTCATGTGACCAGCAATCAGACTTTCCAAATAACACAGCATCTTATGTGTGGACAGGAAGTCTGTTTCTCCATGTAATCCTATGGGAGCCTCAATGTCATTCTCATAGGAATAAATAGAGACATAACTGACTTCCTGTCCTGTGTCAGTTGGAGATCAGAGAGTTGGTCACATGACATCACTTTCTAGCAGGTCAGTGAATAAATATTTTGCCAAAAACTGGCGTAGAAAATGGTTAATGAGACAGCTCTTTTGCACTCCCATGCTACGCCTTTTTTTTTTTTTGCATTGGCGCGAGTGGCGTAAAAGTGTAAAAAGTTGCAGATTTTGTGGCAAAGAACCTTTGCGCCAAAATCTGACAGATATACACCAAAAGTGGTGTATATCTAATCATAAATGACCCTCTTAGAGATTTTATACTATATTTGTTGGGGGAATTCATCTTTTTTGTGATCAATGTATGTTTCCTGTATATTCCTGTATATTATAAATTCCATGGAGTGGAGCATTTAGGCTGGAATTAAAAAAACCACAGCAGTGCCTGACTTATGAACAGGGCAGTATATGACGATATATATTCTGTGTACATGCAAAGTGTACACATTGGGCCAGATTTATCATTAGCTCAAGTCAGAATAATGGAGTGAAAAAGTCCCAAACGCTTAAACTGCGCAAAAATTTGCGACTTTTTTCTGCTCTGCACTATTGCTCGCCAGTTTTCTGAAAGTGGGCGTGTTTTCTTATGTAAATGAATCTCTAGACAGATTTACTATTGGGACTATTTAAAAAGTCGCAATTTCACTCCAGTGAGGACCATGCTTATCTTATGAGACTTTTTAATAGAACATGCGACTTTTTCATAAAAACGTGCGACTTTTGTAAAGCTGCTTACTGACGGATAAACTGCTACCGTCAAACCACATTTATTACAGTCTTAAAGGGCCAATGATAAATCTGACTTGTCTAAAACTGACTTTAGCCATATGTTAAAGTGGAGTGAGCTGTCAGAGTCGTGATAAATCTGGCCCATTGTATTTATGTCATGGCATACAGTTACTGCAATCAGAAAACGCTTTGCACTCGCTGGGAAAATTCGCGCATGTTCCCTCAACGCACCCGCATCTTTTCCCGCCCGTGTGAACCCAGCCTAAAGGTGTTTTCCGATATTATTGTTCGCTGCTTTTGCCAGGCTGAGTGATGACACGTTCATTGGTCACATGGCTTAGGCGCAGCTCATCCTCATAGAAGTGAATTGGGCTGAGCTGCAATACCATGCAATACAATGTACGGCGCTGTGCTTGGTGGGCATGAAGAAGGCCGTGGTGCTCACAGGGGCACCTGTCCCTTCTCAGACAGCTGATGGACGGGGGCCCAAGTGTTGATAGGTCATCCATATTAAAATCTTGGAAGACTCTTTTAAGTAGTGAGTGACAGATCCGTTTTTATTTCTGGTCTACCTATTGGCTAATATAGTAGAAAGGTGTATTTTTTCCTTGAACATGGTGGGGCGGGCAGTCAGGGAACATTTGCAATTAGTCTTTCGTGTATGGCTAACCATTCCGACGTAGTAATCAGCAAATGGTATAACATGTAACCACCATTAGCCTGCAGCTTTACTGATAATATCTGCTATTTGACCTTTGACATGAAAAAAAATTACAGCATCCAGGGAATAATGGGTGCATGCTTGTGTCAAAGCTCGGATATTCCATTTCAGTGTTGATGGATATGCTGTCTTCAAAGGTGAGGCTATCTTAAGTTTTCTTTTTCTGCCTTTGTAGTCCCTGTTTTCTGCTGCACAGGTCAAAAGCCATGTTTGTGAGTGTTATTTATAGTGGAAAAGTGTATATAGGTCACATATAGAATTAGTGTAGATGATTTTAGATTTTAAGAAATAATTTAGACTTTATTTTCCAAAAAATCTGTTTTTAAACTTTCAGGTCTTTAGCGATTACACTATTAGGAGGAAAGTAGATTGTGAACTCCAGTGAGGGATCTAGTCACCCAGAGCTTCCTATTAGAGCGGTATTCCAGCTTTTAGATATTGATGGCCAATAAGTTTGGTGGGGGTCAAATATCAAACACCCCCATCAATCAGCATTTGTGTCACAGAGCAGCACCAGTAACACAACAGTGGAAGGAGCCTGAAGCAGAAGAATCCCTCCATTGTGTAGTCGATGTGTCGGTGTACTACAACTCAGCTGCCATACACTTGAATAGGAGCTGTAGTTCTCCGGCACAGCCACAACACAGTGGATGGAGCCTTCTGATTCATCCATTGTTTGGTTTCTGGTGCTTGAGGCTGATCAGTGGTGGTGCTTGGTGTTGGACCATCACCGATCTGATGGAAGATAGGTCATCAGTATTTAAAAGCTTTAATACCCATATCAATGATTGTTCTACTTGACCCAACAAAATTTGTTTTTCTTTCCAACTTGCCTTTCAGGGGACTCCTAGAAATTTAAAGGGCATCTGTCAGTGGGATCAACTCTATTAAACCAGTTATAATTCTCTGGTAGGGTTGACCCTGCTGGCTAAAACATATCTTTCTTCCTAATCCGTATTTTTTTTTTTATGTGCAAATTAGGGCTTAAATGCACCAGGAGGGAGCTAGTGTCTTGTTGTACCTTAGCGCCTCCGTTCTGCTTCCCTGGACACTTGATTCTGGGAGATTGCGCGACCGCTGTGGTTATCGCCGGTTAGTTAGATGTAGCACCAGAGGCAGAAGGATTCCACAATTGAATTCAGGCTGCGCACATAGAGAGAAAGACTGGATGCCCTTGATTCTGGGAGACTGCGTGACTTCCGGGGTTATCCCCGGGTAGTTGGATGGAGTGAACTGAATGTAGGCTGTGCACACAGAGATAAAGACTGGTTCCCGATTAGGCCGTGCCTGGGTCTGAGTGGCACTGCACACTGAAGAAACATTGCTGTGCGAGAGACCCCCTCTGCAAAGTGAGCACAAGTGTGGAGCCCTGAGGTTAAGTACTATGTGACTGAGCCAGGGTGGACTGGGAACTTAAAGTGGCCCCAATGTTGTAGGTGGATCCAAATTGACAGAAGATGCGGCAACACAGGTAGATGGGGCCAATTCAAGTTGGTAGAGTCAGTAACATACTGCAGCACAGAATACCATTGCACAGAACCAAATACCACAATACAGCACAAAAACCTCCCCAGAAGCGTGTCCCTCTGTGGTGATCATCAGCTGCCATGTTCTGTCCTTCTCCTCCAATTGTCTCTAATATGTATATGGGGCAGGGGGGTTAGGAGGTGAGATGGGGGCCACTGCACCAAGCCAGCCCTACCTTCAGCATTCTGCCTGGACTTCCTCTAATAATTACCTCTACAGTTCCCCCAGTAATATGTACCCGGCCAGCAGCAGTGAGGAGGGCTCGGGTGGCTCTGTGGGCATCGGCCCACCGGGTAAAATTCCCTGTAAGGTCAGTGATCCTGGACTGAGGATAAAAAGCCACTGGAACTGTCCACTAACTAATAATACTGAGTGTCTCCATCGCAGATTAGATATGTTCAGAAAAGACCATTAGTATTAACCCTTTGAAGATTTTCAGTTTTTGCATTTTAATTCTTTACTCCATGCATTCTCCGATCCATAAATATAGATGTATGAGGGCTTGCTTTTTGTATGACAAATTGCACTTTCTAATGGCACCATTTAATACTGCTTACGATATAGTGGAAAGCTTGAAAAAATTTCCAAATCGGGTGGAATTGGAAAAAAAAAACCTAGTTTTATGGGAATCGTTTTTATGGCGTTCGCTATGCAGTAAAACGGACCTGTTACCTTCATTCTCTGGATCAATATGATTACAGCAATAGCACATTTATATAGTGTTTCTTGTGTTTTAAAACTGAAGTTTGGGAAGTGGTTTGGGGGATTAGACTAGTTCACACTAGCAGGCTGTTCAGGCGGGGATCTCTTTGCATTCCAGCATTGCTGGAAGTTTGGAAGTCTCCATCTGGCCCCATTAACTATAATGGGGACCACTGGAGATCCGGCCGCATTCCAGCAAATAGTTTTTTCTTGTGTACTTTTTTTTCTACATTTTTACAATAAAAAGACTGAGTGAAATTTATCATTCCCCTTTTTTTTGGTATAGAAAAGTTGCAGATCCACGGAATTTGCTACTTTTCAATGCATTTGTGACTTTTCTAGTCGCAATCTTCATTTTACGCGCCCTCGCCAAGTCTACAAAAAGGGGCATGGGAATGGTGGAGTGAGTGTTCCGGGTCGGGGCCATTGGCACCAGCTAAGTCATTATTATTTACACTAGAAGCTGGCGTAAATAATGGCTATAATCTTCAGACAGCAGCGCTGAGCTGCCGTAGGTTTCATTCTGGCGCACAGAGAGGCGGAGGAGGCAGGCCTATGCCTCGTCATAAATTACATGCCTACTCCGGCAGCACTGGCCCTATTAATGCCGACGTAGCACACGGCAGCAAATGTGTTATGGAAAAAGGTTTTGTGTCTCAGCATTCCAGGACCCTTGGCTTATTCTTCAATATAGCTTTATTGGAGCTTGTTGTTGTGGAACAGTTTGTAGCTTTTCATGGAACCATTTTGGGGCACATATACTGTAATTGACTGATCACGGTCATTTTTTCAGGAGGAATGCAAAAAAACTAACAAACAGCAGTTCCACCATTCTTATTATTTTCACTGTCCTTTGCTGTGGTTTTGCTATGGTAAACATAACAAGTTATCTTTATTTTATTGGCCATTATGATTGCGTCAGTACAAAATATTTATTTTTAATGGTGAACTATTTTTTTTTAAAATAATAAAATAATTTTAATGAAAAAGGGATTAAAAAAGGGCCTAATTAGACTTTTTTAAATGAAACTTTATTGCAAAGCAAATTATTTTAATGAATTTTAAAGTTCATACAAATAGAAAGGGAACACAATAATACAAAGTGTATGTACAGTCATGCATATTACATACAATACTAGTAGTCAGATTAATGACAGTAAGGTACTTTCACACCTGCGTTTCTATTTTCCGCTATTGAGATCCGTCATAGGGTCTTAATACCGGAAAAAAACACTTCTGCATGCTGCAGTTTTTTCATCATGGGATGTGGAGCAAGATGGATCCGTCATGACCCACCATGCAAGTAAATGGGGACGGAACCGTTTAACTCTGACACTATCTGACACAGTAGAAAATGGATCCGTCCCCCATTGACTTTCAATGGAGTTCATGACGAATCCGTTCATAACGGATGCAGACGGTTGTATTATCAGTAATGGAAGTGTTTTTGCTGAGTTCTGCCGGATCCAGCAAAAACGCTAGTTTGAAAGTAGCCTAAATCCTGCAAATTACTTAGTATTCAAGAGGATGACCAATTCAGGAGAGGAAAGGGATGACCTTTAGGTTTCCTTTTTTGCGTGTGTGTGTCCCTAGGGCGTGATCGCAAAACTGTGGCTCTCCACATGTTGCAAAACTACAACTCCAATCATGCCCTGATAGCTGCAGTGTACAGCTGGAGTGCCACAAATTAGAGATCACTACCCTAGGAGGACTTGAAGCCCTGATCTCTTGCTCTCTTACATAATTCTTTTAAATACATAGGGGCACATTTATTAAGATCAGCGTTTTATCTTTCGGTGGATGCGCCTGAGTTATGAAGAGGAGCAGGCACAGGATCTACCGCGGCTTCTAAATGCAAGGCAGCTTCCTATCTGTCTTACATTTAGATCATTTTCTACGCCTAAAACAGGCTTAGAAAATGGTAAATAGGACAGGCCCGATGGCCCATCTCTCTTCGCCGCCCACACCACACCCACTTTTTTAGACCTGGCGTGAGCGGGGAGGAGTCACAGATTGCGGCGCAAAGGACCTTTGGGCCGCAACCTGCGCCAGAAATACGCTTAATTTAGTCGTATTTCTGTTTAATAAATGACACCCATAATGTTCCAAAGAATTATTATATGTTAGTCTTTCAGGAGGCAACCTGTTAAGCAATGGCTTATGTCAGACTTGGCGACTTTTGTTAGGACCTGGCTGTTATGGTAACCTCTCTGCGTCTCACAATCGGGCTGTCAGGTAGCTTGGTGTTATTTTAATACCTGATCATTACAGTGCATATGTATAAAGGTGCTAATATTCTTTCAATAGCTGTTGGCTGAGCGCTCGTTCAGCTGAGCGCTATTTCTCCCAACTCCACCATAAACTTGCACAGTTCTGCCAAGCATGCATGTGTCTTCAGTGGCAAGAGAGTGTATGGTTCTGCCAGACCCTCTGATGGTGGCCTATCTACTGTCAGAACAAAAAGAATCAAGACAAATCCAGCCAGCGCTAGCTACTGCGAGTCAGCGTTGCTGCGGGGAGGAGTGAAACTCCACGAGGACGAAAGTGAAAGGAAATCCAGGCAACTGCCTCAATATGCCGAATCTTCTTCTTTTATTGCTTATTATGTAAGAAGTAACAATATATAACGCGTTTCGGCACACTGCCTGCCTTTCTCAACAAGTACATCCCACATGTGTTACACAGATATATATAGGCAGATCAATTACAGGTACAAGTGATGTCATCCACCCACTAAGAGGCGGGTATTCACTACCCATCAATCGATCACCTACTATTCATCAAGAGGAGCACCAGAGAGTATAGAAGCTCCAGAGAGTATAGGATATCCAGTGCCAGAAAATATAAAACAGCGGATCTGCTGTGTCTAAATAGAAAAAGAAAGAAAGAAAGAAACACATATAATTAATAATACCCTAAATTACAGTCTAGCAACCTCATAATCACGGTTTAAACCTTTTGGATACAATGTATCCAACATATGTATCCAATACGCTTCACGGCGGAGGAGGAGTTTTTTGATATCCCCTCCTCTCCTTGGTCTTGTCACTTGTTCCAGGACCTGGAATCTTAACTGTGAGATTCTATGTCTACAAAATGATAGGGTAGTGGTAATAGGAGATTTTTGGTCCTAATAGTGGACTTGTGTTTACAAATCCTGTCCCTCACTGTCTGCATTGTTTCTCCCACATATCCCAGGCCACATGGACACTTAATCAAGTAAATCACATTTTTCGATTCACAGGTAGGGATGAGCGAACTCGAACTGTATAGTTCGGGTTCGTACCGAATTTTGGGGTGTCCGTGACACGGACCCGAACCCGGACATTTTCGTAAAAGTCCGGGTTCGGGTTCGGTGTTCGTCGCTTTCTTGGCGCTTTTGTGACGCTTTCTTGGCGCTTTTTGAAAGGCTGCAAAGCAGCCAATCAACAAGCGTCATACTACTTGCCCCAAGAGGCCATCACAGCCATGCCTACTATTGGCATGGCTGTGATTGGCCAGAGCACCATGTGACCCAGCCTCTATTTAAGCTGGAGTCACATAGCGCCGCCCGTCACTCTGCTCTGATTAGCGTAGGGAGAGGTTGCGGCTGCGACAGTAGGGCGAGATTAGGCAGATTAACTCCTCCAAAGGACTTGATTAACTGATCGATCTGCAGCTGTGGATCATTGAGCTGCTGATCCTCAATTGCTCACTGTTTTTAGGCTGCCCAGACCGTTTGTCAGTCACATTTTTCTGGGGTGATCGGCGGCCATTTTGTGTCTTGTGGTGCGCCAGCACAAGCTGCGACCAAGTGCATTTAACCCTCAATGGTGTGGTTGTTTTTTGGCTAAAGCCTACATCAGGGTGAAGCTGTCACACCAAGTGCATTTAACCAGCAATAGTCTGTTCATTTTTTGGCCATATACAAAATCAGGGGCAAGCTGCGCCTGTCACCAAGTGCATTTAACCCTCAATGGTGTGGTTGTTTTTTGGCTAAAGCCTACATCAGGGTGAAGCTGTCACACCAAGTGCATTTAACCAGCAATAGTCTGTTCATTTTTTGGCCATATACAAAATCAGGGGCAAGCTGCGCCTGTCACCAAGTGCATTTAACCCTCAATGGTGTGGTTGTTTTCTGGCTAAAGCCTACATCAGGGTGAAGCTGTCACACCAAGTGCATTTAACCAGCAATAGTCTGTTTATTTTTTGGCCATATACTACATCAGGGGCAAGCTGCGCCCGTCACCAAGTGCATTTAACCCTCAGTAGTGTGGTTGGTCAAGCTGTGACACCAAGTGCATTTAACCAGCAATAGTCTGTTCATTTTTTGGCCATATACTACATCAGGGGCAAGCTGCGCCCGTCACCAAGTGCATTTAACCAGCAATAGTGTGGTTATTTTTTGGCCATATCCCAGTCTAATTCTGTCACTAAATCCATACCGGTCACCCAGCGCCTAAATACTAGGCCTCAAATTTATATCCCGCTAAATCTCTCGTTACCGCTGTCCTGTTGTAGCTGGGAAAGTTATTTAGTGTCCGTCAAAGCACATTTTTTGTTCTGGGTTGAAGTACAATTCCCAATTTAGCAATTTCATAATTTAGTGGTTTCTGCTATATCAGAGCTATTTGAAATCTATCCCTAAAAGGGTATATAATATTCAAGGTGCACATTGGGTCATTCAGAATAACTTCACACACACCCGCTACTGTGTATTTTCAAGTCTAATTCTGTCACTAAACCCATACCTGTCACCCAGCGCCTAAATACTAGGCCTCAAATTTATATCCTGCTAAATCTCTCGTTACCGCTGTCCTGTTGTAGCTGGGAAAGTTATTTAGTGTCCGTCAAAGCACATTTTTTGTTCTGGGTTGAAGTACAATTCCCAATTTAGCAATTTCATAATTTAGTGGTTTCTGCTATATCAGAGCTATTTGAAATCTATCCCTAAAAGGGTATATAATATTCAAGGTGCACATTGGGTCATTCAGAATAACTTCACACACACCCGCTACTGTGTATTTTCAAGTCTAATTCTGTCACTAAACCCATACCTGTCACCCAGCGCCTAAATACTAGGCCTCAAATTTATATCCTGCTAAATCTCTCGTTACCGCTGTCCTGTTGTAGCTGGGAAAGTTATTTAGTGTCCGTCAAAGCACATTTTTTGTTCTGGGTTGAAATACAATTCCCAATTTAGCAATTTCATAATTTAGTGGTTTCTGCTATATCAGAGCTATTTGAAATCTATCCCTAAAAGGGTAGATCATATTGAAGGTGCACATAGGGTCATTCAGAATAACTTCACACACACCCGCTACTGTGTATTTCCAAGTCTAATTCTGTCACTAAACCCATACCTGTCACCCAGCGCCTAAATACTAGGCCTCAAATTTATATCCTGCTAAATCTCTCGTTACCGCTGTACTGTTGTTGCTGGGCAAGATATTTAGTGTCCGTCAAAGCACATTTTTTGTTCTGGGTTGAAATACAATTCCCAATTTAGCAATTTCATAATTTAGTGGTTTCTGCTATATCAGAGCTATTTGAAATCTATCCCTAAAAGGGTATATAATATTCAAGGTGCACATTGGGTCATTCAGAATAACTTCACACACACCCGCTACTGTGTATTTCCAAGTCTAATTCTGTCACTAAACCCATACCTGTCACCCAGCGCCTAAATACTAGGCCTCAAATTTATATCCCGCTAAATCTGTCCCTAGTGCTGTAGCTGGGCGAGTTATTTAGTGTCCGTTCAAGCACATTTCTTGTTCTGGGTTGAAATACAATTCCCAATTTAGCAATTTCATAATTTAGTGGTTTCTGCTATATCAGAGCTATTTGAAATCTATCCCTAAAAGGGTATATAATATTCAAGGTGCACATAGGGTCATTCAGAATAACTTCACACACCCGCTACTGTGCATTTCCAAATCTAATTCTGTCACTAAACCCATACCTGTCACCCAGCGCCTAAATACTAGGCCTCAAATTTATATCCCGCTAAATCTCTCGTTACCGCTGTCCTGTTGTGGCTGGGAAAGTTATTTAGTGTCCGTCAAAGCACATTTTTTGTTCTGGGTTGAAATACAATTCCCAATTTAGCAATTTCATAATTTAGTCGTTTCTGCTATATCAGAGCTATTTGAAATCTATCCCTAAAAGGGTAGATCATATTGAAGGTGCACATAGGGTCATTCAGAATAACTTCACACACACGCTTCTGTGCATTTCCAAGTCTAATTCTGTCACTAAATCCATACCGGTCACCCAGCGCCTAAATACTAGGCCTCAAATTTATATCCCGCTGAATTTGAATACAATACATTGGGCCAAATAATATATTTGTTGTTGTGGTGAACCATAACAATGAGAAAAACATCTAGTAAGGGACGCGGACGTGGACATGGTCGTGGTGGTGTTAGTGGACCCTCTGGTGCTGGGAGAGGACGTGGCCGTTCTGCCACATCCACACGTCCTAGTGTACCAACTACCTCAGGTCCCAGTAGCCGCCAGAATTTACAGCGATATATGGTGGGGCCCAATGCCGTTCTAAGGATGGTAAGGCCTGAGCAGGTACAGGCATTAGTCAATTGGGTGGCCGACAGTGGATCCAGCACGTTCACATTATCTCCCACCCAGTCTTCTGCAGAAAGCGCACAGATGGCGCCTGAAAACCAACCCCATCAGTCTGTCACATCACCCCCATGCATACCAGGGAAACTGTCTCAGCCTCAAGTTATGCAGCAGTCTCTTATGCTGTTTGAAGACTCCGCTGGCAGGGTTTCCCAAGGGCATCCACCTAGCCCTTCCCCAGCGGTGAAAGACATAGAATGCACTGACGCACAACCACTTATGTTTCCTGATGATGAGGACATGGGAATACCACCTCAGCATGTCTCTGATGATGACGAAACACAGGTGCCAACTGCTGCGTCTTTCTGCAGTGTGCAGACTGAACAGGAGGTCAGGGATCAAGACTGGGTGGAAGACGATGCAGGGGACGATGAGGTCCTAGACCCCACATGGAATGAAGGTCGTGCCACTGACTTTCACAGTTCGGAGGAAGAGGCAGTGGTGAGACCGAGCCAACAGCGTAGCAAAAGAGGGAGCAGTGGGCAAAAGCAGAACACCCGCCGCCAAGAGACTCCGCCTGCTACTGACCGCCGCCATCTGGGACCGAGCACCCCAAAGGCAGCTTCAAGGAGTTCCCTGGCATGGCACTTCTTCAAACAATGTGCTGACGACAAGACCCGAGTGGTTTGCACGCTGTGCCATCAGAGCCTGAAGCGAGGCATTAACGTTCTGAACCTGAGCACAACCTGCATGACCAGGCACCTGCATGCAAAGCATGAACTGCAGTGGAGTAAACACCTTAAAACCAAGGAAGTCACTCAGGCTCCCCCTGCTACCTCTTCTGCTGCTGCCGCCTCGGCCTATTCTGCTGCTGCCGCCTCGGCCTCTTCCTCCGCCTCTGGAGGAACGTTGGCACCTGCCGCCCAGCAAACAGGGGATGTACCACCAACACCACCACCACCACCTCCGTCACCAAGCGTCTCAACCATGTCACACGCCAGCGTTCAGCTCTCCATCTCACAAACATTTGATAGAAAGCGTAAATTCCCACCTAGCCACCCTCGATCCCTGGCCCTGAATGCCAGCATTTCTAAACTACTGGCCTATGAAATGCTGTCATTTAGGCTGGTGGACACAGACAGCTTCAAACAGCTCATGTCGCTTGCTGTCCCACAGTATGTTGTTCCCAGCCGGCACTACTTCTCCAAGAGAGCCGTGCCTTCCCTGCACAACCAAGTATCCGATAAAATCAAGTGTGCACTGCGCAACGCCATCTGTGGCAAGGTCCACCTAACCACAGATACGTGGACCAGTAAGCACGGCCAGGGACGCTATATCTCCCTAACTGCACACTGGGTAAATGTAGTGGCAGCTGGGCCCCAGGCGGAGAGCTGTTTGGCGCACGTCCTTCCGCCGCCAAGGATCGCAGGGCAACATTCTTTGCCTCCTGTTGCCACCTCCTCCTTCTCGGCTTCCTCCTCCTCTTCTTCCACCTGCTCATCCAGTCAGCCACACACCTTCACCACCAACTTCAGCACAGCCCGGGGTAAACGTCAGCAGGCCATTCTGAAACTCATATGTTTGGGGGACAGGCCCCACACCGCACAGGAGTTGTGGCGGGGTATAGAACAACAGACCGACGAGTGGTTGCTGCCGGTGAGCCTCAAGCCCGGCCTGGTGGTGTGTGATAATGGGCGAAATCTCGTTGCAGCTCTGGGACTAGCCAATTTGACGCACATCCCTTGCTTGGCGCATGTGCTGAATTTGGTGGTGCAGAAGTTCATTCACAACTACCCCGACATGTCAGAGCTGCTGCATAAAGTGCGGGCCGTCTGTTCGCGCTTCCGGCGTTCACATCCTGCTGCTGCTCGCCTGTCTGCGCTACAGCGTAACTTCGGCCTTCCCGCTCACCGCCTCATATGCGACGTGCCCACCAGGTGGAACTCCACCTTGCACATGCTGGACAGACTGTGCGAGCAGCAGCAGGCCATAGTGGAGTTTCAGCTGCAGCACGCACGGGTCAGTCGCACTACAGAACAGCACCACTTCACCACCAATGACTGGGCCTCCATGCGAGACCTGTGTGCCCTGTTGCGCTGTTTCGAGTACTCCACCAACATGGCCAGTGGCGATGACACCGTTATCAGCGTTACAATACCACTTCTATGTCTCCTTGAGAAAACACTTAGGGCGATGATGGAAGAGGAGGTGGCCCAGGAGGAGGAGGAGGAGGAGGAGGAAGAGGGGTCATTTTTAGCACTTTCAGGCCAGTCTCTTCGAAGTGACTCAGAGGGAGGTTTTTGGCAACAGCAGAGGCCAGGTACAAATGTGGCCAGCCAGGGCCCACTACTGGAGGACGAGGAGGACGAGGATGAGGAGGAGGTGGAGGAGGATGAGGATGAAGCATGGTCACAGCGGGGTGGCACCCAACGCAGCTCGGGTCCATCACTGGTGCGTGGCTGGGGGGAAAGGCAGGACGATGACGATACGCCTCCCACAGAGGACAGCTTGTCCTTATCCCTGGGCAGCCTGGCACACATGAGCGACTACATGCTGCAGTGCCTGCGCAACGACAGCAGAGTTGCCCACATTTTAACCTGTGCGGACTACTGGGTTGCCACCCTGCTGGATCCACGCTACAAAGACAATGTGCCCACCTTACTTCCTGCACTGGAGCGTGATAGGAAGATGCGCGAGTACAAGCGCACGTTGGTAGACGCGCTACTGAGAGCATTCCCAAATGTCACAGGGGAACAAGTGGAAGCCCAAGGCCAAGGCAGAGGAGGAGCAAGAGGTCGCCAAGGCAGCTGTGTCACGGCCAGCTCCTCTGAGGGCAGGGTTAGCATGGCAGAGATGTGGAAAACTTTTGTCAACACGCCACAGCTAACTGCACCACCACCTGATACGCAACGTGTTAGCAGGAGGCAACATTTCACTAACATGGTGGAACAGTACGTGTGCACACCCCTCCACGTACTGACTGATGGTTCGGCCCCATTCAACTTCTGGGTCTCTAAATTGTCCACGTGGCCAGAGCTAGCCTTTTATGCCTTGGAGGTGCTGGCCTGCCCGGCAGCCAGCGTTTTGTCTGAACGTGTATTCAGCACGGCAGGGGGCGTCATTACAGACAAACGCAGCCGCCTGTCTACAGCCAATGTGGACAAGCTGACGTTCATAAAAATGAACCAGGCATGGATCCCACAGGACCTGTCCGTCCCTTGTCCAGATTAGACATTAACTACCTCCCCATAACCATATATTATTGGACTCCAGGGCACTTCCTCATTCAATCCTATTTTTATTTTCATTTTACCATTATATTGCAAGGCTACCCAAAGTTGAATGAACCTCTCCTCTGCCTGTGTGCTAGGCCTAAATATATGCCAATGGATTGTTGCAGTGGTGGCTGACGTGAAGCCTCATTCTCTGCTATGACATGCAGACTGATTCTCTGGTGACATGAAGCCAGATTGTCTGTTACGGGACCTCTCTCCTCTGCCTGGGTGCTGGGCCTGAATTTATGACAATGGACTGTTGCAGTGGTGGGTGACGTGAAGCCTGATTCTCTGCTATGACATGCAGACTGATTCTCTGGTGACATGAAGCCAGATCCTCTGTTACGGGACCTCTCTCCTCTGCCTGGGTGCTGGGCCTAAATATATGAAAATGGACTGTTGCAGTGGTGGGTGACGTGAAGCCTGATTCTCTGCTATGACATGCAGACTGATTCTCTGGTGACATGAAGCCAGATCCTCTGTTACGGGACCTCTCTCCTCTGCCTGGGTGCTGGGCCTAAATTTATGAAAATGGACTGTTGCAGTGGTGGGTGACGTGAAGCCTCATTCTCTGCTATGACATGCAGACTGATTCTCTGCTGACATGAAGCCAGATTGTCTGTTACGGGACCTCTCTCCTCTGCCTGTGTGCTAGGCCTAAATATATGCCAATGGATTGTTGCAGTGGTGGCTGACGTGAAGCCTGATTCTCTGCTATGACATGCAGACTGATTCTCTGGTGACATGAAGCCAGATCCTCTGTTACGGGACCTCTCTCCTCTGCCTGGGTGCTGGGCCTAAATATCTGACAATGGACTGTTGCATTGGTGGCTGACGTGAAGCCTGATTCTCTGCTATGATATGAAGACTGATTCTCTGCTGACATGAAGCCAGATTGTCTGTTACGGGACCTCTCTCCTCTGCCTGTGTGCTAGGCCTAAATATATGCCAATGGATTGTTGCAGTGGTGGCTGACGTGAAGCCTGATTCTCTGCTATGACATGCAGACTGATTCTCTGGTGACATGAAGCCAGATCCTCTGTTACGGGACCTCTCTCCTCTGCCTGGGTGCTGGGCCTAAATTTATGAAAATGGACTGTTGCAGTGGTGGGTGACGTGAAGCCTGATTCTCTGCTATGACATGCAGACTGATTCTCTGGTGACATGAAGCCAGATCCTCTGTTACGGGACCTCTCTCCTCTGCCTGGGTGCTGGGCCTAAATTTATGAAAATGGACTGTTGCAGTGGTGGGTGACGTGAAGCCTCATTCTCTGCTATGACATGCAGACTGATTCTCTGCTGACATGAAGCCAGATTGTCTGTTACGGGACCTCTCTCCTCTGCCTGGGTGCTGGGCCTGAATTTATGACAATGGACTGTTGCAGTGGTGGCTGACGTGAAGCCTGATT
Organism: Bufo gargarizans; assembly: GCF_014858855.1. Classification (NCBI taxonomy): domain Eukaryota; kingdom Metazoa; phylum Chordata; class Amphibia; order Anura; family Bufonidae; genus Bufo; species Bufo gargarizans. The sequence goes on from NC_058080.1 coordinate 121,320,129, forward strand.
CTCTGCTATGATATGAAGACTGATTCTCTGCTGACATGAAGCCAGATTGTCTGTTACGGGACCTCTCTCCTCTGCCTGGGTGCCGGGGCCTAAATATCTGAGAATGGACTGTTCCAGTGGTGGGTAACGGGAAGCCAGATTCTCTGCTATGATATGAAGACTGATTCTCTGCTGACATGAAGCCAGATTGTCTGTTACGGGACCTCTCTCCTCTGCCTGGGTGCTGGGCCTAAATTTATGAAAATGGACTATTACAGTGGTGGGTGACGTGAAGCCTGATTCTCTGCTATGACATGAAGACTGATTCTCTGCTGACATGAAGCCAGATTGTCTGTTACGGGACCTCTCTCCTCTGCCTGGGTGCCGGGGCCTAAATATCTGAGAATGGACTGTTCCAGTGGTGGGTGACGGGAAGCCAGATTCTCTGCTATGGAACCTCTCTCCAATTGATTTTGGTTAATTTTTATTTATTTAATTTTTATTTTAATTAATTTCCCTATCCACATTTGTTTGCAGGGGATTTACCTACATGTTGCTGCCTTTTGCAGCCCTCTAGCCCTTTCCTGGGCTGTTTTACAGCCGTTTTAGTGCCGAAAAGTTCGGGTCCCCATTGACTTCAATGGGGTTCGGGTTCGGGACGAAGTTCGGATCGGGTTCGGATCCCGAACCCGAACATTTCCGGGATGTTCGGCCGAACTTCTCGAACCCGAACATCCAGGTGTTCGCTCAACTCTATTCACAGGTAAAAAACCCTTTCACTTTAAACGCTTGACCAAAAGAATCAGGCATGGAATTTCCACTTGGCCAATTCTTCTTTCTTCTGACATCTCCTGTTCGGGGAGGTCCTACCAAAATCATGGTTTCAGCTGAAGATAATTAGTTAATCATCATAACTCAGCTCATTGTACATTCTGTTTGGGGCAGAGAGGAACATAAGTGTGTAGGTGGCAGTCTGGGTCCTGATACCTGAGGGGGCCCATCTGCCACATGACAGCAAGACCACTACCCATGATAGTCGGGGACATGATAGTTGTTACAGATTTAGTGTCGAGGTCCGAGAGCTTTGTGTTATACCTATCACAGCAGAACATCATGAAAGTTGTAATCAAAGTCTATACATGACATATTATTGTATATTTCACCATAGAAGGCCCTGTGATCACCAGCATTACGCTGAAATGTTCAGAGGATGAACACTATTCATGGAGCACAGAGTCCAGAGGACACACCTGGTCTGTCAAATGTCCTCGATTAAGATCTACACAGTTGACATGTGAAAGACCCATTTAGTCTGACACTAGCAGTAAACTCACATGGTTGTGATTCTCATTTAAGTCCTGGATATGCCCTAAGGCTGACAGAATAGAGTTCTCGAAATGTTGTAACAGAATCTATGTGTTACATAAAAATGCATTTTTGTTATCTTTTTTAACGACTCTCTTGGCCATATGGGAAAAAAACCTATCTGTGCTGCCACAATAAAATGGTCAGCAATGCCTTTTAAAAGTGTAACCATTTTAGCCTTTCTAATAAAAAATGTACATTTCAAGCAGCGATTCAAAGATCACCAGAGGATTGCTGTGCCTCAGACATAACTGCATTCAGTCTTATCCGGAGTGTTTAGATGACCCGATATACTGTAATAACATGAGATTTAATATAATAGGAAATGAATAGCAATAATTTCTACAAATGTTACTCATAATTTGCATATTATTAATCTCCATTTATGACACCTTAGCGATCGTTCAGTCTCTTTTGACGGCGGGCGGTGCAGGTATACAGCAGCACCCTTTACCATTGCTGCAGTAATGATTCTATTCCTGCTATTTGAGGTTATAGAAGAGTTTTATAATTGCTTTTCTCTTCTGTTTTAACCCTATCTACCACTGAATGAGCTCTATGGAGGAAGTATCTGATCCGACATAAAACATCTCGCCAGTGGAAAAAAAAAAGTTATGGCTGCCGAGTCAGAGGCAAAAGCGAGAAAAAATGATATGTGGTCTGTCACCTCCTTCAATCCTCCGCACCCCCACTGTGCACCTGCAAACTGTTATACATTGAGAGGGCTCCTCATGTGCGCATGCATATAAAGGCTCATGCACACGATCATGTTTTTTGTCCCCATTCACTTCAATAGGGCTACAAAAGATGTGGACAACACACGGTGTGCCGTCTGCATCTATATGTCCGTTCAGCGGCACCTGCAAAAACATAGAACATGTTCTATTCTTGTCCCCTTTATGGACATGGATAGGACTATTCTATAGATGGCAGGACATTCCGTTCCCCAGAATGCGGAATGCATGTGGCCAGTATCCGTGTTTTGTGAACCGCAAAAACACCATGGTCTGGAACATGAGCCCTAATGAACAGGACTATAGAAGAAGCCCTTTCTATGTATTATGTACAGTGCTGCCCAAAATTATTCGTACCCCTGGCAAATTTTGACTTAAAGTTACTTTTAATCAACCAGCAAGTAATTTTTTCACGGGAAATGACATAGGTGTCTCCCAAAAGATAATAAGACGATGTACAAGAGGCATTATTGTGGGAAAAAACATTTCTCAGCTTTTATTTACATTCGAGCAAACTTGCTGGTTGAATAAAAGTAACTTTAAGTCAAAGATTGCCAGGGGTATGATGAATAATTATGGGCAGCATTGTAACTAGTTTACAAGCATGCAGCAAGCGAACAGCAGTGAGTAACAACATACAAATAGGTGATCCACAGTCGGCAGCAGGTGCTCTCTATATGGGACATTGATGGTATATTTATTTATTTTATGCAGTTATATAGCACTTTACACACATTAGCATCCAGGTGTCCCCAATAGGGCTCACAATCTAAGTTCCCTATCAGTATGTCTTTGGAGTGTGGGAGGAAACCCACACAAACACGGAGAGAACATACAAACTCCATGAAGATGTTGTCCTTGGTCAGAGTCAGACCCCAGAGCTGCAAGGCACCAGTGCTAACCACTGAACCACCGTTCTGCCCACTGCAAGGTTATGCCATCAACGTCAGAGGTGGGACCAAGGCCCTCGAAGTAATGAGAGAACATACTGTGCATGCATGGTCACCCTTAAAGGGGTTGTCCGGGTTCAGAGCTGAACCTGGACATCCCTCCATTTTCACCCCGGCAGCCCCCCTGACATGAGCATCGGAGCAGTTCATGCTCCGATGCTCTCCTTTGCCCTGCGCTAAATTGTGCAGGGCAAATTCATTTTTTGGAGTTCCGGTGACGTACCTGGGCTCTCCATGGGGCTGCCAGGAACCCCGGTGATGTCACCGGCACTGATGGGCGGGATTTAGCCAGTAAAACAGCTAGGGCAGAGCTAAAGCCCGCCCCTCAGAGCCGATGACATCACCGAACACACTGCCGGGCGGAAGTTACTGCCCGGCAGTGTGTTATTGAAAACAAAAGAGCCCGTGCCCTGCGCGCATGAGATGCACCGATGCTAGCCTCAGGGGGGCTGCCTGGGTGAAAATAAGGGTTTGTTCGGGTTCAGCTCTGAACCCGGACAACCCCTTTAATATGCCGCTATGGGAGTTCCAAAAATAGCCAAGTGCTGGCTTAGCTGTTTCCGGCATTTTTTTAGTGGTGAACGAAGGGTTGCCGTGCTGGTGCAGCTTGATCTGCATTCACTGCTATGGGACTTCTGGAAATTGCCAAGTGCACTCACTCCTACTACTACTTTCAAAAGTTCAAGGACATGAATGGACAGCAAGCTGCCAATATGCGGTATGCTCTCCTTCAGTTCGGGGGCACCAGACGTGGGATCCTTCACACTCATATGCCATCAATGACCCAATGTCACCACCAGATCTTTGAGAAGTTCTGATAGACGTTCTTCAGTACCTCCTGCATGATCTTCTTTGTTTTGCTTTCGTTTTGACATCTCTCCTCCCTCTCCCAGCTGTCATCTATTAGCAGTGATTGCCTCCCTATATATCTCCTCCCAATACTGCCTCACCTTGCGGTTTATATTACATCCTGGATTGTGTTCTCTGCTAGGAGTTGCTACAGCTGGGTTTTCAGATAAGTCTATTTCTGTATTTGTTGTTTTCCTGTTGGCTTGGTTCTAGGTGACCCTGACTCCCTCCGCATTAAGTGCGGGGAGCTGGTGGTCATGTCCCCTCACTATTATAGGGTTTGCAGGTGTCATTCAGTCTAGGTACGTGGACATGCAACCTTCTATCACTGAGATCTTTGCATGGGCTGAGAAGACAGGGAGAGCTTCAGGGCTTTAATAGGGGTCACCCTTTTGTTAATTAGTTTTGGATCAAGCCAGTCGGATCCTTATTTGTAACTTCTTGTTTTCTGTGACACCCAGATGGGAATATCCCAGATACTTTGCCAGAGGTAACTGATTCCCTTTCAGCTGGTTATTAATGCCCTTTCAGGACTAGTCATTAAGGGAATAGGTTGTGTCAGTTCAAGTATGTCTGTATTGCAGTAAATGCTACTTTTGACACCTATGGTTTTGCAGGCCTAGTAATCTATTCATTGGGGGTTTCCAAATAATTTTTGTTAATTTCATGAAAATTAATCTCACCAACTTTATATGGAAAATTCAATTAAATTTGAAGTGCCTTTTACATGGGGGTCACGCCTGATCATCGCCCTCTGTAAACATGTCCAGATATCAGATGACAAATAATAAATGCTTGTGGTTCGTTGACATAAAAATCACAGTTTTTCAGCAGTACATCTCCTTGGGTAATCTTCCTGTATGAAAGGACCTTTTTAGGCCTCATGCACATGACCTTACTCACAAATCACGGATCTGCAAAACACGGCTACCGACCCCTTCTGCAGGTACTGCTGTATGTTACAAATGCCTATTCTTGTCCGCAAAACCGCATGCTGTCTACATTTTTTGCGGCCCCATTCAAGTCTAAGTTAACCATCAAATACTTTAAAATGCAAAATCGTCGTATAAACATGCCTCCTGCACCATTCTCATCATCTCAGGTCCAGTCCTCCTCCCCTACTTTGCATATAAGGCTGCAGTGGTGATGTAGGGGTATACAGCACGTGACCACTGCAGTCTATCACTGTCCTTAGCAGTGTCATGTGCATATACCTGTCTGTCGCTGCAAGAAGAGATCCAGACCGGTGGTGCTGAGAGCAACGCAGGAGAAACGTGAGTATATAATGATTTTTTTTTTACAGTGACATACTGTGACTAGAAATGACTGGGCCCCACAGCAAATTTTTGAACAGGTCCTCTGCCCTCAGCAACTTTTTTGCCACTCCAACTCCTGTGGCTAGTCTACATGGCTGTCTTAGATGAAGCACGGCAGCCACTCTATTGGTTTCCTACATGTATATTCTGTATATAATATCATTGTGTGATACTGTTGAAGAGACCTCGACAATAAAAAATCTTTTAGTCCTCCTCCTGGGTGGGCCTCTTCTGAATTCGGGGCCCAAAGCAGCCGCTTCCCCTGCTTCCCCTATAGCTACGTCCCTGATTTATTTATTTTATTTGGTGGCATTAGGAAAATTTATAGTTAACTTGGACAACCCCTTTAAATTTGTCTAATGAGGCTAAACATATGATTCAAGTGAAAGAGACTTCACATAACCATCATTAGCGTAATTAATAAATGTCTTCTTTCTCCCTCTATTTGCCATTAAACATTATGTTGTGTTAAAAACTAGGAAATTTAATCTTCTTTTATTATTGTACCATTCTTCAATAAAAAGACAATTATACCAAAAAAAATATAGGAAATTACAAATTTGTACATATGTACCCCTGGTGAGATCCCCCTCTATGGCCTAGTGCCAGTTGCCCTAACCCTTTCTATCTCGTCAGCCAGCATGTTTCTACAAGCCACTTAGACAGGTAATCCTTTAATTAGTCAATCCCCACTACACTTAAAAGAAATGACACTTTGACAAATGGTGACTAACAGTCAAATCATGGTGAAGTTTATGAACTCTGAAATGATGAGGCTTGTGCTCTAATCAAAACTACAAATTTGCAGAGGAGAATGTAGGTTTCTGTGTTAAAGTCTTAATAGGACAATATTGGAGAGGGAGAGTGCACAGAGACTGCAGGGAGAGTGTCTCGCCATGTGCATTTCTGTGCAATGCATGGACATTCAGAGTTAAAGGGGTTCTTCAGCTTTTTCTTACTTTTTCTTACTGATGATCTATCCTCTGGATAGATCATCAGCATATGATCAGCGGGGGTCCGTCGCTTGGGACCCCTTCCGATCAGGTCTTTGAGAAGGCCGCGGCACTGGCAGTAGCACCGCAGCCTTCTCGTTGTTTCCCGCAGGCCCAGTGACGTCACGATTAGTATCACTGGCCTAATCACGACTAAGCCCTGTTCACGTCTCATAGACAATATTCGTGTTGATTGTAGCTCCATTTCCCCTGAAGACGCTGCTTGTAGCGGCAAAACATGTCGGGGGTGCTGCGTCTTGAATTAATTTTTTTAAAATTATGGCAGGGCAAACAATTGAACATTAGCACGGCGATCTGCAGACGCCGAGCACATATGCTCATATGATAGGGACAGTATAGATAAAAATCGAGGTGCCAGTAGCTTACGACAGGGGGAATCCTAGAAAGGTCTAAAATTACAAATCGCTAAGAGAACTCCCCTAAGGTCGATTAGCTAATAGAGTGTGGACTAGGTGATAGAGTGCCTTGTGTCGAATGACATTGCAGACATAAGAAACAACAATGATACAGACCACGCACTACCTCCAGTTGGATATGCACATAATATCCTCCTGATATATCAATAAAGTAGTAGCACACTATACATTCAGCCCCTATACAGCAGCCCTCCATATGTATTTTTAAATCCTCACCTTTGGTTTTCGTGTTTTGTTTATTGTTTTGAAAATAAGAATAAAAGTTATAAACTAAAAGACCAGAAACAGGAATTTATAGTCCCTGACTATTGAATTATTATTATTGACCTCCTGGGTTCAGTGGGTCATTTGAAATATTATAGATATAGACACTTGACACCTACATCAGGAACAAAATAGTACCGAGGGGATTATGTATCCCTTTCTTGCCGGCATCTAGGGTTCAGTTACCAGAATTTTGTAAAAAGTGGCAAAGAGTCAATTGATAGTTCCCTGCGATTGATGACATTACTCCTGGAGGAGGAAAAGACGCTCTATAATAAGAATACTTAGTTACTCCAGGAACAAATCACAGTGACTAAGAAATTTACAGATAGCCCAGATTTTACCCGTAAGGAATTGATCCTTTAACAGATCATAGAACGGTATACGGCCCAGTGGAAGGAACGCAAACACTACCAATATCTGAGGGACACCTGAGATTTTAGGGAGGGGTGTATACTTGTATTCGGGGCAAAGACCACTAAGATCCTTGGGGTGTAAACTGAGCCCTCGTCCGCGGAAGCCGAGACTGAATCCGAGGGAGTTACTCATCTGGCTACTCAGTTCCCTATTTTTTCATCTTTTAGGGGTAGATCAAGAGGGATAGGGAGCAGAGGCAAGAGTGTACCATCAATACCGTGGGGGTCTAGTCGCAGAACCTGATAGTGGGACGATCTACACATCTAGGCACACTGACGACTTGCAAATCATTAATCTTAGAGCTGCAGCTACTTAAAAGGAGTCTTTCGTTTGTCCCTACATGTGCGTTTAATCTATTCGAATGGGTTAAGGATTTGACCCTATTGGTAAGGAAGCTAAAATGGAAAAAATTATTTGCCACACATGATAGGCAACATGCTAGGAATCGATATCCAGGAGTTGCCAGATGTAAGCCTATTAGCGGATTTGATGGAGGAGGGGGGAAGGAACCTTGGTGAAGGCCCATTCACGGACCTCAAACTTCTGTCGACTAAGAATACGCCATTAGGAGACAATACACCAATGGACATTTTTCTTAATGTAGTGACAGATCAGTTAAGGGTGTTGGAGGGTCAGAGAATGGGGGTATCTGATTTATCTAGAGCAGACACTGAGGCACTTCTCTCCCTGGAGCGGGACCTCTCTATTTTTATTAAACCGTCTGACAAGGGGGGTAACATCACTATCATGGGCTTTGAGCAATATAAAACCATGTGCCTTAACATTTTCAAAGATGGCCATTGCTATCATAATCTAGACAACAACCCTACTGATATATTTCACACTAAGTTGAGTAATATTCTACTGGCAGCACGCAAAAAGAAGCTAATCAGTCAAACCGAATATTCCTTTTTGCTTCCAAGATACCCCCAAACTCCCTGTTTTTACGGGCTCCCTAAAGTCCATAAAGGTCTTTCTCCCCTAAAGGAAGACCAATTGTTTCTGGAACGGGGAGCTTAACGCACGCCATTAGCACCTATGTGGACAAAGTCCTTTGGCAATTTGTTTTGGCTCTTCCGTCCTATGTGCATGACTCAATGGATGCGATCAAGAAATTGGAGGGTATTCAGCTAGATAACCAAACCATGCTGGCCAGTCTTGATGTACAGGCTCTTTTCAGCTCCATACCCCATGACAAAGGGTGTGGAGCTGTGGCGGCCTTTTTAAAGCAGCGTGGTATTCATTTATGGCTGCACAATGATTTGGTGCTGGAGCTCCTGCAATTTATTTTAGAACACAATGGGTTCCTTTTTGTTCGCCGCACATACCACCAGCTCAGGGTGGTGGCAATGGGGAGCCCTTGTGCGCCAATCTTTGCCAACCTCTACCTGGGCTGGTGGAAACGAGAGGTTGTGTTTGCAGAAGAGAACAACAAATGGTCTAATCATATAAATTTATGGCTACGGTACATCGTGATGTGCTTATTTTTGGTCAGGGAATAGGTTAGAGTTCAACAGCTTTGTGATGGATCTCAATAAGAACGAATTGGGATTATACTTCACGTCCGAAATTCATGACAACCAGATTACCTTCCTGGATTTGACCATCTTTAGGGACCAGGAAGGGAGCTTGGGGACTCGACTGTTTCGAAACGAGACGGTCACTAATAACCTGCTACAGTGGGATAGTTGCCATCCTACGGCCCTTAAAAAAGGTATCCCCATAGGGTTTAAGATTACGCCGCAATTGCTCCAGGGTGGATGACTATCGTGTGGCGGCTAAAGACCTACAGAATAGATTTAGAAACAGAGGATACCCAGGGTGCTAATGTTGGCACAATGGTCCTGCGTCAACACATAGAGCATCACCATAAAATGGCGTGGGAAAACCGTGTTGCTCATTTAGTCATACAGCCTGATGCAGCAACTGCTGCATCTCCCACCGCCCCGCACCGCCTCTCAAGCATTGTGCGGGGCGGTGGGATATCTGGACTTTTCCAAAGCATTTGACACTGTACCGCATAAAAGGTTAGTATATAAAATGAGAATGCTCGGACTGGGAGAAAATGTCTGTATGTGGGTAAGAAACTGGCTCAGTGATAGAAAACACAGGGTGGTTATTAACGGTACACACTCAGATTGGGTCACTGTCACTAGTGGGGTACCTCAGGGGTCAGTATTGGGCCCTATTCTCTTCAATATATTTATTAATATCTTGTAGAAGGCTTGCATAGTAAAATATCAATTTTCGCAGATGACACTAAACTGTGTAAAGTAATTAACACTGAAGAGGACAGTATACTACTACAGAGGGATCTGGATAGATTGGAGGCTTGGGCAGATAAGTGGCAGATGAGGTTTAACACTGACAAATGTAAAGTTATGCACATGGGAAGGAATAATGAAAGTCACCCGTACATACTAAATGATAAAACACTGGGTAACACTGACATGGAAAAGGATCTAGGATTTTTAATAAACAGCAAACTAAGCTGCAAAACACAGTGTCAGGCAGCTGCTGCCAAGGCCAATAAGATAATGGGTCTAAAAAAGACGACTGAGAGGAGATCTAATTAATATGTATAAATATATCAGGGGTCAGTACAGAGATCTATCCCATCATCTATTTATCCCCAGAATAAGAGCAGTGAGACTATGGAACTCTCTGCCTGAGGAGGTGGTGATGGTGAGTACAATAAAGGAATTCAAGAGTGGCCTGGATGTATTTCTGGAGTGTAATAATATTACAGGTTATAGCTATTAGAGAGGGGTCGTTGATCCAGGGAGTTATTCTGATTGCCTGATTGGAGTCGGGAAGGAATTTATTATTCCCCTAAAGTGGGGAAAATTGGCTTCTACCTTTTTTGCCTTCCTCTGGATCAACTTGCAGGATGACAGGCCGAACTGGATGGACAAATGTCTTTTTTCGGCCTTATGTACTATGTTACTATGTTATTATGATCACCGATTGCAAAAAGACAACAGGATGTGTGCGCTCATCCAATGGTGCAGAAGCTGAACGTGCACCTGGCCAAGTTGCTGGTACTACAGTCCTTCCCTTTCCATGTAGTTGACTCTGCACATTTCATAGCACTGATGGCTTGTGCCCACCTAAGTTGAAGAGTCCCAAGCTGACATTACTTTTCCAAAAAAGATATACCAGCTGTGCAAACCAGCACTGACATATGGAGTTGTAACTATGGTCAAGGACAATATATGTCGTTCACAGCTTACTGGGTAAATGTGATTCCGGCATAGGCATACCAGCAACTTGGCCAGGTGATAGCACTGCTGCATGTGCGTTTTAATGCTGGGATTTCTGCACCAATGTCCTCGTCTGCCTCCTCATCCACCACCTTATCCTGATCCTCCCCTCAAGCACAGTTCACAGTGGTCCGCTTGCATATCACCAATGCAAAACTAGACATTGACACGCGGTTCTGCACCTGGTCGGCCTTGGCGAATAGAGTCACACCGGGAAGGAACTACGTCATCAATAAAGAATTCGAACACTGGCAGCCTCCTAGCCAACTGGAGATAGAAGCCATGGTTACTGATAACCGGAAGAACATTTTGCCTGCGCTGCATCAGGAAGGGCTGACCCATGAACACTGCATGATGCACGTCTTCAATATTGCTGTCAACCAGTTCCTCAAGTCTTCCACTGAACTGCAAGAGCTGCTAAAAATGTCCAGGAAACTGTGCATGCACTTCAGCGAGTCTTAGAGTGCAAAACGCGCCCTCCTTGAGCTGCAAAGGCAAACTCTTCCCCAACATCACCTGATATGCGACATTTCCACCTGTTGGAACTCCGCGCTACATATGTTAGACTGCCTGTTCGAGCAGAGGAAGGCAGTCAAAGATTTCTTAATGCTGCAGACGGACAGCTCTACTCTCCGATGTAACTTCCTGGTTAGCTCATGCGTGACACGTGCTGTTTGCTCAGGCCCTTTGAGGAGGCCACATTATTTGTCTTATTTGTATTTATTATGTATTTATTTAACATGTTCAGGACCTAGGACGAGTATACTCGTCCTGGAGCACTGGTACTTAGCGCTCCAGGACGAGTATACTCGTCCTGGCATTAAACTGTCACCATGTCTGCATCTTCTTTGCCCCCTGGAGCACCCCTGACTGCGGACCACTGCATGGAGAGATTCACAGGACCGGATAAGTACATCATAATTATAGTTAGCACTTTGTTTGTTCCTGTATTATTTGAATGGTCTCTGACAGTGGAATACCGCCTCGGGGTGCTCCAGTAATCTCGGTTTTTTCATCTTTGGACCTTAACCATGAGTCCTTTTTTCTTGAACCGTTGCTATGTAGCCGCTTGATCATAGCAGCAACATATGTGTCTATACTCTTTTATGGTCATCTGATGAACCACATCATTAAGGAGAAACGCGTCGAGACTGAGACCTTATTTACAGTATTATAACTATTTTTGTTAAACTGTTGAATTCAGATATTTTGCTGGATCTTTTTAAGACGTTATATTTCATTAATCAACATGGTTAGACCCGATTTACAGTATTATAATTATTTTTACTAACTGTGGCGTGTTGTGGATAGACCGAGAGATCTGTTCGGTTTTTCCATCAAGGTGTAATATTTTGTTTATTCATTGAAGACTGAGACCTTATTCACAGTATCATAATCATCCTTGTCAAACTGTGGGATTCAGATATTTTGCTGGATCATTTTCTGAAGACGTTATATTTCACTTATTAACATGGTTAGATCCGATTCACAGTATTGTAATCATCTTCACTAACTGTGGCTTGTTGCGGATTAGACTGAGAGATCTGTTCGGTTTTTCCATCAAGGTGTAATATTTCGTTTATTGATTGTTGTTGCTGTATGACCCGGACATCCATATGGGTCTATGTGCTATAAGGGCTTTTTAAGGACAGACAGGCTAGGTACGGGGACGGAGTGCTCCCACCATCTCTGGGCTGAGATAAGGTCAGGGACACCACAGGGACACAATAGGGACCCATATGGTTGTCTCCCGGATGCACCACCACGTTTAGCCACCCTGTCTATTCCTTTAAATTGGCTCTGAGTGTCTGTCTGTAATTGTCGTATGTCCATCAGTCCCCACGTGAGGGACCTTTGTGTGTAATTTTTAATAATTTGTAATAAAAGTTATATTTTAGGTAGTTTGCCCCAGTGATATTATGTCTGCAGACATGGTGACAGCGCTGAGTGCCGGCTGTTACACACAGCCAGGCACCCAGGGTCAATGCCGAGGGGGGTCCTGTCACCCCCCCGTATCGGCGATCGCTGCAAACCGCAGGTCAATTCAGACCTGCGGTTTGAAGCGCTTTCTGTAGTTTCCTCACCGCAGGGATCAGAAACTTTAAAATGGCCAAAGTCAAAAAAAATTAACCCCCCCCCCCCTGCACCCCTGAATGATTTTATGTCGGCGGGGTGCAGGGGGGCAGTTTGTGGGCAGTGCGGGCGTTTGTGGGCGGTGCGGGCAGTTGCGGGAGGCGGGCGGCAGGCGGGATCGCGATCCCACGCTCGCCTCCCCCTGAATTTTCATTGGTGGTCAGTGGTATACCAGAGTGTCAGCACATTGCTGACACTCTGGTATAAACGGCTGACATCGCTGCGATGTTAGCCGTTTCACCCTTTCCATACAGCGGTCCGTACGGACCGATGTATGGAAAGGGTTAAGTCAGGGAGCTCCCTCCCTCTGCCATCGGGGGGCTGCTGTGCCTTTGCAGCCCCCAGATGGATGGGTGACAGAGGGAGGGAGCTCCCATCCTTCCCCGTCTGCTCAGTTGTGGCAGACGGGGAAGGTTCCCATGGCAACAGGATGCCTTCTCAGGCATCCTGCTGTCCATGGTAATGAACAGATCTATGCTAAAGGCATAGATCTGTTCAGACAGTGTAAGTAAAATACAGGACAATACACTATATGGTGTATTGTACTGTATTATACAGACATCAGACCCACTGGATCTTCAAGAAGCAAGTGGGTCTGGGTCCCAAAAATGAAAAAAAAAAGTGAAAAAAGTAAAGATAATAAAAACACATTTATCACTGAATAGAAATTAAAAAAATAAAATACACTACACAAATTAGGTATCGCCGTTCCGTAACGACCTGATATCTAAAACGGTCATGTTACTTTCCCCGCACGGTGAACACCATAAAAATAAAAAAATAAAAACTATCAGGAAATTGAAATTTTGCCCACCTTACTTCCCCAAAAAAGTAATAAAAGTGATCAAAAGAGTCGCATGTACGCCGAAATAGTACCAATCAAACCGTCACCTCATCCCGCCAAAAATGAGCCTCTAAATGAGACAATGTCCCAAAAAATAAAAAAACTATGGGGACACTATAACATGATTTTTTTTTGTTTCAAAAATGATATTATTGTGTAAAACTTACATAAATAAAAAAAAGTATACATATTAGGTATCGCCGCATCCGTATCGACCAGCTCTATAATAATATCACATGAGCTAACCCCTCAGATGAACACTGTAAAAAATAAAAAATAAAAACTGTGCTAAATAAACATTTTTTTGTCACCTGTAAGAAGGAACAAGGAGCCGTCTTTGACGGAAGATACGTGTCACCGAGGTTCCTGGCCTCGGTGAGGTAAGAACCGGTTTTTTTTCTGAAGTGTCAGGTCTGTAGTGCAATCTGACACTTCAACTGTTAGAATGGCTGTAAAGCCAATCCGGGCCGGTTCTTATTGGGAGCAGCCAAAGAGCAGGGTGGGTGGTTGTTCCCCACGGTTCCAGGCTGGGTTTTGGCTGGAATATAAAAAACCCAGCCAGCATGTTCAGGTGAAAAATTATCCTCCATGACAGAGGAGCTGAGGAGTCTGTGGTTTGAGACACTGAGGGATCTGTTTGTGTGAGCCATAGGCTGGGGAAACAGGCCACTAAAGACTGCTGCGGACTCTGGGTGAAAATCATCTGCTGACCAGGTGACGTCTTTTTGCACTGTGAACTTTGTGTGGTGTGAACAGGCACCAAACCTGAACACTTTCTTTTGGCTTGTTTTCTGGCTATGTGTGAATAAACACTGAACTTTGATTTAAACCTTGTTTTTTGCCTCTGTACTGCGTCCGCTTACCCTGCCTACCAAAGCGAATCCCCACATTTGGTGGAGGATGCGGGCACACGCAGTGAGGCAGGCCTGAAGGCCGAAAAGTTTTTGTTTATCCGGGCACAAGTGCATGTCCTACATTAAGCCGGCAAGGTTACGACCCGTATCCCCTGACAAAATGGAGGCGGTCGTGAAGGCCCTCGTGGAGGCTAACTTGCAGCAGCGGGAGGCTAACAAGCAGCAACAAGAAACGAACCAGCTGCTATTGCAACATGTGATGGCGTTGCAGGTGTCAGGAGCGTCCCAGAATGTCCACGAGGCCCGGAAAGCTGTCCGCGCAGCGATTCCGAAGATGACCCCCTCGGATGACGTCGAGACCTATCTGGCGGTCTTCGAAAAAGTGGCCGTGAGGGAAAAGTTACCCCGAGACCAGTGGGCTGAGGTCGTTGCTCCGTTCCTAGCGTCCGGTCCCCAGCAAGTATTGTTTGATCTCCCCGATGATCAGGCGGCCGACTACCCGACAGTAAAAGGTGAGATCCTGGCGAGACTCGGGGTGAATGTATTGGTCCGGGCCCAGAGGGTGCATCGGTGGGAATTTAACCCGGCTGAACCCGCTAGACCACAATATTATGATCTGCTGCACCGTTTGCAAAAATGGCTGCAGCCGGACATGTTGACTCCCACTGCTATGTTGGATCGGCTGTTGGCGGATGTGTTTTGGAGGGCTTTGCCGTACCCTCTCCAGCACTGGATCGGCCAGGTGTCTCCGAATAATGCCCTGGAGATGGTCGACCTGGTGGAGCGCTATGAGGCCACCAGAAATCTACAGGGGGGTTCTTTTGGGAAGGGGCCAGTCAAACCCCGGAAAACTCCACCCCAGACCCGGCGGCCGGTGCCAGCTAGACCCGCCCGGGATGTACCCCCTGCCGACCCCAACCCTGGTGGTCTGCTGGCGTTGTCAGGAGCCTGGACACATAAGGGCTGACTGTCCCCATCGGGGGGAACCCATGGACACCAACTATGGCTTCCGCCACTCATTATATGCCAGGATGTTGTGTGCCACAGGAACTTCAGAGACTATGGACAAAAGCCACCTGTGCCAGGTGGAAGTGGGGGGCACTCTGGCGGTGGCTCTGCTGGATTCAGGGAGCCTGGTGTCCCTGGTAAGAGCTGCCCTGGTGCGGCCGGCTGAGTATACTGGCCGAAGAGTCGGTGTTGTTTGCATACATGGGGACTTAAAGGAGTATCCCACCGCCCTGGTCTCTCTGTCAATGGTGGCCGGCAGGTGGATGCATGAGGTGGCTGTCGCCACAAAGCTACCATATGACTTGATCATTGGGAGAGACTTCCCCGGGTTCCCGGCACTCTGGCCGGATACAAAAGTTACCCGGGAGACAGATGTACCCCTAGCAGAGTGGCCTGACTCAGGGGGGAGGCCAGAACCTTGGGAACCGGAGTCAGAAGGACCAGCTGTAGGGGTGACCGCCACTTCGGTGGAAGAGGGGGAGACAACCCCGTTAAGTGTGATGGTGGGAGACGTAGAGGATTCGCCGCCGGGTCCTGAGCTGGCAGACCTCAATGTCTCTAGGGATAATTTCGGTACAGCACAACACCAGGATCCGACTCTATCTCGAGCCTGGGAAAATGTGGTAGTAGTTGAGGGTGAGCCGCAACAACCGGGGGCCGAATCTATGTTCCCCCGTTTTGTGGTTCTACAGGAGATGCTGTACCGGGTAAATAAACTACGGGGTGAACATATTGAACAGCTAGTGGTGCCCCAGGCATATCGCAAGCTCGTGTTGAAATTAGCCCACCAACATGTTCTTGGGGGACACCTGGGCCAGCAGAAAACGCAGGACCGGATTTTACAGCGGTTTTACTGGCCCAGTGTGTTCAGAGAGGTAGAAGAGTTTTGCAAGTCTTGCCCAACCTGCCAGATAACCAGCCCCCAGCCACATTTCCGTAGTCCTCTGGTCCCTCTCCCGATTATTGAGGTTCCCTTCGAGCGGATCGCTATGGATCTTATAGGCCCAGTACCGAAGTCAGCTAGAGGGCACCAGCACATCCTGGTCATCCTCGACTACGCCACGCGGTACCCGGAGGCGGTGCCATTGCGTCATACGTCAGCCAAACTCATAGCTAAGGAGTTAATGGAAATGTTTTCTAGAGTGGGTCTGCCTAAGGAGGTTCTAACTGACCAAGGGACCCCATTTATGTCCAAGGTCATGAGGGAACTCTGTAAGTTGCTCCAAATAAAACAGTTACGGACATCCGTGTATCATCCGCAAACGGATGGCCTGGTAGAGAGGTTTAACCAGACGTTAAAAAATATGCTGAAAAGAGTGGTGTCTAAGGATGGGAGGGACTGGGACCTTCTTCTGCCCTATCTCATGTTCGCAGTGCGAGAAGTGCCCCAGGCCTCTACTGGGTTCTCGCCCTTCGAACTACTATACGGCAGACACCCTCGTGGTTTATTAGACGTCGCCAAAGAGGCGTGGGAACAACAAACCACACCGCACAAAAGTGTAGTTGAGTATGTCACCCAGATGCAGGGACGGATGGAAACAGTGTTACCTCTGGTTAGGGAGCATATGGAGGCAGCGCAGCGAGCCCAGAGTAGGGTCTATAATCGGCAGGCTCGGGTCCGAAACTTTAACCCGGGTGATCGGGTGTTGGTTCTGGTACCAACGGTAGATAGTAAGTTCCTAGCTAGGTGGCAGGGGCCCTACGAGGTACTAGAAAAAATTGGACCAGTAGATTACAAAGTACACCAGCCAGGGAGGCGAAAGCCGGAGCAGGTGTACCATGTGAATCTGCTCAAGCCGTGGAAGGAAAGGGAAACCTGTACGGAAGACAGCCCACGACCAGGGTTCCTAGGGGAAGCGGTTTTGGCCCCTCAGTCTGAAGCAGGGGAAGCGGCTGTCACAGTGAAAATTGCTGACAGCCTCTCCTCTAAACAGGCTCAGGAAGCCAGGGAGTTTATTAGTCGGAATACGGATGTGTTCTCAGACCTCCCTGGACGCACGTCCGTAATCCGGCATGACATTGTCACTGAGCCTCAGGCGAAAGTCCGGTTAAAACCTTACCGGGTACCCGAGGCTAGGCGACAAGCCATCACGGAGGAAGTGCAGCTAATGCTCCAGCTGGGTGTCATCGAGGAGTCAAAAAGTGAGTGGGCCAGTCCGATAGTATTAATGCCCAAGCCAGACGGGACATTGCGGTTTTGTAATGACTTCCGCAAACTTAATGAGGTGTCCAAGTTTGACGCGTATCCCATGCCCCGAGTGGATGAGCTTATTGAAAAGTTGGGCCGAACCCCGGTATTTTTCTGTGTTGGACCTCACCAAAGGGTACTGGCAGGTACCCTTGACTGAGGCTGCTAAAGAAAAAACGGCTTTCGTCACGCCAGAGGGGCTGTATCAGTACAAGGTATTACCCTTTGGTCTACATGGCGCTCCCGCCACGTTTCAAAGGTTAATGGATATTGTACTCCGTCCACATCGTCGATACGCTTCAGCGTACCTGGACGATATCGTTGTCCATAGCACCGACTGGGAAAGTCACTTGCCTAAAGTCCAGGCTGTAGTGGACTCCCTTAGGAAGGCTGGCTTAACTGCTAACCCAAAAAAGTGCTCGATAGGGTTAGAAGAGACCAAGTACCTGGGGTATGTCATTGGGCGCGGAGTGATCAAACCTCAGGTGAACAAAATTGAGGCAATTAGGAATTGGCCCCGACCTGTCTCTACTCGGCAAGTAAAGTCGTTCCTGGGTATGGTGGGGTACTATATGAGGTTTGTCCCCAATTTTGCTACAGTCGCCGCACCATTGACAGGCCTTTTGAAGGGACGCAAGTCAGTGACGGTCCACTGGAATGAGCAGGCGGAAAAGGCTTTCTCCGCTTTGAAGTCGGCTCTGTGTGGGTCCCCGGTTTTGGTGACGCCCGACTTCAAAAGGGAGTTTATAGTGCAGACCGATGCCTCAGAGGTAGGTCTCGGTGCTGTACTATCTCAAGATATTGACGGGGAGGAGCATCCCGTTGTTTTCCTCAGCCGGAAGCTCACCCCAGCCGAGACTAGGTACAGTATAGTGGAGAGAGAGTGCCTGGCCATCAAGTGGGCACTCGAGTCTCTCCGCTACTACCTTTTGGGGAGAAGGTTCCGTCTGGTGACCGACCACTCCCCTTTGAAATGGATGAGCCAGGCCAAAGAGAGGAATGCTCGGGTCACCAGGTGGTTCTTATCTTTGCAAAATTTTAAGTTTTCCGTGGAACACAGGGCAGGCAGGTTACAGGGAAACGCGGATGCCCTATCCCGCGTACACTGTCTGGCAAGTGTTCACCCCCTCAGGGTTGAACAAAGGGGGAGGTATGTAAGAAGGAACAAGGAGCCGTCTTTGACGGAAGATACGTGTCACCGAGGTTCCTGGCCTCGGTGAGGTAAGAACCGGGTTTTTTCCTGAAGTGTCAGGTCTGTAGTGCAATCTGACACTTCAACTGTTAGAATGGCTGTAAAGCCAATCCGGGCCGGTTCTTATTGGGAGCAGCCAAAGAGCAGGGTGGGTGGTTGTTCCCCACGGTTCCAGGCTGGGTTTTGGCTGGAATATAAAAAACCCAGCCAGCATGTTCAGGTGAAAAATTATCCTCCATGACAGAGGAGCTGAGGAGTCTGTGGTTTGAGACACTGAGGGATCTGTTTGTGTGAGCCATAGGCTGGGGAAACAGGCCACTAAAGACTGCTGCGGACTCTGGGTGAAAATCATCTGCTGACCAGGTGACGTCTTTTTGCACTGTGAACTTTGTGTGGTGTGAACAGGCACCAAACCTGAACACTTTCTTTTGGCTTGTTTTCTGGCTATGTGTGAATAAACACTGAACTTTGATTTAAACCTTGTTTTTTGCCTCTGTACTGCGTCCGCTTACCCTGCCTACCAAAGCGAATCCCCACACACCTTACATCACAAAAAGTGTAATAGCAAGCGATCAAAAAGTAATATGCACCCCAAAATAGCGCCAATCAAACCGTCATCTCATCCCGCAAAAATCATACCCTACCCAAGATAATCACCCAAAAACTGAAAAAACTATGGCTCTTAGACTATGGAATAAAAATTAAAAAAATAAAATACACTACACATATTAGGTATCGCCGCTTCCGTAACGACCTGATCTATAAAACGGTCATGTTACTTTCCCCGCATGGTGAACGCCATAAAAATAGAAAAATAAAAACTATCAGGAAATTGAAATTTTGCCCACCTTACTTCCCCAAAAAAGTAATAAAAGTAATCAAAAGAGTCGCATGTACGCCGAAATAGTACCAATCAAACCGTCACCTCATCCCGCAAAAAATTAGCCCCTAAATGAGACAATGTCCCAAAAAATAAAAAAACTATGGGGACACTAAAACATGATTTTTTTTGTTTCAAAAATGAAATCATTGTGTAAAACTTACATAAATAAAAGTATACATATTAGGTATCGCTGCGTCCATAGCGACCGGCTCTATAAAAATATCACATGACCTAACCCCTCAGGTGAACACCGTAAAATAATAAAAATAAAAACGGTGTAAAAAAAAAAGCAATTTTTTGTCATCTTATGTCACAAAAAGTGTAATAGCAAGCGATCAAAAAGTCATATGCACCCCAAAATAGTGCCAATAAAACCGTCATCTCATCCCACAAAAAATGAGACCCTACTTTAGATAATCGCCCAAAAACTGAAAAAACTATGGCTCTCAGACTATGGAGACACTAAAACATTTTTTTTGTTTCAAAAATGAAATCATTGTGTAAAGCTTACATAAATAAAAAAATTGTATACATATTAGGTATCACCGCGTCCGTGACAACCTGCTCTATAAAAATACCACATGATCTAACCTGTCAGATGAATGTTGTAAATAACAAAACAAAAAATGGTGCCCAAAAAGTTATTTCTTGTTACCATGCCTCACAAAAAGTGTAATATAGAGCAACCAAAAATAATATGTACCCTAAACTAGTACCAACAAAACTTCCACAATATCCCGTAGTTTCTAAAATGGGGTCACTTTTTTGGAGTTTCTACTCTAGGGGTGCATCAGGGGGGCTTCAAATGGGACATGGTGTCCAAAAAAACTGTCTAGCAAAATCTGCCTTCCAAAAACCTTATGGCATTCCTTTCCTTCTGCGCCCTGCCGTGTGCCCGTACAGCGGTTTACGACCACATATGGGGTGTTTCTGTAAACTACAGAATCAGGGCCATAAATAATGAGTTTTGTTTGGCTGTTAACCCTTGCTTTGTAACTGGAAAAAAAATAGTAAAATGGAAAATTTGCCCAAAAATTTTAATTCTAAAATGTCATCTATATTTGCCAATAACTCTTGTGGAACACCTAAAGGGTTAACAACATTTGTAAAATTAGTTTTGAATACCTTGAGGGTTGTAGTTTCTTAGATGGAGTCACTTTTATGGAGTTTCTACTCTAGGGGTGCATCAGGGGGGCTTCAAATGGGACATGGTGTCACAAAAAACCTGTCTAGCAAAATCTGCCTTTCAAAAACGTATGGCATTCCTTTCCTTCTATGCCCTACCATGTGTCCGTACAGTGGTTTACGACCACATATGGGGTGTTTCTGTAAACTACAGAATCAGAGCCATAAATATTGAGTCTTGTTTGGCTGTTAACCCTTGCTTTGTAACTGGAAAAAAAATATTAAAATGGAAAATCTGCCAAAAAAGTGAAATTTTGAAATTGTATCTCTATTTTGCATTAATTCTTGTGGAACACTTAAAGGGTTAACAAAGTTTGTAAAAATCCGTTTTGAATACCTTGAGGGGTGTAGTTTCTAGAATGGTGTCATATTTGGGTGGTTTCTATTATATAAGCCTCACAAAGTGACCTAAGACCTGAACTGGTCCCTAAAAATTGGGTTTTTGAAAAGTTCAGAACAATTTCAAGATTTGCTTCCAAACTTCTAAGCCTTGTAACACCCCCAAAATATAAAATATCATTCCCAAAATGATGCAAACATGAAGTAGACATATGGGGAATGTAAAGTAATAACTATGTATTATAGAAGTTTAGAAATTGAAACTTGGAAATTTGCTATTTATTTTCAATTTTTGGTAAATTTTGTATTTTTTTATAAATACATTTTTTTTTTTTACTTCATTTTACCAGAGTCATGAAGTACAATATGTGCCGAAAAAACAATCTCAGAATGGCCTGGATAAGTCAAAGCGTTTTAAAGTTATCACTCAGATGACCCCGACAGACCGTGGCATTATGTAGTGGACATTGAGGCAGGGAGGCCCTCCGAGTCCCTTGTGCAAATGGCCTGATGCTTACTTTCCTGTTTCTGTAGTGACAGCTGCATTGTCAGGATTCGGCAGAGGGATGACTTTTGGCTATCCACATTGTTAGACCCTCGCTACCGGTCAATTTTTATTTTAGACCCTTGGAGAGATGCAAAAATGGACTACTATAGAGACATGCTGTGTAGTCGGTTGGTTGCTGCCCACAAACACCACGAAGGTGTGACTGGGGGGAACCTCTGCGCTTGCACTCCACCGCCATGATGGTGTTGGGTGGGAGGAGGCAGGAGCAGCTCCATAAGCAGCAACTTAAGTCTGGAGTCTCTGATGAGCAGTTTTCTTCAGCCACCTTCTGAAGAAACCACCCAGCAGTGGCAGCAGGACATCCAGCAGAACCTCAACCAGCAAGCGGTGGCATACTTGGACTGCATATATAGTCCAGCAGGGGTACCCTGTTCATAAATTAAATAACTAAGTTTAATAGAAGGTTTAAGAATTTACATATACACAGACACTGACAGTTCTATGCAGTTATTCCACGCAAAGGCCAGAGTATGAGTGAATACCTACAGTAAAGGTACATAGAACGGGAGGCTGGGGAAGAGTATCCCTAGCACTGATTCCCTAAACTGGTCCTCTGCCCAGGGACGTCTCCTGGTGGTGGGGGCGCCCTGTCCACGTGCCTAACCTCCAGCTCCTAACTATCCCTGGTGAGGTGAATGATGGAGTGTGAGGAAATGCGTGGTAACTGAATGGAAATCTAGCACAGATAGAAGGATTAGTTACAGAGGTGTCCACTGCATACAACCCTCGTGGCGTAACCAGGAGGTACAGGGCGCACCTAGAGGATAAAAATTTACCAATAAACGCACAATTGAATATTAAATTAGGATAAATGACCTACAAGCCCCGACGCGTTTCACCCTTAACAGAGGGTTCATCAGGGGGTTGCGTATAGTAGGTATGTAGAGATCCTGGGATCCTTGCCAGTAGTTATGGCCGCCCCAGTTCAATGATACGTGCGTACATACATAGCAAGAATAAACAATCCTTAATGACCCACCAGACCCAAACTGGTTAGACGATTGCCATACAGTGGTTTACATACGGTTTAGTGACGGCACGGTTAGTGGACTCGTCTGCCTATGTACACACTGAGGAAGCTCCTAACTGGGAGCATATGTCTGACTGGCTGAAGTGCACCACAAAGGATATAGGTGCCCAAGTTAATCACCCAGGATGCCGGGCTCACCACCCAGAAGATACATGGTGTGGTCAGTAGTGTAGAAGTTTGGGTCTGAGGTGGTAAGCCTCGGTTTAGCCCTCCCTTTAACATCCCCTCCGCCCAATCGCAGGTGAAGGCACTTACATGATTAGGGTATGACCATATTCACACGAGCGTGTGCTGACAGGTGATCTTGACCGGCGGACGCATGGAGGAACTACTACAGACCGTCCTGCGTAGTTTGTGTTCTGGCCTGCGTGTATGATTGGGCCGCACGCCGATATGCGTGTCAGCGTGGAACGCACGCCGGAAGTGACGTGCATGCAGTAGCTAACAACCGGAAGTGCCGGTATGTGCGTGTCAGCTTGACACGCACCCCGCAGCTGCTGCCTCCCAAAGGGTGATGCGCCGGGACTAAGCTGTCCTGATGGATGGAGGCGGTGGGCAGTGCATATAGTGATGGTCAAGCAGTGCTCTATAAAGATAATGAAAGGTCTAAAGGTCCGATTGGGCCAGGTCACAGATGAAATACTGACCATACAGTCACGAATAATGGGCGTGTTTAGGGGACGTATAAGGATAGGGACATAAGGAGATACCGTGCCAGGGAGGATGAACATAGGACTATTCATATACATGTATATAAATGCTGAGATATAAGAAGAGATGAAAAGGCGGAGCTCACTTGAGGATAACAAGGAAGCCCGATTAGGGGTATGTCACTATGTATAGACACCCGTTAAATGTAACGTTCGGGTACTTTACGTACCCAGGCTATATGCCATGGAACTAGAAGTCTTGCTGAGGCCAGAAATGCAGAGGGGATAGTCAACTGACAGGGGAGACCCCACTACGAGGCCAGGGCAATAAAACAAAGGGAAGTTTACGACAGAGTGGATGTTATTAATCGTGCCGTGGGGCATATAGAGAGCAAGAACAGTTATAAAAAACAGGAAAAGGTCAAGCGCTCGTTAAGTCCCCGGGGTGATTGGGAGTGAAATCTAAAGATCCACTCACTCTCCTTCTGTAAAATGCGTCGGTCCAAGTCACCACCTCGTGGAGAGGGGGATACCAATTCGAGGACAGAAAACCGGAGGCAAGAGGGATCACCGCCATGACATTCATTTACATGAATGGCCACGGGTGTGGGCTCCTTTTTGATAACGTCGTTCACATGTTCTAGGATTCTTCTCCTGAACTCCCGTATCGTTTTGCCAACGTAATCCATGGGACATGTGCACTGGCACAAGTAGACCAGTCCACTGGATAAACAATTGACAAAATCACGGACCTGGAACGATTGACCAGTGACCGAACAGGTGACTGACTTAGTGGTTAGAATATACTGGCAGGCCTTGCACCGACCGCATTTAAATATACCCAAAGGTTTCCGGTTAAGCCAGGAGCCAGCCTTCTGAGGTGGTGAGAAGTGGCTGTGAACCAAACGGTCCCTAAGGCTCCTACCCCGCCTATAAGAGACCGATGGATATTTACTTATAATATCTGAAATATCAGCATCCATTTGTAAGATCGGCCAATATTTCTGTAGGATCTCTCTGGTCTCACGGTTGGCGGTGTCGAAATTGGCGATGATACGTGCCGGTTGAGGGTCATCAGAGGTACGCCTTCTTGGTACTAGGAGTTCTGTCCGCGGTCGAGTGGATGCTTTCTGAAAGGCCTCCCGAAGTATTCCTTTCGGATACCCCCTTGCCAGAAATCTGCCCTGGAGCTTACCGGCCTCCTGAAAAAAGGTGGAATCATTGGAACAGTTTCTCCTCACTCGTAAGTATTGCCCCTTAGGTATACCTATTTTAAGAGGGGCAGGGTGATAGCTGCTCCAATGGAGAAGGGAGTTGGTGGCCGTGCTCTTACGATAGATGTTAGTTGATAAGCTGTCACCTACCTTGGTGACCCTTACATCAAGGAAGGTGATGGATTCATAATCCCATTCACAGGTGAACTTGAGACCCACAGAATTGGTGTTAAGGTCCGCAACGAACCGTTTAAAGCTGATGGAGTCACCTTTCCAGACTATAAACACATCGTCTATAAATCTGGTCCAAAATTGGATGTAATCAGCCCACCAAACAATGTGGTCCGGGAAAACATGAGTGTCCTCCCACCAGCCCAGGAAGAGGTTGGCATATGACGGGGCACAGGGACTGCCCATCGCCGTCCCCCTGAGCTGGTGGTAAAACCGTGCATTGAACAGAAAGAAATTATGGTTCAGAGTGAACATCAAGAGTTCACGGATAAAGACATTATGCAAGGAGCAGTGGGTCCCTCTGGTTTTTAGATAGTGATCTATAGCCCTTAAACCCTGCTCATGTGGTATGGAGCTATACAGAGCCTCGACGTCTATGCTGCCGAGGATGCATCCTGGATCCAGATTCAAGGTGTTAATTTTATTGAGGAAGTCCATCGTGTCCCTCGTGTATGCGGGGAGGGACACGACGAACTCCCTCAGAATCTGGTCCAGATAAATACCACTATTATGTGTCAGGCAGTTGACGCCTGACACAATTGGACGACCTTTAAGAGGGGAGGTGCCTTTGTGTACTTTGGGTAGGCCATAGAAAGTGGCTACCAAGGGTTTCACTGGTAGTAGGAACGCATATTCCGTGGTGCTGATAACCTTATTTTGTAAACCCGTATTCAGGATGTTTTTGAGTTCACCCAAGTACATAGCAGTTGGATTGTTCTGCAACACCTCATACCCCTCCCTGTCTTTAAGGAGGTCAAGGCACATATTTTTATATACCAGGGAGTCAAGGATGACAAGATTGCCACCCTTGTCAGATGGCTTGATCACGATCGTGTTATCCCTCTCAAGTGACCTAAGTGCCTCCATCTCCGATATTGATAGATTAAAGGACCTGGGTCTCACATGTCCCAGCTGGTCAAGATCTCGTGTGACCAGCTGAAGGAAGATGTCAATATGTTCTGAACTCAGTGGAGGTGGCATTCTGCTGCTTTTAGGCCGCAGCTTGGTAAACGGGCCTGTGCCCGGGATACTGTTGTGCTCCCTATTAAGTTCCACAAGATCCTGCAGACCCCCATAATCAGTCTCCTCCAAACCCAGTCTACGGCATGTGTCCCTGTTGGAATTCTTGAAGAATTTGTGCCATTTAAGCCTTCTGCAGAAGAGATGGAGATCCTTAGTCCAGGCGAAGGTACTGAAGTCCGTGGTTGGTACGAACGACAGTCCTCGCCTGAGGACCCCCATCTCCTCTGCACGAAGTATGCGGGCGGAGAGATTAATGATTTGGAGATCATCTGCAGGCGCTTTACTTAACGATTCCGGAGTGAATACGGGATAACCCCTTTCTCTAAAAAAGAGGAAGAGGATGAGGTAGAGGTAGAGGCAACCAAAGCTGGCGGCTGCTGAGATGAAATATTTTGAGAAGAGCCAGGGGGAGGGGGTGGCTGGTATTCGGGGGGAGGATGTTGATGCCCATACCCCCGATGGCTTCCGCCCCTGCCTCGATAGTTTCCTTGTCCTGACCATCGCCGACCACCCTGTCGTCTGGGGTCTGGGCGACCGCGATTCGAGGGTGCGTATCGTGTTTTTGGTCGAGATTCGATGTCGGAGGTATCTACGTCTGAGGAAGACAGTTCAGATTCAGACGGCTGGCTCTGTGTGACAGTGTATGCCCGATTTTCTCTAAAGTCGCCTAAATCCCGCACAAATTGTCTGTGCTTACGTTCTTTTATGAGTGCTTGGAACCTGACGACAGCTGATTGTAAGGATGCTTCCCTTCTGGAAAAGTCTGGGTCCTCCTTGAGTTTAAGGGCCGTGTCGATTTGTTCCTTCAATTTCTTAGATGTATTTTCAAACAATGCTCTCTCCTCATCCAATAATAACTTCATAAGTGACAGAGAGTTATGAGTCAGAGTCTCTTCCCATCTGATCAAAAATCCTGGTGAGGAGATTCTGTCGGCGGGCCGTATACGAATACGGAGTCCCCGTGGTACAATTTTTTGCTCAAGATAGCTCTCAAGAGACTTTATCTCCCACCAGGATTTGATATTATCTTTGTAATAGGTGTATAGATCACTAAACACCTGTTTGCTTGATGCTGACTGATCCAGTGTGGGAACGCCCCTATCAGAAAAGACATCCCTTGCCTCATTCAACAGATCATCAGTAAAGATAGTTCCCGTTAGGAATGTAGCCATAGTAAAGACAAAAAATGTGAAAGTCCAGCAATACAAATGCAACGCTTATACAGAGACGGGGTATCGGCGCATAAGAATATATATAGTCCAGCAGGGGTACCCTGTTCATAAATTAAATAACTAAGTTTAATAGAAGGTTTAAGAATTTACATATACACAGACACTGACAGTTCTATGCAGTTATTCCACGCAAAGGCCAGAGTATGAGTGAATACCTACAGTAAAGGTACATAGAACGGGAGGCTGGGGAAGAGTATCCCTAGCACTGATTCCCTAAACTGGTCCTCTGCCCAGGGACGTCTCCTGGTGGTGGGGGCGCCCTGTCCACGTGCCTAACCTCCAGCTCCTAACTATCCCTGGTGAGGTGAATGATGGAGTGTGAGGAAATGCGTGGTAACTGAATGGAAATCTAGCACAGATAGAAGGATTAGTTACAGAGGTGTCCACTGCATACAACCCTCGTGGCGTAACCAGGAGGTACAGGGCGCACCTAGAGGATAAAAATTTACCAATAAACGCACAATTGAATATTAAATTAGGATAAATGACCTACAAGCCCCGACGCGTTTCACCCTTAACAGAGGGTTCATCAGGGGGTTGCGTATAGTAGGTATGTAGAGATCCTGGGATCCTTGCCAGTAGGTTATGGCCGCCCCAGTTCAATGATACGTGCGTACATACATAGCAAGAATAAACAATCCTTAATGACCCACCAGACCCAAACTGGTTAGACGATTGCCATACAGTGGTTTACATACGGTTTAGTGACGGCACGGTTAGTGGACTCGTCTGCCTATGTACACACTGAGGAAGCTCCTAACTGGGAGCATATGTCTGACTGGCTGAAGTGCACCACAAAGGATATAGGTGCCCAAGTTAATCACCCAGGATGCCGGGCTCACCACCCAGAAGATACATGGTGTGGTCAGTAGTGTAGAAGTTTGGGTCTGAGGTGGTAAGCCTCGGTTTAGCCCTCCCTTTAACATCCCCTCCGCCCAATCGCAGGTGAAGGCACTTACATGATTAGGGTATGACCATATTCACACGAGCGTGTGCTGACAGGTGATCTTGACCGGCGGACGCATGGAGGAACTACTACAGACCGTCCTGCGTAGTTTGTGTTCTGGCCTGCGTGTATGATTGGGCCGCACGCCGATATGCGTGTCAGCGTGGAACGCACGCCGGAAGTGACGTGCATGCAGTAGCTAACAACCGGAAGTGCCGGTATGTGCGTGTCAGCTTGACACGCACCCCGCAGCTGCTGCCTCCCAAAGGGTGATGCGCCGGGACTAAGCTGTCCTGATGGATGGAGGCGGTGGGCAGTGCATATAGTGATGGTCAAGCAGTGCTCTATAAAGATAATGAAAGGTCTAAAGGTCCGATTGGGCCAGGTCACAGATGAAATACTGACCATACAGTCACGAATAATGGGCGTGTTTAGGGGACGTATAAGGATAGGGACATAAGGAGATACCGTGCCAGGGAGGATGAACATAGGACTATTCATATACATGTATATAAATGCTGAGATATAAGAAGAGATGAAAAGGCGGAGCTCACTTGAGGATAACAAGGAAGCCCGATTAGGGGTATGTCACTATGTATAGACACCCGTTAAATGTAACGTTCGGGTACTTTACGTACCCAGGCTATATGCCATGGAACTAGAAGTCTTGCTGAGGCCAGAAATGCAGAGGGGATAGTCAACTGACAGGGGAGACCCCACTACGAGGCCAGGGCAATAAAACAAAGGGAAGTTTACGACAGAGTGGATGTTATTAATCGTGCCGTGGGGCATATAGAGAGCAAGAACAGTTATAAAAAACAGGAAAAGGTCAAGCGCTCGTTAAGTCCCCGGGGTGATTGGGAGTGAAATCTAAAGATCCACTCACTCTCCTTCTGTAAAATGCGTCGGTCCAAGTCACCACCTCGTGGAGAGGGGGATACCAATTCGAGGACAGAAAACCGGAGGCAAGAGGGATCACCGCCATGACATTCATTTACATGAATGGCCACGGGTGTGGGCTCCTTTTTGATAACGTCGTTCACATGTTCTAGGATTCTTCTCCTGAACTCCCGTATCGTTTTGCCAACGTAATCCATGGGACATGTGCACTGGCACAAGTAGACCAGTCCACTGGATAAACAATTGACAAAATCACGGACCTGGAACGATTGACCAGTGACCGAACAGGTGACTGACTTAGTGGTTAGAATATACTGGCAGGCCTTGCACCGACCGCATTTAAATATACCCAAAGGTTTCCGGTTAAGCCAGGAGCCAGCCTTCTGAGGTGGTGAGAAGTGGCTGTGAACCAAACGGTCCCTAAGGCTCCTACCCCGCCTATAAGAGACCGATGGATATTTACTTATAATATCTGAAATATCAGCATCCATTTGTAAGATCGGCCAATATTTCTGTAGGATCTCTCTGGTCTCACGGTTGGCGGTGTCGAAATTGACGATGATACGTGCCGGTTGAGGGTCATCAGAGGTACGCCTTCTTGGTACTAGGAGTTCTGTCCGCGGTCGAGTGGATGCTTTCTGAAAGGCCTCCCGAAGTATTCCTTTCGGATACCCCCTTGCCAGAAATCTGCCCTGGAGCTTACCGGCCTCCTGAAAAAAGGTGGAATCATTGGAACAGTTTCTCCTCACTCGTAAGTATTGCCCCTTAGGTATACCTATTTTAAGAGGGGCAGGGTGATAGCTGCTCCAATGGAGAAGGGAGTTGGTGGCCGTGCTCTTACGATAGATGTTAGTTGATAAGCTGTCACCTACCTTGGTGACCCTTACATCAAGGAAGGTGATGGATTCATAATCCCATTCACAGGTGAACTTGAGACCCACAGAATTGGTGTTAAGGTCCGCAACGAACCGTTTAAAGCTGATGGAGTCACCTTTCCAGACTATAAACACATCGTCTATAAATCTGGTCCAAAATTGGATGTAATCAGCCCACCAAACAATGTGGTCCGGGAAAACATGAGTGTCCTCCCACCAGCCCAGGAAGAGGTTGGCATAATAACTATGTATTATAGAAGTTTAGAAATTGAAACTTGGAAATTTGCTATTTATTTTCAATTTTTGGTAAATTTTGTATTTTTTTATAAATACATTTTTTTTTTTTACTTCATTTTACCAGAGTCATGAAGTACAATATGTGCCGAAAAAACAATCTCAGAATGGCCTGGATAAGTCAAAGCGTTTTAAAGTTATCACTCAGATGACCCCGACAGACCGTGGCATTATGTAGTGGACATTGAGGCAGGGAGGCCCTCCGAGTCCCTTGTGCAAATGGCCTGATGCTTACTTTCCTGTTTCTGTAGTGACAGCTGCATTGTCAGGATTCGGCAGAGGGATGACTTTTGGCTATCCACATTGTTAGACCCTCGCTACCGGTCAATTTTTATTTTAGACCCTTGGAGAGATGCAAAAATGGACTACTATAGAGACATGCTGTGTAGTCGGTTGGTTGCTGCCCACAAACACCACGAAGGTGTGACTGGGGGGAACCTCTGCGCTTGCACTCCACCGCCATGATGGTGTTGGGTGGGAGGAGGCAGGAGCAGCTCCATAAGCAGCAACTTAAGTCTGGAGTCTCTGATGAGCAGTTTTCTTCAGCCACCTTCTGAAGAAACCACCCAGCAGTGGCAGCAGGACATCCAGCAGAACCTCAACCAGCAAGCGGTGGCATACTTGGACTGCACCCTGTCACCCATGATACAAGATCCCCTGGACTACTGGATATGCAAACTCAAAATGTGGCTGCAACTGGCCGAGTTTGCCATGGGCATACTTTCCTGGCCAGCAAGTAATGTGGCAATGTTGAGAGACTAACCTTTATAAAGATGAATCAGGCATAGATCAACCAGGATTTCCAGACACCAGTGCCTGATGCAACAGAATAAATGATTCTGCCACTAATGCTCATACTGTAGTGTGCTGCCCTACTGGAATGATGGGCTGTTACTTCTGCCCCCTTCCTCATGCCACCATTCTGATGCTGCCACCTGCCTGATGCCACCCACCTGCTGCCTCTAATGCCATTCATACAATGGGGCTTCTTGGCCTACTGATAAGTACATGTTACATTTTTACATGGATATGCATACCACTGGGTCTCGCTATCACACTGCTGTTGTTGGGTTCTGATACTACTGTGATCTGCCATTATCTTGTGATATATGCCACTGCTGCCACGCTACCCACTCTGTCATGGGGCCACTATAGTCACTGTTACTGCTTCTGCTGCTGCTCTCACCCTCCACACTCTGTCATGGGGCCACTAATGTCACTGTTACTACTACTGCTGCCACCCTTCCCACTCTATCATGGGGCCACTACTGTCACTTCTATTGCCACTGCTGCTGCCACCTTCCCACTCCGTCATAGGGCCACTACTTGAATATTGGATCACTGCACAGTTATGTACACAGCGATAAGTTGTAGGAGAGTCTGTAGTACAGCAGGCACCTATGATCTCCCTGCAGTCTCCATGCAGTTTAAGTTCCAAGCCTTCAAATTGAGATTGGGCCACCAAATAGGAAAAACATGATTAGGCAGATTGGCCTGGGTACACCTTATTTATCGCGATTTTTGATTAATTACTTCAGAATTTATTTTTGAACTTTAGCAATGCTTGCAAATCTAAATTTTTTAAGCTTCGCTCATCTCTGCTTATGATCTCACCTCTGTTTATAATCAGATGATTTTTATGCTTAAATTTAAAGGGGGTATTCCAGGCCAAGAAAATAGCTGTCCCAGGAGGGCACATGCACAAAAAAAAAAACAGAACTAATTCCTACATTACCGACCCAATATCTCTGCAGTTCAGATGGTGCCAGGACCCCCCTTCCTGTTACTATCTAGACATAGCAGTAAAAGGCTGTGAACGCTGCTCAGTAAAAACACTGGCTGCAGCCATGACCTGCTTCAGCCAGTGATCTTTAATTGAGACCTTTCCAGAATTCACAGTGCTATCCTCATCAATATGTATGATTGAAATTGTGGAAAATACATGTATGTGTGTAAAGTGTGAATGGTGAGACATTCCGCACTCCAGAATTCTGGCTTCAAAAAGTTGCATAATATGGTTTTTGTAATTTGGGGGGATTATCTGTGTAAACATATCTGACTTTTTGCATTTTTATACCACTCACTCCAGTTTTGGAAAGTAGGTATGGTTAGTTATATTTAGATCCACTCCAGATCTATCACAAAGTTACAAAAATCATTGCAAACTCACTTTAGTAGGGGGTGGCGTAAACAACTGGACTAATATTTCTAGCCAAAAGTTTTAAAAATGTACCAAATTACAAACATGTGCGCTTTGAAAAAGTTGATGCAAAGTACTCCAAAGCCAGACCTAATCAAAACTAACTTCAAATTACCCTCACGGTAAATTCCCTCCAAAAAATAATACAAAACAAAAACCTAACATAAACTAGAACTGAAAATGTTGTCTCAGGTCCCAGCGGTCGGACCCCCAGCAATCAGCTAGTTATCCGCTATCCTGTAGATAGAGGATAACTTAGAAACTTGGCACAACCACTTTAAGCAGGCTTCTGTAGGACTATATTGATGGCCTAAAGAAAAAGCCAGCAATGTTTAATTAGACAAGCCACTGTGCCGATGTAAAACATGAGGGGGGCATCGCTCACTTGAGTCCTGCAACCCCTTCACGGTGCTGATTGGTGAGGGTTCCATGGTCAGACCCCCACTGATTAGAAATTGATATCCTATCTAGGCTAGGGTTTCTTAGCCTGTGGTATACACTGTTCGGCAATAATTATTGAAGGAGGCACCAACTGTGCAGGACTGTTTCTGCAGTATAGTATTGGGGAACAAAGTGGGCACAGTACCGGGGATGGCAGTATGGGGTGTTCAGAAGGTGAGGAATATGATGGAAAAGTAGGAGCCTAATATGCCACAAACTCAGTCACAAACTCTGCCGAGATGGCTGAAAGAAGTCATCATGGTGGTGTGGTCCAAATGGAGAAGATGAGGAAACGAGCATCTATATCAGAGGAGATGTCACTGGATGTAAGAGGTATGTGGAGCTTGTATTCTCCTGTATGTTTGGTAGTGCAGAATGTTATTTAAAAATAGTCATCCATCCTGTGGTGTATGTCAATATGCTGCGCTATTCATTTTGTCAAATCTGAAGGAACTGCTGACAGAGGCTTAGAACTGAGCCCATGCCAGCAGCGTTAGCATAACCTTATTATTTTAACATTTATAATTTGTGGGTACTCAGTCCAAACTTGTCACCAGGGGGTTCTTGACATGAAAAGGTTGAGAACCACTGGTCTAGGCCATCAGTGTTATACTCCTGGAGAACTCCATAAAAAGCTATCATAATCACTAAAGGCTGAAAAAAACAATCCATTTAATGACATACAGTACAATAATTATTAGTATTCATCTTTTCTATTCATATTATGTACAGTCATCATTGAGTTTATGAACAATATAAGACCTATGGTGATGAATGCAGAGCTCAGCCCTAATGCTGACTATGCCCATGACAGAAGAATCTGCAATACCTGAGTGCGCATGTCTGTGGTTGAGTCAGTAGAAATAAGTGTCACATGATAATGGAAGGCTAAGTTTCTTGCATAGATAAAGGCATTGAAAATGTCCTTTTTCTCAAGTGTCCTCTATAGGACATATTTCTGCAGTGATTCATTTTCACTCCCCATATCCTTTGGAGTCCTGATTCTTATCTCAAGAAGCAATACAGAGGTTCTTCATATCAGGATCAAAGTACAATGTACACACTTACAAAAAGTATATAGCCATTATTAAGACAATGGGGGTAATTTATTATACATTGCATTCCAGAATTCTGGCTTCGAAAAGTTGCATAATAGGGGCTTTGTGACTTTTTTTAGTCACATTTTGTGAGTTTTTGCATTTTTATACCACTCACTCCAGTTCTGAACAGTGGGTGGTAAAATGAACATGTTTAGCTATGTTAATGAGATTCACTCTAGATTTATCACTGAAACTTTTGAAAAAGTTGCAAAAAAAAAAAAAGTTGCAGACTCATTCAAGTACAAGGGTGGCATAGGAAAACTGAAGTAACATTTGTAGACAAAAGTGTTTTGGTTGAAAGATGCACCAAATTTAATAAACACTGTCACAGTGCAGTTCACTGTGACACTTGTTACCTTGCAGGCTGGCTGCATGCGCTCTGTGTACTGTCTACAGGCTTCTACCCATGTACACTGGTTACCTGGGTGCTGTGTGCTGGCTGCAGCCTTCTGTGTGTGAATGTGGGCCTGTGAATGTGTACTCCCCGTGTCTGCATCACAGTGTATTTCCTCACACTGGTTGCTGCATGCTGGCCATAGTCTTTTTTGTCTCAACGTGGGCCTGTGTATGTGGATATTTGCTGTGTTTGTATCACAGGACAGTTCTCTGTGTTGCCGTATTGGCTGCCTGCGATATTGTGTACTGGCTGTGGGCATTTCCCATATATGCTGGTTGCTGGTAGTGCTTGCTGGCTATGGTATCCTATGTTCTGATTGTTTGAGTTCCAGTTCCTGTTTTGTTTTTGTGCCTGGACCGCCGCCAGCGTCGGTTATCTTGCAGGTTTCGGCCAAGTGCACGGGACCTTACCAGGAGGTAGTGACCGGGTGAACCCTCGGGACAGTCTATCCCCACTATTGGGGTACTCTGAAGATCGAGGGGTTCACTTAGACAACGCCCTTAGGGTTTGGTACTTGGTCCAGTGGTTTTCTTTCTGCCACTGTTTATTTTGCCTGTTTGTCCAGGATTATGTCTCTCGTGTTTGGTCATGTTTAATAAAGTCTCATTTTGTCTTCTCTAATCCGTTTGCCTGGTTTTTGTATGCTTGTGATCTGTTCAGAGGTTCTGTTGACCCCTAAAACATGACAAACACCATGAAATAGTACTACAACGCAAAGCTGACTTAAAAAATTACCTTCATGATAAAGTCCCTCCTAAAAGTCTACAGCTTAAACTTTGAACTTTGTTTCAAGTAATTTTTTTTAAGTTTCTTCTACAGATGTAGATCAGCATGTGCCTTGGGGTATATTTTTGAAAATGCTATGTTCTATATTTTAATAGCTGATCCTATCTATCTCAATTAGCAAATGTTGCAACTTGCAAATGTGACAAACCAAGCATTGCTGTATCATCACCCAGCTCTCAGTACAGGCAATGTATTGTTAATAGATAACAGATTTTTCAAGAAACTTTTGATATGTCATAAAGCCATATCAAACTTTTGATAGATGGGAGTGCTGAGACCTCAGCTGATTGCTAAATCACTCTCTCTCTCTCCTTGCTCCAGGAGATGGACTCAATAGAAGTATATGGGCCGATCTTGATTCCTTTCTCTGCAAGAGAAAGAGTGCAATATGTAGGCGCTTCTCTCTCCATATTCTAGTGATTGCGGTGGGTCTCAGCACCCAGACCCCCACCAATCAAAACTTTTGATATGTCTATATTAGAGATGAGCGAATAGATTTGTACATCACAGTTCTAAGTAGCGAGGGCCTGTCCTGGCTGCCCAAGAGGCTCCCTCTATCGCTTAAATGACTCTGTCAATCAAGAGGCAGGTGGGAACCTCTTGATTAGTTGCTTATCTTAATTAGTTGCTCAAATTAGTTTTTGCTCATCTCTATGATGTATTGTTTTACAAAAATCAGTGACCTTTTTAGCTGGCCACACAAGTTTGTTGTTCACTGTTGGTCTGTAGAGGTTGTTGTACAGAATAACAATGCCATATGTTAAATGAACGAACACATTTAGAACTGTGTTCTGGTCTGTGCTGACCTAGACTGGCCTTCTATGGATGGGGCCCATATCTGTTGTTTGACATGAACGGCTTTCCTGGTATTAACAATGACTGCACCTGATAACCAAAACAAATACAGAAAATCAACTTATAAACTGCCACCCCGTAGGGTGACTCTGCAAGTAGGCAGGGATAGTGGGTCTCAGAAGTTTTTAGGTCTACACTATCCCTGTGTGTTCATGATACTTTGTCATCGTACCTGAAATTCAGATCTATGGTTAGATCTTCAAAACGTTTGGAACAACCTCTCTGCCAAGTTCCTTCAAAAACTGTGTGTAAGTCTACCTAGAACTAATGCTGTTTTGAAGGAAAAGGGCAGTCACACCAAATATTGACCTTTTTTCTCCAATCAATTTGCACTTTGCTAAAAATAAACCAATAAAACTTCAATTTTTGAAAGCATTCTTACTTTGCAGTGAAGTCTTGAAGAAGTCCTATCACAATGAGGTTCACTGTCACACCGGTTGCCGTGGGAGCTCGCCTTAGTTGCTCTGGCATACTGGCTGTAGGCTTTCTGTGTAGGCTGGTTGCCTTGGGTGACTTGTAGTTGCGGCAGCCTGTGTGTAAACTGTTCTCTGTATATGCATGCTCCCCTCCCTGGTTATCTCGGTTCATGTGGGGTTAATGTTCTAGTCTTGGTGTGTTTGCTAGGTGGTCAGATGATCTTGTTAACCTGCTTTACTATCCTGTGAGCTGTGGATTGGGGGTGAGTCGGTCTTCAGCTTTGCTGGGTGCAGTATCTATGCACCTGACCTGTGATATTCTATCTGCCCTGTCTGTCTGGTTACCTAGTGAAACATGGCGCAATGAGTGTTTTCCCCTTCTGCAGCAGGATACTTCCAGGGGAAGCAGCTAGTAGAGCACCTTGACTCCTTAAATTTAATCGATTTAATATTACGAGGGGGTCAACAGCCAAAGGCACCCCACTCAACAGTAACTGAACCTCTTGTGCAGTAACCAGCCAGAAGACTGAGATTAGCACAGCAAAGAGAGCAGAGTACTAAAGCATGCCACCATGGTAAAGGAATAGAGAATTTTGCTAAATCCTTAAAAGGTCAAGTTCAAGTTATTCAAGTAAACATGATTGAAATGTTCCCAAGTCTGGACTTCATTCTATTCTTCAACTCAATCTCTGCAACAGATTGACCCCCAGGAAGCTTTATACATCAATTAAACATGGTTTGGTTTAAGAGCAGTCGATGTGGCACGGTCCAGTGCAGGGTTCTCTCCGACTGGTGCACCAGCTCCTCGAGGTGGTCCTCAGGAGGAATTATTTCCTTTTTGGGGATACCTATTAACAACAGAAGCAGGGAGCGGCCATGGGGTCAAATGTGGCTTCCACTTATGCTAACATCTACATGGCCGAGGTGGAGGACAAACTAGTGCACCAGTCGTCATTTAAGTAGAGATCCTGTGCTGGTGGCGCTACATCGATGACATTTTTCTGATTTGGTGTGGTACACTTGAAGAACTTGAAAGGTTTCATCACCATCTGAATACAGGGGTACCCAGTCTACAGTTTACAAAGGTAGTGTCACGGGAACAATTTCAATTTTTGGATGTCATGGTTTATATGGAAGATGGTCACATTAGAACTGACTTGTATCAAAAACCTACAGATAGAAACAATTTACTTAGGTATGACAGTTGTCATCCACAACGAATGATAGAATCACTTCCATGGAGCCAATTATTTTGAGTAAGGAGGATATTATCTGATGAACAACGATCCGTTTTGAGAATAAATGAAATGTGCAGTAAGTTTAACAGGGGCTAGCCACATAGATTGTTACAGAGATCTCAAGAGAGGGTGATTAACACAGTGAGGAAAACTACCCTACAACTTGTGTCTACTTATGGAACCCATAGTGGTAAAATAGCACGAATCTTAAAAAAGAATGGCATATTTTGCAGAAAGATTTATCCTCAGTGAAGGAGTTCCAGGTAAAACACTTGATGGAATATAAAAGACAATCTAATTTACGAGATAGATTGGTGAAATCTGATGTGGGTGGTGTACAGATGGATAGACAACGATATTTAGCCCCATGCAAGTTAGCCAATTTTCGGTGTCTGGGTTGCTGTAATTGTGGTATTATGATGAAAGGGAATACCTTTGGACATACATATACCGGACAAGTATTAAAGATTAATGGTTACTATACTTGTAGATCAAGGGATGTGATATATATGATACAGTGCCCCTGTAGCTTAATTTACATTGGTGAGACCACTATGGAGGTCAGGGAGAGGATTAATAAACACAAAAGTACCATTAGGAAGAAGATGATGGATAAACCGGTGGCTAAGCACTTTGTGGAGAGTGGACATTCAATTAATCAACTCAGATTCCATGTGATTGATTCTGCAGGAGTACTGAGGGGGGGTGGAGATAGAGAAGCAATACTCAGGAAGAAGTATCGTAATTGAATTGGATTTTTACTTTGAAAGCGTTACAACCATATGGATTGAATATAGAATTTAATGTGAGTGGTATTGAATAATGTTTATCAGTCATAACAATGTATAATAGGGGTCTCATTTTTTAAGTTGTTTTTTATATGTCTTTTCAATTTTGTAATTCATTTTTTACCTGTGTTTTATAGGTGAAGGTTGGATTGCATCTGGATTCTCTATCAAGCGCAATATGAATTCAGTAAATATGAAGAAGGATTAGTTAATGTCTTTTTTTCATATCTCTAATAGCTTACATGGCTGCTTTGTAATGAACAATATGTTAGGATACTTATTATACCTATTGCTCGTGTGAATCGGTTGACATATCATATACAGTAGCTAGTCTCTATGGTGATGGAGACGCTTCTAGTATAAGTAAGTTCCGGGAAAGATCACGTGAGCGGAGCTGGGCAGCCATGTGATCTATGTGGAGACACATAACTGTGATACGTCATAGCCTAGGCGCACACGTGGACCAGAGCTTGTCATGTGATTGGCCTCGGGGGTGGGAGGTTCAGAATTGTACTGAGAATAGGGGAACGCCAAGTTGACATATTTGCATGCGATATGGGGCGTCCAGCTGCAGCCAGCCTTCTTGAGGTAATGGGTTTCCTACTGTCTGGTTATCGGTGATGATGTTTGTGACTTATATAGAGCTCATTGGTGGGTTTATTTAACACAGGTGTTATTATGATGCAATTAGGCATTTTATTGGCATATTGATATGGGATGAGGGATTAAATGTGCTTTATATACTCCTGTTTTACACTTCAGAAGTAGCTTGAGAAAGGCTACCATGTAGCCGAAACGTTGCTGTTTTTGGACCTTTTGTACTGTCTCATGCACCACTTGTAAATAAACCTTGTTAGATTGGACATGCTGCCATCGCTTTCTTTTTGGATATTGACCCCCAGGAAGCGACAGCCTGAAGGTAGGAGCATAGTGACACAAACATTAGGGCCACAGTATACCACTCGCATCTTACACTCCAGGACTACTCCACCTGAGGAATATTTTTATCAGCTCTTGCAGTTCAGTGGAAGGCTTGAGGAACCAGGTGACAACGAGATTGAAGACATGCGCCAGATGGCTTCTATCTCCAGTTGGCAAGGAGACAGTCAGTGTTCGATTTCTTTATTGATAACACTTGATAACCTCCATGGTGTGGCTCTATTCGCCCAGGCTGACCAGGTGCATAACTGTGTGACAATGCCTAGCTTTGCATAGGCAATATGCTGGACTACCACTGTAAACTGTTCCTACACTGGAGGGTGAGGACATTGTGGAGAATGAGGAGGCAGAGGAAGACATTGGCCCAAAAATCCCAGCATTACAGCGCGGAGGCGGTCCGGAACCACATTTACCCAGTGGGCTGTGAACGACATACATTGTCCGGGACCACAGTTGCAACTTCATATGTTAGCGATGGTGTGAACTCTACTACACACTGAAAGGTCCCAGGACAGGCCCACCTTCTGCTCAACTTACGTGTGCAGGGATGGTACAGTTTTTGTTGGACAAGTAATGTCACCTTAGGACTCTCTACCCTGGGTGGACACAAGCAATCAGTTCTCTGAAATGTGTAGGGTCAACAACATAAAAAGTGAGGGACTGTAGTACCAGTAACTTGGTTCAGCTTCTGCCTCTTCACACGGCTCCCATGTGCAATTGGCTGCGTCTTCATCAACATTGATTTTTCCTCACTGATGTCACCCTCACCTATCTCTTGCGCGCCTCCCTGACCTCTCGCAACATGTGATCCCACCTGACTGTCATTATCGGTAGTTGCATGCAAACAAAAAAACAAGGGAATTATCAATCTAGATATCATCGCAACCAAGTGAGGTCATATGAATATAGAAATGATTATAGGA
This sequence comes from Bufo gargarizans, assembly GCF_014858855.1. Lineage (NCBI taxonomy): Eukaryota > Metazoa > Chordata > Amphibia > Anura > Bufonidae > Bufo > Bufo gargarizans. The sequence goes on from NC_058080.1 coordinate 121,360,367, forward strand.
ATGGTAATCAACAATATCATAGACATCCATACACGCTTACAAACTAAAGGTCATACACAATGCAGTGGCGTTGAGGTCCGCACCGGGTGACACCAGCAGGGCCGGCCGGAAACTTGCACACTTCTCATTTACGAATCCCAGGCATAGTCATCTTTATTGCCATCCTCAGGAGAGGATGTGTCTGGGATTCGAACACACGACCTTCTGTATCAAAGGCAAAGCACTTACCCACACAGCCATAAAAGCTGCATTGCCACTGACTGAAAAAATATGAGACTTCTACTGTTATAGCTGGCTAAGTGTACATCATATATAGACATATAGCAGAGCTGAGTGTGCTGGGACAGCTGTCATATAGATATATAGCAGTGCTGCGTGTGTTAGGACAGCTGTCATGTGTATAGATGTACACTTAGCTAGCTATAACAGTAGAAGTCTCATATTTTTTCAGTCAGTGGCAATGCAGCTCTTATGGCTGTGTGGGTAAGTGCTTTTCCTCTGATACAGAAGGTCGTGGGTTCGAATCCCAGACACATCCTCTCCTGAGGATGGCAATAAAGATGACTATGCCTGGGATTCGTAAATGAGAAGTGTGCAAGTTTCCGGCCGGCCCTGCTGGTGTCACCCGGTGCGGACCTCAACGCCACTGCATTGAGTTTGGTGCTGACTTGATTCGCCGCTGGGAGGGGGCGGAGTCGGCGTATCAATTCAGCCCAAACTACCATTATGGGCTAAACATGATCGGTTTGATGGACTCAATGACGCCCGAGCAGTTCCATGAGTTTAAGATCATGGTAGAGAACGGGTCATGGGAAATCATGCACCGCCCCCAACCCCATCCCACACCTACCCCCCATCCCACACCAGTGGCCAGTACCGCCAACCTTTCCCTTCCCACCCCCCCGAGCATGTGTTTCCTTCTTCTTCTTTTTCTTCTCCTGCCCCTTATTTGCCTCCTACTTCTTTTCAAACTCCCTCCACCTCTACACATGCTCGGGTCCCCTCCTCCTCAGACCCTTCCTTTCTCCACACCCCACAATTACGCCCTGCATCCTTTCCTATGGCCCGTAGTTTAACCTCAGTGGCTCGCCAGGACAGGGGGGCTACCATTGCCAGCCCCAGCGCACCGAGTCCACGACAGTCCACCTCCCCTACCAGTTTTGAACAGTTATAAAAAAAAATAAAAAAAGTTTATATTTATTTTATTTATTTACAGTAAAAAAAAAAAAAAAAAATTATACTTTACTGCACTGTGTCTGTGTTTTTATTGTCCTGTACAGGGAACCTTGGCACTATAGCTGTGTTGAAATAAAAACTACCCTAGTCTCACTACTGTGCGTTTATTACAACACCCTTGGTAGTTTTTATATCAAAACCGCATTAGTGCCAATATCGTAAGATCCATTAACATGACCATCAATAATGAGCTAAATTTTGGCTCTTTATTGATCGTAGACCCTATGATTGGCACATGAACAAGCAAATGCTTGTTCGTTGTTCAATCTTGTGCCCTTTCATATGAGCCCTTGTGGGAATCACGGTCCATCAGCATCATCAGGAATTCATTAATAACTTGTGATTTTAACGTTTAATGATTTCCCGATGACGCTAATATAACTAGTGTGATTACCACAAGGGACACGCAAGGGACATACAGTTTTTAAAGGGGTATTCAAATAGACAATGGGGGGATTTCACTTGAATATGCCCCCATTGTCTGATAGGTGTGGGTAACATTGGTAGGACCCGCACCTATATTGAGAACGGAGCGGGGAGCACTGTTGCTGTAGGACACATTTCCCATGGTATGTCCACCGCCAAACGCTAATCCCCGCCTCAACCATAGAAATGAATGGAGGGCGGCAGCGCAGTGCGACCTCATCTACTTTCTTGGCTTCGTTCTCAATATATGTGAGGGTACCAGCCGTGGGACCCGCGCCTATAAGACAATGTAGGTATATCTTAAAGTGGTATGCCCCCATTGTATGAGATGAGAAAACCCCTTTAAGGCCTCTTGCACACGACTGTATGCCACAAGAGACATACGGTCCGTGAGCGGGCCATATGTCCCGTAGTGGCATTGATCGTGCACACGAGAGTACACAGCATCATAGTGTACAATCATCCTGTGCAAGTTGAGCTGCCCGCGGGGATATAGTCTTGCACTAATAGATCATATGAGTGCAGGACAATAGCCCAGTTTGCGGCACAACATGGTCAGCATCATGATGCTCTGTACTCCTGTACGTACTATCAATGACGATCAGGGACATATGGCCCGCTAACGAACACTATACATCTTTAAGTGCATGTAGTCGTGTACAAGAGTCCGAAAGGTGTGGTCCATTATCAAAGTCGGACCAGCTTTGGAACTTCAACAAGATAGCCCTGGAGAAATATAGGAGCATTACAACCCTATAGATCTCAATACATGAAGATGGAACCTAGAAATGCTTTTCCTTCCAAAACGGATCCGCTAAACGGATGACAAAACGGAAACCAACGTGACAAACGGATCCATAATACAGACGAATCCGTACAAACGGATCCGTCTGAATGGCTTCCGTTTGGCTCCGTTTAGTCAGTTTATTGACGGATCAGTTTGAAATGCCCTTCAAACGGATCCGTGAAACACTAGTGTGAAAGTAGCCTAAACTGGTACATTGTTTTTTACCCAACAAACAGCAAAAAAATAAAAAACACCAATTCACATGGTGCGTTTTTTTTGCACCTTGCAATTCTATGTATAAAAAGATTAACTGGGATTGTGGCAGCAGTTCAACAAGATGCATACAGAGATTACACTACACCTGCACTGTCCCTGCTGTCTCCCTATGCTCTCCCTACATTTCTCTAAAAACTCTCCCTATTATCTGCCTACACTGTCCCTGCACTCTCCCTATACAATATTGTTCTATTAAAAGCTTTCTTAAACACTTTCCCTAGCACATAAGTGCTTGTCGTGCAGGATGAGGCTTTTTATAGGGCTGTGACCTCACAAGGGAATGGTGATCTTGCGTTTCCGGCATTCTTACTTTCCCTTTGTAACATGTAGATTAGCCATTTTAAGACAAAATCTGATTTGTTACCACAAAGTGCAAGAAAATTAGGATTTGTAGTGAATCAAATTTTTCCTAAACTTTGGATCGAATTCTGCTTCGAATGATTCAATTCACTCAACACTACTGATAAGCTTAGAATATCTAATGTTACAGATATGATCACGTGTTCTCAAACCTTAGACCACCTAAAGACCTTTCAATGTGTAAACTAAGAGAACGCCACCCAGCTTCTACTCTACCAGACTTACTATGGCTCCTTACTAGCTCCTATGAGATCCTTTTAAAAGAGTCCTATGCTTTTCCCCTAGAAAGATGTGACTGTGGAGAATTACACTATAAATTCTCCATCCCCGTCTCTTAAGGCCAACACTTACAATTGCCCAGTTAACCCCTCCCCCTTTAGACTAACCTGTAAGATAGGAAGTGATCCTGAACAATTGCTCAATTAACACCTGATTAACCCTTTGGATCCTCTAGTATAAGGGTATGCAATCTCCAGCACTCCAGCTATTGTGAAACTACAACGCCCAGCATGCATACTTACTCTGCTCTTCTCTGAACTTCTATAGAAATGAATGGAGCATGCTGGGAATTGTAGTTTCACAGCAGCTGGAGTGCCGAAGGTTGCTGATCCCTGCTCTAGTAAGAAGTGATCCTGGACAACTGCCCAATTAATCCCCCCAAGACTAACTGTTAGGATCTACTGAGGATAAAGTGTCCCAGAAATATTGCCTAATAAACCCCCTGTAGTCCAACCCTTACAATCCACCTAGGAATAAGATGCCCTGGACAATTGGTCAATTAAACCCACCGCTACCCCATTCACCACAGATCACCAAAACAACCGATAGGATCTCCCTAGCAAGAACTTACCCTGGACTATTGCCCAATAAAATCAAACCTACTTGCATGTGTTTAAAATGTTTAAAAGAACTTGTTTATTTAAATAAATAAATATATATATATATATATATATATATATATATAAAACTAAGTTTGCTGTAATTTTTGGCTGCGATGTGTAGATGTTCAGCTGGGTGTTTTAATGTAGATAAGGTGGTGTATAAAATGATGTCTTTCATTCCATGCATCATGCCAGGTAGGATCTTATATAAAACTCTGTTAGCTTCTGTCATCCGTGATCTAGAAAACAATGGACAAAGATGTTTAGTTTACACAAATTGCAGGATGTATTAATAAATTAAAAATACAATAAATCCCTGCACCTTATTTTGGGGTTCACTGTCTGGGGGCGCTGACATCTGCTAATATACAATCAGCATCCTTGTCAAATTGGTAATCGTCACTAACCTCATCCATTTCAACATCGTCGGGGTACTGCCGCTCCCCAACCTCCATTGGTTTATCTTTTTCCTCATTCGCGTCCATCATCTCAATGTCATCTGCATATTGTCTTCCTTCTACCTCCATATCCTCTTCTTCATCCATTTCCACTCGTCGTCACTTACACTGGACGACCTCTTCTACTTTGAATTGCTTGAGCAGAACCACTTCCGCTTGTCCAATCTCAACTCGGCATCGCTTGCGTGAGCACATGGTGAGCCAGACGAAAACTGACACAGGGGCCAGGGAGTGAGCTGGTATTACCCACATTCTACATTGTGACATCACAAGAAGTTGACCTCATCCAGATTCTACACATTATTATGTCCCAATAAGTGTGGCCAGACCAGGCATTGATTATGACATCATAGCGAGTATGGTAGCTTCACCAGGCCTGGAGAGTCTACATGATATCACAGGATTTTCTGCTTTTGCACCAGACAGTTATCAGAAATCTATTCCTAATTCTACTATGGGGCCTTATGATGACCAATGATGAGATTTAGACTCCTATCTTCTGTGTGTCCTGCACTGTCCTCTCCGGTGTGCATGCAGCTCCGTGGTGGGGAAAGGATCACATGCAGTGACTTGTAGAAAATGATTATATTACAAGCCATAATTCTGAGCTTGACGTCAATGAAAAAATAAGAACTGATCAGTAATGGCTAAATGAAATCAGCGAGTAATGGAGGGACGTTCCTTCATCACCAATGAAAGCCGCTGTGACCACGGCTGCACCACCAATTAGGCAGTGGGGAGCGGCAGCGGAGGCGCCAGGCAGGGAGAGATGAGCGCATCTCTATATTCATAGATGAGCTGCGGGGCAGGGGAGAGGCGTCAGAGGCCGGTGCAGGTGGCGTTATGACGTCATTGCGCCGCCTGAGTCGTACAGCGCGGGACACAGGCCTGAAGAGGCCTTACATAGTTACATATAGTTACATAGTTACTAAGGTTGAAAAAAAGTCCATCAAGTTCAACCAAGGGATAAGCGAAGAAAGTAAGACTCAGAAGAAAGTAAGACTCAGAAGTTTTCATAAGTATTAATGTTGTTTACTTTTAAGAATTTGTCTAAACCCTTTTTAAAACCGTCCACTGTTCCTGCTGTGACCACGTCCTGAGGAAGTCTATTCCACAGATTCAGTTCTTGCAGTAAAGAAGCTTTGACGCTTCTGGAGAGTGAACTTTTTCTTCTCCAGTCGGAGGCAGTGCCCCCTTGTCTTTTGAGGGCATTTTACATGGAACAGTTTTTCTCAGTATTTTTTGTATGGTCATTTATATATTTGTATAGGTTAATCATGTCCCCCCTTAGACGTCTCTTCGCAAGACTAAATAAATTAAATTATTTTATTCTATCTTCATAACTAAGACCTTCCATGCCCCTTATCAGTTTAGTCGTTCTCCTCTGTACTTTTTACAGCTGCAGTGCGTCCTTTCTATGGACTGGTGCCCAGAACTGAACTGCATATTCCAGATGAGGCCGCACCAACACTTTGTAAAGTGGTAATATTACATCCCTTCCCCGGGAGTCCATGCCTCGATCAATGCATGACAATTTCCTGGTGGCCTGAGAAGCAGCTGATTGACATTGTATGCTGTTATTTAATCTACCATCTACAAGGACACCCAAATCCTTCTCTATAAGTGACTCTCCCAGTGTTACATCCCCTAGGACATATGAAGCACAGAGATTATTACTACCAAGATGCATAACTTTACATTTTTCCACATTGAACCTCATTTGCCAAGTTGATGTTGAATCATTCAGAGTGTTTAAGTCAGCTTGTATTTATATAGCTGATTTATACATCTAAAATAGAAATAATGCTATTAATCCCGTCCTCGATATTATTAATAAAGAAATTTAGTAATAGAGGGCCCAGAACTCAACCTTGGGATACATCACTTATAACCCGAGACCATTCTGAATAGGAATCATTGACCACAACTCTCTGGACACGGTCCTTCAGCCAGTTTTCAATCCAATTACAAACTATACTTTCCAAGCCTAACTGGTCTACAATTACTTGTGGAGGACCTAGATCCTTTTTTGAATATGGGCACCACATTTGCCTTGCACCAATCACTTGGCACTGTACCAGTACCTAGAGAATCTTTAAAAATTATAAACAGGGGCACAGCAATGACTGAACTGAGCTCTTTAAGCACACTTGGGTGTAATCCATCTGGACCCATAGCCTTGTTCACATTTACCTTATTTAACTTATCTTGGACCATATTTACAGTTAGCCAATTTAGTATATCACTGGAAGTGACTACTTATCCTCAGTGACTACCATTATTTAGGGAACCCACCTGCTCAGACCTTGGTTTTTTAGCATTTATATATTTAAAGGATCTGTTTTGATCTCTTTTGCCACCTGCCGTTTTGTATTTTTGCTCATTTTAACTCCTTTTTACAGATTTTATTAGGCCCTTTGTAATCTTAAAACGTTACAGCTGACCCCTCAGATTTGTATTTTTTAAATGCCCTTTATTTGTCTTTTATTGCCCTTTTTACAGTAGCTGTAAGCCATGGGGAGTTTAAATTTAGTTACCTAAAGGAATAGATTTTCCAGTGCAATTACTTAATGTGGATTTAAAGCTCTCCCATTTATCCTCAGTATTATTATGTGACAGTAGCTGCTACCAGTCTACTCCCTGAAATGCTGCCCTCAACCCAGGGAAATTAGCCTTTTTAAAATGTAGTGTCTTTGCTCTGCCTGACAGAGTTTGCTTCTTATAGTTTAGGGGGAATATAATTATATAGTGATACTATTACCTAGTGTTTCTCAAACAGTAACATTTCCAACAATCTTTGCATCATTAGAAATTACCACATCCAACAGAGCATTTCCCCTAGTGGGAGCTTCTACAAACTTGCCTATAAAGTTGTCCTGCAGCAAGTTGAGGAATCTTCTCCCCTTTGCGGTTGAGGCAGAACCATGACCCAAGGGCCGGCGCAACCATATAGGCGAACTAGGCGTTCGCCTAGTACGCCGGCTTGCTGGGGGCGCCCTGGAGGGCTCCCTCTGACTGGGGCTGCACCCCTGGGCGACAGGGCGAGCGGCTCTTGAGCCGCCCCCCAGCGCCATTACAGGGGGGCCAGGTGGTGGAGGTCCTTTTTAAATATGGCAGAGCAGGCATCTGCTTACCCTGATGGCAGATGCCTGTTCTGCCAGTAAATTACCGGAGGAGAGGAAGCATGTGGCAAGGGAGGCTGTTCTAGCAGCTCCCCACTCTTCCCCCTCTGTGATGCCGGAATATGACGTCATTCCGGCCCCCGGCATACTAAACAGCGAGCTGGAGGACTAAGGAACTGCACCACACTGGACCCCAGGGAGGTGAGTGTTTAAGTGTTTGACTGAGTGAGTGTCTGCCTGTGTATTTATGTCAGTGAGTGAGTGTATGTATGTCTGTCTTTCTGTCAGTAAATGTATGTGTGTCAGTCATTGAGTATCTGTGAGTGTATGTCAGTGAGTGTGGATGTCTGTCGGTCAGTAAGTGTCTGTGTGTTTGTCAGTGAGTATATGTGTGTGTTTGTCTGCCAGTGAGTGAGTGTCTGTCAGTGAGTTTCTGTGTGTGTGTTTCAGTGGGTAGGTGTATGTCTGTCAGTGAGTGTCTGTCAGTGAGTGAGTGTGTGTCTGTCTGTCTGTCAGTGAGTGTATGTGTGTCTGTCAGTGAGTTTCTGTGTACATCATTCAGCGAGTGTCTGAGTGTGTGTCTGTCTGTCAGTGAGTGTATGTCTGTCTGTCAGTGAGTGTATGTCTGTCTGTCAGTGAGTGTATGTGTACGTCATTCAGTGAGTGTCTGAGTGCGTGTCTGTCTGTCAGTGTGTGTGTGTCTGTCAGTGAGTGAGTGACATGAGGGGGTGGCAAAATGGATCTTTGCCTAGGGCGGCAAAAATCCTTGCACCGGCCCTGCATGACCCCATTCAATGTCTAGGAAGTTAAAATCTCTCATTATGACCACTGTACCAGCCTGTGCATCCCGCTCTATTTGGTTATACATTTGCGTTTCTATCTCCTCTGTGATGGGGAGGTCTATAGTATACACCAAGTATTATTTTTTCAGTGTTTATATCCCTTTGAATTTCCACCCATAAGGTTTTTTTCACTTGTCTTCAGATCACTCCTCACATACAGGCACGCGCCACCACCTTTTCTATTGACCCTGTCTTTCCTAAATAGTGTAAAACCCGCAATATTTACTGCCTAGTCATGCGAAGAATCCAACCATTTCTCAGCCACACCAACTCCATCTATGTGTTCTTTTAGTACCATTGCTTCCAGCTCCCCCATTTTGCTAGCTAGACTTCTGGCATTTGTAAAAATACATTTTAAATTACTTTTATCCAGATTTTTCTGTTATCTTGGTTGATGTTTGTAAGTAACAGGTTCTTGTTACCAGCAGCTCTATTTTTCATCGGTGTATAGTTCTGCCCAGTCTTCTCCCTACTTTCCTCACTAACCCCAGCCCCCACTAAATCCCCACTGTCCCCTCTTATATCCCACTCTCTATCTACACTATCTACCCCCTTATTAGTATGACCCCCCACCCTCCCACCAGATCCTAGTTTAAAAGCTCCACCAGCCATCTAACCATTTTTTCCCCCAGGGCAGTTGCACCCTCCCCATTGAGGTGCAGCCCGTCCCTACTGTAGAGCCTGTAACCGACCAAGAAGTCGGCCCAGTTCTCCATGAACCCAAAACCTTCCTTCCTGCACCAGCTTCTGAGCCACTTATTTAACTCCCTAAGCTCCCGTTGTCTCTCTGGTGACGCTCGTGGCACTGGTAGTATTTCTGAAAACACTACCTTGGAGGTCCTGGACTTGAGCTTTTCTTCTAGTTCCCTAAAATCATTTTTAAGGACCTTCCATCTCCCCCTGACTTTTTAATTGGTGCCAATGTGTACCATGACTGCCGGGTCTTCCCCAGCCCCACCCAGCAATCTGTCAATCCGATCCGCAATATGCCGAACCCGAGCACCCGGAAGACAACACACTGTTCGGCATTCTCGGTCTCGTCAACAGATGACCCTGTCTGTCCTCCTAATAATAGAGTTCCCTACCACCAGCATCTGTCTGACCTTTGCTGCACCCCTTTTCCTATCCTTCCTCGGAGAAACACCCTGCTGCAGTGTTGCTTGCCCTGGGCTTTCATCCCTAATATCAGCCAAACAGGCATATTTACTAGGGCGTTCCAGCTCAGGACCAGCCTCCCTGGCACTTTTCCCTCTACCCCTTCTTCCTACATTAACCCAACTGCTGACCTGATAGGCCTGATCTTGCCCTCCTCCCACCTCCATTTCACTGACCCCAGTTAGTGCCTGCACAGTGATGTCTAAGCCTCTCTCCAGTTTTGCAATGCCCCTAAGTATTTCAAGCTGTTTATTTAGATCCAAGATCTGGTCTTCCAAATATGCAACATGGTTGCATCTAGTGCAAATGTATTCACCCTTGAATGGCTCTGCAAGGCAAGCATACATGGCACAGGGCACACACTTAATAGCATTGTCCATGGAGCACATGTTTAGATGGGGATGAACAGTAAAGAAAGAAGGTAAACTCTAAATATGAGTTAGAATTAGACCCTGTCTGCTGTAGTTGGAGAACCTGCTAGAATGAAGCCAACAACACACAAGGAAAATCTATCAAACCTAAGTTTCTTGCTCCTTGTCTTAAACTACAGTTCTTTAAACGACACGTATTCAGAAGGTGACTTAGTACATCAAGCCCAGGTAGAGCATCACATCGCTGCCAACCTTATGGAGGTAAGTATAAGTGTTTCAATGCAGAGAGGAGCGCTATGAGGGCATCTAACTGGGGGCACTAAGAAGGGGTATTTTATACAGGCAAATTATGAGGGACACTGAGGGCATCTACTGGGGCACTATATAGGTGCATTTTATACTGGTACATTATCGGGGCACTATGGGGAAGAGGGAGAGGAGCACTATAGGGGCATTGACTTGGGTGCATTATATAGGGGTGTTTTATACTAGCACACATTATGGGGGCACAATGGGGACATTAACTCAACTGGGGGCATTAAAAGGGGGTATTTTTTGCACTGGCATACATTATTAGGGGGCATTTTTTGTACTGTGCTCATTTTAAGGGGGCATTTTCTACTGTCACATTATAAGGAGAATTATTACTACTGGGGGGGGGGGGCATTTTGGTGGGCTTTATTACTACTGGGGAACTGTGGGGAACTTAATTACTAGTATGGGCACTGTGGGAGCATTATTACTTCTGGGGAACAGTGGGGACCTGTTGGGGGCACTATAGAGCAGTATTGCTACCAAGTATGCTCTGGCAAAGAATTATTAGTTGAGACTTTTGGGAGCACTATTATCATGGGGCTATCTGCGTTTATCTGTTTCTGCAGTATAGTATTGGGGGTGGTAGGATGATTTGTCCAGAAGATGGGAGGATGATGGAAAAGTAGTAAACTAAGATGTTTTTTGTTAAACTGCAAAGGCGAGAGATGGCTGAAAGAAATCATCATGGCGGTCTGTATTAAATGGAGAAGATGAGGAAATAGAATATCTACATCAGTGGAGACGTCACTGGATGTAAGAGTTATGGGGCGCTGTATTATCCTGTATGTTTTGTAGTGATATACGTAATGTTCGAAGGGAAGGGGTTAGGTTGAGAATTTGGTATGGGGGGTGGGTGCTGTTTTCATTTTCGCCTCAGGCAGTAGAAAGGCTAAGTGCACCCCTGGCTGTGGCAATGGAATAATTACATTCTCCACATTATTATAATACACAAAGAATCCATATTATATTGTAATACACAGAGTCCATATAATACTCAGAGTCCATATTATAATACATAGAGTCCATATTATAATACTCAGAGTCCATATTATAATACTCAGAGTCCATAATACAATACACAAAGTCTATATTATCGCACACAGAGCATCCATATTATAATACTCATATTATAATTTAAAGAGTCATTTGGCTTTGTGTATCATGATATAGACTCTGTGTATTTTTAATATGGACTCTGTGTATTCTAATATGTGCTCTGTGTATTATAACATGGATTCGGCGTATTATAATATGGATTCTGTGCATTATTATATGGAGTCTGTGTATTATAAAAGTGTGGAGAATACAATTTATTTAGTTTACTCACTTATATTGCGCTCACCTATTCTGCAGTGCTTAACAGACATTATCACAGTTTGCTGTCTCCTGTGGAGCTCACAATCTAAGGCTACATGCACATGATGGTGAAATAAGACGTCTGTTAAAAATGGACACACTGCTAGTTTTTTATGGCCATTAATCAACCATTTGTGCATCCATTTTTTGTCCGTCTGTCCAGTTTTAATGGCCGTTTTGCATCAGAATTTCTTGGCAGTTAAAAATGACGATGAAAAATAAAGAAATTTATTTTTATTTTTATAAAGATCCCATCCCCTTCAGTACAAATAGTCCCCCATAATGCCCCCTAGCAGTTATAATGTCCCTCATAGTGTCCCCCATTTGTAATAATGTCCCCAATAGTGGCCCCCACAGTAATAATGTCTTCAATAGTGGCCCCCAACATCAGTAATGTCTCCCACAGTGTCCCCAGCAGTTGTAATGTCTCCTTTAGTGTCCCGAATAATTAAAATGCCTTTAGTGGTCACCAACTTAAGTAATGTCTCCCATAGTGGCCCCAAGAATTAGGAATGTCCCCCATAATGTCCCCCATAATGTCCCCCATAGTGGTCCCCAGCTGTAATAATTTGCTTTAACCAAAAAAAAATAATACTCACCTGATTCACTTCCACGCACAGATGCAGTTACTTCTCTTTTGATTGAAAAGGACCTGCGCTCAGCATAAATGACGTCACCACATGCTCCCATCATGAGCGTTTAGTGACGTCTTTACACGTCCTTCGACAGGTCCTTTTCAATCATGAAAGGGGTGACTGCTGCTGTACGGGCAGGTGGATAAGCTGAGAGGTTTAAAAAAAAAATTAAACCCCCTAAAAGGCCATACGGTTCTAGTGTATCCGTTTTTAACAGCCATTTGATGAGTGCACTTTGCCATTAAAAACGGTCCCATTGATTTCAATGGATTCCATCTGGCCGTGAAAACGGTCCGATTTTTTGACAGACACTATACAGTTGTCGTTAACAAATGGCCATGTGAATAGACCCATAGACTTTCATGTGTGATGGCCGTTACTTAAATGGATGCCATTTTTAACTGTTATGTGCATGTAGCCTAAGTTTACCCCATTGTCACAGCAGTTTTGATTGGGATTAGGAATGGATTATCTCAATTACCACACACTGACATATCTATGTATAGATATATACAGTCCTGATCAAAAGTTTAAGACCACTTGAAAAATGGCAAAAAAATGTATTTAGCATAGCTGGATCTTAACAAGGTTCCAAGTAGAGCTTCAACATGCAGGAGTGAGACAAAACATTTTTTGAGCATTCAATTTAATGAAAACAACGAATAAACTGAAACAGGCTGTTTTTCAGCTGATCAAAAGTTTAGGACCACACTTCCCCAAAAAAACGAAACCCCCCCCAAAACAGAAATCCAACCTCCAAACATGAACTCAGTAATGAGTAGCTCCGCCGTTATTGTTTACCACTTCAAAAATTAGTTTCAGCATGCTTGATTCAAGCGTTTCCATGAGGTGAGTGGGAACATTTCTCCAAGTGGTGAAAACGGCCGCACGAAAGCCATCTACTGTCTGGAACTGTTGTGCATTTTTGTAAACTTCCCTTGCCATCCATCCCCAAAGGTTCTCAATTGTATTTAGATCAGGGGAACACGCAGGATGGGCCAAAAGAGTAATGTTATTCTCCTGGAAGAATTCTCCTTGTCCTGCAGGCATTGTGTACTGTAGCGTTGTCCTGTTAAAAAACCCAGTCGTTACCACACAGACGAGGGCCCTCAGTCATGAGGAATGCTCTCTGCAACACCTGGACATAGCCAGCGGCCGTTTGATGCTCTTGCACATCCTGAAGCTCCATTGTTCCACTGAAGGAAAGGGCACCCCAGACCATTATGGCGCCCCCTCCACTGTGGCGCATAGAAAACATCTCAGGTGGGATCCTCTTGTCATGCCAGTAACGTTGGAAACCATCAGGACCATCAAGGTTACATTTTTTCTCATCAGAGAATAAAACTTTCTTCCACCTTTGAATGTCCCATGTTTGGTGCTCTCTTGCAAAGTCCAAGAGAGACAGCCAATTGGATCCTCCGGCTCAGTGCTGATGAAATTTCTTGGGGTCTTCCACTTGATTTTTTTGTTCCTTAAACCTCAGGATCATTTAAGAATTTAAGAAATTCCAAATGACTGTCTTACTGCGTCCCACCTCAGCACCGATGGCGCGCTGTGAGAGACCCTACTTATGCAGTTCAACAAACCAACCACGTTCAAAAAGGGAGAGTTTTTTTGCCTTTGCCATCACAGCGTGTGACTACCTGACAGAAAATGACAATGAACCCACATCTTTGCACAGATTTGGCCTTTTAAAGGCATGTGGTCCTAAACTTTTGATCAGCTGAAAAACAGCCTGTTTCAGTTTATTCGTTGTTTTCATTTAACCGCCTCCGGACCATGTAATGCACGGATGCGTCCGGGAGGCGGTCAATTGGTTCCTCCTGGACGCATCCGTGAGTCATCTCGCGAGACGCGAGATTTCGGTCTGAGCCGGCCCGCGCATGCGCATCGCGGGCCGGCAAAAGAACAAGCACAATTTCGTCACCAGCCTGCCAGCCAATGATCGTGGCTGGCAGGCTGGCGATTTTTAAAATGACAAATCAGAAGCCATGTTAGCACATTATATTAGTAAATATGATGTGTTAAATGGCTTCCCTGCTCCTCTGCTGGTCCTTTTGGTCGGTTGGTTCCAGCAGAGGAGCAGGCTTCACAGTGAGTAGCACCAAACACCACACATAGCCCCAGATCACCCCCCTGCACCCCAATTAACCCCTTGATCACCCCTTCTTTCCCCTGTCAATCACTAGTGAAAGGGAAAAAAGTGATCAGTGTAAACTGTCACTTTTTTTTTCACTGGTATTGACTGTTAGGTTTTAGGTATAGTTTAGGTCCCTTGGTTAGGTAGTTTAGCGATCGTTTAGCGCCCAGCCCACCGCACCGCAGTCACTTATTCGCTGATTAGCGTATCGCTAATCAGCATTTGTACTTTTATAGTATCAGTAAGTGATCAAAACTGATCACAGTCAGATCTATAATAGTATTAGTGTCACCTTAGTTCGCCCTCCACCCAAAACGCAGTGTTTGCCCGATCAGGCCTGATCGGTCGCCCACACGTGCGTTCACCCACGCCCGCCCCGCTGCAGTGACAAAAATATATATTTTTTGATCACTGCACAATCACTTCACAAGCGCTGCGGCGATAAAATAATCCGTTTTGATATTTTTTATCAACCGCAGCGGCCTCCAGTACTTCGCTAGCCTCCCATTTGTTAGACAGGCTTGCTTTTTTTCTTGGGTAGTCTCAGGGAATACCCCTAAATTTAGTAGCCCAAATGTCAAACAGGGGGTATTCTTCTGAAGAGGCCTACAGGCTTCTGACCCAGTCGGATGAGGAATGGGAACCCTCATCTGATGAATCTAGCGGGTCAGAATATGAACCTGTAGAAAGCAGTGGCAGTCTCACTCAAAGTTCGGACGAGGAGGTTGAGGTCCCTGATACCACCAGGCGAACCTGGCCCCGTGTCGCTAGACCACAGGTTGCGCAGGATCCGCTTCAAGGGCAGCAGAGTGGGGCTGGCGCTGTCGGATTACGTGGTGAGGCATACACCAGCAGCGCAGCCCATCCTGGACCTAGTACCAGCACTGCCGTACAACATGGTGAAGTGGCGAGCACCAGAAGGGCAGTTGAAGCTGGTACGGTGGCACGTGCAGTAGTTACCCCCTCGCAGCCACCGCACAGACAGGCCCGTAGAGCCCCTAGAATCCCTGAGGTGCTGGCAAACCCTGATTGGCAGTCCCCAACTTCAGCCGCACCTGTAGTTCCCCCTTTCACCGCCCAGTCTGGAGTTCGGGTTGAGACAGCTCAGATCGGTTCGGCCCTGGGATTTTTTGAGCTGTTCTTGACTGCGGAGCTCTTGGACTTAGTTGTGGCAGAAACAAAACAAATCGGTATGCCACTCAATTTATATCCGCCAACCCGGGAAGCTTTTATGCCCAGCCTTTCCGGTGGAAACCAGTCCAAGTTTCCGAAATTAAAAATTTTCGGGGCCTTCTCCTCAACATGGTTCTAACCAAAAAGCATGAATTGCGGTCATATTGGTCCACGAACCCAATTCATCACATGCCCATGTTCTCTGCTGCCATGTCCTGGGCACGATTTGAGACCATCCTGCGTTTCCTGCACTTTAGTGACAACACCACCTCCCGTCCCAGAGGCCACCCAGCTTTTGACCGGCTCCACAAAATTCGGCCCCTCATAGACCACTTCAACCAGAAATTTGCAGATTTGTATACCCCTGAGCAAAACATCTGCGTAGACGAGTCCCTAATACATTTTACCAAGCGCCTTGGCTTCAAACAATACATCCCAAGCAAGCGCGCCCGGTATGGGGTCAAATTGTATAAGCTCTGTGAAAGGGCCACAGGCTATACCCACAAATTTCGGATCTATGAGGGAAAAGATCAGACCCTGGAGCCGGTCGGTTGCCCTGACTACCTGGGGAGCAGTGGGAAGACAGTCTGGGACTTGGTGTCGCCCTTATTTGGCAAGGGGTACCATCTTTATGTGGACAATTTCTACACAAGTGTGGCCCTCTTCAGGCATTTGTTTATAGAACAGATTGGCTGCTGTGGCACCGCGCGAACTAGTCGCACGGGCTTCCCCAACAGCTCGTTACCACCCGTCTTGCAAGGGGGGAGGGGGCTGCCTTGTGTAACCAAGAACTGCTCGCGGTGAAATGGAGAGACAAGCGTGACGTTTACATGCTCTCCTCCATTCACGCAGACACAACAATCCAAATTGAGCGAGCAACCCATGTCATTGAAAAGCCCCTCTCAGTCCACGACTATAATCTTCACATGGGAGGGGTGGACTTCAATGACCAGATGTTGGCTCCGTATTTAGTTTCCTGACGCACCAGACTGGTATAAGAAGGTGTCTATATATTTAATTCAATTGGCTCTGTATAATAGTTTTGTTCTCTACAGTAAGGCTGGGAGAACACGATCCTTCCTCAAATTTCAGGAAGAGATCATCGAGAACCTTCTGTATCCAGGAGGTTCCGTGGCCCCATCCACCATTGTAGTTAGCCGTCTACACGAGCGACATTTCCCCAATGTCGTTGCTGGTACCTCAACCCAACCGTCACCCCGAAAAAGATGTCGTGTCTGTAGCAGGAGTGGAATAAGGCGTGACACCCGCTATTTCTGTCCTGACTGCCCTGACCACCCTGCCCTATGCTTAGGGGAGTGTTTCCGGAAGTACCACACACAGGTACACCTAGCATAGGGATCACATCTCACCAGGACAGGCACACAGGGCTATTAGGGCCCATTCACACAGAGCTGCTGCAAACCTCTCCTTTCACCTGGGGCAAAGTTCATAACGCACTTCGCCACATCTTTGGGCGATTTGCGCTTTGCTCATTGTCCCATGGGGAAGGAGAGGTTTGTCCTATAAAGGTAAAAAAAAAACACCAGTAAGCAAAAAAGTTAACGTTCAGTTCTAAAAGTTAAATAAAGTTTATATGTTCTGTTCAAAGGTTATTATAAAGTTAATAAAATTATTGCGTTGCGGCCTGGTTTTTTCTTTTTTGTTTTGTTTTTTTTACCTTCCAGGTGGACCAACCGATCGACTAGCTGCAGCACTGATGTGCATTCTGACAGAAGCATTGCGCTGCTGTCAGATTACACACAAGTCGGTGTTTGCGGCGCTGCAAGACAAGATTTCTCCTCTGTAGTAAAAGATACGTTTGCTGAGGCATATGAGCTGAGGAGGTGGCGGTGTTCCTATGCTTTGGCAAACACTTTGTATATAAAAAAAAAAAAAAAAAAATCCCGGCAATGATTTATTCATCCACATCGATTGATGTGAGTGGAGAAATCTGGTTTGCCAGCGCATACGAGCTAAGTGGGTATGGATGTTGGGCGGAGCTCCTATGTCCTGGCAGATGCCTTTCCCCTCCTTTTTTTTTTTTTGGCAGAGATTTTTTCATCTACATTGATCGATGCGAATGAAGAAATCTGTGCCGTTCATTTTTTTATTTCAGCCCAGAGGCTGAACGGAAAAAAAAATCTCATTACCCGTATGCTCAATATAAGGAGAATAGCAGAAACTCCTAATGCTGGCCATACATGTAATGATTGCGGAGACCCTCAAATGCCAGGGCAGTACAAACACCCCACAAATGACCCCATTTTGGAAAGAAGACACCCCAAGGTATTCGCTGAGGGGCATATTAAGTCCATGAAAGATTGAAATTTTTGTCCCAAGTTAGCAGAAAGTGAGACTTTGTGAGAAAAAACACAAGTTAGTGGAATATGAGACTTTGTAAGGAAAAAAAAATAAAAAATCATCATTTTCCGCTAACTTGTGACAAAAAATAAAAAGTTCTATGAACTCACTATGCCCATCAGCGAATACCTTAGGGTGTCTACTTTCTGAAATGGGGTCATTTGTGGGGTTTTTCTACTGTCTGGGCATTGTAGAACCTCAGGAAACATGACAGGTGCTCAGAAAGTCAGAGCTGCTTCAAAAAGCGGAAATTCACATTTTTGTACCATAGTTTGTAAATGCTATAACTTTTACCCAAACATTTTTTTTTTATCAAAGACACATAGAACAATAAATTTAGCGAAAAATGTATATATGGATGTCATTGTTTTTTTTTTAATTTTACAACTGAAAGTGAAAAATTTCATTTTTTTGCAAAAATTTCGTTACATTTCAATTAATAACAAAAAAAGTAAAAATGTCAGCAGCAATGAAATACCACCAAATGAAAGCTCTATTAGTGAGAAGAAAAGGAGGTCAAATTCATTTGGGTGGTAAGTTGCATGACCGAGCAATAAACGGTGAAAGTAGTGTAGTGCAGAAGTGTAAAAAGTGGCCTGGTCATTAAGGGTGTTTCAGCTAGGGGGGTTGAAGTGGTTAAATTAAATGCTCAAAAAATGTTTTGTCTCACTCCCATTTCTTCTTGTTGCATGTTGAAGCTCTACTTGGAACCTTGTTTAGATCCAGCCATGCTAAATATGATTTTTTGCAATTTTTCAAGTGGTCTTAAACTTTTGATCAGGACTGTATATCACATAAGCCACATAAATATACACAAATCACTGAGTACTGAACACATAAAAAGTATCACAATGTGGAGGATCCATGTATTATCACAGTCTGGTGCAGAAGCGGAACACCCTGTGATGTCATCATGTAGAATCTCCAGGCATGGTGAAGCAACCATACTCTTTATGATGTCATAATCAATCTTTGGTCTGGCCACTATTATTGTGATATCATAATGTGTAGAATTTGGATGAGGTCAACCTTTTGTGATGTAGAATGTCACAATGTAGAATGTGGGTAATACCAGCTCACTCCCTGGCCCCTGTGTCAGTTTTCGTCTGGCTCACCATGTGCTCACGCAAGCGATGCCGAGTTGAGATTGGACAAGCGGAAGTGGTTCTGCTCAAGCTATTCAAAGTAGAAGAGGTCGTCCAGTGTAAGCGACGACGAGTGGAAATAGATGAAGAAGAGGATATGGAGGTAGAAGGAAGACAATATCCAGATGACATTGAGATGACGGACGCGAATGAGGAAACGGATGAACCAATGGAGGTCGGGGAACGTCAGTACCCCGACGATGTTGATATGGCTGATATTGATGACAATTATCAATTTGACCAGGATGGCGATTGTGTAATGGCAGATGTCAGCGCCCCCAGACAATGAACCCCAAAATAAGGTGCAGGGATTTCTTATTGTATTTTTTTATTCATCCTGTAATTTTGTAAACTATTTTTGTAATTTTATTCATCCTGTAATTTTTGTAAACTAAACATTATTGTCCATTGTTTTCTAGATTACGTATGACAGAAGCTAACAGAGTTTTATATAATACCCTACCTGGGATGATGCATGGGAAGAAGAAGAACATCTGATCTGCCAACTTATTTACCTAGGGACATGCAGCTTAACAATCGAAACATCGCAGCCATAAGTTACAGCAAACTCAATTTAAAAAGTATATATATTTCAATAAACATGTTCTTTATACATTAATGCTGTTTTCAGTTTCTAGGTTACAAGGTTTGTCGGTGTGGGGGGGGGGGGGCAGTTGTCCAAGGATATATCTTTTTTTTTTTTTTTTTTTTTTTTTTTTCAAAATACTTTATTATTGTAATACAAAACTTTATATCCATACTACTTTACAATATTATAAAATTCATAAGCCCGTCAGTTCTATTGAGTGACATTAATTTCACTTCACCAACCCCCCCACCCAACCCCACTTTGCAGGAAGGAAAAAAAAAAAAAAAAGAAGATCCTTCATAAAGCCTAGGGGGGAAAAAGGTTCTGATTAATTAACCCTATTCCAATCTTTCCAGAGTTTTTTCCACTTCAAGTAAGATCCTCTTTGTTTGTGCAGAATCTTTTCATAGGTTTTCACTTTCTTGACCAGGCCCAACCAGTTGTTACACTCTGGAGCGGAAGGGGAAAACCATAATCTAGTGATCAGGAGCCTAGCCAAAAACATAACCTTGATCAGCAGTTGGCGTTTTATAGGCTGGCAATTAAGCTCCGATAAGTCCCCCAGGACCCATATCCTGGGTGACAAAGGGACAGAGATGTTAAGTTTATGAGCCAGATTGTTTTGGACCAGGCTCCAGTATCTGCTCACCATTGGGCAGTCCCAGAACAGGTGTAAATGATCTGCCCCGGGATCGCCGCAGCGTGGGCAATCGGAAGAGGCCCTGAGGCCTCTTTTGTATAACCATGTGGGTGTCACATAAATTTTGTGCAAAATATTAAATTGTACAACAATGTGATTAAAATTGTGTGAAACCAACTTTAAGCTATCCCCCATGTTCTCCCAATTTGGAGAACCCACCTCTGAAAGTAGAGAAGACCAGGCTCTCTGTCCTGGAGAGAGAACATCCGAAAAAAAGTTATTCATTAAGTGCTTATAGCAATGTGATATTTTAATTCTTGTGACAGTTTTCTTACAAATTAAATCGTGTAGAAATAAAGGGGTATCAATAAAAAATTGGCTATCCGACGTGCAAGATAGTGCTGACCTCAGTTGGAAATATGGAAACCAAAGCACCTCACCTAATTTTGCCCTTTGCTTTAGTTCCATGAGGGGCAATATTTGTCCCTCACTGACCACTTGGTGTAGATACTGAACATTTTTGTTCCTCCAATACTGGCAGCAGTTTAAGTCATTTAAATTAAGGAGCTTAGAGTTGTGCCACAATGGGGTACAAATAAGTGACGCCTTAACTCCACACCATCTCCTTATGGCCAACCAAGTCCTCATAGCCATTTTGCAGAAAAGTGTGTACCCACTCAGTGTGTTTACTAGATAATCAGACTCCAATACAGTGAAGAAATCCGAGAATCCTGAGTCTTTCACCACTCTACTGCAGAAAGGGCTATTTTCCCAGTCATTAAAAAGACATAATTGGGAGGCCATAAAGTAACCCCTAAAATAGGGGAGGTTGAGACCTCCCCGCTCATAGGGCATAGAAAAATAGAGTGCCTTTAGTCTCACGCGCTTCCTCCCCCATATTAAATCATTGAGCATCCGGTCTATCAATCTAAAGTAGTTATCTGCAATCCATACAGGCGAGTTGCGCAAAATATAAAGAACCTGGGGCAGTACTACCATTTTTATTAATGAGATTCTGTCCGCTCTAGAAAGCAGGATTTTTTGCCATACCTTAATTTTAGCCCTCACCTTCATCAACAGCGGAATCAGATTTAATTGTAGATATTCATGCGGTTTGGCAGAAACTGTTATCCCCAGGTATTTTATTGACTCAGAGATCGTCAACTGATTATCCCATTCGCCACGCAACTCGTCTATAGGAAGGAGGACGGTCTTATCCCAGTTGATCTCCAGACCGGATGGATCAGAGAAGAGACCAATCAGCTCCATTATACGAGGGAGAGTAGTGTCTGTTTGATGCATAAAAACCAGGATGTCATCTGCATAGAGTGAAACACGATCATACTCCCCATTTATGCCGAAGCCGGCCACCTTTGAGTCCTGCCTTATACTAGTTGCTAAAGGTTCGATGTAAATATTGAATAGCAGGGGGGAGAGGGGACAGCCTTGACGGGTACCTCTTCCCAGGATGAAACTCTCTGTCACTGTCCCATTAATCCTGATCCTAGCCACTGGGGAATTATATAACAGCTGAATCATTGCCATAAATTTTGGTCCAAAACGCATTTTCTTCATTACCTCCCAGAGAAAAGTCCACTCCACCCTGTCGAAGGCTTTGGTAGCGTCCAACGACAGGATGGAGCGGGCACCACCTCCCGGGGACTGAATATTCGTGAATAATCTATGCAAGTTGTGCTGAGTACCCCTTTTTGGCATAAAGCCATTTTGATCTGGGTGGATAATGGTGGATATGACCCGCGACAGCCTTCTAGCCAGAGCTTTGGATAGTATCTTAGCATCCGTGTTTAATAAGATGATTGGTCTATAAGAGCTCAATTCTGCCGGGTCTTTATCCTTTTTTAAGATTAAGACAATGAGAGCCTCCATCATGGAGTTTGGTAGTCCCCCTCCCTGTGTTGCTTGGGAAAAAACCTCGAGCAGCTGAGGAAGAATCACATCACTATACTTACGGTAAACCTCGTATGGCAGGCCATCCAAGCCTGGCGATGAGTTCCCCGAAATAGACCCAAGGGCCTCCTGCAGCTCTGAGAGAGACAATTCCTCTTCCAGATATTTTATTTGAGCTTCATTTAAGGTGCAGAGTGGAATTTTCTCCAAGAACCGCATCGCCAGTTCAGATGTCAAGCCAGAGGAGGGTTTATATATCTGAGCAAAGTAATACAGAAAAGTATTCCTGATTCCTTCTGAATCTATTATAATTTCCCCCTCTGTATTCCGGATCAAGGTAATAGATTGATTTTTCTTATCTTGTTGTGAGATTATTCTAGCTAGAAGCTTACCCGGTCGTCCAGACTCGGAAAAATAATTTAACCCCTTAAAGAATACCCTATGGTTTGCCTTCTCTGTTACACAACTCTCCAGGAGACAGCTGGCCTTCTGCATCTCTTCCCTGTTGTGCTCAGTGGGTTGCCTGATGAATCGCTCAGTTGTAGATGCCGCAGTCTTAGCCAATTCCTCCTCCTTCCTTTTAAATGTTCTCTTTAGTGCAGCAATCTCACTTATAAAGGTCCCCCTCAAGTATGCTTTCAAGGCATCCCATACCATATTGATGTTTGCAGAGGGTAGATTCACCTCCCAAAAGGAAGAAATCAGCAGTTTAGTAACCTGATGATTATCCATAATAGTAAGCCAATATGGATTCAGCTTAAATCCCAGCCCCCGAATATCCTTGTTCTCCCCAGTGCAAACCTCAATCAAAACGGGCGAATGGTCTGAAATTGTTCTTACTCCATATCGCATCTTGCGGATATTACTCAAGTTACACTCATTAGTAAGTGCTAAATCGATCCTAGACATTGCTCTACCGCCCCTGCTGACACAGGAATACACTCTCTTTCCTCCGCCAAGATGTTCCCATATATCCACCAGCCCTACTTCCAAACAAAACTGGGACAGCGGGGAGTTACAAGAATTCCTCCGCCTTTCTGTATCTGATGAAAATCTATCTCTGTTAGGGTCCATGACCGCGTTAAAATCTCCCATCAAGATCAACCGAGATTCTGGTCTCCTTTCAGAAAAGAGCATCAACTGGGTCAGTGGATACATTGAAAATGGCGGGGGTATATAAAAAAAAGCGAGGATATAGCTGCATCCAGACAGCTCGCCATGAAGGAAGATGAATCTACCCTGATCATCTATATGGGATTTTATAAGGGTGAAATCTATAGAATTATGGATAAGAACTGAAACCCCCCTGGCAGAGCTGCTGAAAGTAGAATGATAAGATTGAGAATACCATCCCGTTGTCAGGCGGGACACGGTTTCTTTAGTTAGATGGGTTTCTACTATGCAGATGATTGCTGGGAGATATCTTTTTACTGCATCCATAATAGCCTGTCTTTTTACCTTTTCCCCCAACCCTCTGACATTCCAGGATACCATTCTAATAGACATCAATTACAACAAAAAAAAAATAAAGGAAAACCCCCTGCCTGCAAAGTGGGTAATCATCCCCCCCTTCCCTCCCCCCCCCCCCCTTCTCCGTTGATTCGCCCGGTCTATTCAGCGAACCTCTAACCTCCGGCCATTCTCCCCCATTCTAGCCCCGCCCCCCTCCCAACCCTCCGGTAATGAAAGTACACAATGTCAGATGCCCTTTTGATCCATCCACTCTAGCACTTGTTGCGGTGTCTCAAAGAAAAGGGGAGTCCCATTGTGAATCACTCTCAGTTTCGCTGGGTACTGTAGAGAATATTTAATCTCCTTGGATGCCAGGCGTTTCTTTATCTCTGTGCCGAGCAAAATCAGGAAAGAAGAGCAGCCTAGTGCCCTGATATTCAATGGATGTACATTCTCTTGCTCTTCTCAGTATCATATCTCTGTCAGAGGACAATAATAATTTCATTAAAATTGCACGCGGGGGCCTCCCTGGAATAGGTTTCCCTCCTGGGATTCGATGAGCTCTTTCAATTTGAAATCCCGATGAGAAGTTATCGCTACCTAGGCTATGCAGAACCGCGTCTTTAAGTTGTTCCTCTAAGTGTCGACCTTCCACTCCTTCTGGGAAGCCAATTATTCGGACATTATTTCGCCTTGACCTATTTTCAAGGTCCTCTAACTTATTTTGAAGTGCTTGATTTTCTGAGGCGAGAAGCATAGTTTTAGATTTTAGCATGTCCGTGTCAGTTTGCAGAGAGGCAACTGTTTTTTCCATATGCAGAACTCGATCACGGATCTTTGCTAGGTCATCTCTTATTAAGGATATGTCGATCTGCATTGACCCCAATTGAGCGGACATCCCTTGCACTAAGCTGCCGTTGTTTTCCACGGCGCCAAGGATTTTGTCCAAGAGAGATGGATCGTATTCAGTTTGTGTTTGTACAAGGAGGCCTTCCTCCCCCGTCTCCTGGTCTGCGTCCTCTAATCCGTCCTCAGACTGATCAACTTTTTGGGGAATTTTAGCGAATTTTCTCAAATTAGCAGAGGGATTAGTTTTTACTGAGTTCTTTTCGAATGGGAGAGGTGATTTCAGAAATTTATCAATTCTGTTTTCTGGAGTCTTAGACCCCACCTTGATTACAGAGGAATCGACTGAACGTCGCTTTGGGGCCATTCTTTCATACAAAAAAAATGTATTCTCTTTTTTTTTTTTTTTTTTTTTTTTTTTTTTTTTTTCTCCTTTTCTTCCCCCTTTATCCTTGTCCTCTTTTTCTTTTCTTTTTTTTTTTCTTATTCCTTTTCTTTATTGCCTCTCCCCCTTTTCTTTCGCCTTCTTAACCTCTTCGGCCTTTTCTCTATCTTCTCTTTCTCTTTTCTTATCCTTTTATTTATTGATTTATTTATTTATTTATTTATTTTTTCCCCCCCCTTTTTGTCTTTCACCCCTACCTCTTCCTTCCCTTATTCCTTTCCTCTCCCCCTTATGCTCCCCCTTACGCTCCCCCCCCTCACCGGGGACGAAAAAAGGAAGGAGAGAGTGGGGAAAAAAAGAAAACAGTTCCAATCAGAGAGAAGGGGACTATCTCCTCCGTGTGGCAATCTGAGGGAAAAAAAAAAAACTGCACACCAGGGATGGAAAAGCTCAGAAAAACTTAGAAGAGTCAAAAGTAGGCTATATTTTTTTTTTTTTTTCTCACGTGTCCGGAGGAGGGAGTCCTACTCGTGGGGCACTCCACAGCTGTGTCCAAATATCGAGGGCAGACGAGAGGGATGGCAACAGTTCAAAGTAGAAGGCACCAACAAAATGGGGATCAAGGTGGCAGACAGTCCGCAGCAAGCAAAGCAGCAGGTGGAGAGACGACCCAGTAGCACACAATCCGGACGATCAACCAGCCGAAGCCCGCCTCCGGAGCAGAGCCAGACGGTGAAAGCCGATGACAATGCAGAGCAGAGCAAGCAGCAGGGAAAGGAGCGGAGGATCCCACCGCACATCGGCTGACAAGCGATGAAAAGCGACACACCAGGTGGCCGGACCCAGAGGACAGGAGGTAAAAGCCTACAGCGGAGAGAGGAGATAGCGCCGGGTCGCAGCACTATCCATCAGCTGTTCAGCATCAGCTGTTCGGATAGACGCGAGAGCCTGGGAGGGGGAGGCCGGTGGAGGGGGAGAACGAGACGCGACGTATTCACGTCATCACGCCGTCACTGATAGAGTCCAAGGATATATCTTACTAGACAGATCCTAAGGGTTGGTCTGGTGGTCTGTGGGTTGAACGGGTTAATTGGGCAATTGTCTATGGGAAATTACAAAGGTTTTTCTGGGGGAAGGGTTGATTGAGCAATGGTCCCGGACCAGTTCTTGCGAATACTAACGGTTGTGGGTAGTCTACAGTGGTTAATTAGGCAATTGTCCAGGCTGCAACATGGAGAGGATGCCATCAACCAGGATGCTGGTTGGCATGATGAATGGCGCAGCATCCATGCCCACAAGGAACAGGATGCTGGGTACAAACTGCAGACTTAACAAAGTGAAGAAGGATACAGCCCATTTGAGTACTATGACCAACACTGCCACCATCCATATGAAAACCACTCCAATCCTCCCATCACTCTCCCTCTAGGTTGTGCACCTGCAGCAGGGAACTTTCAATGAAACTGAAGGCAGCAAAGTGAAAGACATTACTGGCCCTGGAACCATTGTATAAGGAACTACTGCGCCTCTCCTGCTGGAAGCAAAGTGTCATTGTCTCCGAGTTCCCTGTGTGACCATCCAGGTCTGCTTGTATTGTTAAAATGCATACATTGTGGACTCACTGGGAAAAAAATGATATTTGCATTAAGAAATACCAAAAATGCACAGCACTCGTGTTTTATGCAACATTTTGGCATGTATCCAGTGTATCGTTACTGGTCCTGGGCTACTGCAGCAATATGAAGACAAACTAACCTCAAACAGCACGTTAAGGCTGGATTCAGATGGACGTTCCAATTTCTGTCTGTGAAAATCTGGGTCTGTGAGATTTGCAAATCATCGCATTCTGTTTTTAATTACATTTTACACACTTCCCCAACTTTTTTGTGAATTGGGGTTGTATTTTTGGGGTTGCTATGTTCTATAGTTTAATAGCTGATCCTATCTATCTCAATTAACAAATGTTGCAACTTGCAAATGTGACAAAGCAAGCATTGCTGTATATCACCCAGCTCTCAGTACAGGCAATGTATTGTTAATGGATAACAGATTTTTTTAAAAAACTTACATGTAATAAAAAATGTAATAGAGCCATATCAAAAGTTTTGATAGATGGGAGTGCTGAGACCTCAACTGATTGCTAGATCACTCTCTCTCTCTCTACTTGCTTATTGACATGGACTCAATAGAAGTATATGGGCCCATCTTGATTTCTTTCTCTGCAAGGGAAAAAGCGCAATATGTAGGCGCTTCTCTCTCCATATTCTAGTGATTGGGGTGGGTCTTTTCACCCAGACCCCCACTGATCAAAACTTTTGATATGTCTATATTAGAGATGAGCGAATAGATTTGTACATCACAGTTTTTAAGCACCGAGGGCCTGTCCTGGCTGCCCAAGAGGCTCAATCCATTGCTTAAGTGACCCTGTCAATCAAGAGGCAGGTGGGAACCTCTTGAGCAGTGGTTTTTCTCATCTATATGATATATCAAATGTTTTTACAAAAATCAGTGACCTTTTCAGCTGGCCACACAAGTTTGTTGTTCATGGTTGGTCTGTAGAGGTTGTTGTACAGGATAAGAATGCCATATGTGAAATGAACAAACACGGCAATACGGCCGACATGATGACATAGGTGCATGCCGCGTCGCGCTCCCCCTCCCCTCCTTTACCTCTGCATGCTGCACCCGATCCTGCTAGACGGCTGGAGTGGCTTCTAAGCGCCGGAGGTGCTGCATGCTGGTTTGATTTGATTTGATGCATGTTCACGGGTGTGAAGGGCCCTGATTTACAGATACCTGGTCGGTGCTTCAGGATGTTGGTGTACCTGATGCCTTCTGGCTCTCCCCCCCCCCTTCCCCCACAGTCCGTTTGTGCTGGCTTCTGAGGAAGGAGGTTTGGAATGCCCTAACTTGGGCTTTTCTATGTCTCCAGGTTTAATCTACTCCTTCTCTGCGCTCGGTGTCTGCTTCACTCTCCGTTGGCCTATTGATAGTGATGTCCCAAATAGTTCGCCGGCGAATAGTTCCCGCCGAACATTGCTTGTTCGCGTTCGCCGCTGCGGGCGAACATATGCGATGTTTGGTCCACCCCCTATACATCATCATTGAGTAAACTTTGACCCTGTACCTCACAGTCAGCAGACACATTCCAGCCAATCAGCAGCAGACCCTCCCTCCCAGACCCTCCCACCTCCTGGACAGCATCCATTTTAGATTAATTCGGAAGCTGCATTCTCAGTGAGAGGAGGGACAATGCTGCTGCTGCTGATTCAATAGGGAAAGCATTAGCTAGGGAATTGTTCTGTGTCCACAGACTCATCTGCTGTAGGGACAGCGTCCCGACAGCACCCCAAAAAGCCCTTTTCAGGGCTGGTACATCAGTGTGCTTATTTTTGTTTTTATATATATTTATATATATATATATATATATATATATATATATACACACAGACGAAAACGGACAGCAACTCCAGTAGTACAATAAAAGATTATTTATTGGGCCACAGTGGCACAGTGAGGCGACGTTTCGGCTCAAAATCCAGAGCCTTTCTCAAGCATCCAAACACAAAGGTGAGTGCACATATAAATAGGTGTACATGATTACAACATTGTAATTACTTGATGTTCACAATTAGTATAAAAATCAATAAACACATCAATAAACAGTGTTTAAAAAAGTGACAACATACAGAGACAGATCCAGTGATACATGATTATGTGTATAATTCATAATAAATACATACAAAATAACATAATCCATAATATAAATATAAGTGGCTCCAATATAAATCATCTGCTTCAAATCTTCTTTAATGATCTACAATAAAAACAAGGAGGAGCCAGAGGAATGATGGTGACATACCACAGAGTCCGCATGTATCCACATCTCCACGATGGCCACACTTGGCGTCTAGCTGGATGGAGTGCGCAGGCGTCGGCATCTGTCCCTACAGAATCGCATCATATTGCGTCCTAATACGGCGTGCCTGCATCATACCCTGCGCCATCAGATACAAGCTATTCACTCCACTCCAGTGCGCATGTTCAAAGCGCTGTGACTGCAGATACGCCATGTTCAGTACTGGACGGATTGCCCATAGTTCCTAAATCTATATTTTGGGTGGCTAGCTGGAGGCAAAAGTAAGAAAACCACAAACCTCTATCAAGGGATCATGGTAATCCTACATTGGGCGTGCATTATGGTCCCGATCGACACTCCAGTATCGGTCGTACACCAAGTGCCGCCCCCATCATGCCACCTATAGCCACCCAATAAGGGTTCTCCTTAATGATATATATTATTCAAAGAAACAGGTATGTGAAATGTGTCGGAACATAGCCCGACTTCAACACACAATCCAATCCAGAGATAACCAAGATTGTGGATACAGTCGGATGTAGGATACAGCTTACTTCCATGTGGCAAGACGACACCAAAATTTCATAGCTCCTTTTCTAATATTCACTAGTCATCTGCAACATAATAATAATAAATAATTAATTATATTCAATTGAGAAAGAACAAATACAAATTAGATCTACATCTACATCTTTTTTAGGATACAGAGGCAACCACCAGCACAAAAAAGAAGCCTGCACCAGACGCGGTGGTCGCAGACATCGACGAACCTCCAAAATTACGAAACAACAAAATCCGGGTACAGGGCAACAAAATACAGACACAGAAGAAGAAATAACTGTTATTAATTTATCATCTAAAATACTCACCCCCATACAAGTAAGTGTCCTGAATAAGGGTCTTACTTTTTGCCCATCGACTAAATTGAATATGTTTGATTTAGATGTGGATCTGGCTGCTTTTTTTCGCAGGATCAAGCTTAAAGCATGGTTCAGTGAGAGGATGCGAACCAACACGGCCCAGCATAGTGAGCTTACGCTGGGTGGTTTTGATTTACATCTTAAAAGTAATTTTACCCCTGTGATTGGCGAGTCTGCCATTGATGCATACATAACTGCTGTGAAATCTGAAATATTACAATACAAGCAATCATGTAACATCAATTTGTTCAAGAACCCCAATCTTACTCGTTTGGAGATTGAGGCGATTGAACAATTGAGGGATGACCCCCTCCTTACTGTGAAACCCGCAGATAAGGGGGGTGGGATAGTCGTCCTTGATACCGCTAAGTACATTGCGGAGATCAGACGACAACTGAGTGATACTGAAGTGTATCTAGCACTTCAGACTGATCCAAAGTTTGATATTGCCAGGATCATCCAAAAATGTTTAAACAATGCAGTTATGGCTGGCATCATTGACAGTGATCTCGCCGAATTTTGTACTGTGAGTCATCCAGTAACACCAGTACTTTATGTACTGCCTAAGGTGCATAAATCTTTGGTCGACCCCCCTGGTCGTCCAATAGTATCGGGTTCAGATTCCATATTCAGCAATATTTCAATTTTTTAAGATAAACTTTTACATAGCTATGCCTGTGGGGCGGAATCCTACATTCAGGACACCACAGACTTTCTATGTAAATTGAGAGATGTGGAGTGTGAGGGTCATGAGAATATTATATTGGCGTCTTTTGATGTGACATCGCTTTATACGTCAATTGACCATGATCTTGGGATCGGAGCGGTCAGACGTATGTTAGAGATGTCATCCCTTACTGCGGAAACATGTGAATTCGTGATTGACCTCTTGAATGTTATCCTGAGACAGAATTACTTTCTGTTTCAGGACACATTCTATAAACAAATCAGGGGCGTGGCGATGGGGTCCCATGTGGCCCCCACGTACGCAAATATTTTTATGAGGTGTTTTGAGGAAGATGTCGTCCATGTATCCCACCACAGCAACAAGATCTTGAGGTGGTGGAGATACATCGACGACATCTTCCTCATATGGACTGGTGACTGCCTGGAATTATTGGAGTTTCAGGGGTATTTGAATAGTATCAATAAAGAGTTACAATTTACTCTTGTGTACTCCAGTACTGAAATCCAATTTTTGGACACTACTGTCATGTATGATGAAGGACGTCCAGCAACTAGGTTATTCACTAAACCTACTGATAAGAATACCCTTTTACACTACCAGAGCAGTCATCCACGGAACATGGTGAAATATCTTCCTTTTTCTCAGTTCCTCAGGGCCAAGAGGATTACCTCGGACCCTGATGTACTAGAGAAATCATTGGAGACTATGGTTGACAAATTCAGACATAGGGGTTACCCCACTGAGCTACTATTATCCCAAGTAGAGCGTGTCCAGGATTTGGATAGGGATGATACATTGGTGAGAAAGATAAGAAAGGGTCCTCACAATAGGATCCCTTTTATCACAAAATATACAGAACATAGTAGCACTATCAATCGCATCATCACCAAACACTGGGGCATTCTGGGGGGATGCCTCAGCCAAGTACCTGAATTTAAATCTCCTCCATTGTTTTCTTACAAAAGGAGGAAATCTACGTGACCAACTAGTACATGCGGATATAGGTGCAGGACCTGGTCTGACACAGACAACATTGACACAACAGAGCACGGGATGTTTCCCATGTCTCTGTTGTGTGAACTGTAAACATATCTGTAAAGGAAAAACTTTCACACATCCGAAGACCAATGTGAGATATCCAATTCCTTTCTATCTCACTTGTAATTCGAATGATGTGATTTACGTTTTGAGTTGCCCCTGTAAATTACTGTATGTAGGTGAGACTTCCACCGATTTAAAAACTAGACTAAATAATCACCGCTCCACCAATAGAAAAAAACGTCGGGATCTACCTATCCCTAAACATTTTGTGGAGATGAACCATACAGAACATCAATTAAAATGCTGGATCATAGATCATATCCCTATGCCCAGATGAGGGGGCAATAGGAATCTATTATTGAAAAGGAAAGAACTGCTGTGGATACACAAGCTAAACACCTTAAAGCCAAATGGTCTCAATGTAGATTTCAATTTAGGGGTGTGTACTTGAGAAGGTGGTTTGCCCCTGTTATGTCTTGTGTTGCTTGCTATACGTCTTTCACTTGATTGTAGGTGTTGATCAAACACAAAGGTTATTATGAGATCTAATTTGTATTTGTTCTTTCTCAATTGAATATAATTAATTCTTTATTATTATTATGTTGCAGATGACTAGTGAATATTAGAAAAGGAGCTATGAAATTTTGGTGTCGTCTTGCCACATGGAAGTAAGCTGTATCCTACATCCGACTGTATCCACAATCTTGGTTATCTCTGGATTGGATTGTGTGTTGAAGTCGGGCTATGTTCCGACACATTTCACATACCTGTTTCTTTGAATAATATATATCATTAAGGAGAACCCTTATTGGGTGGCTATAGGTGGCATGATGGGGGCGGCACTTGGTGTACGACCGATACTGGAGTGTCGATCGGGACCATAATGCACGCCCAATGTAGGATTACCATGATCCCTTGATAGAGGTTTGTGGTTTTCTTACTTTTGCCTCCAGCTAGCCACCCAAAATATAGATTTAGGAACTATGGGCAATCCGTCCAGTACTGAACATGGCGTATCTGCAGTCACAGCGCTTTGAACATGCGCACTGGAGTGGAGTGAATAGCTTGTATCTGATGGCGCAGGGTATGATGCAGGCACGCCGTATTAGGACGCAATATGACGCGATTCTGTAGGGACAGATGCCGACGCCTGCGCACTCCATCCAGCTAGACGCCAAGTGTGGCCATCGTGGAGATGTGGATACATGCGGACTCTGTGGTATGTCACCATCATTCCTCTGGCTCCTCCTTGTTTTTATTGTAGATCATTAAAGAAGATTTGAAGCAGATGATTTATATTGGAGCCACTTATATTTATATTATGGATTATGTTATTTTGTATGTATTTATTATGAATTATACACATAATCATGTATCACTGGATCTGTCTCTGTATGTTGTCACTTTTTTAAACACTGTTTATTGATGTGTTTATTGATTTTTATACTAATTGTGAACATCAAGTAATTACAATGTTGTAATCATGTACACCTATTTATATGTGCACTCACCTTTGTGTTTGGATGCTTGAGAAAGGCTCTGGATTTTGAGCCGAAACGTCACCTCACTGTGCCACTGTGGCCCAATAAATAATCTTTTATTGTACTACTGGAGTTGCTGTCCATTTCCGTCTGTATACAAGGGTAAGCAGTGAATTCCCTGGACCTAGCACCCTCTCTCTTTTTGGTGTGAATTGGTGCTGCCATACATTTTCTTTTTATATATATATATGTACATATATATATATATATATATATATATTGCAGTTGCCTGGCTGCCCGTGTGTGAGAGCCTGCAGGCTCAGTCACAGACAGTACTGTGTGCACACCATTAATACATGGTGTGACAGAAAATACCTCACAGATAAAAAAAAAAATCAATTTAATATTTTTCTGTGACATAATCACATTTGCAAGCCCGTGTGTGTCAGACCCACACAGACTGTATTGTGGCCACTGACTAGTGGCTAGGCCTCCACTCATACCATTACAGGGTGTCATTCACTCAAATACCTTGCAGATACAAAAAAAATCTCAATTTTTTTTTTCTGTGATATAATCACATTTGCAAATTGCAAGCCTGTGTGTGTCAGGCCCACACAGATTGTATTGTGGCCACTGGCTAGGCCTCCACTCATACCGTTACAGGGTGTCATTCACTCAAATACCTTGCAGAAAAAAGTTCTATTAAAAAAAATTCTGTGATATAATCACATTTGCAAATTGCAAGCCCGTGTGTGTCAGACCCACACAGACTGTATTGTGCCCACTGCCCACAACTTATATAGGGTGGCACAGTACCTTGCACGCATAAACCCTTATGTAAAAAAAAATGTCAGGCAGAGGCAGGCCACCCCACAGGGGCCGTCGTGGTCGTGGTGCTGTGATTTCCACTGGCCCTGGAATAATGCCCAG
Source organism: Bufo gargarizans (assembly GCF_014858855.1). Taxonomy (NCBI): domain Eukaryota; kingdom Metazoa; phylum Chordata; class Amphibia; order Anura; family Bufonidae; genus Bufo; species Bufo gargarizans. Next base: position 121,394,148 of record NC_058080.1, read on the forward strand.
TGTTCAGAGGCCACGTACCCTGAACCCAAAAAATTCGGAGAAAATAGTTGACTGGCTTACACAGGACACCCAATCTTTAACAGCTTCCGCTAAGAACCTTGACGCACCATCCTCCTCCAGCTCAGCTTTGGTCACCACTCTCCCGCCCGCCGCCACCACCACCATTACCACCACAGTCACCACAGCCGCTTCACTTGATCCCTCAGATGAGTTATTTACACATCAGTTGGATGAAATTAGTGATGCACAACCATTATTGCCAGGGGATGTAGATAACAGGGATATGTCTCAGTCAGGCAGCATTACACACATACAGTGTGATGATGATGATGTTGTACACGCTGCTGCTTCATTTGCTGAGGTGTCAGATACAAGTGAAGTGGTTGATGATGATAATGTGTCCGTGGATGCCACGTGGGTGCCTCCTCGAAGAGAAGAAGAAGAGGGGGAAAGTTCAGAAGGGGAGACAGATAGAAGGAGGAGACGAGTTGGAAGCAGGGGGAGGTCGTCGCAAGGAGCTAGTGGCACAGTCAGACAGCATGTATCGGCACCCAGGGTCAGCCAGACAGCACGCCAATCAACGCATACTGTTGCCACCACCAGAATGCCGTCATTGCAAAGCTCAGCAGTGTGGCATTTTTTTTTGTGTGTCTGCCTCTGACAACAGTAATGCCATTTGCAACCTGTGCCAAAAGAAACGGAGTCGTGGGAAATCCAACACCCACCTAGGTACAACTTCTTTGCGAAGGCACATGATCGCACATCACAAACGCCTATGGGATCAGCACATGAGGACGAGTAGAAGCAGCACACAAGCTCAAAGCCACCATCCTCCTCCTGGTCCAGCATCTTCAGCCACGTCAACCACTGCTGTCCTCCTTGCCCCCTCTCAACCACCCGCCACTCCGCCTCTCACCTTGAGCAGTTCCATCTCATCTGCCCACAGTCAGGTGTCTGTAAAGGAAATGTTTGAGCGTAAGAAGCCAATGTCACAGAGTCACCCGCTTGCCCGGCGTCTGACAGCTGGCTTGACGGAACTCTTAGCCCGCCAGCTTTTACCATACCAGCTGGTGGAGTCTGAGGCCTTCAAAACATTTGTCGCTATTGGGACACCACAGTGGAAGGTACCCTGACGATTTTTTTTTCAAATAAGGCAATCCCAAACCTCAACTCAGTGTTTGAAAAGGAAGTCATGGCATCTCTGGCATACAGTGTTGGGGCAAGGGTACATCTGACCACTGATACCTGGTCTGCAAATCACGGTCAGAGCAGGTATATCACCTACACTGCGCATTGGGTCAACCTGCTGACGGCTGCCAAGCATGGAATGCGTGGCTCTGCAGCGGAGTTGGTGACACCGCCACGACTTGCAGGCAGGCCTACTGCCACCTCCTCTACTCCTCCTACTCAGTCCTCTTCCATAACCTCCTCGGCTGAGTCCTCTTCTGCTGCGGCGTCAGGCTGCACATCAACTGAATCCCCCCAGCTCCCCAGGGGCTATTCCACATCCCGGATACGACAGTGTCACGGTGTCTTGGGGTTGACTTGCCTGAAAGCAGAGAGCCACCATGGACCAGCACTCCTGTCCGCCCTGAACACACAGGTGGATCAGTGGCTGACCCCGCACCAACTGGAGATTGGCAAAGTGGTGTGTGACAATGGAAGCAATTTGTTGGCGGCATTGAATTTGGGCAAGTTGTCACATGTGCCGTGCATGGCACATGTGTTGAATCTCATCGTACAACGCTTTGTGTCTAAGTACCCAGGCTTACAGGACGTCCTCAAGCAGGCCAGGAAGGTGTGTGGCCATTTCAGGCGTTCCTACATGGCCATGGCGCACTTTTCAGACATTCAGCACCGAACCCAGTGATGTGCTTGATTTGCGACAGCCCGACACATTGGAATTCAATACTCCTAATGTTCCAACAAGAAAAAGCCGTCAACAAGTATTTGTATGACCGGTGCTAGGACAGCCTCTGCGGAGCTGGAAGTTTTTTTGCCACGTTACTGGACGCTCATGCGCAATGCCTGTAGGCTCATGCGTCCTTTTGAGGAGGTGACAAACCTAGTCAGTCGCACCGAAGGCACCATCAGCGACCTCACCCCATTTGTTTTCTTCCTGGAGCGTGCCCTGCGAAGAGTGCTGGATCAGGCTGTAGATGAGCGTGAAGAGGAAGAGTTGTGGTCACCATCACCACCAGAAACAGCCTTGTCATCATCGCTTGCCGGACCTGCGGCAACGCTGCAAGAGGAGTATGAGGAAGAGGAGTCAGTTGTGTTGTTGATGGAGGACACGCAGAGCTTTTTCAGTCCTACACATCGCCACAGCCCTTCGGGATCCAGCCTTAGAGAACGACTCGACCGACAGGTAGCAGACTACCTCGCTTCAAGTGTCCTGTCAGAAAGGACCTTCAGTGCAGCAGGAGGCATTGTCACTGACAAAAGAAGTCGCCTCAGTCAAAAAAGTGTTGATTACCTCACCTTCATTAAGATGAATGAGACATGGATCCCGAAGCGACTGACAGTGGGGGATACGTTTGACTAACAAAAGGCCTGATGACATGCCTTGGCCTCAAAATGGTCCCCACGCTGCTGTATTTAATGTCTGCATACCGGATGACTTTCGTGAATTCTCCGCCACCAACTAGGGTTCAAGCTGCAATGTTTTAGTCACCTTTTTGCCTGGAAAACAACAATTTTTCCGGCCGCTGCTACAATACCTAATTTTTCAGGCATGTGTACATGCCTAATTTGTCTGGTCTCTAGTGCTGCACTGTGGCTGCAAAAACAAAACAAAAAAAGGCACATACATGTGTCAATTCCCCTTCGTGATCGGTACCTTGTTGTGGTGAAGGGGCTTGCGTATCACAATGAAGCGATCATCACCTCTATGAGTGTGTTGGCAATGTTGCCACACCCCAGATAAGGCCGTTGCTTCATTATGATCAGACTAAAAGCGATCGGCTGGATAATTTTTCATAGAAAAAACATTATTTTTCTTTTCTTGTTAAGTTGTATGGGTTTTTAATACATAAAATAAACTATTAAGAGACTTTATTATGATTTTTTATTAGAAATAATGCAGACAATTTAAAAAATCCCCATCAATTCCAATACAAAGCAAGTACAGAGCTCAGAACAAAATTATTTCAGGATGTCGTTAATTCGACAATGATAGGGGACGTAACAGGGATTAAACTGATCAGAATAGTACTACAGAAAATACTACTTATATCGGGTGTGACAGTAAATTGCACGGCGCAGACGCAGTGACCGTGGCGTGGATTCAAACAAAGGGGAGGGAGCCAGCGTTTTTTTAACCATCTCCCCATTCGAAAAATCTATTCAATTCACCTTTCGGGGACCCTTGGTGTTGTACGTGGCTGGGTGGAGGAAGAAACCTTCAATGACATCAACGGGACATGGCTAGCTTGGTATCCAACCTTGTACAAACGGGAAGTTTGCTGTTGGGCAAATGGACTGTTTGCGGTGCATTAAAAGGGGAGTTTGGTCTGTCAATGTCTGTGAAGCGGGCGTAACCCTTACACTACCTGATCGATACAACATCATACCTGATCGTATACACACACTGGATGTTTTAAACCACGTTGTTCAAAAAAATTTGGATTGTTAGGTGATTTATGCCCTTTATGGATTAAAATCCAACTCTGCGTCAACTATGTAATTTTCCATGGGAGTTTTGCCATGGATCCCCCTCAGTCCACAGTCCAGGTGTTAGTCACCTTGAAACAACTTTTCCATCACTACTGTGGCTAGAAAGAGTCCCTGTGGGTTTTAAAATTCGCCTGCCTATTGAAGTCAATGGCGGTTCGCCCGTTCGCGAACATTTGCAGAAATTTGCGTTCCGCCGTTCGTGAACGGAAAATTTTATGTTCGCGACATCTCTACCTATTGATAATTTGTCATACTCGCGCCTAACCCTCTTCTCCTTTGTGTTTGGTATTTGCCTCCTCAAGCACTGCGCTGACATCAAGCTACTGGTGGCTCCTGGTTTCTTATACATCCTCCTTGTCATGGTGTCCTGCTTGGGCTTCCTTGAGATGAAACCTAAATTGTGGCAGTGTTGGCTTAATGAACTCTAATCCTGTTATCATATGAAGACCGATGAGATCTGCCCATACTAGAAATATTTTCTGTTTGTCTTTGCTTTTTTTTTTTTTTTTGCTGTTTTTGTTGTGAAAGAAGGAAAGGGGGAAGAAGAAAAAGAGAGGAAAGAAAAACACCATAGAGAGAAAGAGAAAAATAAATAATGGGTCCTAAGCAAAATAGGCGATCGTTGGACTACTCTTGGACTACTCTAAAAAAGGGCAGAAGTCTACTGAAACAGCAATAATAGACCAGCTTTAGAAATCTCGTAATGTAATTACAAGAGCAGGAGCAGGTCAAAGAGGGAGCTATGACGCTAATGTTAAAAAAAAAATGCTGGATCTAGAATGGAGGAGGCGATGGAGGATTGCACCCATGAGGACGGGGGGAGAGAGGACATTTTTGATCTGTCTATTGCTGAATCTCCCCCACTAAAAGAAATTCTGGTAGCGGTTAAAAAAAATGGAGAATTAATACAAGACATTTTAATGCAGCTTGGTGCAATCCAGTCTGATGTGACCCTGATAAGGAACGTTGTTTCCAAGATACGGGACAGAGTCACAATTATAGAAAAATCTGTGGGGGACTTGGAGAGTGAAACCAAAATATTTAAAACCCAAATTTCCTCCCTAAGGATGGATGTTAACATCTTTAAAAAGAAGGCGGTGGAATTGGAGGATAGGTCAAGGCGATGTAATGTAAGAATCATGGGTCTATCCAGAGGGCGCAGAAGGACAGAGCATGGTTGAAATGATACAGTCCTTAATCTTTGAGAAATTTGGAAAGGAACATTTTTCACCACTATTTTTGGCAGAAAGAGCACAATTCCTGGAAGGCCTCTACGGATAATAATGGCGAAGATAATTGTTTCACGTCACAGGGATATGATTTTGAGAAGGGCCCCTATCGTATATAATAGGAGTAAAGTGTCCTTTTTTCCAAATTTTTCCAGAGAGATTCAAGAAAAGAGATGTAGTTTTACTGCGGTCAAAAAACACTTGCAAGAAAGGGACATTAATCTTAACCTGATCTTGTGTCGGACTGGTTGGATCGGAATTAATATTTAAGCATTGATGTCCTATATTTGTATTTCCTTTTTTTATACTGGTGGAGAGGGGGAGGAGCAGTCATAGTTAAGAGATCTGGTGCATTAATGTGGCGGATCAAGAGGATTGGGGGGTTATGGGAGGGTTTGCAATGCGTCTCTCAGGGGAGGGGGAAGGGGAGGTTTATTATTTATTTTTAACTTAGTTGATGTTGATTAAAATATTAATCTGGAATGTTCAGGACTTGGGGGATAGGCTTAACTGACAAGCGGTTCTTGATCTGGTTCAGAGACATCTACCAGCGATTGTGTGCCTACTGGAGACTCACCTCACTGGGGAGACAGTTGCTCGGCTCGATAGAGGATGGGCCATGCAGACGTATTTTTCTACCTTTTCTAGTTATTCCAGAGGAGTGTCAGTTCTAGTCCATAATTAGATTGATTTTGTCTGCCAGGCATCCTCTATCGATAAGCAGGGTAGATATGTGTTTCTTTATGGAAAGCTTGCTGGAAGATCTTGGCTTTTGTTTATATTCCCCCACTCTTCTCTCTTGAAATACTTAATTCTTTGCTAACCTTCATTGATCGTTGGCCTGAGTGTCCCTCACTAGTCAATGGGGATTTTAATTTTATTATAAACCCAAGGACTGATAGGATTTCAATGGAGCTGACATCCAGACTCCTGTACAAGGGTCTCCCTTGGCTAGATTCTGTCAGGAATCAGGTTTTGTTGATGTATGGGGCCTTGTAGGGAGGGGGAAAAGAGTGTACTTTTGTGTAAGTAAGACTGGAAATTCTATGTCTAGGATAGATCTAGCTCTGATAAATAAAAACTACTGTAGATGTATAAAGCGGATGAAATATGAGGCTAGGGTTCTATCCGACCATGTACCATTTTCTTGTGAGGTATCAATGGCGGACAGTAAACCAGTAAGACCCTTCTTTAGATTAAACCCCCACTGGATCTCTTTAATAGACAATCATGAAATGATGGAACAGGAGTTTATGCGATTCTGGGATATTAAATATAAGTCAGCAAAAACTCAATTGGTAAGGGATGCATTTAAGGCTTTTATTAGGGGGGTATTTGTTAGTAATATCTCTAATATAATTTAAGAAAGGGGTATGAAAGAAAGAAATGTAAAAGATGCAGCGGCAGTTGCCATGATGGAATTCTCCAGAAATAAAACAGAAAAAAAAGGGGAATTATGGAGAATGCCAGTCAGGAATACTCCAACTTCCTTCTGGATAAGGCCCAGCAGAGGCTTTTTTTTTTAGGGGACAAAGATACTTTGCTAAATCAGGCCGCCAAGGGAAAATACTGGCTAGGGTGATCTTGAATCAGGATTTTAAAAAAAGAAATACTAAGTATTCGCTCATCTGAAGGGCTAATTGAAGATCAAGAGTATATAAAAGGAACCTTTGTCAGGCATTTTGCGGAGTTATATAAATCAGATAAGATTATTCCAGATGAAATTATTGATGTCTATTTGGACCCAAAGAGAATCTCTTGATCTTGATCTTTCCCTGTATGAGTTACAGGCAGCATTAAAAGCCTGCTCGGGAAACTCCGCCCCTGGTTCAGATGGATTCCCATATGAATTCTGTCGTAAATATAGGGAGGTTATTCTCCCTTGTTTATTGAGGGTGTTCACTGAATTATTGGAGGATGGTATCCTTCCGGAATCAATGTCAGAAGCTGTGCTAATATTAATACAAAAAAAAGGCATGGACCCCTTGAATATGGAGTCATACAGGCTGATTTCATTATTAAAGGGGTATTCCCATCACAGACAATGGGGGCATATCGCTAGGATATGCCCCCATTGTCTGATAGGTGCAGGACCCTTCTCTGGGACCCACACCTACAACGAGAATGGAGCGGGGAGAGCTGTGGCTGGAGGACCCCAGATTTCCCAGGATCCATCCACCTCCAAGCGCTTCTCTACGCTGCTCCCATAGAGGTGAATAGGAGCGCAACATGCACGCGCGGCCCCTGCTCCCATTCATTTCTAGGGGGCAGACAGAAATAGCCAAGCCAGCGCTCAGCTATTTTTAGCTGCCCCATATAAATGAATGGAGGGTGGCTGTGCATGCTCAGTGTGCCCTCAGTACATTTCCCCACTCCGTTTTCATTGTAGGTGTGGGTCCTAGAGGTGGGACCCGCACCTATCAGACAATGGGGGCATATCTTAGAGATATGCCCCCATTGTCTGTGATGAGAATACCCCTTTAAATACGGATGTGAAGCTTTTCTCTAGGGTCCTGGCTATGAGGCTTGCTAAGGTTATTACATTAATTATACATCCTGATCAGAATGGCTTTACTCCCAACAAGGGCACACACTATAATCTCCATCGCTTGTTTGCCCATCTGCAATCTTCGGGGGGGGGGGGGGGGGGGAATTTCTCTCTCCATCCTGTCCCTTGATGCCTCTAAGGCCTTTGACAGGGTGGAGTGGAGATTCCTCTGGAAGGTTTTAAATAAAATGGTATTTGGTGATAGATTTATAAATACGGTATGATTAAGCTTCTGTATAACTCCCCTAAGGCCAGCCTGAACATCAATGGGTAGAGGTACCCGTCACAGGTGCCCTCTCTCCCCATTATTGTTTGATATTTATATTAAGCCTATTGCAGCTAGCATGAGGCAAGATTCTGGGATTGAAGGGTTTGGGACATTAGGAATACAGGACCGCATTTTGCTATATGCAGATGATGTGTTATTATTCATACATAATACTAATGTTACACTTCCCAAATGTTATTCAAACAATCGATTCCTTTGATGAAGTTTCAGGTCTTGATATTAACTGGTCAAAAAACACTTTTATGCCTGTAGATAGATTTGAACTTCCCAGTAAAGGGCCCCTGAGTATGCTTAAGATCTCTGACTCCTTAGACTGTTTGGGTATGATGATTTCCCCCAAGATTGAAGACTTTTTGCACCTTAACTTGAACCCTTTGATAAGTCTAAAATTGCAATATGGCTTAAACGTCCTCTATCTAGAGCCGATAGAATATCCCTAGTTAAGATGGTGATTTTACCTCAGCTCCTTTATATACTCAGGAATTCCCCAATATGGATTGAGGATACATTTTTTTAATTAATTGAGGAAATTATTAATGATCTTCTTTGGGGAAGAAAGTGCGTAAGGGTACTTTCACACTTGCGTTAAACTTTTCTGGCATTGAGTTCCGTCCTAGGGGCTCAATACCGGAAAAAAACTGATCAGTTTTATCCCCATGCATTCTGAATGGAGAGCAATCCGTTCTGTATGCATCAGGATGTCTTCAGTTCAGTCACTGTACGGTTTTTGGACGGAGAAAATACCGCAGCATGCTTCAGTATTTTCTCTGTCCAAAATTCCGGAACACTTGCCGTAATGCTGGATCCGGCATTATTTTCCATTGAAATGCATTTATTCCAGATCCAGCCCCAAGTGTTCCAGAAAAACGGATTCGGTTTTGCAGTCTGCGCATGCGCAGACCTTTAAAAGTGTGAAAAAGATAAATATCGGATCCGTTTTTCCGGATGACAACCGGAGAGACGGATCCTGTATTGCAATGCATTTCTGAGACGGATCTGCATCCGGATCCATCTACAAATGGTATCCGTTTGCATACAGATTGCTGGATCCGGCGGCAGTTATGGCTATATTGCCATTGGAAGAAAAGCCCACTATGTAGGACTTTGGTGAGTAGATCTGGTTATTATACTTTACTTTATTGGAATCTGTGCAAATATCTAATGAGTGGCGCAGGTGTATGGTGGGACAAGGGAACTGTTCAGTAAGTGCTGGTGCATTATTAAAGGACGGCTGGGAATAATGGGGTCCTTATGTTGTACACCCCTTTGGCACAATTATCATTTATAGGTTTTAGATGAATTAGTAGGGGATCAGTACTGGCAAAAAAATAATATTTTTTATGTTGCACAGGTGGTTAGGAAAGGAGATATAGCGCAAAGAGAGAATATATGTAATTTATCATGGCTTAGGTACTTTCAGCTTTGTTCGGCACTTTCTCGTCTTAAAGAAAAACCTTTGCTAGATATAGACACTTCTACACCCTTAAACGAATTAATGGGGGATCTAGGTCACAATGTTAGGATTGCTCAACTTTATAGATTATTAGTTAAAGCACTATTTAATAATATAGTCAAAAAGCTAAGCTTGGGGAATTGAATGTCCAACAATACAAGTAGATGACTGGAAAAATATATTGTCAAATTTAAGATTAGTGTCGCACAACTTTAACCACGTCTTGGTTCAATTTAATATTTTACATAGAATAAATGTCTCGCCATTATGGCTTAACAGGTGTGGTTTCAGAAATACATCTAATTGTCCAAGGTGTGATTCACTTGGGGCAGATTTTTTGCACATGTTTTGGCTTTGTATAGAATTAAAATAGTATTGGGGAGCCATTGACACAGTTATTACTGAAAAACTGAAAGTAGGAGTCAAGACGAGGAGACCTTTTCCCACACCATAGGGCAAAGAACCGTCTGGTAGTACAGGAAGGGGACCTCGACCTCATTAGAGAAGAATATGTAACCAGATTGATTAAAACCCTAAGTGAAATTGAGGAAAAAGTTGCTTGTAAGCCACCAGAGTAAAACTGGTAAAGGAGGCACCCCAAAAGGAGGTAATAAAGGGGACAGACAGTCCTGACCTCGAAAAAGGACAAAGTGAGGTACTAACGGGAGCAGACAGCTCTGACCTCCTCCCGGATGCACTCCCTGAATTCTGGAAGATGGCACAGACGGTCCACTTAGACTGTGGGGTTACTGACTGATCCTAATGACTCTGCCAGAGGATAACAAAGCTGAAGTTGCTATAACTCAGAAAGGTAGAATCACTACCTTCTGGTACAATTCCTCCAGTGCTCAAGTTGCAACTTACTCCTTCTGTTTATGCAGCATAATGAAGTTCAGTTCCTTCCACGCGATGCAGGCAACCACTATAATAATGGATAGGCTTATATCTGTATCACTGACCCTTATTGGGGTAATAGATGCGCATACTGGGGGTCAGTAGGATGGAATACAGGAGAAGACTAGGGGTATAAAACACAGAATGCCCTTAATCAAAAGGATAGGAATGGTAAATCCTTGATTAGTAGAATGACAATTATCAACGGAGGGGACTGTCACATAGATGTTAGCCTATATCCTACAGGGTGGGTATGCCCTAAGATGGTGTCTGGGATGAAAATAATTATAAACATAGAAAACCCCAACAAAGGTGATGAAGGTAATTGTTATATTTGTGGGGCTGCAAAGCCACATTTAGGGACTGTACCCCTGAACCTTCCCCCCATCGTAGAAGGATGCTTCCTTGAACTGTTTACTAACTCCACCTCCAAGAGTTCTTCTTGCGAGCATTGGAAAACAAAATACCCTGTCCTCACAAAAATACCAAAGACAGGGGAGGGAATGCACGTTTACCCAGGAAATTACACCTGTTACAAGGGAGAAAAAACGAGGAGGTTCTTGGGAAACTTTAGTAGAGGGTATTGCCACAATTACAGCCATCAAAACATTAACATGACCCAAGGCCAGGTGCAATCATTGGGGGACATATACTGGATATGTGGAGACGGGAAGATAAGATCTAGGTAAGAGGGGGCTTGGAAAGGAGTATGCACCCGTGCTAAAGCCATCATGAACATACACATCTTCACTGAAAATGAAAAAGACACTAACACACATATACGCAACCGTCGCGCCCTCCTAAAAGGTAGCTTCGAACCACACGTGTATATTGATGCAATCGGGGTCCCAAGAGGGGTCCCTGATGAATTCAAAGCCAGAGGTCAGGTGGCAGCGGGATTTGAATCCATAATTCCACACATAACAATCAACAAAAATGTAGACTGGATCAACTATATTTACTATAATCAACAAAGGTTTGTAAACTACACCAGGGGTGCGTTACAGGGTGTAGCAGAACAGTTACAGGCAGATTCCATTATGACATTTCAAAACCGCATGGTACTCGATATAATACTTGCAGAAAGAGGTGGTGTCTTTAACCACCTCCGGACTGCCTAGCGCAGGATCGCGCTCCGGAGGCGGCTGTCTCAGGCAGAGTCACGCATCTACGCGTCATATCGCGAGACTTCGTGTGAACGCGCGCACACAGGCGCGCGCGTTCACAGAAACTGCAGGTAAGCGAGTGGATCTACAATCTGCCAGCGGCGATCGTTTGCTGGCAGGCTGTAGATGCGATTTTTTTAACCCCTAACAGGTATATTAGACGCTGTTTTGATAACAGCATCTAATATACCTGCTACCTGGTCCTCTGGTGGTCCCTTTTGCTTGGATCGACCACCAGAGGACACAGGCAGCTCTGTAATAAGTAGCACCACACTACACTACACCCCCCCCTGTCACTTATTAACCCCTTATTAACCCCTGATCACCCCATATAGACTCCCTGATCACCCCCCTGTCATTGATCAACCCCCTGTCATTGATCATCCCCCTGTAAGGCTCCATTCAGACGTCCGTATGTGTTTTACGGATCCATGGATCAGACCTGCAAAATACATACGGACGTCTGAATGGAGCCTTACAGGGGGGTGATCAATGACAGGGGGGTGATCACCCCATATAGACTCCCTGATCACCCCCTGTCATTGATCACCCCCCTGTCATTGATCACCCCCCTGTAAGGCTCCATTCAGACGTCCGTATGTGTTTTGCGGATGCGCGGATCGGATCCGAAAAAACACATACGGACGTCTGAATGGAGCCTTATAGGGGGGTGATCAGGGAGTCTATATGGGATGATCACCCCCCTGTAAGGCTCCATTCAGACGTCCATATGTGTTTTACGGATCCATGGATCGGATCCGCAAAAACACATACGGACGTCTGAATGGAGCCTTACAGGGGGGTGATCACCCCATATACACTCCCTGATCACCCCCCTGTAATGCACTATTTAGAAATTTTTTGGGCACAAGTTAACAGAAATTGATTTTTTCATTTTTTTTTTCTTACAAAGTCTCATATTCCACTAACTTGTGACAAAAAATAAAATCTCACATGAACTCACCATACCCCTCACGGAATCCAAATGCGTAAACATTTTTAGACATTTATATTCCAGACTTCTTCTCACGCTTCAGGGCCCCTAAAATGCCAGGGTAGTAAAAATACCCCACATGTTGACCCCATTTTGGAAAGAAGACACCCCAAGGTATTCGCTGAGGGGCATATTGAGTCCATGAAAGATTTAACTTTTTGTCCCAAGTTAGCGGAAAGGGAGACTTTGTGAGAAAAAACTAAAAACGAAATCAATTTCCGCTAACTTGTGCCCCAAAAAAAAATCTTCTATGAACTCGCCATGCCCCTCATTGAATACCTTGGGGTGTCTTCTTTCCAAAATGGAGTCACATGTGGGGTATTTATACTGTCCTGGCATTTCAGGGGCCCTAAAGCGTGAGAAGAAGTCTGGGATCCAAATGTCTAAAAATGCCCTCCTAAAAGGAATTTGGGCCTCTTTGCGCATCTAGGCTGCAAAAAAGTGTCACACATGTGGTATCGCCATACTCAGGAGAAGTAGGGCAATGTGTTTTGGGGTGTCTTGTTACATATACCCATGCTGGGTGAGAGAATTATCTCTCTATAATGACAACTTTGTATAAAAAAAATGGGAAAAGTTGACTTTTACAGAGATATTTCTCTCACCCAGCATGGGTATATGTAAAAATACACCCCAAAACACATTGCCCTACTTCTCCTGAGTACGGCGATACCACATGTGTGACATGTTTTTTGCAGCCTAGGTGGGTAAAGGGGCACCTTTAGGATTTCACAGGGCATTTTTAACACATTTGGATTTCAAACTACTTCTCATGCATTAGGGCCCCTAAAATGCCAGGGCAGTATAACTATCCCACAAGTGACCCCATTTTGGAAAGACGACACCCCAAGGTATTCCATGAGGGGCATGGCGAGTTCCTGGAATTTTTTGAAAATGATGATTTAAATTTTTTTTTTTCTTGCAAAGTCTCATATTCCACTAACTTGTGACAAAAAAATTAAAACTTCCATGAACTCACTATGCCTATCACGAAATACCTTGGGGTGTCTTCTTTCCAAAATGGGGTCACTTGTGCGGTAGTTATACTGCCCTGGCATTTTAGGGGCCCTAAAGCGTGAGAAGTAGTTTGAAATCAAAATGTGTTAAAAATGCCCTGTGAAATCTGGGTGAGAGAAATATCTCTCTAAAAGACAACTTTTCCCATTTTTTTATACAAAGTTGTCATTTGACAGAGATATTTATCTTACCCAGCATGGTCATGTGTAAAAAGACACCCCAAAACACATTGCCCAACTTCTCCTGAGTACGGCGATACCACATGTGTGACACTTTTTTGCAGCCTAGGTGGGCAAAGGGGCCCAAATTCTAAAGAGCACCTTTAGGATTTCATAGGGCATTTTTTACACATTTTGATTTCAAACTACTTCTCACACATTAGGGCCCCTAAAATGCCAGGGCAGTATAACTACCCCACAAGTGACCCCATTTTGGAAAGAAGACACCCCAAGGTATTTCGTGATGTGCATAGTGAGTTCATGGAAGTTTTTATTTTTTGTCACAAGTTAGTGGAATATGAGACTTTGTAAGGAAAAAATAAAAATAAACAAAATCATCATTTTCCGCTAACTTGTGACAAAAAATAAAAAGTTCTATGAACTCACTATACCCATCAGCGAATACCTTAGGGTGTCTAATTTCCGAAATGGGGTCATTTGTAGGGGTTTTCTACTGTCTGGGCATTGTAGAACCTCAGGAAACATGACAGGTGCTCAGAAAATCAGAGCTGCTTGAAAAAGCAGAAATTCACATTTTTGTACCATAGTTTGTAAACGCTATAACTTTTACCCAAACCATTTTTTTTTTACCCAAACATTTTTTTTTTATCAAAGACATGTAGAACAATAAATTTAGAGAAAAATGTATATATAGATGTCGTTTTTTTAAAAAAAATTTACAACTGAAAGTGAAAATTGTCATTTATTTGCAAACATTTCGGTAAATTTTGATTAATAACAAAAAAAGTAAAAATGTCAGCAGCAATGAAATACCACCAAATGAAAGCTCTATTAGTGAGAAGAAAAGGAGGTAAAATTCATTTGGGTGGTAAGTTGCATAACCGAGCAATAAACGATGAAAGTAGTGTAGTGCAGAATTGTAAAAAGTGGTCTGGTCATTAAGGGTGTTTAAGCTAGGGGGGCTGAGGTGGTTAAGTATTGACCGACCCCTCATCCTGCTGCACGTTCATACCCAGCAACACCGGCCCTAATGGTAAGGTCACACTGGCAATAAAGAAAAACTCGAGGATTTATCAATCGAGCTCAAAAGAAACTCGTGTATCGATAACTGTCAGGATCAGTATTTTGGCTGGTTCACTACCTGGAAACAGGCACTTGTACAGCTGGGAATCATTATCCTGATAATTATAGTAATAGCAATAGTTGAAACATGTATCATACCATGTGTACGGAAACTGATAATGAAAGGAGTATCAAATATGTCATTTTATGAGACTCTGCTGCCTAATCCTGAAGGCAACGCACATGAAGGATATAGAAGATATCTGGCGGTATACAGGGAAAAGGGCAAGGGTAAGAACCATATTATATAACAAATTTGGTTCTAAGACGGGATTGAAGAAAAACGTGACTCCATCTTGTTTGCTCTAAATATGTAAAGAATTGTAATAACATTTCACCCACACACTGTTTTAAGTTCCCCTGCTGTGAGTTAAGTTTCGCTTATCTGTCCCAGGACAGATTCTGGGAATCCCCCAGAACTAGTACAAACGTTCTTGCTTTATTCAGGGTCATTTGGCCAAACTGCATCATTCTTATATGTGACTGATTAAAACCTATTCTTTTTGCTTACTGCACGTACACATACCATATAAGGATGTTCCGGTAGTATGTGTATGAACAAGAATGTTTATCTATATGATTGGTTTAACACTGTTGTTATGCAAACTTTTCTACTGCCTATATAAGGCCAAGCTATAGCATAATAAAGTTAGAGTATTTCTCAGTGATACCTGTGTGTGTCATGTTATTGCCAACTGAGAAAGATCTCTCCTGACGTCAGTAAGATCAAACCAAGGTGGTCGTAGAGGTCCAGAAAGGTCCAAATCCTTTCAGTCTGTCAGCCATATGTCCATGGAGTAAGCTGAAATGTTGCTATCACATGGGTTAATAAATTGTTTGACACGGATACCAGTGTGCTGCCTTTACTTTCTTTTTTTTTTTGTATATGTAGCAAGACCTTGGTCCTTGGTCTTTTTAAGGTATTGCACCGCCAATTTGTTTGTGTGCTACTCTTCAACTCTTTTTGTGCATATTAAAATCGACAACCATAGACTGGTATGTAATATTTACCATAAACCTGTTATGAAAAATAGCTACATTTTGTATTCAAGCTGTCATCTCCCCAGATGGTTATTGAACATTCCAAATAGCCAATTTAGACGGATTAAGCGTAATTGTACGTCTAATGAACAATTTGAAAATGAGGCCACCCAATTGAAACAACAATTTTTACAGAAACAATATCCAGATAAGGTTCTAGAAACATCGCTGAATAAAGTCAGAGATATGAATAGGGACTCTTTTTGTATTGAATAAAAGGGAAAACAAACAAGAGGATAATTTACGGATTATACTTCCATTTCAATCACAATATTGAACAATAGAAAAACCTATTAGGAAACACTGGCATCACTTATTGAAGGATTAAGTTGTTGGGTCTACATTAACTACTGACCCCAAATTACATACACTAAAGCACCTAATTTAGGTTTGATAATTGCACCAACTATAAAGAGAAGGTTAACAGGTATAAAGACAAATTGGTTATTCTCTAATGGCTTCCACCGATGTGGGAGATGTAACAATTGTAAAACAACACATTTTCCTAAAAAAAATAGTACAAGTACATTCTACACATAACTCATTTTACTATGTAATCAGAGACAGTCTAACATGTGACACAACTGATGTTATATACACCTTGGAGTGTCCATGTCGTAAACAATATAAAGGAAGAACTAAAAGAACTTTAAAACGAAGGATAGCAGAATATATTACAAATATCAAAAATGGATTTGAAAATCATTCTGTTTCACAACACTTTAAAGAATATCACAATAAAGATCCTACTAAACTTGCCGTTGCCGCCCTTAAAGGGTTTCTGTCATCAGAAATTCTGTTATGTAGCTGACCGACATTAGTGATGTCCTAATGTCAGCACTACATAACAGTTGATTTATAATTGTGTCCCTGCCGCCGTTCTCCTAAAAAACACACTTTTAAAATATGCTAATGAGCCTCTAGGTGCTATGAGGGCGTTGATTCAGCACCTAGAGGCTCAGTCTACGAACCATTTAGCACGCCCAGGTCCTCTTGAGTGACGTCCAATTTCTCCTGATCGGCGAAGAAATCCCACGCCTGCGCCGTCCCGTTTTGTGTTCAGCGGTGCTGGCTTCCTCTTCCTCCATTAGCATATTTTAAAAGTGTATTTTTTAGGAGAAGGGCGGCAGGGACACGACTAGAAATCACACTGTTATGTACTGCTGCGTAACAGAATTTCTGATGACAGAAATCCTTTAAGAAGATTAGAAGACCATGGAAAGGGGGCAATCATGTTGCCAATATGTCCAGGGCCGAGTCATTAATTTTTGATAGGATAATTCCCACTGGTCTACATGCAGAGATGGAACTGTTTGGTTTCTTTTAGCTGTGGGATGGGTGCCAATCAAGGACGGGACATCGAGATCCGGCTGTTTACCAGCACATCGATCTCCCCTCCTTGGTAGGCCCCATCCCTCCTTCTTCTTCCTCTTCTCTTCTGGCCACTCTGACAGGTGAAAATGTGGAAGAGGATCAAGTGGGGACAGCAGTTGGCAATTAGGAGAGTATAAGGAGATAGGTAAAGAAAAGCAGAAAGAAAAAGATTTGGGAAACAGTAATAAAGAAAATAAATATAGAGGTAATTAATATCGTAATCTGTATGATATATAGTATAGTGTATATGTATAAGTGGGGAATGTTGATATATATATATTTGAGAATATTTTGTAAACCATTGATGTCATGTATGCTGTTCTCCCCAGTCCACACTTATGATTATACCCTCTATGTAACTCTAAATGACTATAAAAGTGAGCTGAGTTCTATCTAAAGTGTTTTTTTAATTATAGATATAAAAAAAGAAAACACGCACCAAAACATAGAAAGATAGAATGTGTCGGCAGATAAGAACCATTTGGCCCATCTAGTCTGCCCAATATACTAATACTATGAATAGCCCTTGGCTCTATCTTATATGAAGGATGGCCTTATGCCTATCCCATGCATGCTTAAACTCCTCCACTGTATTTGCAGCTACCACTTCTGCAGGAAGGCTATTCCATGCATCCACTACTCTCTCAGTAAAGTAATACTTCCTGATATTACTTTTAAACCTTTGCCCCTCTAATTTAAAACTATGTCCTCTTGTAGCAGTTTTTCTTCTTTTAAATATTCTCTCCTCTTTTACCTTGTTGATTCCCTTTATGTATTTAAAAGTTTCTATCATATCTCCTCTGTCTCGTCTTTCTTCCATGCTATACATGTTAAGGTCCTTTAATCTTTCCTGGTAAGTTTTATCCTGCAATCCATGTACCAGTTTAGTAGCTCTTCTCTGAACTTCTCTGAAAAACGCATATGAAACGCAGGTGCGTTTTTTTCTGATACTTTATACTTCATACTTTATAGGGTATGATTTTCCAATTTGGGAGCCAGCAGTGACTCTGTTTATTATTGTGATGTGGAAAAATAGGTGAAGTTGCCTTAGCTATTGAGGATATATGGAACTGTGGTAGCATAAGCAGGACGAATAAGGTCCACTCCTTGTATTGATTTGCACCATTGTGACAACCTCCCCTACAATTAGGGATTTACCTTTAAAAGGACCCAAACAAGCAGTGTACTGTCCACCACTGATGAAGGAGCACGAGGCTCCGAAATGCTTTTGGTTTTAAAGAAGAGACAGTACACATGGGAGTAGTAATATCCATGAGTTGACATACTGGATTATGCGCTACTATATTTTTTAACAGTCAAATAGGAGCGCTCTTTAATCTTCACTGTCTAGTCAAGCATTCCGGAGTAGGAAGGATCGGCATCACGTGGGATGCCACGCGAGACGCCAATAACAGCGGAGGCATCAAAGGCATAGAGGCTGCAGCTAATACCTTTACTCTGCACACAGGCTCCGTGACCATAGGGATGGACTGGTAATGTAACCATCTATTTGAATATTAATGTCCATTACAGCAGTGATTGCAACAATTATAACCCAGTGGCAACAAGTAAAGTATTAATATTTGACTGCCCCATCGATCGTTTGTATTCCCATTTGAAGTGGATATTTACCATCCAGAGTATAACACCGATATAGAGCAGCAGGTGGAATTTAGTGAGGCGTAAGGACATTGTTTCCAATAGGAACTTGATACTTTGCGATCACAAGGCATTACAGCAACATTTATATAGAGCGCTGCTGGCTATTTGTTCATCCTAATAACTATAATAATAATTTGACTTGCATTTTGTGGTCATCTATGTATTGCGACAAATTGAAATAGCATGCTGTGGAATTACCATGTATTATGATATTTTAATAGAAACAAGAATATATTATGATAAAGTGTACGTACACAATATCCATTAGAGCTAACCACCAATTATGACCTTTATACAAATACTGACATGATATGGTGAAGTGTACATGCACATTATCTACATATTTGACCCATTGGCTCAAAGGTTTTACAAATTTTTCTTTTATAGTTTCGGTTTTTATGTTTGCCTTTGATATACTTTGCATATATATGTCTCTTTAGGTCCAAAAAATATTTTATAGTTTTTGAATAAATTATTTTATTTTTATTTTTAGTTGTGATACGTTTTCCTGCAACAGCCAGATAGTTAAGTGCCCTCCACACTATTCATTTTCCCCTCCTGCAGCAGGATACTTCCAGGGGAAGCAGCTTATAGAGCACCTTGACTCCTTGAATTTAATAGATTCAATATTACGAGGGGTCAAAAGCCAAAGGCACCCAACTCAACAGTAACTGATCCTCTAGAAAGTGCAGTAACCAGCCAGAAGACTGAGATTAGCACAGCAAAGAGAGCAGAGTACTAAGGCATGCCCCCATGTTGAGTCCTACAGGACTACTCCACCAGAGGAATATTTTTAACAGCTCTTGCAGTTCAGTGGAAGGCTTGAGGAACTGGATGACAACGGACGCCAATGCAGGTGGCGTGATTATGTCATTGCACTGCCTCAGACGTACAGCACGGAAATCAGGCCGGAAGAGGCCTGCATGGCATCGGTGCCAACCCCATGGAGGTAAGTATATGTGTTTATTTATCTAGGGCACTCCTTACTGGCACATTATAGGGGGGCACTATGTGGGCACTAAAGGATTTTATATGGGGGCATCTAGGGAACTCCTTTCTGGCACATTATTGGGGGGCACTATGTGGGGCACAAAAGTGGTATTTTATATGTGGGGCACTATGGGGGCATCTAGGGGCACTTCTTACTGGCACATCATTGAAGTGCTGTATACAGGCATTTTATACTGGGACACATTATGGATTGTACTATGGGGAAAGAGGAGCACTATGAGGGCATCTAACTGGGGGCACTAAGAAGGGGTAATTTATACTGGTAAATTATGAGGGACACTGAGGGCATCCGATGGGGCACTATATAGGGGCATTTTATACTGGAACATTATCAGGGCACAATGGGGAAGGGGGAGAGGAGCACTATAGGGGCATTGACTTGGGGGCATTATATAGGGGTATTTTATACGGGCACACATTATGGGGGCACTATGGGGACATTAGCTCAACTGGGGGCATTAAAAGGGGGTATTTTTTGCACTTGCACACATTATTAGGGGGCATTTTTCTACTGTCACATTATAGAGAGAATTATTACTACTGGGGGGCATTTTGGTGGGCTTTATTACTACTGGGGGACTGTGGGGAACATAATTATTAGTATGGGCACTTTGGGAGCATTATTACTTCTGGGGCACAGTGGGAACATGTTGGGGGCACTATTACTACCAAGTATGCTCTGGCAAATAATTTTTAGTTGGGACTTTTGGGAGCACTATTACCATGGGGGCTACCTGTGTTTATCTGTTTTCTGCAGTATAGTATTGGGGGTGGTAGGATGATTTGTCCAGAAGATGGGAGGATGATGGAAAAGTAGTAAACTAAGATTTTTTTTGTCAAACTGCAGAGACGAGAGATGGATGAAAGAAATCATCATGGCGGTCTGTATTGAATGGAGAAGATGAGGAAATAGAATATCTACATCAGTGGAGACATCACTGGATGTAAGAGGTATGGGGCGCTATTTTATCCTGTATGTTCTGTAGTGATATATGTAATGTTCGGAGGGAAGGGGTTAGGTTGAGAATTTGGTATTGGGGGGGTGCACCCCTGGCTGTGGCAATGGAATAATTGCATTCTCCAAACTATTATTATACACAAAGAATCCATATTATAATACACAGAGTCCATATTATAATACACAGAGTCCATAATACAAAACACAGAGTCTATATTATCGCACACAGAGCATCCATATTATAATACTCATATTATAATTTAAAGAGTCATTTGGCTTTGTGTATTATGATATAGACTGTGTATTTTTAATATGGACTCTGTGTATTCTAATATGTGATCTATGTATTATAATATGGATTCTTTGCATTATAATATGGAGTCTGTGTATGGTAAAAGTGTGGAGAATACAATTTATTTAGTTTACTCATGAAACTCGTGAAATAAAACGTCTGTTAAAAATGGACACACTGCTAGTTTTTTATGGCCATTTTTCAATCATTTGTGCATCCATTTTCTGTCCGTCTGTCCAGTTTTAGAGGCCGTTTTGCATCAGTATTTCTTGGCAGCTAAAAATGGCCATGAAAAATTGAGGAATTTTATTGGCTTTTTTTTTTTTTTTTTATATATAAAGATCCCATCCCCTTTAGTACAAATAATGTCCCCCATAATGCCCCCCAGCAGCTATAATGTCCCTCATAGTGGCCCCCATTTGTAATAATGTTCCCAATAGTGGCCCACACAGTAAGGGTCCATTCACACATCCGTTGTTTGTTTCCTGATCTGTTCCGTTTTTTGCTGAACAGATCTGGACCAGATCTAGACCCATTCATTTTCAATGGGTCCTGAAAAAAAACGGACAGCACAATGTCAGATTTTTTTTCAGGACCCATTGAAAATTAATGGGTCCAGATCTGGTCCAGATCTGTTCAGCAAAAAACGGAACAGATCAGGAAAGAAACAACGGACGTGTGAATGGACCCTTATAATGTCTTCCATAGTGGCCCCCAGCAGTTGTAATGTCTCCTTTAGTGTCCCCAAGAATTCAAAATGTCCCCCATAGTGGTCACCAACTTAAGTAATGTCTCCCATAGTGTCCCCCAGCTTAAGTAATGTCTCCCATAGTGGCCCCAAGAATTAGTAATGTCCCCCATAATGTCCCCCATAGCGGTCCCCAGCTGTAATAATTTGCTTTAAACAAAAAATAATAATAATACTCACCCCATTCACTTCCACGCACAGATGCAGTTACTCCTCTTTTGATTGAAAACAACCTAAATCTAACCTAATACAAGTTGGTGAGGCCAACATAGAGTCAGTTTGGGTTACGTTGCAGTTTGCTAATCATGCAGTAACTCGTGTAGGTGTGATATATAGACCACCTGATCAAGTTAAAGAACTAGATGATCTACTAGTTGAAGAAATAGCTAAAATGACAATGAAAGGAGAAGTTATCATTATGGGAGATATAAACTGGAAAACCAAAATAGCAAGTTCTACCAGGAGTACAGATATTCTAAATTCCCTACTGGGGTTATCCCTACAACAAATGGTTGAGGAGCCAACCCGGAGGGAGGCCATTTTGGATTTGATATTCACAAATGGGGATTCGGTATATGATGTCATTGTAGGCGAAACCTTGGGATCTAGTGATCACCAGTCAGTGTGGTTTAATATAAGAACTGTGAAAGAGTCCCACCACACAAAAACAAAAGTTTTAGATTTTAGAAAAACAGACTTTTCAAAAATGAAATTACCGTATTTATCGGCGTATAACACGCACTTTTTCCCCCTGAAAATAGGGGGCAAATGATGTATGCGTGTTATACGCCGATTAGGGCTGAAACGTGTCCTCCGGAGGCCAGAGAGGCAGGACTGAGCCGGCCGGCACAGCGGAGGGAGGAGGAGGGAGGAGGAGGGAGTCCCTCCCTCCCCACTGTGAGCGGCTGCCGCTGAAGACCAACGAGGACAGAGTAGGAGGAGGAGGGGAGGGACTGTGGCCACTGCGCACCAATGAATGTGCCGGCCATATCCCACAGTTCCGATCGGAGTCCCAGCAGTGTAATGCTGGGGCTCCGATCGCTTACCATGGCAGCCAGGAGTCACGCTACTGAAGCCCTGGCTGCCATGGTATGTTAGTGAGCAGAGAGCAGCGCATTATACTCACGTGCGCTGTGGCCGCCGGTCGCTCCTTCTTCTGTCTGTGCGGCGGATTGCTAATGCTTACAGCATTAGCAATGCGCCGCACAGACCTATGAGAAGGAGCGACCGGCGGCCACAGCGCACGTGAGTATAATGCGCTGCTCTCTGCTCACTAACATACCATGGCAGCCAGGGCTTCAGTAGCGTGACTCCTGGCTGCCATGGTAAGCTATCGGAGCCCCAGCATTACACTGCTGGGGCTCCGATAGGAACTGACACTGCCACCAATGATGGGGGGGAGGAGGGGGACCCTGTGGCCACTGCCACCAATGATTAATACTGGGGAGGGAGGGGGGGGGGGTTTGCGTTACCAGAGGGGGCAGATCAGAGGCTTTATTTGAAATTTATTTATTTTTCCTGAAATTTCCCTCTAAAATGAAGGTGCGTGTTATACGCCCGTGCGTGCTATACGCCGATAAATACGGTAGTCATAAATGAGTCCTTATCAGACTGGAACGGATTACATGGAGTCCAGGAGAAATGGGACTACTTAAAAGGTGCATTATTGAAGGCAACAGAAAATTGCATTAGACTTGTCAGTAAAAGCAAAAAAAGGAAGAGACCACTGTGGTACTCAGCAGAAGTGGCCCAAATCATTAAAAATAAAAAGCTAGCATTTTGTAATTATAAAAAAAAACAGAGCAATGAAGATAAGGAAATCTACAAGATTAGGCAGAAAGAGGCCAAGCAAGTTATAAGAACTTCTAAAGCTCAGGCAGAAGAAAAACTAGCTCAGTCTATGAAAAAAGGGGATAAGACATTCTTCAGATATATAAATGAAAAAAGGAAATTAAAACAAGGAATAACTAAATTAAAAATAAAGGACGGAAGGTATGTAGAAGAGAATAAAGGGCTAGCCGACTGCCTTAATGAATACTTCTGTTCAGTTTTTACAAAAGAAAAAGAAGGAGAAGGACCTCCACTAGAAAGGATGACTATTAAATCGTTTGATGCATGTGTCTTTACAGAGGAAGATGTTCTAAGTTTGCTGTCTAAAGTGAAGACAAATAAGTCACAGGGGCCTGATGAGATACACCCAAAATTATTAAAAGAGCTTAGTGGTGAGCTGGCAAAACCGTTAACAGATATTTTTAACCAATCATTAGTAACAGGAGTCGTCCCGGAAGATTGGAAATTGGCAAATGTCGTGCCCATTCACAAGAAAGGTAGTAGGGAGGAATCGAGCAACTATAGACCAGTGAGTCTGACATCAATAGTAGGCAAATTAATGGAAACCCTATTAAAGGATAGGATTGTGGAATATCTAAAATCCCATGGATTGAAAGATGAAAAACAGCATGGGTTTACTTCAGGGAGATCATGTCAAACAAATCTTATAGATTTTTTTGACTGGGTGACTAAAATAATAGACGGTGGAGGTGCAGTAGACATCGCATATCTAGATTTTAGTAAGGCTTTTGACACTGTCCCACATAGAAGGCTTATCAATAAACTGCAGTCATTGAGCATGGACTCCCATATTGTTGAGTGGATTAGGCAGTGGCTGAGTGACAGACAACAGAGGGTTGTAGTCAATGGAGAACATTCAAAACAAGGTCATGTTACCAGTGGGATTCCACAGGGATCTGTACTGGGACCAATTTTGTTTAATATCTTCATAAGTGATATTGCAAAAGGCCTCGATGGTAAGGTTTGTCTTTTTGCTGATGATGACACAAAGATATGTAACAGGGTTGATGTTCCTGGAGGGAAACGCCAAATGGAAAAGGATTTAGGAAAACTAGAAGAATGGTCAGAACTCTGGCAACTGAAATTTAATGTGGATAAGTGCAAGATAATGCACCTGGGGCGTAAAAACCCAAGGGCAGAATATAGAATATTTGACACAGTCCTTACCTCAGTATCTGAGGAAAGGGATTTAGGAGTAATTATTTCAGAAGACTTAAAGGTGGGAAGACAATGTAATAAAGCAGCACGAAATGCAAGCAGAATGCTTGGATGTGTATAGGGAGAGGTACAGTATAAGCAGTAGAAAGAGTGAAGTGCTTATGCCGCTGTACAGAACACTGGTGAGACCTCATTTGGAGTATTGTGCGCAGTACTGGAGGCCATATCTCCAGAAGGATATAGATACTCTAGAGAGAGTTCAGAGAAGAGCTACTAAACTAGTACATGGATTGCAGGATAAAACTTACAAGGAAAGGTTAAAAGACCTTAATATGTATAGCTTGGAAGAAAGAAGAGACCGAGGGGATATGATAGAAACTTTTAAATACATAAAGGGAATCAACTCGGTAAAGGAGGAGAGCATATTTAAAAGAAGAAAAACTACCACAAGAGGACACAGTTTTAAATTAGAGGGGCAAAGGTTTAAAAGTAATATAAGGAAGTATTACTTTACTGAGAGAGTAGTGGATGCATGGAATAGCCTTCCTGCAGAAGTGGCAGCTGCAAATACAGTGAAGGAGTTTAAGCATGCATGGGATAGGCATAAGGCTATCCTTCATATAAGATAGGGCCAGGGACTATTCATAGGATTCAGATATATTGGGCAGACTAGATGGGCCAAATGGTTCTTATCTGCCGACACATTCTATGTTTCTATGAAAAGGACCTGCACTCAGCGTGATGACGTCACCACACGCTTATAAGCGTTTAGTGACATCTTTACACGTCCTTTGGCAGGTCCTTTTCAATCACGAAAGGGGTGACTGGCGCTAAGAGTTTTTTATTTTTTTTATTTACCCCCTAAAAGGCCATATGGTTCTAGTGTCCCTAGTGTCCAGTTTTTTTTACAGCCACTATTCACTGGTCCTTAAAAAATGGCCATGTGAATAGACCCATCGACTTTCATTGCTGCTAAAAATGGCGGCATGATGGTCGTTACTTAACCTCCTCACGACCGCCGTACGCAGGATTGCGTCTTCTCGGCGGTCGTGCTCTTCTGGGTGGACGCGCCGGTGCGTCCTCTCGCGAGACGCGAGACGCGAGATTTCCGGGTATGCCGGCCCGCGCATGCGCATCGCGGGTCGGCAAAATTCAAAGAAGAAGTTCGTCATCAACCTGCCGGCCACGATCATTGGCTGGCAGGTTGATGATTTTCAAAAAAAACAATCAGAAGCCACATAACCCATCATATTAGTAAATATGATGGGGTTATATGGCTGCTGTGCTCCTCTGCTCCTTCTTTTGGTCGGTTGGTTCCAGGAGAGGAGCAGAGGAGCACACATCACTGTGAGTACCCACTACACTACACTTAGCCCCCAGATCACCTCCCAGCACCCAATTAACCCTTTGATCACCCCTTCTTGCCCCTGTCAATCACTAGTGAAAAGGAAAAAAGTGATCAGTGCAAACTGTCACTTTTTTTTTTTCACTGGTATTGACCGTTAGGTTTTAGGTATAGTTTAGGTCCCTTGGTTAGGTAGTTTAGCGATCAGTTAGCGCCCAGCCCACCGCACCGCAGTCCGTTATTCGCTGATTAGCGTATCGCTAATCAGCATTTGTACTTTTATAGTATCTGAAAGTGATCAAAACTGATCACGGTCAGATCTATAATTGTATTAGTGTCACTTTAGTTCGCCCTCCACCCAAAACGCAGTGTTTGCCCGATCAGGCCTGATCGGTCGCCCACACGTGCGTTCGCCCACGCCCGCCCCACCGCAGTGACAAAAAAATTATTATTTTTTGATCACTGCACATTCACTTTACACGCACTGCGGCGATAAAAAAATCAGTTTTGATATTTTTTATCAACCGCAGCGGCCTCCAGTACTTCGCTAGCCTCCCCTTTGTAAGACAGGCTTGCTTTTTTTTTCTTGGGTAGTCTCAGGGAATACCCCTAAATTTAGTTGCCCAAATGTCTAACAGGGGGTATTCTTCTGAAGAGGCCTACAGGCTTCTGACCCAGTCGGATGAGGAGTGGGAACCCTCATCTGATGAATCCAGCGGGTCAGAATACGAACCTGTAGAAAGCAGTGGCTCTCTGACCCAAAGTTCGGACGAGGAGGTTGAGGTCCCTGATAGCAGCAGGCGT
This sequence comes from Bufo gargarizans, assembly GCF_014858855.1. Classification (NCBI taxonomy): domain Eukaryota; kingdom Metazoa; phylum Chordata; class Amphibia; order Anura; family Bufonidae; genus Bufo; species Bufo gargarizans. Next base: position 121,420,958 of record NC_058080.1, read on the forward strand.
ACCCGGCCCGTGTCGCTAGACCGCAGGTTGCGCAGGATACGCTTCAAGAGCAGCAGAGTGGGGCTGGTGCTGTCGGATTACGTGGTGAGGCATACACCAGCAGCCCAGCCCTTCCTGGACCTAGTACCAGCACTGCCGTACAACCTGGTGAAGTAGCGAGCACCAGAAGGGCAGTTGAAGCTGGTACGGTGGCACGTGCAGTAGTGACCCCGTAGCAGCCACCGCAAAGACGTGCCCGTAGAGCCCCTAGAATCCCAGAGGTGCTGGCAAACCCTGATTGGCAGTCCACAACTTCAGCCGCACCTGTAGTTTTCCCTTTCACTGCCCAGTCTGGAGTTCGGGTTGAGACAGCTCAGATCGGTTCGGCCCTGGGATTTTTTGAGCTGTTCTTGACTGCGGAGCTCTTAGACTTAGTTGTGGCCGAAACAAACAGATATGCCACACAATTTATAACCGCTAACCCGGGAAGCTCTTATGCCCAGTCTTTCCGGTGGAAACCAGTCCAAGTTTCCGAAATTAAAACTTTTCTGGGCCTCCTCCTCAACATGGGCCTGACAAAAAAGCATGAATTGCGGTCATATTGGTCCACGAACCCAATTCATCACATGCCCATGTTCTCTGCTGCTATGTCCAGGACACGATTTGAGACCATCCTGCGTTTCCTGCACTTTAGTGATAACAGCACCTCCCGTCCCAGAGGCCACCCTGCTTTTGACCGGCTCCACAAAATTCGGCCCCTCATAGACCATTTCAACCTGAAATTTGCAGATTTGTATACCCCTGAGCAAAACATCTGCATAGACGAGTCCCTGATACATTTTACCGGGCGCCTTGGCTTCAAACAATACATCCCAAGCAAGCGCGCCCGGTATGGGGTCAAATTGTATAAGCTCTGTGAAAGGGCCACAGGCTATACCCACAAATTTCGGATCTATGAGGGAAAAGATCAGACCCTGGAGCCGGTCGGTTGCCCTGACTACCTGGGGAGCAGTGGGAAGACAGTTTGGGACTTGGTGTCACCCTTATTCGGCAAGGGGTACCATCTTTATGTGGACAATTTTTACACAAGTGTGGCCCTCTTTAGGCATTTGTTTCTAGAACGGATTGGCGCCTGTGGTACCGCGCGAACTAGTCGCGCGGGCTTCCCCCAACGGCTCGTTACCACCCGTCTTGCAAGGGGGCAGAGGGCCGCACTGTGTAACGAAGAACTGCTCGCGGTGAAATGGAGAGACAAGCGTGACGTTTACATGCTCTCCTCCATTCACGCAGACACGACAATCCAAATTGAGCGAGCAACCCGTGTCATTGAAAAGCCCCTCTCAGTCCACGACTATAACCTTCACATGGGAGGGGTGGACTTCAATGACCAGATGTTGGCTCCGTATTTAGTGTCCCGCAGAACCAGACGCTGGTATAAGAAGGTGTCTGTATATTTAATTCAATTGGCTATGTACAATAGTTTTGTACAGTAAGGCTGGGAGAACTGGATCCTTCCTCAAATTTCAGGAAGAGATCATCGCGAACCTCCTGTACCCAGGAGGTTCCGTGGCCCCATCCACCAGTGTAGTTAGCCGCCTACACGAGCGACATTTCCCCAGTGTCGTTCCTGGTACCTCAAACCGACTGCCACCCCGAAAAAAATGTCGTGTCTGTAGCAGGAGTGGAATAAGGCGTGACACCCGCTATTTCTGTCCTGACTGTCCTGACCACCCTGCCCTATGCTTTGGAGAGTGTTTCCGGAAGTACCACTCACAGGTACACTATTAGCATAGGGATCATCTCACCAGGACAGGCACACAGGGCTATTAGGGCCCATTCACTCACAGCTGCTGCAAACGTCTCCTTTCACATGGGACAAAGTGCATAACGCACTTCGCCACATCTTTGGGCGATTTGCGCTTTGCACATTGACCCATGGGGAAGGAGAGGTTTGTTCTATAAAGGTAAAAAAAAAAAAAAAAAAAACACCAGTAAGCAAACACGTTAATGTTTAGTTCAAAAAGTTAAAGTTTACATGTTCTGTTCCAAAGTTAATAAAATTATTGCGTTGTGGCCTGGTTTTTTCTTTTTTTTTTTTTTTCTTTTTTTACCTTTCAGGTGGACCAACCGATCTACTAGCTGCAGCACCGATGTGCATTCTGACAGAAGCATTGCGCTGCTGTCAGATTACACGCAAGTCGGTGTATACGGCGCTGCAAGACGGGATTTTCTCCTCTGCAGTGACAGATAGTTTGCCAAGGCATACGAGCTGAGGAGGAGGCGGCGTTCCTATGCTTTGGCAAACACTTTGTATATATATAAAAAAAATAAAAAAATCCCGGCAATGATTTATTCATCCATTGATGCGAATGGAGAAATCTGGTTTGCCAGGGCATACGAGCTAAGTGGGTATGGATGTAGGGCGGAGCTCCTATGTCCTGGCAGACGCCTTTCCCCTCCATTTTTTTTTTGGGCAGAGATTTTTTCATCCACATTGATCGATGCGAATGAAGAAATCTGTGCCGTTCATTTTTTTCTTTCAGCCCAGAGGCTGAACGGAAAAAAAAATCTCATTACCTGTATGCTCAATATAAGGAGAATAGCAGAAACTCCTAATGCTGGCCATACATGTAATGATTGCGGAGACCCTCAAATGCCAGGGCAGTACAAACACCCCACAACTGACCCCATTTTGGAAAGAAGACATCCCAAAAAATTCTAGGAACTCGCAGTGCCCCTCACGGAATACCTTGGGGTGTCTTCTTTCCAAAATGGGGTCACTTGTGGCGTAGTTATACTGCCCTGGCAATTTAGGGGCCCAAATGTGTGAGAAGTACCTTGCAATCAAAATGTGTAAAAAATGACCGGCGAAACCCGAAAGGTGCACTTTGGAATATGTGCCCCTTTGCCCACCTTGGCATCAAAAAAGTGTCACACATCTGGTATCGCCGTACTCAGGAGAAGTTGGGGAATGTGTTTTGGGGTGTCATTTTACATATACCCATGCTGGGTGAGAGAAATATGTAAAATGACACCCCAAAACACATTCCCCAACTTCTCCTGAGTACGGCGATACCAGATGTGTGACACTTTTTTGATGCCAAGGTGGGCAAAGGGGCACATATTCCAAAGTGCACCTTTCGGATTTCACCAGTCATTTTTTACACATTTTGATTGCAAAGTTCTTCTCACACATTAGGGCCCCTAAATTGCCAGGGCAGTATAACTACCGCACAAGTGACCCCATTTTGGAAAGAAGACACCCCAAGGTATTCTGTGAGGGGCATGGTGAGTTCCTCGAATTTTTTATTTTTTGTCGCAAGTTAGTGGAATATGAGACTTTGTAAGAAAAAAAAAAAAAAAAAAAATCATCATCATTTTCCGCTAACTTGTGACAAAAAATAAAAAGTTCTATGAACTCCCTATGCCCATCAGCGAATACCTTAGGGTGTCTACTTTCCGAAATGGGGTCATTTGTGGGGTTTTTCTACTGTTTGGGCATTGTAGAACCTCAGGAATCATGACAGGTGCTCAGAAAATCAGAGCTGTTTCAAAAAGCGGAAATTCACATTTTTGTACCATAGTTTGTAAACGCTATAACTTTTACCCAAACCATATTTTTTTTTTCCCAAACATTTTTTTTTATCAAAGACATATAGAACAATAAATTTGGCGAAAAATTTATATATGGATGTCGTTTTTTTTGCAAAATTTTACAGCTGAAAGTGAAAAATGTCATTTTTTGCAAAAAAATCGTTACATTTTGATTAATAACAAAAAAAGTAAAAATGTCAGCAGCAATAAAATACCACCAAATGAAAGCTCCATTAGTGAGAAGAAAAGGAGGTAAAATTCATTTGGGTGGTAAGTTGCATGACCGAGCGATAAACGGTGAAAGTAGTGTAGTGCCGAAGTGTAAAAAGTGCTCTGGTCATGAAGGGGGTTTCAGCTAGCGGGGCTGAAGTGGTTAAATGGATGCCATTTTTAACTGTTATGTAGCATAAGTTTACCCCATTGTCACAGCAGTTTGGATTGGTGATGAAAGAAAGTCCCTCCATTACTCACTGGTTTTCTGTCACCATCACTGGTCAGTTCTTAGTTTTTCATTGACATTAAGCTCTGAATGACGGCTTGTAATATAATCATGTTCTACAAGTCACTGCATGGAATTAGGAATGGATTACCTCAATTACCCCACACTGACATATCTATGTATAGATATATACAGGTCCTTCTAAAAAAAATGGCATATTGTGATAAAGTTCATTATTTTCTGTAATGTACTGATAAACATTAGACGTTCATATATTTTAGATTCATTACACACCAACTGAAGTAGTTCAAGCCTTTTATTGTTTTAATATTGATGATTTTGGCATACAGCTCATGAAAACCCAAATTTCCTATCTAAAAAAATTAGCATATTCCATCCGACCAATAAAAGAAAAGTGTTTTTAATACAAAAAAGTCAACCTTCAAATAATGATGTTCAGTTATGCACTCAATACTTGGTCGGGAATCCTTTTGCAGAAATGACTGCTTCAATGCAGCGTGGCATGGAGGCAATCAGCCTGTGGCACTGCTGAGGTGTTATGGAGGCCCAGGATGCTTCGATAGCGGCCTTGAGCTCATCCAGAGTGTTGGGTCTTGCGTCTCTCAACTTTCTCTTCCCAATATCCCACAGATTCTCTATGGGGTTCAGGTCAGGAGAGTTGGCAGGCCAATTGAGCACAGTAATACCATGGTCAGTAAACTATTTACCAGTGGTTTTGGCACTGTGAGCAGGTGCCAGGTCGTGCTGAAAAATGAAATCTTCATCTCCATAAAGCTTTTCAGCAGATGGAAGCATGAAGTGCTCCAAAATCTCCTGATAGCTAGCTGCATTGACCCTGCCCTTGATAAAACACAGTGGACCAACACCAGCAGCTGACATGGCACCCCAGACCATCACTGACTGTGGGGACTTGACACTGGACTTCAGGCATTTTGGCATTTCCCTCTTCCCAGTCTTCCTCCAGACTCTGGCACCTTGATTTCCGAATGACATGCAAAATTTGCTTTCATCCGAAAAAAGTACTTTGGACCACTGAGCAACAGTCCAGTGCTGCTTCTCTGTAGCCCAGGTCAGGCGCTTCTGCCGCTGTTTCTGGTTCAAAAGTGGCTTAACCTGGGGAATGCGGCACCTGTAGCCCATTTCCTGCACACTCCTGTACACGGTGGCTCTGGATGTTTCTACTCCAGACTCAGTCCACTGCTTCCGCAGGTCCCCCAAGGTCTGGAATCGGTCCTTCTCCACAATCTTCCTCAGGGTCCGGTCACCTCTTCTCGTTGTGCAGCGTTTTCTGCCACACTTTTTCCTTCCCACAGACTTCCCACTGAGGTGCCTTGATACAGCACTCTGGGAACAGCCTATTCGTTCAGAAATTTCTTTCTGTGTCTTACCCTCTTGCTTGAGGGTGTCAATGATGGCCTTCTGGAGAGCAGTCAGGTCGGCAGTCTTACCCATGATTGTGGTTTTGAGTAATGAACCAGGCTGGGAGTTTTTAAAAGCCTCAGGAATCTTTTGCAGGTGTTTAGAGTTAATTAGTTGATTCAGATGATTAGGTTAATAGCTCGTTTAGAGAACCTTTTCATGATATGCAAATTTTTTTAGACTAGGAATTTAGGGTTTTCATGAGCTGTATGCCAAAATCATCAATATTAAAACAATAAAAGGCTTGAACTACTTCAGTTGGTGTGTAATGAATCTCAAATATATGAAAGTCTAATGTTTATCAGTACATTACAGAAAATAATGAACTTTATCACAATATGCTAATTTTTTTAGAAGGACCTGTATATATCACATAAACCACATAAATATACACAAATCACTGAAAAAGTATCACAATGTGGAAGATCCATGTATTATCACAGTCTGGTGCGGAAGCGGAACATGCTGTGATGTCATCATGTAGAATCTCCAGGCATGGTGAAGCTACCATACTCTTTATGATGTCATAATCAATCTTTGGTCTGGCCACTATTATTGTGACATCATAATGTGTAGAATTTAGATGAGGTCAACCTTTTGTGATGTAGCATGTCACAATGTAGAATGTGGGTAATACCAGCTCACTCACTGGCCCCTGTGTCAGTTTTCGTCTGGCTCACCATGTGCTCACGCAAGCGATGCCGAGTTGAGATTGCACAAGCGGAAGTGGTTCTGCTCAGGCGATTCAAAGTAGAAGAGGTCGTCCAGTGTAAGCGACGACGAGTGGAAATGGATGAAGAAGAGGATATGGAGGTAGAAGGAAGACAATATCCAGATGACATTGAGATGACGGACGCGAATGAGGAAACAGATGACCCAATGGAGGTCGGGGAACGTCAGTACCCCGACGATGTTGATATGGCTGATATTGATGACAATTACCAATTTGACCAGGATGGCGATTGTGTAATGGCAGATGTCAGCCCCCCAGACAATGAACCCCAAAATAAGGTGCAGGGATTTCTTATTGTATTTTTTTATTCATTAATTCATCCTGTCATTTTTGCAAACTAAACATTATTGTCCATTGTTTTCTAGATCACGGATGACAGAAGCTAACAGAGTTTTATATAATACCCTACCTGGGATGATGCATGGAAAGAAGGAGAACATCTGATCTGCCACCTTATTTACCTAGAGACATGCAGCTTAACAATCGAGCAGCCATAAGTTACAGCAAACTCAATTTAAAAAGTATATATATTTCAATAAACATGTTCTTTATACATTAATGCTGTTTTCAGTTTCTAGGTATCATGGTTTGTTGGTGTTGGGGGGGGGGGGGCAGTAGACAGATCCTTAGGGGTTGGTCTGGTGGTCTGTGGGTTGAAGGGATAAATTGGGCAATTGTCCAGGGGGAATTACAAAGGTTTTTCTGGGGGAAGGGTTGATTGAGCAATGGTCCCGACCAGTTCTTGCTTAGGAATACTAATGTTGTGGGTAGTCTACAGTGGTTAATTAGGCAATTGTCCAGGCTGCAACATGGAGATGATGCCATCAACCAGGATGCTGGATGGCATGGTGAATGGCGCAACATCCATGCCCACAAGGAACAGGACGCCGGGTACAAACTGCAGACCTAACAAAGTGAAGAAGGTTACAGCCCCTTTGAGTACTATCACCAACACTACCACCATCCATATGAAAACCACTCCAATCCTCCAATCACTCTCCCTTTAGGTTGTGCACCTGCAGCAGGGGACTTTCAATGAAACTGAAGGCAGCAAAGTGAAAGACATTACTGGCCCTGGAACCATTGTATAAGGAACTACTGCGCCTCTCCTGCTGGAAGCAAAGTGTCATTGATTCTGAGTTCCCTGTGTGACCATCCAGGTCTGCTTGTATTGTTAAAATGCATACATTGTGGACTCACTGGGAAAAAATTATAAGTGCACAGCACTTATGTCTTATGCAACATTTTGTCATGTATCCAGTGGAACGTTACTGGTCCTGAGCTACTGCAGCGAGATGAAGACAAACTAACCTCAAACAGCACGTTAAGGCTGGATTCAGATGGACGTTCCAATTTCTGTCTGTGAAAAACTTTTTGGGAATTGGGGTTGTATTTTATCCAGTCTTCAGGGTGATGGTATCCAGCAGATGGACTCTATGGAACTGTTAGTGGTATTTTTCACACTATGGTGACTTTATTTAGCCACCATATGGAGATAATAATTGGTTGCTGTAAGGTATTATGTGGTCGCAGTATTGTGGTCACCACCGGAAAGTATATTGTGGTATTATTGAATGTACAGATGGTATCATTCAATCAGATATGCATTGATGTACTCACCATAGAGGCAGAGCACACTACTGGGCCCATGATGAGAAGGAGCCTGGTGTGGAATAACTTTTCCTGTTTCCCAAAAAGGAATCACAGCATTTTCCTTCAGCCACCACCAGAGGGAGCTCAGCGCAAAGACATTTTCACATCTTTCCATTGATTCCCATGGTAATTGTATAAATGTATATACATTGAGGGACCTCTAGTGATAGCTGCAGAGAATCTGAGGATTTATAGTTGTATAAAAAATTTATCAATGCATTTATGTCAGTGGTCTAATATAATAAGATGGTATATGATATTTAGTATTCAGAAAGATGGCTGTCTGAGTCCTGTCTCTGTACAGCATTAAAATGTATTGTCTCCATGTAGGCAAAATTTGTTTCACCCGAAGTGGTGCAAGACTTTGGTGAATGAAATCAGTATTCATTTCTGCATATTTAAAAACATTTAAAATAGCAATCCGAAGTCGGGTTTGGTACCGAGGTACCAGCTGGTACCAAACTCAACTTCAGATTTCTAATTTGAAATGTTTTTAGAGATCCAGGAATGAATGCCGAATTTAATCACCGAGGTCTCGCGCTACTTCGGGTGAAACAAAGTTTGACTCCAAGGAGTCAATACATTTTAACGCTGCATGGAGACAGCATTAACTTTGACAGAATCAACTTTGGATCTCTGATCCGAAGCTCGATTCGCTTAATACTAAGGGTACTTTCACACTAGCGTTATTCTTTTCCGGCATAGAGTTCCGTCCTAGGGGCTCAATATCAGAAAATAACTGATCAGGCATATCCCCATGCATTCTGAATGGAGAGCAATCTGTTCAGGATGCATCAGGATGTCTTCAGTTCAGTCTTTTTGCCTTTTCAGGACGGAGATAATACTGCAGCATGCTGCAGTTTTATCTCCATCCAAAAGACTGAACACTTGCCGGAATGCCGGATCCGCCATTAATTTACATTGAAGTGTATTAGTGCTGGATCCGGCATTAAGTGTTTTGGCAAAACGGATCCGGCTTTCCGGTCTGAGCACGTGCAGACTGAAAAAAAATGCAAAAAAATGTATACCGGATCTGTTTTTCTGGATAAAACCAGAGAGACGGATCCGGCATTTCAATGCATTTGTCAGATGGATCCGTGACAAATGCCATCAGTTTGCATACGTTTTGCCGGGATCCTCTGTCGCAAGTGTAAAAGTACCCTAATATTTATAAATCATTTTTTAATTAACTACTCATGCACTTTGTTACTTGTTGGAAAAGGAGATTCATCAACTGTCTTTACCCTCTTGAAAATAAACATTTTTTATATGATGCACAGTGATACTGTGCATCAATATTAAAAGAGCTACCGTATAAATATCTAAAAAATGACATTAATCGACTTCAAAAATTTCACTTGATGCGAATATAAAATTTTGCTATGGGGCCCTATTAAATCTGTGTTTACTCCTGACGAGTGTTAACTAGTAGCATGTGATACTGTGAAGTCTCCTGAAACATGGCACTTGCACTTAGAGTAGCTCTTATACAGTAGGACAAAGGCTGCTTATCCTATAAGCCTTTAAAACAGTCCTTGGAACCAGTGGCGTGCCTAGGGTGTTTGGCACCTGGGGCGGGTCCCTTCTCTGGCACCCATCCCCCCTAATACTTTAAAATAATTGTACCCCCTCACAGTAGTATTGCCCTAATTGTACAGCCTTCACAGTAGTTTTGTCCAGATATGTGCTCCCTCACAGTAGTTATGCCCTCTCTGTGCCCCTTTCACAGTAGTAATGCTTTATCTGTGCCCCCTTCACAGTTGTAATGTCCTCTCTGTGCACCTTCAGATTAGTTATGCCCTCACTGTGACCCAATAACGGTAATAATGCCCTCTGTGCCCCTTTGTAGTAGAAATGCCCATTGTGCCCCCTTCACAGTAGTAAAGCCCTTTGTGCCCCCTTTGTAGTAGTATTGCCCTCTGTGTACCCTTAATAGTAGTAATGTCCTCTGTGTCCCCTTAATAGTAGTAATGTCCTCTGTGCCCCCTCCATAGTAGAGGGGGCACAGAGGGCATTAGCACGCCACTCCTTGGAACAGTGACTTGGAAAAAATACACCTATTTCTCCATAGGTAAAGACATCCGTCTATAGACTGCTGTTTCTGGGTTTCTGCCCCTCATCAGTGCAGAACATGTTCACGGGTCGTGCAGTGATACAATGATTATTGAGTCGCAATATGGTGATATGACGTAGATACTATATGACTCTGTTATTTGGTTACTGTGTGGTGGTAGCATCTATGTCAGTGGGGTGGGAATTAGGTGAAACTAATACTAAAGAAACGTTCTGCAAATGCTTCACCGTTCCAGACATTTTTGTCCTGGTGTTTTTTTAAGATTACATCATTGTGATGAGATGAAAGAGTGAAGGATTCCTCCTTCCAGATAAAACTTGGAAATTATTATTGGGAATCATAAAGAGCCGGCAGTGATTTACGGCATAAAATGATCAGGTCAGATAAGGTCATCCTGTATCTGACAAATCTGGAATGTTGTTCCTGTAGCATGCTCAGAGGAAGCCAGATAACATTTACTTTAAAAGCAAATAAGACATGAAAAACAAGCCCGTATTTCTTATAGGTGACCACAGGGTTAAGATCAGCACTGCCTCAGGCAAAACTCATATGGTAGACAACAGGGGACTTCTCACCTGCATCTCAAAAGGTTGTAGGACAAATACTGAGCAATAAAAAACTATTATATCCATGTAGCTGTCCATTGCAGTTACTATAATATGAAGCATCTATATACATATAATACATGCTCAGCCTACTGCCCTATACATTTAAATCCACATGACCTTCTGCTATCGTGATTGGTGGGGGTCCCAGTGGCTGGGCCAGATACTTCTACTCTATCCTGTGGATACGGAATATGTTTGTATTCTGGGAAAAACCCTTTAAAAGGGTTTTCTGGAACTTAAAGGGAACCTGTGATGTTACACATGGTGTTTGAGATGTAGGCTCATTCTGAGCTTTGAAGTCCAGGAGGTGGTACTAACAGTGATTGACAGCCTCCCCTCTATAGCTGTGTATACAGAGACACCTGTCAATCACTGATAGCACCACCTCCTGGAATTCAAAGCTCAGAATGCACATGAATTTATATGTATTAAATACAAATTATACTGAATATTTTCCCACAAAACTATATATCAATCTGCTCAGCTCCTTCTGCTCTATAACAAGCTACCATGTTCAATGTGACAGGTTCCCTTTAAATCCAGAGGCTACATCATTAATATCAGATAGTTGGGAGTCTCACTCGCAGCACCATCACTGATTAACTGGCACACTATGGCTTCTTCTATCAGTTGATCATGGCAGTGCCAGGAGTGAGACCCCCATTGATATGATGTTCATAACCTATACTAAGTCTTGGAAAGACACTTTAACCTTGTCGTCTGCACCTCAAGAATATCGCCAGAATCCGCCCTTTTCTTACGGTGGAAACGGCAAGAACTCTTGTTGTTGCCTTGATTCATTCTCGTCTTGACTACTGCAGCACATTACTAATCGGTCTCCCTCTCACTGAACTCTCCCCCCTTCAGTCTGTCCTAAATGCTGCAGCCAGGCCCATCTATCCATCCAACCAACCAACCGCTACAATGATGCTACTAGTCTGTGCCAGTCACTTCACTGGTTGCCCATCCACCACAGAATACAGTTCAAACTTCTCATCCTCACCCACAAAGCTCTCCACAGTGCTGCACCTTTATATATCTCCTCTCTCATCTCCATCTACCACCCTACTCGTGCTCTCCGTTCTGTTAGCGACCTAAGATTAACAACCTCCATAATTCGTACCTCTCACTCCCGTCTTCAAGACTTTTCCCGAGCTGCACCTACTCTCTGGAATACTCTGCCCCCGAATATTAGGTCAATTCACAACTTCTCCCCCTTCAAACGTGCCTTAAAAACACATCTCTTCAGGCAGGCTTATCAAGCTACCTAAAATTACTTTTCCCCGACTAAACCTCTCCTCCACCAACTCCTCTGGCCTAAACTCGATCCTATAGTAGTCCTAAACCCGAAGCAGATCGTCCTGCACCATGACTACTCCTGTCGGTTCAATAATGGCTCAAATCCTACTTATCACAATCAACTACCTTATGTGTCAATTCCTCATAGATTGTAAGCTCTTGCGAGCAGGGCCCTAACTCCTAGTGTTTCAGTTGTATATTAGCCAGTTACTTTTGTTTTGTATATGAACCCGAACCCTATGAACTTGTAAATCGCTGCGGAATATGGTGGCGCTATATAAATACATTTTTTTATTATTATTATTATTACGGCATAAAATGATTATTAAGGGGTTGTCCAGAATTTTTTTTTTACTTTTTAAAATTTCAACCTCAGCCTGCTGTATGTGTGGGGGAAAAAAATCATACTCACCTGCTTCCTGCCTCCCCGTTCTGGCAGGTGAATATGTTTTTCTCTACATGTACAGCAGGCTGGGATTGAAAGTTCAAAAAAGTAAAAAAATAAATAAAAAGAAGAACACCCATGTTTTTTTTGTCCTTGTACTTGTCAAACATCAATAGCTTTTTATTAGTTTTTTTAGACCATTAAATAATTTCTGTATCTTTTTGTATAATAAATATGGCCAAATAGCAGTTGTTATTTTATTTTTTACATAAACAGGCCCTTTATTGATGGTTGCGTTATTTTATTTTTTACAGAAACAAAACTTTTGGGGGACTTTTTTTTTTTACATTGCATATTTTTGCAATAACTAAAGCTGGCAGTACCATATGTGGCTATTAGACCTATGCTGATGCCAGAGAAGATGCCCTCAGCCCAGATTTGAGATGGGCATTATATGATCTAGGATACAACTTGAATATATGAATAATAATTCGCTCATCCCTAGCGCCAGCCTGTACTTTGGCAGATCGTGCTCCAGTCTAAGGGCTCATGCACAAGACTGTATGTATTTTGTGGTCCGCAAAAAACGCATCCGCAAAAAATTTGGATGACGTCTGTGCGCATTCTGTATTTAGCGGAACGGAATGGAGATGCAATGCACACTGAGTAACTTCCGTTTTTTTTTTGGCAGACCCAATGAAATTAATGGTTCTGCAAATGGTCCACAAGAAAAACTGAACAGACATGGAAACATAAGCCCTAAATGTAAGCCAGCTTCCTTGCTGGCTTAAATTTAGACTATTTTCTATGTTTAAAACAGGTATAGAAAATGATCAATGAGATGGGCCTGCCGGCCTGTCCCCTTCCCCACCCACACCACTCCCACTTTTTTAGACCTCGCGTGAGCGGCAAAAAGTCGCAGATTGCAGCATGAATAACCTTTGCGCCGCAATCTGCGCCAAAAATATGCCTAATATAGGCATATTTCTGGATAGTAAATGACCCCCATTATGCCTATACACGTTATGACATTGCTAGAATGAAACAGTTGTGCACTCATGTCTAAATGAGGACATAGAAAATCAGCTTTTTACATGAAAAATAAAAAATATTATTCTTGGTAAGTTTGGTTTTCCAATTTGTAAGAGTCACTGATGTAGGCAAGATATAGATCCTCACTGTACCAGACAAAAGTGACAATTACATTTAGGCTAGGCCTACACCGCAACATTTTGTCACCTGTGAGTCATGGCACAATTGCCGTATGACCACAACTTCTACGATTCTTTATAGCGAAAAAAGTCTGATCACATTGTATGGTCATGGGTTTTGGTGACATTTATCTGAGGGCTCATGAATGTATTTGTTTTCCGTGTCCATTCCATTTTTTAGCGGCCTGTATGCGGAACCATTCACTTCAATGGGTCCGCCAAAAAAATAATTAAATATGTGAATTCCGTTTCCGTATGTCCACATGGACGTTCCGCAAAAAAAAGATAGAACATGTCCTATTCTTGTCCACTTTGCGGACGAGGATAGGCATTGTTACAATGGATCCACAAAAAACGGATGCAATACAGATGTCACACAGACGTCATCTGTATTTTTTGAAGATCCGTGTTTTGCGGACCGCACAATACAAACGGTCATGTGCATGAGCCCTAATGAGAATGGTCAGTGTCTTGTCCAGTGATATGAGGGCCTCTATTCTCTGCATCAACCATTCCCACTGAGAGATCTGCCTGTTTAACCCCTTCCTCTTGCATGCGTTTGGAGACTTAACGACCAGGCACTTTTTTTCATCTTCACATTCCAAGAGCTGTAACTATTTTTCCAGTGATATAGCTGTAGGGGGGCTTGTATTTTGAATGACAACTTGTAGTTTTAAATACCACTATTTTGGCGTGGACATTGTTAGTGCTTTCTTTAGGGGATGGAAAAAAATAGAATACCGCCATTGAGTTTTTATGTTGTAAATTTTGTGATAAATTATGTGATAATTATATACTGTAGTGTGAGTTGTTATGCATGGGGTGAATACCAAATATGTAGATAACTGTGGCATAGAAGGGGTTAAATGGCCCAGATCAGCAGTTCTGCAGATCTAGGCTTTTACAGCCGGAACCTGGTTGCCATATGAGAGCTGAGCTCCTGCTCTCTGCTGCACGGGAGACCCTGCAGTGCTTATTCTCGGCCGCCATAAAAACACGGCAATCTAGAACACAGCCCAGTAATGACCGCCAGTCATTAGGGGGTTAAAGAGGCTCTGTCGCTTTTCCTGACATGTTTGTTTTTTGGCAACTACTTGCATTCCTGTTGTAATAAGTTTGAAGCATCTGTTCATATAGCTCTATGTTGTGCCATTCTTCTATTATTCCTACCTGAAGTTTATGAACGAATTGCCAGCAGTCTGCGGTGAAGGTCCATCTGGATGTGTCCCGGCACAATCTGATAGTGTCCAATCAGTGCTGCCAGTGTCAGATTGTGCAGGGACGCCCCCATACACAAAACTAGTAACACCCAGACTAGGCTGTGGGCAATTCATTCGCAAACTTCAAGTAGGAATAACAGAGGAACTGTACAACATGGAGTAGATGCTCCAGAATTGTTATTACGTGGGGAAAGCCAGTAGCTACAGATCAGACATGTCAAGACAGGTGACAGGTCTTCTTCAACATAACGTGGCCACCACCTTTATTTGACATATCAAAAGCACTAATGATTACTCACATCATTGCACATACTAGCAGACAACTGAATAGGGTTAAAACAATATCCTTTAGTCCTGGAGATGTGGGACACAGCACATAATTGTGAGGGCCCCACCTTACCTGGGTGTTTTTACAAGCTCTATAATGACATAACACCTTCAGGCACTGACAGTGGCAGGAAATAGCTCTACCTACTCAGCACCCACCTGAGTCATCTCACACCAGAACGTATCTGCAGATCTGGAGCAGTCATGCTTTATGTGAATGGGGGATATAAACTGACAATTTTCTGGAATTCCAGCCACTCAACCAGATATACAAGCTACCATATAGATAAGAATTCATAGTCATATACATCCAGAAAAGTCAATCTTTCAGGAGTCCTTCTTTGTCCTTAAAGGGAATCTGTCACCTGCTTTTACCATTTTAAGCTGGCACCATCGCTATGTTGACTAAAGTATCTTATTTCCAGGAGTCTTCTTTTTACTTTATTTCGTTTTGTAGTTTTGATATAAAAGCGATTTTTATGTTATGCTAATTGGGGTCCAAGGTGCCCAGAGGGGCGTTTTTTTCACTCTCCGGTGCCCAGTGACGCCCCCCTGCAGTGCCCAAGAACGCCCCCTGATCCTCAAATAACCTCCCACAGCCCGGCAAACGGTTCCGCCCCCTCCCCATGTCATAGTCTACCTTATAGAAATGCCCCGTCCTTCTTCCTGTCTGCGGCCAGAAAACTTGCGCAGGCGCAGTACCGCCTGCGGCCTGCGCCTGCGCGATCATCAACCTCCTGAGGGCAACAGCCTCAAAAGTCTCACTGGGCATGCGCCGAGCCCAGTGATGTGACCTGAGCGCTGTTGCCCTAAGGACGTTGATGATCGCGCAGGCTGCAGGCCGCAGGCGGTACTGCGCCTGCACAAGTTTTCTGGCCGCAGACAGGAAGAAGGACGGGGCATTTCTATAAGGTAGACTATGACATGGGGAGGGGGCAGAACCGTTTGCCGGGGCTGTAGGAGGTTATTTGAGGATCAGGAGTTCTTGGGCATTGCAGGGGCGCGTCACTGGGCACCGGAGAATGAACAAAAACGCCCCTCTGGGCACCTTGGACCCTAATTAGCATAACATAAAAATCGCTTTTATATCAAAACTACAAAACGAAATAAAGTAAAAAGAAGACTCCTGGAAATAAGTCAACATAGCGATGGTGCCAGCTTAAAATGGTAAAAGCAGGTGACAGATTCCCTTTAAGGGGCACTTTTCTGCATCAATGCCACGTGGTTACTACAACAGATTAATCGCCTCACTCGGCTGATCAGACATGTAAGGCTACTGTCACACTGGTGTTTTAATTTCCGTTTGTGAGATCCATTCAGGGCTCTCACAAGCGGTCCAAAACGGATCAGTTTTGCCCTTTATGCATTCTGAATGGATAAGGATCCGCTCAGAATGCATCAGTTTGGCTCCGTTCCGCTTTGGAGGTGGACACCAAAACGCTGCTTGCAGCGTTTTGGTGTCCGTCTGATGAAATTGAGCCAAACAGATCCGTCCTGACACACAATGTAAGTCAATGGGGACGGATCCGTTTTCACTGACACAATCTGGCACAATAGAAAACAGATCCGTCCCCCATTGACTTTCAATGGTGTTTAAGATGGATCCGTCTTGGCTATGTTACAGGTAATACAAACGGATCCGTTCGGAACAGATGCAGACGTTTGTATTATCTGAACGGATTTGTCTGTGCAGATCCATGACGGATCCGTACCAAACGCGAGTGTGAAAGTAGTCTAATAAATTACCTAAACAGATCTCATCATCCCTACATCTAGAAAACAAAGGGCAGGTCAACAGGAACATTCTGCCATATTTTTCTCCCAAAAAGTATGGCTACGTGGTCTATTGTGGGGGCCTCCTGACAAAGCGTGGAGATGTGTGATAATTCTGTTCACTGACCTATTTGATTTTTCTATATTACTCATGCAGTTATTCTTAATATACCCATATGAATTGTATTATGCCCTTAGGCAGATGTTCTGCAATTTTGAAACTCATTGATATCTTAGTGAAGACAAGTACCTAAGGGCAAGAAAAAATGAACTGTCATAATGGAGAAATTACCTGTCCCAAAGTGAAACTTCAAAACTGTCCAGCAAAAGATCTTATTAAAGTCTAAGGGTTGTACCACGATTACATAAAAGTGGTGAATATAAAAAAATTAAGTTATCAACAAGATTTTAGTACATGTGCTGTGAGCCCGGAGGAGCTGGTGCAGAGGATGGGAGCAGTTGTGGCCCTGATGAAGTAATGTGTCACAGTGTACTCCCTCAGGCCGTTGCTCCCTGGGGATCAGTGCAATGGAAATGTAGTTTTGAAGAATGAGGCCAGAAGTGAACGTATAACAGTCTCTTTTTAGTAATTACAAAGTATAACTTCAGGTACATTTAATAGCAGCAGATTACAAGTGCAATTTTCTGGCACCAGTAAGGAATATGGAGATAGGTTGGATGGCAGCAAGTTAGCACTTATAAGTGAGGATGTCCACTACCGGTCCAGACATTAACTTTAACTGGCCTAGTGGTGGTTTGGGTGATAGATGTCTTAGCTGTAGTCCCTCACCTTCCAGCAATGTCTCCTGTTATTTGGTCACTCTGCTGTCTGACTTCTCAATTATTTACTTGAGGAAGTATTTTGTTGTTCTCTTTAGAGAATCATTTTCAGGAACAGGAGCTCTGCAGTGTGCTTCCTCTCCTGTCTGTCTCTGGACAGGAACTCTCCCTCCTAGCAGGAAGCAGGACCATCCCAATTCTACCAAGAGGAGAGGAACAGAGTGCTTAGCCCTGTTCCTGCCAACCTTTTGCCATCTACTCCTTTACTGGTGGTTACAGCCAAATTATACAATTACAATATACATAACATTCCATAACTTTTTAAAATAAAGTATTTGCAGATACAGCCAGGTCTGGAGTACTGCACATGTGTACACACCTGGACAAAATTGTTGGCACCCTGCTGTTAATGAAAGAAAAACCCACAATGCTCACTGAAATAACTTGAAACTGACAAAAGTAATAATGAATAAAAAATATATATATTTTTTGTTGCACAACATTTTGAGGTAATCACTGCAATCAAGTGATTTCTTTAACTCTCAATGAGACTTCTGCCCCATCCACAGGTATTATGACCCACTCCTTGTTAGCATACTGCCCCAGCTGTCTCAGGTTTGAAGGGTGCCTTTTCCACACTGCATGTTTCAGCTCCTTCCACAGATGTTTAATTGGATTTAGATCAGGGCTCATAGAAGGCCACTTCAAAATAATCCAATGCTTCGCTCTTAGCCATTCTAGGATGATTGTATTATCATTATCCTTTGCAGGACCCATGACCTGCGACTGAGACCAAGTTTTCTGACACTGGGCAGCACATTTCGCTCCAGAATCCCTTGATAGTCTTGAGATTTCAATGTACCCTGCACAGATTCAACACACCCTGTACCAGATGCAGCAAAGCAGCCTGAAAACATAACTGAGCCTCCTCCGTGTTTCACTGTAGGTACAATGTTCTTTTCTTTGTATGCTTCTTTTTTGCGTCTGTGAACATAGAGCTGATGTGACTTGCCAAAAAGCTCCAGGTTTGTCTCATCTGCCCAAAGGACATGGTCTCAGAAGCTTTGTGGTTTGTCAATATGCGTTTTGGCAAATTACAGTCTCACTTTTTTATGATTTGCTTTCAATTTGCTTCCATTAAGTCCAGTTTGGCTAAGACAGCAACGGATGGTGCGATCTGACACAGATGTACCTTGACCTTAGAGTTTACCTTCTTTGGAAGTTGTTCTGGCCTCTTTGGTTACCACTCGTATTGTCCATCTCTTCAATTTGTCATAAATTTTCCTCTTGCAGCCATGTCCAGGGATGTTGCCTATAGTACAGTAGATCTTAAACTTCTGGATAATAACTATAGTAACATAGAGCTGTTGGGAGATGGTCTTAGAACCTTAACCTTTAACATGTTTGTCTATAATTTTCTGTCTAATCTGCTGAGACAACTGTCTCCTTAGCTTTCTTTGGTCTATGTTCAGTGTGGTACACACCATGATACCAAACAGCGCAGTGACTACTTTTCACCCTTTAAATAGTCAGACTGACTGATTAAAAGTTTGAAAACACTTGTGATGCTAACTACAGGATGCACCTTAAATTTAAAATGTCCCTATGGTCAAATTATTTTCATTCTTTTCTAGGGGTACCATCATTTTTGTTCAGGCCAGTTTCATTAGTTTGTTCTTTAAAATTATCCTGTTGAACCACAATTCAAAAGCAATTTTTTATTTTCATTAGCTGAATTTCAATAAATTTTATGCATTACTACTTTTGTCAGTTTCAAATTATTTCAGTGACCGTTGTGGGTTTTCCTTTCTTTAAATGAAGGGTGCAAGTTTTGCCACTAAGGAGAACAGAAGAAATATGTCACTTAGACTAATATAAATTGGGATTGCTATTTGGGCTGTGTAGGATGAGGATAAAAAGATATTAGAGCACATTATCATAGATAATAATGAAGGATTGGTGTTCACTACTGAACAGCTGGTAAGAACTATAGTATCTTACTCGCAGTTTGTGGTGACTCCAAGAAGAGATGACTCCCCAAAATGCAAGGGTCTATGACCTACACTAGTGTTCATTTCTCAAAAAACTATTACTGTTCATTTCACCAAGTCCTGAACAATGCCTAGTGTGGTTCCACAAATGCACCTGGATTTTACCAATTTATCTGAGTAACTGAGTGAGAAATTGTTATGTGCTCACTCCTACTCCTGAAACTCTAGTAGAAGTAGAACACATGGAAGTATATTGTGTACCTGGGCAGAATCTAATGAATACTGTAGGATATACAGGTCCTTCTAAAAAAATTAGCATATTGTGATAAAGTTTATTATTTTCTGTAATGTACTGATAAACATTAGACTTTCATATATTTTAGATTCATTACACACCAACTGAAGTAGTTCAAGCCTTTTATTGTTTTAATATTGATCATTTTGGCATACAGCTCATGAAAACCCAAAATTCCTATCTCAAAAAATTAGCATATCATGAAAAGGTTCTCTAAACGAGCTATTAACCTAATCATCTGAATCAACTAATTAACTCTAAACACCTGCAAAAGATTCCTGAGGCTTTTAAAAACTCCCAGCCTGGTTCATTACTCAAAACCGCAATCATGGGTAAGACTGCCGACCTGACTGCTGTACAGAAGGCCATCATTGACACCCTCAAGCAAGAGGGTAAGACACAGCAAGAAATTTCTGAACGAATAGGCTGTTCCCAGAGTGCTGTATCAAGGCACCTCAGTGGGAAGTCTGTGGGAAGGAAAAAGTGTGGCAGAAAACGCTGCACAACGAGAAGAGGTGACCGGACCCTGAGGAAGATTGTGGAGAAGGACCGATTCCAGACCTTGGGGGACCTGCGGAAGCAGTGGACTGAGTCTGGAGTAGAAACATCCAGAGCCACCGTGTACAGGCGTGTGCAGGAAATGGGCTACAGGTGCCGCATTCCCCAGGTTAAGCCACTTTTGAACCAGAAACAGCGGCAGAAGCGCCTGACCTGGGCTACAGAGAAGCAGCACTGGACTGTTGCTCAGTGGTCCAAAGTACTTTTTTCGGATGAAAGCAAATTTTGCATGTCATTCGGAAATCAAGGTGCCAGAGTCTGGAGGAAGACTGGGGAGAGGGAAATGCCAAAAGTCCAGTGTCAAGTACCCACAGTCAGTGATGGTCTGGGTGCCATATCAGCTGCTGGTGTTGGTCCACTGTGTTTTATCAAGGGCAGGGTCAATGCAGCTAGCTATCAGGAGATTTTGGAGCACTTCATGCTTCCATCTGCTGAAAAGCTTTATGGAGATGAAGATTTCATTTTTCAGCACGACCTGGCACCTGCTCACAGTGCCAAAACCACTGGTAAATGGTTTACTGACCATGGTATTACTGTGCTCAATTGGCCTGCCAACTCTCCTGACCTGAACCCCATAGAGAATCTGTGGGATATTGGGAAGAGAAAGTTGAGAGACGCAAGACCCAACACTCTGGATGAGCTCAAGGCCGCTATCGAAGCATCCTGGGCCTCCATAACACCTCAGCAGTGCCACAGGCTGATTGCCTCCATGCCACGCCGCATTGAAGCAGTCATTTCTGCAAAAGGATTCCCGACCAAGTATTGAGTTCATAACTGAACATAATTATTTGAAGGTTGACTTTTTTTGTATTAAAAACACTTTTCTTTTATTGGTCGGATGAAATATGCTAATTCTTTGAGATAGGAAATTTGGGTTTTCATGAGCTGTATGCCAAAATCATCAATATTAAAACAATAAAAGGCTTGAACTACTTCAGTTGGTGTGTAATGAATCTAAAATATATGAAAAAGTCTAATGTTTATCAGTACATTACATAAAATAATGAACTTTATCACAATATGCTAATTTTTTTAGAAGGACCTGTATACTGTAGAAGACAGGGTCAGGGTCTCTGGTAGAAATCATACATGGCCTTTAGCAAAAAGACTGATATTGAGCAACCTAATTTATGGTAGCTGACAAATTAGATTGGAGGAAGAAGATGGGGATATTTATATGAAACCTTCACTTTGAAGTCTATGGCAAGTATGGGCAAGTCAAACTTTTATAGGACATTCTATATTCATATGTGTCCTGGAAAAGAAAACACCTATAAAAACAATTGTGCTGCTTATTATCCCCATTCAAAGCTGAAAGAGAACCAGACTCTACTATCCACTTAATTGGGGTTTTAAACTTTTGATCTGCATTTTTTATTGCATTGAACAGGAAACCACACATTGTAGAAATGGGATATTTAGCACATTACAGGGCTGGAGACATTGCTTTGCCTGGAACTTGGGAGACCTCACTGTCATACGAGCAAATAGGGGAGAATATCTGAATAAGTATTTTATGAGTTAAACTGTTGGGTGTAAAGAACAAATCACTGCTATACAATGAAGTCTCCTAAATCTCTGTTGACTATTCACATCCCCAAATTGCTAAAGTCTTCAACTTGCAAAACTCAATAATCTTTTGCTATTGAATGGATACCTCCAAATAGCACTTTAAATAATTTGACTATGTAATTCTCAAATCACTAGAGAATAAACAGGCTTACTGGCAATGCAGACCTTTATATTCCTTGCCCTTTTCACATGGTCAGCATTTGGTCAGTATTTTTTCCACCCCTGGTTTTTGCTGTGTGGGGGATAGAAATGCAGTGTTCTGTGGATAAAACTTCAAAGTAGCTAGCTTTTGGTTTGATGGCAGCTTTGCACACTGTTGCCATTTTCTCAATTAGCTTCATCAGGTAGGTGTCTAGAAGGGTTTAACAGAAGGGTTCTAACAGTCTAGAAGGGTTCTAACAGTCTTGAAGGAGTTCTCAGAGGCTCTGAGCACTTGGGTGATTTTCTTTCACTCTGCGGTCCAACTCATCCTAAGCCATCTCAATTGGGATAACGATGAGTGATAGTGGAGGACATGTCATCTGACCCAGCACTTCATCACTATCTTTTTTTGGTCAAATAGCCCTTACATAGCTTGGAGGTGTGTTTGGAGTCATTGTCCTATTATTTTCCTGCGCTAACCATATAGGTGTCACGGTCATATTGTTGTTATACCGTGACGCGGTTGCTGTGAATACTGGTTGTCGGTGGCAACGTGTTGTTGTCGGTTTGCATGTGCATTTCCCCTTTAAGGTGTGTCTCCCTGCGGTTTGGTGAGCAAGGGGTTATTCCTATAGCTAGAGGGGATTTAGGTGTGTCCTGGGTGTGGCCACTAGCTTGACTTTATCTGTGGTTTCCTGGCTAGGGGCAGTGGTACTCCAGCCTTGTTTGGTGATGGAGCTCTGCTTCTTTCCTGGGTGATTCTGCCCAGTCCTTGAGGGCCACCTTGTTGGACATAAATTGTCTTCCTTTAGTTTGCTCATTATACCCTACCTCACTTGTTGTATGTTAGGTGAGGGTTTATGTTCAGGGTGTGTAGTATGTCTTGATTGTTGTTACATGTATGGGCTGTTGTTGGTGTTAGTCCCTGCATGTATGTAAGAAGTTTTCACTGTGTGTTGTGTCCTCCGGAAGGGGGTTGGTTTCCCGGAGGGGTGAACCACTAGTCTGTATGCAGCGCTGCCTGGGGCTGCCATGCTTGTACGCCATCCAGTTTGGTGTTATGGCTCCTGTACGTATGCACGGGTTCCAGTTGTGGAGTCTTCGGCAGGTAAGTGTGTTGTCTTGTGTTCTTACCTGCCGATCCTCTTGCTGTGTATGGTCTCTCCTTTTCCCTGCTAGGCCTTTTGAGTCTCCTGTTCTTCCGTGTCCTGAAAGAACAGGACATCTCTTCTCAGCTCCTTTGTGAAGGATTCTCAGGGCCTCAGGTATCCAGGGTATGAGCCGTCCTATCATCCAGGTCCGCTCATACGGTGAGGAGTTAGGGAGAGGATTAGGGAGCTATAGGAGGTGACCTGCTTCCCTTTTTTCCCCTTTTCCTTGCTTCTTGGCCTAACAGCTATCTCTTATCCTTTTACATTATACGGTGGGGGGTTTTCCCCACTCCCTACCGTGACAATAGGATGGCATGTTGCTCCAGAATGCTGTGGTAGCCTTGCTTGTTCAGTGTGCCTTGAATTTTGATTAAATCACCAACAGTGTCACCTTCAAAGTACCTGATACCATCACACCTCTTCCTCCATTCTTCACTGTGTGAGCCACACATGTAGAAACCATCCGTTCACCTTTTTTGCATCTGAAAAAGACATGGTAATTGGAACCAAATGTCTCAAAATTTGACTACAGATCCAAGCACAGATTTTCACTGGTCTAATGTCCATTCCTTATGTTTTTTGGCCCAAACAATTATTTTCTACTTGTCCCTCAATGGTGGCTTATTTGCAACAATTTGCTCATAAAGGCCTGAATCTAAAATATAAAACATATTCTGGTTTGCTTAACACTTTTTTTTATTACTTAATTCCATATATGTTCCTTCATTGTTTTCTTCTCTTCAATACCAATCTACAATGTAGAAAAAAAAACATGAAATGAAAAGGTGTGTTCAAACTTTCAACTGATACTGTATATGGTAAGTGGTACATTCAAAGGTTGGATCAGTACATATATACAGTATATATATATGCTTGACAGTTACATCATTTGTGAGGGAGTAGTACTATCGACAGTTGCAGTCTCTTAAAGGAAATGTGTCACCAAAAATGTTATCTGCCAGTTAAAACTAGATATCAACACATTCTTTTTTTCTAATCTGTTTTTATTTTCTGATTACAGATTTTTTTAATTCTATTTCCTGAACATGATTATGGTGGCTGCCATCTTGTCTGAGCCGTCCTTAACAGCATTTAGAAAGCATTAAGAAAATTGCTTTACGGCAGCCCCATGGTCCATAGACACAATGGTCTGGAGAGGACCTTATTGACTTCTATGGCAGTTTTCTAGGCTTCCTCTGTGACCTGTGCGGAGGTCATTGCAGTGAAGGGGAGAACAGCACTGAATTCTCCGGGGCACACTCTATTACAGGGGACACCGGCCAGGTGGTGATTGAGGTGCCCTTGATGGTGATTGGATTCTCTGGGTCCTTGTGCAGATGGGCCCCTGAATTTGATAATATCGTGATGCCAGCACCTTGATACAAAGGCGCTGTAAGGGATCGCCTCTTATTTGGGGGTCATTCTAACAGATACGACTTTAGGACACCAGGTTTCAGGTCCAAACCGTGCATTTATTGTGCACACTTCAACCAATACAGGTTATCATGAAGTCGCAGCTTCACCTAACACATGTGCCATCCACATAAAATAATAAACACTTGCCCGGCTTGGCTCTAACTAACACAGAGTTTCCTGACTCACCCAAGTCCTTGGTCACACCCTGTGAACACGTGCGGCTTTCTCAGCCAATGTCCCACCTCCTGGCTGTACAGAGCACAGTACGCCCACTGCCTCCAGTCCAGTGTCTGAAGCACATATGGGGAATAGTGGTCTGTCAGCCCTCCTGGCTTGGACCACACAGAGCCTCCAGGCCTCTGTCCACAGGTACCAGACTCCCCCCTTGCTGACACCCTGGGAGGTGCTTTGTGCCAGCCTGATTACTTCCAGCTGGTCTCACCTGTGGTGGAATAGGGGTGTGGACCGAACTATCCACCCCTTCCTTGCCTCTAACCTGTGTGAGACCTGTCACTGTCTCACATATCCCCCCCCCCTTTGTTCAAGCCCGTGAGGGTGAACACCTGTATAACCACGGGAGGCTGGTGAGAGGGCATCCACCTGGCCTGGACGTGGGGAACAGCCACCCACCCTGCTCTTTGGCTGCTCCCAATAAGAACCGGCCCAGATTGGCTTTACAGCCACACTAAGTAACACAGTGTCAGCGCGCACTAGCTGCCGCTGACACAGAAAATTACTGGTTCTTATTTCACCGAGGCCAGGAACCTCGGTGACACGTACCTTCCCTTTGTTCTGCCAGACCCACGCCAGCAGAGCTTGGTTTATTACCAAAACCAACATCTTGCCTAACCGAAACTGCCTAAAGGCCTCATGTGCCCATCTCATGACCAGATACTCTTTTCCTACTTTTTCCCGAGTGATAATGATGCGCTGTCGTATATTTTGATCTCTTTCTCTTTTTAGATCCTCTGGCTCCTGTACATGTGCCTCACATCCTTTCTTGGACTGCTGCAGCTCTTGCCTGAACTGTTCCCAGTCATGGTCATATCCCGACACTTTCTCCTTTGCTTTGCAGGGCTCCTTCAGCAAAGCATGCTTGCCCCTACTTGCTTATTTACGTGCATCTGGGTCACTTCTTCCTTTTTTCCAGCAGTAGTTACCCCAGCTACTATGGCAGTTTTAGAGACCTCTGCTTCTTTAGCGGCTTTTGCCACTTCGGCCGCGGCTCCCTTTGGCTTAACTTTGGTCTCTGTAGCACCTGGGGACCTCACGTCAACCAACACATCGGCCTTAACTTTTTCAGTCTTTGTCTTCTTGAAGTCTCCAGTCTCTTTGACCGCCTTCTCATCCTTCTCGGACATGGCACTATACACTTGCCCTGTTAACCCCTCCCCCTCATCGAGGCAGGAGGCACCAGGGTCTTCAGCAGACTCCTCGTCTTCTGTCATTTTCTCCAGAGGCTCACCCAGGACACTGTTCTCCTTTTGGGGAGGAGTCAGGAGAGACAGCCCATCGTAATAGCCCGGATCTGCATACTGGTCGTCCATCTCCTCATATTTCTTCCCCAGCAGGCAGCTGGCTACTTGGAAGGCCTTGTAGGCGGAGGGGACGTCTTTTGCGACCTGGTCCTGGTTACACACTGTCATGAGACTCTTGGCCTCTGCATCAACATCAGCCCCATCAACTGGTTCAGCCGATACCTTTTCCACCTTCTCTGCCTTGGCCAGCTCCCTGGCTCCACCATTTCCAGACCCACTCTTACCAGGCTCTGACTTCTTGGCACCTTCCAGAGGATCTTCCTCTTCTGGTTTCTCACTTTTTTCCACCTGCTGTGCAGGAGCACGCTTAGGCTTCTCCACCTCATAGATGGCATCTTTTGAGCTCATGAGAGCTTCCATCTCTGCTCCGAGTTGCTTGTTCAGCCTCTCTAATTAATTTCGCTCCTCAAGCACTTCTTCAAGGGCTCTAGCCAAGGAGAGGGCCTTGGACTCTTTCTCCCGAGCATCAGCCTCCGCTCGGTCACGTTCTTCGGCATATCGAGCCGATATGTATTTCTCCTCAACCAAGAGCTGGTCAAACTTCTTTTGTTTCTTCTCCAATCTAGATACAGTTTGTCTCTGGTGGTCCAGGTCCACCTTGCGATCACATAACTCTTGATCAAGTTGAGCCATCCTGGCTTCCAAATGTCTTTTCTCCTCCAAAAGAGCAGATTTTTCGGAGGCGCTGTTTAGAACCTCATCAGCCAGCTCATCTCTTTCCTGCTCTGCATGAAGTCTGGATCGCTCAGAAGCTGCAAGTTCCTCTTGAAGTTGGAGAATTTCCGCTTCTATTAGTGACTCTAGTTCCTTCAGCTCATTCATCTCTTTCTGTGACTCCTCTGGAGATTCCTGCAGTTGGTCTGCGAGAACCGCTAGCCCTATCTCTAGTGTATCTAGGGACTGTGCAGAGCGAGCGAAAACATCTTCAAGTTTGTAGCTGTACTGTCCTGTCAGGTCATCTACAACTGTCAGGATATGAGCTTCGGACACTAGGCTGTAACCCGACTGAACTCTCGTCTCGTCAGATATAACTGTCATCTGGTCGCTAGACTCGCTACTAGTAACCACTTTAGTTTTGCTGGGTCTTGACATGGTAGTCTCACTCTCGGAGTTGCTAACTGTCACGGCACATAGGCCACTTATACTGCTTGTGTCATTATTAACCCTGACCGCTAGGGACACCCCTGAGTCAATCCCCACCTGGGACATTTTATTAATCATAGAAACCTGTGGAGACTGCACATCCACCTCTGGTCCGTGTGGTACACCCTCTAGCCCCGCCACATTGTCTACAATGGGGTCTCCTAGCGGTGTTTCTTCAACATTTATCAACACTTTTATATCAGACACATGTTTAACAACAGGGGGAGCTTTTTCCCCAATCACAGCCTGCAAAGGAAAAGGCATGTCATTATCACATATTTCATATGACATCACATTTTCCTTATGCATTTCCGCACTTTTGTCACCATCACTTTGCATTTGACCAGCACCATTGTTTCCAATGGTCAATATTCTTTCCCCATGCAGGTCAAAGTGCAGCTCCCTTAAAGGGACAGGTACAGGTTCTGCAGGAGTTTCTGCACTCTCTGCAGAAGTGTCTCCATTACTCCACAACTCCCAGCATAAGGGAAAAGTACACCCCAACACTCCCTCATGCATAAGCTTATCTGTAACATCAAGTTCATCAGTCTCTGTTCTCATTGGAGTCTCACGCTCAGTGAAAATCAGCGGATAGTCCTTCTCCGCACGACTGTCCAGCACCTTTATTATTTTACCAGTCTCAGGTTTCAATATTGTGCTGCCTCTTACCCGGGCTAGCATGGGATCCCGGATCCTTGTCATCCCAAAACTAGCTTTGATCATGGGCAACTGAGGTAACCCAGAAACCTTCTCCCCTGCAGGTTCCTGCGAGGGAGCAATCACAGCAGGCTTATCCACCTGTTCAGACACAGTTTTTTCTCTGTGTGACTTATTACCTACCGGCCCAGCAGATATCCCCTGCCGCCGGCTCACTGTCACTGGCTCTGCCACATGGTTATTAACAGGAACAGTCTTACCCTTTATAATCAACCAGTCTGGTAAAGCAGTGACATCCTCTCCCGCGGACTTATCAAGGTTGTGGTTGCTCCTAGCAACAGCTTTACCGCATCTCCGCACTTCCTCTCTAGGACTCCGGGCACAGTCGCAGGGAAGATATGCACTCCTGAGAACCGCACCGCTCTCCACCTCTTTGTCTTCCCGACGGTTGCCCTTGGCAACGGCATATATCTGCTGTTCATCGGATTCTCCAGGTACACAATTTGTAGCATTTTCTCCGCTCCACAGCTGCCAAAATAATGGGAAGTCTTTGCCAAGCACAAACTCCACTTCCAGGGTCTCACATTTTAAGAGCTCCCATTGCACAGGGCCATAGTCTGTTATAAAGGTCAGAGACACGGTGACATCTGTCTCTGGCCCTCTCTCCAGAAAGTCCAGCACTTCACGCCTGACGCGAGACACCTGCTGGCGGGCATCTAGAGTGACCCCCAGCGGGATTCTCCCAATCACCAACTCGCAGGATCTTTCTGTATCGGATCTTCTGACATCACCATCCTCTTGGAACTTTGTACAGGGTCCATACAGTGTTGAGAACCCATTTCTCAAGGCCAGCTGCAACTGTGCCTCCAAAGCCTCTCGCTCTGCATCAAATTTCGCCAATTCATTTTTAGTGTAGCCAATTGCTATGGCCATTTCTTCTGCCTGCTGTATGCGCCAGCGCTGCCGGACATACTCTTCCCCGAGACCCATGGTAACAGGAAAAGCTTTCAGCCTCAAGTCCACTTTTGCTGGGCTACTGGCCCTTTAATTCACTGCAGTTTTACTTGCACCACAGCAAAATAGTTCACACTCTTATGAGCAGCACCTGGTCCACTGGAAAAAAAAAAAGCTTCCGTTCCTTTAACGCCACACACGGCAAAAAACAGCTTTTAGCAGCACCTGCAGTCTCAGCGTTGCCCCTAGCAACCGACCGTTGCCCTTCTCTCATGGACAACTTGCCCGCATCCGACACCAATTGTAAGGGATCGCCTCTTATTTGGGGGTCATTCTCACAGATACGACTTTAGGACACCAGGTTTCAGGTCCAAACCGTGCATTTATTGTGCACACTTCAACCAATACAGGTTATCATGAAGTCGCAGCTTCACCTAACACATGTGCCATCCACATAAAATAATAAACACTTGCCCGGCTAGGCTCTAACTAAGACAGAGTTTCCTGACTCACCTAAGTCCTTGGTCACACCCTGTGAACACATGCGGCTTTCTCAGCCAATGTCCCACAGCCTCCTGGCTGTACAGAGCACAGTACGCCCACTGCCTCCAGTCCAGTGTCTGAAGCACATATGGGGAATAGTGGTCTGTCAGCCCTCCTGGCTTGGACCACACAGAGCCTCCGGGCCTCTGTCCACAGGTACCAGACTCCCCCCTTGCTGACACCCTGGGAGGTGCTTTGTGCCAGCCTGATTACTTCCAGCTGGTCTCACCTGTGGTGGAATAGGGGTGTGGACCAAACTATCCACCCCTTCCTTGCCTCTAACCTGTGTGAGACCTGTCACTGTCACACAGCGCCTAAAGCCTAAAATAATGGGTATTGTCCGTCCTTTGTCTTCCCACATGGAAAATGATAAAAATCCACTTGGCACTCCGGAAGAGTAGACAGTAGAATAAAGGTTTCACCTCAGCCTGCTTTCCTAGCTTGACACTGAGACAAACGAATTGGCTCCTCTGGAGCATGGAGCACCCGAGAGAGAGCTGAGAGGAGAGGGTCCTCTCCTTCCCCCTGCTCCTCACTCTATCTCCTCCAAGTTCAACTCCCACACTCTAACTAACTTAAAGGGAACCTGTCACCGGGATTTTGTGTATAGAGCTGAGGACATGGGTTGCTAGATGGCCGCTAGCACATCTGCAATATCCAGTCCCCATAGCTCTGTGTGCTTTTATTGTGTAAAAAAAAAACTATTTGATACATATGCAAATTAACCTGAGATGAGTCCTGTATATGAGATGAGTCAGGGACAGGACTCATCTCAGGTAAATTTGTTTGTATCAAATATGTTTTTTTACACAATAAAAGCACACAGAGCTATGGGGACTGCATATTGCGGATGTGCTAGCGGCCATCTAGCAACCCATGTCCTCAGCTCTATACACAAAATCCCGGTGACAGGTTCCCTTTAACTAGGCCTGAACTGTGATATATATACTGTGGTGCTATCCCCATCTAGTGGTGGAATAGGTGCAGTGCACCTAACAGCCTGTTATCAAGGATTTTACATAAAAGTGCAATACAGCATGCTACAACATATAATATAACAACTTTGCAGTACCCACGAACACAAGTGGGACACTGCACGATCGCAAACTAGTGTTCGTATGAATGCTCGTTAGTGATCATCTTGCAGTGTAATACTGCCGTTGATTACCAGATGAACGAGCAAATGTTCATTCTTCCGGCAGTCCAAATCCTTTGACATGTTAAAAAATTATCATTTGCAGATGGCCGATTGTGGTGTCTAATCACAATCTGCCGCCGGCAAACCACTATACAGCATGGGGATGAGCGATGGCATAGAGATCGCTCCTCCCCATGCTGCGGAGAAGATCGCTGCATGTAATAGTATTCCTTCTTATCCTGATGAAGCTGGGCTACTTGAGTCACCTGGAGTAGCAGAATCACAGCAGCGGTTATGCTCATCTCTTTTACGCTTCCAGCAGCACTCTGTAAATTAAAGAGATACAGGATGGACAGACCAGATACATAGGGATCTGGAAGCCGGACAGAGGGGAAAAGAGTAATCACATACAGATGTATTAGGATATTTTAATGGGCGAATACAAACTATGTACTTGAAGTTTTGAACTCACAGATTACTGCACCATCTCTGATTATCCAATACGTATAGTCTCCTATACAGATGCTTTGTTTCCATGAGAATGGACATCTTTAGAGAAAGTATTTATAGGACATTCAGAGGCATCACTCGAAACTCCTGTACCCCAAAGTAAAATCTGTCACAGGGCCCCCACCTACCATGTACCATTTATAATACTGTTGTCTTATGTGGCAGAGGGGCCCCTCAGACACCAAGGGCTGGGTACAATTTCTGCCTTTGCACCCCCCACGAGTTACACCCCTGGGGATATTGCTAAATGTGCAACACAAACCGTTTTAATTGAAGTGTGACTTCAAATGCTACTCCTGTCATAAAACACCCTATGCACAAGATTTGGCTGAACCAGCCGACTTCGAAGAGACTTGACGACCATCAATGTTTGTTTGGCAGATTTTAGAAAAAAAAGATATGTTGAATTTAAATGTGACTCTCAAAGGAGATAAGGCCACCGCCTGAGGAGCCTGGAAGTGTCTTACCCCCCTCTCCTTACTGAGAAGACATATATGCTAGGCTGAACCAAGCAAACATGTGGAGATCAGGGAAATAACTGCCAGCATCCGTTCGGCCAACATCTATTGCAGACGTTGGGCTTCCTTTAGTCATTCCTGAATATGGTGATATATGGATGAAAGACTGAAGTTACTGTGTAGCCTTATAAACTGTAAATTAGGATAGAGTCTCTGCTCCGCCTCACATGTCTCTAATGTACATATCTGAGCGCTTACACCAGGTCATATTTTGCCTTGAAGGTATAGATTGAACATGCCTGAGCGCTTACACCAGGTCATAGATTGAACATGCATGTTTTCTCAGTAAGAAAGATCCAAACCAAATGTGATTGACTGCCATAGAGAGCAGAGAGAAGTGAGAAGACAATCTGGGGTACCACAAATAAACCAAAAGAACAAATGTGGTGCTACTTCAGATGGAAGCAATACTATTACTGAAACCACTTCTACTACTACTACACCAAGGCTAAGTGGCTGTGATGCATTTGGTTGCAACCTTGTCAACGCATGGCAGCCAATGGCCACATGAAGATGAATAGGATACGTCCGTTAGACTGCACATTTGTGCCACTATTGGCCACTGTGGGAGGGCGAGGTTGCAGCTTAGATGAAACAAACCATCATAAGGAGTGAGTTCCCGGACAGTTTTATGAACTCTAAACGCCGCAGCGGACTTATATTACCAATAATTATAGGCTGCAAAATGTTGTATTGTCTGAGGAAACAATAGCACCTTGGAATTATGCATAAAGATAAATAATTGTTTTTATTGAGCTTCCTCCCATCTATGAATGAGCAGCCTAATCTTCTCTGGAGTGACCCTAGTGTTACCCCAGGCTACTCTGCAAAGAATGAAGAGCAGTGATTGATTGTTGTCACCTAGAGGAGCCTCATAAGGAGCTTCCTCTACCTGATTCTTTTGTATACAGCAAGCACCTTTCATGTCTACACATTGTCACTGTGCCAGGAGCCTCCCTCAACCACTGCAACATCCAGGGTTTTCACGTATAGCTTAATATCCCTGAGGGATTTATAATTTGTATTGACATAAATGGTATAAAAAAAAACACACCCAACCAACAATAGGTCACCCAACAGGGATTATATGGTGTAGTAGTAGTAATAATAATAATAATTAGATCATTAAAATATTTTCCAATGTTTTATTCAAATGCAGAATGAATTAACAGGGCAAGGTGGAACAATTTCAACAACAAAAAATAAAAAAAAGCCTGCGTGACCCCTTACGTGGCTACCAGTACAGGTGGTGTCTGATAGTGGTTTTCCCCCCTCCCCTTTGTTTTTTGGGGGTAGGCTTCTGGGTTTCTTTGTGTCACCATATTCTAAAGCTTTTATTTACCACTTTTGGGGACATACAACTTTTTAAAACATTTTATTAAACATTTAATTAATACCTGCTGTGATACATACCACGTATGGATCATGCTCAGCTCCTGAGCCCTTTCCATTAACTACCCTGCCACATGTGGGGGTTAAGGCTAAGTCTAGTCCTAGTTTGTATTTATATATACGTGCTGGATACCAGTGTATGGAATACTGCAGTCTAACTAAATCCATCCTTTTTTTTTTTTTAGACAGGGAGCCTACACATTAAAGGGTAACTGTCATATATATTTTATTTGCTAGTTTATTAGAGCTAGACATGTATACCTGAGTTAGTCTGTCAATGATTGTCAAAAGATCTGTAATTACCTTATAATAACAGCTTTCAATAATGTCCTCTGTCCCTTTCCATTGGTCCCCTAAAAGACCGTTGCTAGGGCTTGTCTGTCTTCCTTTTAGTATAAACAGACGACATAGGGGCGGTCCGTCACACTACATGCCTGCATTAGGCTTCAGAGTGAGGAGGCGTGTCTCTCAGTAATCCAATCTGATTGGCTGGCAGGGAGCTGCTGGCTACAGCAAGTGTGTATGGGAAGTGAGGGAAAGCAGTTTTGGCCTCAGAGAACTGGCAGAGTAGCCATCTTGAGAAGATCCTCATATTGTAGGGGTTAAAACAGCCGCAACTAAGGGAAAAGCTTAGGAAAAAGCTAAAGGAAAGCAGTGGTATGGGAAGAAACTAAAGACTGCTTTATGCATAATGCTGCTGCAGCAGTAACATATGCTAAAATTCACTTTTCTGATGAAAACATTACAGCCTTTGCACTGGTCCCACCAATGTTAAAAAACGCCTTAATTCAATAGCTTATGCTGTCAGCACAGTGCCACCAATTTTGCATAACCATCTCATGTTTTCACCTTAATCTTGCATTGGTGATGCCCTATGTGTGCCTATGTGTTTGTTCTTAGAAATTGAGATACAAGCAGGAATAAATGCAGAGCATTCACCATAAACACTGTGTGAACATATCTTGAGGCCACCTCACGCACCAGTATTTTACATAAAGGCAAGAACAGAAAATTAGACCTGGATCAGAGACGTGTTGGGCGCAGTGACATGACCACTGGAGGGCTGGTAGAACGGTTTGGCGTGTTTTGGAGCTCTGGGGCTCCTTTTTCAACCCTGGAATTAAACAAGCTGTCTGGTTTCAGCAGCCAACTACTCTGAGGAGTCACAGACGACTGGTTCCTTGTGGGTTTATGCCGGTCTAATTTTCTGTTCTTCCCTTTATGACTTTTTGTTCCTCTTGCCGATTGGCTTCTGCTTGTGGAGGAGACTGAAGACATCACCAACCAACACCACCTCCTAGATCGCTTATACTAGGGTTGTGCCTCAATCCACACAGCAGTAGCTGGTGAGCACCCCAAGAGCGCCGTTCTCAGTTTTTTGCCACTATTGCAGCAGTATTTTTGTCACTATTTTGTATCAGTGATTGTGAGATGAAACCAGCAGTGGCCCCCAAATACAGAAGAGGTGTAAATCTTTCCCTTACAATTTTTTGCTAGGTTTCACTCCTGGTTTTGGTTTGCAAATAGCCATAGTGAGAAAAATGCAGAATGCACACGGAAGGAATCTGCGTTCTGTGGATCCATAGTTTGTGGAATGAAATACGGATACGGTTGTGTGCATGAGGCCTTAGTCGCATTTTATGCCTCTGCCTTTTGGTTCGTGTTTTGCAGTAAAACCGCCAGCTCCAGATGTTAGCTGAAGGTCTATGTGCAGAACACAGAAGCATTTTTATTTTGTGGTGTTTTGTTCATTAGGTGTTTTTTTTTGTCTTCCTGCCTTCAAAAACTCAGCATGCTGTAGCTTTTGGGGTATTTACAGTATTTTCAGGCAGAGAAGAATTGGAAACCTGTCCTCCCTCCAACAGTGGGATAATACAAATGAGCATAAAGATGTCCTGGAATCTGATTCTAAAATGGTTAATAATCAATAGGTATGTTGGGTAGACGTTCCATTGGGGCGAAGGAATAACAGAGTGGTGTTTTTTTTGTCTTTTTATCTATATGAATTATGGTTTTATTCTTGTGTATGGTATAACGCTATGAAAATAAAGTTTAAAAAAAATGTACATCTCTTTCACAATAGGGAAATCTGCCCGAAATAAGTTCATTCACACGGCCATTTAGAAAAAAAAATTTAAAAAAAAAATGCTGGCAAAAACACAGAGGGGGTCATTTAGAAATATCTTTTCAGCTTTTGGTGTATAAATAGTCGCAAGGCCCTTTTTTGGAATGCCTGTCCGACAATATTATGTTGCACAGGTTTTTTGCGCGGTCATCGCCAGTGACGGGGGGTTAGGCCTGAGCCTCACCATCAATTAGGTGCCTTCTTCGCCATCACAGGGAGGGAACAAAGACCGGCGTAAAATGCCTGCCTTTGTAAATGACCCCCAGATTCATCTATGTAAGGACCCTTTACAGATTTAACTGTTTCCCTTCAGAATATGCTGGTGCCAGTACTAAAGTGTATTGTTTACCAGTCCACTGCCATTGCATATGTGTTTCATCGGTTTATTGAGCCTCTCCAGGGATGAATGGCATATTAACTCTTTGTTTTATGTCTTTTATTACAGGCTCGGATCAGATATATAGTGGACAGTGAGATAAGCCATGTTTCTAGCGTAAAACCCGTCCATCCTGTAACATCAAAGTGACAGGTGTCAGGGAGGTGAGGGTGCTCTGGGTGCAGTACAGCGCGTCGGCCGGCAGAGGGCAGCAGCTCCTCCGTAGTGGAAGCTGTCCGCTCCGGAGGGAGGGTCCTTCCACTGCTGCCCGTAAACCAGACATTTATTACCCACCTGTAAATTCCACCCGGGGCTCGTCAGCATTGCACTGCCCGTGTGTGGGAATGGCCGGCAGTCGGGCGAGCAGGGTCTTGTTGGTGAGGAGGATTGCCTCTTGCTGGTGAGCCGGGCAGAAGTTTGCAGGGAGCCATGCACTTGCACTAACCATCTGCTTGAAGTTTGACTGGGCACCCTGCCCCTCCAGATGCCTGACAGCATGGAGCCCGGCCTGCAGATTGCCCCCCACTCCCTGGCCGTGGTCCTGAGCCACAGGGGGACCTCCGAGAGGCTCCTGCTGTCAGATGAGAAGCTCCAGAGGCACCATGTGGGTTATGAGATCTTTGCCGACTTTAAAGCTGAGAACATGCAGCATTTCTGGAACAGGAAAGTGACCGCTGCCATCTCGGAGACCTTCTTCTTGGGCTGGATAGATGAGCATGTCCTGCTGATCCAAGGCAAGGAGGAGCACCTGGGGGTTCTGAGGGAAGGCTGGGTCCGGAGGTCCCTCAAGCCCCCTCCAGGATTTGAGATCAAGTACTTAGGTATGGTGCATGCCCATTGTGTTATGTGTTGTGGATACAGGAGACATTGCTGGACCAGGAACATGTATCTCCAGTTCTACAGGCTTCTTTGTGTAAATACTATTTGCATCTTCTCCATGTTCTCTGTCTGGGGCTCCCACATGGAGTCCCCTGCAGGGGTTGATGGCTCAGTGGAAACCATGTCCCCGATGCTTTGCTTATTAGTGGCCGCTTTATTGGCTTTCCTACAATTTTTCAAGCTGTACAAGTTCTAGGTTGGAGATGGAACCAGTCCTGCCTTTGATGTGGCTTTCAGCGCATTCATAGTTAGGAGAGCACGTTGCTGGTGTCTCTGACCTCCTCTGGCTTCATTGTCAGGACATTGCCTGACTTAGGGGACCTGTCACCTCCAAAACACATTTTAAACCGACACCATTACCTTACAGTAGCCCCCAGTGTGTTCCTAATCATGTTTTTCATTCCTCCACTGGTTGTTGTAGACTTCATAAAAAAGGCTGTTTTAATCTGTGTTTTCGCTATCCTCAGAGTCAGCTTGAAGTCAATGGGGCACCGACCTCCTCGCTTCAAGTCAAGCTAAGCCCGCCCCTTACCCGTCCTCCCTTCACTCTGATTGACATCCTGCTATGAGGCTGGGATTAAGCAAGTCTCGCACATGCGCGGTGCGCTCCTTGTCACTGCACGATCCCGTCTCCCGCACTCAGCCGGCCGCTTTCTTCTCTCTGCGCATGCGCCGGGCTTTTCCATTGTGCGTGCGCATGCGCAGAGAGAAGAGCAGCCGGCTTAGTGCGGGAGACGGGATCGCGCAGTGACAAATAACTCCTGCTTGTACTGGTCCACCGGAAATGAGGATGAGCCGACGCATGCCCAGTTTACTTTTAGCTATGAATGTGCATCATTACACTGATCAGACAACGCGCATGCGCGGGATTTTGAGCTTCTGAACAAGTGAATATGGGAGTGGCTACAGCGCTGAATAGAAAAACCGCTGGACTCATATCAAAGTTAGATGTCACTCTGGACTCATATCAGCTCATTAGCATGCGGAGCGCGGCATCTTTGTGTGTATATTATGAGGTAACCATCTGTCACACCAGTAAGTGACTACATCTAAGGTACTTTCTAATAGTTAATGATTGTGTATAATAATTATCTTAGAATCAAATACTAACATGACAGGTTTCCTTTAAAGAGGACCTTTCACCAGTTTTTACTTTTAGAAAAGCAATACCTCTTCTATCTGGCTGTGGCGCTGTCCAATCACTGCGGAGCGCGTCACCGCCATTAGGAAAAAAACAGCTCACCTTCTCCCTGGCTATGACACGCTCCGCTGTGATTGGACAGCACCACAGCCAGATAGAAGAGACGCCCACTGAGAAAAGCTGATGTCTCCGCCTCCCTGTTCAGATGCTATTAATTAGCATACAGGGCGCCTAAACAGAACGAGGGGCACAGCGGCACAATGGAGGAGCATATCATGAAAAAAATTAGCAATATGACATCTAGAGAACATGGGCTACAGTGTGAGGTATCGCTTTTATAAAGTAAAAACTGGTGAAAGGTCCTCTTTAAAGGGTAACTTAAAAAAATATATTTTTTAGCATATTCTACTCCTGCAGCAGCATTATGCATAAAGCAGTCTTTAGTTTCTTCACATACCACTGTTTTCCTTGAGTTTTTCCCTTAGTTATCAGCTGTTTAAACATTTACAATATGAGGTCCTTCTCAAGGTGGCTCCTCTGCCAGTTCTCTGAGGCCAAATCTGCTTTCCCTCACTTCACATATACACTTTCTGGAGCCAGACGCTCCCTGACAGCCAATCAGGTTAGATTACTGAGAGACACTCTAAAGCCTAATGCAGGCATGCAGTGTGGAAGACCGCCCCTCTGTCTTCTGTTTATACTAAAGGGAAGACAGACAAGCCCTAGCAACGGTCTTTTAAGGGAGCAGTTGAAAGGGACAGGGGACATTAATGAAAGCTGTTGTTATAAGGTAATTACAGATCTTTTGACAATCATTGACAGACTAGCTCAGGTATACATGTCTAGCTCTAATAAACTAGTAAATAAAAAAATATGACGTTATCTCTGCGGAATATGGTGGCGCTATATAAATAAATAGTATCTATTTCACCACATTATAGACTATACACCATGTTCTCCACAAGCTGGACTTGCTTTATACTTGATTACGAGACCTCTTGTTTATGGGAACCCATTGCTTAGGCCACTGGTCCTTAAAGGGATTGTCCAGCTGTCAAATAATGATGGCCTATCCTCAGGATGGGTCATCAATATCAGATCAGTGGGGTCCGACTTCTGGCACCTCCACCATTCAGCTGAGTTGGGGCTGAGGCTGAGTTGTAATACCAAGGAGAGCTGCCGCACAATGGATGGTACTGTTCTAGGTAACCTGCTAGGAGGTAACCCTCTTCAAACAGCTGATCAGAAGGGTTGTCAGGTGTCGACCCCTGCATGACTTATTTTGAGAATAGGTCATCAGTATAAGGCTTCATGCACACGACCGTATTTCCATCTGTGTCCGATCAACATTTTTTGTGGATCGCACATGAACTTATTTATTTTTATGGGTCTGCAAAAAAAAAAAAAAAAAACGGACAGCACATGGATGTCAAATTATGGAACATGTTCTATTCTGGTCCGCATTGCGGATGAGAATAGTCATTTCAATTTATGGGAGAGAAAAAAAAATTCCAGAGAGCACACGGAACTTTTCCGTATTTTGCGGATCTGTGGTTTGCTGACCAAAGTACAGTTACGGCCGTGTGCATGAGGTCTTAAGCACTTGGGAAACCCCTTTTAAGAGGATATTGAAGCCCTATTCAGATAAATGGGACAGTCACATATGTTTCTGCAACAAAATCTACTGTGTGTGAATTCAGCCATGCTCTGCGAGCATTTTCCGTCACCTATTCCCAGATGATCGCACTTGTCCGTACGCTGATTGTTTAGGCTTCTAAATGATTGCATGAATAGCTCTTATCCTGATTACAAAGCCTTCACTGTTAGGCCCCGTTTCATGCTTGCCTGTAAATAAATGGTCCGGTATGAGAGCAGATATTCTATTTCATGACCCGCTGATATGGCGGTATTATATTTGCACAGTCAGTGTAACTCATGTCTTCCCTTTGTATTGTACAAATGACTGGGCTGAGGATTCGGGTGTTCTTCCTTCTCCCTGAGGGTCCTGTGGCATCAGCAAGGGGTCTGATTTCTGTCCAGCCTCTGTATGGGGCTGGATATGTATAGATGAGTTCCTTCGGTTCCTGGTTTGGGGAGCTGTAGTTTGAAGGCTCCATCAGTGGTGTGAAACCTGTCAGTGCGAAGCATGCGCTGTGAAATGCGATAGCCCTAGCAGCACATACCGGTATATTTTCTTCTGTAAACTCGTTTCACCAACTTTTCATAGGGGAAGGTTTATTGTTCTTGGGGGCAGCTGTGACTTTCATTACCTGGATTAGTTTAGCATTAGCTTTGCTGGAAAACAAAGGAAAGCCTGTATAAAACGTATCCTGTATGCTTAGGAATATTAGCGGGTGTGAACTTCAGGGATCTCACAAATCTGAACATGTATATGTAAAGGGCTTTTCTGGGT
Organism: Bufo gargarizans; assembly: GCF_014858855.1. Classification (NCBI taxonomy): domain Eukaryota; kingdom Metazoa; phylum Chordata; class Amphibia; order Anura; family Bufonidae; genus Bufo; species Bufo gargarizans. The sequence goes on from NC_058080.1 coordinate 121,460,924, forward strand.
ATGAACCAGCATCTGATCAGTGGGGTCTGACTGCAGTTTGAAGGGGCGAACTCTGCGGACTCTTCACTGTATAGCGGCAGTGCTTTGGATTGCAGCTCAGTCCGATCCCTTCCTGGTCCCTGCTAACACACAAATGTGACCGCTCAGCTAATCACTGATAGTAGCGGCCATTGCTGCATCCACTGACCAATGTCACGTGTCTGTGATGACAGAGCCCGGCTGGGCATCCGGGATTCATCCGAACGGGACTGATGGGGGATCGGAAATGGAAGTATTACTTATTATGTGAAAGTGTTCTGAGAGCTTTTTTTTTGTCTAAATAAAATTTTGGAGGCGGCTCAACCCCTTTACCTCCAGTATGCAATTCCCCTAAGGTACACACCGCAGAAAGCTGAGATGTGAGGATTGTGATGTCACAACATAAAGATTATTCTCATGGTAATGTTCCAATCCAGTGATTCTTTTCTCAGTAATGTACAGTACAGTGATGTCAGGGTACAGGGCTAATGCACACAGTGATGTCAGGGTACAGGGATAATGCACACAGTGATGTCACGGTACAGGGCTAATGCACACAGTGATGTCAGGGTACAGGGCTAATGCACACAGTGATGTCACGGTACAGGGATAATGCACACAGTGATGTCAGGGTACAGGGATAATGCACACAGTGATGTCACAGTACAGGGCTAATGCACACAGTGATGTCAGGGTACAGGGCTAATGCACACAGTGATGTCACGGTGCAGGGCTAATACACATAGTGATGTCAGGGTACAGGGCTAATGCACACAGTGATGTCACGGTACAGGGATAATGCACACAGTGATGTCACAGTACAGGGCTAATGCACACAGTGATGTCAGGGTACAGGGCTAATGCACACAGTGATGTCACGGTACAGGGATAATGCACACAGTGATGTCAGGGTACAGGGATAATGCACACAGTGATGTCACAGTACAGGGCTAATGCACACAGTGATGTCAGGGTACAGGGCTAATGCACACAGTGATGTCACGGTACAGGGCTAATGCACACAGTGATGTCAGGGTACAGGGATAATGCACACAGTGATGTCACAGTACAGGGATAATGCACACAGTGATGTCAGGGTACAGGGCTAATGCACACAGTGATGTCACGGTACAGGGATAATGCACACAGTGATGTCACGGTACAGGGATACTGCACACAGTGATGTCACGGTACAGGGATACTGCACACAGTGATGTCACAGTACAGGGATACTGCACACAGTGATGTCACAGTACAGGGATACTGCACACAGTGATGTCACAGTACAGGGCTAATGCACACAGTGATGTCACAGTACAGGGATAATGAACACAGTGATGTCACAGTACAGGGGTAATGCACACAGTGATGTCACAGTACAGGGGTAATGCACACAGTGATGTCAAGGTACAGCGATAATGTACACAATGATGTCACAGTACATGGATAAGGCATACAGTGATGTCACAATACAAGGATAATGCACGCAGTGATGCCAGGGTACAAGGATAATGCACGCAGTGATGCCAGGGTACAAGGATAATGCACACAGTGATGTCACGGTACAGGGATAATGCACACAGTGATGTCATGGTACAAGGATAATGCACACAGTGATGTCATGGTACAAGGATAATGCACACAGTGATGTCATGGTACAGGGATAATGCACACAGTGATGTCATGGTACAAGGATAATGCACACAGTGATGTCATGGTACAGGGATAATGCATTGAAAAAGTAACCATAAACAATGACATCACAGAGGTAGGAAATAATTATACAGCCATGCACATATAATACACACAATGATGACATAGTGTATGGATAAAGCAATGTCAGAGCGCTGTACACATGGAAAAACTGTTACTGCAGAGCAGGGGTAATACAAGTACCATTGTGCTACGAGTTCCGCTCGTTTTTAGTAAAACCTGATGGGTTTTTACCAGACATTTCCCCTGCAGTGGCCACATGGGCTAATGCCAGTGTACGGGCATGTTGTAGTGTCCACCCTATATGCTGAGCATACAGCCCAAGCACAATGTGAGCAGAGACCAGCGGACATTTCTGCTTTTCCTGTTCTATATCAAAGCCCTGAATAGAATGTTTTGGTTGTAAAGTCGTAACATTTTATTATCACATTTTGGATTTTATTTGATTGTGTTGTAGTTGTTTCGTGCTTGGTCCTGAGTAAGAAGCCAGGGATTATCTCTCGTTTATATTTTTACTGCAGTCATGACAGTTTAATTATCTGTGATCATTGTATTATGGGGATGGAATGTGTATTTGGCGTCATATAGATTGTTTATTACGAATCCTCACAAAAGAGGCCAACTCTTTGTCAGCCTCATAGACACCTCACTGATGCTATCAGCCTGACATGGCCTGACAAGTTGGTGCTAGTAACTCCTGTCCTATTCATTTATGGATCTGCCCATGTACACTTCTTTCTGCTTTGTTTGCAGCGGTAGGCTCTCCACCTGTGTAAACTACAACCCTCAGCATGTCCAGAAGCATGCAGCTGTTTTGTGGGACTATTACCCTGGTTTGTCTTGCCTAGTGGATAGCTTTGATTGTACTTTTGTGGTACTTCCACGTGTGCATTTTGCAGCAGAACTAATCCACTGCAAAATCCGTGTCATTTGCATGCAGATTATGTTTCAGATCTGCAGTGGATTTCACCCTTAGGCCTCATGCACACGGCCGTTGTGCAGCCGTTCCGTGCATTGGGGACCGCAATCTGCGGTCCCCAATGCACGGGCAACGTCCGCGCGGCGGCCGGGACGGATCGAGACCCATTCAACTTGAATGGGTCCGTGATCAAACATGTCCCTGGGTTTGCGGACCCATTCAAGTGGGGTGCACACGGCCGGTGCCCCGTGTATTGTGGAACCGCCATATGCGGGCTGCAATATGGCCACGACCGCACAACGGCCGTTTGCATGAGCCCTAAGGCCACCTGCACACAATGCTGAATACGTGCAGTTTTTCCTTGCAGATTCCCATGCGGAAAAAACGCAGTGTATTACAGTACCAGCAAAGTGTAGATTTCCAATTTGGCGGTCCACAAATTGCGGATACGCAAAACATGGATACTGGCCGCATATATTCTGTATTTCTCGTGCTTTTTTCCATTGGGGGACACAGACCATGGGTATAGCTTAGAGGTATTAGTAGGAGGGACACTATGCAAATGAAAGAGCTCCTCCTCCTCGGGCTATACCCCCAGACTCCACCAGGAGGAACTCAGTCTTTGCTTAGTGTCTGGTGAAGGAGGTTGACACTCTCTGATTCTACTCCTTTTTGTTATTTTTATTCTAGATGGGGACACAGGTCGGCATGGCGCCTTCCTGGTCCCCCGTGGAGTGCCCGCCGCCGTCTTTGGGACGTTGCCTGGCTGCCTCCATTTCCCCCCAAGAAGATAAGTGGATCCGGGCTCGACCTGTTAGCTCCGGCATCCCACCAGCTGCTGGGACGCCTGCTGCCTACCCTCCTCCAGAGCACTGTTCTCCTGGATTGGAGTCAGAAGTCTGAAGAGGCGCATCCCTGCTGGTCTGGACATCGAGGGAGCATGCTGAGCAGATAAGTGTTGCCCAATCCCTCCCCCTCCCTCTGTGTCTATTTGTCTGTGGCTACCTGGGTGAACTTGAAGAAGGATCCTGATGGGGCACTTTCTTCATTTTGGCACTGGAGTACTGGCATCTCTTCCCCCTTAAACTGTGGGCTTCAGCGCTTCTCTCGTCGGGCCTTGGCTGCTGCGCTCCCTCAGCGCCCGCCGGCAGGCCGCTCCTCCACGTGGTGTTTGTTTAAATCACGCGCGCGCTTATTTCCGCGCGCGTGCGCTTATTTTCGCGCATATTTTCGCGCGTGCGCTTTTTTTCGCGCATATTTTCGCGCGTGCGCTTATTTTCGCGCATATTTTCGCGCGTGCGCTTATTTTCGCGCGCGCGCTTATTTTCGCGCGCGCGCTTATTTTTCGCGCGCTTTTTTCGCGCCATAATGACGCGTTCGGGGAGGCGGAGCCTCGGCATGCCGCTCTGACTCTCCTTACACCGGAGACTCTGTTTGCTCATGGCCGTGCAGCTCCTCATCACTCTACTCCGTTTTGTGCCAGGCAAGCTGGTAGCTCAGTGGTACTGCTGCTGCTGCCCCATGTCCAGGCTTTCTGAGTTCAAAGCCCCTTTCAGCCTTCAAAAATTGTTTATATTATTCTAGATGGGGACACAGGTCGGCATGGCGCCTTCCTGGTCCCCCGTGGAATGCCCGCTGCCGTCCTTGGACGCTGCCTGGCTGCCTCCATTGCCCCCCAAAGAAGACAAGTGGATCCGGGCTCGACCTGCAGCTCCGGTATCCCACCAGCTACTGGGTCTCCTGCTGCCACCCTCCACCAGAACACTGCACTCCTGGACAAGGAGTCAGAAGCCTGATGAGGTGCATCCCTGCTGGTCCTGGAGTCGAGGGAGAAGTTCTGCAGGAGAAGTTCTGCAGGAGCAGATAAGTATTACCTGCATCCCTGCCTTACCCCCCTCCTCCACGTCCCTGGGGGCCTGCGGTCCCCGCTTGGGCATCTGCCATGTCCAGCGCGGCCGCTAAATTGGTCTTAGTCGCCAAGGCAACCATGTCCTTTAATCCTGTGGCGCTAACGACTCCATCTCTCTCAGTGGTCCCCACAGTGGGTGACTGACTACGAAGAGGCAGCGTGAGCGGCAGCATCCCACCTCGGATGTCTCCGTCTCTCCACCCCCCTCACCTCGCCGGTGGCGCTTGCGGACTGCTCTTCCCCCTCCCTAGGGAGAGTAATCCGAAGGAGAATTATCCGGCTCGGACGAGCCAGGTCCTTTTTGGACTATAGGGCATTTTCAAATCCTGTGACGCCAACCACCTCTCTAAGTGGTTTTCCACAGAAGACGCCCGACTACTAACAGGGAGCGTGAGCAGCAGCATCCCTCCTCGGATGGCTCTGGCTCTCCCCCCCCCCCCCCCCTCGTCTAGAGGCGCGTTCGGGCGACTCTCCCCTCCCTTAGGGAGCGCAAGTCTGAAGGAGAATTTCCGGCTCTGATTAGGTCATGGAGCGGGACCCCTCGCCTAAGCTCTCCACCAGGGTGGCTGACTTAGTGGTGACTGTCCGAGACACCTTTATTCTCCAAGGGGATTCTCCTCCTTCCACTGGTCAGGAGTTCCCCCTTTTTCCGTCCAGGCAGTCGGAGACTACCATGTTCCCGGTCCATGAGGGATTTTTCCGCGGTCATGTCCAGGGCCTGGGGTGGTCTTAATAAGGTTCTCGACCACCCAGCGCATGAATATACTTTCCTTTCCCTGCTGACGGCGAGGAGAGGTGTCTCCTCCCCCTAAGGTGGATCCTCCGGTGGCCGGATTAGCCAATTATGTGGCCCTTCCTGTCTTAGTCAGTTCCTCTTTCCAGGATGCTGTAGACAGACGCATAGACTCTCTTCCAGGTCCTTTTTTCGCTGGCAGCGCGTCCCTGTGACCTACCTTTCACTCAGCAGGGGTAGCCAGTGCTCTCTCGGTGTGGTTACAACACCACCACCAGGAACTGGCGGTACGAGATGCGGCTACTAACACACTGGAGTTGGTTCTCCAGATGTCTCAGGCTTCTAAGATTCTTTGCGAAGCTTCTAGGGACATTGTTTCCCTCTTTGCCCGCAGGTTGGCCATCTCTGTCACTCAGCGCGAAGAGATTTGATTGAAGGTGTGGGATGCTGACGCCTCCACCAAGCGTTCCCTTGCTAATCTCCCCTTTGGGGTTTCCAGACCTTATGGGGATCAGCTGGACGAGTTCATCTCTGCATGCCTTTTGCCGTTTCTCATCTGGTAGGCCGTCGCCTGCTTCCTCCGCCGGGGGTCTCAGGTCGCCCGCAAAGAGCCCTTCCTTTGCACCAGCCTTCCCGGCACTAGAGGGCCCAGTCAGCCCGCCCTGCTGCTCCTAGGCCTATCACATGTCCCGATTGCGGAATCCCACCATCGATTCCTGCGCTTCGCCATTATGGGTCGACACTGTCAGTTTGTCGCCCTTCCTTCGGGTTGGCGACCACCCCGCGGGTCCTTGCCACGGTCCTGGACCGCTCATGGCGCTTCTTCGTACCAGGGGCATTCCTTTGCTGCCCTATCGGGACAATATCCGGATAGAGGCCCCCCTCTCTACCGCAGACCACGGACAGCGTCCGGATCACTGTTCAGACCCTGGAACGGTTCGGCTGGCTGGTAACTTCCCAAACTCCTGCCTCTTCCCGTCCCAGAGGCTCTCCTTCCGGAGGGTGATTTTGGACACCTCGGCTGCCTAAGTATTCTACCAGCCTTCAAGTCCTCCCAGGTCCAGGGGGCAGTGTCGCATCTGCTGCGCTCCCCGTGCCTCTCCATTCGGGAATACTTGCAGGTCCTGGGTCTTATGGTAGCCTCTTTCGAGGCCTTCCATATGCCCAGTTTCACACTCGCCTGGCGCAACAGGAGATCCTTTACCTTTCAGCGGGTTCGGGCAGCTCTCCCTTGGTGGCTGTTCCCAAAGAACCTGAGGTCGGGGAGTTCCTTTCTCGCATTCTCCTGGACGATCGCCGCCACCGATGCCAGCATCCTGGGTTGGGGGGGCGTTTTCCAGTCTCGCACGGTTCAAGGAATTTGGTCGGCGGCAGAGTCTCGCCTTCCAATCAACTTTCTGGAACTGAGGGCGATTTTTTCCGCTCTCTCTCTCCTATTGGACCTCTCTCCTTGCGGGCCTCCCAGTGCGGGTTCAAACGGGCAATGCCGCGGCCGTGGCCTATATCGACCATCAGGGCGGGACCCGCAGCCGGATGGTGATGCAGGAGGTGAAGAGAATTCTGACGTGGGCGGAGACGCACGTTCCGGTGTTGTCAGCAGTTTGCATTCCAGGAGTGGACAACTGGACAGCGGACTTTCTAAGCCACAACACGGTGGATCCAAACGGGTGGTCTCTGCATCCAGAAGGGTTCGAGGAAATCTGCCACAGATGGGACCGTCCGGATGTGGACTTAATGGCGTCCGGGTTCAACAACAAGATCCCAGTGGTCCTGGCTCGCGCCCGAGATCCGGAGGCGTACGGATGGATGCGCAGGTGTCTCCGTGGCAGGACTTCAGCCTCCTCTGTTTTCCTCTCCTACCAAAGGGTCTACGCCAGTTCGAGGCGGAAGGGACTCCGACCGTTCTCATCACCCCAGAGTGGCCTCGCCGCGCGTGGTTTTTTCGGACGTGGCTCGGTTGCTGGCGGGCGCCCCATGGCCTCTTCCCGACGGACAGGACCTACTGTCTCAGGGCCCGTTCTTCCACCGGAATTTGCGGTCTCTTCGTTTACCGGCGTGACTGTTGAAACCGCCATCCTGATAAAGATGGGGTTCTCGGATTCAGTGGTTAGGACCATGATCAGTCCGGGGAAGTCTTCTTCCTCCCGGATTTACTATCGTACCTGGATGGCCTTCCTATCCTTTTTTGAGGGTTCGGGGTTCCCTCCCCTTCGGTTTTCCATCTTGATGGTACTGTCTTTTCTTCAGTCTGGGCTTGTGCAGGGACTGTCGCTTAGTTCCCTGTAAGGTCAGGTTTCGGCGCGGGCCGTCAGAGGTCCCTTGCTCTTAAGGGTCCGGTGGTGACCTTTCTTCGGGGGTGGCGCATTCGGTTCCCCGTATGTTCCCCCTTTGTCTCCTTGGGATCTCAATTTGGTTCTGCGCGCTCTGCAGTCGGCCCCCTTCGAGCCTTTGAGGAGGGTCTCTCTGACTGTTCTCATCTGGACTTCCTTGTGACCATAGCTTCTGATACAGCTACATAGCGTAGTGATTAAAGTTCTGGGCTATTATGCAGTGGCTGTGAGTTCACGTCCCATCACGAGCTTTTAAGTCAGACTGGTGTCGGAGCTGGCCGCTCTTTCCTGTCAGGAGCCTTTCTGGTTTTCCACCAGGATTAAGTTGTGCTCCGTCCAGTCCCCTTCTTTTTGCCCAGGGTGGTCTCTCCCTTCCGCCTTGATGAGGATCTTGTCCTGCCTTCCTTTTGTCCTTCTCCGGCTAACCCCAAGGAATGCACTCTGCATTCCCTGGATGTTGTACGGGTCCTGGAGGTGTGTCTCGCGGCTACTGCTTCCGTCCGCCGTTCTTGGCGCTCTGGATCTGCTTGGCTATTTCCGCGGCTTGTCGCGCTTGTGGTGGAGTTCCCCCGGCTAGAATTGCCGTTCTCTCCATTGGGGCGGAGGGGGCTTCCTGGGCAAGACGCAGTCGTGCCTCTGCGTCTCAGCTGTGTACGGCGGCCACCTGGTCGTCCTTGCATACCTTTGCAAATTTTTGTCAGTTGCATTCACTGGCTTCGGCTGATGCGGCTTTGGCCGCAGGGTTTTGCAGGCTGTGGTTCCTGTTTGACCGTTGGGGCGTTCCTCCTGGCGGTGCTGGTATTTTTTCCCACCCCATGGACTGCTTTTGGACGTCCCATGGTCTGTGTCCCCCAATGGAAAAAAGCACGAGAAAAGGAGATTTTTGTGAAACTCACCTGTAAAATCTTTTTCTCGTCTTTTCCATTGGGGGACACAGCTCCCACCCATTATTCCTGTTGCAGGAGGGGTCTTTAGTTCAGTTTTTCTGTTTCTGGTTGGACCTTATGGCTTGGTCCGATGGTTTCCATGATTTTTTCTTGCTCCTTCTCCTACTGCTTGTGCAACGCCTGAGTTCCTCCTGGTGGAGTCTGGGGGTATAGCCCGAGGAGGAGGAGCTCTTTCATTTGCATAGTGTCCCTCCTACTAATACCTCTAAGCTATACCCATGGTCTGTGTCCCCCAATGGAAAAGACGAGAAAAAGATTTTACAGGTGAGTTTCACAAAAATCTCCTTTTTGTCCGTAATGTACATATGGAATCGGAATGTGCATGATGTTACTTCCGTTTTTTTGCAGCTTCATTGAAGTGAATGGTTCCACATACGGGCCACAAAAAAAAAAAGGAACGGGCACGAAAAAAAATACGTTTGTGTGTATGAGCCCTTAGCTGTGGATTTTAACCTTTTCAGGCCTCATGCACACGACCGTTGTGTGCATCCGTGTCCGTTGTTCCGTTTTCCGTGATTTTCTGTGGACCCATTGACTTTCAATGGGTCCGTTGAAAGCAAGGAAAATGCACAGTTTTGTCATCCGCGTCCGTGATCCGTGTTTCCTGTCCGTCAAAAAAATAGGACCTGTCCTATTTTTTTGACGGACAACGGTTCGCGGACCTATTCAAGTCAATGGGTCCGTGAAAAAACTCGGAGGCACACAAGATTGTCCGTCATCCGTGTCCGTTTTTTTTTCCTATCATTTTCAAGGCAAACTTGACTTAGATTTTTTTTTTTCACTTTTCTGGTCTGGTGAGCCTTCAAAAATCAAGGAAGACACACGGAAGAAAAAACGGACACGGATCACGGAACAACGGAACCCCGTTTTGCGGACTGTGAAAAAATACAGTCGTGTGCATGAGGCATCAATGGAAGGGTGAGATCTGCGTCAAATCCACAATATCCAAAAGTCATGCGGATGCTATGTGCGTTCACCCACACGAGTGCGGGTGGCCTAAAGCATATGGTCTCATGGGACAGACGCACTGCACATTTTACGCTCTGGTTTAGTGGCGTATATTGCAGTAGGGGCAGAGAAGATTCCACAAGATATGTGGAAATTGTGGGGCAGATTTTTACATCTGTAGCACATTTTCACTGCTGATTTCACCCATTGCAGGGGAAAATCGGCAACAAGTCCACACACCAAAAATACAACTATAACTGCAGATACGTCGTCCCATGTGGATATGTCCTATGCACTGCACAAAGAATTCTGAGAATCCACAGCAAAAATTGACATGCGGCAGATCTGAAGGTCTGCACCACTGGGTCAATATCTGCCTGAATTTGTGGCACCGTCTCCTGCATTTTGCCGCTTCTGTAAGGCACCATGGATTTTTCAGCCCACAAAATCCGCCCCCTGTGATCATACCCTAAGGCCACCTGCACGCGGGTGCCAAAACAGAAAATATGGGGAGTTTTTAATGCAGATTTCTGTGTCTTTTGGCACCAAATAGTGCATTTGTAACTTGTGATTTTTGGTGTGGATTTGATGCAAATTTTCCACAGATCTCAACCTTGCACTGAAAAGGGTGAAATCCACCTAAATATCCACACAGAAAATAGGCAGAGCGGACCTGAGATTTGTCTAATCTCATACACATTGCGGATATTGTATTACGCTGCGGTTTTTCTACATGACAGTCCGCACGGAAAAACTGCACGTAATATGCAACACATGCAGGATTCCTTATGGTTGTCTTTTGAGACTTATAAATAGATGCATTTCATAATTTGAAGTGTTCTTGAGTAGGATGCACCACATATTGCCGCATGATTTGTATGCTTTATATAGTATTAGAGTTAGAGAAGAGCGAATTTCTGCTTATGAAATTAGTTTGCTATTCGTTTACTGGTAAAAGCAGATGCATTATGGATTCCGTTACCACGGACTATAGCGCAATTCTATGATGGAATGCCTTTAGAGGTATTCCGTTATTCATTCCGTCATAATAGAAGTCTGAGGGGTGCAAAATGGATCTGTCCCGTCTCCGTTACACAGGGGAGTCCTTTCCTGTATAAGGCTACATGCACACGACCATGTGTGTTTTGCGGTCCGCAAATTGCGGTTCCGCAAAAAAAACGGATGACATTCCGTATGGCATCCGTTTTTTTTGCAGATCCGTTTTTTTTGCGGATCCATTGTAATAATGCCTATACTTGTCCGCAAACTAGAAAAAAATAGGACATGCACTATTTTTTTAGCGGAGAAACGGAACGGACATACTGATGCGGACAGCACACTGTGTGCTGTCCTTGTTTTTTGCGGACCCATTGAAATGAATGGGTCCGCATCCTATCCGCAAAAAAAACGGATCGGACACTGAAACAAAATACGGTCGTGTGCATGTAGCCTAACGGAAACAGGACGGATCAGTTTTGCAGCCCATAGACTTCTATTTTGACGGACTGAATAACGGAATGCCTCTAAAGGCATTCCATCATAGAATTGCAATATGGTCCGTGGTAACTTTTACCAGTAAACGAGTCGCAAACGAATTTTAAAATATGAAATTCGCTCATCTCTAATTAGGATTCCAATCTGAAAGGTGAATTTGTTGGAAACGGTTATTCTGGTTTCTCGAAAGTCCTGTGACTGGTCAAATCCGCCCTGTTGTAAAACACTTTTAGGTCGTAAATCGGTTGTCAAGACGTAATTAACAACAATAGAATCCTTTTCTAAGCCGCATGTCCCACCTTTAGCATTGTTCATTAGTCAAAAACGCTCCATTATACAGTTATAGATACTTGTCTGTAACGTCAGCCTTCTGATCCAGGGTCAAGTGGATGTAACATGACTTCTGACTTTCACCATAATGAAATCGCACGACTTTTACCATGTTCAATAAAAAGTCCTCAGTGGTCCTCAGCCACTTCTATTACAACTTCTGTTGTTTTAAAGGGGTTATTCCGGTAATAATAAAAAAAAATCTGAAATAATGCGGTGAAATAATCTCTAGTGTAACTTTTGCCTTTTTTTTCCTCTTTTTGCCCACATCATCTGGAGGACTTGTCTCTTCACTTTCTGTGATCATCCGCATCTCCCAGGAGTGCATTGCAATCAGCTTTTGTTAACCCCTTGCGCCCCTGCATAGAAAATAGTCCTGCACGCATGGTCACAGCAATTCTACAAATGAATAGCGCTATGGTATGCAGTGCCTCCCACCCTCCAGTTTCCTTCTCCGCTGTCTAAAGAGATGGTTACATATTCAAAGAATGAAAGGTGTCTGGGCCACTTCACCTGCTTCACTATGAGAGGACTACCGGTACTAAAATAAACAAAACGGTTTTTATCACATCTCTATTGCAATAATACTTCATTTGAAACGCCCAATTTATTGCATAGTAATACTTTTAATGGGATCACTCCTTTTAAAGAGGCTCTGTCACCAGGATTAACCCTATTAAGGGTCCATTCACACGTCAGTGGAATGGGTCCGCATCCATTCCGCAATATCCAGAACAGGTGCGGACCCATTCATTCTCAATGGGGCAGGAATGAATGCGGAGAGCACACAGTGTGCTGTCAACATCCGCATTTCCGGATCTTCCGGTCCGCAGCTCTGAAAAAAATTAGACCATGTCCTATTCTTGTCCTCAGTTCTATGGGGGTGTCAGCTGGGTGTATTGCGGATCCGCAGTACACTACGGACGTGTGAATGGACCCTTAAACCAGGAACATAGCTTGGTAGGGTTGATGTAAAATGATACTTTTTTTTTTTTTGTAGGTGCTGGCGTTGTGGAGAAACTGACACTTTTTTTATTTGTTATGTGAATGAGCCATTAGAGCTTCCCACTCTCCATCTACAGAACCTTTCCCGTGCTGCTGCCCTTCTCTGGAATGGGACACTGTGGGCAGTCAAGTTCATTCCCAGTTTCCACAGCGTGCAAACCCGATCCCTTCATTTGGCAGCCACCTCTCCCTCCCTGCACCCTACAGGCCTCATGCACACCACCGTATCCATATTTCAGGGATACCTTCCATTTGCTCTCCGCATTTCTCTCTCTCTCTCCTATCAATAGACATGTTCTATAATTTGTGGAACGGACACACAGATGCGGACAGCACACATGATATTCGTGTGTTGTTGTTTTTCTGTTTTTTTGCAGACCTATATGAATGAATGGGTCCATGTGCAGTCTGCAAAAAATGGGGATTAGACGTGGTCGTGTGCATGAGGTCTAATACCGGCAGGTGACTGGCTTATGCAGTTGTACGTGTACTCCCCTCTTTTATCTAAAACACAGCTGGACCATTGTACATGGCAAGAATATTTTGTGTCGACCCTGCTATATAAAGATTATTTATATGTGCATGCATGTCCGTAGAATCAGCCGCATGCACAAGCGTGAGAAAACAGTCCCAGACATCCCCAGTCTTAGCACAGCTCCCACGACCTCACAGGGGACTGAATAAGCAATGTAAGGTAGAAAGTTTCGGCAGTGTCCATACTGCCACATATGGCAGGATCAATGCAAATATTGCTGAACTAACAGCTCTAGATGTGCTTCTTGTCCCAGGAGCGCTAATGTTGGGAGTCCTGGTCACTCCGTCTTTGAATTAGCATTTTTCTAGTGATTCCTATTGTGTGGGATCTTTGTTTGCCCAGACAAGCTGTTCCGGATGAAAACAAGTGAGAGACCTACCGCTGGGAGGTTCAGTCCTGTACATGTTCTACATGGCGATATGTGGAGATAAGCTTGTTTCATCTCCTTGCTGTCATGCGGGTGACTGAAATGTCAGGAATGAAGTCTAGTGTCTGGAGGACAGCTAGCGGACAAGTGACGGAGAAATGTATATTTCCAGAATCTTTTGTATTAGGCCTCTTTCACACGACTGTTTTTTTCCCCGTTTACGGTCCGTGTTTTGCGTTCCATATACGGAACCATTCATTTCACTCCGTATTCATTCCATTTCCGTATTTCCGTTCCGTTGAAAGATAGAACATGTCCTATTATTGCCCGCAAATCACGTTCCGTGGCTTCATTCAAGTCAATGGGTCCGCAAAAAAATGCATCCGTATGTCTTCCGTATCCGTTCTGTTTTTGCAGAACCATCTATTGAAAATTTTATGCCCAGCCCAATTTTTTCTATGAAATTACTGTATATTGTATATGCCATATGGAAAAATGGAATGGAAAAACGGAACAGAAACACAACGGAAACAAAAAACGGAACAACAGATCAGTGAAAAGCGGACCGCAAAACACTGAAAAAGCCATACGGTCGTGTGAAAGAGGCCTTAGGTTGCATTTGTATATTATTGCAGTTGGGCGACAAGTTTTTTATTTTTGGATAGAGAACGATATGTTTATAGTGGGTACAATATCCATTTAAGAGTCCATTTACACGTCTGTGTATATTTTGCGGACCCATATAAAAAAAAAAAAAAAAAAAAAAAAAACATTATTTCCCACAGTGAGAACCATTTCCCATCACAAGATACACATTTATGAAATTATAGGCAAATCTTTACGTATATGGCCAATATTGAGATATCTAAGACCAACAGATGAGCTGGAAATTTGCATTCTTTTATGTCTGGGAGTTGTTAGGTACCAGGGGGTTAACTGGGCCATTAAATCTTTTTTTTTTTTTTTTACAAGGTAATTGCTTAAATATTAATCATCCTTCTGAAAGCATGTTTTATGTACATTTAGTTAATCTGTAACTTTTTGAGAGCCCCCTGCTTGCTACGTTCCAGTGTGAAGCGTCCCACTATCGTAGACTTTGTTCACAATTATGTGGAGTTTGTATAATAGTCCAGCTGGATAGTAAGTTTGGGTGAGTTTTAAGTTCTTCTACAATTCTTCAGTGACCACTCGTGTCAGAAATGTCTTAATCAGTACATGTGCTACGCTGGTCCTGATGGCCCCGTTCTGACGGAGTACGACTTTTTAATGCCAAATCCATCACTCAGGTCCCGTGTTTTGGCTTTCCGTTTGTGAGATCCCTTCAGGGACCAGTTTGCATTCTAATGCATTTTGAATGGAAAAGGATCCGCTCAGAATGCACCAGTTTGCCTCCTTTCAGTCTCCATTCCGCTTTGGAGACTGACACCACAACGCTGCTTGCAGAGTTTTGGTGTCCGCCTGATGAAACTGAGCAAAACGGATCAGTTCTGACACACAATGTAAGTCAATGGGGACGGATCCGTTTTCACTGACACAATCTGGCCAAATAGAAAACGGATCCGTCTATGTTAAAGATAACACAAACGGATCCGTTCATAACGGATTAAGACGGTTGTATTATCTGAACAGATCCGTCCATGACTGATCCGCACAAAACGCAGGTGTGAAAGTAGCCTTAGTAAAAGCTGGACAATCCCTTTAATAATTGGTGAAATGATTGGATACAGTAGTTTTAAAGTTCAAATTCACCTTCACATATTTCTGACATATTCTGAATACATGATAATTGATAGGGGCCCAAACGTCCATACCCTCTAAATTCTATCGATCTCTGGAAATCCTACCTTTTGGAAAAAGGGAAAGCCTGCCACACCTGTACACCACAGGGGGTTAATCATGCATCTGCGCTACATATGATGTGCTGAAGTGTCTCATATGGAAAGGGAACTTCTACTCAAACTGTCCATTTTAGACATTTCCATGCTCCAACACCAGCCGCAGAACTCAGGTTAGTGTCTGTGGACAGGTAAGTGGGCTGAGGTCACATGGAAGACACAGGTAGTACGGTTCTGTATGTGAAAGGGTCTCTCAAGTGGAATAGTGTCACACGTTTAACGCCACCAAGGAAAGACCGCAGGCCATTGTTCTTGTGGGTTTTATGATGCCCCAACATCAAAGACAAAAGGAAATACATTAGAGCATATGATATAAGAAGAAAGAGCACATAACAAAGGTGACATTAGAGAATAGCTCTTCCAGTCAGTGGCCACATAAAAAGCCATTTGAAGTCTTACTTCTTGATGTCGGGGGATTAGATGTAGATTTATGGAGTGAAGGAATAGCATTGTGTGGGTTGTCTCAATTATTTTAAAGGGAA
This sequence comes from Bufo gargarizans, assembly GCF_014858855.1. NCBI lineage: Eukaryota > Metazoa > Chordata > Amphibia > Anura > Bufonidae > Bufo > Bufo gargarizans. The sequence goes on from NC_058080.1 coordinate 121,476,549, forward strand.
CATGGTGTCTGAGCTGCAGGCAACGTGTTATAGAGCAGGAGATTGATATGATTTTATGGAAAAAGATTCAGTAAAACTTGTAATTTATTAATTTAAATTCCTGCTCATTCTGGGCTGTGACATCCAGGAGGCGGTCCTATCAGTGATTGACAGCTATCTCTGTATACACAGTCATAGAGGGAAGGCTGTCAGTCACTGATAGGACCACCTCCTCATAGAGGGAAGGCTGTCAGTCACTGATAGGACCTCCTCCTCATAGAGGGAAGGCCGTCAATCACTGATAGGACCACCTCCTCATAGAGGGAAGGCTGTCAGTCACTGATAGGACCATCCTCCTCATAGAGGGAAGGCTGTCAATCACTGATAGGACCTCCTCCTCATAGAGGGAAGGCTGTCAATCACTGATAGGACCACCTCCTCATAGAGGGAAGGCTGTCAATCACTGATAGGACCGCCTCCTGGACTTCAAAGTTCAGAATGAGCAGGAATATAAAATAATAAATTCCACATTACACTGAATCTTTTTCTCATGAAACTACATATGAATCTGCTCAGTTCCTCCTGCTTTATAACACGCTGCCTGCAGCTCAAACACCATGTTCAATGTGACAGGTTCCCTTTAAGACTGAGTTCACACGAGCGTGTCTGGATAAGGTGCGATGCGTTGCGGCAAACCCGCGCGAGTAGGTACCCAATTGCAGTCAGTTTTGACTGCGATTGCGTTCCGTTGTTCAGTTTTTATCGTGCGGGTGCAATGCGTTTTGCACGCGTGTGATAAAAACTGACTGGTACCCAGACCCGAACTGAAGTTCAGGTTTGGGTTCGGTGTTGTGTAGATGGTATTATTTTCCCCTATAACATGGTTATAAGGGAAAATAATAGCATTCTTTAATACAGAATGCTTAGTAGGTGGTCAATTAAGGGTTAAAAAATTAAAAATAATTTACTCACCTTCTCCTCTTGATCGCATAGCTGCCAATCTCTTCTTAACTTCTTTAATCATGAGCTGCTGGCTGAAGGACCTGTGGTGACGTCAGATCACATGGTCCATCACCACGGTGATGGACCATGTGATTGGACCATGTGATGTCACCACAGGTCCTTTAGCCGGCAGCTCATGATTAAAGAAGTAAGAAGAGACCGGCAGCTACGCGATTAAGAGGAGAAGGTGAGTTAATTATTTTTTAACCCTCAATTGACCACCTACTAAGCATTCTGTATTAAAGAATGCTATTATTTTCCCTTATAACCATGTTATAAGGGAAAATAATACAGTGAATAGACTATCATCTTAGCAACCATGCGTGAAAATCGCACCGCATCCGCACTTGATTGCGGATGCTTGCGATTTTCACTCAGCCACATTCACTTCTATGGGGCCTGCGATTTTCACGCAACGCATAAGTGATGCGTGAAAATCACAGCTCATGTGCACAGCCCCATAAAAATGAATGGGTCCGGATTCAGTGCGGGTGCAATGCGTTCACCTCCCGCATTGCACCCGCACGGAAATCTCGCCCGTGTGAACTCAGCCTAAGAAATCCCCCCCCCCCAGTCCAGAATTTGTGATAAAATAATGCATACTTACCTATTTCATCCTGTGCCATTTCCAGCACCAGCCACTCCACTACCATGATGTCATCTTCTTATATCTAGACAACGCCTCCAGTCAGTGGCCTCAGCAATATATGGCACATGACTTCGGGGGTCAGTAGCCCATCAATAGCCCTGGCACAACACCAGCTTTATTGTAGCAGCCCCTAGTGCAGACCTATTATTTATGTAGGAGACATATCGCAGAATGCATAGCGAAGGCCAAAAACCTGACATTGTTACTAAATATTTTCCAGTTACGGAGCCAAGTGCTTGTCTAGGAAGTGAAGGGCGCCTGTTATTTGCCCTTTAGTCTCCAGCCATTGTCTTTATACATCATAAATACAAAGGAACTCAGCAAAATCAAACCCAGAACATTCCTCATGTTATAATAAAACGTATCTCCACTCATCGTTGAAACTGCAGCAATACTCTGAGGCAGGGTTCTAATTTACGTTGGAGCATTGAATGTGGAGCCATGCGAGGTACAGGGCATCTGTGTGCTTCTAACAGCTCAAACTATTTTATTTTCATACATTAGGTATCTGACGAGCTGCAGTCACGGCCACGGGTCTCTTTAGTGTGCTGACCATTGTTAAAACAGATAGCACGTTGACCCATAGAAGTCACAGATCTATGTGCCCCTTTAGTCAATCTCATTGCAGGTCCTATTCTCCTTCATTTTTGTTAGGCTACTTTCACACTAGCGTTTTTCTTTTCCGGCGCTGAGTTCCGTCCTAGGGGCTCAATACCAGAAAAGAACTGATCAGTTTTATCCTAATGCTTTCTGAATGGAGAGTCCGTCCCTCAGGATGCATCAGGATGTCTTCTGTTCAGTCTTTTTGACTGATCAGGCTTTTCAGAAAAACGTAGCATGCAGTATTTTTACCTCCGGCCAAAAATCCTGAACACTTTGACTGAACGCCTGATCAGGCTTTTTTCCCATTGACTTGCATTAACGCCGGATCCGGCGCCGTGTGTTCAGTCAAAACGGATCCGGCTTTTGCATGTTAAACCCGAAAAATAGGGAAAAAAAGTTAAAGTCCATAAATGGCGGATCCGTTTTTTCCAATGCATTTTTCCATTGTGATCGAAAGCCTGCTCAGGATTCAAATGTAATCAGTTTTCACACGTTTTTCCGGATCCGGTGGGCAGTTCCGGTGTCGGAATTGAACGCCGGATTCAAACAACGCTAGTGTGAAAGTAGCCTTAATGAGATCACCATTTCTATTGACGAGAGTGAGGAAAAAACGGAATAAACACAGAAGCTCCTGTTTTTTAAGGTTCTTCTTTTCGTGGACCACAAATCGGATACTGCGGATCTGCAAAATACGGACACCAGCCATGTGCATTCTGCAGTTTTCTCTCTCCTATCAGTATAAAAGCCTATTCCTGTCTTGAAAATTAACTAGAAAAACTGTGCAAATGTGGTATCGCTGTAATCGTAATTATTTTTATTCCCGCCCCCCAGCTTCCCCTTACATCATATGCATTATTAAATTAGAAAGTACAACTGGTCACACAAACACAAGCCATACGTTAACAGAAAAATAAAAAAAAGTTGTGGCACCAGGAAATCAAGGAATAATAAATGGAGACCGGAATACAGCCCACGGAAAGGATTATTATTGCAAATGATAGTTACTAGAACTCTGAGGAAGGGTCATTGATCCAGGGAGTTATTCTGATTGCCTGATTTGGAGTTGGGAAGGATTTCTTTTCCACTAAGTTTAGGAAATTTGACTTGTATCCCATATTTTTTTGCCTTTGGATCAATACAGTTTGGATGGACTTGCGTCATAGTCAATAGAGATCCAGTGGTGATCTGTTGAATCCAGCAATGCCGGATCCGGAGATGTGACAGCAACATTAAGGCTCATGCACACGATCGTATGTATTTTGCAGTCCACAAGAAAACGATCTACAAAAAATACGGATGACGTCCGGAACAGCTGGCCCCTAATAGAACAGTCCTATCCTTGTCCGTAATGCGGACAATAATAGGACATGTTCTATTATTATTTTGCGGAACTGTCATATGGACATACAGAAATGGAATGCACACGGAGTAACTTTAGTTTTTTTTGCGGACCCATTGAAATGAATGGTTCTGCATACGGTCCTCAAAAACGAATGGAACGGACACGGAAAGGAAATACGTTAGTGTGCATGAGGCCTTAGGCCTCTTTCACACGGGCGTTGCGGGAAAATGTGCGGGTGCGTTGCGGGAACACGCGCGATTTTTCCGTGCAAGTGCAAAACATTGTAATGCGTTTTGCACTCGCGTGAGAAAAATCGCGCATGTTTGGTACCCAAACCCGAACTTCTTCACAGAAGTTCGGGCTTGGGATCGGTGTTCTGTAGATTCTATTATTTTCCCTTATAACATGGTTATAAGGGAAAATAATAGCATTCTGAATACAGAATGCATAGTAAAATAGCGCTGGAGGGGTTAAAAAAAAAAGAAAAATAATTTAACTCACCTTAGTCTACTTGATTGCGTAGCCCAGCATCTCTTCTGTCTCCTTTGCTGAACAGGACCTGTGGTGAGCATTTATTCCAGGAACAGGACCTGTGGTGAGCATTCATTCCAGGAACAGGACCTGTGGTGACGTCACTCCGGTCATCACATGATCCATCACATGATCCATCACTATGGTAAAAGATCATGTGATGGAACATGTGATGACCAAAGTGACGTCACCACAGGTCCTGTTCAGCAAAGGAGACAGACGAGATGCCGGGCAGCGCGATCAAGTGGACTAAGGTGAGTTAAATTATTTATATATTTTTTTAACCCCTCCAGCCCTATTGTACTATGCATTCTGTATTCAGAATGCTATTATTTTCCCTTATAATCATGTTATAAGGAAAAATAATAATGATCAGGTCTCCATCCCGATCGTCTCCTAGCAACCGTGTGTGAAAATCGCATCGCATCCGCACTTGCTTGTGGATGCTTGCGATTTTCACGCAACCCCATTCACTTCTATGGGGCCTGCGTTGCGTGAAAAACGCACAAAGAGGAGCATGCTGCGATTTTCACGCAACGCACAAGTGATGCGTGAAAATCACCACTCGTGTGCACAGCCCCATAGAAATGAATGGGTCGGTATTCAATGCGGGTGCAATGCGTTCAACTCACGCATCGCATCCGCGCGGAATACTCGCCCGTGTGAAAGGGGCCTTAGAGTGTACTTCTGCCTTATGGCGTCTATTCTGGTCTATACCAGAAGCTTCATGTGTGACACCAGCAGCCCAGCAGTCCACACTGGCTTATAAGGTGTCCGTTGCATTGACTGGAATAGGCCTACATGTAATCTTACTTCTCCTGTCAAAAACGATGGAATCTGGCACAGAGGCTCTTAAAGACATATCTTCTTGAAATTTCCAGTAGCGGATTTAAGTTTTTTAGGCTCTAATTAAACTTACGAGGACCGCACTGTTTAGTCAGTCTGCACTGTTAATGGCAGCACAGTATTGAAGGTGCCAGTCAGCCATTAAGGGTCCATTCACACGTCGGCAATTGCGGAAAAGAATAGGCATTTTCTATTAAGTGCCGGCGATGTGCGGTCCTCAAAATGCGGAACGCACATCGCCAATGTCCGTGTTTTATAGATCCGTGGATCCGCAAAACACTCACGGACGTGTGAATGGACCCTAACAGTGTAGACCAACGAAACAGGTTACAATATTGTACAAGTTCTGCTCAACAACCCATATTAATATAATGGCGTGGTTGCGACACTGCTGCGCGATACTCTACCTCAACGCGGCCAAGTTACAACCACACCATGTGGTTATATCCTTACACAGAAGAACAGATGGCACACAGCTAAACCATTTTATTAATATGGGTTCTTGAGTAGAACTTTTACAAAATTGTAATCCTGAAGAATTGTTTCAGGCAAGGATTGTATCTACCATAGAGACAGACCATGCATCTGAACTCCGCATATTATGCAAATCCGCAAAACATAAATCCCGGCAGTGTGCATGCTGCCATTTAATTTTTCAGTTATGTTTTCCTTGTCTGCAAAATGGACACGTTCTATCTCTTTTGCAGGATTGGACATGTGGATGTGGACAGCACACGGTGTGCTGTCTGCCTCTTTTGCGGCCCCATTGAAATGAATGGGTCTGCATCCGTTCCTCAAAAGATGCAGATACGATGCGGACCAAACATACAGCTGTGTGCATGAGCCCTTACCCAAAAGTCATGGAAAGTGGCTGGTGTGAACCAAGCATGTAGACCTCCAGTCCCAACTGTAGTATCAGCAGGACCAGATGGGGGGGGGTGTCATTTTAGCTTTGGGATGGGGCTCCCACCTCTGTGTGCTCACCTATTAACAGTGGGTTATTATTTCAGGTTAAAGAAACATTAAACCATGAAATTTAACTGAACAATTCCTTGTTTGCTGCCAGAAAGTTAATAGTTCTCTACAAGAAAGAGTCTTGGCAGGACACGGCCACAATTTATTGAACAGCAGTAATTGGATGCTGCACACTTTCAGTGCGCAATTTATTGCTGGGTCATTGGCGTCATACATGACCATCTATTCCTTAATGGAAAAAATGTGTCGCTATTTATTTAGTCAGAGTCACCCGCATCAGTCACTCCGTAAGGCTACTTTCACATCTGCGTTTTTGCTGGATCCATCAGGGTTCAGCAAAAACGTTTCCGTCATGATAATACAACCGGCTGCATATGTTATGAATGGATCCGGTTGTATTATCTCTGAAATGGCAATGACATTGTAAGTAAATGGTTGACGGATCAGGTTTTCTTTTGTGTCCAGGAAAGCGTCTAGATGCCGTGCTGGACATAAAAATGCTGCTTTCAGCGTTTTTCTGTCCTTTATAGGAATGCAGCCAAACGCATCCTGGTGCACTCCGTTCCCTTTAGTTTAGTTTAGTCTCCATTTACAATGAATGGGGACAAAAGGGAGGCGTTTTCCTCCGGTATTGAGATCCTATGATGAATCTCAATACCAGAAAGGAGAAACGCATATGTGAAAGTAGCCTCAGACAGATACACACAAACAAGATTATAGATTTGCAGCACATCGCCCCGTAAAGGCAATTATCGGGAGCTGTTCATTCCCAATAATGATCTGCTCTTTAGAGGAGCTGAGACATTTACATGCAGCAATCTCCTCCACTGTATGGGGATGAACAATCACTATCAGCCTTCACTCATCCTCATACACATTCAATGTTTTTGGGCAGCAGATCCCTGTTGTCCTGTGTTACAGTATTACAGAGGCTTTGTGTACAGACTGTCATTCTATGTAAAAATGACTCCACTGTATTTAATGCCGTTCGGATGCCAGTTTTGCCCATAAAAGTCTGCACACGGAAAAGGACATCTATGTATATGGGGTTGTGTAAAATTCTCGGTAGTGGTACCTTACAAGTTCTGACCAAAAGAACAGGAATGCGACTTCTGCTGGTCTCACCTAGGTTGCTACCACGAATCTGGCTTTGAAACTAAAAATATGTCTAAACACATTCGGTATCCATACAAAATGCTGGCGCTTGTACAGAAGTATAGCAGCGTACAAAGCACTGCACATTTCTATTGATTCTTGAAAGAATCATGTAAATTAGAGAAATTACATTTCTTGTCGGGGCGCTACATGTGCCCTTCACATTTGTCCACAGTAGTCTGCACAGAGCCGCTACAGTAGAGTACCAAAGGTGGTCCAAGTCCAGCTGTATGATGCTTCCATACTGCTCTGTATTCTCAAGTAATACCGTAGTAATAAAGCACACAAAGGTACTATTCTGTGCAACTCTGAAGTCTTAATAAGGTCCATGAGCTCTACAGGCAGTGAAAATAGCAGATTAGGCTACTTTCACACTAGCCTTAGAACGGAACTGACAAATGCATTGAAATACCGGTGTCATCCGAAAAAACGGATCCAGTGTTTATTTTTTTTCACATTTTTAAAGGTCTGCTCATGCGCAGACCAGGAAACTGAATCCGGTTTTCCGTAACACTTGGTAGCGGATCCGGCATTAATACATTTCAATGAAAATGAATGCCGGATCCGGCAATCAGGCAAGTGTTCCGGAATTTTGGCCGGAGAAACTGCGGTATTTTATCTGGCCAAATACCTTAAAAGTGACTGAACTGCAGACATCCCGATGCATACTGAACGGATTGCTCTCCATTCAGAATGCATTGGGATAAAACTGATGCATTTTTTCCGGTATTGACGGAACTCAATACCGGAAAACTTTATAGCTAGTGTGACAGTACCCTAACACATTGCATTCCCTTACAATAAGCACAGAATTCAAGTGTTTTTTGGATACTTATATCATGTATACTGTAGGAGGATTAGACGGCATGTATTTATCCCTACAGAACACCTTGGTAGACAGCTGGACATTTTCTAACCACCAATAATAAATATATATATAACTCAAAAACCGCTGTGACCTCATCTGGGGAACGTTGAATGGGGGTCAAGCAGGGCTGACTCTCTTTTTACAAAGTAGCAAAGTTCAGTAAGAAATCACTTCACAATAGGACAAAGAATGACATTTACCCCTAGATAGCTTCCCGGAGACTACAACCGTCGTGTTTGCTTTGGGTCAGTACACAGGTATGCTAGCTAAACACAGGGCGTATTGTGTTACTGCCACCTTCTCATTGATTTTACTACTGCTGAGATATAGTGGGATTATAAGCACAATTAAGAAATTAAGCAAGAAGTTTTCAGCAGATATAAAAAACCAAGATTGTCAAGAGCTTATAGCTGGTTATCTTCATACAGCCTCTTGCTTGTGAGCTGCGAGATTCCACCATACCATGCCGTTCTGTACAGAAACTGCATTTTCTGGACAATTTCATGAGTGGTTTTCTGAAATTCCTTGTTCCTTTGTTACTTTAACACATACAAGATTAAATTGGTACCTGCCATCTAGTACACTAAAAGGGGTTGTTCAGGATTTTGATATTGATGGCCTATCCTCAGGATAGGCTATCAATATCGGATCCAGTCGCTCCACGCCCCGGCCATCAGCTGTTACTGCGTAGTGCGGGAAGTTGGAGCGGGAACTCCACAGTGCCATCCATTGTGCAGTGGACGGAGCTGTTTAGTTCTCATGCCAAATTTCAGCACTACAAGGTAACAGCAGGCCCCTGCCGATCTGATATTGATGGCCTATTCTGAGGACAGGCTATCAACATGAGAATCCTGGGCAATGCCTTTAAGGTGCCCATACAGATTACCTGTAAATTGGCCCAACCCAATACTTATCGAAGATTCCCATCGAAAACCCATGTACGTTCAGCTATGCCCAAGCTCACATGTGTGGGTGAGTCAGGAGAAATTTCTATCTGAGTGTATCTAAATGTTATGGACAGTTGAACTGATTCATTACTTTTTAAGTTCTCCTTCAGAGGTCTCCAACTTGTGGACCTGGAGACATTATGCACATGAATAGGGTCCCTGGTGCAGTTCTGACTAACAACTCATGCACACGACCGTATTTTTTGTCCGGATCTGAACTGCATTTTTTGTGGGTCGGATGCGTACTCATTCACTTCAGCGGGGCCGCAAAAGATGCGGATGGCACACCATGTGCTGCCCACATCTGTATGTCCATTCCATGGCATCCGCAAAAATATAGAACATGTCCTATACTTGTGTGCATTAAGGACAAGTATAGTACTGTTTTTTTTTTAAGGCCCGTACATTCTGTTCCGCAAAATGCAGAACACACACGGCCGGCAAAACTGGCTATGTCCTTGTCCAAGAGCCCCAAGAAGGAGTTGTAAGGCCCCTCAGACACATTGGTGTGCTGTCACACTTGTTCTTGGCGAGCTTGGCCAACAGTCTTGCCCCCGACATATGATGTTCGGAGAGAGAAGGCTCAAGCGAACTGAATTTTTTTGACTGATTTCGGCTTCCTGGAGAAAGGTCGGCAGAGGTGTTTGGCAGCGGCTTTTTTCACTCATGTCTTTGAAAACAAATACACATCAGCTGAACTGAATGCGTCTGTGCATGGGGGAGCCTGTAGGGAGTTGGTAAAGATAGCTATCTGCCGAACGATCTTTCAGCCGACAGTTATTGACTGTGCATGGCCGCCTTAAAACAGCCATGTGGTCTAAATGTGTAGATTGGAACGTTTGAATGAAACTTAAAAGGCTTCGGGAATAGAAAAACATGGTTTCTTTCTTCAAAATCAGAGTCATGTTTCCACAGATTGTGTGTGGTATTGTAAGTACGGTGAGTGAGTTAGGGTTCATGCACACACCGTATGTATTTTGCTGTCCGCCAAAAAATCGATCCGCAAAAAATACGGATGACATTCGTGTACATTCTGTATTTTGTGGAACAGGACAGCTGGCCCCCAATAGAACAGTACTATCCTTGTCCGTAATGCGGACAACAATAGCACATGTTCTATTTTTTTGCGGAACAGAAATACGAACATACGTAATGCACACAGAGTAACTTTTTTTTTTTTTGCAAACCCATTAAAATGAATTGTTCCGCATACGGTCTGACAAAAAAATATAGCGGTCATGAAAAGAAAATACGTTCGTGTGCGTGAGTCCTAAAATTGCTGTAAACCTTTCTGGGACGTAAACAGTATACTTGAGTATCCTTGCAGTGAAAACCATAGAAAACAGCCCACAACCACAAGCTCACCACAGTTGAACAAGAAAGTGATATTAATGTGTGTGTTGTATGTTCCTAGGTGATGCTTTTGTTTGCGTGGTGTAAATATTTCAGTAGAAAAGTAAGAATACCTAATAATGTGAAAACTTATTAGAGGTGATTGCTTGACTTGAAGTTACAGGCTGAAAGCCTATGTTGTAAACTGCCTCGTTCACATGACCAACATCTACTTTCTTCCTGCCTTAAAGAGGACCTTTCACTTGTATAAACTATGTGAACTGAGTATGCTGCCATATAGAGCGGCGCCCGGAGATCTTACTGCACTTACTTTTATCCCCGGGCGCCGCTCCGTTCTCCCGTTATAGGCTCCGGTACCTTTGCTCCTTAAGTTATAGTAGGCGGGTCTTCCCTTGTCCTGTGGGCGTCTCCTTCTCCTAGGCTGCAGCGCTGGCCAATCGCAGCGCACAGCTCACCGCCTGGGAGGTTTTTTTTGATGGGTGCTACCAGTTAGGGGTCAGTCTGACACTATTCAATCATTTCTGCCAGTCTCAGACTGTCCATGGACACCCCCCTAACTGGTAACACCCAACTGGACCTTCATTGCAAGCTGCTAGTAATTCATTCATAACGTCTAGCAGAAATAATAAAAGAATAGCACATCATAGTCATAACAATAGATGCTCTAGAATTCTTATTATATGTGGAATGCAAGTAATTCCTAAAACACACATCAGGAGAGGTGACAGGTCTAATTTAAGAATATATATATATTGTTTTGTGTGTATATTAAAGAGTCTTTCATGTTTTCTTCTGGTAGATGTTCTCTAACGGTAGGAGCAAAGATTTTAAAAAAAATGCTGAAAAATGAATAATGGCTACATATAGGGAAACTTATTCTCCTCAGATGTATTTTCCTCCTTTCACCCATCAAGTCCTAGATCCTTCTGCCCCTTACCCCTCCGACTCCTGACATTCCTTTACACTAATGGTAAATATGTTGGCAGTTAAATCTCCACCCAAAAGCTCCTTAAGCAGCTGTAAACTATTGTTCTCCGGGTATTGTCAGGACCGATCAGGATTGAATGCCTTGACAGCGGTATGTCACAGCAGACACAATGGCCGGTCTTCCTACTGCTATAAAGTGATGAATAAAGAAGAGATAATTTTGAACCTTTTTCTTACGGCGCTGAAAGCAGGAGCCAAATTGCCATGTGGTATTATTTAAAAAGGAAAATAGCTGTTTTATTCTTTTTGTCAACGCGTTTCAAGGGCTCACAGCCCTCTTCATCAGGACAATAAAAGCAAACCTGATGCTTTTATTGTCCTGATGAAGAGGGCTGTGAGCCCTTGAAACGCGTTGACAAAAAGAATAAAACAGCTATTTTCCTTTTTAAATAATACCACATGGCAATTTGGCTCCTGCTTTCAGCGCCGTAAGAAAAAGGTTCAAAATTATCTCTTCTTTATCTCCAAACACTATTTCTCTTGCCACATCTGGGGCAGAGAAAAAGGAACCTTGGCAGCAGTACAGGACCCCGCACGCTGGACGGGAGAATACCAGCATAAGCAGTGTACAGTTGTTGTGGCTCCACACAACAACATATGGTAAGCGCTTCTTGTATATAGTGCGATAAGATCGAGAATACAGCCACACACACGAGGCGCGGCCTCCTGTCTTTTTCTCCCCTTTTTTCTTTTATAAAGTGATGAATGACAGTAGCACGGGGGGACTTATACTCCACCTTATTCTCGTATTGAAACAATTAGGCTTTTCTCGCTTGCGTCCAGTCAGTTGCCAGATTTTTATATGTCGGTTATGCCTTTAAATGAAGATGCATAGAAATGCGATTGTACAGGAGCTCAAACCCAGCAGTAAGCTACTATAGGTGTATTGTACTTACCAGTGTTGTAGTTACCATCCATACAATTCCTTATCGGTCTACTACACCGATAACCAGCAAGCTAAATACACAACGTGCCCTTTTCTTGATAAAAGCCAGTATCAAATGACCAGAAAGTTTAATACAACTTTGTAGACTTGATATATCAGTAGCTTTCAGTTTTTATTCACTAATCAATGTATGACTTATTTAAAGGGCTTGTCCACAGTTAGAAATAGCTGCTTTCTCCTAAAAACAGTCCCAGGCACAACTGGTAACACAGCTCCATTCACTTCAGGAGGAATGTTCTGCAATACTAGATCAAACCTTGGTCAGGTCTGGTAACAATGTTTTTCTAATCTTGTATCAACCTTTAAAGGGGTATTTTAGCCTGAAGCAAACTGAATAGATGATAAATGATAAAATGGTGTGGGTTCAAAACCGGCTGGGCACATACTTGACCAGCACTCCATTCAAACTCCTCTGAACCTTGTGGCTGGGGGGACAGGGAAGTAGGGTCCTAAATGTGAGTGAGGTTCCAGGGATCGGTTGACCACTGATCTAACATTTATCACCTATCTTTAATGTAAAGAAAGTGTCTAGTCTGGCAATCCCTTTACATAGATTAGATGTTATGGTGGCTTTAAAGGGATTGTCTGGTTTCCTATATTGATGGCCTGTCCTTAGACCCACACCGATCTGATACTGATGACCTATCCTGATGATAGCTCATCAATATAAGAAACCAGGCAACCCCTTTAAAGTAGCACTCCCGCAAAAATATTTATTCTGCAGCTAAATGCTGTAACTTGTAGTGAATGTAATCTTCTTACCAGTGACCGTGTTTGTGAGTTATACCCTCCCTTCTAATCCTCAGCTGTGTCATGTGACCAACACTGGTCTCAGTTATTCATTCCCATGAGGCTGACATTGAGGTTCCCATAGGAATACTTGAAGAAACTGGCTTGCTGTCCACACATCAGATGTTGTGTTATTTGGAGAGTCAGAGTGTTGGTCACATGACACAGCAGAGCATTAGAAGGGAGGTTATAACTCGCAAATACAGTCACTGGTAAGAAGTTTGCATCATGTACCTTTCTTCCAGGTCAGAATAAAAAAAAATCGGGGAGTACTTCTTTAAGCTAGTGATAGGCTTTTAAATGAGTGGGTAATAATCTGAGGCTCTGTTCTCACTTATTGTTTTGAACAATGTTTGGTGTATGTAACATAGTAACATAGTATATAGGGCCGAAAAAAGACATTTGTCCATCCAGTTCGGCCTGTTATCCTGCAAGTTGATCCAGAGGAAGGCAAAAAAACTCCTGTGAGGTAGAAGCCAATTTTCCCCACTTAAGGCAATCAGAATAACTCGCTGGATCAACGACCCCTCTCTAGTAACTATAACCTGTAATATTATTACACTCCAGAAATACATCCAGGCCCCTCTTGAATTCCTTTATTGTACTCACCACCACCTCCTCAGGCAGAGAGTTCCATAGTCTCACTGCTCTTACCGTAAAGAATCCTCTTCTATGTTTGTGTACAAACCTTCTTTCCTCCAGACGCAGAGGGTGTCCCCTTGTCACAGTCACAGTCCTGGGGATAAATAGATGATGGGATAGATCTCTGTACTGACCCCTGATATATTTATACATAGTAATTAGATCTCCCCTCAGTCGTCTTTTTTCTAAAGTCAATAACCCTAATGTTGATAATCTTTCAGGGTACTGTAGTTGCCCCATTCCAGTTATTACTTTAGTTGCCCTCCTCTGTACCCTCTCCAGCTCTGCTATGTCTGCCTTGTTCACAGGAGCCCAGAACTGTACACAGTACTCCATGTGTGGTCTGACTTCTGATTTGTAAAGTGGTAGGACTATGTTCTCATCACGGGCATCTATGCCCCTTTTGATGCAACCCATTATCTTATTGGCCTTGGCAGCAGCTGCCTGACACTGGTTTTTACAGCTTAGTTTTCTGTTCACTAAAATTCCTAGGTCCTTTTCCACGTCAGTGTTACCCAGTGTTTTACCATTTAGTATGTACGGGTGACTTGCATTATTCCTTCCTATGTGCATAACCTTACATTTGTCCGTGTTAAAACTCATCTGCCACTTATCTGCCCAAGCCTCCAATCTATCCAGATCCATCTGTAGCAGTATACTGTCCCCTTCCGTGTCAATTACTTTACACAGTTTAGTGTCTTCTGCAAAAATTAATATTTTACTGTGCAACCCTTCTACAAGATCATTAATAAATATATTGAGGAGAATAGGGCCCAATACGGACCCCTGAGGTACCCCACTAGTGACAGTGACCCAATATTTCAGAAAATACTACCTTTGTGGTCCTTGCCCTAAGCTTTTGACCTAAATCCCTAAAATAATTTTTAAGGACGCTCCACCTACTTTTAACTTTAACTTTTGTCATTGGTTCCGATATGGACCATGACCGCTGAATCTTCTCCAGCCCCTTCCAGTAATCTGTCAACCTGATCCACCATGTGTCGAACGGGGAACGCTAGAAAGACAACACACCGTTCGACGATCCCGGTCTTTGTGACAGATTTCCCTATCTGTACCACTAATAATGGAGTCTCCCACTACCACACCTGTCTGGCCTGCCCTGCTCTCCTGGTCCCCTGCTTACTGGAGCTGACATTCCCCTGACTGGCAGAGGAAGTTCAGGGCTAGCCTCCCTGGCACTCTTCCCTCTACCCCGCTTTCTAACTGTTACCCAGCTAGCTACCTCACTTTCCTGAGCCTCCTCGCTACCACCCTCCCCCACATCTACCCCATAGAGTGCTTGCTCAGCGAGCAGAAAACTCTTTCCCAAATTCTCAATGCTTCTCAGTGTTGAAATTCGCCCGTTTAGATACTCGATGTGCGATTCCAAACGGGCAATTTGCTCACATTTTGAATAAAAATATGCACCCTCAAACGGCTGTTCCAGGACTGCATACATCAGACAAGATGTGCACTGGACTGCGCTGTCAATAATGGAACACATACTAATGGGGATTACGCGAGAATAGAGTTTAGGAAGATCCTGGTGCGTACACAGCACTTATTGATAGGACCTCATATGTCCATTTAGCATACGCTGGGCCGGTGTGTGTCAACATAGGGGCACTTTTATTAAGACCAGCATTTTAGACGTTGGTCTTAATAATCCCTATAGCTGATGGTGGATCGCCGAAGTTATATATGCCGATTCTAAATGTAAGACCGCTTTCTTGCTGCGGTTATCTTCCTGATACAACTCCATTAACTAAACAACTACAGAAACAGTGCGTCTGGTAATTTTACACCTATAGTTATTTTTGTGATGGGGGTGCAGGTAACACTATGCTGAGGTTTTGTAAACTTGATCTACCGGTGTGCCCCCATTACTTCCAGCTTTGATGTTACCGACAGCAGGGTCACAGCGGTTGTGAGCTTCCTAACAATCCCATACATTGCCCTACAAGACAGGTGTCCATAGGCGACATTGCTCAGCATTATCCCGTAGTGTTCACTGCCTTCTGTCTTTCTGGTTTCATGTTGCATCCACCGGTTTCATGTTGCTCAATGGAATGAGATTTTTGTGGAGAAAATGCTTGATTTCACACAGGAATGAAGGAGGTCGGTGGCGTGGGGTAGGATTCTGGTGGTGCCAGGCAGATAACCTTTCCTATGTATTAATCAAGTCTTGGCGGTTGCTGCCTCTTCGTTTACTTTCAGGTTAGTCGTTTTTTGTTAATAATTTACAGCTTCCTCATGTACCCATATGAGTCCTATAAGTTTACACTGGGACCTACCTGGTAATCCTTGTCCTCCATCAGTGACTCCAGTAGCGCAAAAGTTGCCAACGAGATCCCATTGAAATCATTGGTTTCCATTGTCCAGTGCTAAGAGAGTCACAAAATGTGTAAGCCCTTAAAGTCATAAGTAAATAGAAAATTAAACTAGTGTGAAGTGCATTTGGAGCACATTCCTTGTATATTTATAATAATGTATTTTTCTTAGTTTATTTGAATTAGATATAAATTATATATTAATGCTTTAGGATTCTGGCACAGGAAAAAATGGGATTACACCACATTTATTAGGGGTTCTAGACCAGGCATGCTCAACCTGCGGCCCTCTAGCTGTTCCAAAACTACAACTCCCATAATTCCCGGACAGCCTACAGCTATCAGCCTACAGAAGGGCATGGTGGGAGTTGTAGTTTTACAACAGCTGGAGGGCCGCAGGTTGAGCTTCCCGGTCCTAGACAGTTTTTATGCCTTGTCCAGCAAGGGGACGTGGCTGTTAGCAAAAAATTGTCGGGAAGGGATGTGGCTTAAGATGTTATACTGCGTACCAAAATTCTGCCAAAATGAAGCCAACTAATTGTGGTAGCAACTTAAAGGGACCCTGTCACCAGCCCCTCCCTCGCTACTTTGCCACTGCCTGGCCCTGCCAGTCAAAGCAGCATGGGAGGGGCTCACTATAGAAAAGAGTGGAGCTTGGGTGCAACAAAAGCAAAGCTGACGCCCTTATTGTACTAAAGGCCTTTTTTGCATATTAGGAAAAAGTACAATAAGGCCTCATGCACACAAGCGTATTTCCTTTCCCTGTACGTTCAGTTTTTTTTGCAGACTGTATGCAGAACCATTAATTTCAATGGGTTGCTTCGTGTGCATTCCGTTTCCGTATGTCCGCATGTTCGTTCTGCAAAAAAACTAAATAATAGAACATGTCCTATTATTGTCCACAACAGACAAGGATAGGACTGTTCTATTAGGGGCCAGCTGTTCCGTCCTGCAAAATACAGAATACACACGGACATCATCTGTATTTTTTGCGGATCGCAAAATACATCCGGTTGTGTGCATGAGCCCTTGCTCTGGAATGGAGCCTCAGATCAACAAAAGAAAAACAGTGTTTTAATCGGGTGAAGCAAAGCTGGATATTGAAGTTGCTGGTGACAGATTTCTTTTTGGATGGAACGATATTCTGGCCATTTACTGGGAACCAGCATTTATAGGAATGCTCAATCCTGATAACTGACCCCTATAATCGAGCATGGAGGCAAATGAAACCAATTAAAACTCTACATAAATAAATAAAACTCGCAGACAACGACTTTATGGAAAAAAAATGCCGCAGTGCTTTATTATGGGTAACCATAAAAACATAGTATTTAATAAATCAAATGAATCAATTAAATAATTCAAACCATATCAATAAATAGACCAATCATGAACCATCCATATAAACCAAGATCCACTCAGCATTAGCTGAGCGATACAGCCCCACTAATGAAGCAATGCGACGAAAACAAATAAAAATTAGGGGAGGGCGAGCACCGATGAAATCTTCTTCAACTGGCCCCAAAGTGGCGGCGAACCTGTCAATATAAAGGGGAGAGGCTTCCCGCCGTGGGAGCACTAACAAATCAGAAACCTGGAAATCTCCCCCAGCAACAGATAGCAACCAATCAGATGTTCAGCCTGACCCACTGTATTTCTTCTTCTGCCGGACACCGGATAAAAAACTGGATCTTCAAATCACCTCAGGTAATACCTGTAAAATAAAGGCGGGAAGACAGACAAAAGGGGGGGGGGGGCAGTAAAAGGGGTGGAACAAATACCATTCACATACATTAAGGTGTCATTGCCCCCATGTGTCCCCCAGGCTAGGGGCTCTGGGGGGCCCGAACATTCGAGCAGCCAATGAATGAGCAAAGGCTCATTGCCAGCTTATTGGCCTCTTTCCTCAGGATGATGCCCGATTATCAGCAGCACATCTCCCTGTGTAATAGGCGGAAGCAGACGAGTGCCGATGGATGTATTTATCATCCACCAGCGCCCGTCTTACCCAAATATCGAACTGTAACAGGACCCTTAGAGTAGACAGCTTAATGATTCATCACATTTATGGTTTGACATCAGCAATTGCCCTAAATCTGGTGTCTCGTTACACTGTCTATTCTAAGTGTACACTGCCTAAGTATTAGATACGATTAGTAAATCTGCCCCTGTGTTACATGTATGGTGGAAGTCCGGAATTTAATCATGACGCCCATTTAGAAGCTGAGTTAGTGCCATAGCTGCCAAGGTTCTGCTGTTTTAGACAGCAAACACCCCGTGCTAATGTCTGTGGTTGGTAATAACGCCGATCTAAACTTTTAACCCTCAGACGCTGTGGTTAATTGAGAGGCTTTTCCCTGGGAGCGCTAAGCTCCTGGGGCCCGAATGGCTCCCATGCACAGAGATCAGGGGAGCCGCTCATTTATTGTGGTGCCTTAGGCCTGCTAGAGGCTCCAAGGCTTACAACAGTGACATTGGTAAATGGCATCAGATCAGCCTGCAAAAAAAGAGCCATCACACAGCTCAGTAGATTTTAAAAATAGTTATGGAGATTAGAATATGGCGAAAGAAAAAAAAAATTGTATTATTTTTTTTGTATTAAAACACAAGGAAAATTATATAAATGTGGTATTGTTGTAATTGTACTGACCCGGTGAATAAAGGGAACAGGTCAGTTTTAGCACTTTTTTTTTTTTTATTTCCATCTCATTTGGAATTTTTTTCCAGCTTCCCATTACATTGTATGCAATATTCATAAAAAAGTATGACTTGTCCTGCAAAAAACAAGCTCTCATACTTCTATGTGAATGGAGAATATAAAAGTTATGGCTTCAGGAAGGCAGAGAGTAAAAAACTAAAACTAAAAAAAAACACACGAAAAAAGGTAAAATCGCAAGGTCCTGAAAGGCTTAGCACTGTTTGTAATAGTGACATTAGATTGTAGTACAGCTGATGGCAGACAGGTTGGATCAGACTTACCTCCGGTCCGTACAGTGGAGCTAGCAGGTCCGTCGTAGAGGGAAGGGGATTAGGGGCGCCTGGATTAAAATGCATTAGTGTGCACCAAAACGTTGGCATGCTGTAAGCCAACCAAGTTTGTGCAGTGTTAGAAAAGTGTATAGCTGCACACCATAATGATCATACAGCACTGGCCCCCATACACAATAGTGCCAAAGGGCAGCCATCTGATGTGTGTGATTAGATGTCAGAAAAGAGAAGGATCAGATATTGGTTGGTTTCTGCTATCTACTCTACTACAGTTGTGTCAGTGTAGTTGAGTCACATTTGACGTCCTTTGTAGGCTTCAGGCTCTGGACTGCATATGCTGTACATACTTGGAGACTATTTCAGGTCTAGGTCATAGGACCCTGTGAGGAGCACTAAAAAGCTGCAGATATCTTCAGTTGTGAGCTAGTGATTCATGGCAGTCTTGCCTAGACGTACCTTGCTTCGTATTGCTGCAGGCACAACACATGGAGTAGGACACTTCTCCAGAGGACAGGTCTGTGGAGTCCATCACTACTGCAGGTGAAATGTCACGCCACATTGCCACATTCTGTCCCTAAACACTTTCCTTAAAAAACCAGCACCTGGATCTGAATACTTTTGTATTTGCATGTAATTAAACATTCAGCATGTTTGAATGACTTGATTATCGGGGGTTATCCCATGACTAATGTATACAATGAAAATCGGACATTGTACAGTACATACTGGGCAGCACGGGGGCTCAGTGGTCAGCGCTGGGGTCCTAGGTTTGAATCCGACCAAGGGCAACATCTGCATGGAGTTTGTAGGTTCTCCCCGTGTTTGCGTGGGTTTCCTCCCACACTCCAAAGACAGACTGATCGGGAACTTAGATTGTGAGCCCCATTGGGGACAGTTGGATGCTAATGTCTGTAAAGTGCTGCGGAATATAGTAGCGCTATATAAGTGCATAAAATAAATAAATAAGTGCTTCTGACAACATAAAAAATACTGGTGTTCATGTCACATTTTATGAGACTTACTCTCATTAGAAATACGAAAAAAATGGTAGAAATATATGACAATTTGTTGCTGTAAGCATTCATATAGGCAACACACTCCTCTTACATAAAATATAATGTTGTACATAAGGCGCACAGCTGAGACAGTTCTGTCTCATTTTTGTTTCCACATTTCACACTGTAGACATTGGTTGTATAATTTTTTTGTTATAATATTACAAATGACCACTAGAGGTCAGCAGTAACCTAGAACAAGCAATCAGGTTAGTATAATGTGAGGCAATGCTGCCCCCTAATGTTCACATGGCTTTACTGCCAGACCAATTGTCATGATTTCTATGTACGGTATGTTTTATTTCTCTTTGCGTAGGTCAGGCTTTCTCAACTCCGGTCCTCGGGACCCACCTACCAGTCATGTTTTCAGGATTTCCTTAGTATTGAGCAGGTGATATAATTAGTGTCAATGCATCAGGACTTACCACAGGTATTCATTCTGTGGGATATTCTCAAATCCAGACTGGTAGGTGGGTCCCGAGGACCGGAGTTGAGAAACCCTGGCATAGGTCAATATGGGCAAACTGTGCTTGAATAATACCAGAATTCTATTTCCTGCTGTAGTTTAGCATTTTTTTTTTTTTTATATTACACACAAGGCTAGATTTTACACAAAAGAGCCATCACACAACTCAGTAGACTTTAAAAATAGTTATGGGGATTAGAATATGGCGAAGAAAAAGGATATAAATGTGGTATTGTTGTAATTGTACTGACCCTGTGAATAAAGGTAACAGCTCAGTTTTACCACATTTTTTTTCATTTTCATTTCCATCCCATTTGGAATTTTTTTCCAGCTCCCCATTACATTGTATGCAATATTCATTAAAAAGTATGACTTGTCCTGCAAAAGACAAGCCCTCTCACTTCTATGTAAATGGAGAATATAAAAGTTATGGCTTCGGGAAGGCAGAGAGTAAAAAACTAACAAAGGCTAGATTTTTTTTTTATATTACACACAAGGCTAGATTTTACACACTAAATTACCCACTGGCGTGTCTGCTTATAAAAGTGTCTAATGGCACCTATATACTCTAGTTAGATAACATTTTCTATAAAATAAATATGGCAAACTGCAAGTAGTAGTCCCTAGTAGTAGTTTTAACGATTCATTCTGCAATTTTGTTTATCCTTTTCTAAATACGTTTTGTGACTACACAGAATGGTGACTTCCAGTATTCCATGGACATTGAAACAAGTGGAGCATTTGGGTGGAGTGGGGGAGAAAGGCTTGAGCCCAAACACCACATGTATTTATTATATCATATATTATCTCATACGGTGTTACATACTCAAGGTCCACTTCTATGGGAGTTACAATAACAGCCCAAAATGTGTGCATGCTGGGAGTTGTTGTTTCAGAGCAGCTGGAGTGCCGAAGGTTGCCGATCCCTGTTGTAGACCATTTGCCTATTCAGTTGGTTCAGTGCAAATATATGTGCAGGTCCTTAGAAATCAGGCGGCTTATGTTGGAATTAAAATTGTGAAATATATAAAGAAATGTTCTCCCTGTGTTCCAGAAGCATAGAATGTGTCGGCAGATAAGAACCATTTGGCCCATCTAGTCTGCCCAATATACTGAATACTATGGATAGCCCCTGGCCCTATCTTATATGAAGGATAGCCTTATGCCTATCCCATGCATGCTTAAACTCCTCCACTGTATTTGCAGCTACCACTTCTGCAGGAAGGCTATTCCATGCATCCACTACTCTCTCAGTGAAGTAATACTTCCTGATATTACTTTGAAACCTTTTCCCCTCTAATTTAAAACTATGTCCTCTTGTAGCAGTTTTTCTTCTTTTAAATATTCTCTCCTCTTTTACCTTGATGATTCCCTTTATGTATTTAAAAGTTTCTATCATATCCCCTCTGTCTCGTCTTTCTTCCAAGCTATACATTGTGTCCCCCATCCTCCTCATCACTTTCCTATGTCTGGCTGGAAGACAGCTGGCTGGAGCAGGAGCCTCCCTGCTGTGCCCTGTCACTGCAGTAGGACAAACATATTGTTATGCCCCACCCCTCTAGTTTAACCCCACCCCCACAGACAGCCTGTAGCTGTAGACTGAGCAGATCTCCAGGAGATGTCTACAAGACTCTTTGTGTCAGGATCATGTAGAAATAGACAGTGAGGGCAATATATTTTGTGTTTGCTACTATCTTCTCCATAAAGCTAATCCCCTTCCCCCTCATCCCTAAAGTTGAGCGTTCTCTGATCTCATTTAATAATGCTTGCTCCTTCCTTGGTCATAGTGATGTTCATAAGGATGTCCATGAATACAGTCATATTATTAGTTAGAAATTTGGGGTCATCTTAGGTTGCCTCATAGCCCCATCAGGAACATAAATTGGCATAAGCTATATCCATGAATAATTAAGAGAGACTTCAGACACAGACTGCAGATTACAGAAATGATATTCTTACCATAAGCTAAAACATTTGGACTTGTTTGGAAATCTTAAGGGTGTTCTCAAGGTAGAAGGTCTTTGAAATGTAAATGCTCTGATTAGCTGTAAGCCCTTGTCAGCGATTCACCTAAAGATGTCGTACCTCTGCATTGTCCTATTGATGTAAGACGGAGGCTTGCTAATGACTGTAGACCAGGCATCCTCAAACTGTGGCCCTCCAGCTGTTGTAAAACTACAACTCCCACAATGCCCTGCTGTAGGCTGATACCTATAGGCTGTTCGGGCATGCTGGGAGTTGTAGTTTTGCAACAGCTGGAGGGCCGCAGTTTGAGGATGCCTGCTGTAGACGCTATGATTGAACACAACTCCTGGCTCAGTTTCTTGCATCGGATCACCCCACTGGCACAAATACTTTCCAACTGTAACCAAGTAGGGGAGAGGTAAATCTATAAAACAAAACTTTTGCTGGATATGCATTAAAAGATGGCACTGAGCCAATCCTATATAAAAGGAATGATGAACCGGAGAAGGGCGGCTCCTACAACTCATTCTGCAACCTCATCTCTCTGTTTTCATAGACATATAGCTGTGGTTCACCTGATTAAAAAGCCGTTTTTCTTTTTCTCGAGCTGAGGCTCTGTTCTCGAGTTGATACTTTTTCTTTAAATGCAAGAGCAACGGTGACGCCCTTGTTGCACCAAAGACCGAATTGGCATATTATGAAAAAGTATAATATCTTGGGAAAGGAGCATCAGATCAACAAAAGAGAATGAACGTTTTAATCAGGTGAAGCACAGCTATGTGTCTATGCAAACAGCTGGGTAGGGAGGTCGTTTATGACAGGTTCGCTTTAACGAATGCCCCTTTCAGGGAGGGTACTCTGCCATTTACCGGGTATAGGGCTCATGCCCACGAATTTAAGGGATCCATGCTTGTGCCTTGGACTGTAAATGGTAGTCCGCAATGCATGGGCACTGCACGTGTAAACTCCGTGTGGCAGATGCGGACCCAATGACTTGGATGGATCTGCAAGATGCGGCAAAAGTTAGGAAATGTCTTATCCTTTGTGGTGCAGAGGCACGGACCTGAAGCGCTTCGTAGTGTTTCTGTGGGCATCCAATCTTGCAGATCGCGTTCTCATTCAAGTCAGTGGGTCCGCAGCACGGAGTGCACACAGCCAGTGCCCATATTGCAGACGCGCCGTTTGTGGTCCGCAATACAGGTACGGAACCCTTACGTTTGTGGGCATGAGCCCTTAAGGCAAGATTTCTATATGGTTTAGCCAGTCTAGAGCCTTTGAGCGCGCTGACCGCGGCTGATTTAACCAGTTCCTCGCCAGTATACTATATTCCTGAATAATTATCGGCTCAGTACATTATTGCTTTTTTCTTTGGTATAAATTTGGCTGGATGCCATCTTTTCAATGCATATCAAGTAAAGGTTATGTTTTCTAGATTTACCTCTCCTCTGCTTGAATTGGTTCAACACAATGATTGGCTGCAATTATTGTCTATGGGGAGGTGCGTGAACAGAAGTGCCCTACTATTTGTTTAGAATGTGCAATATTTTAGGGTTATAGGAGAAGCTTTACTGTCTGCAAAAGAACAAACAGTAAGGCTACTATAAGCGTTCAATCTATCTGGCAGGCTGTTCATCATATCCAACATAGCCGGATAGGGCTGGGTCCCCATCAGATACCATGGACTATAATTGACCCGTTGGGGATGCGGCCTGTTTCTGGCATTAGTGCCAGTATTTGGCCAGACAAAAAACTTGAACTAGTTTTTATCCGGCTGAATCCCAGCACTCATGCTGGAAACTGGCCAAATCTCCATGGGGTCCCATTATAGTCAATGTTTTTTCAGAATGAAGTACCGCACACCGTAGTCGCTGGTGCTAGCAAAATACTTTGTTAGTCGTAATCTAGTAGAAAAAATTGCTGCACACAGCTAGTTCAATTTGCCATTGATTAGTGTAATTTATTATTCACAATTATTTCATGTTGCATACATGATCCAGTGGATGTCCATATGTCTCAGTCACATTGCATAAGTACTGTACGTTTCGGCCTGTTTCGGCCTTCTTCAGCGGTATACGATCTGGCAGTGACGGCGGGCAGGAGCGCTGGATCACAGGTGTTCAGGTGCTGAAGAAGGCCGAAACGTACGCAACCTGAAATAATTGTGAATAATAAATTACACTAATCAATGGCAAATTGAACTAGCTGTGTGCAGCAATTTTTTCTACGATTATAGTCAATGGACTCTGGCGGTGAATGGCCATATCTGGCTATGCTGGATACAGTGAACTCCGTACAGGTTATTATTCTGTTCCGCATAACTTTTCAATAGAATTCCTGAAATATCATTTTATTATACATCTTTAGGTTTAAATATCTACATGAATTTGAGAAGCTAGGGGACTGAAAGTAGCAAAATGGAACAGGAGGGAAGCAGCTGCAGGTAGAGGTGCAGATTCTGCTGCAGGTGTTTTGCTATCTCACTCCAGTGCTGGATTCACAGTTACACTGCTCAGTACTGATGTATATTGTCCCCCATACTCCTGCTGAGAGTTAGAGAAGCAGGATCTGTTCTTCCCTCTGTGTGCTGTATATGTGAGACATGAAAGCACCTATTCTCCATCCACTCCTCCTCGGCTGAGATCGGGGAGAACTGACAATTAGAAATAAAGGGGCACATTTATTAAGACTGGTGTTTTAGACCCCAGTCTTAATAAAGTCCTGCACTGGTGGTGGATTCGCCACAGTTATGTAGAAGCGCCAGCCTTGCTTCTTTCTATCTTACATTTAGACCATTTTCTACACCTAATCCAGGTGTAGAAAATGGCAGTCGAGATGGGCCTACTGGTGTGTCCTCTTTGCCGCCCACACCACACCAACTTTTTTAGACCTGGCGTGAGTGGCACATTGCAGCGCAAAGGACTATATTTCTGTTTAATGAATATTTAGTATTTCTGTTTAATGAATGACCCCCCAAAGTCTTCACAGGAGTGATACAAGTCATATAATGGCCAGAAATAGCATAATTACATATGTGTAAACACATGAAAGCTTAATCTGAATAATCACCTACAGGTACGCTTTAACTGACGTACACAATAATAAAAGGGTATTGGGTTCATGCACACTGTTTTAGGCTGCTTTCACACTAGCGTTCGGTATTCCGTTCGTGAGCTCCGTTTGAAGGAGCTCACGAGCGGACCCGAACGCAGCCGTCCACCCCTGATGCAGTCTGAATGGAGGCGGATCCGCTCAGACTGCATCAGTCTGGTGGCGTTCAGCCTCCGCTCCGCTCGCCTCCGCACGGACAGGCGGACAGCTGAACGCTGCTTGCAGCGTTCGGGTGTCCGCCTGGCCGTGCGGAGGCGTGCGGATCCGTCCAGCCTTACAATGTACGTCAATGGGGACGGATCCGTTTGAAGATGCCACAATGTGGCTCAATCTTCAAGCGGATCCGTCCCCCATTGACTTTACATTGAAAGTCTGGACGGATCCGTCCCAGGCTATTTCCACACTTAGCTTTTTTTTGCTAAAATAATGCAGACGGATCCGTACTGAACGGAGCCTCCGTCTGCATTATTATGGGCGGATCCGTTCTGAACGGATCCGCCCGAACGCTAGTGTGAAAGTAGCCTAAACAATGTACAAAAGTGATCACAGCGGAGCACTTTGCTCACACTCTGCAAGACCATTATATTTAATGACATTTAGAAGAGAATTTGTATACATGACCCCTGGTCTGTACACCTGGAGATCTTGAAACATAAGACCCATTGTGTACTGTAGCCTAATAGAAGACGGTATCATCTCTTGTTTTGCTGTTTTAGATCCAGAACTAATTCTCTGATTTGCTTTGCTGTAATGATTTGACACTTGTCTTTATTTAAAGGGGTATTGCGATAGGTAAAAGTTATCCCCTATCCACAGGGACCTCCACCGATCATGAGAATGGGTGCCACGTACTCCTGCTGCTCCCCTGAAATTACCGGAGCAGCAGGTCGTACATGTGCGTGGCTGCTCCATTCGTTTCTATGGGCTTTCCAGAGATAGCCGAGTACAGCGCTCCACTATCCTTGGAACTCCCATAGAAATGAATGGAGAGGCCCCTGTTCTCGTGATCGGCGGGGATCCTAATGGAAGAACCTCCACCGATCTGATAGTTATCACCTACTTTGTTATAGTGATGTCATTGTTATGGAGAACTAATATATATGGATACATGTGGCTGTCATTTTCCATTACCCCCTAGGCTATGACAGGTATCAGGTTTCAGCAGCTGTGCATACATCCAGATCCTCCTGATTCTCTAGAACAATCTCAACAATATCTTCCAAAGCAGGGAGGGAAAGTTAAACATGCAGCTGTCATTGGGATATAGGTCAACCAGATCCAGTCCTTAGAGAATGGTTTTCTTCTCTGGAATGAAAAGAAAACAAGGCGAAAGCTTAATGGGAACCTGTTAGCAAAATTGAGATGAATAAACCACTGACATTGTACTGTAGTGGTCGTGAATATGTTTGTTGTTCAATCTCTTTTATTAAGGACAAGAATAGGTTGTGAATGCAAAGGTATACAACCACAATACATAGCAATATACCAATTCTGGAATTTACAGTACAAGGATATTGAAAATGGTTGTGTACATAGCAAATATAGGTGGTCCAACAGTAAAGAGACACAGTTCGCAAATAGAGATACACCTACTCTAGAATAAAGCAAGAACATCGGGGAACATATACACAAACAGACAGAAACAGAGGGGAAGAGAAGTGCCTAAACCCATCAGAATAAGTAGTATTAAGCATTGCTAGAAATGTTGCCCAACCATGTAAGATAACACTGGGAACCTTTAAAGAGCAACCAAGGAGACCAAATCTTAAGATATTTAGCTTCCTGACCCCCATCCTCCGCAATGAGCTCCTCCATTCTATGTATCTTTTCAAATGTGTTAAGCCACTCCTCAAAGCGCGGTGTATTCGTAGATTTCCAATGTCGAGGGATAACCAGGCGAGCGGCCTGTACGAAAAATCTCAGGAGACCTCCCTTCAGGGAGGAGATGGAGCCAGGGAACATGGACAATAATGCACCCTCCGGTGTCCACCTTGTGGTGTTACCGCTGACTAGACCATACAGCTCATTGATTTTCTTCCAAATCGTAAATATGTTTGTACACATGGCCCAACTAAAATTGCTGGGTTTACTATTGGAGAATAAGTGAAATTCTTAAACCACGCACCAGTAATCGTCAGTGCTGCACACCAGTAGTCGTCGGGGCTAGTCGCGGTTGGTACACCCACTGTGCCATGATTGTTGTCTTGCTAGAGAGCAAGCATTGACTTCACACACTAGATCTGCTAAGCAGTGTAGGCATGCTGACGACGAGTACGCCATGACTGGTGACCACTGCAGCACCACCCAGATGACTATTGGTGAGCATTGCGAGGTGGTATTATAACATCAATTTTTCCCCCTAGATAGTACACATCAATTCAAAATCGGAAAAGCCTACAAAGGTATCTACGAGCACTATGCCACCATGTCAGTGGTTTTATAAACAGTTCTCCAATGCCACCAAATGAGCTAAAGTAAAAAAAAAGTTCCTTTGCTCACCAGATAATCCCCTTCGTTTCTGGCGCCACTGCTCCAGCCCTCCCCGCCAGAATCAATATATGAGTATGTGGAGGTAAAAACCTGAGTGACGGTGCTGCAAAACAGCCGAGGATTACCTGGTGAGTATAGGATCCTATTTTAGCACATTTGGGGAACCACTATCATCTGCAAGGGCATCTGTCAGCAGGTTTGTACCTGTGAAACTGACTGACCTGTTACATGTGCACTTGGCAGCTGAAGACATCTGAGTTGGTCTCATGTTCATATGTGCCCGCATTGCTGAGAAAAATGATGTTTTAATATATGCAAATGATTCACTAGGAGCAACAGGGGCGTTGCCATTGCTCCTAGAGACTCTGCTCTCTCTGAAATTGATGCACCTCTGTCATTTCAACTCTGCGCCACTTTGACAATGCCAGGCAGTGAAAATGTCATCATGCCTGGTCCTGTAATCAAGGTGGGGAGAGTGCGGTAGTTGTAGAGAGAGCAGAGCCTCTAGGTGTAACGGCGACGCCCCCATTGCTCCTCGAGGTTCATTTTCCATATATAAAAAAAATAATCTCAGTAACGCGGGCACATATGAACATGGGACCAACACAGGTGCCTTCAGCGGCCAAGTGCACATGTAACAGGTCAGCCAGGTTCATACAGTCATGTGAAAAAATTAGGACACCCTTTGAAAGCATGTGGTTTTTTGTAACATTTTTAATAAAAGGTTATTTCATCTCCGTTTCAACAATACAGAGAGATTAAAGTAATCCAACTAAACAAAGAAAACTGAAGAAAAGTCTTTTCAAGATCTTCTGTAAATGTCATTCTACAAAAATGCCTATTCTAACTGAGGAAAAAGATAGGACACCCTCACATGTATTCCCTCTTAAATTGGCTCAGATCTCACACAGGTATATCACACCAGGTGCACATAATTAGTAGATCGTTACTCTGCATGTTGAATGAGGCTTGCCCTATTTAAACCTCAGACATTTAGTTTGGTGTGCTCCTGACTGTTGAAGTGAGAGTGAGCACCATGGTGAGAGCAAAAGAGCTGTCAGAGGACTTCAGAAAAAAGATTGTAGCAGCCTATGAGTCTGGGAAGGGATTTAAAAAGATCTCAAAAGATTTTGAAATCAGCCATTCCACTGTCCGGAAGATAGTCTACAAGTGGAGGGCTTTCAAAACAACTGCCAACATGCCCAGGACTGGTCGCCCCAGCAAGTTCACCCCAAGAGCAGACCGCAAGATGCTAAAAGAGGTCTCCAAAAACCCTAAAGTGTCATCTCGAGAACTACAGCAGGCTCTGGCTACTGTTGATGTAGAAGTACATGCCTCTACAATCAGAAAGAGACTGTACAAGTTTAACTTGCATGGGAGGTGTGCAAGGAGGAAACCTTTGCTTTCCAAGAGAAACATCGAGGCCAGACTGACATTTGCCAGAGAGAAAGTTGACAAAGACCAGGACTTCTGGAATAATGTTCTTTGGACAGATGAGTCCAAAATTGAATTATTTGGACACAACAGCAGAGGACATGTTTGGCGTAAACCAAACACAGCATTCCAAGAAAAGAACCTCATACCAACTGTGAAGCATGGAGGTGGAAGTGTCATGGTTTGGGGCTGCTTTGCTGCAGCAGGACCTGGTCAGCTCACCATCATAGAATCCACGATGAATTCTACTGTGTATCAGAAGGTGCTTGAAGAACATGTGAGACCATCAGTTAGAAAATTAAAGCTGAAGCGGAACTGGACCATGCAACATGACAATGACCCAAAACATACTAGTAAATCAACCAAAGATTGGCTGAAAAAGAAGAAATGGAGAGTCCTGGAATGGCCAAGTCAAAGTCCAGATTTGAATCCCATTGAGATGCTGTGGGGTGACTTGAAAAGGGCTGTACGTGCAAGAAACCCCTCAAACATCTCACAGCTGAAAAAGTTCTGCATTGAGGAGTGGGGTAAAATTTCCTCAGACCGATGTCGAAGACTGGTAGATGGCTACAAGAACCGTCTCACTGCAGTTATTTCAGCCAAAGGAGGTAACACTCGCTATTAGGGGCAAGGGTGTCCTATCTTTTTCCTCAGTTAGAATAGGCATTTTTGTAGAATGACATTTACAGAAGATCTTGAAAAGACTTTTCTTCAGTTTTCTTTGTTTAGTCGGATTACTTTAATCTCTCTGTATTGTTGAAACGGAGATGAAATAACCTTTTATTAAAAATGTTACAAAAAACCACATGCTTTCAAAGGGTGTCCTAATTTTTTCACATGACTGTAGGTACAAACCTGCTGACAGATGCCCTTGCAGATGATTGTGTCCAGCAAGATTTCAAGACTGCATTCGCACTGGCGCTGATGATTTCCGTTGTTCTGCTCCATTATAGGGGTCCATCTAAAACTTACGGCTCCAGATTGACCCCATTGACAGGTTTCCATTAGGGAATATGCAGGACTATGTTGGACAATATTGTTGAGAGAACCTGCAATGGACACCCTTATTGGAGCCTACAACGCTGATGTGGCCACAACCTCCGTTATCAGGCAAGGGAGATATATATTTCCATAGATTACAGATTTAACAACCGTTCATAGCGTTTGCAGACCTTATAGTATAAATCTGAGTAACAGCGTTGCAGTGTGTCATCCATACGTGAACATGATTGCCTTCCAGCCTTGTATCTGACACATCATACAGTTGGCTTTAGACAAGTCGTTTCTTGTGTGCTTTTTGTCATGGTCTGTGAATAATGGATTTTGTGGTGTGTCCTCAGAAAATATTTACATGCGCTTTTTTTTTTTTATGTGGAGAAATCATTTACATAAGCTGGCTGTGTGAATGTCACTTGAGACGTTTCTCACCCTTGACACCTCAATAACACTTCTGGCTTTTCAGCCGTCGCTGTTTTGCAGCATTTAGTAAAGTGAGAGCTAAGTGATATACTGTATATAGGAGACAAGGCGGTATGGAAAGTGTACAAACCATGGCATGTTTCCAAGCTCTGTGAAATCCGTTGTATTGTCCCCTATAAGTCAGTGGTTACGTATAGACACGTGCTTCACGGCTGAGGAGTGTGACTTCACTAGCGTATAAGAATAACTACTGTCTGTAACTTATGATGCTGACATCACTGAATATCCATGGGGTTATGTAATCACTAAGTGGAACCTGTTACCAGCAGGTGCCTCTCATATTCAGAAATAAAGTAGGCCAAACTGTACCATTTAAAAGCCTTGAAATTAGAGGACTCCTTAGAAGCAAAACTTCCTTCTTGGTTGCTTCTTGGGAAGGGGGGATGCAATAGTTCAGCATTTGAAGGGGATGCTGTTATTTAGAGGGGTTGTCTGGTTTAGCAAACCGATTTTCAAATACTCTGTAGGGAAATTTGGAAGTAATAGAGGGAAGTCTATTAATGATGACCTCCATCTATTAGCCAGAGTAAAGAGAGGCTACAAAGAGCGTTATGGAGGCCCCAGCATGTCCATAAATTAGGGTGTATTCACACTACGATTGCAGTGTACATATGCAATCTGATAGGTCATCAATATCAGATTGGTGGTTGTCCGACACCCAGCACCCCCACCTGTTCAGAGTATACATTGGATGGAGCCGGAAGTAGAAGGTGTTGTCTACTGTGTCGTTTCCTGTGGCGTCCTACTGCTGGGAGCTGAGCTGCAGTATCCCGCTACAGTGGACGGAACCGTTCGGCTCCATCCACTGTATAGTTTCCAGTGCTGGACCCCCACTCATCTGATATTGATGACCTATTCTGAGGAGAGGTCATCAGTATCTACTGACTAGAAAATGCCCTTAAAACACCTTTAAAGGGATTCTGTCTCCTCTTTTTACCCTATAGATCTGCTCACAAAGTCAGATCACTGCAATCTCGTGATGCGCAAGCTCGCGCAGTTCCTTCCCTGAGGCTGATGCCAGCACAGGGAAGGAACACTATGCCGTCACTGCGCATGCTCGAGCTCGCGCATCACGAGATTACGGCGATCTGACTTTGTGAGCAAGGAGGAGATTCGTGGTTACAGGCGGTGCTGGGCTCCTTCACAGGGGGGGCTTGGATGGGCTCCAGAACGGTTAGTACAGCCCCTTGGGCTCCTTGCCAGGCTGATTTACATATATATAAAATCATTTTTTACACTCAATAAAACCACACAGAGCTATGGGACCGGTATATTCCGGACATGCTAGCGGCGATCTAGCCGTTCATATCCGCATCTCTATAGGGTAAAAAGAGGTGACAGAATCCCTATAAGCATTTTCATAAATCTTTTCGGCATACACAGTGCCTGTGACGTATGAATACACCCTAACATGGACAGCTTAATGCCTCATTTCTTCTGTGGTGGAGAATCTGAATTTACCATCCATAGGATAAGGGATAACTATCAGATCGGGGTCAAAATCACAAAAACGGGGGTCCTGTCACCGTTGGAGCCCCCTGCAATAGATGCAGCTGCTGGTTGTAAATGCACCCTGCCGCTTTATTCCTTTCTGTAGGAGCACTGGAAATAGCCAGTCCTCCAGGCGCAATGGGGGTTGTTGCCGTTACACCTAGAGGCTCAGCTCTCTCTGCAACCCCAGCTCCCTCTGCTCTATGATTGGCCAGACCAGGCAGTGTAAAGGTGATCATGCCTGGCCCTGTCAAGGAGAGGGCGTGGGAGTTGCAGAGAGAGCAGAGCATCTAGGTCCCGTTACCCCTTGAGGCTCATTTGCATATATTAAAACATCATTTTTCTCAGCAATGCGGGCACATATGAACATGGGACCAACACAGATGCCTTCAGCTGCCAAGTGCACATGTAACAGGTCAGTCCGTTTCATGGGTACAAACCTGCTGACAGATGCACTTTAAGTTCTACATAATAAGTAGTAGGTAAATGATAGTTAGGCCTCATTCACACAAACATATTTTGTTTCTGTGTCCTTTCCATTGGATGTGGACCGCATCTATATGTCCGTTCCGTAGCCCCGCAAAAAATATAGAGCATTTCCTATTCTTGTCCATTTTGCGGACAGGCATTGTTACAATGTATCCGTAAAAAAAAATTATGCAACACGGATGTCGCACAGACGTCATCAGTTTTTTTTGCGGATCCGCATTTTGCAGACCGCAAAATACATACCATCGTGTGCATGTAGCCTTATTGTGCTAAAACCTAATCTGACAGGCACCATGTTGGTTTGGAAATCCATACAGTGTAAATGCCCCATGCCTTTTCCGGAGTGGATGTAGATGGTATATTATGCAGGTCATACAGTAGTCCTCTGTGACTACTATCCGGTAGGTCCATGGTTAAGCTCACACATACATTATTATGCCTGTGCTTTGGAGCGCGGCTCCCCGGCCTCCACAGCCTTCTTCTGTCTGCCTCTTGCTATTTAATATGTTTTCCTTTCTTACTGAATGTTCTTTATAGTTACTGATTTACAGTATACAGACTTTGAATAAACTTGGGAGAATTTAGACTAAAATATAAATATTAACCGGATGTAATGGGCCAGTGAAGGGGGTTAAACCAGGTCAGACATTGCCTGTGCTCACTTGATGGGTTAATAAATAACTAGATTTTCAATCCCACACATTTGATGAAGGTGTGAAGCTGCCTTAGTGTTTATAGATATGCTCTGTACTTGTAAAGAGAATGGCTTCTGCTTGTGAGATGTTAATTAATATCTTACACGGCACTATGGCATGTGAGATATATGCATCTTTACCGATGGAGGAAAATATCCGCCCTAATACTACTCCTCTAGGTACCAACTATACCGTCTTCTGTTTGATACCAGAGATAATCTGAAAGGCAGGTCAAATCCCAGGAGCCAACAGGCTACTTTCACACTAGTGTTTCTCTTTTCTGGTATTGATATCCGTCATAGGATCTCAGTACCGGAGAATAATGCTTCCGTTTTGTCCCCAGTGCCAATGGGGACAAAACTGAACATAACAGAATGCTCCAAAATGAATTCCGTTCCATGTGGTTGCACTTTCATATCGGAGAGCAAAACACAGCATGCTGCAGTTTTCTGTGCAGCATGGGATGCGGAGCAAAACAGATCCGGCATGACACACAATAAGGCCCCTTTCACACGAGAGAGTTTTCTGCGTGGGTGCGATGCGGGACATGAACTCATAGCACCCGCACTGAATCCTGACCCATTCATTTCAATAGGTCTGTACACATGAGAGCTTTTTTTAACGCATGAGTTTTGCATTGCGTGAAAAACACAGCATGTTTTATATTCTGCGTTTTCCACGCAGTACTGGCCGTATATAAATAAATGAGGCTTCAGTAAAAACTCATTGCATTTGCAAACAAGTGTGGGTGCAATGCGTTTTTCACTGATGGTTGCTAAAGGATGTTGTTTGTAAACCTTCAGTTTTTTATCACGTGCATGAAAAACGCATCAAAACGCATTGCACCTGCACGGAAAAAACTGAACAACTGAACGCAATCGCAGACAAAACTGACTGAACTTGCTTACAAAATGGTGCGAGTTTCCCTGAACGCATCCAGAGCCAATCCGTATCGTTTGCGTGAAAGAGGCCTAATGGTCTGGCTATGACATTACTTAATTCTCTTAGGATACGGGGGTGTATGCCATCTGGTCCCGGCGATTTGTCTATTTTAATCTTTTTAAGATGCCGCTGTACTTCTTCCTGGGTCAGACAGGGCACTTTTAATGGGGAATTTACTTTTACATTCTGCATTTTATCTGATAGTTTATTTTCCTCAGTGAATGCAGTGGAGAAAAAAATATTTAATAGCTTTGCTTTCTCCTCATCGCTCTCTGCAACTCCACCCTCATCACTTTGTAAGACCTCATGCACACCAAAGTATTTTCTTTCCGAGTCCATTAGTTTCTTTTTTGCGGATCGTATACGGAACCTTTTATTTCAATGGGTCCGGAAAAAAAGCGGAAGGTACTCTGTGTGCATTCCGTTTCCGTATGTCTGTATTTCCGTTCCGCAAAAAAATAGAACATGTCCTATTATTGTTCGCATTACGGACAAGGATAGTACTGTTCTATTAGGGGCCAGCTGTTCTATTCTGCAAAATACAGATTGCACACGGATGTCATCAGTATTTTTTGCGGATCCGTTTTTGCTGACCGCAAAATACATGCGGTCGTGTACACGAGGCCTAAAGGGCTGACACCTTCAGATTTATACTTTTTACCATTCATATAATTGAAAAACATTTTAAGGTTAGTTTTACTCTCTTTGGCAGTTAATCTCTTGGCATCTAGTTTGGCTGCTTTTATTTATCTTTTACATATTCATTTTTTTTTCCTATAGTTTTTCAGTGCTTCCTCGCTACCATCCTGTTTTAGTAATTTAAATGCTTTCTTTTTGTCATTTATTGCTTTCTTTACAATTCCATTTATCCCCATTGTTTTGTTCTTTTTCCTCACCCTTTTATTCCCATAAGGGTCCATTCACACGTCCGTGTGTGTTTTGCGGATCCACGGATCCGCAAAACACGGACATCGGCGATGTGCGTTCCGCATTTTGCGGACTGCACATCACCGGCACTTAATAGAAAATGCCTAATCTTATAGGACATGTTCTATATTTTTCGGGATCGGAATTGCGGACCCGGAAGTGCGGATCCGCAATCCAGGATCCAGGCAGCACATCGTGCTGCCCCATAGGAATGAATAGGTCCGCAATTTGCGGAACAAAATTGCGGACGTGTGAATGGAGCCTAAGGCAGGGATGAGCAAACTGCAGCTCTCAAGCTGTTGTAAAACTACAAATCCCATCTTCCCCTGCTGTAGGCTGATAGCTGTAGGCAGACTGGGCATACTGGGAGTTGTAGTTTTACAACACCTGGAGAGCCGCAGTTTGCCGATCCCTGCCATAAGGTATGTACCTCTAACAATTAGATTTTAGGATGCTTTTAAAAGTATCCCATTTTGTGGCTGTATTTTTATTTTTGAGGCCTTTGTCCCAGTTAGTTAGACCTGTGGCCAATCCAAGTCAATGGTGCCGTATCCGTTTTCTCCTACACAATAGAAGACGGATCCAGCACCCATTGACTTACCATGGTTTTAATGCCGGATCCGTCATTGCTATGTTAAAGATAATTCAACCGGATCCGTTCATAACGGATGCAGATACTTGTATTATCAGAAACGGAAGTGTGAAAGTAGCATTTACTTGTGATTGGCCTTTTCTGTTGATAAATGTTATATGCAGTTTTATTTTATAGTCTTTACTGTTCTGATGCATTTGAAATGAAAGAAAAAAATGAATCAACTTTGGAAATAATCTTGACTAATATTGTCCTAGCACCAGCGCCTAGATGCTTGCAAAAATTAAACTGGTGTAAAGTAGAACTGGCTTAGTTGCCCATAGCAACTGATCAGATACCACCTTTCATTTTCCATCTTTAGGGCCCTTTCAGACGGCTGTATGAACGGGTCCGCACCCGTTCCGCAAAATTGTGCTGTCCGCATCCGCGGTTCTGCTCCGCGGGAAGGATAGAGCATGTCGGACAAAAATAGGCATTTTCCATTTGGTTGCAGCCATGTGAGGTCCGCAAATTGTGGAATCGCACAGTCTGTATTAGTGTTTTGCAGATCCGCAAAACACTACGGCCGTCTGAATGAGGCCTTAAAGAGATGTCCATAGGATATGACATAAGTGCGCGATATGCACGGGGCCTATGGGATCTGGGGACCGTATTTGCATATTCACAATCAATGCAGTCTTCATAAAGTATATTAAAGTCTACGTGAGCTATGGCTGAGCCCTTCTTGGTTTTTGTAAACTCTATGAACTTGAATGAAAAGGGTAACGTCCAAGTACAATGTGCGTCTTTTAACATTTTTTTAGCATATTTGTCCTTCTCGGTGTTCTCTGCATCACCATAGATGTTTTAATGTTGAATAGATTTGCTGATTCTGCTGGGTTTACTAACAAACGCAGCACATCAAGTGATGCCACCATTCCGAGTACCAGCTCCACCTGCCTTCCTGTCTGCAATGTAAATGACATCAGTGATGGACTGGAAGATGGAGAGAGTTATCTGGACAGCACGTCACTGGAAATGGCCAAATCCAGACTAATGGCCATCATGTGACTGAATAACTGGTGTAATCCTACAACTGTCCCCGAGAACCCCTTTAAGATGGGAATACTTCTTTACTGTCTATATAGAATCAGTGATGGTTATCCTCCAGCACTCCAGCTGTGGTGAAACTACAACTCCCAGCATGCTCCATTCATTGCTATGGAGTTCTGAGAACAGCCAAGCAAGTGGAAGTCGTAGATTTACCACAGCTGGCGTGCCGGAGGTTAGCCATCACAGATATAGATGCTACAGCTTGTATTTAGTGGACCAGCGGTTTGCCTCACTTGGATGTCTAAAGCCTTTCCACAAGGAGGTCAGTGACCTTCAGGAGGTGCTTCCTTCCCAACGGTCATACACATGTCACTGGAAAATAGTACAAGGCAATGGAGACAACTTTTACTGCACATTTATAGAATATGTACGTCCCCCTGGGTTGTCACATATACGTAGTGTAGACTAGGGAATATGTCTGCATGGGCCTTGCCCACTTCCTTACACAAGTTTGGATTCTTCTCCAGCCACCCATGATCCAGTGCTCCACCTGAAAAAGTGATCAGTTTCACAGTGCCTAACACTGCTATGGGTGGAGTTCCTATTTCATAATTATACACTAAGTCGATGTGAATAGTTCATTGTTGTGTTTCTAAGTGGTTTTGTTCACTTTGTTTGTGGTCATGCTATGCAAGCGCTTTTACTGGGTCAATAGGCCTGTAACTGATATTCAAGCCATGGGAATGAAATCACATTTCTAGAATTAAATGTGTGCATGTATTCAGCAGGAAGCAGAGGGCCAACGATGTTGAAATGTGAACTGGCTTTACATCGATCGACACAGAACTTTTCAAGTGTAATTCGTTTAGGAATTCTCCTGGGACTTGTAGTAGGGATTATACCGGTGTCTTAATGTGCACTGGGTGGAATAGACCCTAGAGTAAAAAAAGAGTAGCTGATGTCTTCTACCGTAGAAAAGCCTCACCTTCATCAACTTTTAGGGCTCATGCACACACATTTTTGGAGGTCGAATGTGGACCCATTCACTTCAGTGGGGCCGCGAAAGATGCGGACAGCACACCGTATGTCCATATCCGTATGTACTGAGAAGCATAGGACTGTTCTATTATGGGCCAAACGTTCCATTCAACAAAATGCAGAATGCACACGGCCGGTATCCGTGTTTTGCAGATCAACAATTTGCAGATCGCAAATAAAGCAACAGCCGTGTGCATTAGCCCCTAAAGGGTTGTCCAGCTACACTTCAGGATTGATCATCAATATCCGATTGGCAAGGGGGTCCAGCCCCTGTCAATCAGCACTTGTGAGAGTGCTGTGTCCACATCAATGTTTACCTGTACGCCATCTATATCATAGCGGCGGTGCAGTTTAATTACAACTGTTCATAACATTCAAGTGAATAGGAGAGTAAGCTGTAATTACACTGCACTGCCACTACAAGGGAGACCGCGTGCAGGTAAATGCTGAAGAGGACGCAGTGCTCACAAGGGTGCCGCAGCCCCTTTAAACCGCTGAACAGCAGAGTTGGTAGGAGTCTGACCTTCGCTGATCTGATATGGATGACCTATCATGATGATAGGTTATCAATATCTGTAGCCCAGAAAACCCCTTAAGTAGTATATACTACTGTGAGCACTAATGTCCACAGTAGTTCTTTATTAAAGGGGGTTGGCCACTTTCTGGTTATTTGTGACTAATATGTATGCAAGATGACTATATGGCACTTACTAGTATTGCCTTTGTTGATATTTTGTGCCATTTGCTATATTTCCTAATGCATCTCCCCTCTGCATGGAGGTTCTGTCCATAAGATGGCTGCCGATGGAGGGTTATGTGCCGGGACCTCTGCTGGGACCCACACCTATATCCTAAACGGAGCCCTGAAAGCGGTGGAGGGCGCACTGTGTGTGCGCAGCCACCCGCCTTTCGCTGAAAATAGCTGAGCGCTGTGAATGGAAGCGGTGGCCGGTCATTTGCGGTGTGCACACATTCACTTCTGTGGGGAGAGCGCTTGGTGGCTCTGAGTCCTCCATCCACCACTTTGGCCCGCTGCTTTCTTAAAATAGATGCAGGTCCCAGCGGTGGGACCCGCACTTATCAGACTAGTGATATGCCCCCATTGTCTCAGATGAGACAACCCCTTTAGGTAAGAGAACATTGGATAGTACTTGTAAATGGTGAACTTGTATTTGAAGCCTCTAGTAAAAATATTATATGTGGCTGCTTCTACTGCGTACCTGCTATTGTTGTACATATCATACGTGCTAGAAGGAAGTGACCTCTTCTCTTCCAGCAGCCTAAAGATCATTTCTCTGTATGCAGGCTCTCTGTACAGCTCAGAACCCTCCACATACACTACAAAATCCATCCATAAAAACAATCAATAGAAGACATGGGAAAGGAGGAGGGAGATGCAGCTGCAGTTTTCACTCAATTGGTAGACATGTGATTGGCACAGCACAGATCTAACATCACACTGGGAACAGCCCCAACTCCATCACTCAGCAAGCATGGAGAGAGAAAGGTGTAGAGAAGGGAGCATTACATCTAATACACAGCTATTCTATTACATACTGATCAATTTACCCTGGCTAAGAAGTTTGTTATGAGGCCTGTTATAAGGTTCATACCCTTATTTTCACCCCGGCAGCCCCCCTGATGTTGCCATCGGAGCATCTCATGCTCTGATGCGCTCCAGTGCCCTGCGCTAAATCGCGCAGAGCCCGGGCTCTTTTGTTTTCAATAACACACTGCCGGGGCGGAAACTTCCGCCCGGCAGTGTGTTCGGTGATGTCACCGGCTCTGATGGGCGTGCTTTAGCGCTGCCTTAGCCGTTCTACTGGCTAGGGCAGTGCTAAATCCCTCTCATCAGTGCTGGTTACATCACGGGGGTTCCTGGCAGCCCCATGGAGAGCCCCGGTACGGCACCGGATCTCCAAAAAATGCCTTTGCCCTGCGCGATCTAGCGCAGGGCAAAGGAGAGCATCGGAGCATGAACTGCTCCGATGCTCATATCAGGGGGGCTGCCGGGGTGAAAATCGAGGTATGTCCGGGTTCAGCTCTGAACCCGGACAACCCCTTTAAAGGGTTTGTCAGCAGGATTATATTATTTTCTATATGGGGCAGAATGAGTTAAAAGGCATTATTGATCACACCATCCATCCCCATACCTGCCGATCTCCTCTCCCTGACCATTGCTTGACATGCAGGAAATGGCTACAGATGCCTGTTCATCCAATCACTGACCTGCCCCAAACAGTGATTGCCTGGACAGGAATCTCCAGGCATTTGTGCATCTTGAGCAGGGCTGGTCGGCCTCATTAAGCCTGCAGTTCAGCCTACTTGCAGTAGTCTAGAATACGGTATATACTGTAGAAGTGTAAACTGCTAACACCTGAGCGCAGCACACAGACCATGGTGTAGCCTGGGGAATATTAGCTCAAGCAGTCTCATGAATTAATTGGTTTTAGGATTAGCTCCTTTGAAAGATCTGGAAAGATGTGTTAGGGTGCTGCCACACATAGGCCCAGGTTTACTAATCCTGTAGACGACATAAGCTCAGACCGGCTGTCTAGACCTGCACCACATTTATCACAGGGGCTCAGGCTGGATGAGAAATCTGGTGCTGAGATAGACACTTTTCTCTGACTCTATACCAGCTATTGGTTAGTTTTCTTTCATGCAAATTTCTGCACCAAAATTGTGGCACAATTTTGACACAAACTGGCACATCTTTGGCCCCTTCCCTTTTTCAGCCCCATTCCGCTAAGACTCGTGCCCCTTGTTGATCATCTCAGGAAAAAAAAGTGTAGAAACCGTAGATGCACCAATTTGTATCACTTTTTAAGACAGATTTTTGGCGCAGACACATTTGTAAATTTGGACCATAATTTTTTTTAAGCTT
The DNA here is from genome assembly GCF_014858855.1 of Bufo gargarizans. Taxonomy (NCBI): domain Eukaryota; kingdom Metazoa; phylum Chordata; class Amphibia; order Anura; family Bufonidae; genus Bufo; species Bufo gargarizans. The sequence continues at coordinate 121,517,571 of NC_058080.1, forward strand.
GTAATAAAATGGCAGGATTTCTGGTGTTTTTGTAAAAGCTTTTCTTACAGTTTTTCACCTTTTTTTTCCATTATAGCAAAATGGGGAAAGTGCTTGAAAAAGTCCCACCATCAGCATGCTAAGATAAAAAATAAAGTCAGTGACCCAAAAAAAAACACACCTCAAGGCTGAAAAAGTATGACTGCAAAAAAAAGCTGGGTTGTCCATTGTTTAACATTTTCCATACATTTCCATGCAACATCTGGCATTTTCTTAACCAAAAAAAAGAAAAAGAAGAAGAAGCAAAACCCCCTAAAAAAAAAATCTGGAAAAAAATCTGGTCAAGAACCAACTTATTATTGTGTGTACATCAGACACAAGGATCAGTAACAAGCATGGTTCAAGTATTAGCCATATGCACTTTACTATTACCAGTGACCTCGGTGCTCAAGTATGGAGAAAATGTGTTAATAGTACCTCCTCCCACTTGGCCTGACCAGTTTGCAGATGTTACATGGGAATTGTTTTCATATTAAACAAAGCTGAAGAAAATGGGACCAGAGCCATAGACCGTGTATGTTTTGAGATCTCAACTTCCTCTTAAAAATGTTTTTGCTTTTTTTATGGGCACTTTTGACTTTATGTCCAACTTCTCAAGCTGTTTTTACAAGAAACCATATATTGGCTGTGGTTTACAGCAAATCCAAGGGTTTTAAATATTGTCCTCAGTGGAGGTTACTTAGAATGTGCAGGTGGCTTTTAATCCTCCAGCATTTCTTAAGAAAAGTGCTGTTTTGTGCCTCAGTCAGGCATTTCTCATGGTATTATGGACACTGAGTTGACTTTACTAATGCATTATACAAATTCCAATAACAGTTTGTCAATAGAGAACCAACATGTTGTGTATGAAGCAGTTACTTATGGTGTTTTCTCATGTTTGCTTACATGAGCTATGAATGGTGCTCATCTTAAAAGGTTTCATTGTTTCTGGTTGTCTGACAAGACCCGCTACAATCCAGGGTGATTATCTCATATTTTTAGGATTTGTAAAAGAATGTAAACATAAGTGCAGTGTGTGTTCATGCGTCCATGTTTGATTCTGTCACACATGGTCAAATTTTCCACCAAATGTTTGTGAAATTAGCTCAGTATCTCATGTTTCAATTGTGTCAATGGCAGATATTGTGTGGGAGAAGTTTCTTCCACACCAATTCAGGCCTCTTTCACACTACAGTATGTTGAATTCAGTGTTTTGCGTTCCGTTTTTCACGGATCCGTTGTTCCGTTTTTTGCTTCCGTTGTGGTTCCGTTTCCGTTCCGTTGTTCCGTTCCGTTTTTCCGTATGGCATATACAGTATACAGTAATTACATAGAAAAAATTGGGCTGGGCATAACATTTTCAATAGATGGTTCCGCAAAAAACGGAACGGATACGGAAGACATACGGATGCATTTCCGTATGTGTTCCGTTTTTTTTTGCGGACCCATTTACTTGAATGGAGCCACGGACCGTGATTTGCGGCCAAATATAGGACATGTTCTATCTTTTCAACGGAACTGAAAAACGGAAATACGGAAACGGAATGCATACGGAACACATTCCGTTTTTTTGCGGAACCATTGAAATGAATGGTTCCGTATACGGACCGTATACGGAACGCAAAAAACGGACCGCAAAACGGAAAAAAAAACGGTAGTGTGAAAGAGGCCTCATGGTGGTGACTTTTTATTGACTTGAAGGGGAAACATGGAGCCTCCACCTTGGAACACTTAGGCCAGAGTGCTATAATTGTCAGCCTTGATTAAGGGATTTGTTCCGTTAAAGGGATTCTCTGGGAATAAAAAAAAATATGAAAATACGGTAATTATTACTTTTATTATAAATATATTCCCAAATACCTTTTATTAGTTATAATGGCTCGTTTTGTCTGGGGAACAAACATTAGGAGAAATAAAATGGCCGCGGTCCCATTAGTTCACACAAAACCTGTCCTAATCACACAGCAGGATAAGTTACTTCAGAACACTAAGGTAAAGAGCTGCCTCATCCTCATCTTATACCTGTCAGGGATTATGGTCCTGAATACAGCTGATAGGATCTTCAGCTGAATCTCTGTAGGAATGGAGTTCATGAGACATGAAGTACAGAGAGGACGGACAGGACAGGGGGGACTGTGGTAATGTGGGGCTGTAGAAATAGAGACTACTGCTCATCAGCCACATCCTCACCCTCCTCTCTGTACTTAGTGTCTCCTCATGAACTCCATTCCTACAGAGATTCAGCTGAAGATCATATTAAACTGGATTCAGGATCATAATCCCTGACAAGCAGAGAATAGGATGAGGCAGCTCTTTACCTCAGTGTTGCAAAGTAACTTATTCTGCTGTGTGATTAGGACAGCAGCCATTTTATTTCCCCTAATGATTGTTTCCTACACAAAACAGGCCATTATAAAAGTGCTATGCATTATGTTGTGTGGTTGGTGCTGTTTATAGTGTGTTCATGTTCTTAGGCTGAGAAAACATGCAATATTGGGGGTTTTGGAGATCATGACATACTATAAGTGGCCTACCAACTAACCGAAGTGTTTGAAGGTATGAAACCATATGAGCATTTTGTAGCTGTATGGAGCAGTGCACAGAAAAAAGTGATTGAGGATAATATAGACATCTTCACCCACCAGCTATTATCATTTCCCACTCAGTATGTTAACGTGTTACAGTTTATTTTCTTTCACCCTGAATAATTTGCAATATGTTCTCAGCTTCATTCCTTTTATATGTGACCTTACAAGAATTGTGAAGCTGCATGGAAGTTTTAGAAATACAGTATATGCAGTGAAATGTTCAAGCAGATTTTCTTATGTATCAGAAGTGCTTTAATGATGCACAAAATGATATGGAAAGCTCAAATCTAAGAGCTTAAAGCATAAATATATCCACATTGTACACTTAAAGGGGTTGCACAGGGCAAGGGCTTTTTCAGCAATTCCAGTACCAACTCTCTGCTAGGCGGAGGCTTCCACCTAGCAGTGTTCCCGATGATGTCACCTGCACTAATGGGCAACCTTTAGCGCTGCACTAGCCTGTTTTAGAGGCTAGGGCAGCGCTAAAGCCCACCCATCGGTGACATTACCGGAAACACTGCTACGCAGAAGCCTCCGACAGTGTAGGGCTACTTTCACACTAGTGTTTCTATTTTACGGTATTGAGATCTGCAAGCTGCGTTTTTTTTTCCGTCATGGGATGCGAAGAAAGACGGGTCCGTCATGACCCACAATGCAAGTCAATGGGGACGGATCCGTTTAACTCTGACACTATCTGACACAGTAGAAAACGGATCCGTCCCCCATTGACTTTCAGTGGAGTTCATGACGGATCCGTCTTGTCTATGTTAAAGATAATACAAACGGATCCGTTCATAACAGATGCAGATGGTTGTATTATCAGTAACGGAAGCGTTTTTGCTGAACCCTGCCGGATCCAGCAAAAACGCTAGTGTGAATGTAGCCTAAATTTGTAAACAAAAAAAGCCCTCACCCTGCGCTATACAGTAGCATTGGAGAATGAAATGCTCTGATGCTGATCTCAGAGGGGCTGCTTGGGCGAAGAAGGGGATATGTCTGGGATCAGCTCTGAACCCGGACCACCCTACCCTTAGGTGACCTATGCTCTCCCCCTGGCACTTCACAGCCACGCACCAATCTCTGCTTTCTGATCCCTCTCGACACACAAGAAATGACCGCTCAGCCAATCACTGACCACACCTGTGACCCACTTCAGCAGAGATTGCATGGTAATTTCCTGCATGTTGTGAAGGACCAAGAAGTAGAGACTGGCAGGGTACCAGGAAGAGACAGAATGGGAGCGGTGGGAAATCAACAAGGTGAGAATGACTTACACTATGCAGAGCCTGTTTAATAACATTTTGGCAACCCCATTAAAGTAGCATTTTATAATAGATGTACTAAAAAGGTTCTCATGCCCAGCATGCTGCTACTAGCTCATATATACTGCTTATACAGCCACTTCTCAGCTGTAAGCAGTTCGAGGTCTGTTTTTTCTGCCTCTGCATGTATGCAAAGAGGGGCAGATTTGGAGTAAGTTTAGACCGTCTGTCTAGATCTGCTCCAGATTTATCCAAGGAACCCAGGCTGAATGATAAATGTGGTGCAAGGATAAGCACGTTTCTCTGACTCAATGCCAGCTATTGGTCGGCTTACTTTGTTATGGACTTTTATGCCAGAATTGTGGGGCATTTTTGTGTCAAATCTCTTTTTATTGATTTTAACATATTGGTGAAGTTTACAACATATATTTGTGAGCAACAAACATTAGATGATATTATTAGTATATGAATAAAGATCTGTAAAAACTTTCTATGGCTACATTATTGGTGTATGGGCTTTTATACTATCAAACTTACGATGTACTGAGACCCATTGTATTTAAGGAGCGCAGTCGTGCTTACGGCTGATTCGAAGCCAGTATGGTTTAGATATTAGGTAGGTAACAAGTTCGAACAAGTCTTAACAGTAGTTCTTATCATGTAACCATATAATACTTAATGACGTGGAACATATAATAATTAATGGCGTAGACAGTGCAGGGACAACACTCGTGAGAACCCATTCTTACGTGCCTTAGATATGTAGGGTTGATTCCTATCATTGGTTGGATATGTATGGAAGTACAGTACAGACCAAAAGTTTTGACACACCTTCTCATTCAAAGAGTTTTCTTTATTTTCATGACTATGAAAATTGTAGATTCACACTGAAGGCATCAAAACTATGAATTAACACATGCAGAATTATATACATAACAAAAAAGTGTGAAACAACTGAAAGTATGTCATATTCTAGGTTCTTCAAAGTAGTCACCTTTTGCTTTGATTACTGCTTTGCACACTCTTGGCATTCTCTTGATGAGCTTCAAGAGGTAGTCACCTGAAATGGTTTTCACTTCACAGGTGTGCCCTGTCAGGTTTAATAAGTGGGATTTCTTGCCTTATAAATGGGGTTGGGACCATCAGTTGCATTGTGGAGAAGTCAGGTGGATACACAGCTGATAGTCCTACTGAATAGACTGTTAGAATTTGTATTATGGCAAGAAAAAAGCAGCTAAGTAAAGAAAAACGAGTGGCCATCATTACTTTAAGAAATGAAGATCAGTCAGTTCGAAAAATTGGGAAAACTTTGAAAGTGTCCCCAAGTGCAGTCACAGAGACCATAAAGCACTACAAAGAAACTGGCTCACATGCGGACCACCCCAGGAAAGGAAGACCAAGTTCATCTGAGTCACCAGCCTCAGAAATCGCAGGTTAACAGCAGCTCAGATTAGAGACCAGGTCAATGCCACACAGAGTTCTAGCAGCAGACACATCTCTAGAACAACTGTTAAGAGGAGACTGTGTGAATCAGGCCTTCATGGTAGAATATCTGCTAGGAAACCACTGCTAAGGACAGGCAACAAGCAGAAGAGACTTGTTTGGGCTAAAGAACACAAGGAATGGACATTAGACCAGTGGAAATCTGTGCTTTGGTCTGATGAGTCCAAATTTGAGATCTTTGGTTCCAACCACCGTGTCTTTGTGCGACGCAGAAAAGGTGAACGGATGGACTCTACATGCCTGGTTCCCACTGTGAAGCATGGAGGAGGTGGTGTGATGGTGTGGGGTGCTTTGCTGGTGACACTGTTGGGGATTTATTCAAAATTGAAGGCATACTGAACCAGCATGGCTACCACAGCATCTTGCAGCGGTATGCTATTCCATCCGGTTTGCGTTTAGTTGGACCATCATTTATTTTTCAACAGGACAATGACCCCAAACACACCTCCAGGCTGTGTAAGGGCTATTTAACCATGAAGGAGAGTGATGGGGTGCTGTGCTAGATGACCTGGCCTCCACAGTCACCGGACCTGAACCCAATCGAGATGGTTTGGGGTGAGCTGGACCGCAGAGTGAAGGCAAAAGGGCCTACAAGTGCTAAGCATCTCTGGGAACTCCTTCAAGACTTGGTCAAAAAGGCGAGACAGAGCGGGGAAGGAGGATTCGAGGTTAGAGGTAATGACTAATAAGTCATTAGCATAGGCTGCAGTGATATGCTCGTTTCCTCCCGCTTTGAACCCCTTTATGTCTGGAGGTTGTCTAATTGATTGGATGAGGGTTTCCATGGTTAACACGAAAAGTAGAGAGAAGAGAGGGCAACCCTGCCTCGTATCGTTAGATATTTGAAATGGGGAGACAGGGTGCTGTTAACCCTCACCTTTGCGGAAGGGCGTGTATAAAGTGCTGATACAAAGTTTAGGAAGGTTTTTGGTAGGCCAAATTTGGGTAATACAGCTTTTATATAGACCCAGTCGATCCGGTCAAATGCTTTTTCAGTATCAGTAGATAGAAATGCTAGAGATAGCTTTTGTCGCCTGGCTAACTGGATCATATGCAAGATTCTAAGAGTGTTGTCTTTGCCTTCTCTTGTCTTCACAAAGCCTACTTGTTCAGCGTTAATCAGACGGGGGAGAAACCGATTAAAGCGGTTTGCTAAAACTTTAGCAAATATTTTCATGTCTACATTAAGAAGGGATACCGGGCGGTAACTACCACATAGCTCCGGATCTTTCCCTTTTTTGGGTAGTATCGTAATGTGAGCTTCAAGCGTTTGCAGGGGAAAGATGTTCCCCTCGATCAATGAGTTGAAGGTTGAGAGCATGTGGGGGAGAGAATATCTTGGAACATTTTATAGTACATGGCTGTTAGTCCATCCGGGCCTAGGATTTTACCATTGGGGGATTCTCTTAGGGCTGATTGTAGTTCAGCTAAGGTTATAGGAGCTGCTAGTTGGGAATGTTGTGATTTATCTAGAGATGGCAGGGATAGGGCATGTTAGAAGGTGCTTATATCTTGTTGTCTAAGGAGTAACTCTTCTTTAGTCTCTTTTAGTCTCAGATTGTATAGGGATTCATAGAAGAATCTAAAATGTAAAATGTTCTGCAATGTTTTTTTGTATTTGTGGTCTGCTGTCCATCGAAAGACCTGATAGATTTAATAAAAATCTGTTCCCTTGCTTTCTTGGCCATGAGATCCACAAGTCTGGAGCCTTTATTACCGTGCATGTATACTTTATGCTTGGCATAAAGGTAAGCTTTGGATGCTTTTAGGTTGAGAAGCTGCATCAGTTTCTCCCTTTGAACTGTTAATTCCGCGTTAGTAGCGATAGCTAGTGTTCTTTTGTGTTGTCTTTCTAGGGCTTCTATATGTTTGAGGATGTTTTGCATTTCTTTATTTTTACATCTTTGAGGTAGGAGCCCAGTGAGACCAGATCTTCTCGTACTACAGTTTTATGAGCTTCCCAAATCATAGTTGGGGAAGTATTTGAGGGCATCTTTTGGGTGAAGTAATCGTTTAGTAGAGACATTATGCAGATTTTGTGCAGCGGGTTTTGAAGGATCGTTTCATTAAGTCGCCATGTGAAAGATCGAGCGAGAGGGATTACACTGCCAGGGAGTAGGCCCGAGAAAACACTCGGCGTGTGCGGAGTCCCCGCTCGGCAAGAAAAGGTCTCTGTGTGTTGCTGGGCTCAGGTAAGTGGATTCTGATCCAAAAGCTTCTGTAGGGCGACAGAATTTGCCCTCGGCAAAGAGGCAGGAGTGGGGCTCACCTTATACGCATCCTGCTCCATCCAGCGCCAGGCCATGCCCCCAAAATTTTTGTTGCAAAGGTTGTATCTTAGGGCCTGCCCATTAATGAGCTAAGCACACTGGATTTTCTAAAACTAGATGCACCAGATTGCACCAATTCACTCCAAATGGTTACAACAACATTTTAGATACACTCGCCGTTGGCAAAAATTTAAACACAAAAGGGACAGAGCCCAGTTCTGAAGGACCTGCTACTTCTTCCTGAGCATGGCTTCATGAAGAGCATGAACATTTTTTCACCACTTTTCTATGCTCACAAAGGTGCTTCTAGGTTTATAGAAATGTTTGTGCCTAGTGTGAAAAGGGTGTAGTTTCATGGGAAAAGGGTTTGGCTTTATAGGAAAGAGGCATGTCCAAAAATTTGACATCACTCGAAAAATTATGCAACAATTCTGGCCTACAATTCGGGTTCAAAGTAATCTACCCAATGGTTGGTATGCAGCTAAACTGAGATATCATAATTTATAGGAAGTGAAGACTACAGCTTTAAAAATTTGTTCAATAAAATGTGTCTGTATAGCACCACCTGCTGTTTGTTCTTTTCCTTATTTCTTGTCCGCCTCACTTTTACCAGCCAAATCATTAGAAGTTGTGGCAGTTACAATGTATGAGCTGCAGCTCATTTTTTACATTAATTGTTGCATAACCCCTTTAATTTAGCCATGGTTCCCCTGGTTGCATGTTAAATAGGGTCTCTGGTTTTGTGGAGCATTTAAACTTTCTTTTATTCACTTGCAATAGAGCCAAATTATTAATCAATATCAGATTAGTGCTCCCTTTCCTCTATCCTTTGTACATTAATAGAGGGTTTTGGCCAGGGTTTTAGAATTTACTGTCCCTACTAGGTAGACAGAAGTCTTCCCCAGATACAAAGCAGGGTTGGTTGTGTGTGACTGCTCAGTTGTTAATGTCCATCAATGGCTTTTCTCACCAGGGGGGTAATTCCTATGGATTTGGAGTGTGGTTTAAATTCTGCAGTAAATCTAAAGGCACAATGATGTGTTATAAGTGCTAAAGGCTAGAGCAGCATTCCCTTCACTCTAACATTATACTTACCATCAACTTTAGGGTTTCTTAAATCGTATTTCTTTATAAGGCTGCCCGTACATGTACAGGCGTACTTCAGGTTTTCTGATTCAGATTACAAGTGAAAACCAGGTATGGATTCACAAAATGTCTCTCTCTTAATGACCCCTTTATGATCCACACCTCTTATTGACTTCAAAACCTTCATCCAAGAACGTGTACAGGCAGCCTTAAAGGGGTTTTCCAGGATCACTATGGATTATAACAGATATGCTCATGTAATCACTTACCTCATGCACATCTTCCCCATCAATTTTTTTTAATTTGAACTCTTTTTGGACTTTTTAAATCCTGTGTTTAATGCACTTCTCCTTTCTCTGCTGCAGCCCCAGCACCGTCCTAATAACACCCAGCTAGTTATATAGACACTCCCCTATCACTGCCCCTAACAATGCCCAGCTAGTTTATAGCTCCGCCCACCCAGTTACATAGACACTCCCCTATCACTGCCTCTAACGACCCCCAGCTAGTTTATAGCTCCTCCCACGCAGCTAGTTAATAGCTCCTCCCACCCCGCTAGTTACATAGACACTCCTTTATCACTGCCCCTAGCTAGTTTATAGCTCCCTCCACCCAGCTAGTTTATAGCCCCTCCCTGGGTGGCTCTCATGCGGCTGCTGCATATAACACAATAGCATAACATAGAGACCATGGTAGCGCAGTACATCACCTAAGAGAAGGTTCAGGAAGGTCCCACTCATGAGGTTGTTGCACTGGGCTCTCCAGTGTTTCAAAACTGCCTCGATGGAATTGAAGATAGGAGCAATAAAGATGAAAGAAATAATTACAAAATAACAGCTACTCTTATGGATTATTATTATAAAGGATGTTTATGTGTATATAGAAGAAAGGGGAGTAACTAGAAATAAAACTTAACCTTTAATAGGGCAATTTAAAATGGATCACTTCAGACACCCAATGTTATCAAGACCCCAACAAGACCTCAGATCAGACCCACAATCAGACCTCGGCTCAGACCCCAATGTGAATGACCCCCAATCAGACCTCAGATAAGAGGCCTCTCATCAAACCCCAGCAGTCTCATATTAGCCCCCATTGCCTCATATCAGCCTCCAGCAGCCCCCATTGCCTCTCATATTAGCTCCCAGCAGTCCCCATTGCTTCATATGAGCCCCCGGTAGCCCCCATTGCCTCTCATGTTAGCCCCCATTGCCTCATATAAGCCCCCAGTAGCCCCCATTGCCTCAGATCAGCCCCATATTGCCTCAAATCATCCCCCAGCAGCCCCATATTGCCTCGTGTTTTATACAATAAAAAAAACACTTACCTCTCCTGCTCCAGACGCCGCCGCTCCTCTGCTCCAACGCTCTTCTTCCTCCTCCTCCTCTGTCGGCTGTGCTGTGATCTGACGCGCACAGCGTTAGGTCACAGAGCACCCTCACGATGTGCGCAGCCACTGCACAGCCGACAGCTTAGGACCAGGAAGCTGTGAGTACAGAGCCCTCACCGCTTCCTGTTCCTCCGGTGCTAATGAGCGCTTCCATAATGGAAGCTCTCATTAGTATTGACCCCATAAGATGCAGGGGCATTTCCCCCCACTTTTTTTGGGGTGGGGGGAGGGAAATGCGTCTTATGGGGGAAAAATACAGTACTGATAGGGAACTTAGATTGTGAGCTCCATTGGGGACAGTGTGATGCTAATGTCTGTAAAGCGCTGCAAAATATATTAGCTCTATATAAGTGTGTAAAATAAATAAAACTCTTAGCTGGGTGGAATCTGGACTTTTGCCAAATTTAATCATAGTGTTCCCAGTGTATAAGATTACCTCTTAGTGGATGCCTATTCCCTGGATGCCTATTCCCTGTACAAATAATTTTTATGTGGCAGTGCCGATAAACTGTGGGCCACTGATTCATAAGTGTCCCGACCGCTGTCTTCCGTAAGTTAGATTCCACCCTCAGCAGAACACACACAAGTCATGCACAGGCACTATATCAAATTTTACATGTCCTTCCTATAGCCAAGTATGCGCTCTTACCATGGCTGTAAATGCTGATTTTTTGCAATGAGATATTATGTTTAAACCTAGGCATTCAGCTTAGCACCATAGTTGTATGAAGGAATTATATACTGGTGGTGCCAAGAGTGGTTTATGAATGTTTGCTTTAAAATGTAGGCACTTAGTGTGGGGTTACTAATTACAGTTTAATGTTCCCTCCGTTTACTTTGACCTCAGAATACTAAAATTACAAAGAACACCACGCCAACGTTGCAGTCATGCTATATAAGAAATTACAAAAAATCCGTAAATATATATCTTTATACAGCTGAATTCCTCTCGGCGCCTTTCATTTTGGTGGGTTCTGTGGGACTAAATGGTAGTGCTGTTCCTGTTACTCATGGAAAAACTACAGGCAGAATCAAAGCTATTGCTGAATCTACTAAGGTGCCTAGTGCGGGACTTATCACAATTTACTCACCCTGCAGGAACATGCATAATGTATATTGCATACTTTACATTGATACATTATATGGGCAAATTGTTAGATCCACTCACGAAATCCAATAATTGGTTGCTGTAGCATGTTCCTTGGAAATCCTATTATTTTTGTCAGATTGTCCCTAAACCTATTGGTTCAAAAAGTTTATGGATTTGGCCTTGTTTACTTAGCAAATTTGCTGAATTTTTCTAAAACGCAAAAACTTCCACAGAGGCCTTGCAATGGAACTGGAATTTCAGCATTATGGGTACCTATTTTTAAGTAGCATTCTTCCCCCATGGATAAACCAGTGTCAGAACTTTCTGTGGATGGGCAGTGGTAAAGCTAAGGAACTGCACTCCCTGGACACTTTGTTTAGAAAAGGCTTCCTTTGGGCTCATGCATGTGCTGCGGATTGCAAATAGCAGTCTGCAATGCACAGGCACTGACCGTGTGCCCACTATTTGTGTATGCGAACCCATTCACTTGAATAGGTCTGCAATCCGCAAGAATCAGTCCATACTGCAAAAAATTCCACTCCGTGCCTCCACTCTGCACTGCTCCATATCTTGCAGATTGCATCCCCATCCGTGATACGGAGCACACATGGCTGATATTTTTTAAAGAGGACCTGTCAACATGAAATAAAATCTGCAGGCAACATGTTATATAGCAGGAGGAGCTGAGCAGATTGATATATAGTTTTGTGGAAAAAGATTCAGTATAACATGCAATTTCTACACTTCAATCTCTATTTTTCTATTTCATTGTTCATGAGGGAGGTGTAATCTGTAACTGACATCTATGTGTACACACTTGAGAATGCTATCAATTACTGATAACACCTTCCCTGTTTACAACTATCTCTGACTGACGGCTATCTCTGTATACACACTTACACAGAGAATGGTATCAATCACTGATAACACCTTCCCTGTGTACAACTATCACTGACTGACATCTATCTATACATACTTACACAGATAATGCTATGAATCACTAATAACACCTTCCCTGTGTACAACTATCAATGGCTTACATCTATTTCTGTATACACACTTACACAGAGAATACCATCAATCACTGATCACACCTTCACCCATGTACAGTTATTAGGGACTGACATCTATCTCTGTATGTACACTTATACAGAGAATGTTATCATGAGGCATGGTTGTTCCTGGACGGCACTGTGGTTTTTAAAACTTTAAGTGCAGCAGAAATTTTTTGTACCTTTTCCCAGATGTGTATTCACACAATCCTGTCTCTGAGCACTACAGGCAGTTCCTTCCTTCTCATGGCTCAATTTTTGCTCTGATATGTTTCGTCAGCTGTAAGACTTTATATAGACCTCTTCGCTCGTCGGGATGAAGCCAAAGCTTTGTGCACACGCTCCGGTCTGTCAATTTTAAGGGAAGGGAGGCATGATGAAAGGCAGAAGGGCGCCATTTTGGAGAACCAGAGGCGTCGCTGTAGCAGTGCTCAAACTGCATAAGCCCGCCTCCTGGTGCTCAAATAGTTAATTTGCATAATTGTAAAAGTTAAATTTTCTCTTCAATTTTCTTCACCACTGCCAGATATAAGACAGGTATCGTTTTAATCAGCGTCATTAACCCTGGTAGGGTACGGTTGATCTGGTTGACAGAGCCATTTTAAATTAGCATCATTTTTTTTTTTTTTTTTTTTAGCACACGGCCGCAACATAAAATGTGAAAAAACTGAAAGGGTTTGAAGACTTTCTGAATGCATTTTTTGCCCATAGTATGCATGTCATGTTAGATTACACAATTATTTCCACATACTTGGCATTAATAGTGTTGATCGAGCACCAAAGTGCTCGGGTGCTCGAGTAGAACACCTCGGGATGCTCCGAGCACCATGGAAGTCAATGGGAGAACCTGAGCATTAAACCAGGCACCCCCTGCTCTGAAGAGGGGAGGGTGTCTGGTTCACATGAAAAGGTCTGAAATTGATGGAAACACCACTGAAATGGTTCGGGAACAGCATGGGGAGGATGTCTGGATGCATCTTGGGCTCCCAGGTCGCTGCTGGGAACGATGTTGTCCGAGTAGTACGCCACTTTTACAGAATGACAATAATACGCACAAAACTGAAGTTAAAATCAATTTTAGAGAAAAAATTACAAGGAAGAGGCACTCTGATACAACCTGTATATCACATAAAGGAGGCCCTCATTCACATTGTGGTACAATTGTTCAGGTAGTGGGACTCCTACACTCATAAAGGCTCACACTCCAAAACACCCTTTATTATACATAAAGGAGGGCATCATACACACCCTTGAAAAATTATGATTGATGGCCTGCTGGTAACACTCTAAAACATTAGGAGCAAGGGTCTGCTGGTGACCCTCTAAAACATTAGGGGCGAGGGCCTGCTGCTGAGCTGACCATGGAAAAAATTATGGTTGAGGTCCTCCTGCTGAGCTGACCATGGAAAAAATTATGGACGAGGGCCTGCTGCTAAGCTGACCATCGAAAAAATTATGGTTGGGGGCCTGCTGCTGAGCTGATCCTCTAAAACATTAGGAGCGAGGGCAGCCTAATAAGCATGTTGATATGATGGAGGAGGAGGAGAAAAGGAAGAGTAAACCATATACCCTTTTTTGTGGTAGAAGGGGTGCATGGGAATACAGTGTATTTAATTGTGCCTTTAAAGTGCCTTTATGTTCAGCTGCTTTCCTTTGGTGGAGTACAGAAGTCAGGGGCAATCCAGGCCTTGTTCATTTTGATAAGAGTCAACCTGTCAGCATTTTCAGCTGACAGGCGGATGTGCTTATCAGTTATTAAGCCACCAGCAGCACTAAATACCCACTTTGACAAAACGCTGGCGGCAGGTCAGGCCAGCATCTCCAAGGCATAGAGCGCCAGTTCGTGCCACGTGTCCAGCTTGGACACCCAATAGTTGTAAGGCACAGAGGGATCATTGAGGACGCTGACACGGTCTGCTATGTACTCCTTCTTCATCTTCCAAAACGTTTCTCTCCTTGTGACAGTAGGCCACGCATCAGGGTGATGGTGCTGGCGGGGTGTCATGAAACTGTCCCAGGCCTTGGAGAGTGTTGCCTTTCCTCGCCTCTGTTGGAACTGCTGTGTGTTTGTCACGGTAGGTAAGATAAGGGAAGGAAACGGGAAACGACAAAGCAAACAAAACAACTGACTAGGCCCCAAAAGCTAGGGAACAAAGGGGTCACCTCCTAGCAATCCCTAAAAAGACTTTCCCTACGCTGCTATGCCCATGTGCATATCTCGATGGTAGATATGCACATGCCCACGTACCTAAAGCTGTAACACACTGGACCAAACCCTCAGCAGTAGAGAAAAGGGAAAGAGACTACCAGCTCCTTCAATCACCGAAGGAGCTAGCGTCACTATAGGGGCCTAGTAAAAACAGACACAGAAGTAAAAAGTGAAAAAGGACTTATCTATAGATGAGTTGGAGCAGACGATCCACCAAAACCTCCAGCGTGCAAACAAGGAAGAAGTATAACCCCCAAAGGCTATAGGGAGAGGGAGGAATAAATGGCCTCCCCAATGACCAAACGAACCACACCTGATAGGATTCTGTTCAAACCCAAAACAAAACAAACTGTCAGATCAAGTCACGTGCAGCAACTCTGATAGATCATCTCAGAACACACACAGGGCAGGGCGTGACAGTGTTCCCCTCGTCTCCCCTCCTCGGTTGCCGAAGGAACTATGTACTCTGCTGCCAGCGTTGTCAGCTGGAAATTTTTGGAGCAATTTTTCCACAAGGACCTTCTGGTATTGCACCATTTTGATGGTCCTCTCCACCACAGGAACGAGCGATGAGAAGTTCTCTGTAGCGGGGGTGAGAAGGGTGAACAACCAGTAATCGGCGTTGGCCAATATGCGTATAACACGAGGGTCAAGGGAAGTGCAGCATAACAAAGTCAGCCATGTGTGCCAGAGTCCCAACAGACAAGACTTCACTGTCCTCATCAGGAGGATGACTCTCAATCTCCTCATCCTCTTCCTCCTCTTCGTCCCATCCATGCTGAACAGATGGAATAAACCTGCTGTGGGTTCTACCCTCTGTAGCGGAGGCGACCTCCTAATCATCATCCAATTCACGCTGAGAAGACGAACGGAGGGTGGTCTGGCTGTCACCCTGTGTACTGTCTTCCCTCATTTCCACCTCTTCCACATGCAAAGCGTCCGCCTTCATTGTGAGCAGCGATCTTCAGTAGACACAGAAGTGGGATGGTTACACTGATAATAGTGGGATCACCGCTCACCATCTGTATTAAATCCTCAAAGTTGCGTAAAACCTCACAGAGGTCAGACATCCATACCCACTCATCGCTTGTGAAGAGCGGAAGCTGACTGGAAAGGCGACGACCATATTGCAGCTGGTATTCCACTACTGCCCTCTGCTGTTCACAAAGCCTGGCCAACATGTGGCACCATGTGGAGTTACAGCGCGTACTCATGTCACACAACAGTCGGTGAGCTAGCAATTGCAAGCGATGCTGCAGCGTTGCCAGAATGGCGGCAGCTGTGGACGACTTTCGGAAATGGGCACACACGCTACACATCTTCACTAGTAGCTCAGGGAAATTAGGGTAGGTTTTGAGAAACCGCTGAACCACTAAGTTGAACATGTGGGCTAGGTATGGTATGTGTGTGAGCTTGTCGAGCTCCAAAGCCGCCACCAAGTTACAGCCATTATCAGACACAACCATGCCTGGTTCTAGGTTGAGTGGCAAGAGCCACAGCTCAGTCTGGTCCCTTATACCCTGCCACAGCTCTGTGGCGATGTTCTGTTTGTCACGTAAGCATATTAGTTTCAGCGCTTCCCCCCTGCAGTGCTACACTGCTTCCAGCTACTGACTGATGGCTGACTGGTGCAGCAAGATGAGAATTCAGAGGTGGAAGTGGAGGAGGAGAAGGGGGAGTTGCAGCCACTATTGTAGGTGGTGGCGGAAATCCTGATGGAAGTAGGGGCCGCAATCCTTGGCGTCGGTAGCACCTGTGCCTTCCCAGGGTACGATTCACTCCCGTTCACCCAGTGTTCCGTCAGGGAAATGTAGCGTCCCTGGCCACAAGCTCTTGTCCATGTATCAGTTGTTAAGTGGACCTTCCCAATAACTGCTTTGGTCAGGGAACAGGTGATGTTATGGGACTTATGCTGGTGTAATGCGGGGACGACACACCGGGAAAAATAGTGGCGGCTGGGGACTGAGTAACGAGGGACCGCTGCTGCCATCAGGCTGCGGAAGGCCTCAGTGTCCACAAGCCTAAATGGCAAAATTTCCAGGGCCAGCAATTTAGAAAGCTGCGCATTTAGTGCTATAGCCTGTGTGTGGGTGGCTGGGTATTTGCGCTTTCATTCTAAGGCCTGGGGTATGGACATCTGTACGCTGCGCTGGGACCCAGAAGTGGATGTGCTAGCTGATGGTGCTTGCGAAGTTCCAGGTGCAGGACGGGAGGCATCCGGGCCTGCGTCTTGGACAGTGGATTGGCCTTACATAACACAGAGGAAGAGGAGGCAGTGGTGTGACCCGCAGACATTGATTGTGGACCCAGGCGTTCGGCCCACCTATTAGGGTGCTTTGATGCCATATGGCAGATCATGCTGGTGGTGGTGAGGTTGCTAGTGTTCACACCCCTGCTCATTTTGGTACGGCAGAGGTTGCAAATGACAATTCTTTTATCGTCCGCACTTTCCTCAAAAAAGCACCAGATTGCGGAACACCTAACCCTTGGCAAGGGAGATTGCCACAAGGGGGTGCTCCGGGGAACAGTTGCCGACCTGTTTGGTGTGGCTCGCCTTCTCCCTTTTACCACCCCACTGCTGCAGGATCCCTCCTCCTCTGTACTGCTGTCCTCGCTCGGCTTGGGTCAGTGATTTCATCGTCCACCATTTCCTCTTCCACTTCCTCACTCTGGTCATCCTCCTGACGTGTTGACCTCACAACAACCTCACTTATTGACAACTGTGTCTCTTCCTCATTATCAACCTCTTGAGACACAAATTGCCGTTGACTTATTGGCAACTGTGTCTCATCATCATCATCCACCTTGTGAAACACTAATTGCCATTCCCCACCGTCATCTTCTTGTGACTGTGGATGCTCAAGAGTTTGGGCATCGGTGCACATGAACTCCTCATGTCCCTCTTCAAGCGGGCTTGGCGAGATGCCCAATTTAAGGAATGCCGATGAAAAGAGCTCCTCGGAATATGCGAGTGTGGGATCACTTGTTTGGCAAGATTCTTCATGGTGGGAGGAAGGAGGATCAGGGTGAGGATTCTGTTGACCAGACTCTTGGCTACTGAGACTGGACTTTGTGGAAGACAGGGTGGTGCTTAACCGACTGGAAGCATTATCTGCTGCAATACAACCGACCACCTGGTCGCACTGGTCTGACTTTGAGAGTGGTGTCCTGCGCCAGCCTGCAAACTGGGATATGAAGCTTTAGGTATAGTGGATGAATGTGTTTCTTGTGCTCTGGCAGCAGGCACAGTTTCAGCGCGCCCAGGGCGACGGCCTCTGCATGCACCATCAGCAGCAAGGCCACTTCCCCGTCTCTTATTGCTCGCCTTCTGCATATTAAATAGTATATATGCTTGCAAGTATGTGACACGTACAGTAGCGCAGGTTTTGTAAGTGTATGCGCAAATAAATTAAACTGAATGTCACTGCTATTTAGGATGTGCAAACGTTATACAGATGTAGCTCAGGTAATGTCGCTGCTGTCACCAGCGGCTAATAAACAATTACAGGGAATGTCACAGCTATTTGAGATGCGCAAACGTTATACAGGAGATGTAGCGCAGGTAATGTAACTGTCCGCAGCGGACACCGTCTACGGAAAAAGTGCTCTGGATGTCACTGATATTTTTAGGCTGCGTACACGTTACATAGGAGATGTAGCGCAGATTATGTCGCTGTCTGCAACGGCCAAACAATTGCAAGCTATTTAGTGCAGGTTGCGCTAAAAATATATATTGCTGCCAGACACAATAGTCCTTAAAAGGACTTTTGGGTCTCTAACACCAACCCTGCCTAACCAAAAAATACAATTTAATTACCTACACTATCTGTCCCTTCTACAGCACAGCTCTCCCTGACTAAGACTGGCCGAACCACATGTCATTGGGTGCTTTATAGCACCCGATGACGTGTTCCGGCCAGCCAATCACTGTAATGCCAGTAACCAACATGCATTACAGTGAGTGGCAGCACTTACCTGCACGTTTATTAGCTGTGTAGCAGCCAACAAACGTGCGGGGAGGAGACTCGAGCATGGCGCTCGAGCACATGCGGTATTCGGCCGAACACCGCGATGTGCTGAGCATCGCGATGCTCGGGCCCAACTGGTTTTTGGCCAAGCATGCTCGATCATCACTAGGCATTAACAATGCTAATGTATGGTACATAAGTAGGACCAGCTTAGTCTAACCAGTCTAACCACTAAATGACCCCTAAAATGGTAACTAGGGGTGCAGCCTACTTAGATATCGAAATGTGGTTTTATAAAGATTTGACATGTTAGTGTTAAATTTATAGTACTGTGGAAATAACATTTTTTCATAATGGACGTCTCTTCACTTTCCTAATAAAAAATAAACACCAGATCTGTACTCGCTTTTTGACAGATCTGTTTGGGAGAGTGATTATAGTTGCTGAACCACAAGGACTATTGTAGACCAACCAGTCATGGAAAGGACTTTATTCATATTATTACGTTTACCTTTATGCAGCATTATTCACTTCACAAGTCTATTAGAAAATATAAAAGCCTCTCACCTAGGTTCAGTATGTAAGAAACAATCTTGTAAGCACTACTAACAACTAGTATCAGCCTGTCTCCAACACAAACGGTGTTTGCCCCATCTTTCCTTTGTTCCATAGTCTATAGTCTAACATTTCTTAACTTGTGCTCCTGTATTCTTACGCTCTTTTTGTTGCAGGCATTGGCAGGATTTCAGATGATTTTTTCTAAAGGTTTTGAAGTCGCATTAAATTAATGCAAACTGCTCTAAAGTTATTCCAAAGTCTGAGCTGATCGTTAAGCAGAGGGTGGGGTTAGTAGTTATTGCCTGTTTTTACTGGCAATGAAGCTTTTGATAAATATGTTTAATAAAGAAGTATTAATCATGTAGATGTTTGAAACAGTGTGCAATAAATGTTTATTTTTTTTTATTTTTATAGATATGATTGCTTGAAATTACAGACCCACAGCCTAAAGCAACACTTTTTGATATTTTTGATGTCATCGGGTCACATTCTGTAATCTTTATTTCAATTTGTGTTGCTTCCTCGTTGGGGGATTGGTGGGGGTTCAGAACTTGTACCAATCAAACATTGATGGCCTGTATTGAGGATAGGCCATCAATATTAAAATCCTGAAACATTTAGACAGACCATTAATCGGGCTAGAGGGGTGAGTGTGTGTGTTAGGATTGTGTGACTCTATTAGGGCATAGCAAATGATACTAATCAATGCAATGGGTTTCTGTGGTCATTTTTATCTAGGCCAACCAAGAGAACAATAGAGTTGTCATACTGTTGTTCCAATTCTACACCTACTGTTTTAATGAAGATTACCCTGTAGATAACATCTTCCCCTCACAGCAGCATCAAACTGACAATGGATTACCTATGTATTTAGGAGGTTTAAAGGGGTTGACCACTTGGCTACCAATTTGTAGGTAAGATAACTACCGTATATGGCACTTACTAATATTTCTAGCGCAGATTGCAGCACAACAAATATTTGCGCTGCAATCTGCTACTTTTGTAGTGTGGGCAGGGAAGAGGACGGGCCAGTAGTCCTGTCTCATTTATTATTTTCTACGCCTGTTTTAGGCGTAGAAAATGGTCTAAATTTAAGCCAGCAAAGAAGCTGGCGTAGATTTAGACTGGTGGTGGATATGCCGGAGTTATGTAGAGGCCAGCACCTCTTAATAAGTTCAGCGAATCCACTGCCAGCGGCGGCGGTTATTAAGGCTGGCATCTAAAATGTTGGTAGTCTTTGTAGACATTCTGTGCCGTTTGCTATATTTCATAAGTCACGCTCCCTTGCAAATCTTCTGTGCTGTCCGCATAGAGGTCCTGTCCATAAGATGGCCGCTGATGGAGGGTCATGTGACCAGATGGATCACTCAGTTTTCTGTATTCAAACATGTGGCACCTGCACTAAACTCCCAACAGTGCAAGAGCAGATGGTAGGTACAGTGTATCAGAATGGAGGAGGCATCACATGGAGGTGATTTTCCTGGTCACATGACCCTCCAGCAGCCATTTTATGGAAAGGCCCTACATGTGGACAGCACAAAAGACTTGTCCAACAAGGGGTCAGGCCTTATGAAATATAGAAAATGGAGCAGAATATCAACAATGTCTATATATATTAGGTGCCATATAGTCATCTTACAAACACACTGTTCAACAGTAATCTCAACTCAATTGTGTTGACTGCTACAGAAGGACAGTATTTTGTCTTTAATTTTCAACTGCAAGATACTGCCAAAAGAAAAAAGAAAAACTGCCAAAAATTCTAAAACAATTAGTTTTCTATGAATATTGATTTAAAAAAATGGAAATATACATTTAAGATAAGCCAGAGTAATAGTTTCTTTAAATATGCTTTATTCTCAGTAATTCTCAATAAAACCTATCTGATGAAGGAGGCTCCAAAAACTTGCAAATATAATTTTTCATTTTTTATATATTTTTTTTAATATGAAAGTATTTAACATGACATACATTTTTCTGGATAACATGGTATTACGTTATTTTTGTTGTCCACCTGCAATATGAGAGACTGCCTGATGAGGCAGTCAGTTAAAAAAAAATGACTTCCTGAAACTTCTGAAAAGTGGCAAATGATCGTCCAAATTCGGCCGATCATTTGCAACCCTTGTAGTTTCCGCCATCCTTGGCCAAAAATTTTCACCCTGACTAATCATATTTTCGGCAGACAGAAAATCATTTTTCAACTGATGCTCGGCTATAATGACCTTGGAAACATGACTTGGGTTATACGCTAAATCCAGGATTTTTTTCCCATAACAAAAGACAAAGGCTGGTTTTGACTTGTCTGCAAAGTCATGTTCCAAGGATGAGAGTTTATTTGCAGACATGTTTTCTCAGGGAGCATTGCCAGGTCAATAAGTCTCCCTCCACCAATTGGAGTTCTCCACAAAGAAAAGGGTAACACCTCTAGCACATGGACAATGCACACCATGATATCACAACAATAACACACAGAAGTAATGCCGCAAGGAGGGATGCACTCAGCAGGGGTGACCATGGGGCACATATCCTTTCCATGGTCTTTACTAACGGTACTCTATATGTGAGGGAAATGGGCCATTGGGGTTGGGCCGATGGGTTGTTGGGTCCCAGAGCAACTGCTGTGCCTGCTAATTTAAATGGGTTGTCTCACTTCAACAAGTGGCATTTCTTATGTAGAGAAAGTTAATAAAAGCCATATTACCTCCTTTGCTGGCTAGACTCATTTTCCATCATATTATACTCTTCTTGTTTCCATGGTTATGACCACCCTGCAATCCAGCATCGGCGGCCGTGCTTGCACACTATAGAAAAAAGCACTGGACTCTCTGGTGGCAGGGACTATAGGAGTTTACATAGGCCAGCGCTTTTTCCTATAGTGTGCAAGCATGGCCACCAATGCTGGAAGGGTGGTCGTAACCGCGGAAACGAGAAGTCTACAATGTGATGGAAAAATTAGTCTAGCCAGGAAAGGAAGCAATATGGACAATCACAATACATTAGCAAGTGGCTTGTATTAACTTTCTCTACATGATAAATGCCATTTGCTGAAATGAGACAACCCCTTTAAGCCTGGGGGTCCTTCTATAGGAATGATATTTAATTGATGTAGCAGGATGAATATGTTGTAGTTACCCCATCAGTTATATCTTACTTCTTGGACTTGCATATTTAAAAAAGTGGGTGTCTAATTCAGATAACTTTAAAAAATATAAAAATAAAAGTACTAGTTAATCCAGGAGAGAGGGTGCTTCATCAGGTGGCCCATAAATCATCAATGTGATAACCAACTGTTACCAACATGCTGTAATGTGGGAATGCAGGATATTTTCACAATTCTATGTAAGTTTATCTCTCAAGGTTAAATTAAGTTCTGAATAATAATTTTTCATATTTGACACCTCAGGTACATACCTATATGTTTTTTGCTCAAGTGCTTACATGAGCTACAAGCCTACGGGGTGTTAAAATTCCATAGCCTCTTCACAGATACGGCACTGTGTAGACTGAAACCTCACATATTATGATAGACTGTACCGCCAAACCTTCTCCCCTGACCTCCCACATTGGCACGTGCGCACAGTTCCGTTTTGGGTTTTTATTTTAATTGGACTGTAACCGAGCAGCAAGGCAAAGGAAGACATTGTGATGTTTTTTTTTCTGCTGCAGAGATCATTCATACATTTGTTTAAAAAAAAAATGTAAGAAATGTGGTGGACAATTCTTGGATATTACCGTATATACTTTAATAGGTCTCTTCACGTAGATTTATATGATGCTATAAACAACATTTTGACCTGTTTGTGGGAGCCTAGAAACCAGCTCCAAATATTTGAGATATCATAAAAAATTTTTAAAGATATATTATTCACTATTGAGCAAAAAAGGTACGACGCTGAAAAGTTTTGAAGACTTGTCGATAAGAACAGCATGAGCATAACAATACAGTACAGTAGACCATCACATGTACTGAAGGGCTTATACATAATGCTGAATGGCATGACCTGTCCTAGTCACCCAGGATGACCTGTGCAAGCCAAGGTATTAGGTGTCTATGGAGAGAGTATGATATAAGAGGAAAGAAGGCAGATGTAGTAGTTGAATTTAGCACTGAAAAACGAGGAATGCTATAAAGTAAGATTGACTGTGGAAGAGCAAAATACAGGTGTAGCATTGGAGAAGTCTTGAGGATATGACTGGGAAAGTCATAGGTCATTAGTAGAATGGTGGGCACGGGTGGGTGAAAAGATGTAGGAGGGTGCAGTAAAGAGCTATGTGGGAGCGCCTTTAAAATGTATTGTGGATTAAATAGAGAGCCAATATAATCAACTACATTGACTGAAAGAGTGATCCAGGGAGTTATTCTGAATGCTTGGAGTCGGGAAGGAATTTTTTTCCCCCTAAAGTGAGGAAAATTGGCTTCTACCTCACATTTTTTTTTTTTTTTTTTTTTTTTGCCTTCCTTTGGATCAACTTGCAGGATAACAGGCTGAACTGGATGGACGGATGTCTTTTTCAGCCTTATAAACTATATTACTATGTAACCCAGCTGCTGTACTGATATTGAATTGAACAGGAGTTATACTTTCACACTTGCGGCAGAGTGATCCGGCAAGCATTTCCGTCGCCGGAACTGCCTGCAGGAGCCGGCAAATCGTATGCCAACTGATGGCATTTGTAAGGCTGATCAATATTCTGATCAGTCTAAAAAATGCCTGATCAGTCAGAAAAATGATTTGCAATACCGTATCCGTCTTTCTGGTGTCATCCGGAAAAACGGATCCGGCATTTACTTTTTTCACCTTTTCCTCGGTCTGCGCATGCGCAGACCGGAAGGATGGGTCCGGAACTAATACATTCCTATGGAAAAAAATCCCGGATACGGCATTCAGGCAAGTCTTCAGTTTTTTGGGCCGGAGATAAAACCGTAGCATGCTATGTTTTTTTCTCTGTCCTGATCAGTCAAAAAGACTGAACTGAAGACATCCTGATGCATCCTGAACGGATTGCTCTCCATTCAGAATGCATGGGGATAAAACTGATCAGTTATTTTCCGGTATAGAGCCCCTAGGATGGAACTCAAAAAAATATGTGTGAAAGTACCCTTATTTAGTTGTCCAGGTGATGAGGGCCTGAATTAGGGCTCTTTCACACTTGCGTTGTTCTTTTCCGGCATAGAGTTCCGTCGTCGGGGCTCTATGCCGGAAAAATCCTGATCAGGATTATCCCAATGCATTCTGAATGTAGAGAAATCCGTTCAGGATGCATCAGGATGTCTTCAGTTCAGGACCGGAACGTTTTTTGGCCGGAGAAAATACAGCAGCATGCTGCGCTTTTTGCTCCGGCCAAAAATCCTGAACACTTGCCGCAAGGCCGGATCCGGAATTAATGCCCATTGAAAGGCATTAATCCGGATCCTGCCTTAAGCTAAACGTCGTTTCGGCGCATTACCGGATCCGACGTTTAGCTTTTTCTAAATGGTTACCATGGCTGCCAGGACGCTAAAGTCCTATTTTCCATGGTAAAGTGTAGTGGCGAGCAGGGGAGCAGTATACTTACCGTCCATGCGGCTCCCGGGGCGCTTCAGAGTGATGTCAGGGCGCCCCACGCGCATGGATGACGTGATTGCATGGATCACATCATCCATGCGCATGGGGTGCTCTGATGTCATTCTGGAGCGCCCCAGGAGCCGCACGGACGGTAAGTATACTGCTCCCCCGCTCCCCACTACTACTATGGCAACCAGGACTTTAATAGCGTCCTGGCTGCCATAGTAACACTGAACGCATTTTGAAGACGGATCAGTCTTCAAATGCTTTCAGTTCACTTGCGCTGTTACGGATCTGGCGGGCACTTCCGGCAAATGGAGTACACGACGGATCCGGACAACGCAATTGTGAAAGAGCCCTTATTGTATATAGTAATTTATATGTTATTTATATCTGTGCATTTAGCCACTTTCAAAATAAAGCTGTGTTTCTACAGTGCCTTGAAAAGTTATTCATACCCCTTGAACTTTTCCACGTTTTAATGTTGCACCCACAAACTTAAAGGGATTTTCCAAGATTTTAATACTGATGACCTATCCTCCTGATAGGTCATTAGTATATGACCGTTGGGGGTCCCGAGACCCTCACTGATCAGCTGTTCGAGAAGGCACCGGCACTCCTGTGAGCGCCGCAGACTTCTCAGTGCTTACCAAGCACGGCGCCTTATGTTGTATAATGGCTGTGCTTGGTATTGCATTCACTTGAATAGGGCTGAGCTGCTCCAGACCAACTGCCTTTAGAAGTCACCTCATAGTAAATACCTTCCACCTTTGTGTAATTTATTCTCGGTATAACTACAGCTGTTCTGTGAAGGCCTCAGAGGTTTGTTAGAGAACATTATTGCTAAAACAGCATCATGAAAACCAAGGAACACACTAGACAGGTCAGGGATAAAGTTGTGGAGAAATGTAAAGCAGGTTTAGGTTATCAAAAAAAAGTTCTGAACATCTCACAGAGCACTGTTCAAACCATCATCCGGAAATTGAAGGAGTATGGCACACCTGCCAAGACATGCCCATCCACCTAAACTGACAGCCCTGGCAAGTAGAGCACTAATTAGAGAAGCAGCCAAGAGGCCCATGGTCACTCTGGAGGAGCTGCAGAGATCCACAGCTCAGGTGGGAGAATCTGTGCACTGGAAACTATTAGTTGTGTACTCCACAAATCTGCCCTTTATTTAAGAGTGGCATTTTTGAAAGCAAGCCATAAAAGGTTCCATTGCAGTTTGCCACAAGCCATGTAGGGGACACAGCAAACATGTGAAAGAATGTGCTCTGGTCAGATGAGACCAAAGTTGAACTTTTTGGTATGTGTGGCGGAAAACTAACACTGCATATCACCCTGAACACACCATCCCCACCGTGAAACATGGTGGAGGCATCATCATGCTGTGGGATGCTGGTAGAGGCTGCAAAAGACTTGAGATGTGGTGGAGGTTCACCTTCCAGCAGGACAACAACCCTTAACACACAGCCAGCTGTACAATGGAATGGTTTAGATGAAAGCATATGCATGTGTTAGACTGGCCCGGTCAAAGTCCAGACCTAAATCCCACTGAGAATCTGTGGGAAGACTTGAAAATTACTGTTTACAGACGCTCTCCATCCAATCTGACTGAGCATGAACTATTTTGTAAAGAAGAATGGGCAAAAATGTCAGCCTCTAGATGTGCAAAGCTGGTAGAGACTTACCCAAAAGACTTGCAGCTGTAATTGCAGCAGAATGTGGTCCTACAAAGTATTAACTCAGGGGAGCTGAATACAAATTCACGCCACACTTTCCAGATTTTTATAAAAAAAATTGAAAACCATGTATAATTTTTTCACATTACACATACTTGCTACTTTGTGTAGGTTTATCCCATAAAATCCCAATAAAATACATTTAAGTTTGTTGGTGTAATGTGGAAAGGGGGTATGAATACTTTTTCAAGACACCGTATGTTCAGTATAGAAGTATGGCACTGAAAGGTGTTGGACCTTAGTCAAGTTATTGTCAAGTATGTGACAAAAATGAATTATGAAGATGATCACTGTATGATTCTATGAACCACCAACATCCTACCAACAGTACCTACCTAAACAGCAGATTGATAGCATATGTGGCTGATCTTGAACATGAGTGACAAGATGTGCATGACTTGTAATACAAGTCACTTATGCATCCATTGCTACTTGGCAAATGTAAATTTTTATAGATTCTATAGAATAAACATAGTTTTTTCTTCCGTTCTCTCTCTAATAGGGTGGAGGTTTAGAATAGGGAATGGGGAGATATCTGGATCCATGGTTCTAGCTTTGTTAGAAAGAGATTGTCATGTACAATATGATGCCTAGTCTTCATGTTTTCACATTAGTCAAGGTATAAACCCTTCTATGCATTTTGGTTGTGAATTGAATATGGCGTACAAA
This sequence comes from Bufo gargarizans, assembly GCF_014858855.1. Classification (NCBI taxonomy): domain Eukaryota; kingdom Metazoa; phylum Chordata; class Amphibia; order Anura; family Bufonidae; genus Bufo; species Bufo gargarizans. The sequence continues at coordinate 121,544,525 of NC_058080.1, forward strand.
AGGACCAAAAAGAAAAACCATTTTGTCGGGGAAAGGTATTTGTCAAGCCTTGCATCCCACAGTTCCTCGTGTTACATGAATTAGGATAACGCAAGTCATTATAATAAGTGGGCACAGAATCGGTGAAGGGAATGGTGCTGACATAGATAGTAGCGTGATAGTGTGACATCCATTGACCGCCATGTGTCAGTCATTTAACAGCTGGGCAGTACAATGTGAGCGGAGCCATGAGCCCTGTCTTCTACTAGGTAGTTTGGTGGGGAACATACAGCAGTCTGGAGAGGATTCTTCCATAACTTTTATTGCATTTGTACAGTATTACAGTGGAATTCGCAGCTGTCTCCAGAAGACCTGTTCCTCGCTCTGAAGACTTCTCCATAGACAGAGAAATAATTCCGAGACTTGGCGTTCATTTATTTATTTTCCCGCTTTTGCCCCTTTTTCTCCCTTTTCAAAACATTTACTTTCCTCCTTGGAAAGGGCCGGACCATCCTAAAAATACACAGCTTTGTATGTAAATAGAGGAGAGCTGATTATAGGCTGGGACTTCAGCCAAGGTTTGAGAGAGCCTCGGGGTGTTTTACATTTAAAATGTGATGCCTGACAGGATCAGTGTGTCTGTCTTAACCCTGTAGTGGAATGGCATTGATCTTTTGGGAGGAATGGAGCTGGTGACACAACACAGGCAGCCCTGTGAAGCCATGCCCCAACCTACAATTCGCTCCCCCTAGAAAAACAAGGAATTGGATGGTATGTTGTGTGACTATGACGCTCCAAGGCTGACTATGCAAGGTGAAAGGGTTAAGACAGCTTCTTGATTAGCATGAGACTGGGTTGGCTGTCTTGCTTCCTGCCCTTCAATAGCTTTTCACTGCATTCAAAGGCACAGAGCCATTCAACAGAGGACAGAGCAGGCTTTGCAGAGCTGGGAATACCTGAAAGCAAACTGTCTGGGTCTAGTTGTATTGTAGACCCCTAAAGCTTGAAGGAACGGCCTGGCGGGAGCGATAAATAATGGAATATGAGCAGTGGCAGGAAAAGGCTACGAGTGGACCAAGAGAAGGGGAGAGACACTGATCGCCAATCCGAGGATTTCTCCCTTTCATCACTGTGAAAATTGGTACAGGCGCGTGCCTGGGATATGATGCGATGGGGGCTTTTGCACGGCCAGTGTGGAAGGAACAGCTGTGTGGCTGCGAAGAATGAATATTGTCCCTTGATTACTGCAATGCTGATTTAGATTGCCTCATTGATTCGCTTCACGGAGCCTGATAGGTGAAGAGAGGAGGGAAAAAAAATCTACTTTCGTCGTCATCGCCTCCTCATTTTAATGCCACAACCATTGGGATATTGACGTGTTTTTTTTTTTCTCGCTCTCTTCGTTCCCGCAAGATCTTAGGTGCAAGGGTTCAGGTCGAAACCAAATTCTGTGGGTGTTTTTTCCCAGTATTTGCTGGGTTCTTTTGTGTTGTGCCTCACAGTTGGCTAAGCAGCCCTATGCTGAATCAAGCTATTGTTTGGGATCTCAGAGCTTTCACGCTACAAATCTCTGCTCACTCCCCCTCCCCTTCTTTGGCTGAGAAGCCACATAATGTGCCTTTCCTCCACATGAATCTGGAAGCTATAAGCTGGATTGATTGCAAATGAAGTGTAATGCATTGTGGGACGTGTGTAAAATTGGATCATTCGAGGGAGAAAACGAACGGACCCGCAGCTGGCTTCCTAGAAGAGGTAGCAGCAAAATGTTTGCAGCCCGTGCTCAAGCTGTGTGCTTAATGTTCTGATGAAAAAAAGGGGACAGCGGTGAGGCCTGTCTCATGCAGCTGGACAATTAGGCTTCAGGTAGCCTCAGAATGAAGAAGACTCGGAGTACAACCTTACGCCGGGCCTGGCCTAGTGCTGATTTCTCTGACCGGGCCTCAGACCGCATGAGGTCCCGTAGTGAAAAGGACTATCGCCTGCACAAACACTTTCCACCAGCTTTTATTTCCCAGGCATCACGAGGCTATATGACATCAGGTTTGTCAAATTTCCTACATTAATCCTGTGCTTCAAATCAGAATAGAGGAATTATTAGAACAAATGATGAGGTTTTATTTTCGTTGCATACATAAATAATACATTTGCAAGCCGAGGCTCTGTAGCTATGTATCTAGCTGTCATTGTGTATGTATCCAATGTATAGCTCTATCTCGTTCCAGAAGGATGGGAATTGTATATATTTAGCTGCTTGTGTCTACATCCACCATTTTGTACATCACTAACATTCAATGTTAGGCCTCTCAATATGGTGTTATTTGGCAAATAATGTATGCAGCACATCTAGATCTCCGGCTGAGCAGCCGAATGGCTGACTGCCCTGGTCACACACACGGGAGCCCCTCAGCTCACCCCATTTTTCTGTGATTTCCTTGATATTTGGGAGCTGCTTATCCAGCACTTTCCATATAGCATAGGCTGCACATATTTCTTGGCCACTCTATAGAATAGGTCAGCCTTTCACGTATCTCGTGTACTGACACATCAAAATAGACAGAGTGTTTTTTTTGTTTTTTCTCATTTGCAGAAATGGTGCAGTAATAGCCCTAATTAAAAGCAGTAGCCATAGACGTATTATCCGTTCGGTATGGAGGGAGCGTTTGTTTTTTTACATGTCGGTGTTCCAGTGGGCTGCAGTGGATAAAAACTGGTTTCATTTACAGAAGGAGGAACAGGCATGCTTAAGCAATGACCAAAATCTATTTAAAGACTGCTGCGTAATCTCAATGCAAAGCAGCTCTGGGCTGCAGAAAAGGATGGTGCTTCAGCTCCCCACTGCTCTTCTATGTTCTGAATCCGCCTGAGCATAGTCTTCTGAAATCTGCTTCACCAGGCCTTCACTCGGTCCCTGGATAAATCTATAGGTTTTCCATATGCAGTGTAAGGAGTGTCCCCACAATCAGGGTCTATGTAGAGGACAAGGGCTACAGATGCTATAATAGATGACGGCTATGACATTCTCAGTTATTAGTTCCTTTTGGTGTTTTTCACACTGGGGTTAGGCTGTCATCGAAGATTAACCCTCCCCCTGCCTTCAGATATCCTTCATACCTTACATATCTACTACATTAGCAAGTGACAGTAGATGCTTATTAGGCAATTTCAGCAGATTTCCCCTGCCCATGTCCGTTTCTGCAAAGCCTTGCTTGCGATTCTTGATTATAGGTTGGTTAAATGAATGATATTATCCGTATACACCTCGTAAGTCTCCTTCATTGTCTCATAAGGATATAAATAATGTGGGAACATATTAGGCCTGCAGCGCATCCTGCTGTAAGTGAATCCTCCTCCACTGACATCACACTGAGGCTACAATCATAATGTCCAAAAGATGTGCCTACTGGGCTCGGCTACCCTCAGCATACTAGTATTGTAATGGTGGTATGGCCAGCAAGGCCATAAGCCTTGTATCTGTATTACAGTGATCCGTTGGAAGGGTTATAGATAAAACGTAGAGGCTTTCCTCAGCCACCTGACTCCCAAGGTTTCTGAGGCCTTCTTGTGTTTTCTCTACCCATCGGTATTACATACATTTAAATATGGCTGCCGGTGCATCAGTAGAAAGACACAACTTCATCCCCGTGTGACGTCGCCTTCTCTTGACCACTGGAGTGAGCCTGACTCAGCTATATTGAAAAATGGTGGTTAATTATCGTATTGGTTAAAAAAGAGGGGGGCTAACGTTGTGGATCACATAACAGGGACCATGGGTTCACCTACCTCATAGGTATGTTCTTTCTGCACATGAATAAATGATCAGCTGCCAGTGTATTCACCTTTTGATGAGAAATCCCGTACCTATAACATTTTAGTAGCGGAGTAGCCCTTGTATAAGTATCTGATTACTGATATTTTGAGGTATATCTAGTTGTTTGCCGTACGTGTGCCATGTACATGTAACTCTCTAAGTTTCATTTATGTTGTGATAACGAGTGTCTCTTAAGAGATCGTATGACAGCTTGAGTTAAGTCTTGAGGATGAAATGTGACACTGTCTTGTGTATTTTCAATGGCCAGTCAGGTAGTGATCTGTAAAGAGAGAGAAGGAGGTGACTGGAGTGAGGGAACCTTGCCGCCACCGCTCTGTATGTGCAGGGTTTACAACATCAGCTTATCTTTGGCTGACATCATCCTTTACACACTACAAGTACTATACATGAGACAATTATTGAAAGATGCCTGCTTAGATGTCATCCTACCATCATTGTAACCCAAGTCATCGTCATCATGCCCTCCATTTTTGTTTTATACTCCTTCTCTAAGTGCAAGTACATCGGTAGTGCTGATATGATTATTACGTAGGGTTAGGAAATGTCTTTGTACATGATGGCTGGGATGTGCTCACCTTTACTTGAATCACATTAGTTCATGATAGTGTGATTATAAATACATAGAATAGCTTTGTTCACGTATGCATTGTCACAAGACGGACGCTAGTGGCGTTCAACAGATCCCATTGACGATGAGGGAGTCTGTTGGGTTTCATCATGGTGACCATGGTCAGACTGGCCCATCGGAGTACCAGAGGATCCTCCGGTGGGCCCATGCTTGGACCCTTGATAAAACAGGCTTCCAAACATCAACATGAGCTGAATGGATGTATCATATGTGCAGTCTGTGCAGTTGCATAGGAAAAGGCCAATGACCCCTAATGTCTATTCCATTATTTCATTGCATTTAAAGTAGTGTTAACTATTGTCATAAGTGATACTGCTACATAATCTAGAGGTCCACATAATTTTGTTGCACAGAGCCATTTGGTCTTCCCTTATTAAATCTATTGATGGTACGCCTTGCATGTGCACATGTCAGGTGTACACAAAAGGGGGTTTCTCATAATCATTTTCTGTGGTAGGCCCAAGGAACTTACAGGACAAAGTGGTTCTGCTTGCTGCACCAATTTGTGCAGAATTCCTCCAACACAGATGTGATCACAACCTAATGCATATGCTTTTTTATACAGCAGCGTATGCAGTCCATTTTTTTTTTATACATTTCCTGAATATTTTGATTAATAAGGGCTTAAGTGTAAAAAGTACAGGATCTGAACTAAGTTTGTAATTACCTGTAAGTCCTGTTGTGGCTGTGGAGACCGCAGTGATGGACGAGGAACCCACACACAATGCACACTTGAGTCATGGCAGCATCCTCAGGTATGTGGACAATAGACAAGCAGGGGCTAAATGTCTCCCGTGGCATAAACCTCTTTGCATCTGTTGTTAGTATAACAAAGGAACTTAAAATTGCAGATTTTCAGGCATTGAGTTTGTTTATTTCTTGTGGGGACATGCAGATGTTTTTTAATGGTCAGCCTTGTCAAGCTCATTAAGAGTTCAGGTTGAAAATAGGGTAAATTAGCTCTTGGGAAGCTGCATAAAGCCAAATGGGGATGTGTGTGAGCAATCTAGAGTACACTGTCCCAAAACTTTCCTCTGGAGAGAAGCTGGGCATACGCATTCAACAGCTGTCAGCCAACAACTATCTCTCCCAACTTCCTAAAACTCCTCCATACACATGCATGATCAGCTCGGCCGAACACGTATATGTATTCTATGGAGGGAGTGGAGAAAGCTGCTGTCGGACACCTCTGGACCTCACTGGAGGGAAAAAGGATCAGGAGAAAATATTGTTTTACTTGATTCTTCTCTCCTTGACATGAGTCCACTCCAGTCACCTCCATACACATTAGTACTCGGCAGATTCGGTTGACCATACACTAATCTGTATGGATACCTTAAGAGGTGCCATGTTCTCTTTCACTTGCTGATTAGGCCTCCTCATCTGGCAGGTCATGAATCGAGTAGGGTATCCGTAAAGGCACTGACAACCTAAAGTCCCCAATGGCACTACTTGTGTACCATTGTTGCTCACAATACTTTCAGTTGTTGAAAGAGGTCAAAGTGAAGTAAACTTGTAGGTGAGAATATATAAGATATTTGATTTATGAGAGATTTTTTCCTTTCAGAAGTATGTGCCATGTATTTATTTTCCTCACAATGTGGCCTGTAGGCATCACCAGTGCTTTATTCACATTCTGTAACCTTTGCTAAACAATGGACACACCTTTTATATAAACTTCTTCTCATATCTTTGTTCTTACAACTTTATTAAAATCACAGAGCCAAAAGCATAAGGTTACTGGACAACTCTAGAAGGAAAAATGCTGGAGTCAAATATTAAAAATTTGCGGAAATGTTATGGACGGTTATAGTCCAACAGGCAGGGTCCGACTGGACCACTAGAGTACCAGAAGATCCTCCAGTGGGCCCAGCCTATGAAGTGCATGTAAAACAGAGTGCTTATGTCCGATGGGTTCGGGGTGAACCCATAAGGCTAAGCCGGTTTTTCGTATCCCCAAAGGAGCGCCAAGTCCCTTACGTTAAAGGAACATAAATTAGGTTTAGATGCCAGGAGCAATAAATAGGGATAGATAGGTGCCCTTAGAGTGGTATAGGTCTCAACTGTACACCCCAAAAAATTGTTTGCTCTTTGTATGTGTGAAGTAATGGGCTACAGTGGAATAAACTAACATAAAATAAGTTGTGGGGTCTCCTGGTGTCTTGAGCTTATCCAGGAAACTACCCCCCTGTGAAGTGAGTAAAAATTCATACTATCAATGATTATTCATTTTATTTTCCTTATTTTATGTCACAGAGTATTCCACTGTAGCCCATTACTTCACACATACAAAGAGCGAACAATTTTTTGGGATGTAGAGTTGGGACCTATACATTGTACCACTCTAAGGGCACCTATCTATCCCTATTTATTGCTCCTGGCATCTAAACCTAATTAATGTTCCTTTAACGTAAGGGACTTGGCGCTCCTTTGGGGATACCAAAAACCGGCTTAGCCTTATGGGTTCACCCCGAACCCATCGGACATAAGCCCTCCGTTTTACATGCACTTGCTTCACACACAGATTGCCATCTGCGTGTTTTATCCCTTCAGCAGCCGATTCAATTAACCCTACTATCTTCCGTCACCCTAAATTGGCCCATCCTATTGGGTTAACCCCCAATCTATCTACTGTCATATACTCCTTATCCACTGGCGCCTCTAGTTCATCCTATCTTCTGGATACACTATTCCTCAAGATTGAATTAATCCTCACTTTTATTCTATTTTTTTATACCCAGCCTATGAAGGCCATAATGGGTACCAAAGATCCAAGAAAAAAAATAGCATTTGGAGTTGCCTTTTTAAATAATGACTGTCCACTAGGGTGTGAACCTAAAGGGAGTCTGTCACCTAATCTGAGCCTTTTAGATCGCTGAGATCAGGTTATAGCCTCCTGTTGCCTCATTACAATGTTACCTTTATTTGTTCTGTCCCTCACCGAGATTTAAAAAAAAATACTTTTTAAACTTATGTTAATGAGGTTCGGCAAATGCCAAGGGGCGGCGTTACTGCAGCAGTGCCCAGGCCCTTCGGCGATGTACCCAGAAAACTACACCTCTTTCACCCCTCTGGCCCGCCCTTGTTTCCTATTATTACCTCCTCTCCATCCAAGATCTCGCGCCTGCGCAGCTCCACACTTGTCCCGCACCTGCGCACTGCTGTGCCCATTATGGGCAGAGGAACAGGTAGGTGGACTACGAATGCAACGGCAGGCCAGAGGGGTGAAAGAGATGTGGTTTTCTGGGCACATAGCCAAGGGGCCTGGGCACTTGCTGCAGTAATGCCGCCCCTGGGCACTTGCCGAACCTCATTAGCATAAGTTTAAAAAGTTTTTTTTAAGAGCTCGGCGAGGGACAGAACAAATAAAGGTACTATTGTAATGAGGGCAAAGGAGTCTATAACCTGATCTGAGCGGTCTAAAAGACTCCCTTTAAGGCTGTATTACACTGGCCGTAGGAACACTCATTAGCGATGATCCGGCAGTGTAATACTTCCGCCAATTACGTGATGAACGAGCAAAAACTTGTTCATCGGGCAGTTGAGATTTTCAAGCAGGTTTAAAAATCATTGTTTGCTGGCAGCAGAACGAGCTGTGTCTTCACGGTCTGCTACCGGCAAACAATGATTCAGTATGGGGACGAGCAATAGTATTAGCGATCGCTCATCCCCATACAATGGAGGAGATCGCTGCATGTAATAGCAGTAGTCTCCTACACTAACTAGCAGGTGATTCCCAGGAAGGAACGCTTCTTTCCCTTCAGTCTCCTGCAAAATCTTTTAATGTAATATAGCCCTTCGGTTTTGAATCAATTAGACTTTATTAATGATATAGGGGTTGGGCCTCGAGATTAATTTCCTCTGGTGGGCCCAAGGAACTCCAGTCTGATGGTGCCCACAGGTAACCCAAGTTTTTATTGCAGCAGACAGACACTGGGCTTTGAAAGGGTTTTTTAAACCCATGAATTTATGGTATTATAAATCAAGAGGATCAATACCTTACCAGTCTCTTTTCACTACTTTAACGACACTCCTCTGGACTTGCGTCAATCTCCATTTAGTGGGCTCTAAAGATGGCAAGGAGCGTCAACTTGTGACCACAACAGCCAATCACTGCCTGTAGTGGTTATGTATTGACAACACTGAGGTCACCACTGTAGCCAGTCAAATCATGTTGATGCAGCATAGCTGGAGCTGGGTGTACAGAGACTAGTATGGAACAAGGGGGTCTTCAGCATGGGAGCAGCAGGTGATTGATAAGGTGAACATTGCTACTTTAGAGCATTGTCAGCTGTTTGTTAAAGTTTAATGGGGTTAGAAAATTACTTTATGCAAGTTAAAGGCCCCTTTACATACATGAAGTGGCATTACCATTTTGTAAGCTTTTGAACAGCTGTAAAAATGATGCATTAATAATTCATTTCATGTATAGCCATCATATTTAAAGAGTAACTAAACTTTTATTTATTTTTAAATGTTCCAAATGCCATGAAAATTATTTTTATAATATACTTTATTAACAGATTTTGCATTTCCTAAAGAAATTGAAACTCAAACTCCTGATTTCTACTGTGCTTTAAATTCACTATATTCGCACATCGGCGACTTCTCAGATTCGCACATCGCTGAGTACGGATTTCATGCACTGTAGCAATGGGGCCAGCAGTTAATGGTGTACTGGCAGGAGCACACATTTCTGCTCCTGCCTGGGTGCCCTCTGCTTGGCTAAACACTGGCATATCACATTGGTACCCTCTAACCAGGGGCGGACTGGGAACTTAAAGTGGTCCTGGAAAAAAAACTGAATGTGGCCCCATATTGTAGAGGGGAGTCCAAATTAACAGAATGTGGAGCAACGCAAGTAGACGGGGTCAGCAATAGCATAGCGCAAAATACTGTCCCAGCAGAACCGTATTCCACAGAGCACCACAATATATTGCCTCAAAAGCTGCCATCAATAGATGCCATTTTCTATCCTCTTCTTCCAGTTGTCTCTAATTAAGATATAAATCAGGGGGCTCATTATGTACCCGGTCAGGGGCAGAGAGGTAGGTTTGGGTGTCCCCATAGGCATCGACTCACTAGGAAATTTCCCTGTAAGGTCTATGGCCAATGTGCCCCTGCCTTTAACGATGTGCTATTATTATTATTATTTATTATTAAAGCGCCATTAACTCCATGGCGCTGTACATATAAAAAGGGGTATACATACATAATACAGACAATTGCACTTGGCATGAACAAGACGAGTTGCAAACTGGTACAAAAAGAGAGAGGGCCCTGCCCGTGAGGACTTACAATCTACATGATATGCAAGGTTTAGCGGAACGGACACAGGCAGGAGCAGCAGTGTGTGCTCCTGCCCGTACACTGTTCACTGTGGGTCCCATTGCTACAGTGCAGGGAATCTGTACTCTAGAGTCTAGACACTGCTGAGAAATGTGTGAATATAGTGAATTTAAAGGAGTTTCTGAGACTTTATAACTGATGACCTGTCTGCTGGATAGCTCATCAGAATCTAATTAGTGGGGGTCCAACACCCAGGACCCCTGCCGATCAGCTGTTTGAGAAGGCTTTGGTAAATGCCCCAGCCTTCACACAGCTTTTCCTAGGCCACTGTCGACATGTTTATCGGTCACTTGTCCTAGGCACAGCTCTGCCCCTTAGACGTGAATGTGGCTGAGCATGAAACCAAGCACAGCCGCTATACAATATACGGAGTTGTGCTTGGTAAGCATGGAGAAGGTTGTGGCGCTCACAGGAGCGCTGGTGCCCTCTCAAACAGCTGATCAGCAGGGGTCCCGGGTGTCGGACCTCCACCGATCAGATATTGATGTCCTATCTAGAGGATAGCTCATCAGTATTAGGTCTCATGCATACGACCGTTGTGTGTTTTGCGGTCTGCAAACCGCGGATCCGCAAAACACGGATGGCGTCCGTGGGCGTTCCGCAATTTGCAGAACGGCACGGACGGCCTTTAATATAACTGCCTATTCTTGTCCGCAAAGCGCAGACAAGAATAGGACAGGTTATATTATTTTTTGCGGGGCTACGGAACGGAGCAACGGATGCGGACAACAAACAGAGTGCTGTGTGTATGAGGCCTTAAAGACCTGGAAAACCCTTTTAAAGTGCCAATTTCTTTAGGAAACAAGGCACAATCTGTTACTAAAGTATTTTAGAAAAATTATATTTGGGCCATTTTAAAAAAAGTTCAATAAAAGTTTAGTTATTCTTTAATGTTTGTGATGTAAATGTTTGTTATCTGACTGTTCTCACTATGACCTCAGACTGCACATATGCAGTAATTGTAATGATGGAAATGCCCATCCAACGTTTAAAGCAATTTTTTAAACTCTTGATCATTTCTGCATGATTTAACTTCTGACATATTAATCCGATAATAGTTATCATTCACCCACATTTTTATATACCCTAAAATGGTTCTAAAAGTATCAGTAGGATAATGATCAGCCATCATCATATTCATCATATTCACGATATCACAGTATGGTTGTCTACTATAATCCAATGGCTATGCCAGCACGTTGTAATCCCTAAATGGAGTCTGTCACCACCATAATCCGTTTTGAACTGGTCATTCCATTGTAGGACTGCCTCCCCAATTATAAGCCTGCAATGAGAAGAAAAACAGCTTTTAATCTGTTTTAATAGTCTGTCCTGCTTATAGTATGGCGAGGCAGTCCTACAAAATATTGGGATACATTTAAGGCTTGTTCACGCATGTCTTTTTTTGGCAGAATTTGGCAAAGATTCTGCTCCAAAAAGCCGCTCGGAGGCATGCGCAGTCCGTCTCTCGTACTTTTCATTCGGAGGCCATGTTGCCATTCATGCGGCTGCAGTTTATAGCTGCGACCATGCCAAAAAAAGACATGTCCATGTCTGGGGCTAAACTGTGAGCAGGTTTGCAGCATTAACCATAAAAAACCTCTGCAGAAAGCACTCTGGTATAGGCGGTATTTCCCCTACGGAATACACTGTGGATTTTTTCAAAATCTGCCATTTTAATGAAATCTAAAACAGATGTTGGTAGGGACAGCTTCCCCTTGCAGGAATATTCCGGTTATATAAAGTTAACCCCTATCCACAGCATTAGATCGCTGGGGATCCTACTGCTGAGATTCCAGCAGTAGGACCCTTACAGTTCCAATCTAATTGGTCCTACTGCTGGGACCTCCATCAATCATGATTATAAGAGCCCATACCCCGTGGAGCCTCCTCGCAAAAAGAATGGGGTGGCCGCTGAGGCATATATGGCCGCCTCCTTCATTTCTATGGCAGGTCCAGAGGTAGCCGAATACTCCGGAACTCCCTTAGAAATGAATGGAGCGGCTATGCACATGCCTGACTGAGCCTCTCTGTTTATTTCGGGGGCTCCATATGGGTCCCCTGTTCTCGTGATCGTTGAGAGCCTCAGCGGTAAGATCCCTACCGATCTGATAGTTATCCCCTATCTTGTGGATTGGGTATGACTTTATATAACCGGAATACACTTTTACGTTATGGTAGTTACATGCGGAAGAAAATATGTGATTGTGTTACTTGTGGCCGGACAAGTGAACATTTTATAGATCTAGTTAATATTAGTACATTTAGGCTAGGGCTACACGGCGATCTTGGCAGGAGTCGCGTGACCATGGATCGCATATTAGAAGAGCAGCCATAGAAATGAATGAGGTTGCAGTGCGACTTTGAGGTTGCATGTTTGCTGTTTGCATGTTGAGGTTGCATGTTTGCTGTTTGCATGTTGAGGTTGCATGTTTGCTGTTTGCATGTTGAGGTTGCATGTTTGCTGTGACGCCAGAATTGCAAAAAATCCTGCCATACACGATCATATACATTTTAGTCCATATTGGCTGTTAGTTGCTCAAACTGCCTGTATATGTTCAAAGAAACTTGGTGATGGATGAAAGATCTTCCTGGGAACGTTCTTTTCAAATGAAGATCTTTCTTCCACAAAATATATTTTTTATTTTGTTGGATTATCTGAAAATATTAAACATGGCTGAATTGTTTTTAATAATAATGTGATGGTCTGTCATTGGTTGGCTGAAACAAGCGTTTATTTGTTCACTCGATGTACGTTCATTTTGGTTGAAATGTTTTGTTTTGATCAACCTTAGACTAATGTGTATGGCCACCTTTACACATGAACAGTTAGCAAGGAGCGGAAAGAGAACCAACTCATCCACTTAAGGCCCCTGTACACTGCCTGGTATTTGGGCAGGTTATCGCTAAAGGGCATTCGTACGAACACTTATTAGCGACAGGGCCGTCTTTAATATTGATTGGACCCTGGGCAAAAATTTACTTGGGCCCCCTGGATCCCGCCTTCCCACACCTTAGCATGCAATCACGCCCTCCACCACAAAACACACACAAAGAATCCACACATCTGGTAGAGTCCAGTGAATGACTGTAAATACTTCCAGTTCTGAAGACTCCAGCGGCTCAGGATCAGTGCTCTGGGCAGCTGGGCTCAGGCTGGAAGTGGGCACCGCTCTGCAGGAAGGAGACCAGGGCCCGGCTCACCCTAGTGTTACAGTGCACCCCAGCACCCCACAGTATGCAGTATAGAACCCTATAGTATACAGCACCACACAGTATGCAGTTTAACACCCCACACTATACAGTACCCCACAGTATATAGTAGAGCAGTATAGCAGCCCACAGTATACAGCACCTCACGGTATACAACACCTCACTGTATACAGAACCCCAAACTATACACGATACAGCCCCCCACACTATACAGTACAGCAGTATAGCACTCCCCCCCCCCCCACTATACAGGCCCCCCACAGTATACAGCCCACCACACAGTATACAGCCCACCACACAGTATACAGACCCCCCCCACACAGTATACAGACCCCCCCACACAGTATACAGCCCACCACACAATATACAGCCCATTACACAATATACAGCCCACCACACAATATACAGCCCACCACACAGTATACAGCCCACCACACAGTATACAGCACCCCACTATACAGTAGTTTACAGTATATTAACATAACAGCCCCTGTCACCTTTTTCTGATGTAATCTTTACACAAAAAAGCTCCACAGTTAACTTCTGCAACACTCCTGATAGGACCTGTGATGACCTCATAGCCATGTGACCAGTAATTGCTAGGTTACTGGTCACATGGTGATGATGTCATTAAGGTCCTAGAGCAAAACTCATTAAGGTCCTAGAATTAAGATCATTAACACAGTACGATCATGATGCCTGTGTAGCCGACAGCCTGACACCCGGGGCAGTAGCTAGCAGGGCTCAAGAGGCAGCTGCCTTGGGCCCCCCAGGAGCAACTGGGCCCAGGGCAGCTGCCCCTTTTGCCCCTTGGTAAAGACGGCCCTGATTAGCGATACTTGGCCTGTTTAAAGGTGCCGCTGATTACCCAATGAACGAGTAAAACTCTCTTTCATCAGGTAATAGGATCGTTGGTACGGTCACCTAAATCATCATTTGCGGCCAGCATATCGTGCCGCCTAAACAGCACTCTGCTGCCGTCAAACAATGATTCTGTATGGGGACGAGCAATGGCATTAGTGATCGCTCCTCCCTATACTGTGGAGGAGATTGCAGCCTCCTCCACTGATAAGCAGGCGGTTGTCTGGAAGGAACGCTTCCTTCCCGACAATCGCCTGTTCCATGAAGCAGAGTAAAGGGGCCTTTAGGTGTTTGGAATTTGACCAGTGATTTTCTTCAGTGATTGTGAGCCAAAACCAGGAGTGGAGGCTACATAGAGATTAAGATATAATGGAAAGATTTGCACCTGTTCTGCGTCTTTGACCCACACCTGATTTTGGCTCACAATGATTGATGGAAATCATTGATCAAACAATGACTAAAAGCTTACTGTGTGAAAGCGGCGTTACCAGATTGTGTAGATGCTACTGCGCTAGAACCCTTATTCCAACCAATAATACCCCCAACTACGTATGCATGTCATCATAGCCTTCTGTCAGGGCCAACATAATCAATGCATCCATGGGAATGTCTTCTGTAACTAGTCTGGACACAGGTTCCAGCAAGAGAACCGTCGTCCTAGGTAATTGAATCAAATTTAGGAAAGATTTTATCTGATAATGAAAGCTATCAAATAAGGCATCCCTAGATGTAGGGATGAGTCTATAGCGTAGAGGTTGACTAGCAGGGAGGGCATTTTTGTTAAGATTACCAGCTTTTTGGGAAGAGGAGTTTAGTTGAAATTTGTTTTTGGTAGGTATTTGGGGGTACTCTGTCTCATGGGGGAGAGTGCCTTAAGGCACATGCACCCAAAGCATTTTCTTTCCGTGTCCGTTCAGTTTTTTTTTTTGCAGACCGTATGCGGAATAATTCATTTCAATGGGTCCACAAAAGAAACAGAAGGTACTCCGTGTGCATTCCGTTTCCATATGTCCATATTTCCGTTCCACAAAAAAATAGAACATGTCCTATTATTGTCCGCATTACGGACGAGGATGCTACTGTTCTACTAGCAGCCACCTGTTTCGTCCCGCAAAATACGGAATGCACACGGATGTCATCCGTATTTTTTGTGGACCGCAAAATACATACGATCCTGTGCATGAACCCTTAATCAGTGTGAGGAGACTTACTGTGGAAGACCCAAGACCTTGACCATGTTTGTGTCAGTATACTGCACATTGTTCAGAAAAGAGGACTCTAGATGTAAACTCACCGGGTACTTTACTTTTCAGGTTTGGATGAATTAAAGGATAACTAAATAACTATCCATTT
Organism: Bufo gargarizans; assembly: GCF_014858855.1. Lineage (NCBI taxonomy): Eukaryota > Metazoa > Chordata > Amphibia > Anura > Bufonidae > Bufo > Bufo gargarizans. Next base: position 121,559,737 of record NC_058080.1, read on the forward strand.
GATGAAAAAAACTAAGCCAAAGCAGTGCTCTGCCCCTTCGATTTTTATTGGGTCTTTTAAACTTTAAGGCTGAGCCGAACTGTTAAAAGCCTAAGCAGCAAAGCACTGTGAGCGTGTTTTTTTTGTCAAAGGTTACCCTTTATATCAGATATTGTAGCATTCTGGTTAGAGAATCAGGACTATTTTGTTTGAGGTTAAAGGGAACCTGTCACCGGGATTTTGGGTATAGAGCTGAGGACATGGGTTGCTAGATGGCCGCTAGCACATCCACAATATCCAGTCCCCATAGCTCTGTGTGCTTTTATTGTGTAAAAAAAACGATTTGATACATATGCAAATTAACCTGAGATGAGTCCTGTCCCTGACTCATCTCACATACAGGACTCATCTCAGGTTAATTTGCATATGTATCAAATCGTTTTTTTACACAATAAAAGCACACAGAGCTATGGGGAGTGGATATTGCAGTTGTGCTAGCGTCCATCTAGCAACCCATGGCTTCAGCTCTATACACAAAATCCCAGTGACAGGTTCCCTTTAAAGGATTTCTTTTGTAGTCTTGTTATAGCAGGTGTCTGTGAAGGTTCTCATTTATCCAGGTCATGGTATATCTGTAAAGAATAAATCAAGGCAACTGGACTTACTGTAGATTTCTTGTAGAACGAGTGAAGCATTTTCAAGAAATCTACAGTAAGTCCAGTTGCCTTGATTTATTCTTCACAGATATTTGTTATAGCAGGGTTTGTGCTATTCCTTCATGCAAGACGACTAGCTGGCCGGATGGCCTGGTTACAGTAATTTGTTGAAAAGCTTCTATTTTCCCTATGGGTACATGTGGCACATTTTCCACCAGCTATCTGTGTATACTCACACAGGGAAGGCGGTTCGGAGAAGGACTACTCACATGACTCCTTAGCTCAGAATGAGCAGAGATTTAGAATAATAAATTGCAAGTTTTACGGAATGTGTTCCCACAAAACTATACATCAACCTACTCAGCCTATCCTGCTCTATAACATGCCGACTGCCGATCGGACTACGTTTTCACGGTGACAGGTCCCCTTTTACCATCTGTTATATGAATTGTCAAGTATATTGTGATACTATAATGATACTTTTATAACAAAGCTTTAGGAATGTGAAAACTGATAGATATTTTAACTTTGGATTTCAAGTGCTTTAGCGCGTAATGAGGTTACAAAAATACAGACCATAAATAAGGTACTAGATGGCGACCTGTGACTTAGACAAGGAAGGCACACTGTTTTCATCACGGCAGTGAAAGATGCTAAACATGTTGGACTAGTAACTTGATACTTAAATAGGGATATGACGGCCATGTATTCATTTGTTGGGGGTAGCCTTTCTGAGAGCAGTCCGGCTTGGCTTCCACGTCTCCTCAATGGACCTGTGAAATCAGAGTTTTATTGGGAGCTGTGCACACTTCTAAGTGCAAACAGAATGCTTGCTGTGTAATTGTCCTTCAGACAAACCACATAATGACGCTGATGACATACAGGCTCTTTGTTTCTTCACTTGTGAGTTATTTGATTACTATATATGGACGACAGGAGTAGTTAAAAAACAGTCATTTGGTAAGTTTGCCTTAATGATATGGGACGGCCATAAAACCGAGGTTAAGCATAACTTTGTACGTGGGCACTTAAGGCTGGCTTTCAATTCCAGCAGAGGAACAGACTGGCGGAATTGACCGTATCCGGTGTAAATGCCGGCTTTCGGCTGGACAAAAATCACTAGACATATAACAAATATACTGTGGCTCACCCAAGTATGGTCAAGGTGCTCTGCTTTTTGATGATTCACCCAATCATCTGGTTATCAAGACAGTGTATAGATTTAAAAACAGGCACTCACCATCTAACAATTTAAAATAATTTGAATTTATTAAGAAAAAATATACAATAAAAATTTTACCCCTACAATATTCGGTGATTATAATAATTGCAATATTCGACGATACTAATTATTCAGCGATTATTTTAACTTCAAATTTCAACTCTTTGCAGTCAAATAAGAATTACAATTGTATAGTAAAAATATGCAGTAAATCAATGTAACAAATATTCGACAAAGTGTATCCGTGATCAAATAATTCTATAACAAATATTCATCGCGAGATTGCGGCTCTCTAGCTGTCTGATGTCGGGGAGCAAGGAGGAGATTCTGAGGATGCGGGGCGGTGCTGGGCTCCTTCACGCTAGACTCATCTCAGGGACAGGACTCATCTCAGGTTAATTTGCATATGTATCAAATCGGTTTTTTTTACACAATAAAAGCACACAGAGCTATGGGGACTGGGTATTGCGGATGTGCTAGCGGCCATCTAGCAACCCACATCCTCAGCTCTATACACAAAATCCCGGTGACAGGTTCCCTTTAACTTTTCAAACTGACAGTTTAGACTGTGTTCTGCCAACTGTCAGCACTTTTTTGTGACATGACTGAGCATGACACACGCTGATTGAAGGCCGAACTCTACGGAAAAGCTGAACTGCCATGTTGGATTTTTTTCAGTTGTTGTCAGGTGCAGTTGTTGGCAATACTTGAAAAGACATTCATGCCAAACGATAGATGTGCAGCCCATGAACAAGATCAAAGCAGGCCACAGATGAAGGCACAGATTGGTCAGTGATGTGTGATTGGGACTAATGGCACTGTTGCCGTTCAGAATTGCGGTCTGAAATCTCTACATACGGCAGGCTTGTTTCGTAGTACTAGCTTTCCTTCAGCTCATGCAGAAGTCAAGAGGAACTGAGCCCTTCAAGTCAGGGAAGCAGACTTTCTAGGCTAGAAGTAGCTTGTATGTGATATCTTGTGGTCCAGCCTGACCACGGAAAAGCATGTAAAGGGGCAAACTTGGGCAACGAGAGGCACTTGAGGTCACATAAATAATACAGGTCTATGACTACCATATTTTCCAAGAGATTGTAGATGCAACCTGGCAAGTTAGATCATCTCCACATGTTCACAAACAACTAAAACATTCCATCTCATGCCAGTGGCCTACCTATCCAATGAACCCCATGATGGCTGGCAATATGAGGCCTTTTTGATATATTTTTGGGCTACTAAAGGGAGCTCAGTGTATATAGATGGGATAATGTGGCTGGTACTAGATTGATTAATTGCTAAGCAAGTGCCATTTACTCTGAGCGGGGAGACGTATGACTGCTTCTCTTGTCAGGATCCTTTCAGCAATGCAGTAAAAGTCCAGGCCAAGAATATTTCATCCGGCCATTTGCAGAGTGAGCACCACCGCCACTTACACTGTTTAAATGTTTGTTACCACTAATCCCAGGGGAGGAACTTGCATTTTTAATATGTCAGAAGCAAGAGATATCATTTTCACTGCAAGTAATAACCAACGGGCTGGTTTGTTTGCTCGGCGCAGAGCAACTGATGCAAAATACAAATGTTAACCATAACTCCCTAAGATCTGGCACCGATGCGCGGCCAGCATTTACGAGTCTATGAAAGAAATCATACACAAGGAGAGCAAACATTGCTGAGGCATGTCGCCAGAGGTTACAAATGTCCAACTTGAATAATGAAAGTATACATCAGATTTATTCATGGCTTTAAAGTAAATACTGATACCGGCGTGTTATCTTTAGCAAACTTACTTGGATAACATTACAGCTCCAGTGAAAGAAGATAGGTTTGACTGCTGGAGAACCTCATTGGAGTGACAAGTATTGGGGTATTCATCATATCTGACTCTGAATTAAAGGTGGTCGACAGAGCAAGCAGTTATTGGGAACGAACCGTTCATTCCCCATAAGCTGCCTGATCATCAGAAGAGGTGAGAGCTGCATTTGCATGTAGCAATCATCTCTTATGACCACGTGTGATCGCTACAGTATTTGCTGATCCCCACACAGATGTATTGTTTCTGGGAAGCAGATCCCTGGTTATACACAACAACTTGCTGACCAGAAATGATGATTTCAGGTGATCGGCAGCACCTTTCATTGTACCGATTATTGTTCCAATATACGTTCCTTGTAAATGGACTTTAAAGGTCATCTATCAGTAGATTTGTACCTATGACACTGGCTGACCTGTTACATGTGCACTTGGCAGCTGAAGGCATCTGTGTTGGTCCCATGTTCATATGTGCCCGCATTGCTGAGAAAAATGATGTTTTAATATATGCAAATGAGCTTATAGGAGCAACGGGGGCGTTGCCATTACACCTAGGGGCTCCCCTGCACTTTGATTGACTTTAGGAGAAACCAAGGTCTGGCAGCATGATGAAATTTTTTACAGCCTGGCCCTATCAATCAGAGTGCAGAGTACACGGCGGTTGCAGAGAGAGCTGAGCTCTGTACGCCGAGACCTGGGAATTATATTCTTCATGGTTAGAAGTAAATGGGAACCCTTTGCAGTTTGCAGATTTTGTGTTGCTATGGCAGCTGACCCCTACACCACTCAAACATTGTTAATGTCACTTTGAGCTGCTCGCCAACGCGGACCTTCCCTCTGCCATTGTCCTGCCACAATGCACAGCCCCAAGAGCAGAGCCGTGCATCACTATCATTTGTAGAATCTTCTAGGGCCTATTCAGCAAAGTTTCCCACGGATCCCGCAGAACCTTGTACGTTTCAAAAACAGAATCTTAATGGCACCAAGACAGACATCCAGACTTTCAGCCATGAAGAATCAGCCTTCATAGTTGGAGCAGGCATATGTACAAGGGCTGGTTAACAAGTCCAAGCACCGATTGATCTCATCTGTAGAGGAGAGAGAAATCTGAGCATTTCAGCTGCAGGAGAAATATGAGACTGGTTTTCCGTTTATGGCCCTGGAATTCCAGATAGGTAACGCAGTAAGGAAATTACTACTATTATCATGATTTGGCTAGACATTAGGTTTAAAATCAGGCATAATACCAGTTTTTGTTGGCTTTGAGGACCCATCTCTTTGTATGAATGAGTACATCATATAATTTTCCACAATTTATTCTGCCATTTGAGCAAAAAATATCCATGAAATGTGTCTGGTAGAAAAATATTTTACTATGGTGAAATATTTATTACTATTATACTGTCCAGAAATATCAGCACAATAACAGCTATGGATGATCTATCCAGTGAATTATTGGACTTGGCCATAATCTTGTATATAATGATGTTAATCGGAGAGAAAACATATTTATAAAATTGATTGTATTAGTCAAAAAGAATAGACCCTTAAACAGAGGAACTAGAACTAGGGATAATGAGGGCAGCATGTATGTCCGGATGAAGTTATTTCAGTTCAGAGTATTATATGTTTCTGATATAATAAAGCAGTTTAATAATACTTTTCCTTATGCAACATCCACTTGTGTAAAAAAAAAAAAGGTGACATTTGCATCTTTGTACTGTTGTCCCTTTCCTCCTGTAGAAGAAGGACCACCTTGCCCATCGGGCACATTTACCAGGACCCTAGTGGCAGTGCTATTTTTAACTGTGTTTGCATCCTATAGACATGTATGACGTTGAGCAGGGGAACATCCTTACTGCACCTGCCCCATATTGGGAGGTTGACCGGCCATCATAGGAGGAGAGCAGTACCTCTCTCTGATTGTCTGCTACTGGCAGCCACATCCACACAGGCACTCGGTCACTTCCCAGCGTAGCTTGTGTCGTGGTGCCCTTTGAGTTTCATGTGGATGGTAGTTCAACATGGTGGCTCTATACTTGTTGTTATAGCTGATGTTCCTCCTCCCACACCAGTACTGCATACTATTTACCCTTGTACTCTCACCCTTGACACATATCCCATTCAGTATAAGCAGGTTAAAAGGCAGGCAACTAATCAACTTACCAATATTAGGGTTAGGTTAGAAAAAGACGACTGAGGGGAGATCTGATAGCTAGGTATAAATATATCAGGGGTCAGTACAGAGATCTCTCCCATCATCTGTTTACAGGTGAAACTCAAAAAATTACAATATCGTGCAAAGTTTGTTTATTTCAGTAACTAACATATGAGATAGACTCATTACATGCAAAACGAGATATTTCAAGCCTTTATTTGGTATCATTTGGATGATTATGGATTACAGCTTATGAAAACCCCAAAGTCAAAAATTTTCAAGGTACCCTTTGCTCAAGGGGTATGGATTAATTAGCTGACTAGAGTCTGACACTTTGAGCCTAGAATATTGAACTTTTTCACAATATTCTAATTTTAAGTTGCATTACTGAAATAAATGAACTTTTGCACGATATTCAAATTTTTCGAGTTTCACCTGTATACCCAGGACTGTGACAAGGGGACATCCTGTACCTCTAGATGAAAGAAGGTTTCTACATCAACATAGAAATGGGGTTCTTCTCTGCCAGAGGCAGTTGTAAAGGTGAAATTACAAAGAGGTTTTTTTTTATTTGGCCTTCCTCTGGATCAACTTTGCAGGATAACCATGTTACTGTGTTGTGTTGGGGCATTTTCCCTTCTTGTTATGCTGCTATATTTGGCCTCAATGGCTTTATACAAACTTAATGTTTTGTTTTATGTATAGTTAGTGCCAATGATGGTACTTGAGGGTACATTTTTACCATGGAGAGATAGATGTATCACATTTATTGATGTACTACAATATATTAGGTGCCTGGCATGGGTTTAAAATCTAGATTTCCTTAATCTTCCTCCTTAATTATAATTTTACATACTTTTACATAATTTTACATACATACATATGTGCAACTGGCAGTTTGGGTAATTTTTCTGGGATATAGTTCTTGCCTTTATGTGACTTGTATCTAGCATTTTTTAGCAGTCTGTCGCTAATTCAATTTTTTTTCTGAGCTAGTGGGTGGATACTAGCTGGAATCATGTCTTCCCATACATTACACTACGGGAAACAGGGGGATCCTGCTTCCTAACGCTCTGTAGCACTAAGAAGCCTCAGCAGTAATGGAGGACATTATGCAACAAAACTAAACAGTTTAGATGTCAATCCAGCAGTGAAGTTAGACAGTAAGGCCTCTTTCACACTTGCATTGTCCGGATCCGGCGTGTACTCCACTTGCCGGAATTACACGCCGGATCCGGAAAAACGCAAGTGTACTGAAAGCATTTGAAGACGGATCCGTCTTCAAAATGCTTTCAGTGTTACTATGGCAGCCAGGACGCTATTAAAGTCCTGGTTGCCATAGTAGGAGCGGGGAGCGGTATACTTACAGTCCGTGCGGCTCCCGGGGCGCTCCAGAATTACGTCAGGGCGCCCCATGCGCATGGATGACGTGCCATGCGATCACGTGATCCATGCGCTTGGGGCGCCCTGACGTCACTCTGGAGCGCCCCTGGGAGCCGCACGGATGGTAAGTATGCTGCTCCCCACTACACTTTACCATGGCTGCCAGGACTTTAGCGTCCCGGCAGCCATGGTAACCATTCAGAAAAAGCTAAACGTCGGATCCGGCAATGCGCCGAAACGACGTTTAGCTTAAGGCCGGATCCGGATCAATGCCTTTCAATGGGCATTCATTCCGGATCCGGCCTTGCGGCAAGTCTTCAGCAAAAAGCGCAGCATGCTGCAGTATTTTCTCCGGCCAAAAAACGTTCCGTTCCGGAACTGAAGACATCCTGATGCATCCTGAACGGATTTCACTCCATTCAGAATGCATTAGGATAAAACTGATCAGGATTCTTCCGGCATAGAGCCCCGACGACGGAACTCTATGCCGGAAGAAAAGAACGCAAGTGTGAAAGAGCCCTTAGTCAGTTACAGACCGGCAGTAGTCTCTCTGTCATTCTCTCTTCCTCTGTCTGTCTCCAGCAGACCCTCCCTTCTTTTCCTTCTCTTCTAGTTCCTCTCTTCACAAACTTCTGTGTAATCTGATCCTTCAGTGTTTAGGCTGCATGTCTTCATTGAAAACAGATCTGAGCAGCAAATTGAGTTAAGCTAGGCGATCTTGGGTGTGACAGGTGAGTTGATCCAGCAGGGTTAGATTTTTTGTGATTTTCAGGACAAACATGCGAGTCACACTGCGACCCCTTTCATTTCTATGGCTGCTGTTCTACACTGAGAATCAATCCATGGTCACAAGTAGGGATGAGCGAATCGGATTCAGATGAAACAGCCGAAGTCCATTTGCATAAAACTTTGTTCTAATACTGTACTGAGCAGGAGCTCCGTACAATATTAGAATGTATTGGCTCCGATGAGCCAAAGTTATTGCTTCGCGAAGTCTCACGAGACTTCACGCAATAACTTCATAAATTAACTCGTACTTCACGAAGCAATAACTTCGGCTCTTCAGAGCCAATACATTCTAATACTGTACAGAGCTCCTGCTCCGTACAGTATTAGAACGAAGTTTTATGCAAATCGACTTCGAATGTTTTAACCGAAGTCGATTCGCTCATCCCTAGTCACATGACATCTGTCACACCCAAGATTGCCATGTAGCCCTAGCTTTAGTGAAAAGGAGCAGGAGAGGACTCTGATAAGATAAGAAGGAAGCATATTTATCTGATAGGATATATTACAAAGTTTCTTATATTCTCCTGTACTATTTTTCAAAAAAATAAATAAAAAATTACTCTTTAAGGCTACTTTCACACGAGCATTCTGCTGTCCGCTCGTGAGCTCCGTTTGAAGGAGCTCACGAGCGGAGCAGAACGCTTCCGTCCAGCCCTGATGCAGTCTGAATGGATGCGGATCCGCTCAGACTGCATCAGTCTGGCGGCGTTCAGCCTCCGCTGCTTGCAGCGTTCAGCTGTCCGCCTGGCCGTGCGGAGGCGTGCGGATCCGTCCAGACTTACAATGTAAGTCAATGGGAACGGATCCGCTTGAAGATGACACCATATGGCTCAATCTTCAAGCGGATCCGTCCCCCATTGACTTTACATTGAAAGTCTGAACGGATCCGCTCAGGCTACTTGCGCACTTAGAAATTTTTCTAAGTTATTAATGCAGACGGATCCGTACTGAACGGAGCCTCCGTCTGCATTAATATGATCGGATCCGTTCAGAACGGATCCGATCAAGCGCAAGTGTGAAAGTAGCCTAAGCATTATATCCTGGCCTGGTGTAGTTGTGGGGCAAGGTTTTAACACTTGTATTTCAGTAAGGTGACTTTACATTGTGTGACAGAATCAGTGTCCACTCCTTGAGAAAAGTCCCAGTAAGAGGACTGAAACGTCGCAGTCTGGTGATTAAAGAACACTTCGTTTAATCTACTTTTTGGGAGTGCCGTGCAATTATTTTTTTACCTATTTTTATATATATATATATATATATATATATCTATATAGTTATATATCTGGTCAGGTACAGTGTCGGACTGGGGTGCATAGGGCCCACCAGTAAAATTCATTCTGGGGGCCCACTGTATAGCTTCCAGCAGTAAGATGCTACAAGATGATTGATTATAGGGGTCCCTGCAGCGACTTTAAAGTGGACCTTTCACCAGAAAAAAGTATCTAAACTGACTATACAGACGTGTAGAGCGGCGCCCAGGGATCCCCCTGCACTTACTGTTATCCCCGGGCGCCGCTCCGTTCTCCGGTTATAGCCTCCGGTATGTTCATAGTTAGGCTCCACCCAGGGGAAACTGCCGCGGTCTCTTTCTCCTATGCTCTAGCGCTGGCCAATCGCAGCGATCAGCTCATAGCCAGGCTATGAGCTGAGCGCTGCGATTGGCCAGCGCTACAGCATAGGAGAAAGAGACGCCGGCAGGTTCCCCTGGGTGGAGCCTAACTATGAACATACCGGAGGCTATAACCGGAGAACGGAGCGGCGCCCGGGGATAACAGTAAGTGCAGGGGGATCCCTGGGCGCCGCTCTACACGTCTGTATAGTCAGTTTAGATACTTTTTTCTGGTGAAAGGTCCTCTTTAAAAAGGCAAGTTCCTGGAGATAGAGGATTCTGACTGTCCTGCCTCTGTACCTAGATGCCATCTCTGCCACCTACTGCTTCTACAGTAATAAACTGGGTAGTTTGTTAAATAATCTACACAGTTTTTTATGTTTACATAGGCTGGTTGAGGTTCTTTTTTCTGTCTATCTCTATGTAGTGCAGTCAGTCTACTGTGTCATGTGCTACTTGTGCAGGGGGTGGGGGACAAGGGGCCCACCTTGCTCAGGGGCCCACCAGGGGATTCACCTGCACCCTGTGGGCCAGTCCAAGGCTGATCAGATGAGGTCAGTAGTACAGTAGTCGCACTGTCAGATCAGACAGTACTGGAGCTGTAAGATCATAGGGACAACGCTGTGCCCAAGAAAGTCCTATAGACTTCTTAATTTCCCAAAGTATAATGCCCAGTATTTCCTCATACATGTAAAAGGACAGATAGTTCCAATGTGTGTTCACATTTTCCTCCATACGTTCATCAAAAAAATATATACAAAATAATCATATTAGGGACAGGGTACTGTTAGGGTCCATTCACACGTCCGTTGTTTCTTTCCTGATCTGTTCCGTTTTTTGCGGAACAGATCTGGACCAGATCTGGACCCATTCATTTTTAATGGGTCCTGAAAAAAATCGGACAGCACAATGTCAGATTTTTTTTCGGGACCCATTGAAAATGAATGGGTACAGATCTGGTCCAGATCTTTTAAAGTTCACTTTTACTTTTAATTGATTTATACGGATAAAGGTGCATTCACACCACAGTAGTGTTTTGCTCTCCACAAATTGCGGATCGGTAAAATACAGATACTGGCCCGTGTGCGTTCCGCAATTTGCAGACTGCATATGGCTGCCACTATTATAGAAAATGCCTATTCGTGTCCGCAATTGCAGACAAGAATAGGACATGTCCTATCTTTTTTGCGGTGCTGTGGTACGGAACTATAGATGCGGACATCCATAGTTGAAATGAATGGGTCCACACCCGTTCCTCCCTAAAGGAAATGTCAGAAGCAGAGTATGATGTACATTTGGTTCTTCCGAAAATTGAAGAAGAAAAAAATTCTCTCCAAACCCAAGGCACAGAGGCATATGGAAAGGGATAATATTATTTGAAAAAGCTATGCTAAGTTAATATGATGTAAGACTTAAATTATTTCCTTTATTATTCCCTATGGGGAAATGAAATCAAATGGTATACAAGCGCTCCTTATAACACCGTATCTCCACGACTGGAAAACTTGTCAGTAACTGACGTCAATGAACCAACTTATATATTACTTAAAAATGTTACAGGCAGCTTTTATGCGTCGTGATATTTATGGACCATGTGTGTCCAGCCTATGCTGCTCATTCTCGTAATAATTTTACTTTATAATTGCTAAAACACATTTTTACCTTGTGCCAAGCTGCAGTGTCGATTGCAGAGTGTTGGTGAGTAATCTTCTGGCAGAAGGCCTCCTTCTTCAGATGACTTCACGAGGTGACAACATGCTTTGCACTCTGAGTCAGACTGCAGAGATGACTATGGAGCCTACAAAGTGTAGCACACGGTGGGGCTGCAGACGGTAGCGTTTCATAGGTCTGCGGAATCTAGCAATGATGTAAGGCCTTAGTGGACAATTAATGGATCTCCAATTACTAGTAGACTCCAGCTTCCAGTATTCTCTGTGTGGACTTGATGTGCAGCCACAATATGCTGCATTACGTTATAGGAAGATTAGGGCGGTCAATATTTTACAAATAATTTTGACATATTGCTGCAGAGCAAGTGCAGCAAAAGATCTCATATCCAGTAATATCAAAGCGGACCGTAGCGCACTTACCATCTTTGCCGAAGTTTTTGAACCCCTTCCTAAAGCAGCGATTTTCCTTTTTTTTTTTTTCATTTTCGTTTTTTTTTTTTTTTTTATCCCTGCCTTCCCGTTCCTGGAGCCATAACTTTTTATTTTATTTTTTTTCAATTCACATAGCCATATCAAGGCTTGTTTCTTGTGGGACCCGTTTTACTTTCTAATAACACCATTTAAAATTTCATATGATGTAGTAGGAGGCTGGGGAAAAAAAAATCTATGGGTTCCGTTTTACAGTGTTCCCTATGCAGTAGAATTGATATATTAACTTCATTCTGTGGACCAGTATGATTACATTGATGCTGCATATAGTTTTTTTTTGTGTGTTTTTTTTTTTTTTACTTTTTCTTTATATAGCCATATTATAACCCCCATAATCTTTTTATAGTAATGTCTATGGAGCTGTGTGTGTGTCATGTGGCCCCACATGAATGATTGGATCAGTGTGCTATCTGCAACAAATGTGGATAGCCCTTGGATAATACGGTTGTGTGCTGATGCCTGATCCTGAGCAACATGACTTGTGTCCAGATCAGCCACTTGAGAGGACAAGGTCCAGCAGATTGGTTCTACCATGACAGAGGCTCAAATTGTTTTGTTAGTTGCCCTCAGACACTACCAGTAGTTGGGGTTACAATGGCATCACAAAAACACCAGTATAAAGCCTCCTGCATGACAGTAATACACTGGTATGATCTATACCAGTGTACTACTGTACTGCGGCGGCAGCAGGGAGCGCACGGCGTCATAGCAACCCATGACGCCGTGCGCTCCTGCACTCAGCAGGAATCCAGGCCGCGGTTCCACGGACCGCTCACGGTCGTGAACAACGGCTGTGTGCATTTGGCCTAAAGGGAACCTGTCACCTCCAAAAACCATCCCAAGCCGCCAGCAGTACCTGAGAGTAGCCAGCAATTTGTTTCTAATGATCATTTTCGTTTAGCAGTCACATGTGGTAAAAGCTCTGAAAGCGTTCTTTTATTACCTGTCTATTTTCTAGTCAGGCTTGAAGTCAATGGGGCAGCGGCTTCCTTGCTTCAAGTCAAGGTAACCACGCCCCCTTCCCTGCCCCTTCGCTGAAGCAGAACAGGAACGGAAACACTACTGAAACAAAAAACTGATCAGTTTAACACGGACCGCAAAACACTGCAAAAGTCATACGGTCGTGTGCAGGAGGCTTTATACTGGTGTTTTTGTGATGCCATTGTAATCCCAACTACTGGCAGTGTCTGAGGGCAACTGAAAAAACAATTTGAGCCTATGTCATGGTAGAACCAATCTGCTGGACCTTGTCCTCTCAAGTGGCTGATCTGGACACAAGTCATGTTGCTCAGGATCAGGCATCAGCACACAACCGTATTATCCAAGGGCTATCCACATTTGTTGCAGATAGCACACTGATCCAATCATTCATGTGGGGCCATGCACACAGCCATATTTTTTGTGGATCACTATGGGCATTCCACAAGTTATAGCACATATCCAGTTCTTTCCCGTACTGCAGACAAGAATAGTCCTTTATATTGTTGGGAGTGTGAAAAAAAAAACAGAATACACATGGAAGGAATACCTATTTTGCAGAATTTGGAGCCCAATATACGGGGATAGCTGAGTGCATGAAGCCTCACTCAGCCTTAGGCCTCATACACAGGTCCTTGTCAGTGATGACATCCATGAGGCCTCATACACAGGTCCTTGTCAGTGATGACTTCCATGAGGCCTCATACACAGGTCCTTGTCAGTGATGACATCCATGAGGCCTCATACACAGGTCCTTGTCAGTGATGACATCCATGAGGCCTCATACACAGGTCCTTGTCAGTGATGACATCCATGAGGCCTCATACACAGGTCCTTGTCAGTGATGACATCCATGAGGCCTTATACACAGGTCCTTGTCAGTGATGACATCCATGAGGCCTCATACACAGGTCCTTGTCAGTGATGACATCCATGAGGCCTCATACACAGGTCCTTGTCAGTGATGACATCCATGAGGCCTCATACACACGTCCTTGTCAGTGATGACATCCATGAGGCCTCATACACACGTCCTTGTCAGTGATGACATCCATGACAAATGGTCAGTTGTTCATCAGTGAAGAATCCGTGTTTGGTCTGTGTGTCCGTTTGCTCTCCATGTGTCATCTATATTCCACAGACACTGTGCTCGGACCCTTCCCCTATTGACTTTCAATGGAGTTCATGACGGATCCGTCTTGGCAATGTTAAAGATAATACAACGGATCCGTTCATAATGGATGCAGATGGTTGTATTCTCAGTAACGGAAGTTAGTGTGAAAGTAGCCTTACTATGTGTGGTCACATTTAATCGATGTGTTTGATTGGCGTGCATGCGGTGAAATGTGTTGTGCAGACAGTTCAGGATGACGTGGAATGCAAGTTGAGCATAAAGTGAGTGTGTTTTTCTTTTGGAGGTCTGTGATTTGCAGTTTGCCCTGATCTGGGTCATGCTTTCGTTGATCTTCACGTCTGGAATGTACTGTGTGGTCTGCATTCTGTAAACCTACACCTACATTTTATATGATCCACGGACTCGTTTTCACTGCAGTTATGATCTCAAGTGCACAGCCTTCAATGGCCCTGCTTTGTGTTCAGTGTTACTGTTGTGGTTACCAGAATACTTACTCCTGGTAACTATTCAGAGAAATGTAAAGGAGTTTTCCGAGACTTAAATACTGATGATTTATCCGCTGGATGGGTCATCAGTATCTGATCGGCGGGGGTCTGACACCCGGGACCCCCTCCGATCAGCTGTTTGAGAAGGCAGGGGCGCTCGCACTAGCACCATGGCCTTTTCACAGCTTTCCCTAGGCCGAGTTATGAAACGTTTATCAGTCACGTAGCCTAGGCGCAGCTCAGCCCCATAGAAGTGAATGGGGTTGAGCTGCAATACCAAGCACAGCCGCTATACAATGTACAGCGCTAGGCTTGGTGAGTAGAGAGAAGGCCGCGGTGCTCACAGGAGTGTCAGAGCCTTCTCAAACAGATGATCGGCGGGGTCCCAAGTGTTGGACCCCCACTGATCAGATACTTATGACCTCTCCTGATCATTACTGAACTGGGGACATCAAAAACACAGAGCAGGAGTAAATCTTTCCATTATACCTTATTTCTGTATAGGCTTCTGGTTTTGGTTTGCAATCACTGATGGAAATCACTGATCAAACACTGACTGTGTGAAAGCAGCTTAATAGTGCAGACCACGATTAAAAATATTAGTATTTGTGATTAGGGATGAGCAAACCCAACATGTTCGGCAAGTGGAGGAACTCCAGTATGGATTCCATTAGCACGGAATATAACGGAATTCTATGACGAAAGGCAAAACGTCTGGTTTCCCTTATGTCCTGCATAATGGAAACCAGACTGATCCATTATGCTGCCCATAAACTTCTATTATGACGGAATGCCTCTTAAAGGCCTCTGTTTTGCCTTTCGTCACAGAATTCCGTTATATTCCGTGCTAACGGAATCCATAATGGAATTCCTCCACCACCTGAACGCTGAACCCGAACCTGAAAACGTTGGGTTCTCACTTCACTATTTGTGATGTTTACATGAAGCACCAGAAAAAACACGGATCCCTTCCATGGCAATTCTCGTCTGCAGTGCCGACCAGAATAGGGCATGTTCTATAATTTGCGGAACAGGCTTACGGATGTGGACAGCACACGGATGATATCTTTGTGTGTGTGTTTTTTTCTGGCAGACCTATAGAAATGAATGGGTCTGTGTGCTCTCTTCAAAAAAATGCAAATAGCACACTGTTGGAAAATACAGTCATGTGCATGGAGCCTTAGGCTACTTTCACACTCGCGTTTTGGCTTTCCGTTTGTGAGATCTGTTCAGTTTTGCCCTAATGCATTCTGAATGGAAAAGGATCTGCTCCGAATGCATCAGTTTGCCTCCTTTCCGCCTCCATTCCGCTGTGGAGGAGGACGTTTTGGTGTCCGCCTGACGATGCGGAGGCAGACTGATCCGTCCTGACACAATGTAAGTCAATGGGGACAGATCCGTTTTCACTGACACAGCATGGCACAATAGAAAACGGATCTGTCCCCCATTGACTTTCAATGGTGTTCAAGACTGATCTGTCTTGGCTATGTTACAGATAATACAAACGGATCCGTTCTGAACGGATGCAGGCGGTTGTATTATCTAAACAGGAGCATTTGTCCAGATCCATGATGGATCCGCACCAAATGCGAGTGCGAAAGTAGCCTTAAAAAGAATTTAACACCAATACAATTATAGCAAGAAAAAAAAACGAACAGACAAACATGTCAGACTTGTGTTTTGTGATTTGGTGTGGTTTACAGCTGGACCCTGTCCTCGCCCGTAAGTTATACTATTGGTAACCGCCAGCTTGTTGTGACTTTGTCCTGCATGTAGCTCAACCCTTATAAAAAGCTCTTTGCTATAACCAATAATTTTGCTCAATGAGCGGCTTTTTAATGAATGAGATCCCTGTTTGCTGCCTGTCACAGTCGATCAGTTTCTGTAGCAGATTTTTTTGTTGTTTTTGGCTGATCCCCAGCAGCTCGGGGCTTTCCCTCCCCACACCATACTGTGCCTCTTCCTCCGCGCATTACAATGGTGGTGGAGCTCTCCCAGGTGTCATCATGCATAGCGCAACACTTTCTGCTCTGTCCGCTATCTCCTTGCTTGCAGAACACATTTCATGACAAGCAGGTTGAATAATGTATGACAATTTTTGCAAAGGTTGTCATAAACCGTACGTTACCTTACTGTAAGTTGGCTGTTTATAAGAACAGTTGCATTTAGATGGCAGTGCGCACTACATTACTGCTTGTAGATTTGTCTAAATGCTCAGGATCCTGATGAAACTTGAGTAGAAAAAGGCTCCTCAACCTTGTGATTTTATTTTATTTTTTTGCAAAAGTTTGCCCCAATTGTGTTACCTCCCGTATAATGACTGTAGGGAGATATATATATATACACTCACCTAAAGAATTATTAGGAACACCTGTTCTATTTCTCATTAATGCGATTATCTAGTCAACCAATCACATGGCAGTTGCTTCAATGCATGTAGGGTTGTGGTCTTGGTCAAGACAATCTCCTGAACTCCAAACTGAATGTCAGAATGGGAAAGAAAGGTGGGCTACAACAGCAGAAGACCCCACCGGCTACCACTCATCTCCACAACAAATAGGAAAAAGAGGCTACAATTTGCACAAGCTCACCAAAATTGGACTGTTGAAGACTGGAAAAATGTTGCCTGGTCTGATGAGTCTCGATTTCTGTTGAGACATTCAAATGGTAGAGTCCGAATTTGGCGTAAACAGAATGAGAACATGTATCCATCATGCCTTGTTACCACTGTGCAGGCTGGTGGTGGTGGTGTAATGGTGTGGGGGATGTTTTCTGGGCACACTTTAGGCTGGGTTCACACCTGAGCGTTTTACAGCGCGTTCCTACGCGCTGTAAAACGCTCAACAAGGAGAAACCAATGATTCCCTATGGGAATGGTTCACACTTGGGCGTTTTACAGCGCGTACGATCGCGCTGTAAAACGCCCGACGCTCCAAAAAGTACATGAGCGACTTTTGGGGCGTTTGTGGCCATAGGACACTGTAGTGAATCACACAAACGCGCGTCAAACGCGCGTTTACTATTACAAAAACGCGCATAAAAATGCGCGTCAAAAACGCGCGTAAAACGCGCGTTTGCGCAACGCTCAAGTGTGAACCCAGCCTTAGGCCCCTTAGTGCCAATTGGCCATCGTTTAAATGCCACGGGCTACCTGAGCATTGTTTCTGACCATGTCCATCCCTTCATGACCACCATGTACCCATCCTCTGATGGCTACTTCCAGCAGGATAATGCACCATGTCACAAAGCTCGAATCATTTCAAATTGGTTTCTTGAACATGACAATGAGTTCACTGTACTAAAATGGCCCCCACAGTCACCAGATCTCAACCCAATAGAGCATCTTTGGGATGTGGTGGAACGGGAGCTTCATGCCCTGGATGTGCATCCCTCAAATCTCCATCAACTGCAAGATGCTATCCTATCAATATGGGCCAACATTTCTAAAGAATGCTATCAGCACCTTGTTGAATCAATACCACGTAGAATTAAGGCAGTTCTGAAGGCAAAAGGGGGTCCAACACCATATTAGTATGGTGTTCCTAATATTTCTTTAGGTGAGTGTATATATATATATATATATTGTACAATCCACTTTACTACCCATTCATACTCCACATTTATACTATATACAGGTATAATACATACTGTATGTGATGTGTAAGGCTACTTTCACACTAGCGTTTTTCTTTTCCGGCACTGAGTTCCGTCCTAGGGGCTCTATACCGGAAAAGAACTGATCAGGTATATCCCCATGCATTCTGAATGGAGAGTAATCCGTTCAGGATGCATCAGGATGTCTTCAGTTCAGTCATTTTGACTGATCAGGCAAAAGAGAAAACCGCAGCATGCTACGGTTTTATCTCCGGCGAAAAAAACGGAAGACTTGCCTGAACGCCGGATCCGGCATTCAAAATACCGGAATGCCGGATCTGTCCTTTCTGTCTGCACATGCGCAGACCTCTAAAAATGGGAAAAAAATAAATACCTGATCCGTTTTGCCTGATGACACCGGAAAAACGGATCCGGTATTGCAATGCATTTTTCTGCCTGATCAAGCATTTTTCAGACTGATCAGGATCCTGATCAGTCTGGAAAATGCCTGATCAGTCAGAAAAAATGACATGCGTTTGCATACAGTTTGCCTGATCAGGCAGGCAGTTCAGGCAACGGAACTGCCTGCCGGAATCAAACAACGCAAGTGTGAAAGTACCCTAAGAGATATAATATCATGTATGCTAACGTTAGCCCTGATCCTAGTAGGGGACCAGCAGCTACAGTATGTGACATAAGCAATGGCCTGTAGTACTGTACAGTAGCTCGGCTGCGTGGTTCCTGGTTTTTCTGTGGTGTTTGCGGTGTAAGGCCCCTTTCACACCAGGGAGTTTTCCGTATGGGCCTGTGTACATGAGTGTTGCTTTTCACGCATCATCTCTGCGTTACGTGAAAACCGCAGCATGTTCTATAGTCTGCGTTTTTCACGCAGCCCTGTTCCCATAGAAGTGAATGGGGCTTCCATGAAAAATGCATTGCTTCTGGATGCAAAATGTTTATCACTGATGGTGGCTAAGTGATGTAGATTGTTATTCTTCAGGGTTTTTTTCACGCGCATCCACGTGGGAAAAAAACTGAACCACTGAACGCAATCGCAGACAAAACTGACTGCACTTGCAAAACCATCCGTTTCTTCCTGAACAGACCCTGAGAGAATCGTAACACGTGTGTGAAAGAGGCCTAAGGGCAGTTCCTGGATGGTGCCATCCCGCCTCTTCCGAGAACTCCATCAGGCTCCGACCACCATGCAGTCTCATTCCTATCTCATTTACAGAGTTTGCAGTCCAGAAATCTTTGGGCAGCTGCTGCACCCATTACTGTGCCTACTATACGGCACCCATCACTGTGCCTGCTGTGCTTCAACCAATACTATGCCTGCACTGGTGCTCCCATTACTGCGCCTGCCATATTTCTTCTAGTATTGTGTCTTCTGCTCCACAATAATTTGCCATCTGTGCTGCCCTCAGTATTATGCCTACTGCCCCTGGATCATGACCACCATGCTGCTACCAATATTCTGTCAGCTGTGTTGCCCCAATTCTGTGCCTAATGCCCCCATTAATGTGCCTTCTATACCTCCCCAATATTGTGCCTGCTATGCCACCCCAATACTGTCCTGTCTATGCTGCCCCGAATACTACGTCTGCCCTCAAAGCTCTGTTTCTGAATACTGTGGGGGACATTTACTAAGAAGGCTTTTTACGCCAGTCTTAGTTGCCCCCCATGTGCTGCCATATTATACAGCTAATTTATGACAAGATATGCTCCCCGTCATAAATTAGGTGCATATATGGCCGTCCGTGAGCCTGGCTGAAAAAGTACGCCAGCCTGTTTCCAGACCAAAAAGTTGTAAATGCCCCTGCAACCGCCCCTATCCGGCCCATCTGTCGTACTTGGTGTAAAAGCTCCTGTGCCTCAATATTCTGTCGCATGGGTGTTAAAATAGTTGGAAAAATGTGCTTTGCGACTATTTTTATGCCAGAAAAGCATTAATAAATGACCTCCTGTGACTACTTTTTTTCCCCTCAAAAACGTCACCTGCTGCGCACAATAGCCACCACGTGTACATGTGGACTTTGACAAATTCTTTGGCATATAATCTGGTTGAGAGGACTAGGAGCACTTGGTCTTGCAGGCCATTGTAGTACCAACGCTAGTACACAGCTGCGGATGTGTCTAGTGCTGCAGCTCAGCTACAGTACCAGTATCTCTTGGTACTACAGCAAATTACTTTGTCTCTCCCCACACACCGATCACATATTGATTACTTCTTGTGAGCGCAGCCTTCTCCCTGCTCACCAAGCACAGTGCCATACATTGTATAGCGGCTGTACTTGGTATCACGCTGAGCCCGCTTCTCTTCTATGGGGCTGAGCTGCACCTAGGTCATGTAACCGATGAACGCGTCCTCACTTGGCCTAGGGAAAGTTGAGAGAAGACCACAGCTCTACTGCGAGTGCCGGTGCCTCAAACAGTTCATCAGCATGGGTACCTGGGTGTCGGACCACCACCAATCATATACGGATGACCTATGGAGAGGCTGGGGCTACACCGCGGCAGGTGTTGTGCCACAGCAAGTCTCAGAAAAGTTTTGCGACCAAAACCATCTGTGTGACATCTGTGCAACTTGCTGTCGTGCAACTGTTCTAGGACTGTAAAAACACTATCAAATTGCAGAAATGTCACACGACTTGCATAGTGTTCTGTGAATTTGCCTCCCACTTATGACCCAAAATCCAGGAGTCCTGGATTTTCTGCGATTGTCTTGTCGCAGCCACGGCATGTGGCATGTCACGTGTCACACTGTAACCCCACTGACCATCATTAGACAAAAACAAAATTGTAATTTCTATTAAACCAAAGGATACTCTCATACAGGCCAGCTATTTTTGTATTTTGCCCTCTGTGGTAAGCTGGATGTTGTATTGTACAGAAATATATTGTTTGAGAAAATCCTATGTATTTCTATGCACTTTCAGTGTTTCTAGTGGTACCATACTAACTGGGACAGAGCAACTGCAAAATGGTTGGTGGTGTTGGGCTATGCAATGTTTAGTACCTACCAAAATTGGTCTAATGAACATCAAATGGTGAACCGGGGACCAGGTCAAGGGGACATGCACGTAATCTACCGCCTTTTTCAGTGTCTTGTTTTTATGTTGGCTCCATAGACATTAAAAGGAGCTGCAGTTTGTGTGACCTCCTCCTCATTGTGGTCATGCCTTACGGAGGAATGACTGCTTTGGGAGTCCTGTCTGGTGGTCAGTGGGCGTCCAAGCAATCAGACAGTTATCACTGTGGTTTGGCGATACATTTCCTTTGTAGGACAACCCCTTTAATGGATTCAATGTTGACCCACTCCTCATTCTTGCAAACGACTATGCAGAGGGCAGCCAGTTTGAGGGTGCCTTCACATGCTGCGGATTTAGTTGCAAAAATATCCGTGACTAAAAATCTGTTTCATTCACTTAAATGGAGATGGCAGAAATCTATGTGACTGCTGCCCCATTCAAATGAATGGAACTGATTTTCATTCTCGGAAATTTCTACAACAGAATCTGAATCGTGTGAAGGCACCCTGACTGGAGAAAAGGAGTCACAGGACACTATTAGGGCTCATGCCCACGAAGGTTAGGGCTCCGTGCCCGTATTGTGGACCACAAACAGACTTGAATGGGTCCATGATCTGTAAGATACGGCCAAAGATTTTTCTATCATTTTTGCAGAGCAGAGGCATGGATCAGAAGCCCGCGGAAACACTATGGAGCACTTCCGTAGGCTTTCGGGTCCGTGTCTCCTCACCGCACATTCAGGTCAGTGGGTCCGCAGCAGGCAGTGCACACAGCTAGTGCCCGTGCATTGCGGAGCAACATTTGCCATCTCTGACACAATAGAAAACGGACCCGTCTCCCATTGACTTTCAATGTAGTTCATGATGGATCCGTCTTGTCTATGTTAAAGATAATACAAACTGATCCGTTCATAACGAATGCGGACGGTTGTATTATCAGAACGGAAGCGTTTTTGCTGATCCCTGCCGGATCAGACAAAAACGGAAGTGTGAAAGTAGCCTTAGGGCTTTGTTTTTCCGGTCCATTTTTCACGCATCCGTTGTTCCGTATCTGAGGATTTTTTCTCTGATTTAAGTCCTCTTCCGTTCCGTTATTCCACAAAACATATCTGTATGGTTTCCGTATGCGATCCGTTTTATGCTAATCGGAAACAGTAACTTGTTAATCACCAAACACATGAGCAATATGGGCTGGGTATAGCATTTCTACAGTATGGGTCTGCAAAATACGGATGAAATATACGGATGTGTTCCAAGTGCATTCCGTATTTTTTGCTGAGCCATTGACTTGAATGGGGCCTCAGACCGTGATTTGCGGATAATAGGACATGCACAACTTTTTTGGGAAACAGAAATACTGAAACGGAATGCACACGGAGTACCTTCCGTTGTTTTTGCGGACCCATTGAGGTGAAAGGTTCCGCATACTGTCCTCAAAAAAAAAACTGAACGGAAGCGAAAAGAAAATACGTACGTGTGCATGAGCCCTTAAAACTGTATGTATTTAGCGGTCTGCAAAAAACGGATCCGCAAAAAATACGGATAACGTCCGTATGCATTACATATTTTGCGGAACGAAACAGCAGGACCCTAATAGAACAGTACTATCCTTGTCCGCAATAATAGGACATGTTCTATTTTTTTGCGGAATGGAAATACGGGAACGGAATGCACACAGAGTAACTTCCGTTTTTTTTGCGGACCCATTGAAATGAATAGTTTAGTATACGGTCCACAAAAAAATGGAACGGACACACATGGAAAGAAAATACATGCGCTTTAATAATAAATAATAATAAAAGTGTGCATGAGGCCTTAATGCGTTTTTCACGCGTGTGAAAAAAACGGAAGACTTACAAACAACGTCTCCTAGCAACCATCAGTGAAAAACGTATTACATCCGGATGCAGTGCGTTTTTCACTGCAGCCCCATTCACTTCTGTGGGGCCAGGGCTGCTTGAAAAATGCAGAATATGGAACATACTGAGATTTTCACGCAACACAGAACTGATGCGTGATGCAGAAATGATGCGTTATGCATTGCACCCACACGGAAAACTCGCTCGTGTGAAAGGGGCCCTAGTCTACCTGGTTACGTTGCGGATTACGCATTGTTTTTCAGCGCAGATTCTTGTGCCGAAAAACTGCAGTGTAATACAGTTCCGGCAAAGTGTATGAGATTTCACAAGTCTCATGTACCCTCTCTAGGGCTGGGCGATATGGCCTAAAATCTATATTGCGATATAATTTGAACTATGTGCGATAACTATATATATTGCGATATATTATTTTCTTCTGCCATCATCCATGTCCCCCAGCCAGCGTCATCAGCCCCATGCCATAGCATTGCCAAGCGTGTCCTTTGTGGGAATTAGGCTCCGTGTGAGAAAGGAATTGTGTGTTTTGGACTTGAGCCTCATTCACATGTCCGTGCTCAAATCTGTGAAAAGTTATCAGCGAAGCTGCCCGTGAAGAATACGTGTTTGGTCCGTGTGTCCGTTTTTTCCTGTCTGTGAGTGATCCGTGTTTCACTGACACTGCACAGCTGAGAAATAATTTTCAAAGCATCCTTTCCTAATGATCCGTGGTTTTCACGGACCCCTAGACTATAATGGGCGTGATGGATCCATGAACATGGAGAATATAGAGCACGCATTCGTGCTAAAAACACGGACCTAAAACACACACATAAAAATGAATGGGGACGTGTGCTGTCCATGGAGAACACTGATGTGTGAATGAGGCTTTACGATGAGTACTGCATTATCATGACAGATAATGCAGTGTGCCTCTGTGCGACCTTTCTGTACCAGGGAGCTATGATCCAGGGGGTTAGTCGAGAAGAATTTTTTTCCCCTAAAGTGAGGAAAATTGGCTTCTACCTCATACAGACGTGGACAAAATTGTTGGTACCCTTTGGTCAATGAAAGAAAAAGTCACAATGGTCACAGAAATAACTTTAATCTGACAAAAGTAATAATAAATTAAAATTCTATAAATGTTAACCAATGAAAGTCAGACATTGTTTTTCAACCATGCTTCAACAGAATTATGTAAAAAAATAAACTCATGAAACAGGCATGGACAAAAATGATGGTACCCCTAGAAAACACAGAACATAATGTGACCAAAGGGACATGTTAATTCAAGGTGTGTCCACTAATTAGCATCACAGGTGTCTACAACCTTGTAATCAGCCATTGGGCCTATATATATGGCTCCAGGTAATCACTGTGTTGTTTGGTGATATGGTGTGTACCACACTCGACATGGACCAGAGGAAGCAAAGGAAAGAGCTGTCTCAAGAGATCAGAAAGAAAATTATAGACAAGCATGTTAAAGGTAAAGGCTATAAGACCATCTCCAAGCAACTAGATGTTCCTGTGAGTACAGTTGCACATATTATTCATAAGTTTAAGATCCATGGGACTGTAGCCAACCTCCCTGGACGTGGCCGCAGGAGGAAAATTGATGACAAATCTAAGAGACGGATAATCCGAATGGTAACAAAAGAGCCTAGAAAGACTTCTAAAGAGATTCAAGGTGAACTTCATGCTCAAGGAACATCAGTGTCAGATCGCACCATCCGTCGTTGTTTGAGCCAAAGTGGACTACATGGGAGACGACCAAGGAGGACACCATTGTTGAAAACGAATCATAAAAAAGCAAGACTGGAATATGCCAAACTACATGTTGACAAGCCACAAAGCTTCTGGGAGAATGTCCTGTGGACAGATGAGACAAAAATCGAAGTTTTTGCCAAGGCACATCAGCTGTATGTTCACAGACGAAAAAATGAAGCATATCAAGAAAAGAACACTGTCCCTACTGTGAAACATGGAGGAGGCTCTGTTATGTTCTGGGGCTGCTTTGCTGCGTCTGGCACAGGGTGTCTTGAATCTGTGCAGGGTACAATGAAATCTCAAGACTATCAAGGAATTCTAGAGAGAAATGTACTAGCCAGTGTCAGAAAGCTTGGTCTCAGTCGCAGGTCATGGGTCTTGCAACAGGACAATGACCCAAAACACACCGCTAAAAACACCCAAGAATGGCTAAGAGGAAAAAATTTGACTATTCTAAAGTGGCCTTCTATGAGCCCTGACCTCAATCCTATTGAGCATCTTTGGAAGGAGCTGAAACATGCAGTCTGGAAAAGGCACCCTTCAAACCGGACACAACTGGAGCAGTTTGCTCATGAGGAGTGGGCCAAAATACCTGCTGAGAGGTGCAGATGTCTCATTGACAGTTACAGGAAGCGTTTGATTGCAGTGATTGCCTCAAAAGGTTGCGCAACAAAATATTAAGTTAGGGGTACCATCATTTTTGTCCATGCCTGTTTCATGAGTTTATTTTTTTACATAATTCTGTTGAAGCATGGTTGAAAAACAATGTCTGACTTTCATTGGTTAACATTTATAGAATTTTAATTTATTATTACTTTTGTCAGATTAAAGTTATTTCTGTGACCATTGTGACTTTTTCTTTCATTGACCAAAGGGTACCAACAATTTTGTCCACGTCTGTATATCTTTTTTTGCCTTCCTCTGGATCAACTTGCAGGATAACAGGTTAAGGCTACATGCACACGACCGTATGTGTTTTGCGGTCCGCAATTTGCAGATCCGCAAAAAAAATAATGGATGATGTCCGTATGGCTTCTGTTTTTTTTTTTTTGCGGATCCATTGTAAAAACGGACAAGAATAGGACATGCTTTATTTTTTGGGGCGGAATGGAACCACGGACACGGAAAAAAAATGGTTGACTATCCGCATTTTTTAACAGCTCCATAGAAATGAATGGGTCCGCATCCTATCCTAAAAAAAAACATAACAGACGCGGAAAAAAAATATGTTTGTGTGCATGTAGCCGGAACTGGATGGACAGAAATCTCTTTTCAGCTTTATAAACTATGTTACTATGTAGAATCATACTGACAGCTTTATGTGATATATATAAGTCCAGAACGCACAATTCCTCTCTCACACGGAACGTGATTCCTGCAAGAAAAATGATTGTGCGAAAGAGGCCTAAGGCTACTTTCACACTTGCGGCAGAGTGGTCCGTCGCCGGAACTGCCTGCTGGATCAGGCAATCTGCATGCAAACGGACAGCATTTGTAGACTGATCCGGGTGCGGATCCGTCTTGCAAATGCATTGCAAGAACGGATCCGTCTCTCTGGATCCGTTATATATTTTTTTTTTCACATTTTTACTGGTCTGCGCATGATTCGGCATTGTGGTATTTTTTTATGTCGGATCCGGCAGTAATACATTTAATGCCGGAATTCCGGCAACTGATCCAGAATTTTGGATGGAGATAATACCGCAGCATGCGAACTGAAGACACCCTGATGCATCCTGAACGGATTACTCTCCATTCAGAACACATGGGGATATGCCTGATCAGTTCTTTTCCAGTATAGAGCCTCTGTGACGGAACTCTATGCCGGAAAAGAAAAACGCTAGTGTGAAAGTACCCTTAGGGTAAAAGTTCCGGTTTTGTTGCCTCTCACACAGTTGAGAACCACGTGTGTTTATGGCGTGCTGCGCTCAATTACATGATGTCATTGATATTTGGGGCTGAAGCCTGTAAGTGCGGGCAGCTTATTTTGTAGCGAATAGAAAAAAGACACTATGAAATGTCCATATTTGTTTACAGTGAGTATATACAGTGAGTATATAGAGCGATCTGTCTGGATATATTATAATCAAATTTGGACATTTAATTGTCTTTTTCTGCAGCCATTCACATAGGATACAAGGTTTTCGTGAATATATATATATATATATATATATATATATACTGTATGTATATATGGTATATGTGTGTGTGTGTGTGTGTGTGTATATATATATATATATATATATATATGTAAGTAAACCTTGTATCATATGCAAAGATAGAAATGTGAAATGACCCTCAAAGTGACTGCAGAAAGACTTCTTAATGTTTATTTCTAGCATGGATTCAGGTTTCTGGCAATTGTGGGTCACATTCCTAAAATCCTATGTTGTCATTCATTATAGAAGACAAAATCATCCCCCTCCTCCCGAAGGTGTCACTTGGCCATGTGTTTTTAACAGGGGGAAAAAAAAGAAAAGCTTTTTGTGTGCTGAAGTAGCCATTGTCACTGGACGCCACCCCATTGTCACCGGTGTTCCCCTCCCCCGGCTGGGCTGCAGGAGCCTCTCGCCCTCTCAGGGCTCTGCCTGCCCTCTGTATAGTCCCTGATCATGGGTAAGACTCCAGAAAATACAGCATTTCTAGTAGTATTAGGAGGGTACAGGAGGCTTGTTGGTGGGGAGATGATTAATCCGGCATGTGGACACATTTAGGGAGGGGGGAGCACACTGCTGCTTTTGTTGTTTTGCAGGGGAGGGTCTGGAGCTTTAGCAACAGATTCCATGTGCCCAGATCTAGCTGGTTGTCTGTCTGGCCCCTGATTGGTGGTAACACTATATCCCTCTTCCTGTTGCTCTGGGTTTATGATGGAGACATCATTTTTCCTTTGTGTTAGCTGCAGTTAATCATCTGAGCCAATGTCTCAACCTCCTCAATTGGATACATGTGGTTAAGAAGTTAACCCTTTGCCTGGAGGAGCCTCTTGTCCGTCAGCAGCTGGTTCCAGAGCGCAGCATGCAGCAATGTGGTCAGGACTCATTTCCCTTGACTGGCGTTTTACCTAATTGCCTTCCAAATATTTGGAAATGTAGCTGAGCTGAGCTTGTCATTTTGTATACAGCGCGATCAATGACAGAATGGTAAATTAGACCAAGCTACCACTTGGCAAAGGAGAAATGTGGATCTGTTGTACATGTGCTGAGAGGTCTGCCTGCAGATTGTACTGGTTTCTTAATGTAACTATATTTGGCTTGTCATTTAAAAAAAAGAAAGAAAGATATTTTGAATATTTACTTCTACATGCTTCATTAAGCTGTCGGAGATAACAAAGGGTTAAACGAGTGTGCGCACCATGACCAGGAATAACAAGTGCCCATTACTATGGACATGGACAAATCACAGGGCTCTGTTTTTGCATTTAGGTGAAATGAGGAATAATAATAATAATAATAAAATAAAAAAAGCCAAAAAAAACCCACAAAAATCCTATAGTACTGCGAGAGCCCTATGGGAAGCCGCTGGGACATGTTGCCATGCCAACAGGTTCAGGAGCTTGCCAGCCAGCTTGTCAATGGGCAATACTAAGAGGGAGCGTCCAAATGCAGCCCGCTAGCTGCAACCCGATTGGTCACACATCTGTTGTCTTTGTGTAGAGCGAAGGATGCTGGGTAAGACCCAGAGTGAATGCTCAGTTTGTCTCAAGGCTGCAGTGAGGTAATGCTTTAGAGTCTTTTGGGATTACGAGCTTGAACCTCTTAAAAAAAAAAAAAAAAAAAAAAATTGAAAAAAAAAAAAAAGACTGCAGCGTGTACCATAGCATATTTATCCCCATTTGCAGAGTTTCCTACTCGGCACATTTTATCAAGTTGTAAAAGCCAGGCAGGCATGTAGATGGTAAAATGCAGCAGATCACGAGGTGAGGACATTTTTATTTACATTGTCACTTCCCCCATATGTGATCTTTTTAGGTCAATCTCCCCTTGTTCCCGTAATTCACATTAATTAAAAGCCTGCCAATCCGCCGCTTTTTGACTGTAAAGGTATGAATGGGCTTATTAGCGGCATATTGTGCAGTAGCGGACGGAGCAAAAGTAGCTTTATTGTGACTGGTACAAGGTGGTGGTTCGCCATAAAACAACCGCCTGTGTTACACTGTCCGTACTGGTGAACAGCCATTCAGCAGTGTATCCGGTACGGCCATGGTCATTGTCTACCGCGCACATAACTCTTAGTAGCTCCAAGCCTCATGGCGTATTTATTGCTAGACAATCTGTGCTTGTGCTTCTGATGTCTGCTTGCTTTCTATTTCTCGGTAGAATGACATCACCTGATATGTTTTACGGGCAGTGCGGAGTTAAAAATGAATCGGGAATTGTACTAGACACAGCAAGTTCTGATCTTGTGAACCGGTGTGTCTCCTCGCCCTGTAGTCTAAAAATGGCGTCTGGTGAATAGTCATCGCTCGGGAACGTTGTTGATTAGTTAAATTGCACGCAACGTTCAGCATCAGGCGAACATCTTGTCCTTGAATAGACTGCATCACTTCTTTTCTTTCTAGTGATGTGTAGACCTGTTTTGGTTTACAAAAAAGGAATCCATAAAAGCCATTCTGGATCAACGGTGTCCCGGACGTGGACTACCATTACAAACGCTTTGCTGTAGTTTGGAGGGATGATCGGTGGCTTACTAATGCGTCATCGTCCGTGGGAAGGCAGCCGTGGGGGGTCATTTATCGAACTGGCTTAGTTGCCCATAGCAACCAATCAGATTCCATCTTTCATCTTGGACAGCTCCTTTGGAAAATGAAAGAAGTAATCTGATTGGTTGCTATGTTCTACTTTACACCAGTTTGATAAATGTGCCCCATTCTGTTTCAGCGTACTAGTCTAGTTATGGATGTGAATGGGATTATATGGTCAGGGTTGGACAGTCACCTGTTCACACTATTGTCCTTTTAACATTAAAATCCTAATTCAGTAATGCATCAGTTGTTACCAGTCTGTATCCATCCTATAAAGGGTGAAAGATATTGAGGGAGATTTATCAAAACTGATGTAAAGTAGAGCTGGCTTAGCTGCCCCTAGCAACCAATCAGATTCCACCTTTCATTTTCATTTCATAGCTCCTTTTGAAAATGAAAGGTTGGATCTGATTGGTTGCTTGGTTTCCTTTATACCAGTTTTGGTAAATCTCCCCCACTACATCTAGTTTTTCATCAGTTTTTTAACCATTCAATTTTTTTTCATTAAATGCATTAACCAATAGGATAAAAAAAAAATATTAAAAAAAGGCTGCATATAATGTTGCTCTGGTCATCCCGGATAGCGGCAGATGGATATTAGTGGGATCCATCGTGAAGTTTCTTGCATGTCCTGTCAGACATGGCTGGTACTGTTACTTAGGAAAATGTATGATGTTGGGAGGCTCTTCTGCACAGCTTCTGTATGCAGGCTCTGTTAGATTTACCGCTAAGGCCTTCTTCCCACATTCATGTCAGTGATGACGTCCATGATAAGACAGTCAGTGTGAAGGATTTCCAGAGCACCTCCTACCAATGGTCAGTGTAAAACCACTGACAGAACACAGGTGCCGTCCATGTTGACCCACAGATTTGTCAATGGACAGACTTGGTCCGCCTTGCAGAGCAAAGTAGTGCTTGTGTCCATTGTCTTCCACTGACCCATGGTCAATGGGGAAAAACAAGGGTGTGAATAACCACATTAAAATCAATGGATACGTGCGCTGTCCATGGAAAATGCAGACAGAACACCTACATGATTTACTGACATGTGAAAGAGGCCGAACGTGACAATGAGCATGACAAAGCCTTAAGGGGGCCTTCACACACAGCAGGTTTTGCCGCAGAAATTTCTGCGACTGAAACTCCGTTCCATTCATGTGAATGGGGGTGTTTTGGCAGCAAGCACGTGGATTTCTTCAAGACCCATTCAGAAGAACAAAACTGATTTTCAGTGTCTGATAGTTTCTGCAAAAAAAAAATAAACTGGCGCGTTTGAAGGCACCCTAAAGCTCGAGGTGGTATCCACTATTAACACTGTATGTATCAGAACAAATATGGCTGTGGGAAACAGACTAGATAGGTTTAGACATGTTGAAAATCAACTTATTGGGGATCATTTACTAAGGGACTTGTGAATATTTTAGTCATAAAAATAGTCGCAAGTTCCTTTTTTTTGACCGTCTGTGCAACACTATTTAGTAAATGTGTTGGACTTGATATTTCGGCCCCTGTAAAGCCCCCACCACTGCCAAGTGGCGAACATTGTGCAGAAATGCCCGTAGGACAAAATATGTCGCACAGATGTTTAAAAAGTTGAAAAACAGGGTCTTACAACTTTTTACACACCAAAAACTGGCGTAGCACCCGTCTAAAATGACCCTTTTTGTTGTTTCTTTCCTTTGCCAAAGGTAAGAAAATCTATGTGAATGAGCCCTACGGTTAAGTCCAAATCCGTGACAAAACCCACCTGTGTTTGGTTGCATATTTGGCTGCAACTTTGCTGCTAGTTTCACACTATGCATCACAGAAGGTGGATGTTCTGCAGCATATGGATATGTGGACATGTTGTGGTTTTTTAAATCCGCAGCATGCTCATATTTTTACAATGAATTTTCTGATACCCCTTCAACATACTGTATATTGTAGTGTAAATTTACAAGGATTTGCAGGTCAGTTTCTAGCTGTGTCTGAACTTACCCTTAGGCCTCATGCACACGACTGTTGTGTGTTTTGCGGTCCCCCAATTGTGGATCCGCAAAACACGGATGGCATTCGTGTGCGTTCCGCAATTTGCAGAATGGCGCGGACAGCCATTAATATAACTGTCTATTATTGTCCACAAAACGGACAAAAATAGGACAGGTTATATTTTATTTGCGGACCACGGAACGGAGCAACGGATGCGTACAGCACACAGAGTGCTGTCTGCATCTTTTGAGGCCCCATTGAAGTGAATGGGTCCGCATCCAAGTCGCAAATACTGCAGCTCGGATGCAGACCAAAACAGTCGTGTGCATGAGGCCTTAGGGCTCATTCATAAGAAGTCTATAGTCTGCATAACGGATCCGTCCCGCTTCTGTTATGCAGGGGAGTCCTCTCCTGTATAACGGAACCGGAACGGATACGTTTTGCAGCCTACAGACTTCTATTATGACGGAATGAATAACGGAATACCTCTAAAGGCATTCCGTCATAGAATTGCGTTATGGTCCGTGGTAACGGAATCCGTAACGCATCTGCTTTTACCACCAAACGAAGCGTGAACGAATGTCAAAATATGAAATTTGCTCATCTCTAATTGTATGTCTAATGTACGGTGGACTGTGACTGGTGTGATGTCAACATGTGTTATTATGGAAGTTACCAATGCCTGACTGAGGCTTGTGCTACAAGGTGACTTTGGTTGTGTGACATCACAGAAGTCATGATCGCATCATTAGATGCATCCGATGCAATTTTGCAATGTAAACTTCATTTAGCGTGACCAGTGTTGTTGTGTAGCACTTGCTTTATTTTTATCAATGACATTACTGGCCTAAAGACCAACATTCTTGTAGGACATGTATGAAAAACTGATTCAAAGGAAAAGGGGATTAGTTGCCCATAGCAACCGTCCATATTTCTTTATTTTCCAAAGAACCTTTAGAAAAAGTAAAAGATGGAACCGGAATGGTTGCTATGGGCACCCACGCTTTTTTTCTTTTTCTAGATTGTTGGTTTGATTGTCTCCAGTTTTAGCTGCAATTTCCCAAAGTGTATTTGTCTTCTAAACTTTTCACAAAAAAACAACTTGTCATCTATTCTTCTTCACAATAAACTGCTAGCATCACATCGACAGTTCACAAGTGGTACCTTTCTCAATGTTGTCTGCGGCTGTGAAGTTTGACGAGATATGCAAATCATCTACAAGTGCCCATAGGTGGTTCCTATTGCTTTAAAAAGCTTATCCCATGACTAATGTAAAAAATGGAAATCAGACACCGTATAGTACGTGACAATCTTTCTAACAAAGCTAGAACCAGCCCTGTACCTCACATGGATCCAGAGATCTCCCCATTCATTGCTCTCAGGAAGCAGTTGAAGGATGAAACTGAGCATGTGCGGCCTTCTCAGTAAGCAGGTCAAAGAAATAAGAAAAAAACAAACAGCAGGTGGCGCTATACAGATGCGTTTTATTTGATACCGCAGTGGCTCTGCTAAATTTTTAATTACATGCAATTACAAAAATATTCAGATCGAGGTGCTTGTTTGAAAACTGTAATATATTTCTTGGGACAACCCCTTTAAGGTTCCCAGGCCCCCTTCGGAGTCAGCGGTCAATAACATCTCACCTGGCTATCTGTAGGCTTCCTTCTTACATCACTCTCTGCTCCCAAAATCCCACACCACCACACATCACCCCCACTCTGGGCGGTTTCATCACTGATCGGACTGCGCATGTCCCTTCAAGCTTCTTTTCTTCCACATCACAGCCGCAGACAAGACTGAGAAAGGTACCATTTGTGAACGGTTTGTGCGATTCTAGCGGTGTATTGTAATGGAAATAGCTGACAGACTCCCTTCAGGATAGCCTCCAGCCATGCCTGAAATTCTGCTTGGACTGGAGTCGGCATATTCTCCCACTTTCTCACCAGGTTATTCTACTTGCTTCTCTGCCTTGCAGAGGCTCTTTGTAGTTATTGAAAGAAGTAAATTCACTGGTGGCCATTTTGTTCCCTCTAGGTTGGGTAGTTTCACGTCACGCAGCCACATTTTGAATCTGCATAAAAATATGCATGTGTTACGTGCAGATTTTCTTGTGGATCCCCCCCCCATTTCATACTTTCCATTGTACATAATGTAGTCCGCATGAAAATCTGCACAAAAAAATTGATGATGTCCGCGCAACTCCCATCATGTAATAAGCAACAATTAAATCATCCAATAAAATGGACACCAGACACTTGATTGTGGATACAATTGGCCACCATGTTCATTTAGGGTTAAATAAACGAATGAACAGCAACTTGAATAAAAATTAAATAAATAAATATTTCCTTTATATAACTAAAGAATTAAAAACAAGATCATACTGAAGTCCTATACCAAGTCCACCCAGCAAAAGCTGGGGACAACTCCCCTACAATAAACATTGGCGCGGCATGGTATTATAGGTCTTCTGCGCTAAAACTGGCACAGAGCTCCACTTGACTGGGTATAAAAAGGGGTCTCTTTCCCGCCATAAGCAAAATAAATAAATCACAGCTGTTAGATTTTTCCCGCTTTGTTTTAAACAGCCAGTAAAAAAATATTAAGTAAACCGGCTCGTACTTCAGTACAGCGGACCTCGGGGTGACCCTATCGACATAGGGCTCCATACCTGGAAAATAGGACCTTACATACATAGAAAGAGAAAGAGAAAAAACACACACACATAAATCTGTACCCCCGAAGTTGTCTTATAGTAAAGTAAAACTAACATTCTGCAAATTTCTGAATCTGCACAGCAGGTCAATTTCCATAAAGGAATGTAGAGTAGATGGTAGAAAATCTGCGCCATGTACCCTAAGGCTACCTGCATACAGGTGCGGGCTGTGTAATTCCACACAAATTCTTTTGCGTTTCCGCCATATGTTAGGCCTCATGCACACGACTGTTCTGTTTTTTGCAATCCGCAAAACACAGAAGGCGCCAGTGTGCCTTCCGCAATTTGCGGAACAGAACAGGCAGCCCATTGTAGAAATGCCTATTCTTGTCCCCAAAACGGACAAGAATAGGACATGTTGTTATATATTTTTTGCGGGGCCACGGAGCGGAGCAACGGATTCGGACAGCACACGGAGTGCTGTCCGCATCTTTTGCAGCCCCATTGAAGTGAATGGGTCCTCCGGCTCGGATGCGGACCAGA
The DNA here is from genome assembly GCF_014858855.1 of Bufo gargarizans. Lineage (NCBI taxonomy): Eukaryota > Metazoa > Chordata > Amphibia > Anura > Bufonidae > Bufo > Bufo gargarizans. The sequence goes on from NC_058080.1 coordinate 121,594,255, forward strand.
ACAACGGTCGTGTGCATGAGACCTTACTAGTGGTATTTGGTGTGAATTTGATGCAGTTTTGCCTCAGATCTCAACCTTGCATTGGAAACGGTGAAATCCACACAAACAGTTGACATGCGGCGAATTTCAAAATCCGCACGGCAGGTCGATTTCCGTACGGAACGAAGGAGCAAAGTGTACATAAGACTTGTGAAATGTAATTCACTTTCCTTGTACTGTATTACACTACAGTTTTTTTTTTTACAGAATCCATACGGAAAAACTGTGCGTAATCCGCAATGTGTGCAGGTAGCCTAAGGGTACCTGCCCACCATGCAGATTACACAGTATAATACAGTATGCCAAATCTCATGTACACTTTGTGTATTTTTTAACTGCGTAAATTTAAAAATCTGCAGCGTGTCATTTAGGCAATTCCGCACCTTCTATATAATGGTTTTTCCCCATAGACTGCAATGGTGCTAACATAAACGGAGACAGCAACAAAACGCATAAAAACTGCACCAAAAACACACCAAAACCTCGATAAACAAGGGTATATGCACACAGCAATGTCATGTATACAGATTTTCTGCTGCTTTTGCTGCATTTCTACACCCAGCTAGCGGGAGGGGTGTTACCATGTTTTAGTACTTTATCAGTGTTACCTGCTTTGAGTTGTGATAGTTTATATGAGATTTATATCTGTGCCAGGCAATAGTGCATTCTGTAGATCGGCAGCGGTTTAAAAAAAAAATGTAAAATTAGTTGCGGGAGCCAGAGTTCATGAATACGAGGACTCCGGTATTTGGGCCCCACTGGAGCTAGCCACCAAAATAGTGAAAACGTATGTGACCCCGCGCCTGAATCGGGATCTCCGTGCTTACACTGCCCCCAGAGAGGCCATCATTAAACTAGCGACAGATTCTCAGTAAAACTAACACATGGCTTCTGTGCCAGATATAGAAAGGTTCTCAAGGTATAAAATCCACACCTTGCTTCATATGAGGTGCCAACTATGAGGAAACCGTTCTCGGAACCAATCCCAACTTGCCCAGGTCACTTGTGTTGATGGGATGCGGATTGTAAAGGAAAACGCATTTACTCGTATCCTTTTCACATACACTATAGAGATAGGGGGACATTTATCAAGACTGCTACTCCAGTTTTTCTGGCGTTAAAAAATTGGAAGTGATGTTGGTGCTACTTTTTTTTTCTTTCCCTTTTTTAGCAAAATCCTGCTACTTTTGGAGAGCTACGCCACCCCACCCCCCTCCACTTTGAAAAGTCGGTCTATTCCAGCCACATTTGTAAATGATTCAACTGATAAATGTCCCAATAATTTATCCAATGCTAGCTATGCAGGAGTGTGTAGGGAGCAGCCGGTGGGAACATCTCAGGTCTTCTTCCTAGCTTAAAGGGTTTTCCAAGATTTTTTTTTTTACTAATGACCAGTATCTGATCGGTGGGGTCCAACACCCGGGACCACCGCCAGTCAGCTGTTTTGAGAAGGCAGTGGCGCTGCCTTCATACACAGTTCACCATGCACAGCGCCGTACACTGTATAGCGGCTGTTCTTGGTATCGTGCCCAGCTCTATTCACTTGAATGGGGCTGAGCTGTTCCTAGGCCACTTGACACATGAACGTGTTGTCACTCGGCCTAGGAAAAGCAGATAGAAAGCCGCAACACTACTGTGAGCGCCTCTGATTTGTCAAACACCTCATCAGCAGGGGTCTCTGGTGTCAGACCCCCACGATCAGATACTGATGACCTATCCAGAGGAAGCTTGGAAAACTCCTTTAATGACAGGCAGAGTATAATGTGAGGGTGATGTTTTTTATTTTTTTTTTTGTCAAAGCTTAAAGGGCATTTCCAGAACATAATGTGAAAATTACTGACATACAGATCCATAGGCGTCACTGGGAGTAATTGGTCCGTAACATGGACCAAAGCAGTGCATGTCACAGTCGGTGAGTATAATTGTCCATTCACACGTCAGTAGTAATACACCCGGCCGGTACCCCCATAGAACTGCCTATTCTTGTCCGCAATTGCGGACAAGAATAGAACATGTTCTATTTTTTTCGGGAGCCGGAGACCGGAAGATCGGGGCCGCGCTCCGGAAATGCGGATGCGGACAGCACACTGTGTGCCGTCCGCATCTTTTCCGGCCCTATAGAGAATGAATGGGTCCGGATAGGTCCGCAACGTTGCGGAACAGATCCAGACCCATTCTACGGACGTGTTAATGGTCCCTAAACAGTAAAATCAGTGGATACGTGTACCGTCCATGGAGAACATGGACAGCACGTGTCTTCAATTTACTGAGAGAGGCCTAAAACTGTTTCATGTAAGCGCCACTATCTGGTTGAACCTACAGTGTCTGTAGAAAGTATTCCACCCCTTACACCCCAACACTGACTCCTAATGCAAAGTTGCCAACAGATCTGAGTTTTCAGGGACTGTCTGTAATTTTTGGAGCTTTTTGTGAAGCTTTTTTCAGGATTAGCGAGACTATGAACTTTTATTCTGCCAGATTCCACTCCCTAATTGCACTGCAGGCGATGCTTCCCTGTGAAGTGCACGCTGCTCCGTGCATTGAGCTGCTTCACAGCACCTCCCCTCTATTCTAGTAGTAGTGGTCTCCTGGTTGGATGCTACAGCTGTCACTCAGAGTAAAGGGGCTTCAGTAAACCTAAGGAGCAGAATCTGTCAGAATAAAAGTCCATATTCACAAAAGAGCTCCACAAAAGATATGTATGTACTGCTCTACCTGGCCCCTACCTAAAGCTGGATTTTTGTGGAATATAGTGGCTCACCCCACTTGTCACTCTGGTAATGGTGCCCTGCTGTAAGTGATTCACCTGATCTCTTGATTTGGACAAAAGAGTAGAATATTCAATATTCAATAATTTTTAGGTCATACATTTTATATTATCATCTATTAGCTTTTATCAAATTAATAACTTTAATAAATGTGTTGCCTGCTGATTCATATATAATTGTCCCTACCTAAAGCTGTCAGCAGTTAAGCATGGTCAAAACTGCTGATGGACCCCCTTTAAAGGGATTCTGTCACCTCTTTTTACCCTATAGAGATGTGGACATGCATGGCTAGATCGCTGCTAGCATGTCCGGAATATACTGGTCCCATATCTGAGTGGTTTTAGTGAGTATAAAAAATGATTTTCTATATATGTAAATCAGCCTGGTAAGGAGCCCAAGGGGCTGTACTAACCGTTCTGGACCCAGCCACGCCCCCTGTGAAGGAGCCCAGCACCGCCTGTAACCACGAATCTCCTCCTTGCTCACAAAGTCAGATCGCCATAATCAGGGCCGTCTTTAATATTGATTGGACCCTGGGCAAAAATTTACTTAGGCCCCCTGGATCCCGCCTTCCCACACCTTAGCATGCAATCACACCCTCCACCACAACACACACATAAAAAATCCACACATCTGGTAGAGTACAGTGAATGACTGTAAATACTTCCAGTTCTGAAGACTCCAGCGGCTCAGGATCAGTGCTCTGGGCATCTGGGCTCAGGCTGGAAGTGGGCACCGCTCTGCAGGATGGAGACCAGGGCTTGGCTTACCCTAGTGTTACAGTGCACCCCAGCACCCCACAGTATGCAGTATAGCACCCTATAGTATACAGCATCCCACAGTATGCAGTATAGCACCCTATAGTATACAGCAACCCACAGTATGCAGTATAGCACCCTATAGTATACAGCACGACACAGTATGCAGTATAGCACCCCACACTATACAGTACCCCACAGTATATAGTAGAGCAGTATAGCACCCCACAGTATACAGTAGAGCAGTATAGCACCTCACCGTATACAGCACCCCAAACTATACACGATACAGCCCCCCACACTCTATAGTACAGCAGTATATCACTCCACAGTATACAGGCCCCCTCACAGTATACAGCACCCCACTATACAATAGTTTACAGTATATTAGCATAACAGCCCCTGTCACAGCTCCACAGTTAAGGCAAACTTCTCCTGCAACACTCCTGGTAGGACCTGTGATGACCTCCTAGACATGTGACCAGTAATATTGCTAGGTTACTGGTCACATGGTGATGATGTCATCTAAGGTCCTAGATCATAGCTCTCACAGTACGCTGCCTGGACTCAGTGCCGGCAGGCATGGCATGGCAGCACCCCCTGTGTAGCTGACAGCCTGACACCCGGGGCAGTGGCTAGCAAGGCTCAAGAAGCAGCTGCCTTGGGCCCCCCAGGAGCAACTGGGCTCAGGGCAGCTGCCCCTTTTGCCCCTTGGTAAAGACGGCCCTGGCCATAATCTTGCGATGCGCAGTTCCTTCCCTCAGGCTGATGCCAGCACAGGGAAGGAACACTATGCCGACACTGCGCATGCGTGAGCTCACGCATCGCGAGATTACGGCGATCTGACTTTCTGAGCAAGGAGGAGATTCGTGGATACAGGTGGTGCTGGGTTCCTTCACAGGGGGCGTGGATGGGGTCCAGAACGGTTAGTACAGCCCCTTGGGCTCTTTACCAGGCTGATTTACATACAGACGTGGACAAAATTGTTGGTACCCTTTGGTCAATGAAAGAAAAAGTCACAATGGTCACAGAAATAACTTTAATCTGACAAAAGTAATAATAAATTAAAATTCTATAAATGTTAACCAATGAAAGTCAGACATTGTTTTTCAACCATGCTTCAACAGAATTATGTAAAAAAATAAACTCATGAAACAGGCATGGACAAAAATGATGGTACCCCTAACTTAATATTTTGTTGCGCAACCTTTTGAGGCAATCACTGCAATCAAACGCTTCCTGTAACTGTCAATGAGACATCTGCACCTCTCAGCAGGTATTTTGGCCCACTCCTCATGAGCAAACTGCTCCAGTTGTGTCCGGTTTGAAGGGTGCCTTTTCCAGACTGCATGTTTCAGCTCCTTCCAAAGATGCTCAATAGGATTGAGGTCAGGGCTCATAGAAGGCCACTTTAGAATAGTCCAATTTTTTCCTCTTAGCCATTCTTGGGTGTTTTTAGCGGTGTGTTTTGGGTCATTGTCCTGTTGCAAGACCCATGACCTGCGACTGAGACCAAGCTTTCTGACACTGGCTAGTACATTTCTCTCTAGAATTCCTTGATAGTCTTGAGATTTCATTGTACCCTGCACAGATTCAAGACACCCTGTGCCAGACGCAGCAAAGCAGCCCCAGAACATAACAGAGCCTCCTCCATGTTTCACAGTAGGGACAGTGTTCTTTTCTTGATATGCTTCATTTTTTCGTCTGTGAACATACAGCTGATGTGCCTTGGCAAAAACTTCGATTTTTGTCTCATCTGTCCACAGGACATTCTCCCAGAAGCTTTGTGGCTTGTCAACATGTAGTTTGGCATATTCCAGTCTTGCTTTTTTATGATTCGTTTTCAACAATGGTGTCCTCCTTGGTCGTCTCCCATGTAGTCCACTTTGGCTCAAACAACGACGGATGGTGCGATCTGACACTGATGTTCCTTGAGCATGAAGTTCACCTTGAATCTCTTTAGAAGTCTTTCTAGGCTCTTTTGTTACCATTCGGATTATCCGTCTCTTAGATTTGTCATCAATTTTCCTCCTGCGGCCACGTCCAGGGAGGTTGGCTACAGTCCCATGGATCTTAAACTTATGAATAATATGTGCAACTGTACTCACAGGAACATCTAGTTGCTTGGAGATGGTCTTATAGCCTTTACCTTTAACATGCTTGTCTATAATTTTCTTTCTGATCTCTTGAGACAGCTCTTTCCTTTGCTTCCTCTGGTCCATGTCGAGTGTGGTACACACCATATCACCAAACAACACAGTGATTACCTGGAGCCATATATATAGGCCCAATGGCTGATTACAAGGTTGTAGACACCTGTGATGCTAATTAGTGGACACACCTTGAATTAACATGTCCCTTTGGTCACATTATGTTCTGTGTTTTCTAGGGGTACCATCATTTTTGTCCATGCCTGTTTCATGAGTTTATTTTTTTACATAATTCTGTTGAAGCATGGTTGAAAAACAATGTCTGACTTTCATTGGTTAACATTTATAGAATTTTAATTTATTATTACTTTTGTCAGATTAAAGTTATTTCTGTGACCATTGTGACTTTTTCTTTCATTGACCAAAGGGTACCAACAATTTTGTCCACGTCTGTATATGTAAAATCATTTTTTACACTCGATAAAACCACTCAGAGCTATGGGACAGGTATATTGTGGACATGCTAGCGCCGATCTAGCCGTGCATGTCCGCATCTCTATAGGGTAAAAAGAGGTGACAGAATCCCTTTAAAGTTTGCAGGATTACACTTTGCAAGCATCAGTAAAAGTCCTGTATACCTTTTTTCAAAAGTGTGAAAACATGTTATATGTACTTTTGAAATTTTAATCCCATATAGACCTTTGATAACATAAAAATACACGTTTCTATTTTTTTATTTGTATTTTTTTGGATTGGCCATATTATCCAAAATAAGTATAGCAAAATTGTGATGTGAGGCAGATATAGGTTACTAGAAATGTGAGATCCATACACCTGAATGGAATGATTTGATACGTTGCATACCTACTCTTCATATTCAGAGCCACTGTAATTGAATTTAAAATCACTTATGTAATCTATTGTAATTATTCCAATTTTTCCCTCCATGGTTTGTAGGATATATTCATATTCCTTAACTCAGCAGATTGAAGCCTTCCACTTGGGCTACAGGGCATTTGCCAAATATGTGAATTTAGCTGCAGTTCTGTTGGTTATTATTGGCACACTTTGGTTAGAGGGAGTCATTCTGATCATATTAGGGAATTGTTATCTATGCAGTTTCCTAATACATTCTTTATATTTGCTCCAATATGTAGCTGTGACAACCTATGCTACGTGTACAAAGAGATGTTTTCTAGGGGAAAATGGGATTATTTGGAAAATATGTAAAATCCGATTATGTGGGAGTAAAATACGTAGTAGGCTACTGATGTTACAGAACGTGAGACATCAGACCAGCGCTTGGTATTTTCCCATGTCTTATTGTATAGATCTATATGTATAGAGCATATAACTGACATGGATATTGCCACTGTAACTTTCATCTCATTTTACTTGGCCCTCAGACATTTCTTGGGGGGATCAGCCATTGTTGTGCATTCAGCCTTTACATTAGGACCGGAAATGTATAAAACCAGTGAAAGTTGTTATCTGTGTTATGCGGTCCTTTCACAGGCTGCAGACTGGTACGAGCTGAAGCATGGTGCATTCTCAGCCCCCTCTGGCAGTAAAGGGATTCAATGAGAGCCCATTTCTTATAAGCAACAACAAAAGTTAATGGACTCCATAAAATACATGAATGAAGCTAGATTTGTTCCGTCTTCTCTGAGCATCGTCTTAAAAACCAAAACAGTTTGATGTTATCCTGGAATAAATTGTATGAGTTTTCTGTGTATTATAAAATCTATTGCAAGCCGAAGGCAATACACCAGTGGAAGACATGTTACTTTTAGGATACGACCTCACGGCATGGTCGTGATGCGGTCGGGAACCGCAGCATCTCATTTTCCAATAGAAGTCTGAGACAGCCCTGACTACACCTGCTGTAAAACGCAAAACTTGTCCGACCGCTTGTGGCTGCCGACCACATAGGGCAGGCATGCTCAACCTGCAGCCCTCCAGCTGTTGCAAAACTACAACTCCCAGCATGCCCGAACAGCCTACAGATATCAGCCTATAGCATGGCATTGTGGGAGTTGTAGTTTTACAACAGCTGGAGGGCCGCAGGTTGCGCATCCCTGACATAGGGTATATAATTGATCAGTAGTGATGAGTGAACTCGTGTTTTCAAGTTCGGTGTACAGGTTTGGGTTATCAAAGAATCCTGTTATGGATTCCGCTACCACGGGCCATAATGGAGTTCTATGACGGCATGCACCACGGAAGAATATAAGAGGCATTCTGTATCGCATTCCGTCATAATAGAAGTCTATGCTGGCCATAGACTTCTATTATGACGGAATGCAATAAGCGTTCAAACAAAAAGCGGACAAAAAAAATGCACCCTAAAATAATTTATGTGGTAACCGCATGTGGTCTGCTTGAACGCAACATGACCGTGGCATGTGGTCGTACCCTTAGGGTATGTTCCCACATGGTCAGTTTATCTGGCTGAAATATCCAGTGGCAAAATCTGCACCAAATTGTGCAGATCCTGCTCTGAACTTCATGGCACAAATCTGCAGCAAGATTTCACCCTCTGCATCTGCAACATAAAATTGTCGACTTAGTGCAGATTCTGGTGAAGACACTCTCTGCAACATGTGGATGAGTTTTTTAAAAAATTGTCCGCTTTACTACTACTGTACAGCACTTTGCCATTTATGGAATATACCCTATAATATAAAGTGATTGTCCAGATCTTTTATATTGACCACCTATCCTCGAGGTAGGCCATCGGTATCTGAATGGTGAGGGCCTGACGCCCCACACCGCCACCAAGCAGCTCCAGTGCCAGAACTACAAGACTTCCTCCACTGTGTAGGGATGGAGCTGGTTACTGCAGCGCTGCTCCCGAACAGCTGATCGGCGGGGGTGCTGGATGTTGGACCTCCGCCGATCAGATAATCCTGAGGATAGGCCATCATTAAAATGGACAACTCCTTAGTTTCTTTCCACACATCTTTATAACTACATTACCTCCTATACCCGCAGTGGTGAGCATACGAACGCCAAACTCTCCATTGAAATAAGTTAATTTCTCAAAGTGAAACCCAGACCATAGTTGATATCTTACGTGTCGGTCTTCCTCTAACAGCCTAGGAATCTGCTCATAGTGTTAGAATGCTCTGCCCTGCTCTCTGTATAAGTGTATATTCCCTCTGCTTGTTTGTGTATTTTTTATTTTATTTTATTTTTACTCGCTTATATAGCGCTACTATTTTCCGCAGCGCTTTACAGACATTAGCATCCAACTGTCCCCAATGGGGCTCACAATCTAAGGTCCCTATCAGTATGTCTTTAGATTGTGGGAGGAAACCCACGCAAACACGGGGAGAACATACAGACTCCATGCAGTTGTTGTCCTTGGTCGGATTTAAACCTAGGACCCCAGCGCTGGAAGCAGGGCCACCGTGCTGCCCAATATCTGGCAATATTTATGTACTGTGTTATGAGGTGGACACAATGAGTGCATCATACAAGGGTTTAGGACAGCAGGAACCTGCAGGCCACTAAGGTTGATTTTGGAGACATTGACCTGGCCTAGATAAATGCTGATCTTACGTTATTAGTTGGTGCTGTTCTCAATATTATGTTGTCATACATGCAATGGTCTCCATCACTTACAAGCCAACTGTATTTTATTTCTCCTGACGTGTTCATTACTCTGGCTGTAGAGTTGTAGTACCGTAGTATGCTTTGCGTTATATAGTCATATTTGTAGCTAGGTATACTTTACTTCACTTAGTAAATGTCTTATGTGTAACAACCATATAAAGCCTACCTGCACATCAGTAATACTGAATACTGTGGGATTATAACTCTTTGGTTCCCGTCCCTATTGTCAGAACGCCACTAACTGCAGTTTGTGGTAGTCAGTAGTCTGTACAGGGATCAGGAATATTGGGTGCTGTATATTAATCTTACTTGGGGTGTCCAAAGTCTTCTTATCAGTTGTTCGCCTTTTTTATGGAACAATATTGGGGCTACGTTCTAGGATATTTTTGGAGAACTACTTAAATTACAATTCCAGTATTATTAATGGAATTGCTGTGCATCAGTATGAATGACTGGCAGGTCCATAGCAGAAGTCATATTGCTCCCTAACATTCGGCAGTCTGTAGTCTATCCCATTCACAGAAAGGTTTCCAGAGTAGGCCAGGCCTATGAGCTTCTCTGCAGCCTTGCAGTATGCTCGGTTCTTACTCTCAGGGTGCATTCACACGACTGTATTTATTTTGTGGTCCACAAAAAGCGGTTCCACTAAAATATGGATGATCCGTGTGACGTCCGCGTTGAATCCATGTATTTTGGTGGACCCATCGTAACAATATCTATTCTTGTCCGCAAAAGAAACAAGAATAGGACATGTTCTAATGTTTTTGCGGGACTGCGGAACGGGCATACAGACGCAGACAGCACACGGTGTGCTTTCTGCATTTTTTGTGGCACCATTGAAATGGATGCAAAACATGCATATTGGATGTGGAGCAAAAATACTGTTGTGTGAATTAGGCTTAACAGTAATTTCAATAACGCCATTTTAGGCTACTTTCACACCAGCGTTTCTATTTTCCGGTATTGAGATCCATCATAGGGGCTCAATACCAATAATAAAAGAAACGCTTCAGTTTTGTCCCCATTCATTGTCAAACATAACTGACCAGAACTGAATGCTCCAAACTGCATTCTGTTCCGTTCTCATACCTGAGAGCAAACCGCAGCATGCTAGGATGCGGAGCAAGACGGACCCACAATGCAAGTTAATGAGGACGGATCCATTTTCTCTGACACAATAGAAAACGGATCCGTCTCCCATTGACTTTCGGTGGAGTTCATGACGGATCCGTCTTGGCTATGTTACAGATAATACAACTGGATCCGTTCATAACGGATGCAGACGGTTGTATTATCAGTAACAGAAGCGTTTTTGCTGAACCCTGCCGGATCCAGAAAAAAATACTAGTCTGAAAGTAGCCTTAGAGGATAGCTTTTTGAAAAGGACCTGTCCCCTCTCCTGACATGTCTGTCTTAGTAACTACTTGTATTCCCCATGTAATAACAATTCTGGAGCATCTATTCTCATGACTCTATGTTGTGCCATCTCTTTCTTATTCCTGCTAGAAGTTATACATTAATTGATAGCAATTTGCAATAAAGGTCTGGCTGGGTGTTATCAGTTGGGATGTGTCCCTGCACAGTCTGACTCTGGCGGCACTGATTAGATAAGTATCAGATTATGCAGGGACCCCCCCCCCCCTCCCCCAACTGGTAACACCCAGCTGGACCCTACCTGCAAACTGCTAGCAATTGATTTATAACTTCTAACAGGAATAATGAAGGGATGGCACAGCACAGTCATAAGAATAGAGGCTCCTGTATTGTTACACGGGGCTGAAAGCAGTTACTACAGCAGACATGTCAGGAGACAGGGGCTCTATAAGCAGTTCCTTGATGGAAGAGGTTTAATACGGTGACTTTCTGATGTACTTTTATCAGTTTATTTTCAGTCATACTTTTCTACTACCACAATAGAATAATGAAAGATGTCTTCCAGGTTTCACTGTGAGAAATGAACTAGTCGCACCTTTCACAGGGATGCCTTGCAAGCAGTGGAATATTGAAATTGTAATTACAAAGCACATTACACTAATTCCTTATTCCCACGCCTAGTGCTTGTAATTGTTCTAATCCTCTCCTCCAAGAGCAGCCCACATAACATTTCCTTCCCCGCTTGTATATTGCTGCATCTTAAAGTGAATGGAAGTTTTCGGCAGGGAGCAGTGGATTTGTCACTTGTACGATGAAATATTAAGCAAACCATGGCGGTCGTGTCAGGTGGGTTACATGTGTACATTCTCATTATGGCACTGTATATGACATAGGTTTTTTGTTCCGTGCAGGTGATGTTTCGCCCATCAGTATGTCTCCAATCAGCCAGTCACAGTTTATCCCTCTTGGGGAAATCCTTTGCTTGGCCATCTCAGCTATGAACTCTGCAAGGAAACCTGTCACGCAAGAAGCACTAATGGAGCACCTGACCACCTGTTTCCCAGGTAAACATGGGCTTTCTGGGCACCCGTGCCATACTCGTTCTCTAAGGCCCCTTTCACACGGGCGAGTTTTCCGCGCGGGTGCAATGCGTGAGGTGAACGCATTGCACCCGCACTGAATCCGGACCCATTCATTTCTGTGGGGCTGTGCACATGAGCGGTGATTTTCACGCATCACTTGTGCGTTGCGTGAAAATCGCAGCAAGCTCTATTTTGGGCGTTTTTCACGCAACGCAGGCCCCATAGAAGTGAATGGGGCTGCGTGAAAATCACAAGCATCCGCAAGCAAGTGCGGATGCGGTGCGATTTTCATGCACGGTTGCTAGGAGACGATGAGGATGGAGATCCGATCATTATTATTTTCCCTTAGAACATGGTTATAAGGGAAAATATTAGCATTCTTAATACAGAATGCATAGTACAATAGGGCTGGAGGGGTTTAAAAAAAGAAAAAATAATTTAACTCGCCTTAATCCACTTGTTCGCGCAGCTGGCATCTCTTCTGTCTTTATCTGTGAGGAAAAGGACCTTTGATGACGTCACTGCGCTCATCACATGGTCCATCACATGATCTTTTACCATGGTGATGGATCATGTGACGGACCATGTGATGATCGCAGTGACGTCATCAAAGGTCCTTTTCCTCACAGATGAAGACAGAAGAGATGCCGGCTGCGTGACCAAGTGGATTAAGGCGAGTTAAATTATTTTTTATTTTTTTAAACCCCTCCAGCCCTATTGTACTATGCATTCTGTATTAAGAATGCTAATATTTTCCCTTATAACCATGTTATAAGGGGAAATAATACAAGCTACACACGTAGCGGGTATGTTGCTGAAAATCCACACCATATCTGGCCGCACTCCACACTGGTTAAATCCGTAGTGCGGAAACACTTCAGATTTGCCACACATTTCACCCTCTGTATTGCAAAAGGTGAAAACTGTGGCAGATATCTGCAACATAAGTTAACATACTGTCTATTTAAGGCATACCTGAGTTTTTAAAAATAACATTTGCATAATGGCTTTTTTGTACAGTCAGAAATGTGAAAGAACTGATGTTTTTGGTGCTTCCCTAAAATCTCTTTCAGCCATATTATTCCCTGTTTCAGCTGCACAACTAGATGCATCTCTCTTGGATACAGGGGCATCTCCCTTCTCTTTGTTTTCTTCTAGGGAGCTCAGCAAGCTGATAAGGGATAATTCACACTTACAGAAAGGCAGGAGGCTCCTGTGGTGTTCAGAAGCAGTTGTTATATGAGTTTTACATTCTCAGCTAGCTCTGACAGGACCCCACCTCCTCTCAGCTGTCTTTTGAGTCTCTGTTACCAGGGTTGATTCTTGCCTTACAATAGGCAGTGGGCTACAAGTTAGGTGGAAGTGAGACCCCTAGTGGCCATGACTTTACAGCTTTCTTTTTTTTCTGGCTGGATGCAGGCATATTTTTTAGTAGATGTGATTTAGAAATTTGCTAGTTTCATCATTCTCCATGAAATAAAATTGTGTGAAGGTACAGTGACTCTTTAAAATCTGCAACGCATGTCATGCGGATGATATTTTTAAAAATCCACCTCGTTTCAGGTTTTCCACATGTAGAAAGGCCATTTATTTTCACAGTAACACATAGCGGCTAGCAAACATTGAAAGTCTACGCTACACATGACAAGCATTTAAAAAGGGTTTTTTTCAAACTATACAGTGGGACATTTTTCGTCTTTTAGCGTTTGTGTGGTTGTTTAAAGGTCCTAATTTCTTTTTATTTGTTGGTATACCGAAATAATTAATGCAGAGTTTTTTTACGTTACACCGAGGGCTTTTAATTTATGTTTTCCTGCAAACTGACACCAAAATATATTATTAAAATGGGTTCCCTACTTTGTGTTTGTATAAACGGTAAAAAAATTATATTTTCACATGAAAACAGTGACTGTTTTGGTCATGGTAGGCTTTTTTTTTTATTTATAAATTCTCCTTTATTTGTGATTTATTAATTTATTTTTCTGCCTATCTTTTTAAAATATATTTTTCGCACATAATGTGTCACCCTAGAGGTAATTAAAAGACCACTTTTATTACTTTGCTCATTTTACACTGGACCTGGGGGATCCAAAGGAGTCACAGTTACAGGGAAAACAAACCCCCGTGGGGGCATTTGACACAGGCAGAACTGATGTGGGTCTGCTAAGACCATGCAGCTCTGCGGAAGTGGCATAACCGCTTCCTCTATTCACTGCATGGTGAGCAATGGAAAAGACCGAAGCGGTAGTGAGCCACTTCTGTCTTCTCCTCAGGGTCCTGAGCTATCACTGACAGCCGGGGACCCAACCTGCATCTGCTAGATTGCAGGAGCTTTAATCCCACCCCATTCATGTACGGTGCCCTGTTTTAAAGCCGAGTACCAAGCACTTTATTATTAGCACTGTCGGCCAATGTAAAATTTGCAGGATTATATACATATATATATACAAAATAAAAATAAAAACTCACCATTTTCTGATGACACAGTTCCGTTAAGTGGCTGTAATATGATGAACTCTTTTCAGGAGACCAATGAAAGTTAAATTAGACACTATTTTCATTTTGCCATGGGCTTTAACCACTGCTCAGACCTCACAATGTCCTGTCTGACTCCCTACTAAACCACATCATTTTGTGCACTGGTCTTGGGAATGGAAGGGAGGTGATAATCGCTTGGCCCATTGTGGTGGATTTTAGTTTTTTAGTTAGTCTTTATCCACAGCTCTGTATGATGTGAACTCATTCTTGGTGTATTATGTTATTCAGGGCCGGTGCAAGGATTTTTGCCAACACAAGCGAAGCTACATTTTGGCGCCCCCCCCTTCGCAGCTCAGCTGGGCCTGGTCCCGTCTGCAGCAGCTGGCTTCTCCTCTGTGTGGTCCTGGTATCTTCTCTCTGCTTCAGACAATCGCTGGTTTGAGGACCGTATTTTTCGCCCTCTGAGACACATCTAGGTTTTAGAGGAGGATAATAAAAAAAATATATATTTTCCATTACACCTCAGGTCAGACCAGCAATCAGACCCCTAATGTTCATCAGATCTCAGCTCACAGCCCCAATCAGACCCCTAATGTTAATCAGACCTCAGATCAGACCCCCATGTCAGACATCAGCCCCCATCCATCAGCCATCATGCCGCCATGTCAGCCATTAGCCCCCCGTGTCAGCCATTAGCCCCCATGTCACATTTCTCCCAATCCATGTCAAATCACCCCTATGTCACATCAGCCCTCCATGTCACATTTCTCCCCCTCCATGTCATATTTTTCCGCCCTCCCCCAGTGTGCGCCCTAAGGCAGCCGCTTGGTCTGCCTTATGGTAGCACCGGTCCTGATGTTATTTTTCTTCTAGGCAAGGGGCATGGCTAGCTTGTAAGTTATAATAGGGCAAATGAAAGGGAGGTGCTAGGTCTGTTTAGTTGGTTACTCTGCCTACACCATGGCATGCACCCCTTCTCCCCTGAAAGGAGCAGGCAATCATCCAGCACCTAAGTGTCATTCTAGCGGTAACATCTACTGCTCCCAGCATGCTTGACCCACTTCTATGGAAGTCCTGAGAAGATCCAAGTAATTGTGCATGCTGGGAGTCGTACTTTCACCACTGGGTTGCAGATCTCTTCTCTACTTTGACATAAATTGTCAAAATAAGATTTATGCAACGAATTATATACCTTTTAGGGACCATTCACACGTCCGTAGAATGTGTCCGCACCTGTTCCGCAATTATCTGGAATGTGCTGTCCGCATCCGCATTTCTGGAGCGCGGCCCCGAACTTCTGGTCCGCGGCTCCGTAAAAAAATAGAACATGTTCAAGAATAGGCAGTTCTGCGAGGTGACTGTCGGATGTATTGCGGATCCGCAATACACTACGGATGTGTGAATGGACCCTTATACTCTGAGCATTGTTCTCACAACCATTAGTATACGTTCTGAGGGGGGCACCCCCATTTTTTTTTTTGTGGGGGGGGGAGAGGAAAAGTATTTTCCTTGCTGGTACACAGGATATAGGGAGCTGATTTTGCTATGATCTGCACAAAATAGCCCTACAAACTAAAAAAATATATAAATGTGCAGCGGTGAAAGCCCAAATCGCTCTGCTGCCCTGGAAGTGACATTTCTTTTTTTCTTAAATACTACAGGCTTGTATTACATTTAATTAGCATGGATTGAATCGCAGCCTGCATTCCAGCTGAGGTTGTAGCATAGTTAAGACAGTGAAAGAAATTGTTTCCTAGAGAGGGACATTTTCACAATTCTCGCCCTTATTTCAGAGCAGAACACGAATCAAATTACTTTTGTACCTGAACAGATATCACAGTCTCCTTCCTAATGCAGACCAAGGAACAGCTGGGGACGGAAAACAAGAAACCTTGCTCAGGAATCCATCTTAATCTTCAATTCTCTTTTATCGCGTTCACGTGTTACTTCAAACAAGCTCGCTCACCTTTTCAACTCTCTCCTTCACTCCTCTCTCTCGGCTTCCTTTCCTCTCCCGGGTGACTGCGTTTTACTACCAATAGACCTGGAAACCTACAGCCTGAATATGTGTGTAATAAAAAGGGAAGATTCGAAAAGGATGGGCGCTTCAGCCAATGTATTCTATTTTCCTTACAAATACAGGTAGAATCAAACTCAAAGGGTTCTGCATAGCGTGCTGTATAACCATCAGGGTACATCCACACCGGATTCTGCCGCTGCAGATTTGTGTGGGGCAGATCCACAGGGTCTTACAGCACCGGAGATGTAGTGAAGATTGTAAAGGGGTTCTCGGGGCCTGTACCTAAAGTCTCTTTCAGCTAACCGGTGGACAGAGGACACTTTAAGCAGTACTTACCTCTTTGTCTCTGTGCCAATGCCACGATCCCCTGGCTGGGATCATGTGAATGGCTGCAGCCTCTTCCTTTGACGTCTCTACTGGATGTGCTCCTCTGCATAATTGGTGGAGCAATGGAAGGGTAGGTACTACTTAAAGTGCAGGCCCCGAGAATCCCTTTAAAAGGGAACCTGTTATCACCTTTATGCTGCCCATACTAACGGCAGAATAAAGTAGAGACAGGCGAGTTGATTTTAGGGGTCTGTAATTTATAAGTTAAAAGTAAGTGGTTGCAGAGAAGCAACATCACAATCATTGCAGACTGGGCCACCTGAGAAGAGTCTTGGTTATTCATGAATTCCTGCTCTCCTGCCCACCTGCTGATGACTGACAGTCTTCTACCGAGTTTTCTCGCTTTCTCTCTAGGAGAGAACTGCCAATCATCAGCAGATGGGTGAGAGAGCAGGAGATTAGGAATAACCAGGACTCTTCTCAGGTAGATCTGACTCTTTTCCAGGCCTGGGCTGCAATGATTATGATGCTGGTTCTCAGTAACCACTTACTTTTAGCTCATGAGTGACACACCGCTGACATCAGAATAAAGTTGATGACCAGTTCCCTTTAAGAAATTTCATCCACATGCTGTAGCATAAATTGATCTGCAGTATCCCCATATCTAATTTGGAGTATGTCCAAAGCATGCAATATGGTAATACAGTACTCTAGTTACTATTTAGAGTTTTTACTTGTCATTAAAATGAAATAGACTACATCAATGAAAGCATCTGTCATTTTATTACATACATATTCAGGCTGTGTACTGGTCTGCTGGTAGTAAAACAGAGCCATGGAGAAAGGGAGCGCAGAGAGGAGTGAAGGAGGTATATTAGTAAGGGTGTGCGTCATCAGAAAATGACCTACTTCAGGGGGTCATGTACTAATCTGAAAATACACCCAAATTAGGCGTATTTCAGGCGCAGATGGCGGTGCAGCGTTTATTTGCGCTGCTATCTGCGACTTCTCCCGCTCACGGCAGGTCTAAAATTGTGGGCGTGGCAGGGACTCCCAGCATGCTCCATTCATTTCTATAGAGTTCTGAGAACAGCCAAGCAAGTCTGCATCTTGGGAGTTGTAGTTTTATCACAGCTGGAGTGCTGGAGGTTAGCCATCACAGTCCTGGGCTGTCCTAAACAATGGTCTGCTGCCCTCTGGTGGAGTGAGATGTTACAGCAGTGTTTCTGTGCGTCACACCATTACGGGTATACCAGCATTGGAAATAGTGAAAATATATTTAGAATGATATGTTCCTGTTCAAGGGTGTTACTCGAAAAGCCTGGGCCCCATAGCAAATTTTTGAACAATTGTCCACAGTTGCCATAGAACCCACCCACCCACTCAGTAGTTATTCCCCCTTAGTATTCCTTTCACAGTAGTTATGCCCCCTTAGGGGGCATTCTACTGTATGGAGGTGCTAAAGAGGCATAACTACGGTGCAGGGGCACTAAGGAGGCATAACTGCTGTGTGGCGGCACTTAAGGGGCATTCTACTGTGTGGTGGCACTAAGTGCCGCCACACAGCAGTTATGCCTCCTTAGTGCCCCTGCACCGTAGTTATGCCTCTTTAGCACCTCCATACAGTAGAATGCCCCCTTAGTGCCTCCACACAGTGGTTATGGCCCGTTAGCCACCCTAACAGTAGTGCTCACCCTTAGTGCCCCCCTTATATTAGTGGTATAAATAAATTAATAATAGTAAAAAAAAAAACTGTAATACTCAGCCCCATTTTCCTGATGAACAGAGCACATCCCACTCCCCCCAGCAGGTGCCATCCAGTGACATCACTCATCCCGCCTGCTGAGTAGGAGAGTGCACAGGCCGAGGAATTAACCTCGACCCATGCTCTGTTCCACTTATCCCTGCAGGCGCAATGCCATGACTGTATCACACCTGCTGGGGAGAGCACGGCTGGGGAATGAGACCCAGACAATAATGAATGACAGAGATCCATTACATCGCATGCCTTGCCTGGGCGCACACACAGTAATCCTTATTACTTTGTGTGTAGTGGCAGGGGAGGCTCGGGCACCTCTGCCACCGCAGACCCTGTAGCTGCACCTATGGTTGTTACAATGGTAGTCCTACCCCTGTTCCTGTTGATGAATCTGCAGTTGGCTCAAAAATTGTCATGAAAAGTGTTGTGGGTTGTAGCATTGATATGTGACTTAGGCTAGTTTCGCACTAGCGTTCAGAGTAGGCTGTTCCGTCAGGGGGCATCTCGGTTCTCTGGATCCGGCATTTCCAGTTGCCTGAATGCCCGTCAGCCCCATTAACTATAATGAGGACCGGCAGAGATCTGGCTGCAACCCAGCGCATATGCCGAGAATTGCCTGGCAAATACCGCTGTGCCGACGATTGTTCTTTTCATATGCATCGAAAACCTATATTTTTACCATATCCAGTTGTAACATCATGCTGGGCATAGGTGCAGTCATTTTTATATAATGGGTTTAAAACGCCTGTCGTGTTCAATATGTTTGTGTCCTATAGAGCTTTTATATAGTGGCGTAGGGATAAGGTGTGCACTTTTTTCTTTTTACACACCAGGGCAATGGCAAATAAGAGGAGCCGGGGGTCCCTTTGCCCATTTACAGTTCTGATGGATGCTTTTGGCAGTGTAGCTAATGGTAATAGCTATGTTATATAAATGAGAACTTAGCTTTTGATGTATGGATCCAATATGGCAGTATTATACACAGTAGATAAGTGACACCAATGCAAACCTCAAACTGGGCTTCCCATTGTGCTGCCAGTTTTTCCACCTAGGACAGAACGACTTGATATACATTCCTCCCCTTCACACCCTTGCAGATATGTGGCCTGTGTCTCTGATTTGTTCGCCCTTCCTGTACCGAGTCTCATCATTGCACAGATCAGCTGTTCGGATCAGGGCCAAAGAGCTTTAAGAGCTGAGTCCATACTCTTAGCCAGTGCTTAGGTTGTGTTCTTGAGTATCCGATGTGTCATCATGTATCTCCTGATGTCTTAGCAGTTTGATAAATGCGAGGTGGTTCCTGTAACCGTATGAGCGTCTAATATGCATGACGCATGTGCACATAAGAGCAATTCCACACTTGTCTTATTTTTTTTGTTGCATTTTGGCAACTGCAATATTTTACCACAATCACCAAATGTTTCTTGTTTAAAAATTATTTTCATGCAGTCCGGGGCCAGAGCAGTTATACATAGAGCAGAGAGGGCCCCATAGCAAAGCTCAGCATGAGGCCTTCTGCTGGTCCTTCTATCCTTGGATGGGAGAGCCAGAACCTGTCACCCTCTCACCGCCATGTGTTCAGGGTGTCATGACTAGACCGGTTTCTCCCACTTGTTTGCTCATGTTATTGTGGAGATGCGGTGTCCTGTGCAGGTGTATATAGTCTATACTATAGTAAAATGGCCAGGCTGAGGTGGTCTACAAGGACATATTTCCCCTTCAAATGTGTCCTTCCTTAAGCGTTTCTTTTGGCTCGATATATCCTGCAATAACTCCATGAGATGACAGCTTTGAAAAAAAAATAGTGTTAGCCCTCTTTCACACGTTGGTGTCCGTGATGATGTTCACAACAAGACAGTCAGTGTTCAGTCATCTTCTACGCCAGAAAACTTGCGTAAAAGAAGATAAACGTGGCAATGCCACTGACGCCACCCTCGCCACAACCCTTTTCGGGAAAGTTGCAAGGAGGCGGAAAACCTTTTTGTGTGAGTGGTTTTGAAGGTCAGGTTGCAACGTTTTCACACCAGAAAACTGAAGAAAATTTATGATAAGGCTACATTCACACGACCGTATTATTTTTTCTGCGTCCGATCCGCATCCGTTCCGCATTTTGCAGAATAGAAGCGGACCCATTTACTTCTATGGGTGAATAAAATGTGCGGACAACATTCAGTATGTTGTCCGCATCCTTGTGTCCGCATTTCTATTCCGCAAAAAAAAATGAAGCATGTCCTACTATTGTCCGTACAGATCGGTCCGCAGCACCATTCATGTCAATGGGCCCGCAAATTGCGGATGACATACGGATTGGTTTCCGTATGTCATCCGTTTTTTGCGGATCCGTTTCCGTATTTTTGAAGGCCTTAATCATTTATTTTTTTTCCCTCTCTTTTTTTTTTTTTTCTTCCATTTTTTGCGCACCGTAAAAAACAGAAGACGTACGGAGTCTTTTGTCCGCAAAATGCAGACACGCGGTTCTGTTATTTGCATACTACAAATCGGAAAGGATTACACACGGTCGCGTGAATGTACCCTAAATCAGGCCCATAGAGTTCAATGAGCGTGTTTGGTCTGCATCATGGACCAAAGTAGTCCATAAGGATGTGTGAATAAATGAATGGACTAAAGTAATATATACGTGTGCTGCCTATGGAGAACACGGACGGCACATGTTAGCGACTTACTGACCGGTGTATGAGGCCTTACTTACAATGCTCAACAACTTTTGTACAGGGTTTTTGTTTTTTTGTTTTTCTAAGCTGGTCATCGTTCAGCTCTCATCTCAGGATATCTAGAGCCAAGAGGAGTGTAAGGAACCTGAGCTTTATTAAAGGGGTTTTCCAAGAGGTTTAAAAATGGGTACAGGGCAGGGGCAGTATAAAATCATCAAGAAACCCTACTTTGTAAATGTGCTCCAGGCCCCAGTGGTCAAGCATCCATCGTTCACATGACCACGGCTGCCAATCAATGACCTTAGAGGTCATGTGCTGTTTGTGATGCAATCCCATCATGCAGACAATGTACACAATATCAACACTACAGGAACAGCGGGAAGGAACGGAGGTAAGGAGGAGGAAGGATTTTTATTTATTTTATTCTGCGGTGTCCATTTGTTAAAAAAAAATCCTCTTTAATGAAAAGTGGTCCAGACAAGATAGATGGTTTATATAGAATTATTCAGTAAAAACATACCAATTTTACGGAACAGTGATGCGGAAGAGGAGAGGTTGTTGCATGTATCAAATTTTTAGGTTGCAACCATTCCCCTTTACAGATGCCATGTCTCTTTACAGGAGAACATCACTTATGTGACATTAGACATGCCCTTTACCATACACTCTGTCCTGTGTTTTGACACCAAGGCCGCATCTGATGCAAACCTGGCGTGACCCCCGACACAATTAGGCTAGTTTCAGACCAGCATGTCCTGTGTGGAAATTACGTTCCGTGAGTGAGCATGATTGCCAGTTATGGACGCTGCTCGTTTCTCAGGAGTACATGGCATTATACTGATTTGCAATGCTGATTCCAGTAAAAGCAAGGTCTAACGTCTATAGCGTTACAGAGATTGCCCAGTAGATGGAGACAAAATACCCTTATATTAAAGCTTGGTACTTGCTGTTGGTAAATTTATGCGGCCTACAAGATAGATTTTAGATCACAATTTTGTTTCCAGTCCAAAATCTGCCACTGTGAATCAATGTTATGCAGAGTTTGGGTAGACAAAATTTTGTTTTTTACTGTGACATGTTAAAAAAAGAATGTTTAGTCCGAGGAAAAATTCCTGCAGTTATATTACAAAATCTGGATAATCCATACAGTTATATCCAATTAATAGGGTAATAAACACAGTTAAGTCACAATATGGAGATAATAAACATGGTGATGTCACAGTACATTGATAGAGGGCAGGCAGAGACACACAGTGATGTCAAAGTACAGGGATGTCTCTCAACAGTGATGTCACAGTACATGAATAATACAGTGATGTCACAGTGCAAGGATAATACAGTGATGTCACAGTACAGGGATAGTAAACAGTGATGTCACAGTACATGAATAATACAGTGATGTCACAGTACAGGGATAGTAAACAGTGATGTCACAGTACATTGATAGAGGGCAGGCAGAGACACACAGTGATGTCAAAGTACAGGGATGTCTCTCAACAGTGATGTCACAGTACATGAATAATACAGTGATGTCACAGTACATGAATAATACAGTGATGTCACAGTACATGAATAATACAGTGATGTCACAGTACAAGGATAGTAAACAGTGATGTCACAGTACAGGGATAGTAAACAGTGATGTCACAGTACATGAATAATACAGTGATGTCACAGTACATGAATAATACAGTGATGTCACAGTGCAGGGATAGTAAACAGTGATGTCACAGTACATGAATGATACAGTGATGTCACAGTACAGGGATAGTAAACAGTGATGTCACAGTACATGAATGATACAGTGATGTCACAGTACAGGGATAGTAAACAGTGATGTCACAGTATATGAATGATAGTGATGTCACAGTACAGGGATAGTAAACAGTGATGTCACAGTACAGGGATAGTAAACAGTGATGTCACAGTACATGAATAATACAGTGATGTCACAGTGCAGGGATAGTAAACAGTGATGTCACAGTACATGAATGATAGTGATGTCACAGTGCAGGGATAGTAAACAGTGATGTCACAGTACATGAATGATACAGTGATGTCACAGTGCAGGGATAGTAAACAGTGATGTCACAGTACATGAATGATACAGTGATGTCACAGTACAGGGATAGTAAACAGTGATGTCACAGTACATGAATGATACAGTAATGTCACAGTACAGGGATAGTAAACAGTGATGTCACAGTACATGAATAATACAGTGATGTCACAGTACAGGGATAGTAAACAGTGATGTCACAGTACAGGGCCAACGTACACAGTGAAGTTACATTATAGGGATAGTACACACAGTGATGTCACAGTACATGAATGATAGTGATGTCACAGTACAGGGATAGTAAACAGTGATGTCACAGTACAGGGATAGTAAACAGTGATGTCACAGTACATTGATAGAGGGCAGGCAGAGACACACAGTGATGTCAAAGTACAGGGATGTCTCTCAACAGGGATGATAAATACAGTGATGTCACAGTACATGAATGATACAGTGATGTCACAGTACAGGGATAGTAAACAGTGATGTCACAGTATATGAATGATAGTGATGTCACAGTACAGGGATAGTAAACAGTGATGTCACAGTACAGGGATAGTAAACAGTGATGTCACAGTACAGGGATAATACAGTGATGTCACAGTGCAGGGATAGTAAACAGTGATGTCACAGTACATGAATGATAGTGATGTCACAGTGCAGGGATAGTAAACAGTGATGTCACAGTACATGAATGATACAGTGATGTCACAGTGCAGGGATAGTAAACAGTGATGTCACAGTACATGAATAATACAGTGATGTCACAGTACAGGCATAGTAAACAGTGATGTCACAGTACATGAATAATACAGTGATGTCACAGTACAGGGATAATACAGTGATGTCACTGTACAGGGATAGTAAATACAACGATTAACAGAAAAATATAAAAGGGAGATTCCAGGGCGCTTCCTAAAACTGGTATATTTATTGTAAGTATATAAAATAACAATATGAGGACAGCGCTATTCTCATATTGTTATTTTAAATACTTTTAATAAATATACCAATTTCAGGAAACGCTGTGGTGTCTACATTTTTTATTTTCCTGTTCATCCCATGTGCATCAGAACCCTTGTGTCCATGGAGTGGAGCTGCACCAGTATGGTGATCTGTTTAGGCGTACATGCTTTCATCCTACCTCCCAACTTTTGAACAGAAGGAAGAGGGACACAATGTATGGCGCACTTTGCCTCCCATGCAAATTTTTTCCGCACTAGGCCACGCCTCTATCTCCACCCAAAACATATCTAAACACCTAATTCCACCCAGTCCCCTAAATGCCCCCACATAGTAATTTTTCCCCCTTTATGCCACCACACAGTAGTTATGACAGATATGTGCCTTCTCACAGTAGCAATGCCCAGATATGTGCCCCCTCACAGTAGCAATGCCAGATATGTGCCCCCTCACAGTAGTAATGCCTAGATGTGCCCCTTACAGTAGCGATGCCCAGATATGTGCCCCCTCACAGTAGCGATGCCCAGATATGTGCCCCCTCACAGTAGCGATGCCCAGATGTGTTCCCTCTCACAGTAGCGATGCCCAGATGTGTGCCCTCTCACAGTAGCGATGCCCAGATGTGTGCCCTCTCACAGTAGCGATGCCCAGATGTGTGCCCTCTCACAGTAGCGATGCCCAGATGTGTGCCCTTTCACAGTAGCGATGCCCAGATGTGTGCCCTTTCACAGTAGCGATGCCCAGATGTGTGCCCTTTCACAGTAGCGATGCCCAGATGTGTGCCCTCTCACAGTAGCGTTGCCCAGATGTGTGCCCTCTCACAGTAGCATTGCCCAGATGTGTGCCCTCACAGTAGCATTGCCCAGATGTGTGCCCTCACAGTAGCGATGCCCATATATGTGCCCTCTCACAGTAGCGATGCTCAGATATGTGCCCCCTCACAGTAGAAATGCTCAGATATGTGCCCCCTCACAGTAGCAATGCCCAGATATGTGCCCCCTCACAGTAGCAATGCCCAGATATGTGCCCCCTCACAGTAGCAATGCCCAGATATGTGCCCCCTCACAGTAGCAATGCCAGATATGTGCCCCCTCACAGTAGTAATGCCTAGATGTGCCCCTTACAGTAGCGATGCCCAGATATGTGCCCCTCAGAGTAGCGATCCCCAGATATGTGCCCCCTCACAGTAGCGATGCCCAGATATGTGCCCCCTCACAGTAGCGATGCCCAGATGTGTTCCCTCTCACAGTAGCGATGCCCAGATGTGTGCCCTCTCACAGTAGCGATGCCCAGATGTGTGCCCTCTCACAGTAGCGATGCCCAGATGTGTGCCCTTTCACAGTAGCGATGCCCAGATGTGTGCCCTTTCACAGTAGCGATGCCCAGATGTGTGCCCTTTCACAGTAGCGATGCCCAGATGTGTGCCCTCTCACAGTAGCGTTGCCCAGATGTGTGCCCTCTCACAGTAGCGATGCCCAGATATGTGCCCCTCACAGTAGCGATGCCCAGATATGTGCCCCCTCACAGTAGCGATGCCCAGATATGTGCCCCCTCACAGTAGCGATGCCCAGATATGTGCCCCCTCACAGTAGCGATGCCCAGATATGTGCCCCCTCACAGTAGCGATGCCCAGATATGTGCCCCCTCACAGTAGCGATGCCCAGATGTGCCCCTCACAGTAGCGATGCCCAGATATGTGCCCCCTCACAGTAGCGATGCCCAGATATGTGCCCCCTCACAGTAGCGATGCCCAGATATGTGCCCCCTCACAGTAGCGATGCCCAGATATGTGCCCCTCACAGTAGCGATGCCCAGATATGTGCCCCCTCACAGTAGCGATGCCCAGATATGTGCCCCCTCACAGTAGCGATGCCCAGATATGTGCCCCCTCACAGTAGCGATGCCCAGATATGTGCCCCCTCACAGTAGCGATGCCCAGATATGTGCCCCCTCACAGTAGCGATGCCCAGATATGTGCCCCCTCACAGTAGCGATGCCCAGATATGTGCCCCCTCACAGTAGCGATGCCCAGATATGTGCCCCCTCACAGTAGCGATGCCCAGATATGTGCCCCCTCACAGTAGCGATGCCCAGATATGTGCCCCCTCACAGTAGCGATGCCCAGATATGTGCCCCCTCACAGTAGCGATGCCCAGATATGTGCCCCCTCACAGTAGCGATGCCCAGATATGTGCCCCCTCACAGTAGCGATGCCCAGATATGTGCCCCCTCACAGTAGCGATGCCCAGATATGTGCCCCCTCACAGTAGCGATGCCCAGATATGTGCCCCCTCACAGTAGCGATGCCCAGATATGTGCCCCCTCACAGTAGCGATGCCCAGATATGTGCCCCCTCACAGTAGCGATGCCCAGATATGTGCCCCCTCACAGTAGCGATGCCCAGATATGTGCCCCCTCACAGTAGCGATGCCCAGATATGTGCCCCCTCACAGTAGCGATGCCCAGATATGTGCCCCCTCACAGTAGCGATGCCCAGATATGTGCCCCCTCACAGTAGCGATGCCCAGATATGTGCCCCCTCACAGTAGCGATGCCCAGATATGTGCCCCCTCACAGTAGCGATGCCCAGATATGTGCCCCCTCACAGTAGCGATGCCCAGATATGTGCCCCCTCACAGTAGCGATGCCCAGATATGTGCCCCCTCACAGTAGCGATGCCCAGATATGTGCCCCCTCACAGTAGCGATGCCCAGATATGTGCCCCCTCACAGTAGCGATGCCCAGATATGTGCCCCCTCACAGTAGCGATGCCCAGATATGTGCCCCCTCACAGTAGCGATGCCCAGATATGTGCCCCCTCACAGTAGCGATGCCCAGATATGTGCCCCCTCACAGTAGCGATGCCCAGATATGTGCCCCCTCACAGTAGCGATGCCCAGATATGTGCCCCCTCACAGTAGCGATGCCCAGATATGTGCCCCCTCACAGTAGCGATGCCCAGATATGTGCCCCCTCACAGTAGCGATGCCCAGATATGTGCCCCCTCACAGTAGCGATGCCCAGATATGTGCCCCCTCACAGTAGCGATGCCCAGATAACTGCCCCTACACAGAAGTTATGCCCTGATATGTGCCCCCTCACAGTAATATGTTCAGTTATGTGCCCTGATATATACCCCTCAAAGTAATATGCCCAGGATTGTGCCCCATCACAGAAATATGCCTAGGATTGTGCCCCCTCATAGTGGGGAAATTAATGGAAACCATACTTAAGGAGAGGATTGTGGAACATCTAAAATCCCATGGATTGAAAGATAAAAAACAGCATGGGTTTACTTCAGGGAGATCATGTCAAACTAATCTTGGATTGGGATTGGGTGACTAAAATAATAGATGGCAGAGGTGCAGTAGACAGGCTTTTGATACTGTCCCACATAGAAGGCTTATCAATAAACTGCAGTCTTTGAGCTTAGACTCCCATATTGTTGAATGGATTAGGCAGTGGCTGAGGGACAGACAACAGAGGGTTGTAGTCAATGGAGTATATTCAGACCATGGTATTGTTACCAGTGAGGTACCTCAGGGATCTGTTCTGGGACCCATATTGTTTAATATCTTTATCAGCGAAATTGCAGAAGGCCTAGATGGTAAGGTGTGTCTTTTTGCTGATGACACAAAGATTTGTAACAGGGTTGATGTTCCTGGAGGGATACACCAAATGGAAAAGGATTTAGGAAAACTAGAGGAATGGTCAAAAATCTGGCAACTAAAATTTTATGTTGATAAGTGCAAGATAATGCACCTGGGGCGTAAAAACCCAAGAGCAGAATATAAAATCAGTGATACAGTCCTAACCTCAGTATCTGAGGAAAGGGATTTAGGGATCATTATTTCAGAAGACTTAAAGGTAGGCAGACAATGTCATAGAGCAGCAGGAAATGCTAGCAGAATGCTTGGGTGTATAGGGAGAGGCATTACCAGTAGAAGAGGGAGGTGCTCATGCCGCTCTACAGAGTACTAGTGAGACCTCATTTGGAGTATTGTGCTCAGTACTGGAGACCATATCTCCAGAAGGATATTGATACTTTGGAGAGAGTTCAGAGAAGAGCTAATAAACTGGTACATGGATTGCAGGATAAAACTTACCAGGAAAGATTAAAGGACCTTAACATGTATAGCTTGGAAGAAAGACGAGACAGAGGGGATATGATAGAAACTTTTAAATACATAAAGGGAATCAACAAGGTAAAAGAGGAGAGAATATTTAAAAGAAGAACAACTGCTACAAGAGGACACAGTTTTACATTAGAGGGGCAAAGGTTTAAAAGTAATATCAGGAAGTATTACTTTACTGAGAGAGTAGTGGATGCATGGAATAGCCTTCCTGCAGAAGTGGTAGCTGCAAATACAGTGAAGGAGTTTAAGCATGCATGGGATAGGCATAAGGCTATCCTTCATATAAGATAGGACCACGGGCTATTCATAGTATTCAGTATATTGGGCAGACTAGATGGGCCAAATGGTTTTTATCTGCCGACACATTCTATGTTTCAAAATATGCCCAGGACTATGCCCCCTCACAGAATTATGGCCAGGATTGTGCCCCCTAACAGAAATATGCCCAGGACTGTGCCCCCTAACAGAAATATGCCCAGGACTGTGCCCCCTAACAGAAATATGCCCAGGACTGTGCCCCCTAACAGAAATATGCCCAGGACTGTGCCCCCTCACAGAAATATGCCCAGGATTATGCCCCCTCACAGAAATATGCCCAGGATTATGCCCCCTCACAGAATTATGGCCAGGATTGTGCCCCCTAACAGAAATATGCCCAGGACTGTGCCCCCTAACAGAAATATGCCCAGGACTGTGCCCCCTAACAGAAATATGCCCAGGACTGTGCCCCCTAACAGAAATATGCCCAGGACTGTGCCCCCTAACAGAAATATGCCCAGGACTGTGCCCCCTCACAGAAATATGCCCAGGATTGTGCCCCCTCACAGAAATATGCCCAGGATTATGCCCCCTCACAGAATTACGGCCAGGATTGTGCCCCCTAACAGAAATATGCCCAGGACTGTGCCCCCTAACAGAAATATGCCCAGGACTGTGCCCCCTAACAGAAATATGCCCAGGACTGTGCCCCCTAACAGAAATATGCCCAGGACTGTGCCCCCTAACAGAAATATGCCCAGGACTGTGCCCCCTAACAGAAATATGCCCAGGACTGTGCCCCCTCACAGAAATATGCCCAGGATTGTGCCCCCTCACAGAATTATGGCCAGGAATGTGCCCCCTCACAGTAATTTTGTCAGGATTGTGCCCCCTTGACAGAAAGTAAAAAAAAATTAAAAAAAAAAAATACTCAACTGGTTCCCCAGCAGCAGGAAGGATACACATCAGCTGCTCTGATCTGTGTAGGAGGAGCAGAGGCTGACTGCCAGCCGGCCCCTCCCCCTGCCCAGACCAGCAGTGTGGAGCGCCGGCAGGGGGGAGGAATGATGGAGCAGTGAGCCGACGGACGGTTTTCTGCTAAGGGTGGGTTCACATTAGCGTTAGGGATTCCGTTATGGCTTCCCATTATAACATGGTTATAACGGAAAATAACGGAATGCCCAGAAAGAATGCAAAACGGAAGCCTTTAAAAGGAATTCTGTTTGCTTTGTTTTCCGTCTTGCATAACGGGACCCACACGGATCCGTTTTGATTCCCATAGACTTCTATTAGGACGGAAAGCAAATGGAACTGCCTGCCGGATCCGGAAATCCGTATGCAAACAGATATCACTGTCTCTCCGGTGTCATCCGGAAAAACTGATCCGATATTTAATTATTTTTCTGCATTTTTAAAGGTCTGCGCATGAGAGACCAGATCCGGTTTTCCGGAGCACTTGGTACCAGATCCGGCATTAATACAAATTTTAATGGGAATTCAAATGGCAAGTGTTCAGGAATTGTGGCCGGAGAAAATACCGCAGCATGCTGCAGTATTTTCTCTGGCCAAATACTGTAAAGGTGCTGAACTGATGCATACTGAACGGATTGCTCTCCATTCAGAACGCATTAAGATGAAACTGATCATTTTTTTCCGGTATTGAACCCCTGTGACTGAGCTCAATACCGGAAAAGAATGGCGCAAGTGTGAAAGTATTTTGCACAATTTCATAAATTTGATGCAGTCACACAAAGCAAAGACGGATTTAAAAATGACACAAAACAACCGCAAATCATAATTAAATACCCCCCTATGCCTTTGAAGGTGGAGCTATGGTTATAAAAATAAAAATAAATTATTTAGAAATGAATCAGCACTGGTTTGAACTATGTAGGTTTCAAATACCACATGGTATTTAGGGGCAGAAAGCATCATATATTTACAGTGGTTAAGTTACAATGGCCTTAGGATACAATATTTCTAACATACAATGGCCTCAGACACTGTTGATGCCCGTGAGCTTGGTCAGTTCCCTGGTAAAACCCCTGCATTGGCTGTCTAGTAGTTTCTCTGTGCAGGGCCCTGAAAAAGCTCCTGTCCTCATCATAGAAAGTGATTCCAGCATGTATTACTGACTGCTAGATGTAAGGACTTGCTTTATTAGTTATATACTTATGCTACTTTTTCTTTTCTTTGGGGCTTTGGAAGCAATTATTAGTTTTCCATAAAGTTATGGCCTCAAGTTACAATAAAGGGTCATTCAGTATACAGTGGGACGAGCACTGTATTGTCTTGCACTATATTCTACCGGAAATATGTTGACTGCATATTTGTCATCTCTACTGTAAAAGTGACTGATCTTGCTGCTGTAGTGATCTTAAGAACCCATTCCAAGGAAGCCTGGTTGCAGAAGGTTCTGGGCCCAATCTCGGCTTTTGAATGCTCCCTCTTCCAAATCAGACCCCAAAATCGGAACCCAGATTAGGCTACTTTCACATCTGCGTCCTGCTGTACAGTTTTGAGATCCGGCATCGGATCTCAAAACCGCAGCAAAACGCTTCAGTTTTCTCCTAATTTTCAATGGGGACAAAACCGACCAAACTTGAACGGAGTGCATCAGAATGCACACCGCTACCTTGCATTCCCATGACCATGCTTGGACTGGCCCACAGGGGTACAGGTGAATCGCCCTGGGGCAGTGTCATGCCCGGGGGAGGCGGTCCGCCCCGGATGCCGGCTCTCAGGGGGTTGCCAGAAGGAATGAGCGCTTCCTTTAATACAGATGGAAGCGCTCATTGCTGGAGCGCTGACGCCCACATACTGCGGCGGGGCACAGGAGCACGTAGTTCCCTGCCCTGCCGCCGATCACCGCCATAGGCTTCAGGCCTGAGGCCTATGCAGAAGGGAAATCCTGGCGTAGGCGTGCGTGATGACATCATCGCGTGCGCCTGTGCCGGGACGCAGCAGCACAGTGAAGTGTGCACTCCTTCCTCTCCTCTAGAGGCAAGCGCAGGTGAGTATTTAGCTTTAGTTTTTTTTGTTTTTTATTTTATGTGCCAACTTTGGGGGATGTGGGGGCCACACAGGAGGAAATGTGGGGGGAAAATAATATGGTGGGATACTGTGTGGGGGCAAATTATTATGGGAGGGATTACTATGTGGGGAAAACTACTGTGTGGGTCAAATTACTATATAGGGGCAGTGTGGGGGGGAAATTGCTGTGTGTGGGAAATTACTATGTGGGGGCAACTAAAGTGTGGCGGGCGTTATTATTGGGGGAAATTACTGTGTGGGGGGTGTTGATATTGGGGGAAATTACTGTGAAGGGGCAGTGTGGAGGAAACTACAGTGTGGGGCAAATTACTATATGGGGCAGTGTGGGGAAATTTACTGCGTGGGGCAGTGTGGGGGAAATTACTGTGTGGGGGGAATTACTATAGGGGATTACTATGGGGGCAGAGTGGGGGGCGTTGTTATTGGGGAGGCACTGTAGGGGCAATTCAATTATTTCTGGGGACACTATACAGGGATTATTGCCTGGAGCACAATATAGGGTGTTTTTATTACTGGGGGCACTCTAGGGGACATTATAACTGATGTGGACACTATAGGGACATTTGGGGTAATTTGTCAAACTGGTGTAAAGTAGAAATGGCTTAGTTGCCCATAGCAGCCAATCAGATTCCACCTTTCATTTTTGACAGCTCTTTTAGAAATCCAGTTCTAAGTTACACCAGTTTGATAAATGACCCCAATTATGTCTACTGGGGTCACTATTTTTTCAGCAGTATAGTACCTGGGACATTGGGGAGCACAACGGGCACAGTATTGGGGGTGGCAGCAGGATGACACTGTGGGGACACCAGGATGGGGAGGTTGATTGAAAAACAGAGAAATCTAACGTGTCTGTGTCACAAACTCTGTAGAGAGGAGATGCGGCTGAAAGAATTTGTCATGTCGGTCTAACGGAGGAGAAGAGGAAAGAGAAGGTCTACATGACAGGAGATGTCCCTGAATGTAAGAGGTATGTGGTCAAGTATTCGGGGGCGGGGAGGGGGGTGCCAGAGAAAGGACCTGCCCCGGGTGCCAAACACCCTAGGCACACCACTGGCCCGTTCGGCCCTGAGCACACCCCCTGCACACATGGCACAGTAGAGTGACTGCACTACATATAGATAGGCAGCATACAGCATCTCAACCAGCCTATATCCATATAAAACCTGGGTAGATTATTTAACAGTTTAGTATTATAGATGGATTGGGTGGCTGAGTTGACTTCTAGACACGGGGCAAGCCAGCCAGTATCCTCATTAACTAGGCACCCGCCTTCTTGAAGTCTCTGCAGGGACCCCTATAATTAATCACCATCTTGCTGCTGTCTGCCACTGTGTGAACGGGTAATATTTCCATGTATCTGTGTGGTGAACCCCCAAAATAAATGTTACTGGTGGGCCCTAGACACACCAGTCCGACACTGCCCATGACACACAAAACTACTGCAAGCATCGTTTTTGTGTGTGTCATGGGATACTGAACAAGACGGATCAGGCATCAAACACAATGTAAGTCAATGGTGCCAGATCAGTTTTTTCAGGCACAAAAACAATGGATCCGGCACCTGTTGACTTACAATGGTTTTAGTGCTGGATCCGTCTTGGTCATTTTAGAAATAATACAATCGGATCTGTTCTGAATGGTTGTAGGCGGTAGTATTATTGACCGCATGCGTTTTTGCTGATCCCCTAATGGATCCAGCAAAAAGGCAGATGTGAAAGTAGCCTTAGGGCTTTGTTTGCGGCGCCCTAAAAGAAGGGGGGCCTGTGTGTTTACTTGGTGGTCTTTTATATTAGTGCTTGTCACTGTCAGTTATCAAGTCAAGTCAGGGGCACACTGGGAACTTAAAGTGGCCCTGGATAAAAAACTAAAAGTGGCCCTATGTTGTAAGCGAGTCCAAATTCACAGAAGGGGGGCAAAACAATTAGGCAGTGATAACAGAAGTAGGCAGGGCCAGCAATTTTGTAATGTTGCCCCAGAAAAACCAAATATCACAGTGCAGAATAAAATAGTGCCCTATCACCATACCGAGGACAGTGATAGAGTTGAATTCAGGAGGGCGCCTGTGGCTGCTGAACTACATCAGATCGTTATGTACCTGTAGGCTGGGGCGTAGCTATAGAAGAAGCAGGGAAAGCAGCTGCTTTGGGGCCAGAACTCGCAAGGGGCCCCCTCAGGAGGAGGACTAAAAGATTTTATTGTCAGGGCCCCCTCTGACGAATGGAGCGGCTGCCGGGCCTTGTCTGACAGCTCGTTCTTGACTTGCCACATGAGTTGGGGGTTGCAAAGAAGTTCAAAAATTTGCTGTGGGACCCAGTCAGTTCTAGTTAGGCCACTACCTGTAGGGTCTATGGCCAGTCCACCCCTTGTTACAACTCCCTTGATGGACTGTTCTGTTATGCAAGGATGAGAACTTCGAAATATGTTTGACATCTCTACCTATCAGTCCCATCATCCGCCACCTCGGTTCCGTCATGCAGTACATGAGTGGCAGGCAGGCAATGGCCATGTATTGTATTGTTTGTGACAGTTAAACATGTGATTGTTGTAGGTGTCTTATCTTCGAGTCATTGTAACCAGTTTATCTTTTTAATCAGTCCAGCCTGGTTATATCATGTTTGGATTTTTGCTCCTGACGTACTCGTAGACTTAGGCAGCAGAGAGGAAATGCCTCTTCCATTAACGAAGTTCACCTTGGGTCAGCGTTCCTTGTGAGCAACAAACAAGACATAATCTTGTGTCTCCAAACTCTGTGTCAGGGCGCAACAGACTCTCTTGAGATGCAGAAAACGTACATGTCTGATGATTCAGTGTCCAGACAGCTTCTACTTTTGAATTTTTAAAGAACTACATAATCTTAAGTAACTGTGTTGCTCCTGTCATGCAGTATTTTAAAGACTAGAACCTCTAATGCTCGGGTTTCCTAACGACCGATGAGTATTTTTAGATTGGTGAAGAAAGAAATGCTGCTTAAGAACAAAAAGGCTTTCAGATTTGAGGTGAATGCTCTTTACAAGACTGTGATCACACAAATACATACTGCATTAGGCTTGGTCTACACAACGACATTTGTCGCGCGACATTTTGTTGCACCAATGTCACGTGACAATTTTTATAATGGCAGTCTATGGTGTCGCACTGCAACATGCTGCAACTGCGACGCAACAGTCGCAGAAAATCCATTTGAGATGAATTTTTCTGAGACTGTTGCATCGCAGTCGCAGCAAGTCGCATGTTGCAGTGCGACACCATAGACTGCCATTATAAAAATTGTCGCGCGACAAATGTCGTGGTGTAGACCTAGCCTAATTGTCATTACAACATCATTTACAGTGTATTCACAGTGTTTGTACATGAAGGGTATTTGTCGGGAGGACTTACTCAGACTTGTACCTCCAAGATGTACCACTGTGACTTAGGCATGGCATCATGCAGGAGGCGTGCACAGATCTTACAGGGCCCGCCCCAGTTTCCCAGTATGTGTGCGTCACATACGCCTGTTTTTTAAAAAAAAATTGAGTCAAATTTTAATACAAAAAAAATTAAAACGAAAACGTGCTTCATAAATATGGCACTAATTCTGAACACCGTATTTCCCAATACGTTTAGAACTGGCCTAACCACATTGATAAATCTCCTGCTTCCTTTCCCATGGTATATTATAAAGCTAGCTGTCTTCAGCCACCACTGGGGTGGGGTGGCTCACTGCATTTATACAGTTACCATGTATAGCCATAGAAGCTGCAAATCTCTTTCACTGAGCTCCCACTAGCGGCAGTGAATAGAAGCAGTTCAGTACTGCGCCTTTTCACCCCAGGCCCATAGCAGTCATGTGCTCGGTCTCCATGGTAGGTTTGCCACTGGTATCATACTGGTATCATAGACTTCCATGTTAAAACAAAATATATGGCATATATATAGCGATTTGCAAGTTCGGTGTTCTGGTTATCTAAGGAGCCCGTTATGGATTCCATTACCACGGACCATAATGGAATTCTGTGACGGCATGCACCACGGAAGCCTATAAGAGGCATTCTGTATTGCATTCCATCATAATAGAAGTCTATGCTGGCCATAGGTTTCTGTGGTGCATGCGGTCATAAAAGTCCGTTATGGTCTGTGGTAACGGAATACATTGCGGAATTCTTAGATAACCCGAAAGCCGAATTTGCAAATCGCAAGTTCAAGCAACACTAGATATATACAATTTTTACAGGATTTCTCTGCATAGAATAATAGCGTAGTCTACTGCACTATTAGCACTATACAACAAAGAAAAATGTATACTAATGTTTACAACCTAGGCCGAAGCAAAAAAGGAATACTTGGGGTGAGTGGGGGAATACAGATATGTTTGAAATGTATACCGGGAGTTCTCCTGGCGCATATGCCCTATGGCATTGGAGTGGCATGGGGGAGCCAGAGGGGAGATTGCCATGGGTGCCAAACTGCAAGGGGCACAGACAATGCCATTGACTGTGTCGCAAGCAGTGCATTGCGCCCACTGAATGAGCCACTGAACGGTGATGGCGGAATGCGTGCATGGCGCAGATTGCATGCAGACTGGCTCAGACCTGCTGTCTATGAGTACGCCGGATGTGCATGCGGAGATGGTTCATCGGTGCGCACGCACTTGGCTCTCTCGTAGGATGCACGACGCTCCAGTCTACAGGTTTTTTGTTTTTTTATTCATGGGTATTTTTTAATTAGTGAGTGTAGTCGGGGGTGGGGTTGGGGCTAATTAGGAATTGGAAGTAGCCTCATAATGGAGGATTATTACTGTGGGGGTTTAAGTGGTACTCCTTTAAATTCCCATGGAACTTTTATACAGACTCCATTTAGGCCCCCATATTAATAATCCTCCTTAGTAATGTCAACGACCAAGCGCTGTAGGGTACTTTGTGCTGGGCTTTAATCCAGAGCGCCATACATGTACGTCATGGGATTAAAGCTTCAACAGTCTGTAGCAGAAGCAGGTCTGGTCCCCGAGAAGACAGAAGTGGTTAATTAACACTTCTACCTTCTCCATTGCTCAGTGAATAGTGCTTAAAGGGGTTGTCCGGGTTCAGAGCTGAACCCGGACATACCGTTATTTTCACCCCGGCAGCCCTCCTGAGCCTGGCATCGGAGCATCTCATGCTCCGATGCGCTCCAGTGCCCTGCGCTAGATCGCGCAGGGCACGGGCTCTTTTGTTTTCAATAACACACTGCCGGGCGGTAACTTCCGCCCAGCAGTGTGTTCGGTGACGTCACCGGCTCTGAGGGGCGGGCTTTAGCTCTGCCCTAGCCGTTTTACTGGCTAGGGCAGAGCCAAATCCCGCCCATCAGTGCCGGTGACGTCACCGGGCTGCCTGTCAGCCCCATAGAGAGCCCGGTACGTCACCGGAACTCAGAAAAATGCCTTTGCCCTGCGGGCAAAGGAGAGCATCGGAGCATGAACTGCTCCGATGCTCATGTCAGGGGGGCTGGCGGGGGGAAAATGGAGGTATGTCCAGGTTCAGCTCTGAACCTGGACAACCCCTTTAATGAGCACTATGCAGTGAATGGAGGAAGTGGCTATGCTTACTCTCCATTGAACCTCTACTGTCTCTGGGGCAGGGCAGAGCTGCTGGGTCTTAGCAGACCCTGATCAGCTCTGCCTGTGTAAAAAGGGGAGTGTTCATGGGTTAGGGAGTGAAATATTTGGCTTGCTTTAGGATCTAGCAACCCACACTAATGGGCACTGTAAGTTTACTTGGTGAATACAATTATGCAGTTTTCCAATATCCTTTCTGCATCAGTTACTTACAGTTTTCAGCAGGAACCTTCATTAATTAATTCCAGTGAATAACAATCTGTCCTTGTCATTTGATGGACACAAAGGTTTTCAGCTCATAAAAAAAAAAAAAGCTCAGATGCACATACTGTAACCAGTCCTGTAACTGTGCATCCATTACTGACAGCAAGCAAAGATATTGGAAACTGCATGGAATTGATATAGAAGTTTATTGGATAACTAATTATACAAAGAATATTTATTTGCTGCAATTTGAATCCCATATACCCCATTTTTGTGGATCTGTACTTTACATGCTGGAAACTCTGAGAAGCGCTGCTACATGATTGTGCGTTTACCAGGGGGTTATGCTCCTGGACAACGTAGCTAAAGACTCATGCTCTGGTGCAGAAGTTCAATTTGGGCCTCTTCTTTGCACAAATTCTCTTTATGCCAGCCACAACCCACATGTAACTTGCAATTGCATCGCTGGCAATGTTCAGTCTTGGCCTTTTGTAACTCTATGGTTTTAGGCAGTGAAAGTCTTAATGTCTGTATGTCTGGTGGTCTAGGGCAGAGGAGGAGTTAAAGGGGTTTTCTGAGTGTTTTATATTGATAACCGATCCTCAGGGTAGTCATCAGTATCTGATCGGTGGGGGTCCAAATCCAGGGAACCCCGCTGATCAGTTGCTTGAAGGAGCCGTGGTGCTCATGTGAGGGCTGCATCCCCTTCAATGCTATCCTTCACCGCTGGCAGCCTTGAAGGGAATACAGCTCTAATATAAGTGCAGTGGCTCCTTTTAAATGGCTGATCAGTGGGGGTGCTGGGAGATGGACGCCCACCAATCTCATATTGATCTTCTCGCAGCTTACACTAGGCCAGTGACGTCACGTGGCCTAGGAGCAGCTCAGTCCTATTCATTTGAATGGGGCTGGGCTGCAATACCAGGCACAGCCATTATCCATTGGAAGGCGTTGTGCTTACTAAGTTGCGAGAAGGTTGCGGCCTCCTCAGAAAGCTGATCGTGGGGGTCCTGAGACTCAGACCCCCAATAATCACATACAGAAACCCCCTTTAATGTAAGTATACCTTGTGGTCTAGGGCACTGAAGGTTTTATTGTCCGTATAACTGGTGGTCTAGGGCAGTGCAGGGGTTGATTTATGGATCCCTGGTGGTCTTGGATAGTGCAGGGGTTATTTTTGGATCCCTGGTGGTCTAGGGCAGTGAAAAAGTAATGTTGATATTCCTCGTGGTGGGCAGTGGAGGGGTTAATGCTGCATGACTGTGGTCCAGGCTTCAGCATTGCCCTGGGTGTGACTTTCAGTTTCTTCCCTACACTGATCAAACATATGAGTGCAGGAGGGGGATAGAGAGGGCTGTACAGCTGTAACCATCTGGTTGCACAGTTCTCTCTAGGAATGGGCTATGTCATTCAAGAGCCGTGGTGTGTTGGGGTGCTTGTGGACCCTCTGACTTAGGGATCACGTCACAACTTTGACTGCTGTGACCCCTATTGCTACATCAGTGCTCCTCGAACCTGATACAAAAACTATAATTAGTCTATCATATAATATTACTGTAGGATGTATACACACTATACAATTACATGTTCATTTATATAGTACAGTAATTCTTCCTTGTGTGATTCTATCGTTGTCCACTTGTATAGTACAGGCATCTGCAAGCTTCAACTACAACTCCCAGCATGCAAACATGCTCGGCTGTTCTCACAACTCCCATAGACGTGAATGGAGCATTCTGGGAGGTTGCTGATCCCTGGTATAGTATTACTGCATTCCTGATAGCACTGCTATTATGTGTATAAGGACATGATAGGGGCTCCAAAGCATAGTCACCTGGTTCCTCTGCTCCTCTTAGAGTACATGATTGTCACTCAAAAAGACACAAACTGAAATGGTTACAGAAGTAATAATTATAAATTAAACTTTTATGTGCGTACAAAGAGTTGTGTTGATATAAACAAAAAAAAAAAAAAGGTTTTTATTTTAAGTACCTTACAGACTATGCTGCATTCTGGCTGAAAAATGAATCTAAAGATAGAGAAAAGAAAGTAGTGGGTAGGATACCACTTGTACTATATATTACACGAGCATAGTCTTAGATTGACACTCCCCTAGAAACAAAGTTCCATGATTATTATCCAATGTAATCAAAGAGGGGGATGGTCAGCACTCGATCTAATGCGTGCCAGCACGGGAAGGAGAAACTCCAGAAAACACTGTAACAGATTCCCAGCGGACGCCTGGGAATCTGTTACAGTGTTGCAGTACTATCCAATGTAAACATTTTGATAGCA
This sequence comes from Bufo gargarizans, assembly GCF_014858855.1. Lineage (NCBI taxonomy): Eukaryota > Metazoa > Chordata > Amphibia > Anura > Bufonidae > Bufo > Bufo gargarizans. Next base: position 121,633,844 of record NC_058080.1, read on the forward strand.
AAATCAACAATATTGGGTCCTTTAGTCTATGATCATTACATACCTAACTTTTTTTTTTTACTAATCTCCTGTGTAATTTACAATATATTAATAGTATCCATAGCGCATAATATTAAGGGGGCGGTCCGAGAGCGTTATATTCATGTCCTATCCACAGGATGGGTCATCAATATCTGATTATGGGGGGTCTAACTCCTGGAATCCCTGCCAATCAGATGTTTGAGGACACCATGTCGCTCCTATGAGCGCTGTAGCCTCTCCCTAGGCCAGTGACATCAAGTTCATCGGTTGCATGGTCTAGATGCAGCTAAGTCCCGTTTAAGAGAATGGGGCTGAGGTACAATACCACCACCAGTGGACAGCGCTGTTTATGGCAAGCTGCAATAAGGCTGCTGCACTCAACGGAGCACCATGGCCAACTCACACTGCTGATTGACAGGGCTGCTGGGTATCAAACCCCCGCCAAACTGATATTGATAACCTATCCTGACGATAGGTTATCAGTATTAAAAACCCGGAAAACCTCTTTAATCTTTAAGTCGAATATTTTGTGGATACAAAGAACAATTTCAGAAATGTTGAGTATATTGTATCTAATATATTTTTCTTGATATTTTCATTTAGGTGTACCAACCCCAAGCCCTGAGATCCTGCGACATACACTCAATATGCTTGTCCGAGAGAGAAAAATCTATCCTACTCCAGATGGATACTTTATAGTGACTCCACAGACTTATTTCATAACCCCATCCCTTATAAGAACTAACAGTAAATGGTACCATTTGGATGAGAGGATACCTGACCGGTCTCAGTGTACCTCTCCACAACCAGGAACTATAACGCCATCCCCTTCAGGATGTGTCAGGGACAGAACACTCTCCAAAAACCACTGCGACTCTTGTCATTGCTGCAGAGAAGATATGCATAGCATCCATGCATCTACTTTACAAAGGAAATCTGCAAAAGACTGCAAAGACTCATATTGTCCCCCTTCATTGTGCCAGATTCCCCCTACAGAGAAAAGCAAAAGTACCATAAATTATTCATATAAAACAGAAACCCTCTCAAAACCTAAAGATGGGGAAAAGCCATCTAAAAAATTTGGTCTAAAATTGTTCAGGCTGAGTTTTAAAAAGGACAAAGCAAAACAGCTGGCTAATTTTTCAGCTCAATTTCCTCCAGAGGAATGGCCTCTTAGAGATGAGGACACACCAAATACTATACCCCGGGAAGTAGAGATGGAAATCATTAGACGAATAAACCCAGATTTAACAGTGGAAAATGTTGTGAGGCACACTGCACTAATGAAAAAACTTGAAGAAGAAAAATCTCAGAGAAGCAAAGCTGGTTCATCAGCTCATCATAGTGGAAGAAGCAGAAGGAGCAGGACACATAGAAAAACTCACGGGAAATCTCGGTCACATAGCAAGAATAGGGCTTCCAAAGGCGACCCTTCTGAAGGATCCCACTTAGACTTGCCTGGAGAGAGGGAGTATGAATTTTATCATCCACGGAATCGATCACCAAGGGAAGGTTGTTTTATAATGGAGCGCAAAGGAGGAGAGAATTTTGTCGTGCTCAGTAATCCAAATATGATAGAATCTCATTTTCCTGTTACACCAGAATGGGATGTGTCTGGTGAACTGGCCAAAAGGAGGACTGAAATGCCTTTTCCTGAACCCTCAAGGGGCAGTTCCCATTCAAAGGTCCATCGAAGCCACAGCCATACACAAGATAGGAGGTCAAGAAATGAAAGGTCTAGTAAAGCCAAGGAAAGATCTAGGTCAATGGACAACTCAAAGGGACCTCTAAGTGGTGCTTCTTTAGGGACACCAGATGACCTAGGTGAAGGCTGTAGTCTTGATGAGAAAACACCAAGCCAGTCTTATATAGATGACGGCACTTTAAGGCCATCACATAGTAGTTTGAGTCATCAAAGGACTCTATCTTATAAAGATCCGTGCGTTCCTGAACTAGCTAGTGGTGGTGCCGATACCCCTAAATCATGTAGCCTGATGGAACAAGGCAAGCTTCCAGAGACTTTATCGTCATACAGTGAACTTAATTCTTGTTCCAAAAAAACTGCAGATGACTATTTTCAGTGTAATACATCTAGTGAAACAATTCTCACTGCTCCATCCCCTTTAGGAAAAAATAAGGAGGACATTGACATGCCAAGTCTCACAGAAGGCTTAAAAAGACTCTCTCCTGCTGAGAAGCCACAACAACATATAGCCAGAGAACAAGGGGAGTACAAAGAAGATTCACCAAAAGGTACTGTTAGTGGTCTATCAGTTGCTGCAACTAGTCAAAGTCCAGAGTTGATTGCCAATGGGAGGTTGGTACCACATCATAATGCAGAAACGAGCAGCCTTGACAAAAGGAAAGAAATTTTCAGTAAGGATACTTTATTCAAACCTTTGCACAATAGCCTATCTGTGAACAGTTTTCATAAATCAGGTGTGAGTTTACTGAAAACACACCAAAAAACTTCTCCTGAAACACTGCCAGCAAGCATTGAGAACTTTGAGCAACCTATTACCACCTCAGTCACCCCAAACCTTGCCGTCTCACCCAGGCCTCAAGAGCCAGCAGGAAATCAAGAAGCCTCTTTTGATTACTACAATGTGTCTGAAGATGACGAGTCCGAGGAAGGGACGCAGAAACCAACAGAAGAGGAAAAAAACAGAGATGACGTGGGGACAATGCAGTGGCTGCTACAACGGGAGAAGGAAAGGGATTTACAAAGGAAGTTCGAGAAAAACCTCACACTTCTGAATCCAAAGGAAACGGACAGCAGTGGCAGCCAGAGAGCCACTCACTCTGCTCGTTTGGACAGCATGGACAGTAGCAGTATTACTGTAGATAGTGGATTTAACTCCCCACGGTAAGAAGATGTAGCATCTCAAGTGTTTGACATGTTCTAGTTATCTGGAATGTGTATGAAATGAGTGCATGGACTGTCATTCATTGTAGGCGACTGCCATTTTGTGCTCAAACCGCATGTGCTGATTTGTATATTTCATTTGGATTCTGGTTTGCATAGTATTTCTTGTACGTTTTGGGGGATGTTTTTATTTTATTTTAAATTGCATCTCATGAGTGGAACTGAAGTAACCGCCAGATACTCAGTAATTATCATTGTAATGTGGAACTCTTCTTATGCAAAACCTAGGGGACTCATAATATGTTCTTATTGGACCTTTTTCATGGTAACCAACGCATAGTTTTCATTTGCTTTTCTATATTTTTGCACCATTTTCTCAAAGCTGTTCTGTTTTCCCCATTTCCAGTACTTTTAATTCCTAATCTCGATCACTTGGTGTTTATTGTCAAGATCTATTTTTATATTATTTGCAACAAAAGAACAAGGAATAGAGGGGTGCCGTGGGCTTTACGTAATTAAAATGAAATGTCTATTTCATTTGTGAGTTACTCTTTAAAATACCTTTTATATACAAACTCTGTTTGATAGCTCTGGATAAAGTTATTGCTGATAAGGCCTCATCCACACTTCCGTTTTTCACTGACGCGTGCTGTCCACATTTTCCAAGGACGGCACACTTTACCCATTGATTTAAATGTGTCTGATTACACATCAGTATTTGTTACTGACCGTGGGTCAGTTACAAAATCCCAGAGACATGCACTACGTTGGTCGATGATGCAGCCAAACATGCCCATTGAATTCTATAGGTCCGTGAAAATCATGGACACAACACGGATGGCATCCGTGGTGTGTCTGTTTTTCACAGAAGACAGATAGGAAATGCTCTTGAAATAAATGTTCAGCTGAGCAACGTCCGTGGATTACGGATGACAAACGGTGGGTAAAAAACAGACACATGGACCATCTATGGATCCTTCACAGACATATTCACGGATTAAATAAGGGCGCTTTTTTCACATACGTAATACTGACACGGAAATGTGAACGAGGCCTAAGGTCAAGATCCAGTATAGGCTTTAATTTAAGATTACTTCACAGTGACACTCAAAGCAAAAATTCATGATTGATGGGAGCGCTTCGGCCTCTTCACAGCATACCAGGCACAGCACTGTATATTGTATAGCGGCTGTGCTTCGTATTGCATTCCAGGTCCATTCACCTGAGTGGGACTGAGCGGCACATAGATCATGTGACCAATGCACGTGAAGTCACTGGCATAGGAAGAGACCACAGCGGTAGCCGGAGCACCATGGCCTGTTCAAACAGTTGATCAGCGGGAGTGATGGGGTCAGACCTGAGGATCGGTCATCAATATTCTATTCCTAGAAAACCCATTTAAATACCTGGCAATATTATATATAGTTTATGTAGCATCGGGTGACAGAGGCAAGTTATTTTGTTCCTCACACATTCTCTTTAGTGATTCCTGCTTTTTATAAAGGATTTCTCTTAAAGGGGTTCTCCAAGATTTTCATATTGATGGCCTATCCTCCGCATAGGTCATCAATATGAGATCGGCAGGGGTCCTGCTCCGGTCACCCCCACCAGTCAGCTGTTTGAGGAAGCCACAGTGCTCACCGGAGCTCTGGTGAGTGCCACGACCTCCTGGAAGCTTACCAAGCACAGTGCCGTCCATTTGATAGTAGCTGTACTCACGTGGCCCAGGAAAAGACATAAGCGCTCGTGGAGTGCCGTGGCCTCTTCATACAGCTGAGGGTGGTGCCAGGAGTGGACTCCTGTCGATCTGATATTGACGACTCGCCAAAAATACAGAGGACATCTCTGTTGCATCTATTTATTTATGTTTGCAACCAGTTGCAACAATGCCTATTCTTGTCTGCAAAATGGACAAGAATAGGACATGTTCTATCTTTTTTGTGGGGCTGTGGATAGCACAGGGTGTGTTGTCTGCATTTTTTGCAACCCCCATTGAAATGAATCCGCAAAAAATGCTGAAAAATAATGGTGTGTGAGTGGGGCATTCAGCTTAGAGGCGCTGTCCAGAGACACCATTACCGATTCTGTCACTTTGACACAAATAATATCATGTGACAGATCCAGCTTTGCATCACAGGTTCCATATTTAATGGAAATCACAATGCAGATATGATCAGAGCCATTAAATTCCATTGTTTTGAAGTGCATATATTAAAATAATAATAATAATAAAGATGCCTATAGATCGGGAATCTTTTGCCAATGTAATGTCTACCGGGTCTGGTAAACCATTACTGGAGGTCTTCTGTCATGGGGAGAAAGTGGACTTGATACGTTGGATTTTCTTGTTTAGGTGTTTAGCAGCAACTTCTGTTCCCACTGCACCCTTAGAATAAATATTCTCCTTTTTAAAAGTCTAAGCATGTCAATGGGAAATTCAGCCCTTTTTATCAGCCAACCATGGTTTCATATCTATGGCCACCTTAAAGGGGTTGTCCAGTCTTATGAATAATAGGAGAGTCTTATTTATTTTAGTATTCAAATAAAAAATTACGGGGGTTGTCTCATCATGGACAATGGGGGCATATTGCTTATAGGTGCGGGTCCCACCACTGGCATCTGTGCCTATATCGAGAACGGAGCCCCGCAAGTGAAGGAGGACGCACTGCGCATGCGCAGCCACCCTCCATTAATTTTCTATGGGGCCGTTGGCACAGTACTCTACCATTCACTTCTATGGGGAGCCGGCTTGGTGGTGGCCGGACCGGAGTCCTCCAGCCACCACCTTGCGGGGTTCCATTCTCTATATAGGTGTGGGTCCCAACGGTGGGACCCGCACATTTAAGAAAATGGTGGCATATCCTAGCGATATGCCCCCATTGTCTATGATGAGACAACCCCTTTAAGCAACTTTCTAATATATGTTGTTTCAGCTTACCACCATTTTTAAGATCTTTGCTTGCTGTCGGCAAAAATAATTTTACATTCAAAGGCTGAAACAGTCCCAGATCCTAAACCTGCACACAGCTGATTAATTTTTACAATGCACAAATCTATTGGAGCCCAAAACTGCGACAAGTCACTCCTAATTGCAGGCTGATAACTCCTAAATCTACGGATACATTGTACCAGCCTTTAGATAAAGAGTAAGAGCTTGTTCACATCTGTGTTGGAGACCGTGCAAAATGCACCAAAGAGAGCAGACTTTTTTTTCACGAACATAAAGGACATTTAAAATAGAAGCCGATTGGACCCCCTTATAGTCAGTAGGGTCTGCCTGGCTCCATTTGTTACCGTTATCTGCCAATCCAGTCCTTAAGTTATTTCTTTTGTTCTACTCTAATGGAGCAGTACAAGAGAAATTGCTAATGCTGATGTGAACTTGGTCTAAATCATCAATTATTCTATCCATTAACAGTAAGCAAAGAGTTCAAGACAGGAATTGAAACAGAAGAGATACAGTATCTCACAAAAGTGAGTACACTCCTCACATTTTTGTAAATACTTTATTATAACTTTTCATGGGACAACACTGAAGATCTGACACTATGATACAATGTAAAGTAGTCAGTGTACAGCTTGTATAACAGTGTAAATGTGGCGTGCCCTCAAAATCACTCAACACAGCCATTAATGTCTAAACCGCTGGCAAAAAAGTGAGTACACCCCTAAGTGAAAATGGCCAAATTGTGCCTAATTAGCCATTTTTCCTACCTGGTATCAAGTGACTCATTGGTGTTACAAGGTCTCAGGCGTGAATGGGGAGCAGGTATGTTACATTTGGTGTTTTCGCTCTCACACTTTTATCATACTGGTCACTGGAAATTCAACATGGCACCTCATTGCAAAGAACCCTCTGAGGATCTGAACAAAATAATTTTTGCTCTACATGAAGATGGCCAAGGCTATAAGAAGATTGCCAACATCCAGAAAACTGAGCGGCAGCTTGGTGGCCAAGACCATACAGTGGTTTAACAAGACAGGTTCCACTCAGAACAGGCCATGGTCGACCATATAAGTTGAGTGCACGTGCTCAGCGTCATATACAGAGGTTGTCTTATCAAAATATATGTATGAGTGCTGCCAGCATTGCTGCAGAGGTTAAAGAGGTGGGGGGTCAGCCTGTCAGTGCTCAGACCATATGCCGCACACTGCATCAAATTGGTCTGCAAGGCTGTCGCCCAAGAAGGAAGATGATGCACAAGAAAACCCCCAAATAGTCTGCTTGTCTTCAGCAAACTGAGGACATGGATTACTGGAACCATGTCCTGTGGTCTGATGAGACCAAGATAAACTTATTTGGTTCAGATGGTGTCAAGCATGTGTTACAGCAACCAGGTGAGGAGTACAAAGACAATTGTGTCTTGCCTACAGTCAAGACCAGTGGTGGGAGTGTCATGGTGTGGGGCTGCATGAGTACTGCTGGCTATGCTAACATGTACTGTGACATACTGAAGCAGAGCATGATCCCCTCCCTTCAGAAACTGGCCGCAGGGAAGTATTCCAACATAATGACCCCAAACACACCTCCAAGACGACCACTGCCGTGCTAAAGAAACTGAGGGTAAAAGTGCTGGACTGGCCAAGCATGTCTTCAGACCTAAACCCTATTAAGCATCTGTGGGGCATCCTCAAATGGAAGATGGATGAGCTCAAGGTCTCTAACATCCACCAACTCCTTGATGTCATCATGGAGGAGTGGAAGAGGATTCCAGTGGCAACCTGTGAAGCTCCATGTCCAAGAGAGTTAAGGCAGTGCTGGAAAATACTGGTGGCCACACAAAATATTGACACTGTGGGCAGAATTTGGCCATTTTCACTCAGAAGTGTACTCACTTTTGTTGCCAGCGGTTTAGACATTAATGGCTGTGTGTTGTTATTTTGAGGGTACACCAAATTTACACTGTTACACAAGCTGTACACTGACTACTTTACATTGTATCAAAGTGTCAGATCTTCAGTGTTGTCCCATGAAAAGATAGAATAAAATATTGCCAAAAATGTGAGGGGTGGACTGACTACTGTGAGATACTGTATATTAAAGGATTTTTTCAGGCCCTTGATACTGATAATCTATCCTCAGGATAGGTAATTAATATCCGATCGTTGAGGGTCTCCCCCCCCCCCTTCCCCCATATCACCTGTTCCCTGCAGCCTCCGGTGCTGGGACTAACACTTTGAATGGAACAGGAAGCATATCTCCATTCATAGTGTAGTGGTCATGCTGGGTTACTGCAGCTCAGGTTTCATCCACTTCAGTTAGAGCTTTGCTGCAGTAACCCAACATGACCACTACACTTTGAACAGAGCTATGCTTCCTGTTCCATACAGAGTGTTAGTTCCAGCACAGGAAGCAGCAGGGAACAGCAAATCAGTGGGGGAGTGGGGTGTCAGCCCCTCACCAATTGGATATGAATGACCTATTCTGGGTATGGGGCATCAGTATTAGGAGACTGGAAAACCTTTTCAATATTTGCACCCTGTTGAAATGGTGTGTCAGTCTCTCAAAAAGTGCCAGATTCATCAACAGGACATAATACCAGGTCAAACCCAGCTTTTGTTTTCCACCACTTTTCTAAGTGTCAATATATCTGCCCACATGAGTATATGTGCCACTAAAGGCTAAGTATTAAAAAGCTCTGCCTACATGGGTATATGAGCTAAAGCACTCTAAATACTGACATAGATACATCTATAAGTTGCACAGCTTTTCAGCTTTTCATGATACAGTCATAAAACACAGGAAAAGACAAACCCTTTAAGTCATCCACAACCCATAATGATGTATTACCTCACAACAATTCTGCCTAAAAAATTAAAACAAGGTCATGCTTCTAATAGATGACCAGTCGATCAGCCTAGCCTATGATATATTTCTTCACTGTCAGCTATACATCTTAGATATTGGTATATTATATGCTGGATTTCTTCATAGAGCTCCCCCAAGCCTGCCAGCCTCCTGAAAGTGAGCCCTCATCTACTGCAGCTGCTTTAGGAAACGCCTTGGGATGACTTGGTCATATTTAGAGCATCCAACTTCTCTGCCCTGTACAAGAACTCACACAAAGTCTTTAGATGACTTCTAATGGCCCATTAGTGAATTGATGCATTCTACCTACGTTCAGCTTCCAGTCACTGCAAGTTTTGAAGAAAATGAATTCGGTATTTCACAAAGGGTTCTTATGTTAAAATGTACGTGCATTCAGAAAGTCTTCAGGCCCTTTAACATTTTTTCACATTTTGTTATGTTGCAGCTTTGTGCAAAAAAAGATAAAAAAGTTTCCCCCTTTATTCTGTACTTAAAATCCCATATTCTAGAAATCTTTGCTAATTTATTGAAAATAAAAATTAAGATATTGCATTGACATAAATATTCAGACCATTTACTCAATACTTAGTTGAAGCACCTTTGACAATTATACTACATGATTTGTGGATTTTCTGCCATTCTTCTCTGCAGATCCTCTCAAGCTCTGTCAGGTTGAATGGGGACCGTTGGTGGACAGCCACTTTCAGGTCTCTCCAGAGATGTTCGATTGGGTTCAAGTCAGGGCTCTGGCAGGGTCACTCAAGGACATTCATAGAGTTGTCCCTGAGGCACTGCTGTGTTGTATTGGCCATATGCTTAGGGTCATTGACTTGTTGGAAGATGAACCTGAGGCCCAGTGCATACTGGATCAGGTTTTCCTTAAGAATTTCTCTTTTAACTTGCTCAATTTAGCTTTCTCACAACTCTGACCAATACCCCTGTCCCGGATCCTGAAAAACACCCCCACAGCATGATGCTGCCACCACCATGTTTCACTGTAGGGATGTTAATAGGCAGTGCCTGGTTTCCTCATAACATGACATTTAGAAAAAGTTCAATCCTGGTAAATCAACCTGATAAATCAGACCAAGGAATCCTTTAGGTGCTTTTTTTAAAATGTTCATGTCTCGTTTACCGAGGAGAGGCTTCTTTCTGGCCACTCTGCCATAAAGCCCAGATTGGTGGAGTGCTGCAGTGATGGTTGACTTTCTGGAAGTTTCTCCCATCCACACATGAGATCTTTGGAGCTCAACCAGAGTGACCTTTGGGTTTTTGGTCCCCTCCCTTATCAAGGTTCTTTTCCACTGATTACTTAGTTTGATGGGGTGGTCAGATCTAGGAAGAGTCCTGGTTGTTCCAAACTTCTTCCATTTAACAATTATGGAGGCCACTGTGTTCTTGGGAACTTGCACCTAAAATATTTTGTACCCTTCTCCGGTCTGTGCCTCCACATAATCCTGTCTCTGGACTCTACAGACAGTTAATTCCTCCTGATGGCTTGGTTTTTGCTCTGATATGAATTGTCAGCTGTAGGACCTTATATAGACAGGTGTGTATCTTTCCTAATCTTGTCCAATCAGTTGAATTTACCACAGGTTTGAGGTGTTTCCACACCTTGACTGGAGTAGTCAAAATGTGGAAACACCTCAAAGGTGAACATAAAATGGGAGGCCTCCAGAGCTAAATTTTAAGTGTGATAGCATGGGGTCTGAATATTTATGTCCTTACAAAATTTAAGTTTTTCCCTTTTCATAAATGTGCAAACATTTATAAAATTCAATTTTTACTTTCTCACTATGGGATATTTGGTGAAGATTGACGGGGAAAAACTTTCTTTTGTGCTTTTTTTTTTTTTTTTTTTTTTATATGTAGCACAAGGTTACAACATAAAAAAAAGTGAAAGGATCTGAAGGCTTTCCAAATTCACTGCAGCTCTGAGTTCTCATATCTGAGGCGAACAACTTAGGGGGATCACAGTTTATGTGCATCGTGCATACCACAGGTTCACTTCAGAGGTGAGCCTATGTGACCAAACCCTAGCTATTCTGTTGTCCTAGAGATTGATGCTTAAGCAGTGTAATTATAGCAGTACGTTATATGGATTCTGAACAAGATATACAGTATATTTAATTGCTACTCTATAATAAGCACATGTAAAATGTTTTTTTCCCAACAGGCGTTACAAATAGAGTTGAGCGAACACCTGGATGTTCGGGTTCGAGAAGTTCGGCCGAACATCCCGGAAATGTTCGGGTTCGGGATCCGAACCCGATCCGAACTTCGTCCCGAACCCGAACCCCATTGAAGTCAATGGGGACCCGAACTTTTCGGCACTAAAAAGGCTGTAAAACAGCCCAGGAAAGAGCTAGAGGGCTGCAAAAGGCAGCAACATGTAGGTAAATCCCCTGCAAACAAATGTGGATAGGGAAATGAATTAAAATAAAAATTAAATAAATAAAAATTAACCAAAATCAATTGGAGAGAGGTTCCATAGCAGAGAATCTGGCTTCCCGTCACCCACCACTGGAACAGTCCATTCTCAGATATTTAGGCCCCGGCACCCAGGCAGAGGAGAGAGGTCCCGTAACAGAGAATCTGTCTTCATGTCAGCAGAGAATTAGTCTGCATGTCATAGCAGAGAATGAGGCTTCACGTCAGCCACCACTGCAACAGTCCATTGGCATATATTTAGGCCCAGCACCCAGGCAGAGGAGGGAGGTCCCGTAACAGAGAATCTGTCTTCATGTCAGCAGAGAATTAGTCTGCATGTCATAGCAGAGAATGAGGCTTCACGTCAGCCACCACTGCAACAGTCCATTGGCATATATTTAGGCCCAGCACACACACAGGCAGAGGAGAGAGGTCCCGTAACAGAGAATCTGGCTTCATGTCAGCAGAGAATCAGTCTGCATGTCATAGCAGAGAATGAGGCTTCACGTCAGCCACCACTGCAACAGTCCATTGGCATATATTTAGGCCCAGCACACACACAGGCAGAGGAGAGAGGTCCCGTAACAGAGAATCTGGCTTCATGTCAGCAGAGAATCAGTCTGCATGTCATAGCAGAGAATGAGGCTTCACGTCAGCCACCACTGCAACAGTCCATTGGCATATATTTAGGCCCAGCACACACACAGGCAGAGGAGAGAGGTCCCGTAACAGAGAATCTGTCTTCATGTCAGCAGAGAATTAGTCTGCATGTCATAGCAGAGAATGAGGCTTCACGTCAGCCACCACTGCAACAGTCCATTGGCATATATTTAGGCCCAGCACACACACAGGCAGAGGAGAGAGGTCCCGTAACAGAGAATCTGGCTTCATGTCAGCAGAGAATCAGTCTGCATGTCATAGCAGAGAATGAGGCTTCACGTCAGCCACCACTGCAACAGTCCATTGGCATATATTTAGGCCCAGCACACACACAGGCAGAGGAGAGAGGTCCCGTAACAGAGAATCTGGCTTCATGTCAGCAGAGAATCAGTCTGCATGTCATAGCAGAGAATGAGGCTTCACGTCAGCCACCACTGCAACAGTCCATTGGCATATATTTAGGCCCAGCACACACACAGGCAGAGGAGAGAGGTCCCGTAACAGAGGATCTGGCTTCATGTCAGCAGAGAATCAGTCTGCATGTCATAGCAGAGAATCAGGCTTCACGTCAGCCACCACTGCAACAGTCCATTGTCATAAATTTAGGCCCAGCACCCAGGCAGAGGAGAGAGGTCCCGTAACAGACAATCTGGCTTCATGTCAGCAGAGAATTAGTCTGCATGTCATAGCAGAGAATGAGGCTTCACGTCAGCCACCACTGCAACAGTCCATTGGCATATATTTAGGCCTAGCACACAGGCAGAGGAGAGAGGTCCCGTAACAGACAATCTGGCTTCATGTCAGCAGAGAATCAGTCTGCATGTCATAGCAGAGAATGAGGCTTCACGTCACCCACCACTGCAACAGTCCATTGGCATATATTTAGGCCTAGCACACAGGCAGAGCAGAGAGGTCCCGTAACAGACAATCTGGCTTCATGACAGCAGAGAATCAGTCTGCATGTCATAGCAGAGAATGAGGCTTCACTGTCACCCACCACTGCAACAGTCCATTGGCATATATTTAGGCCTAGCACACAGGCAGAGCAGAGAGGTCCCGTAACAGACAATCTGGCTTCATGTCAGCAGAGAATCAGTCTGCATGTCATAGCAGAGAATCAGGCTTCACGTCAGCCACCACTGCAACAGTCCATTGTCATAAATTTAGGCCCAGCACCCAGGCAGAGGAGAGAGGTCCCGTAACAGACAATCTGGCTTCATGTCAGCAGAGAATTAGTCTGCATGTCATAGCAGAGAATCAGGCTTCATGTCAGCCACCACTGCAACAGTCCATTGGCATATATTTAGGCCTAGCACACAGGCAGAGGAGAGGTTCATTCAACTTTGGGTAGCCTCGCAATATAATGGTAAAATGAAAATAAAAATAGGATTGAATGAGGAAGTGCCCTGGAGTCCAATAATATATGGTTATGGGGAGGTAGTTAATGTCTAATCTGGACAAGGGACGGACAGGTCCTGTGGGATCCATGCCTGGTTCATTTTTATGAACGTCAGCTTGTCCACATTGGCTGTAGACAGGCGGCTGCGTTTGTCTGTAATGACGCCCCCTGCCGTGCTGAATACACGTTCAGACAAAACGCTGGCTGCCGGGCAGGCCAGCACCTCCAAGGCATAAAAGGCTAGCTCTGGCCACGTGGACAATTTAGAGACCCAGAAGTTGAATGGGGCCGAACCATCAGTCAGTACGTGGAGGGGTGTGCACACGTACTGTTCCACCATGTTAGTGAAATGTTGCCTCCTGCTAACACGTTGCGTATCAGGTGGTGGTGCAGTTAGCTGTGGCGTGTTGACAAAAGTTTTCCACATCTCTGCCATGCTAACCCTGCCCTCAGAGGAGCTGGCCGTGACACAGCTGCCTTGGCGACCTCTTGCTCCTCCTCTGCCTTGGCCTTGGGCTTCCACTTGTTCCCCTGTGACATTTGGGAATGCTCTCAGTAGCGCGTCTACCAACGTGCGCTTGTACTCGCGCATCTTCCTATCACGCTCCAGTGCAGGAAGTAAGGTGGGCACATTGTCTTTGTAGCGTGGATCCAGCAGGGTGGCAACCCAGTAGTCCGCACAGGTTAAAATGTGGGCAACTCTGCTGTCGTTGCGCAGGCACTGCAGCATGTAGTCGCTCATGTGTGCCAGGCTGCCCAGGGGTAAGGACAAGCTGTCCTCTGTGGGAGGCGTATCGTCATCGTCCTGCCTTTCCCCCCAGCCACGCACCAGTGATGGACCCGAGCTGCGTTGGGTGCCACCCCGCTGTGACCATGCTTCATCCTCATCCTCCTCCACCTCCTCCTCATCCTCGTCCTCCTCGTCCTCCAGTAGTGGGCCCTGGCTGGCCACATTTGTACCTGGCCTCTGCTGTTGCCAAAAACCTCCCTCTGAGTCACTTCGAAGAGACTGGCCTGAAAGTGCTAAAAATGACCCCTCTTCCTCCTCCTCCTCCTCCTGGGCCACCTCCTCTTCCATCATCGCCCTAAGTGTTTTCTCAAGGAGACATAGAAGTGGTATTGTAACGCTGATAACGGTGTCATCGCCACTGGCCATGTTGGTGGAGTACTCGAAACAGCGCAACAGGGCACACAGGTCTCGCATGGAGGCCCAGTCATTGGTGGTGAAGTGGTGCTGTTCTGTAGTGCGACTGACCCGTGCGTGCTGCAGCTGAAACTCCACTATGGCCTGCTGCTGCTCGCACAGTCTGTCCAGCATGTGCAAGGTGGAGTTCCACCTGGTGGGCACGTCGCATATGAGGCGGTGAGCGGGAAGGCCGAAGTTACGCTGTAGCGCAGACAGGCGAGCAGCAGCAGGATGTGAACGCCGGAAGCGCGAACAGACGGCCCGCACTTTATGCAGCAGCTCTGACATGTCGGGGTAGTTGTGAATGAACTTCTGCACCACCAAATTCAGCACATGCGCCAAGCAAGGGATGTGCGTCAAATTGGCTAGTCCCAGAGCTGCAACGAGATTTCGCCCATTATCACACACCACCAGGCCGGGCTTGAGGCTCACCGGCAGCAACCACTCGTCGGTCTGTTGTTCAATACCCCGCCACAACTCCTGTGCGGTGTGGGGCCTGTCCCCCAAACATATGAGTTTCAGAATGGCCTGCTGACGTTTACCCCGGGCTGTGCTGAAGTTGGTGGTGAAGGTGTGTGGCTGACTGGATGAGCAGGTGGAAGAAGAGGAGGAGGAAGCCGAGAAGGAGGAGGTGGCAACAGGAGGCAAAGAATGTTGCCCTGCGATCCTTGGCGGCGGAAGGACGTGCGCCAAACAGCTCTCCGCCTGGGGCCCAGCTGCCACTACATTTACCCAGTGTGCAGTTAGGGAGATATAGCGTCCCTGGCCGTGCTTACTGGTCCACGTATCTGTGGTTAGGTGGACCTTGCTACAGATGGCGTTGCGCAGTGCACACTTGATTTTATCGGATACTTGGTTGTGCAGGGAAGGCACGGCTCTCTTGGAGAAGTAGTGCCGGCTGGGAACAACATACTGTGGGACAGCAAGCGACATGAGCTGTTTGAAGCTGTCTGTGTCCACCAGCCTAAATGACAGCATTTCATAGGCCAGTAGTTTAGAAATGCTGGCATTCAGGGCCAGGGATCGAGGGTGGCTAGGTGGGAATTTACGCTTTCTATCAAATGTTTGTGAGATGGAGAGCTGAACGCTGGCGTGTGACATGGTTGAGACGCTTGGTGACGGAGGTGGTGGTGGTGGTGTTGGTGGTACATCCCCTGTTTGCTGGGCGGCAGGTGCCAACGTTCCTCCAGAGGCGGAGGAAGAGGCCGAGGCGGCAGCAGCAGAATAGGCCGAGGCGGCAGCAGCAGAAGAGGTAGCAGGGGGAGCCTGAGTGACTTCCTTGGTTTTAAGGTGTTTACTCCACTGCAGTTCATGCTTTGCATGCAGGTGCCTGGTCATGCAGGTTGTGCTCAGGTTCAGAACGTTAATGCCTCGCTTCAGGCTCTGATGGCACAGCGTGCAAACCACTCGGGTCTTGTCGTCAGCACATTGTTTGAAGAAGTGCCATGCCAGGGAACTCCTTGAAGCTGCCTTTGGGGTGCTCGGTCCCAGATGGCGGCGGTCAGTAGCAGGCGGAGTCTCTTGGCGGCGGGTGTTCTGCTTTTGCCCACTGCTCCCTCTTTTGCTACGCTGTTGGCTCGGTCTCACCACTGCCTCTTCCTCCGAACTGTGAAAGTCAGTGGCACGACCTTCATTCCATGTGGGGTCTAGGACCTCATCGTCCCCTGCATCGTCTTCCACCCAGTCTTGATCCCTGACCTCCTGTTCAGTCTGCACACTGCAGAAAGACGCAGCAGTTGGCACCTGTGTTTCGTCATCATCAGAGACATGCTGAGGTGGTATTCCCATGTCCTCATCATCAGGAAACATAAGTGGTTGTGCGTCAGTGCATTCTATGTCTTTCACCGCTGGGGAAGGGCTAGGTGGATGCCCTTGGGAAACCCTGCCAGCGGAGTCTTCAAACAGCATAAGAGACTGCTGCATAACTTGAGGCTGAGACAGTTTCCCTGGTATGCATGGGGGTGATGTGACAGACTGATGGGGTTGGTTTTCAGGCGCCATCTGTGCGCTTTCTGCAGAAGACTGGGTGGGAGATAATGTGAACGTGCTGGATCCACTGTCGGCCACCCAATTGACTAATGCCTGTACCTGCTCAGGCCTTACCATCCTTAGAACGGCATTGGGCCCCACCATATATCGCTGTAAATTCTGGCGGCTACTGGGACCTGAGGTAGTTGGTACACTAGGACGTGTGGATGTGGCAGAACGGCCACGTCCTCTCCCAGCACCAGAGGGTCCACTAACACCACCACGACCATGTCCACGTCCGCGTCCCTTACTAGATGTTTTTCTCATTGTTATGGTTCACCACAACAACAAATATATTATTTGGCCCAATGTATTGTATTCAAATTCAGCGGGATATAAATTTGAGGCCTAGTATTTAGGCGCTGGGTGACCGGTATGGATTTAGTGACAGAATTAGACTTGGAAATGCACAGAAGCGTGTGTGTGTGTGAAGTTATTCTGAATGACCCAATGTGCACCTTGAATATTATATACCCTTTTAGGGATAGATTTCAAATAGCTCTGATATAGCAGAAACCACTAAATTATGAAATTGCTAAATTGGGAATTGTATTTCAACCCAGAACAAAAAATGTGCTTTGACGGACACTAAATAACTTTCCCAGCCACAACAGGACAGCGTTAACGAGAGATTTAGCAGGATATAAATTTGAGGCCTAGTATTTAGGCGCTGGGTGACCGGTATGGATTTAGTGACAGAATTAGACTTGGAAATGCACAGTAGCGGGTGTGTGTGAAGTTATTCTGAATGACCCAATGTGCACCTTGAATATTATATACCCTTTTAGGGATAGATTTCAAATAGCTCTGATATAGCAGAAACCACTAAATTATGAAATTGCTAAATTGGGAATTGTATTTCAACCCAGAACAAAAAATGTGCTTTGACGGACACTAAATAACTTTCCCAGCCACAACAGGACAGCGTTAACGAGAGATTTAGCAGGATATAAATTTGAGGCCTAGTATTTAGGCGCTGGGTGACAGGTATAGGGTTTAGTGACAGAATTAGACTTAGAAATACACAGTAGCGGGTGTGTGTGAAGTTATTCTGAATGACCCAATGTGCACCTTGAATATTATATACCCTTTTATGGATAGATTTCAAATAGCTCTGATATAGCAGAAACCACTAAATTATGAAATTGCTAAATTGGGAATTGTATTTCAACCCAGAACAAAAAATGTGCTTTGACGGACACTAAATAACTCGCCCAGCTACAGCACTAAGGACAGATTTAGCTGGATATAAATTTGAGGCCTAGTATTTAGGCGCTGGGTGACAGGTATGGGTTTAGTGACAGAATTAGACTTGGAAATGCACAGTAGCGGGAGTGTGAAGTTATTCTGAATGTCCCTATGTGCACCTTCAATATGATCTACCCTTTTAGGGATAGATTTCAAATAGCTCTGATATAGCAGAAACCACTAAATTATGAAATTGCTAAATTGGGAATTGTATTTCAACCCAGAACAAGAAATGTGCTTGAACGGACACTAAATAACTCGCCCAGCTACAGCACTAACGACAGATTTAGCTGGATATGAATTTGAGGCCTAGTATTTAGGCGCTGGGTGACAGGTATGGGTTTAGTGACAGAATTAGACTTGGAAATGCACAGTAGCGGGTGTGTGAAGTTATTCTGAATGACCCTATGTGCACCTTGAATATTATATACCCTTTTAGGGATAGATTTCAAATAGCTCTGATACAGCAGAAACCACTAAATTTTTAAATTGCTAAATTGGGAATTGTATTTCAACCCAGAACAAAAAATGTGCTTTGACGGACACTAAATAACTTTCCCAGCCACAACAGGACAGCGGTAACGAGAGATTTAGCGGGATATAAATTTGAGGCCTAGTATTTAGGCGCTGGGTGACCGGTATGGATTTAGTGACAGAATTAGACTGGGATATGGCCAAAAAATAACCACACTATTGCTGGTTAAATGCACTTGGTGATGGGCGCAGCTTGCCCCTGATGTAGTATATGGCCAAAAAATGAACAGACTATTGCTGGTTAAATGCACTTGGTGTCACAGCTTGACCAACCACACTACTGAGGGTTAAATGCACTTGGTGACGGGCGCAGCTTGCCCCTGATGTAGTATATGGCCAAAAAATGAACAGACTATTGCTGGTTAAATGCACTTGGTGACGGGCGCAGCTTGCCCCTGATTTAGTATATGGCCAAAAAATGAACAGACTATTGCTGGTTAAATGCACTTGGTGTGATAGCTTGACCAACCACACTACTGAGGGTTAAATGCACTTGGTGACGGGCGCAGCTTGCCCCTGATGTAGTATATGGCCAAAAAATAAACAGACTATTGCTGGTTAAATGCACTTGGTGTGACAGCTTCACCCTGATGTAGGCTTTAGCCAAAAAACAAACGCACCATTGAGGGTTAAATGCACTTGGTGACAGGCGCAGCTTGCCCCTGATGTAGTATATGGCCAAAAAATAAACAGACTATTGCTGGTTAAATGCACTTGGTGTGACAGCTTCACCCTGATGTAGGCTTTAGCCAAAAAACAACCACACCATTGAGGGTTAAATGCACTTGGTCGCAGCTTGTGCTGGCGCACCACAAGACACAAAATGGCCGCCGATCACCCCAGAAAAATGTGACTGACAAACGGTCTGGGCAGCCTAAAAACAGTGAGCAATTGAGGATCAGCAGCTCAATGATCCACAGCTGCAGATCGATCAGTTAATCAAGTCCTTTGGAGGAGTTAATCTGCCTAATCTCGCCCTACTGTCGCAGCCGCAACCTCTCCCTACGCTAATCAGAGCAGAGTGACGGGCGGCGCTATGTGACTCCAGCTTAAATAGAGGCTGGGTCACATGGTGCTCTGGCCAATCACAGCCATGCCAATAGTAGGCATGGCTGTGATGGCCTCTTGGGGCAAGTAGTATGACGCTTGTTGATTGGCTGCTTTGCAGCCTTTCAAAAAGCGCCAAGAAAGTGTCACAAAAGCCCGAAGAAAGCGACGAACACCGAACCCGAACCCGGACTTTTACGAAAATGTCCGGGTTCGGGTCCGTGTCACGGACACCCCAAAATTCGGTACGAACCCGAACTATACAGTTCGAGTTCGCTCATCCCTAGTTACAAACTAAGGGCAGCTCTCAGAGAATTGCTTGTATGGAAGATTCAAGGGTTATTACTATCTTGGCCTTTCATGACTATGATGTTAACGACTACAGTAAGCGTTGGCTGTGGGATGCAGTGTCACGTGGTCAGTGCTCTGCCGTGATGTTGCTGTAATTCTGGCCACCACTGTGGTTATTCTCATCTGAGCCAAGAAAGGCCGAGATGGCAATACCCCATTTAAGCCTCATTCACATTTCCGTTTTCCACTGACATGTACTCTTTACTTTTTCCACGGACAGTACATGTACCCATTGATTTTAACGTGTCTGTTCACACATCAGTATTTTTTGACTGACTGTGGATCAGTAGAAAAAAAATAAAAAATCACTGAGACATGCACTTCTTGGAATGTGATGCAGACTGGACTCACCCATCAGAGTCTATGGGTCAGTGGAAAATCACTGACACAACACAGATAGCATCTGTATTTGGTCTGTTTTTTACTGACGACTGATGGGAGATGCCCCGACCGTGTGGTATTGTTTCACAATTTATTTACAATTAGTCTGACTATGAATCACCACTACTTGCATTTGCCTATTAACTATATGTGTTTGAAAGACTTCACTTTTATTTCTACTGTAAAAATCAATGGGAAGTGCTTTAATACTCAATGGGAAGTGCTTTAATACTTTATAGCGGAGAACGCACTGTTCGCTATTTCAGCAACTATATTTTATTTGCTAGCTGCCTGATCGGGACGGGCTAGTATGCACTCCTGCTGGAGCCCCGCTATCTCCTATATCTTTGTCGCTCTACTATTTTATGTCTACAGTGCGTCTCTAGCTCAATTAATCTGCCCCCCGACATGTTCCGCTGGCGTTTTCAAGGGTTCGGGCTGCCTGTCTGAGTTGAGAGAACCCTTTAAGACCTCTTAATGCTTTTGTGGCGTAAAAGCTTTGATAAATCTTCCCACTGTCTCATTGTTGCCCACTATCCCTCATACTCTACTACAGCTTTAAGAATAAACGTGTCACCTTGTATGGGTGATAGGGACCATTGACCATCCACATGTGCCTGAATATCCAGTACATGGGCTGCATTTTTGTATTTCCTGTTGCTTATGTAATACCAGTGAATTTTGCAGAGCTGTATAGATATTGTCAGCATTCACATAAATTTACCATAAGGCTCATACTCAAATTTTCTTGACTCAAACACAATGGCTCATTAACCCATCAGTATCTGTATTATAGTACGGGAAGAAGCTAACAAACATGAGAAGAGCATGTAACTCCATGCAGGTATTGCCTGTGGTTAGATTCAAACTCAAGACTCCAGTGCAAGGCAACAGTGCAAATTGCTTAGCCACTACGCTAAAATATTGGTATTTGGTGTGTACAGAATACTTGATATCTATTATTATTATTAAGGAGACACTTGGTTTTTAATAAAAATTGTTAAGTGGTCACTAACTTCTCAAACAACTTTGTATAAATCAACATTCATATTAGAAGAAACTTTGTAATATGTCTTATTAGTAAAAAATGTCTAGTTCTCATTGTCGGCAGCTGTTTATCCCGCCCCCCGCCAAACTGCTTTTCACTTTAAAAAAAGGGAACCTGACATCACCATAATGCATCTCCAACTGCCACAGTTCCTCATAGCTACAGTCATCATGTCTCCAACAATGTCTTTGTTTCGTCTGATGGAAAATGTTGCAAAAAAAATGACTTTATTCATCCCTAGCTGTGCCCAGACCTGCCTCTTTCCCCCTGATTGACAGCTCAGTGCTTTTTTTCTTCGGACACGATGCATCTGCGATCCCGTTAATGCGCCATTCTGTTTCATTTTCAACATCTGCATGGTGAGCCAATCTTCAGTGTACCTGGTATCAGAGGCTGACTGTGTAGGCACCAGGGGCGGCGTTAGGGGGGGGGGGGGGAACAGGGCAATTGCACAGGGCCCCCTGATGTTTGAAAGTTAAATGGGGACGATGGTGGGAGTCTTTTTTTCCTCCACATGCTCCCTATGATTGACACTCTGCAGCAGTCTCCCCATCTCACCAGACCTCAGTCACTGCACAGCATTAGAATCCTGCTGCCACACACAGCGGATGTTCTGTGTGGGCGGAGCTAACATAGCCCTGCCCCCACCCATTGCCTGCACTTGCTCCAGGCTGCAAGGCTCAAACATCAGACTGGGTTGACTGGGGCTTCTGCTGTCTCTGACCTCAGCTGCTGGACTGTAGGAGATCCCAGGACCCTGTCTTATGAAAGCACCTGGTAAGTCCATCCAAGCAGTGTCTGTGGAGGAGGGTGCAGGGCTGCTGGTGGTCACTCTCATTGTAACAGCCCTGCTCTGCCCTGTATTGAAGGTCACTGATCTGTGAGTTCCCTCTGTGAGCGCCCTGTTCCGCCTCTGTGAGCGCCCTGTTCCGCCTCTGTGAGCGCCCTGTTCCGCCTCTGTGAGCGCCCTGTTCCGCCTCTGTGAGCGCCCTGCGCCCCCTGTGAGAGTGCCCTGCGCCCCCTGTGTGCGCTCCTTGCGCCCTCTGTCTGCGCTGCCTGCAACCCCTGTCTGCACACCCTGCATGCGCTCCATGCAACCCCTGCGTGCACTCCTTATGACCTCTGTGTTCCCAGTGGGAGCTCCCTGTGGCCACTGTGCTCCCAGTGGGAGTTGTGTGTGCTCCCTGTGCCTCCTGTGTCCCCCATGTGTGCTTCTTCCTGTGTTCCCTCTGATCCCGGTGTGTTCCCCCTCTGTGACCCCAGTATGAGCTAGGTCTGTAGCACTTTTAGGACACCACCAAACAGCGTGCTTGTGACATGGCCGTTCTGCGTTTAATTACTGCATGGCTGTCTGGGCCATAGAGGGCTCTAGTTAAACAATTGAAGACCGCATTATTTAGGTGGTCTGCATTGGTACGGGGGGGCGGGGCAGAGGCATTGGAGTATAGATCTGAGGTCCAAATTAGCAGTGTTTTTTTTTCCCAGTAATGGGGGGGGGGGGGGGCAGACCAGGGCTGCTAATAAAGGTATCTGTAAAGCTATGTCACACATTATAACAGTGTCATCCACAGATCCCCCGTAACAGTGTGTCATCCACAGATCCCCCGTAACAGTGTGTCATCCACAGATCCCCCGTAACAGTGTGTCATCCACAGATCCCCCGTAACAGTGTGTCATCCACAGATCCCCCGTAACAGTGTGTCATCCACAGATCCCCCGTAACAGTGTGTCACCACAGATCCCCCGTAACAGTGTGTCACCCACAGATCCCCCGTAACAGTGTGTCACCCACAGATCCCCCGTAACAGTGTGTCACCCACAGATCCCCCGTAACAGTGTGTCACCCACAGATCCCCCGTAACAGTGTGTCACCCACAGATCCCCCGTAACAGTGTGTCACCCACAGATCCCCCGTAACAGTGTGTCACCCACAGATCCCCCGTAACAGTGTGTCACCCACAGATCCCCCCGTAACAGTGTGTCACCCACAGATCCCCCGTAACAGTGTGTCACCCACAGATCCCCCGTAACAGTGTGTCACCCACAGATCCCCCGTAACAGTGTGTCACCCACAGATCCCCCGTAACAGTGTGTCACCCACAGATCCCCCGTAACAGTGTGTCACCCACAGATCCCCCGTAACAGTGTGTCACCCACAGATCCCCCATAACAGTGTGTCACCCACAGATCCCCCATAACAGTGTGTCACCCACAGATCCCCCATAACAGTGTGTCACCCACAGATCCCCCATAACAGTGTGTCACCCACAGATCCCCCATAACAGTGTGTCACCCACAGATCCCCCATAACAGTGTGTCACCCACAGATCCCCCATAACAGTGTGTCACCCACAGATCCCCCATAACAGTGTGTCACCCACAGATCCCCCATAACAGTGTGTCACCCACAGATCCCCCATAACAGTGTGTCACCCACAGATCCCCCATAACAGTGTGTCACCCACAGATCCCCCATAATAGTGTCATCCACAGATACCCCATAACAGTGTGTCACCCACAGATCCCCCATAATAGTGTCATCCACAGATACCCCATAACAGTGTGCCATCCACAGATACCCCATAAGTGTCACCCACAGATCCCCCATAACAGTGTGTCATCCACAGATACCCATAACAGTGTCATCCAAAGATCTTCCATAACAGTGTGTCATCCACAGATCCCCCATAACAGTGTCATCCACCGATTTCCCCCATAACAGTGTGTCACCCACAGATCCCCCATAACAGTGTGTCACCCACAGATCCCCCATAATAGTGTCATCCACAGATACCCCATAACAGTGTGTCACCCACAGATACCCCATAACAGTGTGCCATCCACAGATACCCCATAAGTGTCACCCACAGATCCCCCATAACAGTGTGTCATCCACAGATACCCATAACAGTGTCATCCAAAGATCTTCCATAACAGTGTGTCATCCACAGATCCCCCATAACAGTGTCATCCACCGATTTCCCCCATAACAGTGTCATCCACAGATCCATCATAACAGTGTGTCATTCATAGATCCCCATAACAGTGTGTCCTCCACAGATTCCTCCAGTACAGTGTCATCCACAGATCCCCCATAACAGTGTGCATTCGCAGCATTATCTCCATTCACTGCTATGGAATTGCCAGTGATCAGCTATTTTCAGAAGACTATTAGCATAATTGAGGACGACCATGCATGCACATTGTGCTCTCACTTCACTTCAGGGGCCCGGATGGGACAACCCCTTTTTTTCTGCTTATAAACTGCACCATGAAAAAAATTAAGTGCCCTGGCCATTCTTCATGCGAGTTCCATGTCCAGAATTCCCTTTGAAAATTGGCATTAATGAAAATCCACAGCAAAAATGCATCAGAAAAAAAAAACACCCAAAAAACCTGATGTGGATTCTGCATTAGGTTTTTTAAGCACAGAAAATACTCTCTCTGACCATCCCCAAATAGGCTGCAGGATCAGCAGCTTATAGTGGAAAGGCTAAAGAGAGATAATGTGTCATTCTGCAATCAGCTGCTGTGGTTGCAACCACTGTCCGTGCCTACAAAGTTCTGTCAGACTTCTGATCTGATATTTCAGGATTTGGGGCCCCACTTTCAATTTTGCCCAGGGCCACACTTTGTCTAAAACCGGCCCTGGTATTCACAAACCCCCAAGAGTGAACATCTGAAGCCAAGTACACTGAAGATCAGTTCACCGCGCAGATGCTGAAAATGAAACAGGAACCCTAAAGAGCAAACCTCCAAAGCCAAGTACATTGAAGATTGGCTCACCGTGCAGAAGCTGAAAATGAAACAGGAACCCCCAAGAGTGAATCTCTGATGCCAAGTCCATTGAAGGTCGGCTCACTGCGCAGATGCTGAAAGTGAAACATAACAGTGCATATGCAGGATCTTAGGTGCATTGCATCTAAAGAAAAAAAGCACTGAGCCATCAATCAGTGGGAAAGAGGTAGGACTGTGGTGCGACAAACTTGTCGTGGAGCATCAAGACCGCTGCCCTTTTGACTTCAAGCAGCCAATTTGCATACTTTGCCCAGGATGAATCAAGTTTTATTTATTTTATTTTATTTTGCGACGTTTTCCTTCAGATGAAACAGGCAAAGACATAGTTGGAGACATGACAACACTGTGAGCCCTTAGGGAGGCATTATGTTGATGTCAGGTTCCCTTTAAACCTATCCAGAATGGCAGCAGCTCCCAGGGGATTCACATTACACATATCAAGGCAAGTCTATAAAGATGGGTAGGGGAATGAGTGAGCAGGATCACAGTGAGACAGATAAGCAGACTGCTGCAGCTACATGGGCTGAGATATAAACTTCCTAAGTGCTTTATTCACAACCATACAGGTCAGTACTTCTCAATGATATCCTCTAATTATTCTCAGGCTGCTTCTGAGTGATTAAGAGAATGTTATGTAGAAGATTCTCCTCTACTATCAGTGCACAGTGGATGACAGCTAGTCTCCACCCACCATATCTGGGAAAACTGGTAAACTAGATATTTAGCATGCACAGCACAAGATTGCCAACCAGAATATTTTTTTTTTCTTGACAACTTATCCAAAAATCATAGACATCCAACATTTTTTTACTGAGAAAGCCGTAACAATGATAAAGATTCCATTTAATGCCTATATCTCAATATGCTGATAAGAACTCATTACAAGCATATGCTATGAGCTTTAAAATTATAATTACCACTGAAATAACCTACTCAAGAACCACCAGCCTCCAAAAAATAAAAAAATAAATCACAGACATGTCTATTTTCTTTTTTACTGACAGAGAAAAAAGTTGCCTATTCTTATGGACAGCTAAAAAATTCCAGATACAAGTCATATACAGTGGATATAAAGTCTACACACCCCTGTTAAAATGTCAGGTTTCTGTGATATAAAAAATGAGACAAAGATAAATCATTTCAGAACTTTTTCCAACTTTAATGTGACCTATAAACTGTACCACTCAATTGAAAAACAAACTGAAATCTTTTAGGTAGAGGGAAGAAAAAATATACAAATAAAATAATATGGTTGCATAAACTAATACTTATACTTTGTTGAAGCACCTTTTTATTACAGCACTCAGTTCTTTTGGGTATGAGTCTATCAGCGTGGCACATTTTGACTTGGCAAGATTTGCCCACTCTTCTTTGCATAAACACTCCAAATCTGTCAGATTGCGAAGGCATCTCCTGTGCACAGCCCTCTTCAGATCACCCCGACATGATTTTTAATCGGATTCAGGTCTGGGCTCTGCCTGGGCCATTCCAATACTTTAATCTTCTTCTGGTGAAGCCATTCCTTCCTTCCTTGGGTCGTTGTTATGCTGAAAGATGAAGTTCCTCCTTATGATCAGCTTTCTAGCAGAAGCCTAAAGGTTTTGTGCCAAAATTGACTGGTATTTGGAACTGTTCATAATTCCCTCTAGCTTAACTAAGGCCCCAGTTCCAGCTGAAGAAAAACTGTCCCAAAGCACCATGCTTCACTGTGGGTATGGTGTTCTTTTGGTGATATGCAGTGTTGTTTTTGGGCCAAAAAGTTCAACCTTGGTTTCATCAGACCATAACACCTTTTCCCACATGCTTTTGGGCGACTTCAGATGTGTTTTTGCAAAATGTAGCCTGGCTTGGATGTTTTTCTTCGTAAGAAAAGGCTTTTCATCTTGCCACTCTACCCCATAGCCCAGACATATGAAGAAAACGGGAGATTGTTGTCACATGTACCACACAGCCAGTACTTGCCAGATATTCCTGCAGCTCCTTTAATGTTGCTGTAGGCCTCTTGGTAGCCTCCCAGACCAGTTTTCTTCCCGTCGTTTCATAAATTTTGGAGGGACATCCAGTTCTTGGTAATGTTACTGTTGTGCCATATTTTCTCCACTTGATATTCCATGGTAAATCGAATGCCTTGGAAATTTTTTTGTACCCTTCTCCTGACTGATACCTTTTAACAATGAGATCCCTCAGCTCTCTGTGGACCATGGCTTTTGCTGTGGGATGCGACTAAGAAAATTTCAGGAAAGACCAACCAGAGCAGCTGAACTTTATTTGGGGTTAATCAGAGGCACAATGATGGCAGGTGTATGCTGACCCCTATTTAACAGGATTTTGAATGTGATTGCTTAATTCTGAACACAGCTACATCCCCAGTTATAAGAGGGTGTGCACACTTATGCAACCACATTATTATTAGTTTTTGTTTTTTGTTTTCTTCCCTCCACCTAAAAGATTTCAGTTTGCTTTTCAATTGAGTGGTACAGTTTATAGGTCACATTAAAGGTGGAAAAAGTTCTGAAATGATTTATCTTTGTCTAATTTTTTTTTTTCACAGCACAGAAACCTGACATTTTAACAGGGGTGTGTAGACCTTTTATATCCACTGTAGTTGTCATAAATAGTGTTATCCCTCATGTACACACACTGTACTCTGATTAATACAAAGATTGTTGAAAGGTTGGGTATGCTTTAATAGAGCTGAGTGATATTTTTCATGGTCCTATGAGTTCAGGAACATGATATACTGTACAATACATAATCTCTTCATATCTAGTGTGGGAAACAGGAGATGCACCCAACATCCATAAGCAGTAAAATCACAGCTTGATTTATAATTCCATAAATTCCAAACCTCTAAATAATAGTAACCCAGGTAACAAATAAAATATCATTATACAAGTAACCAATATTATCTCCATACTGTTACTGAACAAAACCCAGTAAAGCAAGACCAATAATAAGACATGAACACAAATTACCACCACATAGTGACTGAGTATCTCCATACTGACCATGAATGTAAACCACTGTACTATGACCAAAATTACCACCATACAGTGACTGCGTAGTAATGGATACCAATTCGACATAGGCATTGTGCAGACGATATAAGTCAATACAGTACAGTTATCGCCAGTGACTTACAGGTGGTGTCCTCACAGATTGTAATCATTGACTTGCCCTTTTCTTAAACATCCAGTCCAGACGGCCATGAAGACATCCTCCAGTTACAACTGTGCAGAACGCAAAGACTTTTGGCTCCTCGTTTTTCCAGCACTCTCAGTAGTTGTATCCCTTTTTGTTTCCCTATATAATAGTATTGTCCCCCTTTGTATCATACCATAGTAGTGCCCCAACATAATGCCCCCTTTGTGTCCCCATATAGAGGAAAAGTCGCCCTTTGTGCCTCCATACAGTAGTAATGTCCTGGTTTGTACCTTACACGGTAGTAATGCCAGCCGTTCTTCCCCCTACAATACTCATGTCTCCAACTGTGCCCTGGTATAGTATTAATGTCTCCTACTGTGCCCTGGTATAGTATTAATGTCTCCTACTGTGCCCTGTTATAATGTAATGTCCCCCACTGTGTTCACTTTGCAACAATGAAAACTGAAACTCGCCTAGCCCCATTCCCACGGTGAGAGGTCCACTTTCTCCTGCTCGCTGTCAACAGCCCCGGCAGGTGAAATGATGCAGCTTGTTATTGTGCCGTCTGACATGTGTCTAAGATACAAAGCTCGCTGTCCTCAAACAAGTGCTCTTTATCCTTAAGATTTAGCCACACAGCTGAGTCTTGACGTGAGGTGCAAATTGAGGCTCCATTCTCGGTGTATGTGCGGGGCCCAGCGTTGGGACCCGCACCTATCAGACAATGGGGGCATATCCTAGTGATATGCACTTATTCCCTGAGATGGGAAAAGCTCTTTAAGATCTACTCACATCTGCTGTAAATATTTCCATTGTTCTGGTCCATCCGAGAAAATTATGTAAATAGCGAATCTGTCCCATGACAGACACAAATAGTGCCCAGCGGATCCACTAAATATGATGGGATCCATCAGATTTCTGTCATGGTGTCCGTTATTTTACCAGACAAAATAGCGCAAAATAACTGTGTTGTTTTGCATGGCATTTTGTATGAAATCTGCGACAAAGGCCTTTAATGGAGCCTCCCCCCCAAAAAAGATGTTAAGCAGACTTACACAGCAACAGAGTTCAATGATGGATTTGTATGCTGCTCCAATTGAAGTCAATAGTCCAGTGCCAAACAAACCTGTTCAGTTCCGGGAAGTAAGCTTCGTATGACAGCCGCATTTCTATGACTGACCGCTACTCATCTGACTCACAGCATGGTAGTGATTGATGATGCTGTGAGTTCCTGCTCCACCGCAGTTCTACTGTACTGTAATCACTTTTAGGCTTTTTTCACACTAGCGTTTTGGCTTTCCGTTTGTGAGATCCGTCATGGGCTCTCACAAGCGGTCCAAAACGGATCAGTTTGGCACAAATTCATTCTGAATGGAAAAGGATCCGCTCAGAATGCATCAGTTTGCCTCTGATCAGTTTCCATTCCTCTCTGGAGGCGGACACCAAAACACTGCCTGCAGCGTGTTGCTGTCCACCTGACGAAGCAGAGCCAAACGGATCACAATGTAAGTCAATGGGGACGGATTCGTTTTCTCTGACATAGTATGGCACAATAGAAAACGGATCAGCCTCCCATTGACTTTCAATGGAGTTCATGACGGATCCGTCTTGGCTATGTTACAGATGATACAAAAGGATCCTTTTATGACGGATGCATGCGGTTGTATTATTGTAACAGATCCGTTTTTGCAGACCCATAATGGATCCGCCCAAAACGCGAGTGTGAAAGTAGCCTTAGTTAAGTACAGTATAGTAAACCCACAATTGGCAGGAACTCATTATTTATCAGGTCAAACAATACGTGGTCCCACTGGGAAATGCAGCCCTCATACGCATCGTATTTCGCGGACCAAACACTGGCCTTACTGTACAGATAGAATCTACAACTAATAATTGAGTCTGTTTTTTTATTATTTTTTGTGAAGATTATATTAGTCTCTAATACTGAGATACAGGGGAGAATTTATCATCCCCCTTCGCCAGAAAGCCTATGTTTGTGACTTTACATTTCATTGTGCCTCAATTTAAGCGCAGTTGATGTTTCTACGCCTCCCGTGCCAGTTTTAGAAAAGGGGCATGATGAGGGAGAAAGTGGGGCCATTATCTTCTTTTATGCCAGATTTCTGGCGTAAAAGAAGACTAAAATCTACAGCTTCAGCTCCCAGCTGCCGTAGATTTCAGTTTAGGCGCACGGACTGCTGGAGGATGCGCCTAATTCATATTGAGGCCTGCTCCTTACAATAAATTAAGCGCATCCTTTGGCAGTGCAGGGGATATCATACACCAGTCTTTGGTAATTTCCCCATAGACTATACCAGGGATTGATAAATTACTGTACGATTTAGATCTAGTTCAAACATTTTAGGAGTCTATTTGATCTTTTTCCCAGTAGCCAGATAATTAAAACGTCCTACAGATGTATAACTGCTGTAAATGTGTATAGAAAATCAAACAGGACTGTTGGTGCCATCAGCAAATTTTAGGGCTTAGTGGCCGCTGGGATTTGTCCAGTTCTGGACTATACCATCAAATATGACTCCATGTTGGCAAGTGTTGGGTGTCTGTGCAGATGGTTACCAGAGGTTTGAAGTTTTACATCAGAGTTGTAGCCTTAGGCCTTACCTGTTTTCCTAAGGGCCCTTTCACACCTGCGTTATAGTCTTCCGGCATAGAGTTCCGTCGTCGGGGCTCTATGCCGGAAGAATACTGATCAGGATTATCCTAATGCATTCTGAATGGACAGTCCGTCCTTCAGGATGCATCAGGATGTCTTCCGTTCCGGAACGGAACGTTTTTTGGCCGCAGCAAATAGCGCAGCATGCTGCGCTTTTTATTCCGGCCAAAAATCCAGAACACTTGCCGCAAGGCCGGATCCGGAATGAATGCCCATTGAAAGGCTTTGATCCGGATCCGGCCTTAAGCTAAACGTCGTTTCGGCGCATTGCCGGATGCGACGTTTAGCTTTTTCTCAATGGTTACCATGGCTGCCGGGACGCTAAAGTCCTGGCAGCCATGGTAAACTGTAGTGGGGAGCAGGGAGCAGCATACTTACCATCCGTAGCGGCTCCCGGGGCGCTCCAGAGTGACGTCAGGGCGCCTCAGGCGCATGGATGACGTGATCGCATGGATCACATGATCCATGCGCATGGGGCGCTCTGACGTCATTCTGGAGCGCCCCGGGAGCCGCACAGATGGTAAGTATGCTGCTCCCCCGCTCCCCACTACTACTATGGCAACCAGGACTTTAATAGCGTCCTGGCTGCCATAGTAACACTGAAAGCATTTTGAAGACGGATCCGTCTTCAAATGCTTTCAGTACACTTGCGTTTTTCCGGATCCGGCGTGTAATTCCGGCAAGTGGAGTACACGCCGGATCCGGACAACGCAAGTGTGAAAGAGGCCTAAGCCTGTGTGAAAATGTCCACATATTTCCAAGAAAAAAATTGAAAATTAAATAATTTTGAATTGACAGAAATGGGATTTTACACAAATGCTATAAATGATTGTTATCCTTATAATTTGAGAACATACAATGTGCTTGCTCCCTTCCTGTCGGTCTGGGACTGTCGTGACTGACAGATGAAACTTCTAAAATGGAATGCTCTATTTTAAGATGAGGAGTGTGAAAGGGCATTGATGGGATCACGGCTGCCGAGCAGACAATGGTGTTCACTCTCCCTGAGCTCCACATGCGTGCCAGTTCAATTTCCAAGTCTGTGTCTCACCATGTTATAGCGTGCAAGCTTCTGATGTCATGTTGAACACTCCACCATAAAGCTGTGTGAGGGGCCGGTGCACATGGGTTAGCACTATGGGTTATAGTGGATCGATAGCAGATAGAAAAAATTACAATGTGCTTAAAGAATTTTTTATCATTCACATTCATTTAAAACTTGATAATCATAAAATAATATACCTTTGAAAAGGTGTTGTTTCCAGAGATCAGACGCTGCAGAATTCCCATCATATATGGATCCTTCCTATTGACATATCTTCGAGTCTAATGCAATATGTCATTTTTATGCCAAATATATATATATACACGGTGCTTTCATGGAGTAGTTGTGTGAATACGGCCTCAGGCCATGCAGCCCCATATTTCTGTCCTGATCTCTAAGAAAATAGTTCCATAATTTACCATCAAGCGCATGCCTGTTCTGTGTAAATCAGTACAGAGTGTGAGTGTATGGTACATTAAGGCCCCCTATGCCTCTATGAGCACTGTACCATAACCCAGGACTACGGGAGGTAGTATGAAGCCATGATTCGGCCATGTGCCTGAGGCCTAAAGGCAAGTAAATGCCTTGCAAGAAAGGATACAGACTGGACTAGTCACCTTTCTATAGTATATACTGTACTAGGAGAATTACCCGACTTTGCACAACGAGTCTTTCATTTGTTGTTTGTGTGTGGTTAAAATATCCACAGTCATCCCATACCAGTGACATCCACAGTTCCTCCATACCATTGACATGCACTTTACCCCCATACTAATGACACCCACAGCACCCCCTATAACAGTGACATCCACAGCTCCCCCATACCAGTGACATCCAAAGTACCCTCATAACAGGGACATCCACAGCTCCCCCATACCAGTGACATCCAAAGTACCCCCATACCAGTGATATCCACAGCTCCCCCATACCAATGACATCCAAAGTACCCCCATAACAGGGACATCCACAGCTCCCCCATACCAGAGACATCCAAAATACCCCCATAACAGGGACATCCACAACTCCCCCATACCAGTGACAGCCACAGCTCCCCCATACCAGTGACATCCACAGTACCCCCATACTAGTGACATCCACAGTACCCCCATAACAGTGACCTCCAAAGTACCCCCATAACAGTGAAGTAAAATGCCTGGGTTGTAATGGAATCCCGATGTAAAACAAAAATGGCTGGAAACCTGGTGTAAAACTGTTTGTATGTCAGTGAGGCCAAGAATGAAGGACGTGTGAACTTCTATTGGCTAATGAGGCTCGTGTGATGGTGCCATATTTGCTTTTGTATTGTTCGCAACATGCCGTAGTTTTATTCCGGCCGCCTCTCAGCATGCTTGCCGGATATCCGGCCCGCTCCCATTATAGTCAGTGGGGCTGGAGCGGACTTTCGGCGGCACGGTGCACTAGCGGCAACACGGATCCGGCAGGCTGTTCCCCCGTTGGAGAAGGCTGCCGCTAGTGTGAAAGTAGCCTTAGAAGACTATGAGGGGTATTTATCATTTTTAGAATCAGCTTGGCCGGAGGTAACATTGCCATTGTTTGCAACAAATGTATCAAAATGTTGATAGATTTGTTGTATCTTCAAATATGTCTGAAGATGTTTCATTCATTTTTATGACACTAATCTACTGAAGTTAAAAAGTCGCAATTCATAAACGTGTAAATCCTGTCCCGGTAGTAAACCATGCCCACTTTTCATTCCACTTTGGCAAGCTGATGTACACGGCATAAATACCTGTAATTTTTGGTGCAAATGGTTAATAGAGTCTGGAGTAAAATGTGCCAGAAATACACAAATACATTTAGGCCTCATGCACACGACCGTATGTATTTAGTGGTCCACAAACTGCAGATCTGCAAAATACATATACTGGCCATGTGCATGACACATTTTTATAATAAAACTTCCTTTTCTTGACCATAAAACGGACAAGAATAGGATATCTTCTATAATTTGCTGAATGTCTGCACAGATGCAGACAGATGAATGGGTCTACATGCAGACTGCACACGGATAAATGGGTCCGTGTGAGATCTGTCCCAAACAACAATCACAAGTAGGAGGCCTTAAAATGTGGGTCTGTGTATTAAACCAGCTCCTCCATTGTACAGATGGACATTGAAGTTCACAGCCTCCATCAATACTATCTTCTGACATGTCTTAAAGGTTTACTCCAGGATTTAACAAATTATGACCTATTCCTGAGATAGGTCCCTAATATCAAATTGGTGGTAGTCCAACAAGCCGCGCCCCTGCAGATCACCTGTTCAGGAGTGGCTACACAGCTCCATCCATTATGTAGTAGATTGATCTGATTACTGCAACACTGTTTCCATTCACTTGAAGTAACCAGCTCCATCCACTACACAATGGATGGAACTTTGTATTTCCAGTGCTCCCATATTTCAAGTTACTTCTGAGCAACTAACTGTCAGGGGTTCGGGACCCCCGCTGATCTGGTATAGGTGGCCTATCCTAGGGATAGGTCATCCATTGGTGAATCCTAGAGAACCCCTTTAATTGCCTGTCTAAAGGGAGTTAAAGTGGTTATCCAAGAGTAAGACAGACGTCCCAGAGTGTCTGACCTGAGGTAGAGATCATATTTCCCTGGGCCCTGCCACTGGGTTTGGTGTCTGATGCCCCCAGGCCTGCTCTTCCACATGGTCTCGTGTCTCCCCCATCAACAGATGTTGATCTCTGCACGGTAGGGAGAGGAAGAGCCTCCTGAGATCCCAGCGCTGGGACAAGGTAAGTATGAACTCCATCTCAGGTTCGCCACTCTGAGAGGCCTTGGATAACCAATTAAATTACTTTTGGACAGGTCATTAAAGGGGTTCTTTAGGATTTAACAATGGATAACCTATCCCTAAAATGGGCCATCTATACCAGATCACCAGGGGTCCCATACCCCTGCCAGTCAGCTGGCCACTCTGGGAGGTCTCTTTTGCTCTTGCGTAACCTCTTTAAAGGTTATCATACCCTGTAATAGTGATTTCATATTTCACAGTTGTTGTTGTTCTTCTCTCCCCAGTACACGTGAAAGCCTGGCTTCCAATACTTCAAGTATTGTTGAAAGTAACAGACGGCAGAACCCGGCTCTTAGTCCTGCCCATGCAGGTGCTGGTCCAGCTTTTAACTTCCGAACATCTGCTGCAGAAACCACAACAACGGATGCTGATAAACTACAGAAACCCGCTAACTGTTTGCAAGCTTCTGTAACTAGTGTTTGATAGCCGCTCAGCCTCAAATCTTGTTCTGTCTCATCCTCTACAGCAAAGTTTACTACACTGGGACCGATGTTTACATCTCTTTACAAGCAAGCCTCACATCCACAGTTTTTGTGTCTTTCTTAAACTGTGCTGCTAATTAGCCCAGGGGGCAACAACAA
Source organism: Bufo gargarizans (assembly GCF_014858855.1). Taxonomy (NCBI): domain Eukaryota; kingdom Metazoa; phylum Chordata; class Amphibia; order Anura; family Bufonidae; genus Bufo; species Bufo gargarizans. The sequence continues at coordinate 121,668,917 of NC_058080.1, forward strand.
GAACAGAATACCAACTTTTTTTGTATTATTATTGTTATTATTTTGGTTTTCTTGTTTCTTTTTTTTACCATCATTCCTTTCCATAATGTAGAGCTCAGTAGAAATTGAAAAATGCTAGGAGTTAATATGCACATTATTCTTCATGTAAATGTAACAGAGCACATTCAAGAGTCTAAACACTGTATTTCTCTTTTTTGTTGGACGCTGTGCGGCATGCAGCAGAGTACTTCCTTTAAAGCAGCGGTGCTTGGTAGAAAACACAAGTTTGTAGATTTGCAGAACAGTTTTTATTCCGTTCTGTATTATAAAAAGAGAAAGAGAGAAAAAAAACTATTTATTTTTAACAACACACAAATGATATGAACCTAATTTTAAACGTATATACAGTATATATATTCCTACTTAGTGCCCATGATGTTCAGCCAATGTGAAGAACCAAAATATTAGACCATATCACACGGCAATAAGAGTTGCTACATCTGTGCTTTTTATCTTCTGGCTATCTACATACACGTCATTGTGCTGTCACATATAAGTATAAAATGTATTGGATGTGTTGTTCAGGGACCTGCATGCAGTATACGGAATGACAGTTGTGTTAATCCTCTCTATAATAATACACTAGTTAACAATACAGTATTACAAGTATCACAAATCAAGCAAACTAACTCATCCTAACAGTACGGGTGTAAGAGAACTTCTCAGCAAAGTATGACAAGGTAGTGTATGAAAGGCAAGCATATTGTGTTCGAGCCATGTCACGGGATTACTTATTCTTAATTTCCATGATCATCCATATTCATACCCACACTACATTAAAAAAAAAACAAAAAAAAAACTGACCAATGTTCAGGCTGGACAAAAACATCTTGATCAAGCGCTCATATGCCTATTACACTGGCCAGTGCAAAGTGGAAGAATAATCACTACCGCGATCGTTCCTCCCCCATCTGGTTGTATGAATAAAAGATGCCTTCAACCAACAAACAAATCTGTTGGCTGACCTGCAGCCCAATGACCCAGGCCAACTATTGGGAAAGAGCCTGCGAACTTTTCTTCCTGATTATTGACCTGAAAATTGTCCTGTGTAATAGGGCCTTAAAGAGAACCTGTCGCCACGAAAAGCAGTGCAGTCTGAAAGCACCATGTCATAGAGCAGGAGGAGCTGAACAGATTGCTATACAGTTTTGTGGGAAAAAATTCAGTAAAACGTTTAATTTATACGTTTATATCTCTGCTCTTTCTGAGTTCATTTGTACACTGGGGCCATGTTATCAGTGTTTTACAGCTATCTCTGAATACACACTTACACAGAAAATGATATCACTGATAATAGCCAAATAGGGAGTCTCAAGCTCAGAAAGAGCAATGTATAAATTACAGGTTTTACTGAATCTTTTCCAACAAAATGATATATGAATATGCTCAGCTTCTCCCGCTGTATAACATGCTGCCTGCAGATTGCACTGCATTTTGTGGTGACTTGTCCTTTTTAAGAAACGATTGGAGTGTTTGGTAGAGATTTTTAACTGTGAAGCTAGAATATATCTTTCTAATCACAAGACCTGAGCTAGAACAATACATTTTCCATATATGTGCATGTATGTATACTTATTTCACTTATGTATACCCAGCGCTGCTGCTTTAAAATCCCACATGCAAGGTTCCACTGTGCCAGAAATCTTAGTGGTACCAGTAAAGTGGCAGCAGGGTGGAGCCATAGTTATTCTGAGCCTAAATAGTACCAAACACGACCTTGAATAGCAATTTGGCATCTTATATGTATTGAAACATTTCATCCTCATATATTGATTAACTGCTAAGTTTAGAATTTATTTTTTGCCATCAGATAACTGTAGTTTTATTTGGCTGGTACATACCCTATTGGAAGTTGTGAACACGAACACTAGTCTGTTTTTTATAGCATAGATCTAGTTCTGGGAGTAGAAAAAATGTCAGCCAATTTGACAATCATTTTCTGGTGCTCAGGGCAGGTTAAAAAAAAGTTGCAATATAAGACTGCAGAGCATCATGGTTCCAATTTTAGAATCGATAAAAACATTTTAGGGAGTAACTATTGAAAATTAAAATCTTCTCTATTGTGCTCTATGCATGGATAATGATCTCATCCTTGCTTAAATATGTTGCATCTTGTTACATCTGCAAAAACATAAATTTTTTCATTTTATTTTTAATTTTTAAGTGGCATGTACAGGCCAATGAAATGAAAGTGATCTGAATGTGCAAAACCATGTTAGTAACTTTGAAGCAGGACCAGAGGCAGAGAAAAACATCACTTGGGCACCTTTTGTGACCAAGTTTAAAAATGTAGGAGCCAAATGATATTTTTCTGTGGCATTTACAACTATATTAGTTGCTATTTGGAGCCCTGCATTAAAGTGGTTTTCCAGCTTTGGCTGGGTCCACGCATATGATGTAAGTACTTTGGTCATCCAGCATACCACTGATACAGTAAAACCTGCATAGGGGATTATACCATTGCCAGACTTCTGCACCCTATATTTCTTTATACATATACAAACAAGCCTGTATTATCCATATCCTAGGAATACCTATAGTTTATCTTCAGCTGGGTAAATAAAAGTGGCCAACAGATAACGGTCCCTTCACTAGGAACATAAATCATTGGGGAACAAAGACCTTGATATCCTTTTTTTTTTCCCTGTAAAAGTCAAATTACATGAAACTGTTTTATTTGTAACATTTTTGTGAGCCCAAGTTGATGAAAAACATTTTTTTATAATTTTATTTTTGATAATTTTTATAATTTCAGTTCTCCTTTAAATTTATTTGTATGAAACTAAAGGCAAGAATAGCCTAACAACATGATTTCCTTCAAACGGAAGGATATAATTTTTTTTTATTCTGTGGATTAGATTGTAATACCTAAATTTGGCTTCTCAGAATAACATGATTTGTGATGGTGATCATTAGAACAAAGCATTAAGTATGTTCAAAACATTTGGGCTTTCTTTTCACGCAAAAAAAATATTCCTTATCCTTTAAGAAATGTGTGAGGAGAGCAAAAAATAAAAGCATTGTGTTTTGTTTCACATTTCAGTTTTACAAGTGGAGAAGAATGTGCAAAGTTGGGGTGAATGTGAATTTTTCATTTTCTGAATATGATTATAGAATGTTTCAAAATTGGAACCTAGATGCTGGAATCTTTACAGGTTGGGTGGTGTGAATATTTGGTTACATTAGCAAAGCTCTAAGACATAGCTGCCCACCAACAGTTATGCCAGCTGGATACATTCTTCAGGTTTTTGGTGCCCATGCCCGACACAATACAAGATTTTATTGCTTAGTTCAAGCATGCTCAACCTGCAGCCCTCCAGCTGTTGCAAAACTACAATTCCCAGGATTCCCAGACAGGCTACAGCTATCAGCCTGCAGCAGGGCATAGTGGGAGATGTAGTTTTACAAAAGCTGGAGGGCCACAGGTTGAGCATCCCTGGCTTAGTTGTATAATGCAACCTGAAAGCACATGTTGACAATATAGATATGATGCTGGTTGAGAACATTGGTGTTTTGGCTGTGTTCTAGAACTCTGTATTGATATGCTCCGCTTCCATCTTTTTTTTCATATATGTTTAAGTGGTGCTGTGTATCTAGAAAAAAGAGGACTGGTTTTCTGATCTTTTACTTGTTCAACTGGAAAAATAAAGCTTCTCAACATTTCATCTGTAGGTGAAGAGATGAAGCAATGTATCTCAGAATACAGTAAAAATGTTTTGCTTATAGAAGACTCTTATGTTTTTGCTGTACTGAGATACAGCTTCATGTCCAAAGGACATCTGTAGTTCATATTGCTACATTCCTGGTCTTTAGATTAAAAGTGTATCTGTCACCCGCTCACAATGGAGGAAGCCATTTTGAGTCGAACGGGTCTGTGAAGTCAACATATGTTCTGAACTGACAATGTGAATATTGAGTCAGTACACTAAATCTTAGTGTTTTAATTCTTTAGATTACAGATACACTTTGAGCTAAACACACAGAAAAAAATTATATTTACATTCACTGCTCACTTACAGACTGCACTTTTTGTTGTGTTTGTTTCAAATATCTAAAAAGGAGAAGTTTGCTTTTAACACTTATGACCCATTAGACCGAGTACCTGAAGTGTTAAGAGTTTTTAGTAGTAAAACTTCAAGGTGGAAAGGAGCAGAACTGGGAGAAGGGCAGCTGAGGACATGGCTGTTTGTTTGCACTGCCTGATCCGTGTATGTAGCTCTCAGGATGAGCTTTTTATATTGATTTCTATACACGCAGCTTGTCATGAGAGCTACATATACTGACTTGGCTATATAAACAGACATAACCATGTCCTCAGCAGCACTCCTTGTCTTGTAGACCAAGTACTGATGTGTTATTGTGGAAAGCTGGTAACAATTCACATGCCCAGTCTAATGGGGCCTTAAGTGTTAGAAGTGAGACTTGCCTTTAAATGGGTGCTAGGTTACTGCTTTTGGTAGACTGAATACAATGGTTTTCAACAAGTCCATTATTATTTTTGGCAGTCAAGATTTAGATGGCTTTTCAAATGTCTCGAAATAAGCATTTTTAAATGTACCCAGTACTAGAAGTAGAGACAATATGGCAATAATGAAATGGCTATTTTATAATATCTTGTTACGTCTTTGACTACCCAAGTGAAATCCAAAATAACAATATGCAGTATTAGGATCGGGAGATCAGAACTTTTATATGACGGCCTGTGAATAGATAATAGCAAGCAGGCTACAATGTTACAAAAATCCAAGTACTGTATACTGATATTAGATTTTATTTTGGAGCTTGAGGTGTTCTGATTCTGTGAATGCCCTATGTGCAGCCTCAAAACATCGACATAAATCTAATGGCTTTTTGCACACTTGATCCTTATTGTTGCTACAGTACGTGTTGTGTTTTTTTTTTGTTTTTTTTGCTAATGTGTTTTCTTTTCTTTTCTGTTTTTACATAAAACTACCTCCACAACTTTTAAACGGCAGCAATGTTAAAGTATACTGTACAAAACAAACATTCAAATCATGTGAATTACTCCATGAGACATCAGCGTTTTTGTAGAATGAATCATAATTTTTTCATGACCATGGTTTCTTTCCACTAAGACTTCATTTGGGTTTTTATAAGAATTGTATATTGTAAATTAAGGGCAAACAATCCTTTTTTTTTTTTTTTTTAACGTTTCATCATGGTTGGAAACATTCACCAACACTTTACTTTACAGCTGAAGGTTTCTTCCTGTCGTCACTTAGCCATTGCAAGTTTTCAGGGGCCAGTGACCTCCGTCATACATTTGCCAGCCTGACTTTCCTATGACGAACAAAGCCAGATCTTTCAATACTACCGATGAGTTGACTCCACTATGACATTGTTGTTTATAGATGAGACTTAAACTGAAAGAAGTCGTAATTTCTTCAAGTCAGTGACTGAATGTGACTATTGCATTAGGGGAATAAAGTCAATACATACAAGGAGGACTTTACTGTATGTTTAAAAAGAATTTTGCAGCCAAGACTGCCTTGTATAAATGTGTTTGCACTGAAAAAAAATAATAAAAAAAATCTAATTCTCGGTCTCTGGTTGCTGTAAAGCTCATCCAAAAATGGATGTTCTGTTTATATTGTATAGAATTTAATATAAAAGAAAATACAGTTCATGAGATGTCTTCCCTGACGTTACTGATTTCTAACAGCACATTTGTATCATGGTTTTTATTGTGTCGGTGTATCATACTGTAAAGGATGTTTTACCTGTCATGCTTAGCATAATAACTTAAAAGGAAAAAAGTTCACAGGGATTTTTTTGTAAACTTATATTCAAAAGTCCCTTTCTATGTCAATATTGTGTCCATGTTGGTTCTGTAGTGTTGTGTGAAATATCCAAATTTTTTTGGGATTGTGTTACTTTCTAAAATATTAAATAACATTTTGGTTATATGGTTTAAGTAAACAGACTGTTTGTGCTGCAGAGAGTCAGTCAAGAGAGACCTCCTATGTAAGGTGTCTTTTTATGTAATATTAGACAGTGCAAACATATTCTGCAGCTCTGTAGAAGAAGGCATCATTGGTTCCCGTACCTAATAGGGCTAGAGAATCAGTAGCTTCCAAACAGCAGTAAATACGGCCAACCAGAACTCTTCTCTGTCATGATGACGAACAACCCCAAAACAGTGCTGCCTCTGCCTGCAAACAGTTGTCTGTGGTTTGGCTCCAGGATCTTTAAAACAAAGATTCTTAACACTAGGGTCTCACCAGCGAGAACATGATGATGCTCAGGTCTCACCTATGGTTTGAGGTCCATTTGAAAATTACAAATATTGTATCTCATTTTGTTCTGATGCCAGTAAAACATTAAACTAAGCGCAAAAGGAGTCAAGCTACATTAAACATATCCATATTCCTACCTTTAGTCGACAGAGGTCCAAAAAGTTTTCTAGTATATGTCAGTATACTTTTTCTATATTGCATCGAGGGTGAGGGTATTACTTTGTGTGATATAGCTTGTGTGATATAGCTTTGGAACCTTGTGGGTGACAGTTGCCATTGTTAATCTGTAGCACCAAAATGAAGAACCAAATTACCGGTAAGAGTCCCAGCTTTTGTGGATAAACCACATGTCCAGCACAGGATCAAATGTCCAATACTTTATTAAATCACACAAAGTTTAAAATAATCTAACAGCAGGAGAAGAGCACCAACGTTTGCACTTTTCGATTGTTACACCATCCTAAACATTGCATTCTATAATTAAGAGCATGTAACAAGCAAAGCACATAAGCATTGGTGCTCTTCTATTGCCACTGGATTATTTTAAAACTTATATGATTTAATAAAGTATTGGACATTTTACCTGCCTGTGGATCTGTATAGTTTTGGATTGGACATTGTTTGTCTATACAGTGGCATCTGTTAGAGGTACAGCTTGGGAAATCCTCCTGGTGTATACCTCTGAATACTGCAAACACAGCGTGATGGAATGGATAGTGCAGCTGGTCTTTATTAAAGGGATGGTCTAAGTTATAAATCTTACCTTACTGGTGAGACAAGGCAATTTAGATAGGAGTTAAAGGGATTGTCCCAGTAGTTATATTATAAATGTAACCTGCCGAGATGCTGTTAAAACAATGAAACCGTGTACCTAAAGCCCCCGTTGATCTAGCACTGCCACTCTGTCGGGATATAAAGCAAATGCTTTATATGAAAGATAGGATCAGAGGAAAAATTTCAAAGGGAATTTATTCTAGAGGTGGACATATAAAACACCTCAAAAAGAGATCATCGTTAGTTTAATTATATTGTGCAATCAGTAAAATAAGGTACAAGTGTCTATGCAAAAATATAAATGATTTATTATACAATAACTTAAAATACCAGCAAAGCTTAATCAGTAGAAAAAACTCAATAATATGCAATAACACGCAGTGATATGCAGTACCCAAAATTCGCCACTAGGCGGCTCTAACACGACTACCAGTGCTCCATATCACCTCTCAAATCTAAAATGTAATACAACTGTCTGGACGAAATTGTGAGATATACAATCGGTTGACTATACACAGTAACTTAATAGTGATAAGGATAGAGATGAACCCTTGCTCTGCTCAAACTATGACCAATCTCGGAATTCGGGTAGTATTGCGACACAACTTATAAATTATCCAGCCTGATATAGACTAGGGAATATGCATGTTACAATCAGAAAGTTTCTTTGATATCAATATTAGATCTTTTATTTAGTAATATGCATCTTTACTGAATAGTGATAATATTAATGTAGTACTTTTTAACATTACACATCCGCAATAAAGCAGGGAGTTACTAAATATCAGGCCAAGTAATTCAATCAATACTACACATAATAAAGTTATACGTTACCCGAGAATGCAGATGATATGCAGAGTCTAAGGAAAGTCAGTTCTAAAGTACGTTCTGTTCATTGGGATTTTTATCCTGGGCTTTCTATCCTTTCTTTTTTTCTCCTTTTTTTTTCTTTCTCTGTGTACCTGTCCCTTTGTGTGTGTGGTTTATCAGTTAGACACACCTTCCTAACTTGGAGTTTTCCAATCATTGTCGGTTAGGCGTGTACATACAGTTGCAAGAAAAAGTATGTGAACCCTTTGGAATGATATGGATTTCTGCACAAATTGGTCATAAAATGTGATCTGAACTTCATCTAAGTCACAACAATAGATAATCACAATCTGCTTAAACTAATGACACACAAAGAATTAAATGTTACCATGTTTTTATTGAACACACCATGTAAACATTCACAGTGCAGGTGGAAAAAGTATGTGAACCCCTAGACTAATGACATCTCCAAGAGCTAATTGGAGTGAGGTGTCAGCCAACTGGAGTCCAATCAATGAGATGAGATTGGAGGTGTTGGTTACAGCTGCCCTGCCCTATAAAAAACACACACCAGTTCTGGGTTTGCTTTTCACAAGAAGCATTGCCTGATGTGAATGATGCCTCACACAAAAGAGCTCTCAGAAGACCTACGATTAAGAATTGTTGACTTGCATAAAGCTGGAAAGGGTTATAAAAGTATCTCCAAAAGCCTTGCTGTTCATCAGTCCATGGTAAGACAAATTGTCTATAAATGGAGAAAGTTCAGCACTGCTGCTACTCTCCCTAGGAGTGGCCGTCCTGTAAAGATGACTGCAAGAGCACAGCGCAGACTGCTCAATGAGGTGAAGAAGAATCCTAGAGTGTCAGCTAAAGACCTACAAAAGTCTCTGGCATATGCTAACATCCCTGTTAGTGAATCTACGATACATAAAACACTAAGCAAGAATGGATTTCATGGGAGGATACCACAGAGGAAGCCACTGCTGTCCAAAAAAACATTGCTGCATATTTACAGTTTGCACAAGAGCACCTGGATGTTCCACAGCAGTTCTGGCAAAATATTCTGTGGACAGATGAAGCCAAAGTTGAGTTGTTTGGAAGAAACACACAACACTATGTGTGGAGAAAAAGAGGCACAGCACACCAACATCAAATCCTCATCCTAACTGTGAAGTTTGGTGGTGGGGGCTTCATGGTTTGGGGCTGCTTTGCTGTGTCAGGGCCTGGACAGATTGCTATCATCGAAGGAAAAATGAATTCCCAAGTTTATCAAGACATTTTGCAGGAGAACTTAGGCCATCTGTCCACCAGCTGAAGCTCAACAGAAGATTGGTGTTGCAACAGGACAACGACCCAAAGCATAGAAGTAAATCAACAACAGAACGGCTTAAACAGAAGAAAATCTGCCTTCTGGAGTGGCCCAGTCAGAGTCCTGACCTCAACCCGACTGAGATGCTGTGGCAGGACCTCAAGAAAGCGATTCACACCAGACATCCCAAGAATATTGCTGAACTGAAACAGTTCTGTAAAGAGGAATGGTCAAGAATTACTCCTGACCGTTGTGCACGTCTGATCTGCAACTACAGGAAACGTTTGGTTGAAGTTATTGCTGCAAAAGGAGGTTCAACCAGTTATTAAATCCAAGGGTTCAGATACTTTTTCCACCTGAACTGTGAATGTTTACACGGTGTGTTTAATAAAAACATGGTAACATTTAATTATTTGTTTGTTATTAGTTTAAGCAGACTGTGACTGTCTATTGTTGTGACTTAGATGAAGATCAGATCACATTTTATGACCAATTTGTGCAGAAATCCATATCATTCCAAAAGGGTTCACATACTTTTTCTTGCAACTGTATGATAATGACAGTGATATCACTATATCACCCAGAATGCATTTCAACTGTTGGTGCAATGTTACCTTTTTGTACCTAGGAGGCACTATTGCATAAGCTATCAGCATCATACTAGTAAGGCTACTTTCACACTTGCGGCAGAGGATTCCGGCAATCCGGACGCAAATTGATGAATTTGTGAGACGGATCTGACCTCTGCGCTGATGGCATGGCCACTTACTTCACAGACAAGATTGGCAATTCCTCTACATGCTCTCGCTCCTCTTTTACCCTATAACAGAGGAAGAAGTCTCCAGCCTTCTTTCTTCTTCTCAACCCACAACCTGTAGCAGTGATCCTATTCCATCACACCTCCTCCAGTTGCTCTCCCGGGTTGTCATCACTCACCAAACTACAATTTTTAACCTCTCTCTCTCTCTCTCTCTTCTGGTATCTTTCCCTCCTCTTTCAAACACTCTATTATAACCCGACTACTAAAGAAACCATCTGTTGACCCAACCTGTGCTGCTAACTACTGACCTGTTTCAAACCTCCACTTCATCTCTGAACTCCTTGAACGTCTTGTCTACTCTCGCTTAATAAGCTATCTCTCTACAAACTCTATTCTTGACCTCTTACAATCTGCCTTTCGCTCTCTTCACTCTACAGAAACTGCCCTTACTAAAGTGTCTAACAATCTCCTAACAGCAAAAAGAAATGGTGACTCTTCGCTACTGATTCTGCTGGATCTCTCTGCAGCGTTTGATACCATAGATCATAAACTCCTCCTCACCATGCTCCACTCAATTGGCCTGAAGGACACTGCTCTCTCTTGGTTCTCTTCCTATCCCTCTGGCCACTTCTTTAGTGTATCCTTCACTGGCTCTTCTTCTCCTCTTCCTCTTGATGTCGGTGTCCCTCGGGGCTCAGTACTAGGTCCTCTACTCTTCTCCCTCTATACAGCCCCCATTGGACAGACTATCAGTAGATCAGGCTTTCGATACCATCTTTGTGCTGACGACACCCAACTATACACTTCATCCCCGACATCACCCCTGCTTTACTCCAAAACACTAGTAATTGTCTGGCAGCTGTCTCTAACATCATATCCTCTCTGTATCTAAAACTGAACCTCTCAAAAACGGAACTTCTTGTCTTTCCACCATCTAACTCACCTAAACTTGATATTTCAATTTCGGTCATTCATAACTCCTGTGCAACATGCCCGCTGTCTTGGGGCCACATTTGACTATGATCTTTCCTTTGTTCCCCATATTCAATCACTTACACGCTCTTGTCATCTGCACCACGAGTATCGCCAGAATCCACCCTTTTCTTACGGTGGAAACGGCAAAAACTCTTGTTGTTGCCTTGATTTATTCTCATCTTGACTACTGCAGCACATTACTAATCGGTCTTACTCTCACTAAACTCTCCCCTCTTCAGTCTGTTCTAAATGCTGCAGCCAGGCTCATCTATCCATCCAACTGCTACACTGATGCTACTAGTCTTTGCCAGTCACTTCACTGGTTGCCCATCCACTACAGAATACAGTTCAAACTTCTCACCCTCACCCACAAAGCTCTCCACAGTGCTGCACCTCGATACATCTCCCTTATCTCCATTTACCACCTTACTCGTGCTCTCTGTTTTGTTAGAGACCTAAGATTAATAACCTCCATAATTCGTACCTCTCACTTACATCTTCGAGACTTTTCTCGAGCTGCACCTACTCTCTGGAATACTCTGTCCCGGAATACTAGGTCAATTCACAACTTCTCCACCTTCAAACGTGCACTAAAAACACATCTTTTCAGGCAGGCTCATCAAGCTATCTAAAATGACTTTCCCAGACTAAACCTTTCCCCCACCAACTCCTCTGGCCTGAACTCGATCCTCTAGTAGTCCCAAACCCGAAGCAGATCGGTCAACACCACTCCTGTCAGTTCAATAATGGCTCAAATCCTAGTTATCACAATCAACTACCTTATGTGTCACCCCCGATTCCTCATAGATTGTAAGCTCTTGCGAGCAGGGCCCTGACTCCTAGTGTTTCAGTTGCATATTAGCCAGTTACTTTTGTTTTGTACATGAACCCTATGAATTTGTAAAGCGCTGTGTAATACGGTGGCGCTATATAAATACATTTTATTATTATTATCCGGATGCGGATCCGTCTTTCAATGACAAATGCATTGCAATGCAGGATCTTTCTTTCCGATTGTCATCTGAAAAAAACGGATCCAGTATTTATTTTTAACATTTTTAAAGGTCTGCGCATGCGCGGACCGGAAGGACGGATTCATCAATGCAGCAATTTTAATGGAAATGAATACATTTCAATGGAAATTAATGCAGCATCCAGCATTCCGGAAAGTGTTCAGGAAAAAACGTAAGAGGGACTAAACTGATGCATACTGAACGGAATGTTCTTCATTCAGAATGCATTAGGATAAAAGTGATCAGTTTTTTCCGGTATTGAGCCCCTAGGACGGAACTCAATACCGGAAAAGAAAAACGCTAGTGTGAAAGTACCCTTAGGGCTAAATGTCCAGGTCTGATTTCGTCTTACATTCCATACACATAACATAAGGAATCCTAAATCAGAGCTAAGGGATTATCTTTGACACATATACCAATTAAAACACAGACGTTTGGGTACCATTTGAGACATTTCCCAAGCTACTAAATTTATGGTACCGATAAGAATATAATAGACGTTGTACTCTCACAGACATGTGTGTCTCCTCTGTTACTCCAACAGTTGATTGATTGTTAGTTAAAATAACACTATCTTACTAACAAAGTTTACACTTTAAACTTTTTTCATCATATTTTAGGAGTGTTTGCATTCCTAGTGAGAAATATATAAGATAATAGATGCATTGACGTCCTTCATAATATCCAATAATATTATACAATACATGTGTCCTATTGATTATCTTATACTAAAAACTAAAGTTCACTATACGTGTACACATATATCACAGATTTTCTGCTTCATCAATAGACATTAAACCGTAGGGATAATTAGTACCAGATGTGTCTAGAGCATATCCTTATCTCAGTCCTAAATCTATAAGGAGACATGACTCTTCTCAGACTGGTACATCTACAGAGAATAAATTATATGAACTGTGTCCTCTCCATGAACCTATTTCAGCTAACTTTAAAATACATAAAAAAAATTGTGAATATATCACAATATGGCCTATATAAATATATATATATATATATATATATATATATATATATATATAATCAAATCCACTATAACTAAAATATTTAGATGTAAATGGTATACACCTATGAAAAAGCACAACAAATCCCCCTTCATTACAATCTAATCCATTAAAATAAATAGAATTATATTGGAATGTCAAAAGGGCTATTCATCAAGATGAATCCAGTAGCATTCTACAGCATGATACCAGATGAAGGACCTGGTACAGTGATCGGTTCAGCATGGAACTCCTTCCCCAAGATTAAGACGATGTAGATACAGTAACAGCAACAATCCTTTATGCTATCTTGTGCCTATAATATATTGTGTGGCAAATATAAGCACATACATCTTTCCACTTTTCTTTTTATCAACCCTACACTACAAAAAGGTCATACTACCATATATCTTCAATTTGGCATAGTTTTTCTTTCTTGAACAAGTTCTTGGTTCAGAAGTGAGTCAAGAGATAATTAGTTACAGAGGAAAAATACATGAAGATAGGTTAGTCGACTCGTTTGTTTATATCATACCGATCGTGGGTTTCTCTCTTTAGCTGGAACCTTGATATCTCTTCACTCCTCATCATCTGGTAATCCTTCCATTTTGCAAAGTTGTGACCTAGGATGACAAACACGTAATTGATTAATATGCACCCCTTTCTCTATAAATCCATCTCCCTTAGGAATTTTTATCTTGTTAACCACAGGTGACAATTTGTCAATGACGACATAGGGTCCTTTCCAGGAAGGCAGGAACTTCCTTTCCTTCAACTGATCCCGGGCAAAGTTATAGAGATAAACCTGATCGGAAATCTGGTATTCCTTTTGAGTAGTCTTCAGGTCATAGTAGGTTTTGGCGCTTACTGCTGTAGATTCTTCTGGGCAAAAGCAAAAGCTTGCATAGATTCTCCATATATTAATGAGCTGTTGAAGCATTTATCAAATTGTGGTCTGTTGTCTGGTAGAGTATATGCTAGGGTAACACCATCTTCCTGCCTGTGATCATTTCAAAGGGAGAGAGTTTGGTTGCCGTGCTTGGGGTGGCCCTGATGGCCATGAGAACCAAAAGCAATCTTACATCCCAGTCTTTACGGGATTCATTGACAAATTTATTTTGAATATTGACAATGGTTTGGTTGTAGCGCTCTACTCCACCACTAGAGGCCGGCCGATAAGGTAGGTTTCTTTTTACCCCCAGTATCTCCCACATTTTCGTCATCACCTCACTAGTGAAATTACTTCCGTGATCAGATTCGATGCATTGGGGAAGACCAAACCTGCAAAATACGTGGTTAATAAGTAGAGACGTGCACTCACTTGAACTGCATGTTTTGCAAGGCAAATGTTCCACCCATTTTATGAATAAACAAGTCACGGTTAACATATATCTGTTGCCTTTTGATGAAGTTGTTACTGGTCCAATAAAATCAATCTGGGTGTCTGACCATGGCATGGACATTCCCCTTTTCATCAGCGGTGCCCGATGAGTGGTTGCTTGTGGCTGGAATTGCAACATATGAGGCCAATAAGCGTAATCCCGTAATAATTCATACGTTAACTTATCACCTTGATGACCAGCCATTAGAGCCTCATGGGCGTGCCGTAACATCAAACCTCGGAATGCCGCGGGTACCATCCATTGTGAGATACCATTCTTCGAGGTTCTCAGCCAACAATCCATCCTGTAACGAGAATTGGGACTTACCCTTCATCCAAATTCGTAACTCTTCTTTGCCTGCACAGTCTTTCACAGTTATGGGATAATTCTGTGGATCTTCAATGTGTTTTGTAAAAGATACCAATGACTGGATCCCCTTTTGACTTGCAATAAGATCCTCACTAGGGGAATCTTGGCTCCATTGCACCACATTGGCTTTGGCCTCCTTTTGGGCCTGTCTTCTTGTCGTTGCCTCCACTTGAACAGTTCCCATAAGGTCATCAACGTTCAGGAATTCTTCATTAATGGCTCCTTGTTTGGCAAGGAAATCTGCCAAATCATTCCCTTCCTTATCCACACCTGAATATTTTGAGTGGCCTCTTACCTTTTTCCAGTAAATGGTGAGACCGTGGGTGATAACAATCTCGTCGATCCTACAAAACATTTTACCATGCTTGACAGACTTGTTTTTGCTTCTTACCATGTTAGACCTTTTCCATCCAGGGAAGTACTCCACAAAGCTGTTGCGAATATAATTAGAATCTGTGATTATAACAAACTCTTTTATATCAGATTCGATAGCCATATGTACGGCTTTATACACAGCAGTAAACTCTGCCACCTGGCTACTTTTGGGACCTATATTGGTATGGAAAGAACAACCGTCTACATGTACACATGGTAAGTATTTGCAATATTCTTCTTCATAAGACTTGTATGGAGATAAACATTGTTCTTCCAGGAGATCATTTCCTGGTGATTTACCTCTAAGTCCTGCATTGGTAAAATCGTGAAGTTCAGCTAATCCTTGAGCAACTTGATTCTTATTATTTAGTTTGTATCTGATTTCCAATGGCCATCCCATTAAAGTTGTTATCTGGGAATGGTACAAGTGTGGCATACACATTACATATAAGCATTTTCATCTTTGAAATTCCATCCTTCATTCTATCACTTTGCAAATATAGCAGCGGTTGGTGTGCAGTTTCCACAATGATCTTTTCGCCTTGGATAAAACTCCTGAAATATTGCAAAGCCCATACTGTTGACAGTAATGCTTTTTCATAATCATAGAATTTTACCTAAAACGGTGATAAAGACTTACTGGCATAGGCGATGATCTTATTCAGGTCTCCCTGTTTCTGGAAGAGAACTGCACTCACGCTTTTGTTGGTGAAGCCTGTTTCAATGATGAAAGGTTTTCCACCTTATGGGTAAGCAAGGCATGGGGCTTGGGTGAGTCTGGCTTTGAGCTCGTTCATAGCTTGCTTGTGGCGTTCACTCCATTCCCATTTCACTCCTTTCTTCAGCAACTGCAAAAGAGGTTTCGTAATCTCGGCATAGTTGTCTATAAACTGACGTGAATAGTTCATCATACCCAGGAAGGATCTCAACTCCTTGAGATTTGTAGGTGACTTCATATTGATCACTGCTTCCACCTTCTTTTTCTGTGTTGATTCCATCAGCAGCGATTTCGTGACCTAGGAAATTGACTTTGGTACGACACCATTGAGCCTTCTGCAAATAAAGTTTCACACCAGCTTTCCTCAGTTTGGTTAGTACATGCCTCAGTTCCGCAATGTGTTCCTCAAAAGTCATGCTTTTGATCAGGACATCATCCACATAGGATAAGGTACCTTGTTCAGTGGCATCAGGCATCGCCTTATGCATGAACACAGCAAACTCATTGCCTGCATTATTGTACTGGAAAGGCAATCGGGTCCACGCATATTGCTGTTTCCCAAATGTGAGGGCCAATTTGTATTGATCCTTCTCGTCCACCTCAATCGTCCAATATCCCTGCGCACAGTCAAGAGCAGTGAAGATTTTGGATCCCTGTATTTGCACCAAACACGGCTCAATATACGGCACTGGACATCCAGACATATATACCTATTTATTTAACTGCCTTAGGTCCGAACAGAGGCAAAACTAACCATTGGGTTTGAGAATCCCAAGTATGGGATGGTTGAACGAGCTGTGCACCGGACGGAATGATTCCCAGCCCCTCCAAGTTCTTTACGATTTCTGGTAGCGACTCGTAAGCTGGCAGTGGAAGTCGGTACTGTTTGACATATACAGGGGGTGCATTGGGATTCGTCTGGATTCTTGCAACGTGCAGGTCAGTTTCCCCACAGTCATAAGAATCCTTAGGAAACCTGTCCGGGAATTCTGCGAAGAGCCTTTGTAGCTGTTGATGCTCCGACTCATCGGAGCATGCGTCGGCTATAGAGATTTGCTCTTCCACCTATTCCTGAAATTCTGGAAAGATTTCAGGTTGACTTAATTCATAAGCTTCTTCAAGCTCACTAATTAAATTGTTTTGAGTATTGCGTACCGTCTCTTTTCCCTGTTGGGATGACTCATACTCCTCATTAATCTCATGGTTAAAAACTAAAGATGATTCTTCAATGTGGCATGTACCTTCTTCAGGATTGAAAGGATAAACACAGTGGATATTAAATAACTAGATGTCGGTAAGTAGAAGAAGTATACAGCGGCACTCACCGGTCTGCAGTCAAACAGCTTTATTCAGACACAATCAGGCAGGGGGCGGACAAATCAAGCACGCAATGACAGCGGCAGCCGTTTCGCGCTATCTGCGCTTCATCAGGCTGTGCTTCAATGCGTGCCTGCGTCCGCACTCCTTTTAACCTCTGGTGCGGGCCGACGTCATACAAACAGACGAATCAGGCCGCATCTAGGTAAAAGGGGTTACGTTCCACAAATACAAACATAGAAGGTGCAACAAATCTGCAACAAATAAGCAAAAATTCAGAGACAAAAATGCCAGTACATAAAACACATATGAATAGACAACAACAAGGAAACTTAATTACAGAAATGGGCTAAGATCATTCCTATCGTTCAATCCAAGTTCTCCTAGTGCTTGTGTGCGCAGGATCCACCTGGCTTCCCTCTGCAGGATATTAAATAACCCCTCAGGTGTTCAGGAAAAACGTTCTTCCACTACTTGCTCTTCTATCAAGTATTCATCCGGAATAAGTCCAATGACGTCATTATGGAATCTGAAAGTGTAATACTCTGAATGCATACCTACACCAATTATAGTACCTTTTTGTAAGGATATGCTATGGGGAGCCATATTATGAATCACCATATGCAATGGAGTCTGATGGATGTTTATCATAGGAGTGGGCTTTACCTTCAGGCCGAGTTGCTGCATCCGGTTAGACAAACAGATCAAAGCATCTGCATTCTTCAATTTTTGCCCCTTCTTTACTTAAATGGGAAGAAGAAATGGCTTGCACCCTTCAGGGATTTAACCTCATCAGCAACCATGATACTTACAGCATAGGGCATTTGTTGTCCCTATCTCAAGGCTTGCTCTTCATCCTGAAACCTTTCCTGGTCTCCAGGTAATCTGGACCATAGAGTATTGTTGACCAGATCAATCTGCACGGCAAATCGGTGTAGAAGGTCATTACCTAAATACATCTGGTACCGTGGTTCATTCAATACTATGAATAAATGTTCCATAGTCTTATCTCCTATGAAAATAGACAATAGACATCTTGCAATCACATTATGACTCTGAGAATCTCCATCCATATCATGAATCCATTGGTCCTGTGGAGAGGAACCTTTAATCACTTTAGAGTTGGCGACCTGTTTTAAGAGACCTAGTCTTATATAACTGGCTATGGATTTTAGATCCAACTTAGCATATTTCACCGGGGCTATATTGTTCACCTGTATGGGAATCAATAAGTTATCACTGACCTTCTCAATCCGTACCATGGATTGAGTATGCTTGGTCAGGTCCGCAACTTCGTAATTTCCCCCTTCAAGAGAAATAGTTAATATATCCCTATCCAAGGTTACCTTTTCAATTCTGTTTTTCTGGATGGTTATGGTATTGTCACGGCGGGGAGCGGGGAAAACCCCCCACCGTGCAATGGCAGTGGCTGCAACGCCAGATAGCAGGGCACAGAGAGATGGTCACCACCTAAAGTAACCCTGAGCTCTCCCTGGACTCCTAGAGCATGAGCCGCCTCAGATGGTAAGGGGGCTCATGCTCACGAATCTAGAATCTAGATGCCTGTAATGCCCTAGGCCTAATGACAGGGCAGAGACCACACATTCATCCTACACCACGGATGAAAAGGTGTCTCCAGAGGCCCAGTGGCAGACAGGAAGCAAGACCATGGGATAAACAGTACGGCAGGTAAGTTACACAGCAACATAACTATGCAATCCTCACTTACCTGCCGTAGCCAAGATGGAATGCGGATCCAGGCTGGGAAACCCACAGTCTTGTCTTCGCTTAAACCCTTCCGTGAAAGCACGCCCCTCTTCGGAGTCAAGACACCACCAGAAAACCTCCATACACCAACCACACCAATACAACATACACCAGGTGGGGTAGGAAAACAGAGACACACCGGAGGGGACACACAGCCAGGGCAAGGAAACAATATAATAAATAACGGTGACTCACACAGACACAAAAACATACCGCCAGGGAGAAGAGCTCCTACACAGGCAGACAACAAAATAAGACCACAGGCTCCAACACACCATCATATAAAGAGGCCTGAGGTCACACCCACCACACCTAGCAGACACACCTAAATTAACCCCGTGACAACCAAAACGGGGAAAGCACCAAATAAAAGAAAGTGTATGTGCAAACAGAAAAACTACACATTGCCCCCGGCAACCAGTCTGCACGCAACAGCGTCACGGTCAATCATAAATTGTCCGTGACAGGTATGGGCGGTACCATTAGCATCCTTTCCAGGCTTACCATTTTTCAGGATAATGTCATCTGGCGTCCGGTTGTTCCTAAAACGAACTTCAATCAGCTTTCTTCTATCACATGACAACTACGTTGTGGTTGTGCATTGCAAGAGTACTCATAGGCAATAGGTGCTGTGAGAGTAGTTCAATTTTCAGGTACAAAGTAATTTAAATAACTAAGTCGGCCGACACGGAGACACAATCAATAATACATGTATCTGCGGAGATCTGAGTGACCACCCCAGAAACCTTTATTTTGTACCCTTTACCTGAGTCCAGATTGCTTCATTGATGAAGTCTACTATGGAACTGAATCTTTTCATGAGGTTGATTCCTATGATCAGCCGATCATAGGGAAGGTCCATAATGAGTGTGGGACATTTAATTACTTTCTTGCCTATTTCTAATTTTAACCACGCTGTACCTCCTACCTGCAAAGCGTCTCCACCTACACTTATCAAAGAGCCATCAAACGATTTCAATTTCAGCCTGTTACATCCATAACCGGTTGGAAATAACTATATAAAAATATAGTGGCTTGTGATCCCATGTCAAGTAAACCCCTAATTGGCCCGGTAAGTGCATCTTGGAGATAAGAATTTACAAAATATCGGCCTTCAACCTGAAACAAATCACATAAGAAATTAGGATGTTCATTCATCTGACGCCTTTTTGAGGATTTGATCCTTTTGCAGCGATGCGACTTCTGGAGAAACCCAGATATTCTTACTGCACACGGCAGCAGCCCCCACCTTTGAGGAAAACTGGATTACATCTCAGTTTACGGATGGCAGCTCACAGATTGACGCAGAGATGATGGGATCACTCATTGGAGAAGATACATTAGTACACAAATCTACATGGTTAGACTGCAAGATAGACAACACGTTAGAAACCTCCTCTTTGGCCTCAATTTTCGGGTCAAGAACGCTGCAAGGCAATATAGTATTAAGAATCACAGATTCTTCTACAACCAGCTTGGTAGCCTTGCGTTGGCCTGAGCTCTGACCCCGCCCTGCCTGCTTTATAGGGCTGAGCTGGGACCTGCAGCCGCCCCTAAAAAAGGCTTAGGTTGTTTTTCGATGGACACCTGGGACATCTTATTAACTATTTTGCTTAATTTAGCCACTTGATCTGCCAACTGATCAAACCGATTATTTGATTTGTGCACAGTTTGGTTTTATGGTGTACCCTTACTAGAGGTGGGTGACCGACTTCTAAGTGAAGTAGAGGATTTAGGCCTACTTTCCTTCTGTTGTCTGGGCCTGTTATTCCAGCCCCTGTATCCCAGGGGACCCCTATTGTAATATTGTGGACGGTAGTTAGACCTCTTATCACCATTATTATCCCCCTCTGACCCGTTGGGGCTATGAGGTTTTGTTTGCCTGGGTCCTACCTGTTGTCGTTGGGTTCCTTGAAAAGGTCCTGTAGACGGAGGGTACCTGAGTGGTTGCCTTTCAAATCCCAGGTTGTGGTTTATTTTAGCTTCTGCTACGTTTTGCTCTGGGGACCTTTTGTATCTCTCTCCCATAGCATGGCACTCACTGATATTATACAGTGAAGTGGCAGCCATCACCAATCTGTCCAAGAGAGCTTTAATATCAAGATCTCTAGCTAGGCTAAATTTAATTTGCATAGGCGTTGCGTCATAAAACAGTTGTTTGAATTCTCCAGATTCCCAATTTGGGGACCTATACGTTAACCCATAGGCATTTTTAAGGATAGAGAGGA
The DNA here is from genome assembly GCF_014858855.1 of Bufo gargarizans. Taxonomy (NCBI): domain Eukaryota; kingdom Metazoa; phylum Chordata; class Amphibia; order Anura; family Bufonidae; genus Bufo; species Bufo gargarizans. Next base: position 121,690,011 of record NC_058080.1, read on the forward strand.
ATTCCCAGGGACTTTGATTGGGTCTACATGTGAGTTTATAAATATCACATTATGCAGCAGTAATAGTCCGGTAAGGGAAGAATTTGAATTTTACCTTGTGCAAAACATCCTGCCAATCCCGGATACCCCTGTCTCTGAAGGAAATAAAGTAGTGGCGATACTTATTTTCAAATGCCCATTGTAGGAATCTGATCCTGTCCACATCAGAAAACAACTTTAAAGAATCCATGGTGGACTGGTACAGTTCTAAGTGATAAGCAATTTCAGGAGAACCTCTCTTAGAGATTTAGGTACAGTGGCATTTAGAAACTTAATGATACTCGAGGAACTCTGATCCCCTTCTGAACACTGAGCATTTTTCTTTCTAGAGTCCAGCTCAGCATAGGATGGTCGCCTGGAACTCTCATCCCCCTTGTGGGCAAACTCATGCCTGCACAGTAGGGAATAAGCCACATGCTTTTCCACATCACTGTCATAATCACTCATACTCTGATCACTTCCATCGTACTCACTTGGCACAGGTGACTTAACCCTAACATTCCTCTCTATGGGAAGGTGTTGGGGGACACTTCTATGGCCTTTAGTGTCGCTAGCGCCTAGGAAGGAGGTTACAGCTTGAAAAACCAGATTTAATTGGGTTAATGCATCCTGTGTAATCATGCCTTCACCCTCGGGTGGCTTAGGATCTCGGATAGATTCCGCTTTAAGAGCATGTGATGTTGACATGTCTGTATTTTGGGGTGTGAGAGCTGGAGGACCCAAAAATCTCTCATTATCAGACAGATCACTTTCAACATTGACTATAGTATGGCTTGGTCTGTCTGTTTCCTGAAGTCTGCAATAACGGAGGTTCAGGTCATCTGCCTCCCTTTTTAGTTGATGATAAGCAACATGGCTGAGATCGAGCTCACGCTTTAAGTCCTCGATCGATGCTTTTGCAGATTATAACTCTGTTTCTATATGGGATATATAAGCCTGCATGTCTGTTATATGCATATTTCTACTCTTTAAGAGGGTACTAACTTCTAATATTGCATACAGGACTGGTGGCAACATCTTTAAGAGGTGTTGGTCTTTACTGGCGTTACTTTTAAGCACACCCAGGACCGGCACCACCTGTAAGGCGACCTAGGCAGGGGGCGCCGATAGAAAGAGAGAATCCAGCTTCTTGTGGAGTAAAAAAATAGTTCTTTATTAGCTCATTGTATAAAATTCACCAAAATCACAGGAAAAAGGTGTACAGTAACATGTTTTGGGCTACAGAATCCAGCCCTATATCAAGACACATTGAATAAGTGGCCGGCGGCGCCCCTCATGCTGCGCCGCCGCTCTAGTAAGCAGGGCCGGCGCTTCCATAGAGTCTTTAGGGCCCCCCTGCGCCGGCCCGCAACTAACTATAGGCAGGACACATGTCACTTGGAGATGAGTGCTTCCATTGTGGAAGCGCTCATCTCCAGTCATCTGTATCGCCGTCCTCAGGACAGCAATACAAATGGCTGTGCAGCAGGGGAGGGAGAGGTGTGTCCCTTCCCCTTCCTCTGATAGGCTGCAGACACTAGGCCGGCAGCCTATCAGAGGCCGGCGCAGGTGGCACGATGACCTGATCGCACCGCCTGAGCCCTGAGCAGTACCGCACGGGACACAGGCCGGAAGAGGCCTGCATCGCATCGCTGACAAGGAGGTAAGTATAAGTGTTTTTTTTGTTGTTGTTGTCAATACTGGTGGCTACTGGGCAGGCACATGATGGGGGGTTCTGGCTACTGGCACATGATCGGGGGGCCTATGGCTACTGGCACATGATAGGGGGGCCCTATGGCTACTGGCACATGATAGGGGGCCCTATGGCTACTGGCACATGATATAGGGGGGCTATGGCTACTGGCACATGATATAGGATGGGCTCTGGCTACTGGCACATGATATGGGGGGCTCTGGCTACTGGCACATGATATAGGGGGACTCTGGCTACTGGCACATGATGGCTCTTGTTACTGACACATGATGGTGGGGGGGCGCTTATTACTGGCACATGATTAGGGGCATCTATGAGGACATTAGCTCAACTGGGGGCATTACAAGGGGGGATTTTTTGCACTCTCACATTATAAGGAGAATTATTTCTACTGGGGGGGCATTATGGTGGGCTTTATTACTCCCCCATGGTATGATCCCGTAGTAGCAGCACCAGCCTCTCCCTGCTCTGCTATCCCTCTGCCCATTCTCCAAATCCTTATTATGAAATCTTCCTCATTAGGATAAAACACATCAGCTCCCCTGAGTTCCCCAGCCAAAGTGTTGAAGTGGTGTCTGAGATCCCCAAGGGACAAGCCAAGTAACTGTAAGTTTTCATATGAAATATTTTTATGTTATACACATATAGCATACACTGTGCCCCACAATATACAGCTTCTTCTGTAAAAGTCATCAAGTGTCATGGGGGAGGGCCCTTATTGTTTTTTGCCCCAGGCTTGTTTCTTTATGGCTATGGCTTAAGTTATGGTAGTTATTCTCCACCATTCTTAATAGGGGGCTTTATTGCAACATATAACTCTCTTTTAATTTAAATGTTGAGAAACGGGTGGAACATATGTGATGTCATGATATGGGCAGATCATCTGATAAGGGGGGGGGTCGGCAATTTTTATCTTGCCTAGGGCGGCAAAAATCCTTGCACCGGCCCTGAGCACACCAAAATAGGTTAGATGTCTCCTGACTGTACCAAATGATGTCCATACATCCACACATTCTCTCTTGGCTTCTGCCTGCAGCTCACTTAACCATGCAGTTACATCCTGATAAAAACCCAACCGTAAATTTGCATATTTAACAATTTTATGGATTAACTGTTTCGGGCTAGATGGACTCCCTCCTGTAGCTTCACCAGAACCCACTTCACTATTGGCTGCACTCATTTTCCCTACCAATAATTAGTACACAGATATATGAAGAATCTGGTTAGCCAAGAAAATTTATGGAACAATTTACTATTTGCACAAATAATTAATACATTAACTCGATCTCAGCAGTGCCTCCAATTTTTGTCGGGGATATAAAGCAAATGCTTTATATAAAAGGATCAAAGGAAAAATTTCAAAGGGAGTTGATCCTAGAGGTGGACATATAAAACACCTCAAAAACAGATTGTCATTAATTTAATTATATTGTGAAATCAGTAAAATAAGGTACAAATGTCTATGCAAAAATATAAATGATTTATTATACAATAACTTAAAATGCCAGCAAAGCTTAATCAGTAGAAAAAACTCAATAATATGCAATAACATGCAGTGATAGGCAGTACTCGAAATTCGCCACTAGATGGCTTTAACATGACTACCAGCATTCCATATCACCTCTCAAATCTAACATGTAATACAACCGTCTCGACAACAATTATGAGATATACAATCAGTAACTATACACAGTAACTTAATAGTGCTAAGGATAGATACGAACCCTTGCTGTACTCAAACTATGACCAATCTTGGATATCGGGCAGTATTGCGACACAACTTATAAATTATCAGGCCTATGCATATTCCAATCAGAGAGTTTCTTTGATATCAATATTTGATCTTTTATTCGGTAATATGCATCTTTACTGAATAGTGATAATATTGATGTAGTACTTTTTAACATTTAACACATCCGCAAAAAAGCGGGGAGTTACTAAATATCAGGCTAATTAATTTAATCAATACTACACATTAAAGTTATACATTACCTGACAATGCAGATGATATGTAAGGCTGCTGGGTAAGTATAAATGTTATTATTTTATTTTTTTCAAATACCGGACTGTTACTTTACTGCCATGGGGTAGTGGGGGCTATTGGCGCCATGATACTGGCACATGGAGGGGGGAGGAGAGAGGCACTTGATACTGGCACATTAGGGGGCAGGAGGAGAGGATGGCACTATGATATTGGCACATGGGGGGATATGAATCATGAGGGTCAGAAATGTGAAATGATGGGGGGGGGGGCAAGAAATGGATATGAATCATCAGGGGCAGAAATGTGAAATTATGGGGAGGGCAAGAAATGGACATGAATCATGAGGGGCAGAAATGTGAAATGATGGGAGGGGGCAAGAAATGGATATGAATCATCAGGGGCAAGAAATGGATATGAATCATCAGGGGCAGAAATGTGAAATTATGGGGAGGGCAAGAAATGGACATGAATCATGAGGGGCAGAAATGTGAAATGATGGGGGGGGGGGGGGGCACCAAAATGTAGATTCGCTTGTGTTGACAAAAATCCTTGCACCGGCCCTGAGTGGCCTCAACAGGCTTGTCTAGGATTGAGAATAGTGATTGGCTACAGTAGTATACGGTACTTCCCCACTGCAGCCAAAACAATATGTTATGGCTGCATCTCGGCTAAGGCTGAGTTCACACGAGCGTGACAGATTAGGCCCGGATGCGTTCAGGGTGCGTTCAGTTAAACTCGCACCATTTTGCAAGCAAGTTCAGTCAGTTTTGTCTGCAATTGCGTTTAGTTGTTCAGTTTTTTCCGCGCGGGTGCAATGCGTTTTGATGCGTTTTTCACGCGCGTGATAAAAAACTGATGGTTTACAAACAACATCTCCTAGCAACCATCAGTGAAAAACGCATTGCATCCGCACTTGCTTGCAGATGCAATGCGTTATTCACGCAGCCCCATTCACTTCTATGGAGCCAGGGCTGCGTGAAAAATGCAGAATATAGAACATGCTGCGATTTTAAAGCATTGCAGAAGCGATGCATGAAAAAAAACGCTCATGTACACAGCCCCATTGAAATGAATGGGTCAGGATTCAGTGCGGGTGCAATACGTTCACCTACTGCATTGCACCCGCGCGGAAATCTCGCCCGTGTGAACGCAGCCTAAGAGTACAGAGCAGCAGAGATGGATTGGAGGGGGCTCTGGAAGGTAAGTTTTCTTGTTTTTTTCAACAGCATCCATATAATATAACTAGCCTCACAGTTTGATAAGCACAGCTGTAGAGTCAGACATTATGGGGTAGGCTCCTGTAGGTTGCAAACTTGCAATCCTTCTTCTGAAGGAGAGTTTTTTCCAAGTACATTCATTAACACACAGACACATTGGTGCTAATATTATATGAAGCCAGTTAACCTGCGCTCAATCAAGACCTCAAGATTGGTTTCAGGACAACCACTGATCAAAAGCTAAATCTGTTACAGTATATAGAAGCATAAACAAAGTAGAAATCATGGATTTTGGTGAATTCTCAGTATAAATCTACATAAACACAATTGTTCTGTATACAGATTTTGGCCAAAATACCCACAAACCTGCTTGTGAACGCATGGTGAATGCTGTAATAGTGCTTTTATCTCATGACAGTGTCATCTGAATACTAAGAATGTTCTGCACTATAACCAGGAGCGCAAACAAGTCTAAATTTACCTTTTAGACATTAGTGGCAAAGAAAACATCATGAATTTCAAATCAGTACACGATAAGCAAAGTATTTTAAGTTCTTCTATGTAGATTTTCACTGCACATGATGAATTGTTAAAATAAGCATGGACCCAACTTAAAGTCACAACTGAAGACCTGCACCCTAAACCTACATCTTAGGGCTCGTTCACACGAACGTGTGAAGCCCGTGCCCGTGTTGTGGACCGCAAATTGCGGTGTGCAATGCACGGGCACCGTTCGTGGGGTAGGCGCATAGGGATCGCAGACACATTCAATTGAATGGGTCCGCGATCCCTCCATCCCTCCATAGAGCATGTTCTATCTTTTTGCGGTGCGGAGGCACGGAACGGAACCCCAGAAAGCACTCTGTAGTTCTTCTGTAGTGTTCCGTTCCACATCTCCGGATTTGCGGACCCATTGAAATGAATGAGTCTGCATCTGTGATCCGGAATGCACACGGAACGGTGCCCGTGTATTGAGAATCCGCATATGTGGTCCACAATACGGCAACGGGCATCACACGTTCATGTGTACGAGCCCTTGGGCTGAGTTTCCACTTCAGTTGTTTGGTCAGGTATTTCCATCAGTTATTGTAAGCAAAGATTGCCTTGCAGTTCGCCCGGCGGTAGTTTCGCGGCGAACTTTGCGCGTTCATGATTCGCCAAACATGAGAACATATGGCAATATTCGCGCCCGCTATATTCTTTTACATTGTGAAGAATTTTGACCCATGGCACATCCATCAGGTGGTACAGGACAGCCAATTGAGCCGTTTCAGCACATGGACATACCCCCTACCTTATAAATAAACCTGATCTGGCCGCCATTTTACATTCAGTCTTTTGCCAGTGTAGGGAGAGGTTGCTGTTTGGAGCAGGCACAAACTGTTAGGGACACCAAATGCTAGCTAATAGGGCCACAAAAGTCCTTTTAAGGACTGGTATAGGTGTCCTATTGATAGGTGTGACATACTGGGGGGTGTAATATACTTATACTTTCTAACATAGAAAATATATTATAGTGCAATTGTATTGTGCAGCAGTTGTGTGCAGTGCTGCAGCTATACTGCAGCCACACAGAGTGCCAAATGCTATTGGAACAAATAATTTCTACTGGTGTGATATACCAGTTGCCCCCCCCCCCAATAAACTGATTGAGGCAGGGGTGTTATATACCAATAATATATTTTCTATATAGTGCATTTAAGTAGTGCAGCATTTGTTTGCGGTTTTGCTGCGTTACCGCATCTACACAGAGTGACAAACACTATTGGAACAAATAATTTCTGCTTGTGAGATTTATCAGTTGCCCCCCCAAAAAACTGATTGAAGCAGGGGTGTTATATACCAATAATATACTTTCTATATAGTGCATTTAGGTAGTGCAGCATTTGCTTGCGGTTTTGCTGCGATACCGCAGCTACACAGAGTGACAAACACTATTGGAACAAATAATTTCTACTGGTGTGATTTACCATTTGCCCCCCCAAAAAACTGATTGAAGCAGGGGTGTTATATACCAATAATATACTTTCTATATAGTGCATTTAGGTAGCGCAGCATTTGTTTGTGGTTTTTTGCGTTACCGCAGCTACACAGAGTAACAAACGCCATTAGAACAAATAATTTCTACCGGTGTGATTTACCAGTTGCCCCCCCCCCCAAAAAAAAAAGAATTGAAGCAGGGGTGTTATATACCAACAATTGACTTTCTATATAGTGCATTTAGGTAGTGCAGCATTTGTTTGCGGTTTTTCTGCCTTAACGCATCTACACAGAGTGACAAACGCTATTGAATCAAATATTTTCTACTGGTGTGATTTACCAGTTGCCCCCCCAAAAAAACAGATTGAAGCAGGAGTGTTATATACCAATAATATACTTTCTATATAGTGCATTTATATTGTGCAGCATTTGTTTGCGGTTTTGCTGCGTTACCGCATCTACACAGAGTGACAAACACTATTGGAACCAATAATTTCTACTGGTCCGAAAGAACGTTCAGCGCAGCAGGGGGGATTGTGACCGATTAGTGCATTTCTAAAAATGAATGAGGCATGGATCTCGGAGGAATTCAACACATGTGACAAATCGACCCCGCTTGATTTAATTTCCTCATGACAGCCCCCAGAACAAATCATGGTCCCTGTCTTAGGTAAATACAGCGGTGTAAAATATGTCCGTTGAATGCCTAATTTTTGGGGCCTTTTCTGGCCGACATTTACATTTTTATCCTGTGACCGCCTGATTTCCCTCCAGCCACAGAATCCTACAAAGTTGTGTGCTGTCAGGTGAATGCCTATTGGCTAATTTTTGGGGCCTGTACTGGACGACAGTTACATATTTATCCTCTGACCGCCTAATGTACCTCCAGCCACAGAATCCTACAAAGTTGTTTGCTGTCAGGTGTTGTTTTTTAAACACTCAATCTGCATATACAGCAATTGTTCTAACATGCATGTGAAATGTAATAATGTAATCAAATACACTGCTTTAATGTCAAATTACTTACAGTGAGAAGTTCTTCCTCAACGTTGTGAAAATTGTTGCCAACCATCTTTTCTGTTCGCATCCAACTTCGGTCTGGTGGAAACCAGTCCGTGTAGTAGGCCGCGCCTATTTTGCGCATGCACATACGCGAAAATTACATTGCAGATATTTTGCATTGAAAAAAATATTGAATGGAGATCGCAAATTCAATTAATGCATCTGGTATGTCACTGTCCATGTTGTGGGACTATTTGTGCACTTCTAGTAATTATTTGGTGTCTGCAAATATGACCTGAAGGTTTTTCAGGTTCACCTGCCATTCAAGTCTATGGGGCCCGCTGCAAACACACGATTCGTGAACATTTGAGTGCATCCCGGTCAATGTTCGTCCATCACTAGAACCAGGTCCAGGTCAAAAACACAGAACAGGTGCAGACCTTTCTACTACACCTGATCTGTGAGTAGGCTACACTACTGGTTTGGGTTTTGGCTCGCAATAATTGATGGAAATAACTGACCAAATAACTGAAGTGTGAACTCAGCCTTACTTGTCTACTAAAAATGTAAACACACTGCTTTTTGTTTTATTATTTATTTTCGATTTAAAGTTTTGCAAATGACTGTTCACATAAAGCATAGAGTATGGAAAACACATGGATAATATCAAGGGTGCATTTTCCCCCAATACAGAAGATCAAATGAAATTGAGCATTCTTGGAAAATAGTTGCCTCAATGGACGCATTGAAAGTAGGGATGAAAGGTAGAAAATAGAAGTTGGATTAAAGTTAGAAAAGAAGTTAAAAAAAGAGGGTAAGAGGAAGTTGAGTTGGGAAAGGACAAAGACCCTGTCTAGAGAGGTTAATGCTATTGACCCTCACTTTCAAGATCCCGATATTTTGGAAACCCTTGGCAAAGGATTCATCGGAGCCAAGAGGATTTAACAAGATCAAAGTTGTCATGGAGTCATGCTGTGAGTTCATCTCTCCTTAACCTTATGAACCCATTGGGTCAAGAAAAGTGGTGTAGTAGATTTCCACTGAGCTGGGATATAGGACCTGGCAGCAATAATAAGGTCTTTGAGTATAGATTTTCAATATGTTAATAAATAGTGAAGAGCAGCAGGGGCAATATTCGAATTTGCGATATTTCACAAATATTTTGTAGAATATTCATCATATATTAGAAAATTCAAGATTATTTTCTTGATTGCGAAAAATTGGCAATGTAATATTCTTGTAATGCGCTTGAAATACAGGCGTGAGTCACTATAGTTAAATTTTTCAAGCTGCTAAAAGTTTCCTGAGACTGGAGAAAATGGTTGGCACAGCAGAACATTACAATAGCTTTATATGCAGATGGAGTGCTCCAATATATTCGCGCTTGCGAAATCGGCACCAATTATGCGAATATTTCGGCGCTATACGTGCAACTTCACATTTTAACAGTTCTCACTACTTATTAGTGATTGGTGCACTAAGTGCTGTTGTGAACTTGTGACATCACAGCACTATGTATGTATGTAGCATAGATACAGTGCCGCCCATAATTATTCATACCCCTGGCAAATTTTGACTTAAAGTTACTTTTATTCAACCAGCATAAAACTAACTTTAAGTCAAAATTTGCCAGGGGTATGAATAATTATGGGCAGCACTGTACATATATATATGCATAAGCTAACTAAATAACTATCTAATGTAATGACACAGGAAAGCAGGGAGCACAGCAATAACACTGCTGTCTCTCTCAGAACTGCAAAATACTGCACACAAGGGCTGCTGGGGAGGTTCTTATATAGTAAGGGGAGGCAACTTTCCTATTGGTTGCTAGGGATGTTGCTAAGCTCAGACAAAGACATTGCAGCCTTCTCATTGGCCCACAAGCAAGAAGGGAGGTTACTGATGAAAAACAAATCTAGAATATTTGAAATTACGAATATATATCACTATATTCTAAATATTTGCGTATTCTCGAAGTGCCGATATTCTCGAAAAATATTCGCTATTCGAAAATTCGAGCCCAACACTATTAATAAAGGGTGGTCAGATAGATGCAACAGAAAAAATGTCTGCAGTTTTGGTCATCTGTATATGAACTATCTTACAAATAGTGCAATCCACGCCTTCCCAAATTCTGGATAAACGTGGACAGTCCCAGAAAATGTGGAGTAGGGGGTCTTATGCTGCACCACATCTCTAACACATTGGATAGGCTGATGAATATATTTTATAAACTTTGGTGGGTACATAGTACCAGCGAGCAAGTACAAAATTTGATAGCCTGCTTCCTGGGATTTGCTTGTATTCGATTTATAGGTAAATGCAAAGACATTCTATCTGGCTTGGGAAAAGGAAAGACAAGTAGGTGGGTTTAAAATCCTTACGCAGGGTTATTAACAAATAATAGAATTCTGGTATGTGTTGATCCCAAGCCTATACAGGCTCATTGAAAGGAGGTTTAAAGCCTATGGAATCTAGTTTGGAGGGAAGATATGCTAGCAAGTTGGAGATCTGCAGGAATCTGCAGGGCACAAAAAGTATGGGATCTGATATGGTTAATAGAGCATCATGGAAATACTGGTGGTCACTGAACAAGAAATAGAGAACTTGTTATTTTCCAGTCAGTCATCAGATATTAAGGGCCAAAGGACATACTTAGATACATAGATTGTGGATTTCCAACAACTGGAAGATTGGTAAAGAAGAAGGGTAGACTGATGCTATGGAGAATAATTTCTTACATAATTAAAGTTATGGACCTGTGGTTGTCTATTCAACACTATTGAAGAAGGCATTAATTCTATCCAAATGAAAACACATGTAGTGGTAGGGGTGAGAAAGAGTGTTTTATTAATATGCTTTTTATCTGAACCAATCTGACACTCTTTGTAAGAGAAAGGCATCATGGTAGCACCCCGAGCCTTGACAAACCCAAGCTGCCACTGATTTATGGTATGAAGAGAAGAGAATGTGCTCTTCTATCAGGTTTCAGGTTTTCTGAAGTTGGTTTTGAGATTATGCCAATCTGTAGGAAAAAAAATAAAAAGACATAGATAACACATCCCCATGTCCTGCACTGATCTGTCACTTCTCAGCATAAATTGTAAACATGTCCACAAAGATTTTGTATACACTACTCACAAAAAGAGATATTTTTTCATTCAGGTTAAAAATTTATCGAAACGTAAAAAGTTCACACTACAGTGATATTATATTATTAAAGTAGGGCATTTAAGTAGAAGCAGCAATGGTGATTTCCTCATCTCGAACTTTTTTTTTTTTTTTATCAAATCATTTTTATTGATCACTTATATTAAGCATTTTCAGCATTCAGATCGACATTGCACCATATTGCAAAACACAGTAATGTATAATAACATAGTACGTCAACAGACGACATATCCATTACAACAGTAGGCAATGTACACAATCAAGAGTAACTGCAATGGTATACAATGTACATCTCCCAAATTAAAATATGGCAGAATTTTTAAGGCACAAAACCTATCGAACAAAGCCTAGTCCCCCCCCCTAATGGATAGGAGTAAGAAAACCTCTGTCTTATTTTATAACACAATATGAGTATGAGACAACCACTCATTCCACAATTTCTCAAACTTCAGAGGACAGCCTCTCTTAACAAACACACTGTTTTCCATGATCAACATGTCATTCACCCTCCTCACAAACTCCTCTATCGTTGGCGGACTCCCCTGGATCCACCTCTGCGCCACCAGTTTCCTGGCCTCATATAACAGCCTTCCCACCGCCACCTTGATCAATTCACTTCCTCCAATCTCCGACATATATCCCAACACACAAACTTTAGGATCTTTTTGCAATCCCAGCGCCAATTTGTGATTAATCATGGTCAGCACCTCATCCCAATATCGACCTATCACTGGACAAGACCAGAGCATGTGTACCAGATCCGCTCCCTCCTCCATGCACTTCGGATACTTATCATCATTCCTAACCCCAATTTTTTGTAAAAATACCGGTGTTTTATATACTCTGTGAATGATGAAAAGCTGTGACAATTTAGCCTGCTCGCTTAAAGACACTCTGGGAACTGCCTCCAATATATCCTCCCACTGATCTTTAGACACGGCACTCAAATCACCCTCCCATTTCATCATCCGCGTCAGAGGGAACCCATCAAGAAACTTGTCCAGCAATAGAGTATATACCTGCGATATCAATCCTCTCTTCCCCCCCTTCGGGAGAATAAGTTTCTGTACCACATCCATTTTAGCTATATTACACCCTTTCCTCACCGTGACATCATAAGCATGCCTCAGTTGCAGATACTGATAAAACCACACCTTGGGGACGTTAAATTCTTGCTGGATACCCTGAAAAGATTTGAATACATTACCCTCCGTCAGTTGACCTATCCTCATTACCTCATGAGATTCCAAATTCCTAAGTCCTGACAAAGACGTGAATTCTGGCAATAGATTATTGTTCCATATTGGGGAAAGCTCTCCGACTCCTCCCACACCTCTAAGCTGCTTCACCTTTGCCCATACCTTCTTCATAAGTTCAATAAGTAGGACTTTCTCTCTCCCCACGTGCATTCCCGCCCCCTCCAGTATACACATAAGGTCCCGACTGCCCAACCAGTGCTGCAGTATCTTGCCTGTCACATCCGGTGACTGAAAATCAATCCAGCCCTTAAAGTGCTGACGCTGAGAAGCCAAGAAGTAAATCCAGGCATTCGGGACTGCCAAACCACCTTCTGTCTTAGGGTATTGCAGCGTCTCTAGTTTGATCCTTGCTTGGCCATACTTCCAAATGAGGTCCCTGAATATGGAATGTATTTTCCTGAACCTATCTAGATAGAAAGAGCCTACACCAAGTCCTTACCTTAAGTCTGAAAGTAACAAGCAAGGGGGCCAGATTTAGTTCTTCAAAGTCCAACAATCTAGGCGTTATGTAGAACCCTAAATACTTGAACTTTTCCACCCAGGGAATCCTACTATCAACTCGCTCATCTGACAAGGCCTGCCCATCCACAGGCATCAGAGCAGACTTTTGCCAATTAATCTTAAGTCCAGAGAAGTACCCAAATCTATCTATCAATGACATGGCTACATCCAGAGACGTCCCAGTATCGCCCCCAAAAAAGCAAGGTATCATCAGCGTACATAGCCACCTTGTTCTGCACCGCACCGTATCTGAACCCCACAATATGAGATGACAGGCGAATTAGAGCTGCTAGTGGCTCAATGGCCAGAGCAAATAATAAAGGCGATAATGGGCATCCCTACCTGGTGCCCCTAGCCAAAGTAAAGTTGTCTGACAGCCCCTATTGGCTCTAATGCGGGCCCTAGGACTCGAATACAACACCTGTACCCACTGTATAAACCGAGCGCCAAAACCCATAGCTCTCAAGACTCCCCACAGATAATTCCACTCTACACTATCAAACGCCTTAGCGGCATCAAGGGCAAGTAAGGCCCTGTCTCCACAATTATCTGCCGGGATATTCAAACTAGCATATAGCCTGCGGATGTTTATAGCAGTCGACTTCCCAGGCATAAAGCCTGTCTGATCTGAATGTACAATAGTCAGAATAACCCTGGACAACCTGTTCGCCAGCACCTTAGCTAGGAGCTTCACATCAGCTGTTAGAAGCGAAATCGGCCTATATGAGTCTGGCAATTTGGGATCCTTCCCAGGTTTGGGAATGACTACAATTATAGCCTCCTGCATAGAGTGTGGTAGCGAACCCGTCTCCAGTGAGTGTTCCAGCACCTTAAGCAATTCAGGGAGAAGCACCCCCTGCAATTTCTTGTACACCTCCACAGGTAGGCCGTCTGCGCCCGGAGCCTTACCAAGCGCCATACCTCTAAGTGCAGCCTCCAGTTCCTCGAGTGAAATCGGCTCTTCCAGTCTCTCCCTATCCTCATCTGACAACACCGACAGCTGCGCCCCCTCTAAGAAGACAGTCAGAGCATCCCCAGAACTAGGAACAGTGGACTCATATAGGGACACATAGAAGCCCCTCATTATGTCCAATATTCCTTTTGTGTCTTGCCTACTGTTCCCAGTTCCATCCCTCAATTCCTGTATACAAGAAGATCCCCGTTGAGCCTGAGAGAAGACAGACAACAGATGACCTACCTTCTCACCTTCCTCAAAAGATCTTTGACTGGTAGAAACTACGCTTCCGCTCTGCTGCCTGCATTAAGTGGCACCTCAACTGTTCCTGCGCAACCACCAGCGCCTCACTATTAACCAGGGAAGGCACCATGCCAAACACCCATTCGGCTTCCTCCACTTATAGATGTGCCTTAACATCCGCTTCTCTAGACTTGGATTTGTGCTTGCTAATTTCTTTTATCAATACTCCCCTCAAGAACGCTTTCATAGCATCCCAGACTCCGTGAATCGAAGCCGCCCCGACATTAATAGTAAAGTATTCCCTGACCGCCAGTGAAATTTCCGATAGATCACCCAGTACATTAAGCCAATGTGGGTTCCATTTCCACAACCTCGGTCCCTGCCTGAGCAGCCCCAAGCACAAGTCAATCTACACCAAGGAATGGTCAGACAGCGAGCGAGGGTGATAGACAACACCCCGAATCAGAGGCAACATAGAGTCATTTACGAGCGCCAGATCTATGCGTGACAGTGAATGATGCGTAGCAGATCTGCACAAATATTTGCGCCTATTAGGGTTGCGTACTCTCCACACATCAAACAAACCAGTTTCAGTCATAATATTCTTCAAAGCTGCACTTCCTGGGGATCCACCTGACCCCTCCACCCGACATCTATCCAGAGAGTCACCCGGCGTGCAGTTGAAATCCCCCACTAGTAGCCATAGTAACCCAGGGAAGTCCGCCACAAAGGACATAATTGCACGCACCAATGGAGAAGCAAACGGCGGGGGCACATACACAGACACTAACACCACCTGGATCCCATCAATCTTACATACAATACAGACATACCTGCCCTCAGCATCCACACACTGCTGCACATGTTCATATCTAATACTCTTATGCACTAACACACATACTCCCCTGGAATGTGAGGAATGCGTCGCATGTACCACATGTCCCACCCAGTTTTTGCTTAGCCATTGTACAGTATCACTAGTCAAATGCGTTTCCTGCAGGCAACAGATGGCAGGCTAAAAACGCCTCAAGTAGTGAAAAATACTCTCTCTTTTTCGTGCATCAGCCATACCCCTCACATTCCAGCTCAAAACTTTAATCACCTGCGTCATGGTAAAACCTATTGACAAACCTGCGTCTCACACCCCACTCAAACCTCGTCCATTCAGAGTTCTCACCCCTTACCCTACTCCTACCTAACTGCCTACCCTCCCCCCCCCTTCATTATCAGAATACTACAAATAAGAACAGCTGTACCCACCACTTTAACTCTAAACCCAAAAACCGGGCACTCTATGAGCAACTTGCCCACTAATGAACAATAATCATCATTAACTCTACCAATACACTCTCTCAGGCAGAGAATCCTCTCCACAATTGGGAAACACATTATTGTCCCCTAACCACCTACTCCCACCTCAGAATCTAACATGTGGTAGCATTGTAAAGTACACTTCTTAACTGGTGTAACATTAAAGTGACATTAAAGTGCAAACATATATAGAAATTAAACCAAACTATATATCTGCCTCCTTCAAGTGTCCAGGGCCCCATTTCTCATTTGCCGTTTGTGGACGTCCAGCCACTGTGCCGCCTCCTCCAGATCATCAAAGAATCTAGTGGATCCCGATGCCACCACAAGTAATTTAGCAGGGAACAACATGGTATATGGAACCTGCATCCCTCTAAGCCTCTTCTTGACATCCATAAAACGGCTCCTCCACCGCTGCACCTCATTCGAGTAATCCGGGAAAATGGACACTTTGACCCCGTTCAGGACCATCTCTTCATTATCTCTGGACTGACGTAAAAGTGTCCCGATCCTTAAAATGCAATATCTTCGCAAGAATAGGGCGAGGAGGTCTGCCTGGTGGAAGCTGCCGCATGGGCACTCTGTGCGCCCGCTCCACCGTGTACAGGGAAGATAGGCCTTTCTCATGAAACAACTGGTACAACCATTTCTCCACAAATTCAGTGGCATTGCCCCCCTCTGTTTTCTCCGGCATTCCTACAATTCGCAGATTGTTCCTTCTCGATCTGTTCTCTAAATCGTCCGTCTTGGCATATAAGGCAGCAGTATCCCTCAAAGACGTTCTGGACGCCATTTGCAAAGGCTGAACAGCATCCTCCAATGATGACACCCTCTTCTCCAACTCAGAGGTACGTTCAAATATCTTGTGTAGATCATGTCTTATTATGGAGACATCAGACCGCAAACTGCCGACTTGTACTGTGAGCACTTTAAGGGTGCTATTACAACTTGCCACAGCCACCATTATGTCCTTCAGAGTGGGCTCCTCTGTAGACGCGGCCCCACGGCCCCCTATATCATTTGCAGGGATTACAGGAGCTGGCAGAGGCTGATCAGCCATATCCAAGCCGTCGCCATCTATGGAACCGTCCTCTTGATCAGAAGAGGTAAGTATATCAGTCCCTTTATCTGTGGCCCAGTCGCCCACTCCGCTATCTATATGGGCATACTTGCTGAGCTTAGCAGCCGTGCTCTGGCTCACCACCTCCTGCAGCGCCGTCACCTCACCGCCATCAGCGCAATATTGGCCTGCCTCCAGCCTGTCTTGTTTAGTTGGCTCGACTTAGGCTACTTTCACATTAGCGTTCTGCTGTCCGCTCGTGAGCTCCGTTTGAAGGAGCTCACGAGCGGAGCAGAACGCTTCCGTCCAGCCCTGATGCAGTCTGAATGGATGTGGATCCGCTCAGACTGCATCAGTCTGGCGGCGTTCAGCCTCCGCTCCGCTCGCCTCTGCACGGCCAGGCGGACAGCTGAACGCTGCTTGCAGCGTTCAGCTGTCCGCCTGGCCGTGCGGAGGCGTGCGGATCCGTCCAGACTTACAATGTAAGTCAATGGGAACGGATCCGCTTGAAGATGACACCATATGGCTCAATCTTCAAGCGGATCCGTCCCCCATTGACTTTACATTGAAAGTCTGAACGGATCCGCTCAGGCTACTTTCGCACTTAGAAATTTTTCTAAGTTATTAATGCAGACGGATCCGTACTGAACGGAGCCTCCGTCTGCATTAATATGATCGGATCCGTTCAGAACGGATCCGATCAAACGCAAGTGTGAAAGTAGCCTTACTCGCATATTCAGGCTTCCAGCTTCGACACAGCAGCCACCGGACACTTTTCTCTCACCAGGTAAGGTTAGTTCAAGAAAACGAAGTGTGCTACCGACAGTTTAGGACAGGATACTAGCAGGAGCAGTGAACGGTGCGTCTCACTCCATGCGCTCACAGGCCACGCCCCTCAAACAATTTATTAAAACAGAACAACAGTGGAGGGTATACCCCCACAAAAAATGTCAATGTGGCCTTGAGCATCGATTACAGCTTGACAACGAAGTCTCATGCTGTTCATAAGTCGACTTATTGTCTTCTGAGGCATGGCATTTCACTCTTCTTGAAGGACGGCCCTCAGGTCATTGAGGTTCTGGGGTACCCATAGGTTTTCAATGGGATTAAGGTCTAGAGAAAGTGCAAGCCACTCCATTTGAGGTACCCCAGTCTCCATCCAGGGCTGGTGCAATGATTTTTGCCACCCTAGGCAAAAGCTAATTTTGCCGCCCCTTGACTCCGCCCATTGACCACGCCCTTGACACACCCCTTTTTCCGGCCACCTATTGCATGCAACATTTTACTTGACCAGCTAATTTTAGATATTCTACAGCAGTCCCGTTACAACATTTAATTAAAACATTTTAATTATAAACATTTTCTCATATACAAAACATAAAATAGCAGCATTGCACATATATCAAGTACCAACAAGATTTCCAAACATAACATAAAAATTACAATAGAAATAGAAATATTAAAACAGTATAGAATGGTAAAATAAATAACCAAAAAATGAAAAACACTTTGAGACAGGAGATATATTAAAGACTAATATTCCAATATTTCTAACACTTCAAATACAGTACAAAAAATAAAAATAATGTAAATAAACTGAAGTACAAAAGTGCAAATTGTGATAAAATTATAGTGCAAAACAACAAAGTGCAAACTAACATAACAGTGCATAATAGTACAAACTTAAATACAATCAATAATGCAAGTGCCAATCTGTGATCTTTATGATGTAAAAGCATAATGTCACCAAGGCTATTAGGTCTACAAAAAATAGACTTTTCTTGCTTTAGCATTAGCAAAGTCCTTCAGCAATATTTCAAAATCAATATCTTGAGCAATGGCATTCTCAATAGACAGCATGGCAAGACCCACCAGCCGTTCTTGAGACATTGAAGACCGCAGATAATTTTTTATGATTTTCAGTTTTGAGAAGCTTCTTTCACCTGAAGCTACTGTGATGGGGAGTGTCAGCAGTATTCGAAGTGCTATTGCTACATTTGGAGCAAAACCATTCCTGATGGCATAGCCCAGAACGTCAATTGGTTTCATGCTTGGTGATACAACAGGAGCCAAAATAATGAGCTCTTCATACAGCTGCATTCCATTAATATCGTCATCCTTGGACTTTTTGACAGTTAATACGGTTTGTAGCTCCATACAGCTCTTTAAAAGTTGCTCCCTATCCATGTCTTTAAGCTTCCTAATGTCATACAAAAATTTAAAATTGTTGCTATGATCTTTAAGCTGTTCAAATCTCTCTTGAACAGATTTGATTACAACATCCAAGATGGTATAGAAGCACTCCACCTTGAACTGTTTTTGGGGATCTTGGATTAGTTCATCTTGCCCCTCATAGGAAAAAAGTATCTTCTTTTTTCTGTGCTTATGCAATGTAGAAGGAAACACAGGATCAATTTCCATTTCTGATGCCATCGTTTTTGCTTCTGTAAGTAACTCCTCAAATCCAGTATCAGACCGATAATTTTCCAAGTAGCTCTTGCTGGCTTCTAAAAGCTCCACAACATCTGGCAAGTAAATAGTTTGACTTTGAAGAATCTTGCTTACTCTATTTATGCAATTTAATATGCTATACCACATTGCTGTCAAACACAGAAATGTAAAGTTGTTTAGCTCTTGTGCCAATGATGCCACCTCATTTCTTGCAAGAGAAGAAAATGCTGCTTCTTCCTCAATTTCCAGTCAGTGTGTCATATATCTCTGACATTTTAAATCTAAAAGGACGAATGGCATCAATTCTGCTAGACCATCTTGTGTCTGATAGTGACTTCACAGTCAGCCTACTGATGTGCTTCTTTAGAATGTCCCAACGATTTGTCGAGCCAGACAAAAACACATATATTTTCTGCAGAGTACCAAAATATGAACTGGCTTGCCTACAACACATAGCAGCTTCATTGACAACAAGGTTTAATGAATGAGCACTGTAAGGCTACTTTCACACTAGCGTTCGATCGGATCCGTTCTGAACGGATCCGATCATATTAATGCAGACGGAGGCTCCGTTCAGTACGGATCCGTCTGCATTAATAACTTAGAAAAAATTCTAAGTGCGAAAGTAGCCTGAGCGGATCCGTTCAGACTTTCAATGTAAAGTCAATGGGGGACGGATCCGCTTGAAGATTGAGCCACAGGGTGACATCTTCAAGCGGATCCGTTCCCATTGACTTACATTGTAAGTCTGAACGGATCCGCTCGCCTCCGCACGTCCAGGCGGACAGCTGAACGCTGCAAGCAGACTGATCCGCTCCATTCAGACTGCATCAGGGCTGGACGGAGGCGTTCGGGTCCGCTCGTGAGCTCCTTCAAACGGAGCTCACGAGCGGACCGACGAACGCTAGTGTGAAAGGAGCCTAAGGAACATAGAATGCACGTGAATTCAAATCTTTGATTCTTTTCTGGACGCCAGAGTGCTTGCCTTTCTTGTTAGACCCATTGTCATAACCTTGACCTCTCATATGCCTTAATGGTATGTTAAGTTTCTCTAGCTCTGCCAGAATTGATTCAGTCAAACTTTCTCCAGTTGAACTATATACTGGGATGAATCCAAGAAACCTTTCTTCAATTTTCACTTCAGGGCTTGCAGTTATTGAGTCCCCTTGTGTGATCGACACAAATCTAACAATGATGGTCATCTGTTCTACAAGAGCAACATCTGGGGTACAGTCAAGGATGATAAAATAGTATTTGGCATTTGTTAAAAGTAACACATTCCGTCTTGTTATTTCTTTGGAAATTATGCCAATCAATTCATTTTGGATATCCTTTCCCAGATAATGCCAATTAATTTCTGAATTAGTTATTTTTGTAAGGTGGTTCTGCATCACTGTATCAAAGGTAGCCAGCATCTGCACAAGTTGCAAGTAATTGCCGTTGTTTTCACTGTAAGGTGTATCATTGCTTCCTCTGAAAGCCAAGCATTGCTTCCCAAGATATTGGACGATAGCTACAAGGCGCTGGAGAACATTTTGCCAGTGCTGAGTTTCTGCTGTTAACAATCTCTGGTAAGACTGGTCAATAGTTCTTTCTGATCAAAGCCTCATCAATAACTCATTCCACCTTCCCACAGAAGCAAGATGAGATGCAGACTGTTCGTGTGCGTTCAAAATATGCAATTTTCGTGTGCGTTCAATTCTTTGCAAACAGTTTGCAACAAAAACAAAACACTCTGTTTAGCATGGTAGAGTAAATTAGCCAATGTCTGTTCTGCACTTCTCCATTTCCAAGGTGCCATTTGTAATGAACTGCTGTAAAACGTCACTTAGATGCATCTCTTGGAAATGCAAAGTCTTTGCTTGGCTTTGCTGGGCCTTTCATTACGATGGTATCCCGAAATGAGCTAGTACTGACATCTGGCCAGTTCGTTGGATCAGAGATATCCAGTGGTAATGCAGTGATCTCCTTTTCTTGTTCTATTAGTTCATGTGATTTTGTAGAGGTCACTTCTTCAGTATCTGTGTAACTTTTCTCTATTACAGATTGCTCACTAACAGTTGTTGATGTTGAAGCAACCACTGTCATGTTTGTTGAAGGTCCTTCATCTGTGTCCATATGCACTGGATCGTCTTCAGCTACACAATATGATTCCTCATTAGCTTGTGTGGCTTGCTTTTGACCAACACTGAAGAATTTGCTTGACGATCCAGCCATTTTTTTGGCTTCTTCTTGAAGTTTTCTTTTCCTTTTAAAACCTGCACCCAACAAATTCTTACGTGGTGGTCCAGACATTGCTCAGCATGAATCAATCTACTACAAAGGTGGCGTCGGCCCTGACCTAACCACAGGATAAAGGATAACAAGTTAATTGTTGGGGGTTGGACCGCTGGAGCCTTCACTAATCATGAAAATTGTCTCCCATGAAGTGGCCAATTATGAGCTCATCTATGTTTGGAGACCCCATAGAGATAGAGAAGGAACTGATTGCTGGCTGCGCATGTGCACTGCCGCTGCATTCCTCCAGGAACAATTGTCTTCCATTCTCTCAGCATCTAAAGGGATCCCAGTGGTTATATAAAATAAAAATACTTTAATAGTTGCTGCTCGCCGCCGAGTAAGTTGCCGTTGCTGCTGGGCATGTAGTGACGCTTCCTCTGCTCTCCTCTTAGCCTGTCCTGCTTTATTGACACTCTGAGTGTGCACCCTGAAGCAAAAACACACACGCCACGCGTGTGTGTGTGTGTATGTATGTATATATATATATATATATATATATACACACACACACAGATATATATACACAAATACACTCTGCATACATACATACAGGTCCGCACTCATATAATTATCAATATTTAACTTATACCTGCTGTACATATATAATTATATACAGGAGATGCCCAGGTTATACCAGAATGGTCCATATCACTATATACAAGAGGATGATATACGGTATAACATCTTCTTGTACAGTCCTGGCCAAAAGTTTTGAGAATTACATAAATATTGGAAATTGGAAAAGTTGCTGCTTAAGTTTTTATAATAGCAATTTGCATATACTCCAGAATGTTATGAAGAGTGATCAGATGAATTGCATAGTCCTTCTTTGCCATGAAAATTAACTCAATCCCAAAAAAAACTTTCCACTGCATTTCATTGCTGTCATTAAAGGACCTGCTGAGATCATTTCAGTAATCGTCTTGTTAACTCAGGTGAGAATGTTGACGAGCACAAGGCTGGAGATCATTATGTCAGGCTGATTGGGTTAAAATGGCAGACTTGACCTGTTAAAAGAAGGGTGATGCTTGAAATCATTGTTCTTCCATTGTTAACCATGGTGACCTGCAAAGAAACGCGTGCAGCCATCATTGCGTTGCATAAAAATGGCTTCACAGGCAAGGATATTGTGGCTACTAAGATTGCACCTCAATCAACAATTTATAGAATCATCAAGAACTTCAAGGAAAGCGGTTCAATTCTTGTTAAGAAGGCTTTAGGGCGTCCAAGAAAGTCCAGCAAGCGCCAGGATCGTCTCCTAAAGAGGATTCAGCTGCGGGATCGGAGTGCCACCACTGCAGAGCTTGCTCAGGAATGGCAGCAGGCAGGTGTGAGCGCATCTGCACGCACAGTGAGGCGAAGACTTTTGGAAGGTGGCCATGTGTCAATAAGGGCAGCAAAGAAGCCACCTCTCTCCCAAAAAAACATCAGGGACAGATTGATCTTCTGCAGAAAATATGGTGAATGGACTGCTTAGGACTGGGGCAAAGTCATATTCTCCGATTAAGCCTCTTTCCGATTGTTTGGGCCATCAGGAAAAAGGCTTTTCCCGAGAAGAAAAGGTGAGCGCTACCATCCGTCCTGTGTCATGCCAACAGTAAAGCATCCTGAGACCATTCATGTGTAAGGTTGCTTCTCATCCAAGGGAGTGGGCTCACTCACAATTTTGCCCAAAAATACAGCCATGAATAAAGAATGGTACCAAAACACCCTCCAACAGCAACTTCTTCCAACAATCCAACAACAGTTTGGTGAAGAACAATGCATTTTCCAGCACAATGGAGCACCGTGCCATAAGGCAAAAGTGATAACTAAGTGGCTCGGGGACCAAAACGTTGACATTTTGGGTCCATGGCCTGGAAACTCCCCAGATCTTAATCCCATTGAGAACTTGTGGTCAATCCTCAAGAGGCGGGTGGACAAACAAAAACCCACTAATTCTGACAAACTCCAAGAAGTGATTATGAAAGAATGGGTTGCTATCAGTCAGGAATTGGCCCAGAAGTTGATTGAGAGCATGCCCAGTCGAATTGCAGAGGTCCTGAAAAAGAAGGGCCAACACTGTAAATACTGACTCTTTGCATAAATGTCATGTAATTGTCGATAAAAGCCTTTGAAACGTATGAAGTGCGTGTAATTATATTTCACTACATCACAGAAACAACTGATACAAAGATCTAAAAGCAGTTTAGCAGCAAACTTTGTGAAAACTAATATTTGTGTCATTCTTAAAACTTTTGGCCACGATTGTATATAGTGATATAGTGGACCACGCTGATGATATAACCTGAGTATCTCTGGTATATTATTATATGTACAGCTGGTATAAGTTATACATCTTAATATACCAGAAGATGTATAACTTATACCAGGCCAGCTCACATATAATAATATACAGAACATACCAAGGCCAGATAGTAACTTTTACCTGAGCTTGCTCTGGGTAAAAGCTGCTGAATCGATCTGCTGAAAGTCAGTTGCAACTGGCAAGGCTGAATGCTGGAGGCTGGCCCGGCTCAGTGGGTCTCTGGCTGGCTGAATGAGTGCTGCTCCTGGGACTGGCTCAGGCTGGCAGAAATGTCTGGCAGCGGGAGAAAGAACAAGTCAATGTGGGGTGGGTGACTGTAGTATAGAGTCAGACTACTGGGCAAGTGGGCAGTGGCAGACTAGCAGTGGCTCCTGCGCTCCTCTGTTCCCAACTTCCTGCCGGACCTGCAGCGCTGATAACTTTGTGACGTCACGTAAGCCCGCAATGTGATCCTGACATGCTGCCAGGCCCTGCCATTGGTACTTTAAGTGACCATGCCTCAGCCGGACCCACCGGACCATTATCCATAACAACAAAAAAGGGGAACTTCTTGCTGTCCATCCTTGCGCCGGACGGAGGACTAGGCGTCTAAAAACCGGACTGTCCGGCCTAAAACTGGACGTCTGGCCACCCTAAAAGCAGAAGTGGCAGAGAGACTGAGGACAGCAGCAGCCATTTCATTCAGATTAGAGACAAAGCTGTAGAGTGGCTGCAATTTGACTAAAATGGCTGCTGCCACCCTCAGTGAGTCTCTCTGCCACTGCAGAGAGAACTTATAACAGCCCACTCAGCCCCCATCAGCCCACTCAGCCCCCCATCAGACCTCAGACCTCAGATCATCCCAATCAGACCCCCACACTGCATAAGATCATGTGTCTTCGGCGCGTGATCCCACGAGACCCACCTTGGGAGGTCATGGGTCTCGCGGGATTGCACGCCGAAGTGACTGAACCAACTTATGCCCGCGCAGGCTCGCAGCGCAGCCGGGTTGGGTGCTAGTGCTTGGGATTCGGAACTTGGGTCCGGCGGGTGACACACCCCATAAGACTGGTGTCACCCGCCGCACCGACCCACCTCGCAACGCCCATGATGGGCGGTGGACAGAGTCCAGAGCACCGGCGCCCCCAGGCAGAGTGCGCTCTACACGGTGGCCTACTCTGCTTATGGGTGGCGCTGGCCCAGTCTCCAGCCATCATTCCCTAATGATGAGACCTCAATGAGCTGGCGCATTGTCGTCCATGAAGATGAAATTAGGCCTGTGTTGTTCATGCATTAATGATGTTATTTATGTAGTATGGGCTTGTCACTGTACCAGTCACAAAGTGTAGGGCAGTTCTGTATTGACTAGACACACCTGCCCAAACTGTAACACCACCACCAAAGGCTCGTCTTGTGACAACAGTGGCTGATACATAGCACTCTCCTTGACGTCTCCAACATTGTTGGCGCCCATCATTTCTGCTCAGCGTGAATCGACTTTCATCAGTGAACTGCACTGAGGCCCACTGGTCCCTCGTCCAGCGTATATATGCTCCCTGGCCTATGCAAGACGACGATGCCTGTGGTCAGGTATCTTTGCAGGTTGTCTAGCACACAAACCACACTGACAATTTTTTTTTCAAATGATGTGACGTAACACTTGGGTGCCTCCCACCTCCCTTTAATGTTCCTGGAGTTGTGTGGCATTCAGCATCTGGTTATGCAGAGCATTGTTCACAATGAAGCGGTCAAAGGTGTGGCATGTGGCCAAAGGACGTCCGATTCCATGCCGTTCTGTGACTCTTCCAGTCTCTCAAGTAGAAAGTACCTGCGGCACTCCAAATCTTCAAATAATTTCCATATTTATTTTCACCAGACAAGCAGCAACGTTTCAACTCTGCTGATGACACTCTGTGACACTCTAAGCTCAGTGAGCTTCTGTCTGAGAACATCCTGCTTAAAGCCTCTCAATGGCGAGGTACTGTTAATCAATTATTACTTGTTTTGGTCTCATGATGTAAAAATGTGAAAAGCATGATGAGGAGGATTGTTTAAATACCAATTCTAATTGAGCCAGGAAATTTATTGGGTGATTCATGGATCAAACACCTGTTGTGAATTTTGCCGTTAAGCTCCTTAGAGTACAGCAAGTTGTGCAAAAAGTACTGAAACATTGAACAGTTAGACATGTGCATTCAAAGGTTCAAAGTTTAGAGAAGGTCACATAAATTTCACCTGTAAAGTGTAGAGTGCATTTTAGGTAGCCTCTTTCAAGTGAGTCCCTACTCTAATTTGGCGCAGTGCCATATGGCAACCACCACTACCGCAATGCGAGACATGCAGATGGCAACTTCCCTGCTGTCAAACTAATCCCTTCAGCACTTGGCCCCACTGCTGGTCGATATCATTGCAAATTGCTTGTGTCTTTTCTAATGCCTCAATTTCTATAAGAGGAGAGGTATATATTGGTGCAGTTCCATTGAAGCAATGACATACAGTTGCAAGAAAAAGTATATGAACCCTTTGGAATGATATGGATTTCTGCACAAATTGGTCATAAAATGTGATCTGATCTTCATCTAAGTCACAACAATAGACAATCACAGTCTGCTTAAACTAATAACACACAAAAATGTAAATGTTACCATGTTTTTATTGAACACACCATGTAAACATTCACAGTGCAGGTGGAAAAATTATGTGAACCCCTAGACTAATGACATCTCCAAGAGCTAATTGGAGTGAGGTGTCAGCCAACTGGAGTCCAATCAATGAGATGAGATTGGAGTTGTTGGTTACAGATGCCCTGCCCTATGAAAAAGCCATACCAGTTCTGGGTTTGCTTTTCACAAGAAGCATTGCCTGATGTGAATGATGCTTTGTACAAAAGAGCTCTCAGAAGAGCTATGATTAAGAATTGTTGACTTGCATAAAGCTGGAAAGGGTTATAAAAGTATTTCCAAAAGCCTTGCTGTTCATCAGTCCAGTGTAAGACAAATTGTCTATAAATGGAGAAAGTTCAGCACTGCTGCTATTCTCCCTAGGAGTGGCCGTAAAGATGACTGCAAGAGCACAGCGCAGACTGTTCAATGAGGTGAAGAAGAATCCTAGAGTGTCAACTAAAGACTTACAAAAGTCTCTGGCATATGTTAACATCCCTGTAAGCGAATCTACGATACGTAAAAAACTAAAAAATAATGGATTTCATGGGAGGATACCACAGAGGAAGCCACTGCTGTCCAAAGAAACATTGCACAAGAGCACCTGGATGTTCCACAGCAGTACTGGCAAAATATTCTGTGGACAGATGAAACCAAAGTTGAGTTGTTTGGAAGAAACACACAACACTATGTGTGGAGAAAAAGAGGCACAGCACACCAACATCAAAACCTCATCCAAACTGTGAAGTATGGTGGTGGGGGCATCATGGTTTGGGGCTGCTTTGCTGCGTCAGGGCTTGGTTGGATTGCTATCATCGAAGGAAAAATGAATTCCCAAGTTTATCAAGACATTTTTCAGGAGAACTGAAGGCCATCTGTCCACCAGCTGAAGCTCAACAGAAGATGGATGTTGCCACAGGACAACGACCCAAAGCATAGAAGTAAATCAACAACAGAATGGCTTAAACAGAAGAAAATACGCCTTCTGGAGTGGCCCTGTCAGAGTCCTGACCTCAACCTGATTGAGATGCTGTGGCATGACCTCAAGAAAGCGATTCACACCAGACATCCCAAGAATATTGCTGAACTGAAACAGTTCTGTAAAGAGGAATGGTCAAGAATTACTCCTGACCGTTGTGCACGTCTGATCTGCAAATACAGGAAACATTTGGTTGAAGTTATTACTGCCAAAGGAGGTTCAACCAGTTATTAAATCCAAGGGTTCACATACTTTTTCCACCTGCACTGTGAATGTTTACATGGTGTGTTCAATAAGAACATGGTAACATTTGATTCTTTGTGTGTTATTAGTTTAACCACTTCAGCCCCGCTAGCTAAAACCCCCTTCATGACCAGGCCACTTTTTACACTTCTGCACTACACTACTTTCACCGTTTATCGCTCGGTCATGCAACTTACCACCCAAATGAATTTTACCTCCTTTTCTTCTCACTAATAGAGCTTTCATTTGGTGGTATTTCATTACTGTTGACATTTTTACTTTTTTTGTTATTAATCGAAATTTAACGATTTTTTTGCAAAAAAATGACATTTTTCACTTTCAGCTGTAAAATTTTGCAAAAAAAAAACGACATCCATATATACATTTTTCGCTAAATTTATAGTTCTACATGTCTTTGAAAAAAAAAAATGTTTTTGTTTGTACTTTCTGAGCACCTGTCATGATTCCTGAGGTTCTACAATGCCCAAACAGTAGAAAAACCCCACAAATGACCCCATTTCGGAAAGTAGACACCCTAAGGTATTCGCTGATGGGCATAGTGAGTTCATAGAACTTTTTATTTTTTGTCACAAGTTAGCGGAAAATGATGATGATTTTTTATTTTTATTTTTTTCTTACAAAGTCTCATATTCCACTAACTTGCGACAAAAAATAAAAAATTCTAGGAACTCGCCATGCCCCTCACAGAATACCTTGGGGTGTCTTCTTTCCAAAATGGGGTCACTTGTGGCGTAGTTATACTGCCCTGGCAATTTAGGGGCCCATATGTGTGAGAAGTACTTTGCAATCAAAATGTGTAAAAAATGACCGGTGAAATCCGAAAGGTGCACTTTGGAATGTGGGTCCCTTTGCCCACCTTGGCTGCAAAAAAGTGTCACACATCTGGTATCGCCGTACTCAGGAGAAGTTGGGGAATGTGTTTTGGGGTGTCATTTTACATATACCCATGCTGGGTGAGAGAAATATCTTGGCAAAAGACAACTTTTCCCATTTTTTTATACAAAGTTGGCATTTGACCAAGATATTTATCTCACCCAGCATGGGTATATGTAAAATGACACCCCAAAACACATTCCCCAACTTCTCCTGAGTACGGCGATACCAGATGTGTCACACTTTTTTGCGGCCTAGATGCGCAAAGGTGCCCAAATTCCTTTTAGGAGGGCATTTTTAGACATTTGGATCCCAGACTTCTTCTCACGCTTTAGGGCCCCTAAAAAGCCAGGGCAGTATAAATACCCCACATGTGACCCCACTTTGGAAAGAAGACACCCCAAGGTATTCAATGAGGGGCCTGGCGAGTTTATCTAAAAAAAAAATTTGGGCATAAGTTCGTGGAAATTGATTTTTTTTATTTTTTTTCTCACAAAGTCTCACTTTCCGCTAACTTAGGACAAAAATTTAAATCTTTCATGGACTCAATATGCCCCTCAGCAAATACCTTGGGGTGTCTTCTTTCCAAAATGGGGTCAGTTGTGGGGTGTTTGTACTGCCCTGGCATTTGAGGGTCTCCGCAATCATTACATGTATGGCCAGCATTAGGAGTTTCTGCTATTCTCCTTATATTGAGCATACAGGTAATGAGATTTTTTTTTCCGTTCAGCCTCTCGGCTGAAAGAAAAAAATGAACGGCACAGATTTCTTCATTCGCATTCATTCGATCAATGTGGATGAAAAAATCTCTACCAAAAAAAAAAAAGGAGGGGAAAGGCGTCTGCCAGGACATAGGAGCTCCGCCCAACATCCATACCCACTTAGCTCGTATGCCCTGGCAAACCAGATTTCTCCATTCACATCAATCGATGTGGATAAATAAATCATTGCCGGGATTTTTTATTTTTTTTTACATACAAAGTGTTTGCCAAAGCATAGGAACGCCGCCTCATCCTCCTCAGCTCGTATGCCTCGGCAAACATATCTGTTACTGCAGAGTAGAAATCTCGTCTTGCAGCGCCGCATACACCGACTTGCGTGTAATCTGACAGCAGCGCAATGCTTCTGTCAGAATGCACATCAGTGCTGCAGCTGGTCGATCGGTTTGTCCACCTGGAAGGTAAAAAAAAAAAGAAAAAAAAAGAAAAAACCAGGCCGCAACGCAATAATTTTATTAACTTTGCAACAGAACATATAAACTTTAACTTTTTTAACTGAACATTAACCTTTTTGCTTACTGGTGTTTTTTTTTTTTTTTTACCTTTATAGAACAAACCTTTCCTTCCCCATGGGTCAATGTGCAAAGCGCAAATCGCCCAAAGATGTGGCGAAGTGCGTTATGCACTTTGTCCCAGGTGAAAGGAGAGGTTTGCAGCAGCTGTGTGAGTGAATGGGCCCTAATAGCCCTGTGTGCCTGTCCTGGTGAGATGATCCCTATGCTAATAGTGTACCTGTGAGTGGTACTTCCGGAAACACTCTCCAAAGCATAGGGCAGGGTGGTCAGGACAGTCAGGACAGAAATAGCGGGTGTCACGCCTTATTCCACTCCTGCTACAGACACGACATCTTTTTCGGGGTGACGGTTGGGTTGAGGTACCAGGAACGACTATTGGGGAAATGTCGCTCGTGTAGACGGCTAACTACACTGGTGGATGGGGCCACGGAACCTCCTGGGTACAGGAGGTTCTCGATGATCTCTTCCTGAAATTTGAGGAAGGATCCAGTTCTCCCAGCCTTACTGTAGAGAACAAAACTATTATACAGAGCCAATTGAATTAAATATACAGACACCTTCTTATACCAGCGTCTGGTTCTGCGGGAAACTAAATACGGAGACAACATCTGGTCATTGAAGTCCACCCCTCCCATGTGAAGGTTATAGTCGTGGACTGAGAGGGGCTTTTCAATGACACGGGTTGCTCGCTCAATTTGTATTGTCGTGTCTGCGTGAATGGAGGAGAGCATGTAAACGTCACGCTTGTCTCTCCATTTCACCGCGAGCAGTTCTTCGTTACACAGTGCGGCCCTCTGCCCCCTTGCAAGACGGGTGCTAACGAGCCGTTGGGGGAAGCCCGCGCGACTAGTTCGCGCGGTACCACAGGCGCCAATCCGTTCTAGAAACAAATGCCTAAAGAGGGCCACACTTGTGTAAAAATTGTCCACATAAAGATGGTACCCCTTGCCGAATAAGGGTGACACCAAGTCCCAAACTGTCTTCCCACTGCTCCCCAGGTAGTCAGGGCAACCGACCGGCTCCAGGGTCTGATCTTTTCCCTCATAGATCCGAAATTTGTGGGTATAGCCTGTGGCCCTTTCACAGAGCTTATACAATTTGACCCCATACTGGGCGCGCTTGCTTGGGATGTATTGTTTGAAGCCAAGGCGCCCGGTAAAATGTATTAGGGACTCGTCTACGCAGATGTTTTGCTCAGGGGTATACAAATCTGCAAATTTCAGGTTGAAATGGTCTATGAGGAGCCGAATTTTGTGGAGCCGGTCAAAAGCAGGGTGGCCTCTGGGACGGGAGGTGCTGTTATCACTAAAGTGCAGGAAACGCAGGATGGTCTCAAATCGTGTCCTGGACATAGCAGCAGAGAACATGGGCATGTGATGAATTGGGTTCGTGGACCAATATGACCGCAATTCAAGCTTTTTAGTTAGACCCATGTTGAGGAGGAGGCCCAGAAAAGTTTTAATTTCGGAAACTTGGACTGGTTTCCACCGGAAAGGCTGGGCATAATAGCTTCCCGGGTTAGCGGTTATAAATTGTGTGGCATATCTGTTTGTTTCGGCCACAACTATGTCTAAGAGCTCCGCAGTCAAGAACAGCTCAAAAAATCCCAGGGCTGAACCGATCTGAGCTGTCTCAACCCGAACTCCAGACTGGGCAGTGAAAGGGAAAACTACAGGTGCGGCTGAAGTTGGGGACTGCCAATCAGGGTTTGCCAGCACCTCTGGGATTCTAGGGGCTCTACGGGCACGTCTTTGCGGTGGCTGCGACGGGGTCACTACTGCACGTGCCACCGTACCAGCTTCAACTGCCCTTCTGGTGCTCGCTACTTCACCAGGTTGTACGGCAGTGCTGGTACTAGGTCCAGGAAGGGCTGGGCTGCTGGTGTATGCCTCACCACGTAATCCGACAGCACCAGCCCCACTCTGCTGCTCTTGAAGCGGATCCTGCGCAACCTGCGGTCTAGCGACACGGGGCCGGGTACGCCTGGTGCTATCAGGGACCTCAGCCTCCTCGTCCGAACTTTGGGTCAGAGAGCCACTGCTTTCTACAGGTTCGTATTCTGACCCGCTGGATTCATCAGATGAGGGTTCCCATTCCTCATCCGACTGGGTCAGAAGCCTGTAGGCCTCTTCAGAAGAATACCCCCTGTTTGACATGTGGGCAACTAAATTTAGGGGTATTCCCTGAGACTACCCAAGAAAAAAAAGCAAGCCTGTCTTACAAAGGGGAGGCTAGCGAAGTACCGGAGGCCGCTGCGGTTGATAAAAAATATCAAAACTGATTTTTTTATCGCCGCAGTGCGTGTAAAGTGAATGTGCAGCGATCAAAAAAATATATTTTTTGTCACTGCGGTGGGGCGGGCATGGGTGAAAGCACGTGTGGGCGACCGATCAGGCCTGATCGGGCAAACACTGCGTTTTGGGTGGAGGGCGAACTAAAGTGACACTAATACTATTATAGATCTGACCGTGATCAGTTTTGATCACTTCCAGATACTATAAAAGTACAAATGCTGATTAGCGATACGCTAATCAGCGAATAACGGACTGCGGTGCGGTGGGCTGGGCGCTAACCGATCCCTAAACTATCTAACCAAGGGGCCTAAACTATACCTAAAACCTAACGGTCAATACCAGTGAAAAAAAAAGTGACAGTTTGCACTGATCACTTTTTTCCTTTCACTAGTGATTGACAGGGGCGATCAAAGGGGTGATCAAAGGGTTAATTGGGGTTCAGGGGGGTGATCTGGGGCTAAGTGTGTAGTGTTGGTGTACTCACTGTGTAGCCTGCTCCTCTGCTGGATCCAACTGACAAAAAGAACCAGCAGAGGAGCAGGCAGCCATATAACAGATCATATTTACTAATATGATCTGCTATCTGGCGCTCTGATTGGATTTTTTAAAAATCATCAGCTTGCCAGCCGCGATCATTGGCTGGCAAGCTGATGACGATTTACTCCTTGACGAAATGCCGGCCCGAACTGCGCATGCGCGGGCCGGCATAGCGCGTCATCTCGCTTCTCGCGAGATGACGCGTATATATGCGTGACTCTGCGCAGCGATGCCGCCTCCGGACCGCACATCTGCGTTAGGCGGTCCGGAGGCGGTTAAGCAGACTGTTATTGTCTATTGTTATGACTTAGATGAAGATCAAATCACATTTTATGACCAATTTGTGCAGAAATCCATATAATTCCAAAGGGTTCACATACTTTTTTTTGCAACTGTATGTCCACGTGGATATCATCAGAGGTGAGAGCATCATGGAGTAAGAACTTTTTTAGCTGCCACTGCTAGGATCAAAGAGAAAGTAATGAGACAGGCAGCATGGCATGGTCTGCAAATGTGTTTGAAACTATGGAAGAGATAATGAAGGGGTTATCTGAGTGATGTATGAAAAAGTACTCCAATAAATATCATGAACCAAAAGTAAAATCTGCAGTCTTGTGCACAGTTCTGCACACACTACATAAGTGCTTCCATAAGACACATTAACCATGCTTCCATAAGACACATTAAATGGAATATCATGCACAGCCTATCGCAGTTTGTCAAATATACACAAGGTAGCATGTCAATAAGCACAGTACTGGTGTTTTCCACAGTATATAGACATGCAATAGTCCAATAGTTAAACTGGGTGTTATTGCAAGCATAACCGGGACAAAGGTGACCCATAATGAGTGAACCATAGCAGAGTATAAGAAGGGTCTCTGGAGGTGCTGTTCCGTTATTTGGTTATATGTATATTAGAGAGGACCAGGCATTCTCTGTGGAACTTAGCACTCCCCGCCCACCCTCTGGTGCTTTTAATCAGAGTAACAATGGAGCTGGACACTCCGTGTTAGGCCTCATGCATACGACCGTTTTTTTTTTAAGGTCTGCAAAAACGGGGTCCGTAGGTCCGTGATCCATGACCGTTTTTTTGTCCGTGGGTCTTCCTTGTTTTTTGGAGGATCCACGGACATGAAAAATGAAAAAAAAAATCTAAGTCAAGTTTGCCATTGAAATGATAGGAAAAAACGGACACGGATCACGGACACGGATCACGGACGCGGATGAAAATCTTGTGTGCATCCGTGATTTTTCACGGACCCATTGACTTGAATGGGTCCGTGAACCATTGGGCGTGAAAAAAATAGGACAGGTCATATTTTTTTCACGGCCAGAAAACACGGATCACGGATGCGGCTGCCAAACGGTGGATTTTCCGATTTTTCCACGGACCCATTGAAAGTCAATGGGTCAGCGAAAAATAACTGAAAACGGCACAACGGCCACGGATGCACACAACGGTCGTGTGCATGAGGCCTTAGAGTAGGTCCCATCTGATAAGAAGCTACCTTGACGTCTGGTAGATGGGCCTGACATATTTTTGATCAATAATATGCGCTAAGAGATTCTTCACTGCTTAAAGGGGTTGTCCAGGTTCAGAGCTGAACCTGGACATACCTCCATTTTCCCCCCGCCAGCCCCCCTGACATGAGCATCGGAGCAGTTCATGCTCCGATGCTCTCCTTTGCCCTGCGCTAAATCGCGCAGGGCAAAGGCATTTTTCTGAGTTCCGGTGACGTACCGGGCTCTCTATGGGGCTGACAGGCAGCCCGGTGACGTCACCGGCACTGATGGGCGGGATTTGGCTCTGCCCTAGCCAGTAAAACGGCTAGGGCAGAGCTAAAGCCCGCCCCTCAGAGCCGATGACGTCACCGAACACACTGCTGGGCGGAAGTTACCGCCCGGCAGTGTGTTATTGAAAACACAAGAGCCGTGCCCTGCGCGATCTAGCGCAGGGCACTGGAGCGCATCGGAGCATGAGATGCTCCGATGCCAGGCTCAGGAGGGCTGCCGGGGTGAAAATAAGGGTATGTCCGGGTTCAGCTCTGAACCCGGACAACCCCTTTAATAGTAAGTATTGGCATCATGTATTTGACCCTGTTCACACATTCACCTGTTCACCCATTCTTAGTGCATTTAGTAGTGTGCTGCTACTTTATTTGGGCTGCTACATTGTTGCCTGGTAGCTTGCACCTGTGATTGTCTCTAGAGGTGCTGTTCCGTTATTTAGTTATAAGAGTATAGCAAAGGATACATTCAAGGAGATTCGCTCAAAAGAAGCCTTGATTATTCTGTAATAACTCCTGCTAGGACTAAGTTATCTAAACTAAACAATGTGCTCCTCAGTGTTATGGAGCTTTGAACAAGCCAGGATGGCCCTGTGTTGAAGTTATGAGGTAGGTGCCGGACAGCTGTTGTGACATTTAAAGGGTTTCTGTCACCAGATTTAACCCTACTAAGCTAGCTGACATTAGCGATGTGCTAATGTCAGCTAAACCTAACTAGCCTATTCCTACTTTTATCTATGCCCCCGTTCGCCAGAAATCTAACTTTTATAATAAGCTAATTAGGCTCGAGGAGCGGGGGAGGGGGGGGGGGGTGTTGTTCCTGCTCCTAGAGGCTCCGTTCTCCCACCTTCGTCGCCTCCCTCCAAGTCCTGATTGACAGGGCCAGGCATTGCTCGCATCTGTCTGCCAGTTCAATATTCGGCGCAGGCGCGGTGAGGGAAAGACGCTCACAGGCTGCCAGCTTCCTCACCGCGCCTGCGAGGCGAGAAAGGGAGAACGGAGCCGGAACAATGCCCCCCCCCCCCCCCAGCTCCTAGAGGCTAATTAGAATATTATATAAGTTAGATTTTTGGAGTAACGGGGGCATAGATAAAAGTAGGAATAGGCTAGTTAGGTTTAGCTGACATTAGCACATCGCTAATGTCAGCTAGTTTAATAGGGTAAAATCTGGTGACAGAATCCCTTTAACCTCTGTTTCCAACTTCCAGGTGCATACCCCTTACCTCTTCACTCAGTCACTCTACTTCTCATCTCATCAGGATGGTTGTGCACAGTACTGAACGGCATATCTTCATGGTGCGATGAACAGTTCATGAATCAACTGGATGATTGTGAGTTAACAGAAGGTTATTTCCGGCAAGATGGAGCAACGTGTCACACATCAGAAAGGAGAATGGCAGAAATGTAGCCCTTTTTTGGCACCAGAGTAATTTCAGAGGGACTTTGGCCACCACGGTTGCTGGATCTGACACCACCAGACTTCTTCTATACTCGCGCATGCGCAGTGGCGGTATAGTGTTCCTTCCCTGTGCTGGCATCAGCCTCAGAGAAAGAACTGCGCATGCGCGAGCTCGCGCATCGCTAGATTACGGCTATCTATCGTTGATGAAAGGAGGAGATTCGGAGGACATAGGCGGTGCTGGGCTCCTTCACAGGCGGGCGTGGCTGGGCACGGCTGGGCACCAGGAAGGTTAGTGCAGCCCCTTGGACACCTACAAGACTAATTTACATATCTCTAAAATCTTTTTTTAAAGAAAATAAAAGCACACAGCCCTATAGGACCGGTATATTGTGGACATGCTAGCAGCGATCTAACTGTGCATGTCCGCATCTCTATAGCCCAAAACTTGGTGACAGAATCCCTTTAAATAAGGCTTGCTGCTTGACCAGCATTTAGACACAGTTATACATTTTTTAAATATTTGTGCAACTTCACAGGTAGGTGGGTGGCATAAAAGTTGAAGAAATATCTCTATACATATGTAAAGTGGTAACACATTTATCAACATTGTAAATAATGGCAATGTTGTCCAAGTTATCCCAGACTTAATACCGATCAATCTGCTCTTTCATTAGACTTGAATGCAGAGTTCCCAAAGTTATAGACATTGCAATATCTAGATATGGAGTGAAAGAGGCATTTTTGTCTTTAAATAAGTTATCAATTAAAACACAATAAACTTGTTGATTTAACACCTTCTCTACCAATGCCGTATATGTACGGCGCTGGATCGATAGGCAAACATGGCGTCCGTTTGCATGTGCTCCGGGCGCCATGGCCGGCATCTCCGCTGTTTCAAACAGCAGAGACCTGTGGCTAATTACCGCGACTGGCAATAATGCCATTAAAGCCTTTAGATGCCTTGATCAAGTGCGATCAAGGCATCTAACTGGTGAAAAACCCAGAAGCTCGCGCTTCTGGGCTTCTTACCGGCATCCTCTGCAACCAGTGAGGATGCTGGTAATTAATTTCAATACACTGGGTCTCTCTGAAAGTATCAAAGCTGCAATTCTTATTTTGGCAGACCAACATAAGAAATGAGCAATTCTGTACCAATATATATTCTTACCATATATAGCAAACATAATGGGACAGAATTTTAAGAAAATAAAGTTTTGTAGCATGAAACATGAGCTACAAAACTATAAAAAAGAAAAAAAAAATATATATAAAAGTTTAAATCACCCCCTTTCAATAGATTTTTTTTTTAAAAGTACATAAATAACAAAAAATATAAACATCATGGGCATCACCATATCCAAAAACGCTCATACTATTAAAATATAAAAATACGGCGAATAACGTAATGGAAAAAATTGTCAAAATGGCCGATATGAAATTTTTTCATTGCTTCTCTTAACCACAAAAATGTAATAAAATGTGATCTAAAAGTCACACACACATCAAAATGGTATCAATAAAAACTACAGATTGGTCCGCAAAAAATTAGCCCCCACACAGATCAATAGATATAATTATAAAAAAGTTATGGGGGTCAGAATATGTTGATAGAAAAACCTTTTTTTTTTTTCAAAGTTATATTTTTTTTTACACTATTTAGACATAAAAAAATAATAATATATATATATATATATATATATGTGGTATTTTAATCATACTGACCCAGAGAATTAAGGGCACAGGTCTGTTTTGCTGTAAAGGGAACACCGTAGGAACAAAACCGTAAAACGGGGGAGGAATTGCGTTTTTTTTTATCAATTCCACCCTATATTCACACTGATCAGCTGTTTCAGTACCAGAAACTTTACAATGGATTGAGCTGGAAGCACAAGGTGAATGGTAACTGAGTTGCAGCCGCCAGTGTCGAAACCTGCATAGTGCACAGAGCCTTCCGGCCACTGAATAGTTTTCACCGGTGGCTGCTGGTCATCAGTATCTGATCAGTGGGGGTCTGACACCCCCCACTGATCAGCTGTGTGAGAAGTTAGCAGCGCTCACAGTAGCGACGCGGCCTTCTCTCAGCTTTTCCTAGGCCAATGCTGACACGGTCATTCAGGGGCGTACCTAGAGCATTTGGCACCCGGGGCGAACCCTTTGTTTGGCACCCCCCCCCCCCCCAAGAAAGTTAAGAAAACATGCACAAACTTTTTTCAATGTTTTCAATAATATTTTTACAAATTTTCGGATCCGCAAAACACATGTGGACATCTGAATGGAGCCTTACAGGGGGGTGATCAATGACAGAGGGGTGATCACCCATATAGACTACCTGATCACCTCCGTCATTGATCACCCCCCTGTAAGGCTCCATTCAGACGTCCGCATGTGTTTTGCGGATCCGATCCATGTATCAGTGGATCCGTAAAAGTCATACGGACGTCTGAATGGAGCCTTACAGGGGGGTGATCAGGGAGTCTAATGGGGTGATCAGGGGTGATCAGTGGTTCAAAAGGGGTTAATAAGTGACAGGGGGGGGTGTAGTGTAGTGGTGTTTTGTTGTACTTTACAGAGCTGCCTGAGTCCTCTGGTGGTCGATCCAAACAAAAGGGACCACCAGAGGACCAGGTAGCAGGTATATTAGACGCTGTTATCAAAACAGCGTCTAATATACCTGTTAGGGGTTAAAAAAAATCACATGTCCAGCCTGCCAGCGAGCGATCGCCGCTGGCAGGCTGGCGATCCACTCGCTTACCTTCCGTTGTAATTAAGGGGGGGTGTTATTAAGGGAGGGTGTGTAATTAAGGGGAGAAGAGAGGGTGTAATTAAGGGGGGGGGGGTGCAGGATTTGTTCATTTTATTGATGGGGATTTGGATTTTTTTTCTTTTTGGTGCAGATGGAAAGTGATTTTTTTTAAGGGGGTGCAGGCTGCACCCCCTTAAAAAAAATCACTTTCCATCTGCACCAAAAAGAAAAAAAATCCAAATCCCCATCAATAAAATGAACAAATCCTGCACCCCCCCCCCTTAATTACACCCTCTCTTCTCCCCTTAATAACAAACCCCCCCCC
The DNA here is from genome assembly GCF_014858855.1 of Bufo gargarizans. NCBI lineage: Eukaryota > Metazoa > Chordata > Amphibia > Anura > Bufonidae > Bufo > Bufo gargarizans. The sequence goes on from NC_058080.1 coordinate 121,728,608, forward strand.
CTTAATTACACCCCCTCCCTCACCACCTTAATTACACGGTACACCCCGACCCCCCCCCCCCCCTTAATTACACAATTATTTACTTAACTTTTATTTTGATGATGCCCCCCGCCGTCCGGCCGTCCGACCGCTGCGCTGGTATAATAGCTGGATCATGGATGGGATCCTTCTGATCCGTGAAGGCGGCGGCGCGGCGTCAGCGTCGTGACGTCGTCACGTCATGTTGCGCGCCGCCTGCCGCCGCAATAATTCTTCTTCCACTGGACCGAAGCCGGCGCACGGTCGCCGCAGTGGATGGAGCCGGGGGCGGGTGACTCCGGCGTCAGCACCCCCCTTGTGAGTGGCACCCGGGGCGGCCCGCCCCCCCCTTAGTACGCCACTGCGGTCATTGGTCACATGGCCTATGCACAGCTCAGCACCGTAGAAGTGAATGGGGCTGAGCGTGATACCGAGCACAGCCGCTATACAATGTATGCCGCTGTACTTGGTGAGCACGGAGAAGACTAGGGCGCTCACAGGAGTGCCAGTTCATTCTCAAACAGCTGATCGGCGGGGGTCCTGGGTGTTGGATAGGTCATCAGTATTAAATTCTTGGAAAACCCTTTTAAATTGCTCTACACCAAAAATGATGTTTCTGGATGTGTAACATTTTTGGTCACTGCTTGATAAAATTTCTAAACGTAATACTAATCAAATACATTTGATTCAATTAGAGTAATAGGAAACTTATTTACCGTATACATCTGACTTTCCAACTTTTTATGTTGTCTCTATGAAAAAAGTCTCGCCACTAAATTCAGTGTACCCCTTTACTTTATAGCATAGGCATCTCTACAGGGGGCAGGGGGGGGGGCAATTGCCCACACTAGGTTATTCCTTGACCCCCCTTCATGTCCCCCCCCCTCTGTCGGAAGCAGGGGAAGCAGCTGCTTCGGGGTCAAGGCTGACAAGGGTCCCGGAAGCAATGTCTCACACACACATACTTACAGTGTGTACATACTTTTACATTTTCACATAGGAAACAGCTCAGTCCTCCTAGTGATGAGCAGCATAGGCAGTATTCGAATTTGCGATATTTTGAGAATTTTTGGCCGAATATTTGCCATAAATTCGTGAGAATTCGTGATCTCCAGTCATTGTTTACTTCAAAAATCGGCAATGTAATATATTTGCGATAAATTCGCGATTAGAATATTTAACACTATTCTTGAATATGAATATATGGCACTATATTGTAAATATTTGCGAAGTGGCGATATTCGCAATTAAATTTGTGATTCGAATATTCGCGCTCAACACTACTCCTCAAGGGGTGCAGCAAGCAGGAGAAGCAGGCGAGAGGAGCAGCAGCACAGCAGAGGGCGGAGGGAGGCACAGCAGGCATGCACAGCACTTGTTTTTTCAGGTATATGTCTAGGCCCGCCTGATCCCCCTTTGCTATATATGTGTCATCCACAGATTCCCCCCTCCCTCCCCATGACAGTGTCTGTGCAAATGTAGGATGTAATGGATATTTTAAGCAGGGTTCTCTGCCTTGATGGATACACCCAATACAAACAGTAGAGATGTTGCGAACATAAAATTTTCAATTCGCAAACGGCGAACGCGAATTTCTGCAAATGTTCACGAACGGGCGAACCCGGCAACCGCCATTGACTTCAATAGGCAGGCGAATTTTAAAACCCACAGGGACTCTTTCTAGCCACAGTAGTGATGGAAAAGTTGTCTGGACTGTGGCATGCCGGAGGGGGATCCATGGCAAAACTCCCATGGAAAATTACATAGTTGACGCATAGTTGGATTTTAATCCATAAAGGGCATAAATCACCTAACAATCCTAAAAAATTTTGAACAACGTGGTTTAAAACATCCAGTGTGTGTATACGATCAGGTATGATGTTGTATCGATCAGGTAGTGTAAGGGTTACGCCCGCTTCACAGACATTGACAGACAAAACTCCCCTTTTAATGCACCGCAAACAACTGCAAACAGTCCATTTGCCCAACAGCAAACTTCCCATTTGCACAAGGTTGGATACCAAGCTAGCCATGTCCCGTTGATGTCATTGAAGGTTTCTTCCTCCACCCAGCCACGTACAACACCAAGGGTCCCCGAAAGGTGAATTGAATAGATTTTTCGAATGGGGAGATGGTTAAAAAAACGCTGGCTCCCTAACCTTTGTTTGAATCCACGCCACGGTCACTGCGTCTGCGCTGTGCAATTTACTGTCACACCCGATGTGAGTGGTGTTTTCTGTAGTACTATTCTCATCAGTTTAATCCCTGTTATATGTCATCCCCAATCTGGGGTCCATTTATTAAATAGATTTTTCGAACGGGGAGATGGTTAAAAAAAAACTGCCTCCCTCCCCTTTGTTTGAATCCACGCCACGGTCACTGCGTCTGCGCCGTGCAATTTACTGTCACACACGATATGTGTGGTATTTTCTGTAGTACTAATCTCATCAGTTTAATCCCTGTTACGTAACATCCCCAATCTGGGGTCCATTTATTAAATAGATTTTTCGAACGGGGAGATGGTTAAAAAAAACGCTGGCTCCCTCCCCTTTGTTTGAATCCACGCCACGGTCACTGCGTCTGCGCCGTGCAATTTACTGTCACACCCGATATGAGTGGTATTTTTTTGTAGTACTAATCTCATCAGTTTAATCCCTGTTACGTAACGTGCCCAATCTGGGGTCCATTTATTAAATTGATTTTTCAAACGGGGAGATGGTTAAAAAAAACGCTTGCTCCCTCCCCTTTGTTTGAATCCACGCCACGGTCACTGCGTCTGCGCTGTGCAATTTACTGTCACACCCGATATGAGTGGTATTTTCTGTAGTACTAATCTCATCAGTTTAATCCCTGTTACGTGACGTCCCCAATCTGGGGTCCATTTATTAAATAGATTTTTCGAACGGGGAGATGGTTAAAAAAAAACGCTGGCTCCCTCCCCTTTGTTTGAATCCACGCCACGGTCACTGCGTCTGCGCCGTGCAATTTACTGTCACACCCGATATGAGTGGTATTTTTTTGTAGTACTAATCTCATCAGTTTAATCCCTGTTACGTAACGTGCCCAATCTGGGGTCCATTTACTAAATAGATTTTTCAAACGGGGAGATGGTTAAAAAAAACGCTTGCTCCCTCCCCTTTGTTTGAATCCACGCCACGGTCACTGCGTCTGCGCTGTGCAATTTACTGTCACACCCGATATGAGTGGTATTTTCTGTAGTACTAATCTCATCAGTTTAATCCCTGTTACGTAACGTCCCCAATCTGGGGTCCATTTATTAAATTGATTTTTCGAACGGGGAGATGGTTAAAAAACGCTGGCTCCCTCCCCTTTGTTTGAATCCACGCCACGGTCGCTGCGTCTGCGCCGTGCAATTTACTGTCACACCCGATATGAGTGGTATTTTCTGTAGTACTATTCTCATCAGTTTAATCCCTGTTACGTCCCCTATCCGGGGACGTGTGTCGAATTGATTAACGACATCCTGAAATAATTTTCTTCTGAGCTCTGTACTTGCTTTGGATTGGAATTGATAGGGATTTTTTAAATTGTCTGCATTATTTCTGATAAAAAAAATCATAATAAAGTCTCTTAATAGTTTATTTTATGTATTAAAAACCCATGCAACTTAAAAAAGAAAAGAAAAATAATGTTTTTCCTATGAAAAATTATCCAGCCGATTGCTTTTAGTCTGATCATAATGAAGCAACGGCCTTATCTGGGGTGTGGCAACATTGCCAACACACTCATAGAGGTAATGATCCCTTCACCACAACAAGGTACCGATCACGAAGGGGAATTGACACATGTATGTGCCTTTTTTTTGTTTTGTTTTTGCAGCCACAGTGCAGCACTAGAGACCAGAAAAATTAGGCATGTACACATACCTGAAAAATTAGGCATTGTTGCAGCCGCCTCTGACTCCTCTTCCTCATACTCCTCTTGCAGCGTTGCCGCAGGCCTGGCAAACGATGATGACAAGGCTGTTTCTGGTGGTGATGGTGACCACAACTCTTCCTCTTCACGCTCATCTACAGCCTGATCCAGCACTCTTCGCAGGGCGCGCTCCAGGAAGAAAACAAATGGGATGAGGTCGCTGATGGTGCCTTCGGTGCGACTGACTAGGTTTGTCACCTCCTCAAAAGGACGCATGAGCCTACAGGCATTGCGCATGAGCGTCCAGTAACGTGGCAAAAAAATTCCCAGCTCCGCAGAGGCTGTCCTAGCAACCCGGTCATACAAATACTCGTTGACGGCTTTTTCTTGTTGGAGCAGGCTGTCGAACATTAGGAGTGTGGAATTCCAACGTGTCGGCCTGTCGCAAATCAAGCGCCTCACTGGCATGTTGTTTCGGCGCTGAAAAGTGCGCCATGGCCATGTAGGAACGCCTGAAATGGCCACACACTTTTCTGGCCTGCTTGAGGACGTTCTGTAAGCCTAGGTACTTAGACTTAGACACAAAGCGTTGTACGATGCGATTCAACACATGTGCCATGCCAACTTGCCCAAATTCAATGCCGCCAACAAATTGCTTCCATTGTCACCTCCGATCTCCAGTTGGTGCGGGGTCAGCCACTGATCCACCTGGGCGTTCAGGGCGGACAGAAGTGCTGGTCCGGCGTGGCTCTCTGCTTTCAGGCAAGTCAACCCCAAGACAGCGTGACACTGTCGTATCCGGGATGTGGAATAGCCCCTGGTGAGCTGGGGGGATTCAGTTGATGTGCAGCCAGACGCCGCAGCAGAAGAGGACTCAGCCGAGGAGGTTATGGAAGAGGATGGAGTAGGAGGAGTAGAGGAGGTGGCAGTAGGCCTGCCTGCAAGTCGTGGCGGTGTCACCAACTCCGCTGCAGAACCACGCATTCCATGCTTGGCAGCCGTCAGCAGGTTGACCCAATGCGCAGTGTAGGTGATATACCTGCCCTGACCATGCTTTGCAGACCAGGTATCAGTGGTCAGATGTACCCTTGCCCCAACACTATATGCCAGAGATGCCATGACTTCCTTTTCAATCACTGAGTAGAGGTTTGAGATTGCCTTATTTGAAAAAAAAATTAGTCCGGGTACCTTCCACTGTGGTGTCCCAATAGCGACACATTTTTTGAAGGCCTCAGACTCCACCAGCTGGTATGGTAAAAGCTGGCGGGCTAAGAGTTCCGTCAAGCCAGCTGTCAGACGCCAGGCAAGGGGGTGACTCTGTGACATTGGCTTCTTACGCTCAAACATTTTCTTTACAGACACCTGACTGTGGGCAGATGAGATGGAACTGCTGAAGGTGAGAGGCGGAGTGGAGGGTGGTTGAGAGGGGGCAAGGAGGACAGCAGTGGTTGACGTGGCTGAAGATGCTGGACCAGGAGGAGGATGGTGGCTTTGAGCTTGTGTGCTGCTTCTACTCGTCATCATGTGTTGATCCCATAGGTGTTTGTGATGTGCGATCATGTGCCTTCGCAAAGCAGTTGTACCTAGGTGGGTGTTGGATTTCCCACGACTCAGTTTCTTTTGGCACAGGTTGCAAATGGCATCGCTGTTGTCAGAGGCAGACCCACAAAAAAAATGCCACACTGCTGAGCTTTGCAATGACGGCATTCTGGTGGTGGCAACAGCATGTGTTGATTGGCGTGCTGTCTGGCTGACCCCGGGTGCCGATACATGCTGTCTGACTGTGCCACTAGCTCCTTGCGACGACCTCCCCCTGCTTCCAACTCGTCTCCTCCTTCTCTCTGTCTCCCCTTCTGAACTTTCCCCCTCTTCTTCTTCTCTCCGAGCAGGCACCCACGTGGCATCCACGGACACATCGTCATCATCAACCACTTCACTTGTATCTGACACCTCAGCAAAGGAAGCAGCAGCGGGTACAACATCATCATCATCATCACACTGTATGTCCATGTGTGTAATGCTGCCTGACTGAGACATATCCCTGTTATCTACATCCCCTGGCAATAATGGTTGCGCATCACTAATTTCATCCAACTGATGTGTAAATAATTCCTCTGAGGGATCAAGTGAAGCGGCTGTGGTGGCTGTGGTGATAGTGGTGGTGGTGGCGGCGGGCGGGAGAGTGGTGACCAAAGCTGAGCTGGAGGAGGATGGTGCGTCAAGGTTCTTAGCGGAAGCTGTTGAAGATTGGGTGTCTTGTGTAAGCCAGTCAACTATTTTGTCAGAATTTATTGGGTTCAGGGTACATGGCCTCTGAACACTGGGCATTATTCCAGGGCCAGTGGAAATCACAGCACCACGACCACGACCGCCCCTGCGGGGTGGCCTGCCTCTGCCTGACATTTTTTTTTTAGATAAGTGGTTTATGCGTGCAAGGTACTGTGCCACCCTATATAAGTTGTGGGCAGTGGGCACAGTACAGTCTGTGTGGGTCTGACACACACGGGCTTGCAATTTGCAAATGTGATTATATCACAGAAAAATGTTTAATCAAATGTTTTTTATCTGCAAGGTATTTGAGTGAATGACACCCTGTAACAGTATGAGTGGAGGCCTAGCCAGTGGCCACAATACAGTCTGTGTGGGCGTGACACACATGGGTTTGCAAATGTGATTATATCACAGAAAAAATATTTATAGAATTTTTTTATCTGCAAGGTATTTGAGTGAATGACACCCTGTAACGGTATGAGTGGAGGCCTAGCCAGTGGCCACAATACAGTCTGTGTGGGCCTGACACACACGGCCTTGCAATTTGCAAATGTGATTATATCACAGAAAAAATTTAAATATAATTTTTTTTATCTGCAAGGTATTTGAGTGAATGACACCCTGTAACGGTATGAGTGGAGGCCTAGCCACTAGCCAGTGGCCACAATACAGTCTGTGTGGGCCTGACACACACGGACTTGCAAATGTGATTATGTCACAGAAAAATATTAAATATAATTTTTTTTTATCTGCAAGGTATTTTCTGTCACACCCTGTATGAATGGTGTGCACACAGTACTGTCTGTGACTGAGCCTGCAACCTCTCACACACGGGCAGCCAGGCAACTGCAATATATATATACAGTACAGACCAAAAGCTTGGACACACCTTCTCATTCAAAGAGTTTTCTTTATTTCCATGACTATGAAAATTGTAGATTCACACTGAAGGCATCAAAACTATGAATTAACACATGTGGAATTATATACATAACAAAAAAGTGAAACAACTGAAAATATGTCATATTCTAGGTTCTTCAAAGTAGCCACCTTTTGCTTTGATTACTGCTTTGCACACTCTTGGCATTCTCTTGATGAGCTTCAAGAGGTAGTCACCTGAAATGGTATTCACTTCACAGGTGTGCCCTGTCAGGTTTAATAAGTGGGATTTCTTGCCTTATAAATGGGGTTGGGACCATCAGTTGCATTGTTGAGAAGTCAGGTGGATACACAGCTGATAGTCCTACTGAATAGACTGTTAGAATTTGTATTATGGCAAGAAAAAAGCAGCTAAGTAAAGAAAAACGAGTGGCCATCATTACTTTAAGAAATGAAGGTCAGTCAGTCCAAAAAATTGGGAAAACTTTGAAAGTGTCCCCAAGTGCAGTCACAAAAATCATCAAGCGCTACAAAGAAACTGTCTCACATGCGTACCGCCCCAGGAAAGGAAGACCAAGAGTCACCTCTGCTGCGGAGGATAAGTTCATCCGAGTCACCAGCCTCAGAAATCACAGGTTAATAGCAGCTCAGATTAGAGACCAGGTCAATTCCACACAGAGTTCTAGCAGCAGACACATCTCTAGAACAACTGTTAAGAGGAGACTGTGTGAATCAGGCCTTCATGGTAGAATATCTGCTAGGAAACCACTGCTAAGGACAGGCAACAAGCAGAAGAGACTTGTTTGGGCTAAAGAACACAAGGAATGGACATTAGACCAGTGGAAATCTGTGCTTTGGTCTGATGAGTCCAAATTTTAGATCTTTGGTTCCAACCACCATGCCTGGTTCCCACCGTGAAGCATGGAGGAGGAGGTGTGGGGGTGCTTTGCTGGTGACACTGTTGGGGATTTATTCAAAATTGAATCTGACTCTGGAAGGAGGTGCGTACTACCACTGTCATGATGCGCGTGCGCTAATACTAGTTAGCGAACACGCCCTCTCTTGCTTTGTGGAATGCAAATGCGTCCCACAGGCAAGATTCCTCTGTAGTGTGCAGGATGGGTCGCCATGGGAGCCCGCACCAAAGAGCCGCATAGAAGGGTCTAAAGAGCCGCTTGTGGCTCGCGAGCCGCACTTTGCCGACCACTGGCCTAGGCCTACAGTATATACCCAATATAGGTAGAACCTGCAGAGATATGCCATCAAAGAGCATCTTCCATTCTGATGGACTCTGCTTCAGCCTTGCCGGTTGGCTCATCTATTTGTTTACCCACCCGTTACAAGTTATTCCCCAAGCATCTAGTCCATAGAATTCATCGTGCATACAGGAGTAAGAAAATGTAAAGGGTACCCTTTGGAAAAGCTAATAAAATGTGGTCTAAGGGTACCGTCACACTAGCGTTTTTCTTTTCCGGTATTGAGTTTCGTCCTAGGGGTTCAAAACCAGAAAAAAACTGATCCGTTTTATCCTAATGCATTCTGAATTGAGAGCAATCCATTCAGTATGCATCAGGATGCATCAGTTCAGTCACTGTACGGTTTTTGGACGCTGCTGTATTTTCCCAGTCCAAAATTCTGGAACACTTGCCAGAATGCCGGCCTTAAGTGTTCCGGAAAAAAGGATTTGGTGAAAAAGATAAATACCGGATCTGTTCTTCCGGATGACAACCGGAGAGACGGATCTGGTATTGCAATACATTTGTGAGACGGATCCGCATCTGGATCCATCTACAAATGGTATACGGTGGCATACAGATTGCGACGGAACTGCCTGCCGGAATCCAGAGACGCTAGTGTGAAAGTACCCTGTTTTATCTAAAAACATGTAAATCTAAGTCACAATTATAGACAAACACAATCGAATAACACACAAACCGTTGTTCCCTTCATGTCTTTTGGTTGAGCACAATGGTGGAAATTTATGAAATTCTGTCACAAGTCTTGTTTGTCAGATCCCCAGTTAGAAGCAATCACCTCCAACAAATGTTTCTTGTAGCTGCAAATAAGATTTACACAATGTTGAGGAGAAATTTTGGACCATTCCTCTCTGCAATTGTCTGTCAGTTCTTCAAAATTTCTGGGAAGTCTTGCGTGTAAAGCCTTTTTTAGGTCATGACACAGTCATTGCCCTGCTACTTCTATTAGGAACATTATTTATTAAACTACTACTACTCCCATTTTTATCATCATCACCACTTGCCTCCTCTCTTTGATCTGTGTGCAACATGGCTGCTACTAATTGTTAATCAGCTTCTGCTATAAATGATGGGCCTTTTAACTCATGGCCTGAGGTTAGGTTCCTATTTTACTATTTTAACAAGTGTGCTATTTTGATTGCCTGTGTATCGAAGTTGTAACTGTTTAATGACTCTGATACTCTGCTGCCTGCCCTGACCTTAGTTTGTCCGTGAGTCAGCTGCCAATTGCACTGACACTATTCCTAGAGGTAGTGGCCTGGTGTGTCCCCTGCAGTGAAGGCCAGATCCCAGGATAACGCCCTTAGGATTAGCCCAAAGTTAAACCAATTCATTGTTACAGTGTATTCACACTAACTGCCTGTTACAGTATGTTCAGGCCATGGATTTCGCTGGCCCACCCAGCATGGGCCTGGCTACGGTATTTCAAGAATTGGCTCAGCAGCATGTTCTCCAGGAACAAATACTGTCATATTTGTACAATATATATGCCTGCCTTAACATTCTGACTACTACAGCAGCAGTACCGCAACCTCCAGCTGCAGCCGCAGCACATGTACCACCTCTTCAAGCTACATCCACAGGAGGCTCCAGTTTGCATCTATCACCTCATTCACGCTATGATGGTGACCCCAAGCTATGTCATGAGTAATTAACCAATGTACAATCCACTTCAGGTTGCTGTCCCACCAATTTCCTACTGACCAGACCAAGGGGTATTTATAATCTTACATGTGTATGGTGAAGTCCTAGCCTAACCCATTATGAGAGAGGAGTGATCTGGTCACTAGTCCTTGGAAACATTCTGTTGATTATTTAAAGAACCAGGACAAACTTCTTCTGTGGCCTACTCCCTACTGCAGCTACGTCAGGACAATAAGCCATCCTCTTCTGAACCCTCACCCCAGAGATGGCCTGAAATAATGAAGCACTAGTGGTAGCATATTGGGATGGTTTTGTCAGGACTAATCATGGATGAATTATCAGGTTGAGATATCCCATCCACTCTTGAGGCCCGGGAGTATGCCAAGGAGGCAGTTTGTGAGAGTAAACCTCCTTAATTGGCACCTCATTTTCAAAAACTGCTGTCTCTTCCTCCTTGCTCAACCTCTACATCAGAACCCATGCATGTAGATAGAGTCCGGCTGTCAGAAGAGGAGTGTCTGCACAGGCGTTCTAACAACCTGTGTTTGTATTGTGGAGATAAGGGCCACTATATCCGCAAATGCCCCTTCAAGGCAGGAAACTCCAAAGCCTATGCTTTGTAGGTGAGTCGACCCTGGGTGAAGATCAGTCCTCACCTAGATTTACCTGTGTCCATTTAGTTTGTCACCGGGCCCTTGGACTTACAAGTGGGTGCACTCCACACATATAGATCTCCTTGTTTCTTCTACCTGCTTCCACCAGATATCTGCTACTGGGATTACTCTGGTTCTGCCTGCACAACCTTGTCCTAGACTGGATTTTTCATTGAAGTTCAGCACGTCACTCTCGATGCCTAGCACCAGTACAGCCTGTCCGTGTTCCACCGGTCCAACAAAATCTGTAAGGTTTGACTTTCTATGCTAGCTACATTGAGGTCTTATGACTACTTAATAGACTTATTGCCAGTTATAACTCCCCCTAGAGGCCGAGTCTACCTATTGCCATTGCCTGAGACTCAGCCATGTCTGAGTATATCAAACAGCATTTGGGAAGGTAGGAAACAGCCTGTAGGAAGCAAGCCACCAGTTATGAGGTTAGACACATTTGCACCCCTCACGCTACAGTCACCATTGTGTAATTTCCACTTTGTCTCATCTATCCACAATCGTTAACAAATGGAGGATCCTGTACTGTTAATGCTGTTGTTCAAGGTGAAGTGATCTCTGTGATGTAACAATGGGGTATTACTAACAGAAAGAAATTCATGTGGAGTGATTCATTTATAGCTAATTTATTGTACTTCTGCAACATTCCCTGGAGCAGTGATTACATTCCTTAATGATACATCTTACCTGTAGCTCCTGTCACTAGGAAGTTAGACTTTACAATCACAAAAAATTAATGTATCATGTAATGATTAAAAATAAGTACAGCTAAAATAATGAGACAATTAATTTAACCTTTGAAACTTGAGGACAGGGCATCTTGTTTTCAAGAGACATTTTGCAGAGGATACCAGATGTACACTTCTGTACATAGTTTATCACCGTGGATAATCAATGTATGACCACATAATGTCCAAGACAATATAATCTTCATATTTTCTAAGTTCTATATTATAGGCCATAAAATTGTTTATAAAATTCAAATAGTTACATGCATTCTCGAAACTAAGGCCCCTTTCACACGAGTGAGTTTTCTCCGCGGGTGTGATGCTAGAAGTGAAGGCATTGCACCCGCACTGAATTCTGACCCATTCATTTCAATGGGTCTGTGTAAATGAGCCTTGTTTTTCACGCATCATTTCTGCGTTGCGTGAGAATCGCAGCATGTTCTATATTCTGCGTTTTTCACGCGGCCCTGGTCCCATAGAAGTGAATGGGACTTTAGTGAAAAACGCATTGTAATCCGGATGCAGTCCGGGAGTAATGCGTTTTTCACTGATGGTTGCTAAGAGACGTTGTTTGTGTGAAAACGCATCAAAACAGATTGCACCCACGCGGAAAAAACTGAAACACTGAATGCAAATGCAGATAAAACTGACTGAAAATGCATGCAAAATGGTACGAGTTTCACTGAACGCATACAGAACGCATCCTGAAAAAATCCGTATTGTTCGTGTGAAAGAGGATTAAATCATGTGTTCCAGTCTTTTTACATTCATTCAGTAATTATTTCACCTGACACGGAAAGTCCTGCATTGGTGGAAAGCAACACATTATTTTTCTTTATTTTTCTATAGACAAGTCAGTTCCGAAAGAGTATGAATACAGTCTATTTATTCTCCACCTTGCTGTTTGGCTGTAGTTTAGCTCACTACAGCTTAGGCTACTTTCACATTTGCGTTGTTGTTTTCTAGTATTGAGATCCAGCAGAAGAAAAGAACGTTTCCGTTTAGTCCTCATGCGTTCTGAATGGAAAGAGATCCGTTCAGGATGTCTTCTGCTCTGGCAGCATTCTATTTTGTGACCGGCCCAAAAACTGCTGCAAGCTCCGGTTTTGTGTCCGGCCATAAAAACGAAAAAATAAATAAATAAATGGATCCGCACTGAAAACAATGGTGACGGATCAGTTTTTTTGGGAGCCTAAAAAAACTGATTTGTCTCTTATTGACTTTCAATTAGAGATGAGCGTATTTTTTAAACATTCGATTTGCCAGTTTGCCAATTTTTTTTAAAAAATTTGGTTCGATTCGAATGCATTCGGCGCGAATTTTGTTAAAAACGGCTATTTCCTGGCTGCAGAGAGCCTTTATAGTGGTGTAGAACACTGTGCCTTGCAGTAACACGCATAGGGAGTCTGCTGTGGTAGTGAAATAATACTGTGAGTCTGTATGACATGCAGATGACAGGCGTAGCTCTTAGAATCACTGCACACTTCACTTATTAAGGCAGTTACGGGGCCAGTCAGTTCCACAAGGTGTAATAGGATTGTTCCTATTATCCAGGCTGTAACATCCCCTACATAAAAGCAGTGGAATGATTTATCCCTATCCTTTCCCTACACCTTGAATAATCTATCCCTTTGATTCGCTCATCTCTACTCTCAATGTATTGAGTGACGGATCTGTTTTACTTAATAATTTTAACGCAACTTTGATTGCTACTATAGAATCCCGGTTACTAGCATACAATGCTCAGATATGACTGACATTTAGTGCCCAAATTATTCCGCTATAGAATACTTCCATACAGTATCCAAATAATATTGCCACCCCCATTTTCACCCAGGCAGCTCCCTGAGCATTGTAGCATGCCAAAGGGGTGAAGAGGTGAAAATAGGAGTATGTCTGGGTTCAGAGCTGGTATCGAGTTACACCTTCAGCTTAAAGTGTTAACGCCTCGCTCACATCTCCGTCAAGCAGAGAACACCTGTCAAATTTCACCAGATCCTGTTTGACCAGCCGCCAGCGGACCACTTTCCAGCATACTGTGAATGCCTGCTTTTGGCAAGACGAAGGCTGTTGCATGCAACAGTTCTTTGTCCAGCTGGCATTTGTGCTGGATCAGGCAGCTGGATCTGCTTGACGGAGATGTGAATGAGTATCTGGGGGAGAAGAACAGAACTGGATCGCACATCCACAATGCTATGATCTGAACTCGCTTCTCAGCGCCATATTAAAGTGTACAGCCCCCCATACTGCATGCTGTACAAGAGGCATTAGTGTACATTTTGATCAAGGGACCTACTCTGACAAAAAGGCGCAGCAACAATGCAGTGACAAAGATGTGAATGCGGCCTAACCCACTGATGTTGGCACTTGCTAGATGTCTACTTACTTCCCATTACCAAATTAAACTGACATTCAGTTTCTGAATAATGGTCACATAATGGCAACATAGTAAATTGGTTAGTGGTACTGTCCCTGGTGGTCTAGGTGTTTAAAAGGTTAATAAATAAAGTTAGTCTAGTCTAATTTCGGCCTTATATACTATGTTACTATGTTACCTTCACATGATAGATGTGTTAGCGGCTGTCACGCTTCCCTTTTTAAAAACAATGATAATCTATGGGGTTATTCACATGGCAGATTTTTATGACGTCCGGTGAATAATGTAGTACATGTTCTATCCTGACCATTTTCACTGACCGACCGACAGACCCCATACAAATGAAGGGGGACAGTTTTTAACATCCATCTCTTAGAAAAGCATCAGGGGAAAATACTGACAGTTTATTCATTCGTGTGAATGTAGTCTTAGGCTACTTTCACACTCACGTTTGGTGCGTATCCGTCATGGATCTGCACAAACGCATCCGTTCAGATAATACAACCGTCTGCATCCATTCAGAACGGATCCGTTTGTATTATCTTTAATACAGCCAAGACGGATCCGTCATGAACACCATCGAAAGTCAATGGAGGGCGGAAATGTTTTCTATTGTGCCATATTGTGTCAGTGAAAATGAATCCGTCCCCATCGACTTACATCTGTTTGGCTCAGTTTCGTCAGACGGAAACGTCTCCAAAGCGGAATGGAGGCTGAATGCATTAAGGGCTGAACTGATCCGTTTTGGACCGCTTGTGAGAGCCCTGAACGGATCTCACAAACGGAAACCAAAACACCAGTGTGAAAGTAGCCTTATTCTGCCTTTGGATCCTTGTGCCATATACCCATATACCGCCCTTTCAGGCCCCTTTACTAGTTATAACACAATACCTAAGTTTTCCAAAAAGTTCACCACCAGATTTTCTCATCCTTGTCAAGATTCAGAATAGAACTGACATTTTTTTTTCATTCCAAATAAAAGTTGAAGATTTCCAAGAACTTGTGTAAGTAAAGAGAAGATTCACTTTTGTTCCATCTGAACACCCGCTGCCTACATAAAAGGCAGGAGGAGCAGAAACCCCCATAATGAGGACATACGTGGTGTAGTCACCTCCAGCAATTACCTTTCTGCTGACGTGCCACTGTAGCCGTAGGTTCTTCAGTTTTCAGTTACTTTTCCCTGACATAATAAAATGTGTTGAGGCTGGGAGATATATTTCTAAGATGATTTGCTTCTGCAGTATCACATATATTGACAACCAGAGGGATCTGTGATGTGTTACAAAGCTTTTTGACAGGAACGGAGGTGAAATAAAGTTGAAATCCAGATCTGTTCTGCTCAGCGAGTTTATAAGAGCAATTAGTGACTGGCAAGTCAGGTAATAAGGCAGCAAGAGTTCACAGAAAGTTTACAAGCTTCAGAAGATTTATCATTTATGATGAGACAATCTGAAAGACTTTCTACTTTGCATTGCTAGTGTTTCTAGCTGACTGTAGCAGTTATGTTTAATTTAGGTATCTTTATCTAATTTCCTTTGATAAAACATTGATGAAACACTGAAATGCCTCTGTACCAAATGTGAAGTCGGTTCTTAGGAGGTCCTTCTGATTCTGACAGGCAGTCGATGATAGCGGGGTTAGACTTATTGTAGTGTAATGATAGACGCCACATATCGCATAAATGTCACAACAAATAAATATGAAGAACTGCGGAAATAATTAATGTGAATCTGGATACATCAGAGAGTGACTCCCTTCTGTTCTATAAAGGAGGAGACATCTTCGGTATTACTTATTGAATACTTGTGTGGTATGCAATGTCCTTCAAGACCTAAGAAAAACCCCACTGAGATAGATATTAATGAGTCTTCGGAGACCTGGAGATTTTCTGTAATGGAATACTTTATTTTGTGGGGTCACTAAGGTCAATGCATTATAAAGTTTTTATATTTGTTGGCATGAGCATGCAGCATGGGCTGAACATGGGGGATTTGGTTTCCCTTGGGCGGATTAAGTAATAATATGTTCTTGTGTAATGAAGTGTTTGGGAACTTTATGAATAGAAATGGCGCTATAAACTGCCATCCTTCCCCCACCTAAATCAATGTCGGGACTGAAAGAAGAGGAAGTTTGGGAAGGTGTGTGAAACTAGTCTGGAGCGTGCTCTGGTCACATTATTGATTGTGATAACATATGGACGTTGGCTGCACCATATGGACAAGTAATTATCCTGGATTTCAGAGGGAAAGCTTAGTGTTACCACAGCCTTATATTGGGCAGTATGTTGGACTTGCGATATAGGAAAAGTTTGGTATACCACATGTTAGCGGGTCTTCCAGAAGATGAAGTTTTTTACTACCTGCCTTCCCAGAGCTATATATTTTTTAATTTTTCCCTTCACGTAGCCATATGGTGGCTTTTTTTTTTTTTTTTTTTGCAGGACAAGTTGTACTTTCTGATGGTACCATTTAAAATTACGTATAATGTAGCGGGAAGCTGGAAGAAAATTCTAAATGGGGTGGAATTGGAGAAAAAAACACCATAGTTTTATGGGTTTCATTTTTATGGCATTCCCTACAGCAGTGTTCCCCAACCACCAGTCTGCGGACCAGTACTGAGCTGTGGATCATTTGATACCAGGCAACAGGGGGCACCAGAGTTGAAGGGTGGGGAAGGGAACTATTCAAAATGCAGTGGGTGGGGAGAAGCCATAGATGGGGACTTACTGGAGAACAGGGAAGATGCTGCATGGGAACATTTAGGAAAGGGAATATGTGCAGCAACGTCACATAGCAGCAGCAATTAAAAGGGGTTTCCAGGTCTTTAATCCAGTACATAGTTTGTAAGGCTGAAAAAAGACATCCGTTCATCCAGCATCCTGCAAGTTGATCTAGGTACTGGTACAGTACAAGTGATTGACGCAAGGCAAATGTGGTGCCCATATTCAAAAAAGGATCTAGGTCCTTCACAGGTAATTATAGACCTATAGGCTTGGAAAGTATAGTTTGCAATTGGATTGAAAACTGGCTGAAGGACAGTGTCCAGAGAGTTGTGGTCAATGATTCCTATTCAGAATGGTCCCGGGTTATAAGTGGTGTACCCCAAGGTTCAGTGCTGGGTCTTCTATAATTTAATTAATTTATTAATGATATCGAGGACGATATCGAGGACCATTTCTATTGTTGCAGATGATACTAAGCTGTGTAGTACTGTACAGTCTATGGAAGATCTCCATAAACTACAAGCTGACTTGAACACTCTGAGTGATTGGGCATCAACTTGGCAAATGAGGTTTGTAACGGACCGTTCAGCACACAACTCCGTTCAGACGATATCCTCCTTTCAGATTGACAGGCAGTTACTGCAAGCACCAATTTTCCGAACTGCAAACTACACCAATCCTTCAACTCCGGAACAGGAAACACACAAACAATGGAAACCGCTGAACAGGAAAAGCATACAATCAGCTTACACTCCTGGCAATCAGCATACAATCCAATTCCCCCAATAACGAGACGACACTTCGTTTTGAGGTCAAGCAGAACATATACATATAAAATAATTACTGTATAATGTGTCCCCTGTTGTATAGTTTACAACTACTGCCCGATGTCTTTGTGCACCAAATACCGGCGAGATGGCACAGTGTAGAAAAGTCCAAACAGTGTCTGTGAGTTAAAAATGGCCGCCATCCATTGTTCTCACCATGTGCTTCATCCATTGTTGTCACCATGTGCTTCATCCATTGTTCTCACCATGTGCCTTTGATACATGAAATGGTGGCCATCCAGTAACTCCACAGTATGTCCCCAGATGGTTCTTAAAGGGCCATAATCGAGGGGCAGGAGGCGGGCAAACAGCCCCCTCCAAAACACTGTGGCAAAGTGGCTTTCGCCACAAGGTTCAATGTGGATAAATGTAAAGTTATGCATCTTGGTAGTAATAATCTCCATGCTTCATATGTCCTAGGTGATATAACACTGGGAGAGTCACTTATAGAGAAGGATTTGGGTGTCCTTGTAGATGATAGATTAAATTACAGAATACAATGTCAATCAGCTGCTTCTAAGGCCACCAGGGAATTGGCATGCATTAAACGAGGCATGGACTTGCGGGGCAGGGATTAAATACTACCACTTTACAAGACGTTGGTGCAGCCTCATCTGGAATATGCAGTTCAGTTCTGGGCACTAGTCCATAGAAAGGATGGTCTGCAGCTGGAAAAAGTACAAAGGAGAGCGAACTGATAAGGGGCATGGAGGGTCTTAGTTATGAAGAAAGTTTAAAAGAATAAAATGTATTTAGTCTTGAGAAGAGACATTTAAGGGGGGACATGATTAACCTAAACAAATTTATAAATGGACCATACAAGAAATACGGTTAAAAACCATTCTACGTAAAATGCCCCCGACTGGAGAAGAAATAGTTCAGTCTCCAAAAGCGTCAAAACTTCTTTACTGTAAGAACTGTGAATCTGTGGAATAGACTTCCTCAAGACTTGGCCACAACAGGAACAGTGGACAGTTTTAAAAAGTGTTTAGATGAATTCTTGAAAGTAAATGACATTAATGCTTATAAAAACGTGTAGAAATCTGATTCTCATTTCTACCCCTTGGTTGAACATGATGGACCTATGTCTTTTTTCAACCTTATTAACTATGTAAGTAAAAAAAAGTTAAAAAAAAAAGTAAAAAAAAGTAAAAAAAAAATCTCGTGAGGCAGAAGCCAATTTTCCTCACTTTAGGGGGGAAAAAATCCTCCCCAACTCCAATCATGCAATCAGAATTCACGATCAACAACCCATCTCTAGTAACTATAAATTATAATATTATTACAGTCCAGAAATACATCCAGGCCCCTCTTGAACTCTTTTAGTGAACTCACCATCACCACCTCCTCAGGCAGAGAGTTCCATAGTCTCACTGCTCTTACCGTAAAGAATCCTGTTCCATATTTGTGTAGAAACCTTCTTCTAGACATAGAGGATGTCCCCTCATCACAGTCACAGTCCTGGGGATAAATAGATGATGGGAGAGATCTCTGTACTGACCCCTGATATATTTATACATTGTTATTAGATCTCCCCTTAGTCATCTTTTTTCTAAACGGAATAACCCTAATTTTGACAATATTTCTGGGTACTGTAGTCCACCCACTCTAGTTATTACTTTAATTGCCCTTCCTTGTTGATTACTTTACACAGTTTAGTGTCATCTGCAAGAATTGATACTTTACCATGCAAGCCTTCTACAAGATCATTAATAAATATATTGAAGAGAATACTGACCCCTGAGGTACCCCACTAGTGACAGTGACCCAATCTGAGTGTGTACCGTTAATAACCACCCTCTGTTTTCTATCACTGAGCCAGTTACTTACCCACATACAGACGTTTTCTCCCAGTCCAAGCATTCTCATTTTATCTACTAACCTTTTATGTGGTACAGTGTCAAATGCTTTGGAGAAGTCCAGATATACGACATCCATTGATTCGCCGCTGTCAAGTCTAGAACTTACCTCCTCATAGAAACTGATTAAATTAGTTTGACATGACAGATCCCTCATGAAGCCATGCTTATTTTCATTGAGATACTCCAAGATAGCATCTTTTGGAGGACAAGAGCATCTCACCTCAAGATAGATCATTAGTAGTCTTTAGTGAAGCGAGCTTCGGATGTTTCATCCCAGGTCGCTTTGTTTAAAACTTCGGAATAATACTGTTGGAGATCCGTCTCTCTGTACTGTATTAGACTGTATGGGCTCCACCCACTATAAGTAGTTGATTTTTAAAGTGGAAAACCATTTTAAACTAATACCTCGGAACTAAAGCCGAGTTCGGTTTCAAGTTTACAGAACCCATACATTCTAATACTGTACAAAAACGAATCTCTGTTCAGTATTATTCCGAAGTTTTGAACGAAGCGACTTCGGATGAAGTATCCAAAGCTTGCTTTGCTCAACAATACCATTCATAGATAGTGCGCCATGTGCTAATGAATGGCAGGAAAAGTCTAAGGCATATTGGTACACCATAGACTTTTTCCAGGGTGCAGGTGCCCACAGAGAGGCCTCTGAGTGCCGCTTCTGGCACCCGTGCCAAAGGTTTGCCACCACTGGTCTATGGCAGTGGCGTAGCTACAGGGGTCGCAGCGGTCGCAATTGCGACCGGGCCCCTGAGCCAGGGGGGCCCACGGCCCCCCCACCGCCTCCTATTCAAAATGTTATCTAATAGTGCCGGGGCCCGGGGCAGTGCGCACGGCGCAGCGCAGGCTCTAGTAGGCAGGCACTAGGCAACTCAGCTCACCACGTGTGTCAGAGGGGGCGGCGCAGGCCGCGGAAGCAGACATGTGGGGTCTGAGTGACTGGGAGCCGGAGGCGTGGTTTCCGCGCATCTCCGGCTCCCAGTCAGATACTGTCAGAAGAAGCAGCAGGCGGCAGCGGCAGTGACTGTGCGGCGCGAGGTGAGTTTTCTTGACTAGCCTCGGCTCGGCCCTTGGCTCTACTCTCTCTGACTCTGAGTCTGAGACTAGTGACAGGCGGCGGCAGCGCAGTGAGCAGAGGCGCTAGCTAGCCCAGCTTGATGATGGGATGGCCTGGGAATCTGGGATCTCTGAGTGGCAGGCGGCGGCAGTGCAGAGCCCAGCCCAGGGAGCAGATCAGCTTGATGATGGGATGGGATAATGGGAATCACTTTTGATGATGGGATGGGATCATGGGAATCACTTTTGATGATGGGATGGGATCATGGGAATAACTTTTGATGATGGGATGGGATCATGGGAATCACTTTTGATGATGGGATGGGATCATGGGAATCACTTTTGATGATGGGATGGTATCATGGGAATCACTTTTGATGATGGGATGGGATCATGGGAATCACTTGATGATGGGATGGGATCATGGGAATCACTTGATGATGGGATGGGATCATGGGAATCACTTGATGATGGGATGGGATCATGGGAATCACTTGATGATGGGATGGGATCATGGGAATCACTTGATGATGGGATGGGATCATGGGAATCACTTGATGATGGGATGGGAATGGGATTTGGGCGGCATTATGGAATGGGATCATGGAGTGGCCAGTGGGAGTCTGGGACTCTCACTCTGAATTCTGTGGGAATCTGTCTTTGAAGTGGTTACTGGCCACACTACTTACTGTGTGTGTGTGCCAGGCCCAAGGGGCAGGCCGCAGGCAGGCAGTGTGTGGGCCTGCACCAGGCAGGGGCACTGGTGACTGCTATTACTGTGAGCCAGGAGAAGCAGTGCACTGCAAGCAAGTGTGGGTGCATGCCACTGTGCCAGCCTGCCAGGGGCAGGCTGCAGGCAGCGGCCCAGGCCCCCAGCGTGATCTGTTGCTGACTGGCGCTGGGCACTTAAATAATGACAGTGTGTGTGTCTGTGCCAGGGGGCAGGCCACAGGCAGGCAGTGTGTGCGCCAGACACTGGCCCTGGGGTAGGCAGTGACTGTGAGCCTTTTGTGCAATAATGCTGGACTGACCCATACATCGGCTATATACGATATTACCAGTCCGTCCGTATATAGCCGGTTGATGGGTCAGTCCAGCATTATTGCACACCATGTGCTGTCTGAAGAATTTTTTCACTGCACATCTATCAAATTTCGCCCTGAATTTAATTTGTAAATATATTAGCAATTAAAATCAGGGTCTGGTGGTGTTATGAAACGGTATTGAGGGTAGGGGGGGCCCAAACTGAACTCTTGCACCAGGGCCCATGAGCCTATAGCTACGCCCCTGGTCTATGGGCATGTCGGAGTGTCCATCAGGAGCACATGCTGATGTATATGCTGAACATACAGCCCAAGCACAATGTGAATGCACATGGATTGTAATGCAAAGGAATATGTAATATATTAGTGAATTTTATCTTTTTATGTAATGGATTCATGAATAGTGTTTAATCTATTTTGGTCCATGGAATACAGATGTGAAAGTGCAATGTGAGGGCTCATGAACATATTTTTTGTCCGTGTTCGTTCGTTGTTTTTTTTTGTGGCCCATATGCGGAACCATTCATTTGAATATGACCCTGTGTTCATTCAGTATCTGTATGTACGCAAGTCCGTTTTTCAAAAGAATAGAACATGTCCTATGCTTGTCTGTTTTGCAGACAAGGACAGGCATTTTTACAATAGATCCGCCAAAAATGTTGATGTAACATGCACGTTACATGGATGATATCATTGATTTAATTTTTGTTATGTTTTACTACCTGTACAAAAACAAAA
The DNA here is from genome assembly GCF_014858855.1 of Bufo gargarizans. NCBI lineage: Eukaryota > Metazoa > Chordata > Amphibia > Anura > Bufonidae > Bufo > Bufo gargarizans. The sequence goes on from NC_058080.1 coordinate 121,750,582, forward strand.
TGCTGTGTGCAAATTTTAAAACTCATAATTTTTTGTAGTTCCTCTATTTAATTGCTTAGATTCCGCAGTTGCTATTGACTATGGTATATATAAGGTTAAATGGGAATAATTAGAGTGATCTGCAATCCCACTTGTGCTGCCAAGTGTCAGCTGTAATATATAGTTGAACCCAATGTGTACGGAGCAGTGTCATGTCGGGAGCTGACTCTGTATACTCCATGTACAATACATTCAGTACTATGCAAGTCTTCAGACCAGGGGGTTGACTGGGAACTTAAAGTGGCCCTGGAAAAAATACTAAGAGTGGCCCCGTTTTGTAGTCGGGTCCAAATTGATGGAAGGCAGGGACAGCAGTACCATATTGTGGCACATTTATACCACCCCAACAGAGCCAAATACCACAGTCCCTCACAAAATACTGCTGTCAGCAGCACAAAATACATCCCCAAAAACTTTCACTGGCCGGCTGTGGGGAGGGCTCAGGCGGCACTTGGGCATCGGCCCATCAGGAAATTTCCCTGTAAGTTCTATGGCCAATCCGCCCCTGCTTCAGATCCTTTAACTTTTTTCACATTGTGCTCCGTAGCAGCCTTCTGCTAAAATAAAAACAAATTCAAGTTTTCCCCATTATTCTGCACTCAATACCCAATAATGAGAAAGTGAAAAAAAAAAATTTGAAATGTTTACAAATTTATCAAAACGGAAAAACAAAAATTTTTACATCGACATAAGTATTCAGTTCCTTTGCTGTGACATTTCACATGTAGCTCTGGGGGCCTCCCATTTCTCTTGATCATCTTGATGTTTAAACAACTTCCACCTGTGGTAAATTTAGTTGATTGGACATGATTTCGGAAGACATACCCCTGTTTATATAAGGTCTCACAGATGATAATGCAGATCAGAGCAAAAACCAAGCCATGAGGAGGAAAGAACTGTTTGCAGAGCTCAAAGAATTGATTGTGTGGAGGCAGATATCTGGAAAGAGGTACAAAAAGGAATTCTGCTACACTGAAAGTTCCCAAAAGCACAGTGCCCTCCATAATTCTTAAATGGAAGAAGATCGGAAAACCAGGACTCTTCTTAGAGCTGGCTGCCTCACCAAATTAAGTAATTGGAGGACAAGGGTTTTGGTAAGATAGGTGACCCAGAACCCGATGGTCACTCTGGCTGAGCTCCAAATATCTTGTGTGCAGATGGGAGAAACTTCCAGAAGATCAACCATCACTGCAGCATTCCACCAGTCTTGGCTTTGTGACAAGTGATGAGTGGCCAGAAAGAAGGACTCTTGGACTGTGAGAAAAAGACTCTCTGGTCTGATGAAACCAAGATTTAACTTTTTTGCCTCAATTCTAAGCGTCATGTCTGGAGAAAACCAGGCACTTTTCATCACCTTCCCAATTCCATCCCTACAGTGAAGCATCATGGTGGCAGCATCATGCTATGTTTTTTTTTTCAGTGGCTTGGACAGGTAGACTGGTCAGAGTTAAGGGAATGCTGAATGGAGCAAAGAACAGAGATATTCGTATCGAAAACCTAATACAGAGTGCTCTGAACTTCAGATTGGGCCGAAGATTCACCTTCCAACAAGACAACACAGGAGTGGCTTATGGACAACTCTGTGAATGTCCTTGAGTGGACCTGCCAGAGCCCTGACTTAAACCCAATCAAGCATCTCTGGAGAGACCTGAAAATGGCTGTCCACCTTTGGTCCCCATCCAACATGACAGAGTTTGAGAGGATCTGCAGGGAAGAAAATCCCCAAATTCAGGTGTGCAAGCCTTTTGGAATCATACACAAGAAGACTGGAGGCTGTATTCGCTGCCAAAGGTGCTTTAATTAATTATTAAAGGCTATGTTTACCTTTGGGGGCAATTTTTTTAAATTATAGTATTGTACTCCTTTTGAGCTAAACAATTTTTTAATTTGGTCTTTATTTAAAATGTGGTGTCCTTTTTTCTGTACATAGCTGAAATGCTCTAGTAGCACCCTTTCGATTTTCTGGCTTTTCTGTCAGACCAGGAGCAAAGGACTCCTTATCTCAGCTCTATGACCTCCTAAACACTCATTAGCTCAGTTCTTGTTTATGACCTCTCAGTAGTTTAGAGATGAGGGTTATTAGATGACTGGCACAAAGTGAAAGTGCCAGTCACACAGGTAGAAAAACAGTTAACCCTTTGTGACAGAACAGCTCAATATTTTAATAAAGGCCAATTGAAAAAAAGATATTTAGCCAAAAATGGGTAACAGGTAGTGATCATCAAGCCGAATACCGCATGTGCTGGAGCGCAATGCTCGAGTCTCTGCCCGCCTACGCAGCCAATAAACATGCAGGTAAGTACTGCTCTCACTGTAATGCCTTAGCCATGTTGGCTGCTGGCATTACAGTGATTGGCTGGCCGAAACGCATCATGGGGTGCTATATAGCACCCGATGACGCATGTTTGGCTCATTCTTAGTCAGGGAGACCTGTGTTGAGGAAGGGACAGACAGTGTAGGGAGTGAATTAAGAATATTATTACCACCAAAACTCATCAGAGACCCAAAAGTGGCAGCAGCAATCTATATTTTTACCGCAACCTGCACAAAATAGCTAAAACTTTACAGACCCAAAAGTCCTTCTAAGGACTATTGTGTGTGTGGCAGCAATATCTATATTCAGCATATCCTGCACTAAATAGCGTACAATAGTTAGGCCGCTGCAGACAGCGACATCAGCTGCGCCACATATCCAGTGTAAAGTGTGCGCCTCCAAAAAAAGATCTGTGAAATCTAGTGTACTTTTTCCGAAGACGGTGTCCACTGTGGACAGTGAGATTAGCTGCGCCACATCTCCAGTGTAAAGTGTGCGCATCCCCAAAAATATCTGTGATATGCAGTGTACTTTTTCCGTAGATGGTGTCCGCTGCGGACAGTGAGATTAGCTGCACCACATCTCCAGTGTAAAGTGTGCGTATCCCAAAAATATCTGTGACATGCAGTGTACTTTTTCCGTAGACGGTGTCCGCCGCGGACAGTGAGATTAGCTGCACCACATCTCCAGTGTAAAGTGTGCGCATCCCAAAAATATCTATGACATGCAGTGTACTTTTTCCGTAGACGGTGTCCGCTGCGGACAGTGAGATTAGCTGCGCCACATCTCCAGTGTAAAGTGTGCACATCCCAAAAATATCTGTGACATCCAGTGTACTTTTTCCGTGGACGGTGTCTGTTGCGGACAGTGACATTAGCTGCGCCACATCTCCTGTGTAAAGTGTGCGCATCCAAAAAATATCTGACATCCAGTGTACATTTTCCATAGACGGTGTCTGCTGCGGACAGTGACATTAGCTGCGCCACATCTCCTGTGTAAAGTGTGCGCATCCAAAAAATATCTGACATCCAGTGTACATTTTCCATAGACGGTGTCCGCTGCGGACAGTGACATTAGCTGCGCCACATCTGCAGTGTAACGTATGTGCTTCATAAATGTATCTGTGACATAAAGTGTACTGTTTCCGTAGACGGTGTCTGCTGCAGACAGTGACATTACCAGCGCCACATCTGCAGTGTAACGTGTGTGCTTCATAAATGTATCTGTGACATGCAGTGTACTTTTTCCGTAGAAGGGGTCTGCTGCGGACAGTGACGTTACCAGCGCCACATCTGCAGTGTAACGCGGGCGCTTAAAAATTTATCTGTGACATATAGTGCACTTTTTCTGCAGACTGTGTTGCTGCGGACAATGACCTTACCAGGGTCACATCTGCAGTGTAAAGTGTGCGCTTCTAAAATTTATCTGTGAAATACAGTGTACTTTTTCCGTAGACGGTGTCTGTTGCGGACAGTGACATTACCAGGGCCACATCTGCAGTGTAACATGTGCGCTTCAAAAATTTATCTGTGACATACAGTGTACTTTTTCTGTAGACGGTGTCTGCTGCGTACAGTGACATGACCAGCGCCACATCTGCAGTGTAACGTGTGCGCTTCTAAAATTTATCTGTGACATAATGTGTACTTTTTCCGCAGACGGTGTCTGCTGCGGACAGTGACATGACCAGCGCCACATCTGCAGTGTAACATGTGCGCTTCTAAAATTTATCTGTGACATAAAGTGTACTTTTTTCTGTAGACAGTGTCCGCTGCGGACAGTGACATTAGCTGCGCCACATCTCCTCTGTAAAGTGTGCGCATCCAAAAAATATCTGTGTCCACTTCTGACAGTGACATTACTAGGGGCACATCTCCAGTGTAACATGTGCGGTTAAAAAATTTATCTGTGACATACAGTGTACTTTGTCAATAGATGGTGTCCGATTCTGACAGTGACATTACCAGGGCCACACTGCAGTGTAACGTGTGCACTTCAAAAATTTATTTGTGACATACAGTGTACTTTTTTGCGTAGACGCTGGGGACAGTGACATTTCCGGTGGTACATTTCCTGTATAACAAATGCAATCGCACTCTGCAAACCAGCACTCTGCCCTGCAAAGCGTAATAAGCCACTCACCACGTCAAGGTTGCCTCCATTAATGGTCCCTAACACTAGTTCCTACCTGTTATGGGCCATGACAGCCACACAAAGTCTAGGGAGCGCAGGTACAGCCTGCACGCCAAGCACACTCTGCTTTTAACCCCGTCCGGTGCCATTACAGCTTTCATCGGATCCAGGGATGCAAGTACCAACATGCATGCTGAGCCCACTATATACTTCTCCTGGAGCCAAATGGCTACTGGTAGGTACTATATAGGCAGACTCAGTTTTATACTGACTTTAAAACCAGCCTCCAGGGCAGACTAACTGGTCAGGTGTGCATGACTGCATGGAGATCGCCACGCCTCCAATATATACTACAAATAAAAAAATGTGGGGGGTTCAGTCCGCACAACCCTATGCAGGTGCACATTGCTATGGCGAAATACAGATACAAACGCAAAAACACAAATGCAATCGCACTCTGCAAACCAGCACTCTGCCCTGTCTCTATGCTGGATGTTGAATGAGGCATTGGTGTACATTTTTGGCCAAAGCGTAATAAGCCACTCACCACGTCAAGGTCGCCTCCATGAGTGGTACCTAACACTAGTTCCTACCTGTTATGGGCCCCGGACGGGGTTAAAAGCTGTACCTGCGCTCCCTGGACTTTGGTGTGGCTGTCATGGCCCATAACAGGTAGGAACTTGTGTTAGGTACCACTCATGGAGGCGACCTTGACGTGGTGAGTGGCTTATTACGCTTTGGCCAAAATGTACACCAATGCCTCATTCAACATCCAGCATAGAGGCAGGCAGAGTGCTGGTTTGCAGAGTGCGATTGCATTTGTGTTTTTGCATTTGTATCTGTATTTCGCCATAGCAATGTGCACCTGCATAGGGTTGTGCGGACTGAACCCCCCACATTATTTCCTGTATAACGTTTCCTCATGCCAAATACTTGTGACATTCCCTGTAATTTTTCATTAGCCGCTGGTGACAGCATTGACATTACCTGCGGGATATCTCCTGTGTGAAGTTTCCACATACCAAATACCTTTTTTAAATTTGTTTGCGCATACACTTCCAAATCCTACACTACTGTACGTGTAACAGACTTTCAATTATATATAACATTTAATATGAAGAAGGGCGAGCAGTAAGTGAAGGGGCAGTGGCCATGATGCTAATGGTGCACGCAGAGGCTGTGGCCCTGGGCACGGTAAAACTGTGCCTGCTGCCAGAGCAGAAGAAAAACAATCATCCACGATACCTAGCTTCAGGACACCACTCTTGAAGTCAGCCCCAGTGCGAGCAGGTGGTCAGTTGGATTGCAGCAGATAATGCTTCCAGTCGGTTAAGCACCACCCTGTCTTCTGTAGTGTCCCACTAGGTAAAGGTGGGCACTACACAGGTTAATGTGTTTCATTGCATTGAATGTCATGTGCATGTTTTTCCCTGTGTTATCTGGGTGTCAGGCCTGTCAGGGTGTAGTTTAGCCTCCCAGACGTTAGAGGGAACTAGAGAGCCCTAGATATATAGGAAGGCCCAGACAGGAGAGGGTGAGTTCATTCCAGGGGACTGGAGGAGTTGCCTCGTCAGACTGAAGCTCCTGAGGCTAAGCTTAGCTTAGTTGAGACACCCCAGTAGCAGGACAGACCTCCTGGGAGAAACCCACAGCCCTTCACAGACAAGTCAGGATATCACAAGTAAAAGATAAGTAACACTGATGGGCAGATGCTTTAGAAAGTAAAGCAAGGATCTAATACAAGAGGAAGATATATTTACCAAGGATTTAAGCCAGTATTTAGGCATCTGGGCCTTGGGATAGAAAGCCAGACAGGAGTTCTAGAAAGAACAGTGTACGCTATTTCTGAGGAAAGGTACAACCTGATTCTGAGTGCAATTGTGGATTTACCCTCTGAGTATCTTGCATAATCAATACCTGCCATCTTGTGAAATAAGCCTGCTTGTAAAGCTGTGAACTAAGAGACTGTGTCACCATCTGTATGTACAAAAGTTGGACTGTTAAGTAAAGCAACGTTTGGTTCACTATACTATATGAGTACCTCACTTATTCCAACTATCAACCGGTGTGCCACCGTCAAAGGGCACTGGCGTCACGAACCTTAAAGGGACCTTGCCCCAGGCACTCAAAATACCCGTAACATCCCGGGCACCTCATCCACCATCAGGCCTGGTCCCTACATACAGAGTGTGCCCCAGAGGAACCGTGTCTACCTCTCCTTCACTGCCACATGCCTGCCCAGGGTTCTCCAATACAGTGAGCAACCCTCGATTGCCCATAACCGTGACCTCACTTTGCTATACCTTGCAGGTCTGGCGTGTTGCACTTCCACCAAGTCTAGTCTCAGTAGCCAAGAGTCTTCTCAACCCAAACCTCACACTGATCCTCCTTCCTCCCACCATGGAGAGTCTGGGCAAAAAAATGATCCCACACTCGGATATTCCAAGGAGCTCTTTCAGCACCATTCCTTGATTTGGCCCTCTTGTTAAGCACGCTTGAAGAGGGACAGATCTTGTGCCCTGATTTCTAAACTCTTGAGCATCCACAATCACAAGAAGATGATGGTGGGGAACGGCAATTACTGTTTCAAGAGGTGGATGATGATGAGACACAGTTGCCAATAAGTCAACGGCAATTACTGTCTCAAGAGGTTGAGGAAAAGGACACAGTTGTCAATCACTGAGGTAGTAGTTAGATCAACAAGTCAGGAGGATGAGCAGAGTGAGGAAGTGGAAGAGGAGGTGGTGGACGATAAAGTCACTGACCCAACCTGGGAAGGTGGAAAGCCAAGCGAGGACAGCAGTACAGAGGGGGAGGGCTCTGCAGCACCGAAACAGGCTGGAAGGGGCAGTGGGGTGGCAAAAGGGAGAAGGCGGGCCACACCAAACAGGCCCGCAACTGTTCCCCGGAGCACCCCTTTGCGGAAATCTCCCTTGCCAAGGGGTAGGTGTTCCGTAGTCTGGCACTTTTTTGAGTAAAATGCGGACGACAAAAGAATTGTCATTTGCAACCTGTACCATTCAATAATGAGCAGGGGCGTGAACACTAGCAACCTCACCACCACCAGCATGATCCGCCACATGGCATCAAAGCACCGTAATAGGTGGGCCGAACACCTGGGTCCGCAATCTGTGTCTGTGGGTCACACCACTGCCTCCTCTTCCCTTGTGTTATGTGCTGTCCAATCCCCTGTCGAAGGCGCAGGCCCGAATGCCTCCCGCCCTGCACCTGGACCTTCGCAAGCACCCTCAGTGACCACATCCACTTCCGTGTCCCAGAGTAGTGTACAAATGTCCTTACCTCAGGCATTTGAACCCAAGCGCAAATATTCAGCCACCCACCCACAGGCCATAGCACTAAATGTGCAGCTTTCCAAATTACTGGCCCTGGAAATGTTGCCATTTACGCTTGTGGACACTGAGGCCTTCCGCAGCCTCATGTCGGCGGCCGTCCGCTTTACGCACTCCCCAGCTGCCACTATTTTTCAAGGTGTGCCGTGCCCGCCTAACATCAACCTGTGTCCCGTAACATCACAAGTGCCCTGACCAACGCAGTTACTGGGAAGGTCCACTTAACCACAGACACATGGACAAGTACATTCGGCCAGGGACGCTACATTTCCCTGATGGCACACTGGGTGAATGTTGTGGAGGCCGGGAGCGAGCCGTACCCTGGGATGGCACAGGTGCTACCGACGCCAAGGACTGCAGGCCCTATGTCAATAAGGGTTTCTGCCAGCACCTCGTTAGTTTCTCCAACTCCCACTTCTCCTCCTCTTCCTCCTCCACTTCCACCTCCGAATTATCTGCGTGCACTACCAGTCAGTCATCAGTCGGTAGCTGGAAGCAGTGTAGCACTGCAGTGGGGAAGCGGCAACAGGCCGTGCTGAAGCTGATATGCTTAGGGGACAAACAGCACACCACCGCAGAGCTGTGGCAGGGGATAAGAGAAGAGACTGAGCTGTGGCTCTCGACAACCTAGAACCAGGCATGGTTGTGTCTAATAATGGCC